>NW_026991710.1:160358819-161788647 GCF_029215605.1 Mirounga angustirostris | reverse complement strand
GTCCCGGCAGAATTCCGAGGGAGAAATAAGCATGGGCAGGAGGCACCTGTCGGCTCCACTCTTGTTTCGGGGAACTTGATCGGCTCTCCCGTGTGTGCGTGGAGTCCTAAGTGCCATCCACCCGACGCAAAGGAACACACCTGTAGAGAACGCGTGCCTCAGCAAAGATCGCCCTTCCCGAGCGTGACCTTCACCCATTGTGTGTTTCTGTGAAAGCCTGACCAATGGAACCTCAACGCAAGTCGGAGTGAGAAGCAGGCCTGTAAGGAAGGCTGCTGTCGACTCACCTCTTGTTTTAGGAGATGAGCCCTGCTGTACCCTGTGTGCTTGGATGCCTAGTTTGCCAGGCTGCTAAGAGCCAGAATCCGTGCTATAGAATGGCTGCGCTTTAGTTCACGTTGCCGTTCCCAAAGCCAGAGGAATTGTACAGTGCTCGTGTTCGAGAGACTGGGGAAAGGGTCCCATGCGGGACGTGGAGTGAGAAACAGGCCGGTGCGGAAGGCAGCTCTCAACTCACATCTGGTTTAGGAGGCTAGTACCCTTGCCCCCGGGTGTGCCTGCAGGCCTCAAGCCAAGCGCCTAACTCAAAGGAACAGCTCTGTCGAGAATTCCTGCTTCGGCTACGATAGCCATGCCTGAGGCCGGAAGCATTTTGCTGTGTGCATGCGTGAGCGCCCTGCCAGGGAGGCCCAAGCCATTTCCTGTGTGAGACTTAGGCCCAGGCAGACGGCAGCACACGACTCCCCACTTGTTTCCTGAAGCCAGCACTGCGGCCCCACTTTGGCATGGAAGTCTGATAGCTGGCACTCTAACTCGAAGAGACAACAGTGGAGAGACACCGTGCTTTAGCCTTACCGCCGGCCTCTGCGTGGGAGGAGGCCGTTTAGGGTGTACTGTGGGTGAGATCCTGGGGCGGGCTTCCATTTCGTACGACCGGGGGAGAGGCAGGCCGGACAGCCGGCAGCTCTCAACTCACATCATCCTTATGGGGCTCGTACCGTTGCCCCGGGGGTGCGTTCAGGCTGAAAGACAGCCACCTAGCTCGAAGGAAGGACTCGGGAGACGATGCGTGCTTCAGCTCAAACAGCCGCTCCTGAGGGTGGAAGCATTCTGTTGTGTGCGTGCGTGAGAGCACTGCAAGGGAGTCCCAAACCTAATTCCGAGGGAGCCTCCGGCTGCTGCACAGGGCAGCACTCGACTCCCCACTTGTTTCATGAAGCTAGCACTGAGGCCCCACTTTTGCATGGAAGTCTCATCGCTTGCGTTCTACCTCGAAGAAACCACAGTGTACAGAAACCGTGCTTTAGCTACCTTCCACCTCTCTGAGGGAGGAAGCACTTTCCCGGCTACCGTGGGTGAGAGCCTGGGGAACGGGTTCCTTCCGTGCAACGGAGGGAGAAGCAGCCCGGGCCAGAAGGCACCTCGTGACTCAGCTGTTGGTACCTGGAGCTAACACTACTGCTCCATGGGTGCACAGGAATGCTAAGTGCTCCACACTGATTTGGAAGAAAGACGCCCGTAAAGAATCCCAGCCTCAGCTCCTTCGCCTCTCCAGAGGGTGGCAGCATTTTCCACTCTACTGGAGTGCAAGCCTGAGGAAGGGGTCCCGGCAGAATTCCGAGGGAGAAATAAGCATGGGCAGGAGGCACCTGTCGGCTCCACTCTTGTTTCGGGGAACTTGATCGGCTCTCCCGTGTGTGCGTGGAGTCCTAAGTGCCATCCACCCGACGCAAAGGAACACACCTGTAGAGAACGCGTGCCTCAGCAAAGATCGCCCTTCCCGAGCGTGACCTTCACCCATTGTGTGTTTCTGTGAAAGCCTGACCAATGGAACCTCAACGCAAGTCGGAGTGAGAAGCAGGCCTGTAAGGAAGGCTGCTGTCGACTCACCTCTTGTTTTAGGAGATGAGCCCTGCTGTACCCTGTGTGCTTGGATGCCTAGTTTGCCAGGCTGCTAAGAGCCAGAATCCGTGCTATAGAATGGCTGCGCTTTAGTTCACGTTGCCGTTCCCAAAGCCAGAGGAATTGTACAGTGCTCGTGTTCGAGAGACTGGGGAAAGGGTCCCATGCGGGACGTGGAGTGAGAAACAGGCCGGTGCGGAAGGCAGCTCTCAACTCACCTCTGGTTTAGGAGGCTAGTACCCTTGCCCCCGGGTGTGCCTGCAGGCCTCAAGCCAAGCGCCTAACTCAAAGGAACAGCTCTGTCGAGAATTCCTGCTTCGGCTACGATAGCCATGCCTGAGGCCGGAAGCATTTTGCTGTGTGCATGCGTGAGCGCCCTGCCAGGGAGGCCCAAGCCATTTCCTGTGTGAGACTTAGGCCCAGGCAGACGGCAGCACACGACTCCCCACTTGTTTCCTGAAGCCAGCACTGCGGCCCCACTTTGGCATGGAAGTCTGATAGCTGGCACTCTAACTCGAAGAGACAACAGTGGAGAGACACCGTGCTTTAGCCTTACCGCCGGCCTCTGCGTGGGAGGAGGCCGTTTAGTGTGTACTGTGGGCGAGAGCCTGGGGCGGGGTTCCATTTCGTACGACCGGGGGAGAGGCAGGCCGGACAGCCGGCAGCTCTCAACTCACATCATGCTTATGGGGCTCGTACCGTTGCCCCGGGGGTGCGTTCAGGCTGAAAGACAGCCACCTAGCTCGAAGGAAGGACTCGGGAGACGATGCGTGCTTCAGCTCAAACAGCCGCTCCTGAGCGTGGAAGCATTCTGTTGTGTGCGTGCGTGAGAGCACTGCAAGGGAGTCCCAAACCTAATTCCGAGGGAGCCTCCGGCTGCTGCACAGGGCAGCACTCGACTCCCCACTTGTTTCATGAAGCTAGCACTGAGGCCCCACTTTTGCATGGAAGTCTCATCGCTTGCGTTCTACCTCGAAGAAACCACAGTGTACAGAAACCGTGCTTTAGCTACCTTCCACCTCTCTGAGGGAGGAAGCACTTTCCCGGCTACCGTGGGTGAGAGCCTGGGGCACGGGTTCCTTCCGTGCAACCGAGGGAGAAGCAGCCCGGGCCAGAAGGCACCTCGCGACTCAGCTGTTGGTACCTGGAGCTAACACTACTGCTCCATGGGTGCACAGGAATGCTAAGTGCTCCACACTGATTTGGAAGAAAGATGCCCGTAAAGAATCCCAGCCTCAGCTCCTTCGCCTCTCCACAGGGTGGCAGCATTTTCCACTCTACTGGAGTGCAAGCCTGAGGAAGGGGTCCCGGCAGAATTCCGAGGGAGAAATAAGCATGGGCAGAAGGCACCTGTCGGCTCCACTCTTGTTTCGGGGAACTAGATCGGCTCTCCCGTGTGTGCGTGGAGTCCTAAGTGCCATCCACCCGACGCAAAGGAACACACCTGTAGAGAACGCGTGCCTCAGCAAAGATCGCCCTTCCCGAGCGTGACCTTCACCCATTGTGTGTTTCTGTGAAAGCCTGACCAATGGAACCTCAACGCAAGTCGGAGTGAGAAGCAGGCCTGTAAGGAAGGCTGCTGTCGACTCACCTCTTGTTTTAGGAGATGAGCCCTGCTGTACCCTGTGTGCTTGGATGCCTAGTTTGCCAGGCTGCTAAGAGCCAGAATCCGTGCTATAGAATGGCTGCGCTTTAGTTCACGTTGCCGATCCCGAAGCCAGAGGAATTGTACAGTGCTCGTGTTCGAGAGACTGGGGAAAGGGTCCCATGCGGGACGTGGAGTGAGAAACAGGCCGGTGCGGAAGGCAGCTCTCAACTCACCTCTGGTTTAGGAGGCTAGTACCCTTGCCCCCGGGTGTGCCTGCAGGCCTCAAGCCAAGCGCCTAACTCAAAGGAACAGCTCTGTCGAGAATTCCTGCTTCGGCTACGATAGCCATGCCTGAGGCCGGAAGCATTTTGCTGTGTGCATGCGTGAGCGCCCTGCCAGGGAGGCCCAAGCCATTTCCTGTGTAAGACTCAGGCCCAGGCAGACAGCAGCACACGACTCCCCACTTGTTTCCTGAAGCCAGCACTGCGGCCCCACTTTGGCATGGAAGTCTGATAGCTGGCACTCTAACTCGAAGAGACAACAGTGGAGAGACACCGTGCTTTAGCCTTACCGCCGGCCTCTGCGTGGGAGGAGGCCGTTTAGGGTGTACTGTGGGTGAGAGCCTGGGGCGGGGTTCCATTTCGTACGACAGGGGGAGAGGCAGGCCGGACAGCCGGCAGCTCTCAACTCACATCATCCTTATGGGGCTCGTACCGTTGCCCCGGGGGTGCGTGCAGGCTGAAAGACAGCCACCTAGCTCGAAGGAAGGACTCGGGAGACGATGCGTGCTTCAGCTCAAACAGCCGCTCCTGAGGGTGGAAGCATTCTGTTGTGTGCGTGCGTGAGAGCACTGCAAGGGAGTCCCAAACCTAATTCCGAGAGAGCCTCCGGCTGCTGCACAGGGCAGCACTCGACTCCCCACTTGTTTCATGAAGCTAGCACTGAGGCCCCACTTTTGCATGGAAGTCTCATCGCTTGCGTTCTACCTCGAAGAAACCACAGTGTACAGAAACCGTGCTTTAGCTACCTTCCACCTCTCTGAGGGAGGAAGCACTTTCCCGGCTACCGTGGGTGAGAGCCTGGGGCACGGGTTCCTTCCGTGCAACCGAGGGAGAAGCAGCCCGGGCCAGAAGGCACCTCGCGACTCAGCTGTTGGTACCTGGAGCTAACACTACTGCTCCATGGGTGCACAGGAATGCTAAGTGCTCCACACTGATTTGGAAGAAAGACGCCCGTAAAGAATCCCAGCCTCAGCTCCTTCGCCTCTCCACAGGGTGGCAGCATTTTCCACTCTACTGGAGTGCAAGCCTGAGGAAGGGGTCCCGGCAGAATTCCGAGGGAGAAATAAGCATGGGCAGAAGGCACCTGTCGGCTCCACTCTTGTTTCGGGGAACTAGATCGGCTCTCCCGTGTGTGCGTGGAGTCCTAAGTGCCATCCACCCGACGCAAAGGAACACACCTGTAGAGAACGCCTGCCTCAGCAAAGATCGCCCTTCCCGAGCGTGACCTTCACCCATTGTGTGTTTCTGTGAAAGCCTGACCAATGGAACCTCAACGCAAGTCGGAGTGAGAAGCAGGCCTGTAAGGAAGGCTGCTGTCGACTCACCTCTTGTTTTAGGAGATGAGCCCTGCTGTACCCTGTGTGCTTGGATGCCTAGTTTGCCAGGCTGCTAAGAGCCAGAATCCGTGCTATAGAATGGCTGCGCTTTAGTTCACGTTGCCGTTCCCAAAGCCAGAGGAATTGTACAGTGCTCGTGTTCGAGAGACTGGGGAAAGGGTCCCATGCGGGACGTGGAGTGAGAAACAGGCCGGTGCGGAAGGCAGCTCTCAACTCACATCTGGTTTAGGAGGCTAGTACCCTTGCCCCCGGGTGTGCCTGCAGGCCTCAAGCCAAGCGCCTAACTCAAAGGAACAGCTCTGTCGAGAATTCCTGCTTCGGCTACGATAGCCATGCCTGAGGCCGGAAGCATTTTGCTGTGTGCATGCGTGAGCGCCCTGCCAGGGAGGCCCAAGCCATTTCCTGTGTGAGACTTAGGCCCAGGCAGACGGCAGCACACGACTCCCCACTTGTTTCCTGAAGCCAGCACTGCGGCCCCACTTTGGCATGGAAGTCTGATAGCTGGCACTCTAACTCGAAGAGACAACAGTGGAGAGACACCGTGCTTTAGCCTTACCGCCGGCCTCTGCGTGGGAGGAGGCCGTTTAGGGTGTACTGTGGGTGAGATCCTGGGGCGGGCTTCCATTTCGTACGACCGGGGGAGAGGCAGGCCGGACAGCCGGCAGCTCTCAACTCACATCATCCTTATGGGGCTCGTACCGTTGCCCCGGGGGTGCGTTCAGGCTGAAAGACAGCCACCTAGCTCGAAGGAAGGACTCGGGAGACGATGCGTGCTTCAGCTCAAACAGCCGCTCCTGAGGGTGGAAGCATTCTGTTGTGTGCGTGCGTGAGAGCACTGCAAGGGAGTCCCAAACCTAATTCCGAGGGAGCCTCCGGCTGCTGCACAGGGCAGCACTCGACTCCCCACTTGTTTCATGAAGCTAGCACTGAGGCCCCACTTTTGCATGGAAGTCTCATCGCTTGCGTTCTACCTCGAAGAAACCACAGTGTACAGAAACCGTGCTTTAGCTACCTTCCACCTCTCTGAGGGAGGAAGCACTTTCCCGGCTACCGTGGGTGAGAGCCTGGGGAACGGGTTCCTTCCGTGCAACGGAGGGAGAAGCAGCCCGGGCCAGAAGGCACCTCGTGACTCAGCTGTTGGTACCTGGAGCTAACACTACTGCTCCATGGGTGCACAGGAATGCTAAGTGCTCCACACTGATTTGGAAGAAAGACGCCCGTAAAGAATCCCAGCCTCAGCTCCTTCGCCTCTCCAGAGGGTGGCAGCATTTTCCACTCTACTGGAGTGCAAGCCTGAGGAAGGGGTCCCGGCAGAATTCCGAGGGAGAAATAAGCATGGGCAGGAGGCACCTGTCGGCTCCACTCTTGTTTCGGGGAACTTGATCGGCTCTCCCGTGTGTGCGTGGAGTCCTAAGTGCCATCCACCCGACGCAAAGGAACACACCTGTAGAGAACGCGTGCCTCAGCAAAGATCGCCCTTCCCGAGCGTGACCTTCACCCATTGTGTGTTTCTGTGAAAGCCTGACCAATGGAACCTCAACGCAAGTCGGAGTGAGAAGCAGGCCTGTAAGGAAGGCTGCTGTCGACTCACCTCTTGTTTTAGGAGATGAGCCCTGCTGTACCCTGTGTGCTTGGATGCCTAGTTTGCCAGGCTGCTAAGAGCCAGAATCCGTGCTATAGAATGGCTGCGCTTTAGTTCACGTTGCCGTTCCCAAAGCCAGAGGAATTGTACAGTGCTCGTGTTCGAGAGACTGGGGAAAGGGTCCCATGCGGGACGTGGAGTGAGAAACAGGCCGGTGCGGAAGGCAGCTCTCAACTCACCTCTGGTTTAGGAGGCTAGTACCCTTGCCCCCGGGTGTGCCTGCAGGCCTCAAGCCAAGCGCCTAACTCAAAGGAACAGCTCTGTCGAGAATTCCTGCTTCGGCTACGATAGCCATGCCTGAGGCCGGAAGCATTTTGCTGTGTGCATGCGTGAGCGCCCTGCCAGGGAGGCCCAAGCCATTTCCTGTGTGAGACTTAGGCCCAGGCAGACGGCAGCACACGACTCCCCACTTGTTTCCTGAAGCCAGCACTGCGGCCCCACTTTGGCATGGAAGTCTGATAGCTGGCACTCTAACTCGAAGAGACAACAGTGGAGAGACACCGTGCTTTAGCCTTACCGCCGGCCTCTGCGTGGGAGGAGGCCGTTTAGTGTGTACTGTGGGCGAGAGCCTGGGGCGGGGTTCCATTTCGTACGACCGGGGGAGAGGCAGGCCGGACAGCCGGCAGCTCTCAACTCACATCATGCTTATGGGGCTCGTACCGTTGCCCCGGGGGTGCGTTCAGGCTGAAAGACAGCCACCTAGCTCGAAGGAAGGACTCGGGAGACGATGCGTGCTTCAGCTCAAACAGCCGCTCCTGAGCGTGGAAGCATTCTGTTGTGTGCGTGCGTGAGAGCACTGCAAGGGAGTCCCAAACCTAATTCCGAGGGAGCCTCCGGCTGCTGCACAGGGCAGCACTCGACTCCCCACTTGTTTCATGAAGCTAGCACTGAGGCCCCACTTTTGCATGGAAGTCTCATCGCTTGCGTTCTACCTCGAAGAAACCACAGTGTACAGAAACCGTGCTTTAGCTACCTTCCACCTCTCTGAGGGAGGAAGCACTTTCCCGGCTACCGTGGGTGAGAGCCTGGGGCACGGGTTCCTTCCGTGCAACCGAGGGAGAAGCAGCCCGGGCCAGAAGGCACCTCGCGACTCAGCTGTTGGTACCTGGAGCTAACACTACTGCTCCATGGGTGCACAGGAATGCTAAGTGCTCCACACTGATTTGGAAGAAAGACGCCCGTAAAGAATCCCAGCCTCAGCTCCTTCGCCTCTCCACAGGGTGGCAGCATTTTCCACTCTACTGGAGTGCAAGCCTGAGGAAGGGGTCCCGGCAGAATTCCGAGGGAGAAATAAGCATGGGCAGAAGGCACCTGTCGGCTCCACTCTTGTTTCGGGGAACTAGATCGGCTCTCCCGTGTGTGCGTGGAGTCCTAAGTGCCATCCACCCGACGCAAAGGAACACACCTGTAGAGAACGCGTGCCTCAGCAAAGATCGCCCTTCCCGAGCGTGACCTTCACCCATTGTGTGTTTCTGTGAAAGCCTGACCAATGGAACCTCAACGCAAGTCGGAGTGAGAAGCAGGCCTGTAAGGAAGGCTGCTGTCGACTCACCTCTTGTTTTAGGAGATGAGCCCTGCTGTACCCTGTGTGCTTGGATGCCTAGTTTGCCAGGCTGCTAAGAGCCAGAATCCGTGCTATAGAATGGCTGCGCTTTAGTTCACGTTGCCGTTCCCAAAGCCAGAGGAATTGTACAGTGCTCGTGTTCGAGAGACTGGGGAAAGGGTCCCATGCGGGACGTGGAGTGAGAAACAGGCCGGTGCGGAAGGCAGCTCTCAACTCACCTCTGGTTTAGGAGGCTAGTACCCTTGCCCCCGGGTGTGCCTGCAGGCCTCAAGCCAAGCGCCTAACTCAAAGGAACAGCTCTGTCGAGAATTCCTGCTTCGGCTACGATAGCCATGCCTGAGGCCGGAAGCATTTTGCTGTGTGCATGCGTGAGCGCCCTGCCAGGGAGGCCCAAGCCATTTCCTGTGTGAGACTTAGGCCCAGGCAGACGGCAGCACACGACTCCCCACTTGTTTCCTGAAGCCAGCACTGCGGCCCCACTTTGGCATGGAAGTCTGATAGCTGGCACTCTAACTCGAAGAGACAACAGTGGAGAGACACCGTGCTTTAGCCTTACCGCCGGCCTCTGCGTGGGAGGAGGCCGTTTAGTGTGTACTGTGGGTGAGAGCCTGGGGCGGGGTTCCATTTCGTACGACCGGGGGAGAGGCAGGCCGGACAGCCGGCAGCTCTCAACTCACATCATCCTTATGGGGCTCGTACCGTTGCCCCGGGGGTGCGTTCAGGCTGAAAGACAGCCACCTAGCTCGAAGGAAGGACTCGGGAGACGATGCGTGCTTCAGCTCAAACAGCCGCTCCTGAGCGTGGAAGCATTCTGTTGTGTGCGTGCGTGAGAGCACTGCAAGGGAGTCCCAAACCTAATTCCGAGGGAGCCTCCGGCTGCTGCACAGGGCAGCACTCGACTCCCCACTTGTTTCATGAAGCTAGCACTGAGGCCCCACTTTTGCATGGAAGTCTCATCGCTTGCGTTCTACCTCGAAGAAACCACAGTGTACAGAAACCGTGCTTTAGCTACCTTCCACCTCTCTGAGGGAGGAAGCACTTTCCCGGCTACCGTGCGTGAGAGCCTGGGGAACGGGTTCCTTCCGTGCAACCGAGGGAGAAGCAGCCCGGGCCAGAAGGCACCTCGCGACTCAGCTGTTGGTACCTGGAGCTAACACTACTGCTCCATGGGTGCACAGGAATGCTAAGTGCTCCACACTGATTTGGAAGAAAGACGCCCGTAAAGAATCCCAGCCTCAGCTCCTTCGCCTCTCCAGAGGGTGGCAGCATTTTCCACTCTACTGGAGTGCAAGCCTGAGGAAGGGGTCCCGGCAGAATTCCGAGGGAGAAATAAGCATGGGCAGGAGGCACCTGTCGGCTCCACTCTTGTTTCGGGGAACTTGATCGGCTCTCCCGTGTGTGCGTGGAGTCCTAAGTGCCATCCACCCGACGCAAAGGAACACACCTGTAGAGAACGCGTGCCTCAGCAAAGATCGCCCTTCCCGAGCGTGACCTTCACCCATTGTGTGTTTCTGTGAAAGCCTGACCAATGGAACCTCAACGCAAGTCGGAGTGAGAAGCAGGCCTGTAAGGAAGGCTGCTGTCGACTCACCTCTTGTTTTAGGAGATGAGCCCTGCTGTACCCTGTGTGCTTGGATGCCTAGTTTGCCAGGCTGCTAAGAGCCAGAATCCGTGCTATAGAATGGCTGCGCTTTAGTTCACGTTGCCGTTCCCAAAGCCAGAGGAATTGTACAGTGCTCGTGTTCGAGAGACTGGGGAAAGGGTCCCATGCGGGACGTGGAGTGAGAAACAGGCCGGTGCGGAAGGCAGCTCTCAACTCACATCTGGTTTAGGAGGCTAGTACCCTTGCCCCCGGGTGTGCCTGCAGGCCTCAAGCCAAGCGCCTAACTCAAAGGAACAGCTCTGTCGAGAATTCCTGCTTCGGCTACGATAGCCATGCCTGAGGCCGGAAGCATTTTGCTGTGTGCATGCGTGAGCGCCCTGCCAGGGAGGCCCAAGCCATTTCCTGTGTGAGACTTAGGCCCAGGCAGACGGCAGCACACGACTCCCCACTTGTTTCCTGAAGCCAGCACTGCGGCCCCACTTTGGCATGGAAGTCTGATAGCTGGCACTCTAACTCGAAGAGACAACAGTGGAGAGACACCGTGCTTTAGCCTTACCGCCGGCCTCTGCGTGGGAGGAGGCCGTTTAGGGTGTACTGTGGGTGAGATCCTGGGGCGGGCTTCCATTTCGTACGACCGGGGGAGAGGCAGGCCGGACAGCCGGCAGCTCTCAACTCACATCATCCTTATGGGGCTCGTACCGTTGCCCCGGGGGTGCGTTCAGGCTGAAAGACAGCCACCTAGCTCGAAGGAAGGACTCGGGAGACGATGCGTGCTTCAGCTCAAACAGCCGCTCCTGAGGGTGGAAGCATTCTGTTGTGTGCGTGCGTGAGAGCACTGCAAGGGAGTCCCAAACCTAATTCCGAGGGAGCCTCCGGCTGCTGCACAGGGCAGCACTCGACTCCCCACTTGTTTCATGAAGCTAGCACTGAGGCCCCACTTTTGCATGGAAGTCTCATCGCTTGCGTTCTACCTCGAAGAAACCACAGTGTACAGAAACCGTGCTTTAGCTACCTTCCACCTCTCTGAGGGAGGAAGCACTTTCCCGGCTACCGTGGGTGAGAGCCTGGGGAACGGGTTCCTTCCGTGCAACGGAGGGAGAAGCAGCCCGGGCCAGAAGGCACCTCGTGACTCAGCTGTTGGTACCTGGAGCTAACACTACTGCTCCATGGGTGCACAGGAATGCTAAGTGCTCCACACTGATTTGGAAGAAAGACGCCCGTAAAGAATCCCAGCCTCAGCTCCTTCGCCTCTCCAGAGGGTGGCAGCATTTTCCACTCTACTGGAGTGCAAGCCTGAGGAAGGGGTCCCGGCAGAATTCCGAGGGAGAAATAAGCATGGGCAGGAGGCACCTGTCGGCTCCACTCTTGTTTCGGGGAACTTGATCGGCTCTCCCGTGTGTGCGTGGAGTCCTAAGTGCCATCCACCCGACGCAAAGGAACACACCTGTAGAGAACGCGTGCCTCAGCAAAGATCGCCCTTCCCGAGCGTGACCTTCACCCATTGTGTGTTTCTGTGAAAGCCTGACCAATGGAACCTCAACGCAAGTCGGAGTGAGAAGCAGGCCTGTAAGGAAGGCTGCTGTCGACTCACCTCTTGTTTTAGGAGATGAGCCCTGCTGTACCCTGTGTGCTTGGATGCCTAGTTTGCCAGGCTGCTAAGAGCCAGAATCCGTGCTATAGAATGGCTGCGCTTTAGTTCACGTTGCCGTTCCCAAAGCCAGAGGAATTGTACAGTGCTCGTGTTCGAGAGACTGGGGAAAGGGTCCCATGCGGGACGTGGAGTGAGAAACAGGCCGGTGCGGAAGGCAGCTCTCAACTCACCTCTGGTTTAGGAGGCTAGTACCCTTGCCCCCGGGTGTGCCTGCAGGCCTCAAGCCAAGCGCCTAACTCAAAGGAACAGCTCTGTCGAGAATTCCTGCTTCGGCTACGATAGCCATGCCTGAGGCCGGAAGCATTTTGCTGTGTGCATGCGTGAGCGCCCTGCCAGGGAGGCCCAAGCCATTTCCTGTGTGAGACTTAGGCCCAGGCAGACGGCAGCACACGACTCCCCACTTGTTTCCTGAAGCCAGCACTGCGGCCCCACTTTGGCATGGAAGTCTGATAGCTGGCACTCTAACTCGAAGAGACAACAGTGGAGAGACACCGTGCTTTAGCCTTACCGCCGGCCTCTGCGTGGGAGGAGGCCGTTTAGTGTGTACTGTGGGCGAGAGCCTGGGGCGGGGTTCCATTTCGTACGACCGGGGGAGAGGCAGGCCGGACAGCCGGCAGCTCTCAACTCACATCATGCTTATGGGGCTCGTACCGTTGCCCCGGGGGTGCGTTCAGGCTGAAAGACAGCCACCTAGCTCGAAGGAAGGACTCGGGAGACGATGCGTGCTTCAGCTCAAACAGCCGCTCCTGAGCGTGGAAGCATTCTGTTGTGTGCGTGCGTGAGAGCACTGCAAGGGAGTCCCAAACCTAATTCCGAGGGAGCCTCCGGCTGCTGCACAGGGCAGCACTCGACTCCCCACTTGTTTCATGAAGCTAGCACTGAGGCCCCACTTTTGCATGGAAGTCTCATCGCTTGCGTTCTACCTCGAAGAAACCACAGTGTACAGAAACCGTGCTTTAGCTACCTTCCACCTCTCTGAGGGAGGAAGCACTTTCCCGGCTACCGTGGGTGAGAGCCTGGGGCACGGGTTCCTTCCGTGCAACCGAGGGAGAAGCAGCCCGGGCCAGAAGGCACCTCGCGACTCAGCTGTTGGTACCTGGAGCTAACACTACTGCTCCATGGGTGCACAGGAATGCTAAGTGCTCCACACTGATTTGGAAGAAAGATGCCCGTAAAGAATCCCAGCCTCAGCTCCTTCGCCTCTCCACAGGGTGGCAGCATTTTCCACTCTACTGGAGTGCAAGCCTGAGGAAGGGGTCCCGGCAGAATTCCGAGGGAGAAATAAGCATGGGCAGAAGGCACCTGTCGGCTCCACTCTTGTTTCGGGGAACTAGATCGGCTCTCCCGTGTGTGCGTGGAGTCCTAAGTGCCATCCACCCGACGCAAAGGAACACACCTGTAGAGAACGCGTGCCTCAGCAAAGATCGCCCTTCCCGAGCGTGACCTTCACCCATTGTGTGTTTCTGTGAAAGCCTGACCAATGGAACCTCAACGCAAGTCGGAGTGAGAAGCAGGCCTGTAAGGAAGGCTGCTGTCGACTCACCTCTTGTTTTAGGAGATGAGCCCTGCTGTACCCTGTGTGCTTGGATGCCTAGTTTGCCAGGCTGCTAAGAGCCAGAATCCGTGCTATAGAATGGCTGCGCTTTAGTTCACGTTGCCGATCCCGAAGCCAGAGGAATTGTACAGTGCTCGTGTTCGAGAGACTGGGGAAAGGGTCCCATGCGGGACGTGGAGTGAGAAACAGGCCGGTGCGGAAGGCAGCTCTCAACTCACCTCTGGTTTAGGAGGCTAGTACCCTTGCCCCCGGGTGTGCCTGCAGGCCTCAAGCCAAGCGCCTAACTCAAAGGAACAGCTCTGTCGAGAATTCCTGCTTCGGCTACGATAGCCATGCCTGAGGCCGGAAGCATTTTGCTGTGTGCATGCGTGAGCGCCCTGCCAGGGAGGCCCAAGCCATTTCCTGTGTAAGACTCAGGCCCAGGCAGACAGCAGCACACGACTCCCCACTTGTTTCCTGAAGCCAGCACTGCGGCCCCACTTTGGCATGGAAGTCTGATAGCTGGCACTCTAACTCGAAGAGACAACAGTGGAGAGACACCGTGCTTTAGCCTTACCGCCGGCCTCTGCGTGGGAGGAGGCCGTTTAGGGTGTACTGTGGGTGAGAGCCTGGGGCGGGGTTCCATTTCGTACGACAGGGGGAGAGGCAGGCCGGACAGCCGGCAGCTCTCAACTCACATCATCCTTATGGGGCTCGTACCGTTGCCCCGGGGGTGCGTGCAGGCTGAAAGACAGCCACCTAGCTCGAAGGAAGGACTCGGGAGACGATGCGTGCTTCAGCTCAAACAGCCGCTCCTGAGGGTGGAAGCATTCTGTTGTGTGCGTGCGTGAGAGCACTGCAAGGGAGTCCCAAACCTAATTCCGAGAGAGCCTCCGGCTGCTGCACAGGGCAGCACTCGACTCCCCACTTGTTTCATGAAGCTAGCACTGAGGCCCCACTTTTGCATGGAAGTCTCATCGCTTGCGTTCTACCTCGAAGAAACCACAGTGTACAGAAACCGTGCTTTAGCTACCTTCCACCTCTCTGAGGGAGGAAGCACTTTCCCGGCTACCGTGGGTGAGAGCCTGGGGCACGGGTTCCTTCCGTGCAACCGAGGGAGAAGCAGCCCGGGCCAGAAGGCACCTCGCGACTCAGCTGTTGGTACCTGGAGCTAACACTACTGCTCCATGGGTGCACAGGAATGCTAAGTGCTCCACACTGATTTGGAAGAAAGACGCCCGTAAAGAATCCCAGCCTCAGCTCCTTCGCCTCTCCACAGGGTGGCAGCATTTTCCACTCTACTGGAGTGCAAGCCTGAGGAAGGGGTCCCGGCAGAATTCCGAGGGAGAAATAAGCATGGGCAGAAGGCACCTGTCGGCTCCACTCTTGTTTCGGGGAACTAGATCGGCTCTCCCGTGTGTGCGTGGAGTCCTAAGTGCCATCCACCCGACGCAAAGGAACACACCTGTAGAGAACGCCTGCCTCAGCAAAGATCGCCCTTCCCGAGCGTGACCTTCACCCATTGTGTGTTTCTGTGAAAGCCTGACCAATGGAACCTCAACGCAAGTCGGAGTGAGAAGCAGGCCTGTAAGGAAGGCTGCTGTCGACTCACCTCTTGTTTTAGGAGATGAGCCCTGCTGTACCCTGTGTGCTTGGATGCCTAGTTTGCCAGGCTGCTAAGAGCCAGAATCCGTGCTATAGAATGGCTGCGCTTTAGTTCACGTTGCCGTTCCCAAAGCCAGAGGAATTGTACAGTGCTCGTGTTCGAGAGACTGGGGAAAGGGTCCCATGCGGGACGTGGAGTGAGAAACAGGCCGGTGCGGAAGGCAGCTCTCAACTCACCTCTGGTTTAGGAGGCTAGTACCCTTGCCCCCGGGTGTGCCTGCAGGCCTCAAGCCAAGCGCCTAACTCAAAGGAACAGCTCTGTCGAGAATTCCTGCTTCGGCTACGATAGCCATGCCTGAGGCCGGAAGCATTTTGCTGTGTGCATGCGTGAGCGCCCTGCCAGGGAGGCCCAAGCCATTTCCTGTGTGAGACTTAGGCCCAGGCAGACGGCAGCACACGACTCCCCACTTGTTTCCTGAAGCCAGCACTGCGGCCCCACTTTGGCATGGAAGTCTGATAGCTGGCACTCTAACTCGAAGAGACAACAGTGGAGAGACACCGTGCTTTAGCCTTACCGCCGGCCTCTGCGTGGGAGGAGGCCGTTTAGGGTGTACTGTGGGCGAGAGCCTGGGGCGGGGTTCCATTTCGTACGACCGGGGGAGAGGCAGGCCGGACAGCCGGCAGCTCTCAACTCACATCATCCTTATGGGGCTCGTACCGTTGCCCCGGGGGTGCGTTCAGGCTGAAAGACAGCCACCTAGCTCGAAGGAAGGACTCGGGAGACGATGCGTGCTTCAGCTCAAACAGCCGCTCCTGAGGGTGGAAGCATTCTGTTGTGTGCGTGCGTGAGAGCACTGCAAGGGAGTCCCAAACCTAATTCCGAGGGAGCCTCCGGCTGCTGCACAGGGCAGCACTCGACTCCCCACTTGTTTCATGAAGCTAGCACTGAGGCCCCACTTTTGCATGGAAGTCTCATCGCTTGCGTTCTACCTCGAAGAAACCACAGTGTACAGAAACCGTGCTTTAGCTACCTTCCACCACTCTGAGGGAGGAAGCACTTTCCCGGCTACCGTGGGTGAGAGCCTGGGGAACGGGTTCCTTCCGTGCAACCGAGGGAGAAGCAGCCCGGGCCAGAAGGCACCTCGCGACTCAGCTGTTGGTACCTGGAGCTAACACTACTGCTCCATGGGTGCACAGGAATGCTAAGTGCTCCACACTGATTTGGAAGAAAGACGCCCGTAAAGAATCCCAGCCTCAGCTCCTTCGCCTCTCCACAGGGTGGCAGCATTTTCCACTCTACTGGAGTGCAAGCCTGAGGAAGGGGTCCCGGCAGAATTCCGAGGGAGAAATAAGCATGGGCAGAAGGCACCTGTCGGCTCCACTCTTGTTTCGGGGAACTAGATCGGCTCTCCCGTGTGTGCGTGGAGTCCTAAGTGCCATCCACCCGACGCAAAGGAACACACCTGTAGAGAACGCGTGCCTCAGCAAAGATCGCCCTTCCCGAGCGTGAACTTCACCCATTGTGTGTTTCTGTGAAAGCCTGACCAATGGAACCTCAACGCAAGTCGGAGTGAGAAGCAGGCCTGTAAGGAAGGCTGCTGTCGACTCACCTCTTGTTTTAGGAGATGAGCCCTGCTGTACCCTGTGTGCTTGGATGCCTAGTTTGCCAGGCTGCTAAGAGCCAGAATCCGTGCTATAGAATGGCTGCGCTTTAGTTCACGTTGCCGTTCCCGAAGCCAGAGGAATTGTACAGTGCTCGTGTTCGAGAGACTGGGGAAAGGGTCCCATGCGGGACGTGGAGTGAGAAACAGGCCGGTGCGGAAGGCAGCTCTCAACTCACCTCTGGTTTAGGAGGCTAGTACCCTTGCCCCCGGGTGTGCCTGCAGGCCTCAAGCCAAGCGCCTAACTCAAAGGAACAGCTCTGTCAGAATTCCTGCTTCGGCTACGATAGCCATGCCTGAGGCCGGAAGCATTTTGCTGTGTGCATGCGTGAGCGCCCTGCCAGGGAGGCCCAAGCCATTTCCTGTGTGAGACTCAGGCCCAGGCAGACGGCAGCACACGACTCCCCACTTGTTTCCTGACGTCAGCACTGCGGCCCCACTTTGGCATGGAAGCCTACTCGCAAGCGTGCTAACCCGAAGAGACAACACTGTAGAGAAACCGTGCTTTAGCTACCGTCGACCTCTGTGTGGGAGGAAGCAGTTGAGGGTGTACTGTGGGTGAGAGCCTGGGGCCGGGTTCCATTTCGTACGACCGGGGGAGAGACAGGCCGGACAGCCGGCAGCTCTCAACTCACATCATGCTTA
Organism: Mirounga angustirostris; assembly: GCF_029215605.1. Taxonomy (NCBI): domain Eukaryota; kingdom Metazoa; phylum Chordata; class Mammalia; order Carnivora; family Phocidae; genus Mirounga; species Mirounga angustirostris. The sequence goes on along the minus strand of NW_026991710.1, from coordinate 161,771,634 downwards.
TGGGGCTCGTACCGTTGCCCCGGGGGTGCGTGCAGGCTGAAAGACAGCCACCTAGCTCGAAGGAAGGACTCGGGAGACGATGCGTGCTTCAGCTCAAACAGCCGCTCCTGAGGGTGGAAGCATTCTGTTGTGTGCGTGCGTGAGAGCACTGCAAGGGAGTCCCAAACCTAATTCCGAGAGAGCCTCCGGCTGCTGCACAGGGCAGCACTCGACTCCCCACTTGTTTCATGAAGCTAGCACTGAGGCCCCACTTTTGCATGGAAGTCTCATCGCTTGCGTTCTACCTCGAAGAAACCACAGTGTACAGAAACCGTGCTTTAGCTACCTTCCACCTCTCTGAGGGAGGAAGCACTTTCCCGGCTACCGTGGGTGAGAGCCTGGGGAACGGGTTCCTTCCGTGCAACCGAGGGAGAAGCAGCCCGGGCCAGAAGGCACCTCGCGACTCAGCTGTTGGTACCTGGAGCTAACACTACTGCTCCATGGGTGCACAGGAATGCTAAGTGCTCCACACTGATTTGGAAGAAAGACGCCCATAAAGAATCCCAGCCTCAGCTCCTTCGCCTCTCCAGAGGGTGGCAGCATTTTCCACTCTACTGGAGTGCAAGCCTGAGGAAGGGGTCCCGGCAGAATTCCGAGGGAGAAATAAGCATGGGCAGGAGGCACCTGTCGGCTCCACTCTTGTTTCGGGGAACTTGATCGGCTCTCCCGTGTGTGCGTGGAGTCCTAAGTGCCATCCACCCGACGCAAAGGAACACACCTGTAGAGAACGCGTGCCTCAGCAAAGATCGCCCTTCCCGAGCGTGACCTTCACCCATTGTGTGTTTCTGTGAAAGCCTGACCAATGGAACCTCAACGCAAGTCGGAGTGAGAAGCAGGCCTGTAAGGAAGGCTGCTGTCGACTCACCTCTTGTTTTAGGAGATGAGCCCTGCTGTACCCTGTGTGCTTGGATGCCTAGTTTGCCAGGCTGCTAAGAGCCAGAATCCGTGATATAGAATGGCTGCGCTTTAGTTCACGTTGCCGTTCCCAAAGCCAGAGGAATTGTACAGTGCTCGTGTTCGAGAGACTGGGGAAAGGGTCCCATGCGGGACGTGGAGTGAGAAACAGGCCGGTGCGGAAGGCAGCTCTCAACTCACATCTGGTTTAGGAGGCTAGTACCCTTGCCCCCGGGTGTGCCTGCAGGCCTCAAGCCAAGCGCCTAACTCAAAGGAACAGCTCTGTCGAGAATTCCTGCTTCGGCTACGATAGCCATGCCTGAGGCCGGAAGCATTTTGCTGTGTGCATGCGTGAGCGCCCTGCCAGGGAGGCCCAAGCCATTTCCTGTGTGAGACTTAGGCCCAGGCAGACGGCAGCACACGACTCCCCACTTGTTTCCTGAAGCCAGCACTGCGGCCCCACTTTGGCATGGAAGTCTGATAGCTGGCACTCTAACTCGAAGAGACAACAGTGGAGAGACACCGTGCTTTAGCCTTACCGCCGGCCTCTGCGTGGGAGGAGGCCGTTTAGGGTGTACTGTGGGTGAGATCCTGGGGCGGGCTTCCATTTCGTACGACCGGGGGAGAGGCAGGCCGGACAGCCGGCAGCTCTCAACTCACATCATCCTTATGGGGCTCGTACCGTTGCCCCGGGGGTGCGTTCAGGCTGAAAGACAGCCACCTAGCTCGAAGGAAGGACTCGGGAGACGATGCGTGCTTCAGCTCAAACAGCCGCTCCTGAGGGTGGAAGCATTCTGTTGTGTGCGTGCGTGAGAGCACTGCAAGGGAGTCCCAAACCTAATTCCGAGGGAGCCTCCGGCTGCTGCACAGGGCAGCACTCGACTCCCCACTTGTTTCATGAAGCTAGCACTGAGGCCCCACTTTTGCATGGAAGTCTCATCGCTTGCGTTCTACCTCGAAGAAACCACAGTGTACAGAAACCGTGCTTTAGCTACCTTCCACCTCTCTGAGGGAGGAAGCACTTTCCCGGCTACCGTGGGTGAGAGCCTGGGGAACGGGTTCCTTCCGTGCAACGGAGGGAGAAGCAGCCCGGGCCAGAAGGCACCTCGTGACTCAGCTGTTGGTACCTGGAGCTAACACTACTGCTCCATGGGTGCACAGGAATGCTAAGTGCTCCACACTGATTTGGAAGAAAGACGCCCGTAAAGAATCCCAGCCTCAGCTCCTTCGCCTCTCCAGAGGGTGGCAGCATTTTCCACTCTACTGGAGTGCAAGCCTGAGGAAGGGGTCCCGGCAGAATTCCGAGGGAGAAATAAGCATGGGCAGGAGGCACCTGTCGGCTCCACTCTTGTTTCGGGGAACTTGATCGGCTCTCCCGTGTGTGCGTGGAGTCCTAAGTGCCATCCACCCGACGCAAAGGAACACACCTGTAGAGAACGCGTGCCTCAGCAAAGATCGCCCTTCCCGAGCGTGACCTTCACCCATTGTGTGTTTCTGTGAAAGCCTGACCAATGGAACCTCAACGCAAGTCGGAGTGAGAAGCAGGCCTGTAAGGAAGGCTGCTGTCGACTCACCTCTTGTTTTAGGAGATGAGCCCTGCTGTACCCTGTGTGCTTGGATGCCTAGTTTGCCAGGCTGCTAAGAGCCAGAATCCGTGCTATAGAATGGCTGCGCTTTAGTTCACGTTGCCGTTCCCAAAGCCAGAGGAATTGTACAGTGCTCGTGTTCGAGAGACTGGGGAAAGGGTCCCATGCGGGACGTGGAGTGAGAAACAGGCCGGTGCGGAAGGCAGCTCTCAACTCACCTCTGGTTTAGGAGGCTAGTACCCTTGCCCCCGGGTGTGCCTGCAGGCCTCAAGCCAAGCGCCTAACTCAAAGGAACAGCTCTGTCGAGAATTCCTGCTTCGGCTACGATAGCCATGCCTGAGGCCGGAAGCATTTTGCTGTGTGCATGCGTGAGCGCCCTGCCAGGGAGGCCCAAGCCATTTCCTGTGTGAGACTTAGGCCCAGGCAGACGGCAGCACACGACTCCCCACTTGTTTCCTGAAGCCAGCACTGCGGCCCCACTTTGGCATGGAAGTCTGATAGCTGGCACTCTAACTCGAAGAGACAACAGTGGAGAGACACCGTGCTTTAGCCTTACCGCCGGCCTCTGCGTGGGAGGAGGCCGTTTAGTGTGTACTGTGGGCGAGAGCCTGGGGCGGGGTTCCATTTCGTACGACCGGGGGAGAGGCAGGCCGGACAGCCGGCAGCTCTCAACTCACATCATGCTTATGGGGCTCGTACCGTTGCCCCGGGGGTGCGTTCAGGCTGAAAGACAGCCACCTAGCTCGAAGGAAGGACTCGGGAGACGATGCGTGCTTCAGCTCAAACAGCCGCTCCTGAGCGTGGAAGCATTCTGTTGTGTGCGTGCGTGAGAGCACTGCAAGGGAGTCCCAAACCTAATTCCGAGGGAGCCTCCGGCTGCTGCACAGGGCAGCACTCGACTCCCCACTTGTTTCATGAAGCTAGCACTGAGGCCCCACTTTTGCATGGAAGTCTCATCGCTTGCGTTCTACCTCGAAGAAACCACAGTGTACAGAAACCGTGCTTTAGCTACCTTCCACCTCTCTGAGGGAGGAAGCACTTTCCCGGCTACCGTGGGTGAGAGCCTGGGGCACGGGTTCCTTCCGTGCAACCGAGGGAGAAGCAGCCCGGGCCAGAAGGCACCTCGCGACTCAGCTGTTGGTACCTGGAGCTAACACTACTGCTCCATGGGTGCACAGGAATGCTAAGTGCTCCACACTGATTTGGAAGAAAGATGCCCGTAAAGAATCCCAGCCTCAGCTCCTTCGCCTCTCCACAGGGTGGCAGCATTTTCCACTCTACTGGAGTGCAAGCCTGAGGAAGGGGTCCCGGCAGAATTCCGAGGGAGAAATAAGCATGGGCAGAAGGCACCTGTCGGCTCCACTCTTGTTTCGGGGAACTAGATCGGCTCTCCCGTGTGTGCGTGGAGTCCTAAGTGCCATCCACCCGACGCAAAGGAACACACCTGTAGAGAACGCGTGCCTCAGCAAAGATCGCCCTTCCCGAGCGTGACCTTCACCCATTGTGTGTTTCTGTGAAAGCCTGACCAATGGAACCTCAACGCAAGTCGGAGTGAGAAGCAGGCCTGTAAGGAAGGCTGCTGTCGACTCACCTCTTGTTTTAGGAGATGAGCCCTGCTGTACCCTGTGTGCTTGGATGCCTAGTTTGCCAGGCTGCTAAGAGCCAGAATCCGTGCTATAGAATGGCTGCGCTTTAGTTCACGTTGCCGATCCCGAAGCCAGAGGAATTGTACAGTGCTCGTGTTCGAGAGACTGGGGAAAGGGTCCCATGCGGGACGTGGAGTGAGAAACAGGCCGGTGCGGAAGGCAGCTCTCAACTCACCTCTGGTTTAGGAGGCTAGTACCCTTGCCCCCGGGTGTGCCTGCAGGCCTCAAGCCAAGCGCCTAACTCAAAGGAACAGCTCTGTCGAGAATTCCTGCTTCGGCTACGATAGCCATGCCTGAGGCCGGAAGCATTTTGCTGTGTGCATGCGTGAGCGCCCTGCCAGGGAGGCCCAAGCCATTTCCTGTGTAAGACTCAGGCCCAGGCAGACAGCAGCACACGACTCCCCACTTGTTTCCTGAAGCCAGCACTGCGGCCCCACTTTGGCATGGAAGTCTGATAGCTGGCACTCTAACTCGAAGAGACAACAGTGGAGAGACACCGTGCTTTAGCCTTACCGCCGGCCTCTGCGTGGGAGGAGGCCGTTTAGGGTGTACTGTGGGTGAGAGCCTGGGGCGGGGTTCCATTTCGTACGACAGGGGGAGAGGCAGGCCGGACAGCCGGCAGCTCTCAACTCACATCATCCTTATGGGGCTCGTACCGTTGCCCCGGGGGTGCGTGCAGGCTGAAAGACAGCCACCTAGCTCGAAGGAAGGACTCGGGAGACGATGCGTGCTTCAGCTCAAACAGCCGCTCCTGAGGGTGGAAGCATTCTGTTGTGTGCGTGCGTGAGAGCACTGCAAGGGAGTCCCAAACCTAATTCCGAGAGAGCCTCCGGCTGCTGCACAGGGCAGCACTCGACTCCCCACTTGTTTCATGAAGCTAGCACTGAGGCCCCACTTTTGCATGGAAGTCTCATCGCTTGCGTTCTACCTCGAAGAAACCACAGTGTACAGAAACCGTGCTTTAGCTACCTTCCACCTCTCTGAGGGAGGAAGCACTTTCCCGGCTACCGTGGGTGAGAGCCTGGGGCACGGGTTCCTTCCGTGCAACCGAGGGAGAAGCAGCCCGGGCCAGAAGGCACCTCGCGACTCAGCTGTTGGTACCTGGAGCTAACACTACTGCTCCATGGGTGCACAGGAATGCTAAGTGCTCCACACTGATTTGGAAGAAAGACGCCCGTAAAGAATCCCAGCCTCAGCTCCTTCGCCTCTCCACAGGGTGGCAGCATTTTCCACTCTACTGGAGTGCAAGCCTGAGGAAGGGGTCCCGGCAGAATTCCGAGGGAGAAATAAGCATGGGCAGAAGGCACCTGTCGGCTCCACTCTTGTTTCGGGGAACTAGATCGGCTCTCCCGTGTGTGCGTGGAGTCCTAAGTGCCATCCACCCGACGCAAAGGAACACACCTGTAGAGAACGCCTGCCTCAGCAAAGATCGCCCTTCCCGAGCGTGACCTTCACCCATTGTGTGTTTCTGTGAAAGCCTGACCAATGGAACCTCAACGCAAGTCGGAGTGAGAAGCAGGCCTGTAAGGAAGGCTGCTGTCGACTCACCTCTTGTTTTAGGAGATGAGCCCTGCTGTACCCTGTGTGCTTGGATGCCTAGTTTGCCAGGCTGCTAAGAGCCAGAATCCGTGCTATAGAATGGCTGCGCTTTAGTTCACGTTGCCGTTCCCAAAGCCAGAGGAATTGTACAGTGCTCGTGTTCGAGAGACTGGGGAAAGGGTCCCATGCGGGACGTGGAGTGAGAAACAGGCCGGTGCGGAAGGCAGCTCTCAACTCACATCTGGTTTAGGAGGCTAGTACCCTTGCCCCCGGGTGTGCCTGCAGGCCTCAAGCCAAGCGCCTAACTCAAAGGAACAGCTCTGTCGAGAATTCCTGCTTCGGCTACGATAGCCATGCCTGAGGCCGGAAGCATTTTGCTGTGTGCATGCGTGAGCGCCCTGCCAGGGAGGCCCAAGCCATTTCCTGTGTGAGACTTAGGCCCAGGCAGACGGCAGCACACGACTCCCCACTTGTTTCCTGAAGCCAGCACTGCGGCCCCACTTTGGCATGGAAGTCTGATAGCTGGCACTCTAACTCGAAGAGACAACAGTGGAGAGACACCGTGCTTTAGCCTTACCGCCGGCCTCTGCGTGGGAGGAGGCCGTTTAGGGTGTACTGTGGGTGAGATCCTGGGGCGGGCTTCCATTTCGTACGACCGGGGGAGAGGCAGGCCGGACAGCCGGCAGCTCTCAACTCACATCATCCTTATGGGGCTCGTACCGTTGCCCCGGGGGTGCGTTCAGGCTGAAAGACAGCCACCTAGCTCGAAGGAAGGACTCGGGAGACGATGCGTGCTTCAGCTCAAACAGCCGCTCCTGAGGGTGGAAGCATTCTGTTGTGTGCGTGCGTGAGAGCACTGCAAGGGAGTCCCAAACCTAATTCCGAGGGAGCCTCCGGCTGCTGCACAGGGCAGCACTCGACTCCCCACTTGTTTCATGAAGCTAGCACTGAGGCCCCACTTTTGCATGGAAGTCTCATCGCTTGCGTTCTACCTCGAAGAAACCACAGTGTACAGAAACCGTGCTTTAGCTACCTTCCACCTCTCTGAGGGAGGAAGCACTTTCCCGGCTACCGTGGGTGAGAGCCTGGGGAACGGGTTCCTTCCGTGCAACGGAGGGAGAAGCAGCCCGGGCCAGAAGGCACCTCGTGACTCAGCTGTTGGTACCTGGAGCTAACACTACTGCTCCATGGGTGCACAGGAATGCTAAGTGCTCCACACTGATTTGGAAGAAAGACGCCCGTAAAGAATCCCAGCCTCAGCTCCTTCGCCTCTCCAGAGGGTGGCAGCATTTTCCACTCTACTGGAGTGCAAGCCTGAGGAAGGGGTCCCGGCAGAATTCCGAGGGAGAAATAAGCATGGGCAGGAGGCACCTGTCGGCTCCACTCTTGTTTCGGGGAACTTGATCGGCTCTCCCGTGTGTGCGTGGAGTCCTAAGTGCCATCCACCCGACGCAAAGGAACACACCTGTAGAGAACGCGTGCCTCAGCAAAGATCGCCCTTCCCGAGCGTGACCTTCACCCATTGTGTGTTTCTGTGAAAGCCTGACCAATGGAACCTCAACGCAAGTCGGAGTGAGAAGCAGGCCTGTAAGGAAGGCTGCTGTCGACTCACCTCTTGTTTTAGGAGATGAGCCCTGCTGTACCCTGTGTGCTTGGATGCCTAGTTTGCCAGGCTGCTAAGAGCCAGAATCCGTGCTATAGAATGGCTGCGCTTTAGTTCACGTTGCCGTTCCCAAAGCCAGAGGAATTGTACAGTGCTCGTGTTCGAGAGACTGGGGAAAGGGTCCCATGCGGGACGTGGAGTGAGAAACAGGCCGGTGCGGAAGGCAGCTCTCAACTCACCTCTGGTTTAGGAGGCTAGTACCCTTGCCCCCGGGTGTGCCTGCAGGCCTCAAGCCAAGCGCCTAACTCAAAGGAACAGCTCTGTCGAGAATTCCTGCTTCGGCTACGATAGCCATGCCTGAGGCCGGAAGCATTTTGCTGTGTGCATGCGTGAGCGCCCTGCCAGGGAGGCCCAAGCCATTTCCTGTGTGAGACTTAGGCCCAGGCAGACGGCAGCACACGACTCCCCACTTGTTTCCTGAAGCCAGCACTGCGGCCCCACTTTGGCATGGAAGTCTGATAGCTGGCACTCTAACTCGAAGAGACAACAGTGGAGAGACACCGTGCTTTAGCCTTACCGCCGGCCTCTGCGTGGGAGGAGGCCGTTTAGTGTGTACTGTGGGCGAGAGCCTGGGGCGGGGTTCCATTTCGTACGACCGGGGGAGAGGCAGGCCGGACAGCCGGCAGCTCTCAACTCACATCATGCTTATGGGGCTCGTACCGTTGCCCCGGGGGTGCGTTCAGGCTGAAAGACAGCCACCTAGCTCGAAGGAAGGACTCGGGAGACGATGCGTGCTTCAGCTCAAACAGCCGCTCCTGAGCGTGGAAGCATTCTGTTGTGTGCGTGCGTGAGAGCACTGCAAGGGAGTCCCAAACCTAATTCCGAGGGAGCCTCCGGCTGCTGCACAGGGCAGCACTCGACTCCCCACTTGTTTCATGAAGCTAGCACTGAGGCCCCACTTTTGCATGGAAGTCTCATCGCTTGCGTTCTACCTCGAAGAAACCACAGTGTACAGAAACCGTGCTTTAGCTACCTTCCACCTCTCTGAGGGAGGAAGCACTTTCCCGGCTACCGTGGGTGAGAGCCTGGGGCACGGGTTCCTTCCGTGCAACCGAGGGAGAAGCAGCCCGGGCCAGAAGGCACCTCGCGACTCAGCTGTTGGTACCTGGAGCTAACACTACTGCTCCATGGGTGCACAGGAATGCTAAGTGCTCCACACTGATTTGGAAGAAAGACGCCCGTAAAGAATCCCAGCCTCAGCTCCTTCGCCTCTCCACAGGGTGGCAGCATTTTCCACTCTACTGGAGTGCAAGCCTGAGGAAGGGGTCCCGGCAGAATTCCGAGGGAGAAATAAGCATGGGCAGAAGGCACCTGTCGGCTCCACTCTTGTTTCGGGGAACTAGATCGGCTCTCCCGTGTGTGCGTGGAGTCCTAAGTGCCATCCACCCGACGCAAAGGAACACACCTGTAGAGAACGCGTGCCTCAGCAAAGATCGCCCTTCCCGAGCGTGACCTTCACCCATTGTGTGTTTCTGTGAAAGCCTGACCAATGGAACCTCAACGCAAGTCGGAGTGAGAAGCAGGCCTGTAAGGAAGGCTGCTGTCGACTCACCTCTTGTTTTAGGAGATGAGCCCTGCTGTACCCTGTGTGCTTGGATGCCTAGTTTGCCAGGCTGCTAAGAGCCAGAATCCGTGCTATAGAATGGCTGCGCTTTAGTTCACGTTGCCGATCCCGAAGCCAGAGGAATTGTACAGTGCTCGTGTTCGAGAGACTGGGGAAAGGGTCCCATGCGGGACGTGGAGTGAGAAACAGGCCGGTGCGGAAGGCAGCTCTCAACTCACCTCTGGTTTAGGAGGCTAGTACCCTTGCCCCCGGGTGTGCCTGCAGGCCTCAAGCCAAGCGCCTAACTCAAAGGAACAGCTCTGTCGAGAATTCCTGCTTCGGCTACGATAGCCATGCCTGAGGCCGGAAGCATTTTGCTGTGTGCATGCGTGAGCGCCCTGCCAGGGAGGCCCAAGCCATTTCCTGTGTGAGACTCAGGCCCAGGCAGACAGCAGCACACGACTCCCCACTTGTTTCCTGAAGCCAGCACTGCGGCCCCACTTTGGCATGGAAGTCTGATAGCTGGCACTCTAACTCGAAGAGACAACAGTGGAGAGACACCGTGCTTTAGCCTTACCGCCGGCCTCTGCGTGGGAGGAGGCCGTTTAGGGTGTACTGTGGGTGAGAGCCTGGGGCGGGGTTCCATTTCGTACGACAGGGGGAGAGGCAGGCCGGACAGCCGGCAGCTCTCAACTCACATCATCCTTATGGGGCTCGTACCGTTGCCCCGGGGGTGCGTGCAGGCTGAAAGACAGCCACCTAGCTCGAAGGAAGGACTCGGGAGACGATGCGTGCTTCAGCTCAAACAGCCGCTCCTGAGGGTGGAAGCATTCTGTTGTGTGCGTGCGTGAGAGCACTGCAAGGGAGTCCCAAACCTAATTCCGAGAGAGCCTCCGGCTGCTGCACAGGGCAGCACTCGACTCCCCACTTGTTTCATGAAGCTAGCACTGAGGCCCCACTTTTGCATGGAAGTCTCATCGCTTGCGTTCTACCTCGAAGAAACCACAGTGTACAGAAACCGTGCTTTAGCTACCTTCCACCTCTCTGAGGGAGGAAGCACTTTCCCGGCTACCGTGGGTGAGAGCCTGGGGAACGGGTTCCTTCCGTGCAACCGAGGGAGAAGCAGCCCGGGCCAGAAGGCACCTCGCGACTCAGCTGTTGGTACCTGGAGCTAACACTACTGCTCCATGGGTGCACAGGAATGCTAAGTGCTCCACACTGATTTGGAAGAAAGACGCCCATAAAGAATCCCAGCCTCAGCTCCTTCGCCTCTCCAGAGGGTGGCAGCATTTTCCACTCTACTGGAGTGCAAGCCTGAGGAAGGGGTCCCGGCAGAATTCCGAGGGAGAAATAAGCATGGGCAGGAGGCACCTGTCGGCTCCACTCTTGTTTCGGGGAACTTGATCGGCTCTCCCGTGTGTGCGTGGAGTCCTAAGTGCCATCCACCCGACGCAAAGGAACACACCTGTAGAGAACGCGTGCCTCAGCAAAGATCGCCCTTCCCGAGCGTGACCTTCACCCATTGTGTGTTTCTGTGAAAGCCTGACCAATGGAACCTCAACGCAAGTCGGAGTGAGAAGCAGGCCTGTAAGGAAGGCTGCTGTCGACTCACCTCTTGTTTTAGGAGATGAGCCCTGCTGTACCCTGTGTGCTTGGATGCCTAGTTTGCCAGGCTGCTAAGAGCCAGAATCCGTGCTATAGAATGGCTGCGCTTTAGTTCACGTTGCCGTTCCCAAAGCCAGAGGAATTGTACAGTGCTCGTGTTCGAGAGACTGGGGAAAGGGTCCCATGCGGGACGTGGAGTGAGAAACAGGCCAGTGCGGAAGGCAGCTCTCAACTCACCTCTGGTTTAGGAGGCTAGTACCCTTGCCCCCGGGTGTGCCTGCAGGCCTCAAGCCAAGCGCCTAACTCAAAGGAACAGCTCTGTCGAGAATTCCTGCTTCGGCTACGATAGCCATGCCTGAGGCCGGAAGCATTTTGCTGTGTGCATGCGTGAGCGCCCTGCCAGGGAGGCCCAAGCCATTTCCTGTGTGAGACTTAGGCCCAGGCAGACGGCAGCACACGACTCCCCACTTGTTTCCTGAAGCCAGCACTGCGGCCCCACTTTGGCATGGAAGTCTGATAGCTGGCACTCTAACTCGAAGAGACAACAGTGGAGAGACACCGTGCTTTAGCCTTACCGCCGGCCTCTGCGTGGGAGGAGGCCGTTTAGTGTGTACTGTGGGTGAGAGCCTGGGGCGGGGTTCCATTTCGTACGACCGGGGGAGAGGCAGGCCGGACAGCCGGCAGCTCTCAACTCACATCATCCTTATGGGGCTCGTACCGTTGCCCCGGGGGTGCGTTCAGGCTGAAAGACAGCCACCTAGCTCGAAGGAAGGACTCGGGAGACGATGCGTGCTTCAGCTCAAACAGCCGCTCCTGAGCGTGGAAGCATTCTGTTGTGTGCGTGCGTGAGAGCACTGCAAGGGAGTCCCAAACCTAATTCCGAGGGAGCCTCCGGCTGCTGCACAGGGCAGCACTCGACTCCCCACTTGTTTCATGAAGCTAGCACTGAGGCCCCACTTTTGCATGGAAGTCTCATCGCTTGCGTTCTACCTCGAAGAAACCACAGTGTACAGAAACCGTGCTTTAGCTACCTTCCACCTCTCTGAGGGAGGAAGCACTTTCCCGGCTACCGTGGGTGAGAGCCTGGGGCACGGGTTCCTTCCGTGCAACCGAGGGAGAAGCAGCCCGGGCCAGAAGGCACCTCGCGACTCAGCTGTTGGTACCTGGAGCTAACACTACTGCTCCATGGGTGCACAGGAATGCTAAGTGCTCCACACTGATTTGGAAGAAAGACGCCCGTAAAGAATCCCAGCCTCAGCTCCTTCGCCTCTCCACAGGGTGGCAGCATTTTCCACTCTACTGGAGTGCAAGCCTGAGGAAGGGGTCCCGGCAGAATTCCGAGGGAGAAATAAGCATGGGCAGAAGGCACCTGTCGGCTCCACTCTTGTTTCGGGGAACTAGATCGGCTCTCCCGTGTGTGCGTGGAGTCCTAAGTGCCATCCACCCGACGCAAAGGAACACACCTGTAGAGAACGCGTGCCTCAGCAAAGATCGCCCTTCCCGAGCGTGACCTTCACCCATTGTGTGTTTCTGTGAAAGCCTGACCAATGGAACCTCAACGCAAGTCGGAGTGAGAAGCAGGCCTGTAAGGAAGGCTGCTGTCGACTCACCTCTTGTTTTAGGAGATGAGCCCTGCTGTACCCTGTGTGCTTGGATGCCTAGTTTGCCAGGCTGCTAAGAGCCAGAATCCGTGCTATAGAATGGCTGCGCTTTAGTTCACGTTGCCGTTCCCAAAGCCAGAGGAATTGTACAGTGCTCGTGTTCGAGAGACTGGGGAAAGGGTCCCATGCGGGACGTGGAGTGAGAAACAGGCCGGTGCGGAAGGCAGCTCTCAACTCACCTCTGGTTTAGGAGGCTAGTACCCTTGCCCCCGGGTGTGCCTGCAGGCCTCAAGCCAAGCGCCTAACTCAAAGGAACAGCTCTGTCGAGAATTCCTGCTTCGGCTACGATAGCCATGCCTGAGGCCGGAAGCATTTTGCTGTGTGCATGCGTGAGCGCCCTGCCAGGGAGGCCCAAGCCATTTCCTGTGTGAGACTTAGGCCCAGGCAGACGGCAGCACACGACTCCCCACTTGTTTCCTGAAGCCAGCACTGCGGCCCCACTTTGGCATGGAAGTCTGATAGCTGGCACTCTAACTCGAAGAGACAACAGTGGAGAGACACCGTGCTTTAGCCTTACCGCCGGCCTCTGCGTGGGAGGAGGCCGTTTAGTGTGTACTGTGGGTGAGAGCCTGGGGCGGGGTTCCATTTCGTACGACCGGGGGAGAGGCAGGCCGGACAGCCGGCAGCTCTCAACTCACATCATCCTTATGGGGCTCGTACCGTTGCCCCGGGGGTGCGTTCAGGCTGAAAGACAGCCACCTAGCTCGAAGGAAGGACTCGGGAGACGATGCGTGCTTCAGCTCAAACAGCCGCTCCTGAGCGTGGAAGCATTCTGTTGTGTGCGTGCGTGAGAGCACTGCAAGGGAGTCCCAAACCTAATTCCGAGGGAGCCTCCGGCTGCTGCACAGGGCAGCACTCGACTCCCCACTTGTTTCATGAAGCTAGCACTGAGGCCCCACTTTTGCATGGAAGTCTCATCGCTTGCGTTCTACCTCGAAGAAACCACAGTGTACAGAAACCGTGCTTTAGCTACCTTCCACCTCTCTGAGGGAGGAAGCACTTTCCCGGCTACCGTGCGTGAGAGCCTGGGGAACGGGTTCCTTCCGTGCAACCGAGGGAGAAGCAGCCCGGGCCAGAAGGCACCTCGCGACTCAGCTGTTGGTACCTGGAGCTAACACTACTGCTCCATGGGTGCACAGGAATGCTAAGTGCTCCACACTGATTTGGAAGAAAGACGCCCGTAAAGAATCCCAGCCTCAGCTCCTTCGCCTCTCCAGAGGGTGGCAGCATTTTCCACTCTACTGGAGTGCAAGCCTGAGGAAGGGGTCCCGGCAGAATTCCGAGGGAGAAATAAGCATGGGCAGGAGGCACCTGTCGGCTCCACTCTTGTTTCGGGGAACTTGATCGGCTCTCCCGTGTGTGCGTGGAGTCCTAAGTGCCATCCACCCGACGCAAAGGAACACACCTGTAGAGAACGCGTGCCTCAGCAAAGATCGCCCTTCCCGAGCGTGACCTTCACCCATTGTGTGTTTCTGTGAAAGCCTGACCAATGGAACCTCAACGCAAGTCGGAGTGAGAAGCAGGCCTGTAAGGAAGGCTGCTGTCGACTCACCTCTTGTTTTAGGAGATGAGCCCTGCTGTACCCTGTGTGCTTGGATGCCTAGTTTGCCAGGCTGCTAAGAGCCAGAATCCGTGCTATAGAATGGCTGCGCTTTAGTTCACGTTGCCGTTCCCAAAGCCAGAGGAATTGTACAGTGCTCGTGTTCGAGAGACTGGGGAAAGGGTCCCATGCGGGACGTGGAGTGAGAAACAGGCCGGTGCGGAAGGCAGCTCTCAACTCACATCTGGTTTAGGAGGCTAGTACCCTTGCCCCCGGGTGTGCCTGCAGGCCTCAAGCCAAGCGCCTAACTCAAAGGAACAGCTCTGTCGAGAATTCCTGCTTCGGCTACGATAGCCATGCCTGAGGCCGGAAGCATTTTGCTGTGTGCATGCGTGAGCGCCCTGCCAGGGAGGCCCAAGCCATTTCCTGTGTGAGACTTAGGCCCAGGCAGACGGCAGCACACGACTCCCCACTTGTTTCCTGAAGCCAGCACTGCGGCCCCACTTTGGCATGGAAGTCTGATAGCTGGCACTCTAACTCGAAGAGACAACAGTGGAGAGACACCGTGCTTTAGCCTTACCGCCGGCCTCTGCGTGGGAGGAGGCCGTTTAGGGTGTACTGTGGGTGAGATCCTGGGGCGGGCTTCCATTTCGTACGACCGGGGGAGAGGCAGGCCGGACAGCCGGCAGCTCTCAACTCACATCATCCTTATGGGGCTCGTACCGTTGCCCCGGGGGTGCGTTCAGGCTGAAAGACAGCCACCTAGCTCGAAGGAAGGACTCGGGAGACGATGCGTGCTTCAGCTCAAACAGCCGCTCCTGAGGGTGGAAGCATTCTGTTGTGTGCGTGCGTGAGAGCACTGCAAGGGAGTCCCAAACCTAATTCCGAGGGAGCCTCCGGCTGCTGCACAGGGCAGCACTCGACTCCCCACTTGTTTCATGAAGCTAGCACTGAGGCCCCACTTTTGCATGGAAGTCTCATCGCTTGCGTTCTACCTCGAAGAAACCACAGTGTACAGAAACCGTGCTTTAGCTACCTTCCACCTCTCTGAGGGAGGAAGCACTTTCCCGGCTACCGTGGGTGAGAGCCTGGGGAACGGGTTCCTTCCGTGCAACGGAGGGAGAAGCAGCCCGGGCCAGAAGGCACCTCGTGACTCAGCTGTTGGTACCTGGAGCTAACACTACTGCTCCATGGGTGCACAGGAATGCTAAGTGCTCCACACTGATTTGGAAGAAAGACGCCCGTAAAGAATCCCAGCCTCAGCTCCTTCGCCTCTCCAGAGGGTGGCAGCATTTTCCACTCTACTGGAGTGCAAGCCTGAGGAAGGGGTCCCGGCAGAATTCCGAGGGAGAAATAAGCATGGGCAGGAGGCACCTGTCGGCTCCACTCTTGTTTCGGGGAACTTGATCGGCTCTCCCGTGTGTGCGTGGAGTCCTAAGTGCCATCCACCCGACGCAAAGGAACACACCTGTAGAGAACGCGTGCCTCAGCAAAGATCGCCCTTCCCGAGCGTGACCTTCACCCATTGTGTGTTTCTGTGAAAGCCTGACCAATGGAACCTCAACGCAAGTCGGAGTGAGAAGCAGGCCTGTAAGGAAGGCTGCTGTCGACTCACCTCTTGTTTTAGGAGATGAGCCCTGCTGTACCCTGTGTGCTTGGATGCCTAGTTTGCCAGGCTGCTAAGAGCCAGAATCCGTGCTATAGAATGGCTGCGCTTTAGTTCACGTTGCCGTTCCCAAAGCCAGAGGAATTGTACAGTGCTCGTGTTCGAGAGACTGGGGAAAGGGTCCCATGCGGGACGTGGAGTGAGAAACAGGCCGGTGCGGAAGGCAGCTCTCAACTCACCTCTGGTTTAGGAGGCTAGTACCCTTGCCCCCGGGTGTGCCTGCAGGCCTCAAGCCAAGCGCCTAACTCAAAGGAACAGCTCTGTCGAGAATTCCTGCTTCGGCTACGATAGCCATGCCTGAGGCCGGAAGCATTTTGCTGTGTGCATGCGTGAGCGCCCTGCCAGGGAGGCCCAAGCCATTTCCTGTGTGAGACTTAGGCCCAGGCAGACGGCAGCACACGACTCCCCACTTGTTTCCTGAAGCCAGCACTGCGGCCCCACTTTGGCATGGAAGTCTGATAGCTGGCACTCTAACTCGAAGAGACAACAGTGGAGAGACACCGTGCTTTAGCCTTACCGCCGGCCTCTGCGTGGGAGGAGGCCGTTTAGTGTGTACTGTGGGCGAGAGCCTGGGGCGGGGTTCCATTTCGTACGACCGGGGGAGAGGCAGGCCGGACAGCCGGCAGCTCTCAACTCACATCATGCTTATGGGGCTCGTACCGTTGCCCCGGGGGTGCGTTCAGGCTGAAAGACAGCCACCTAGCTCGAAGGAAGGACTCGGGAGACGATGCGTGCTTCAGCTCAAACAGCCGCTCCTGAGCGTGGAAGCATTCTGTTGTGTGCGTGCGTGAGAGCACTGCAAGGGAGTCCCAAACCTAATTCCGAGGGAGCCTCCGGCTGCTGCACAGGGCAGCACTCGACTCCCCACTTGTTTCATGAAGCTAGCACTGAGGCCCCACTTTTGCATGGAAGTCTCATCGCTTGCGTTCTACCTCGAAGAAACCACAGTGTACAGAAACCGTGCTTTAGCTACCTTCCACCTCTCTGAGGGAGGAAGCACTTTCCCGGCTACCGTGGGTGAGAGCCTGGGGCACGGGTTCCTTCCGTGCAACCGAGGGAGAAGCAGCCCGGGCCAGAAGGCACCTCGCGACTCAGCTGTTGGTACCTGGAGCTAACACTACTGCTCCATGGGTGCACAGGAATGCTAAGTGCTCCACACTGATTTGGAAGAAAGATGCCCGTAAAGAATCCCAGCCTCAGCTCCTTCGCCTCTCCACAGGGTGGCAGCATTTTCCACTCTACTGGAGTGCAAGCCTGAGGAAGGGGTCCCGGCAGAATTCCGAGGGAGAAATAAGCATGGGCAGAAGGCACCTGTCGGCTCCACTCTTGTTTCGGGGAACTAGATCGGCTCTCCCGTGTGTGCGTGGAGTCCTAAGTGCCATCCACCCGACGCAAAGGAACACACCTGTAGAGAACGCGTGCCTCAGCAAAGATCGCCCTTCCCGAGCGTGACCTTCACCCATTGTGTGTTTCTGTGAAAGCCTGACCAATGGAACCTCAACGCAAGTCGGAGTGAGAAGCAGGCCTGTAAGGAAGGCTGCTGTCGACTCACCTCTTGTTTTAGGAGATGAGCCCTGCTGTACCCTGTGTGCTTGGATGCCTAGTTTGCCAGGCTGCTAAGAGCCAGAATCCGTGCTATAGAATGGCTGCGCTTTAGTTCACGTTGCCGATCCCGAAGCCAGAGGAATTGTACAGTGCTCGTGTTCGAGAGACTGGGGAAAGGGTCCCATGCGGGACGTGGAGTGAGAAACAGGCCGGTGCGGAAGGCAGCTCTCAACTCACCTCTGGTTTAGGAGGCTAGTACCCTTGCCCCCGGGTGTGCCTGCAGGCCTCAAGCCAAGCGCCTAACTCAAAGGAACAGCTCTGTCGAGAATTCCTGCTTCGGCTACGATAGCCATGCCTGAGGCCGGAAGCATTTTGCTGTGTGCATGCGTGAGCGCCCTGCCAGGGAGGCCCAAGCCATTTCCTGTGTAAGACTCAGGCCCAGGCAGACAGCAGCACACGACTCCCCACTTGTTTCCTGAAGCCAGCACTGCGGCCCCACTTTGGCATGGAAGTCTGATAGCTGGCACTCTAACTCGAAGAGACAACAGTGGAGAGACACCGTGCTTTAGCCTTACCGCCGGCCTCTGCGTGGGAGGAGGCCGTTTAGGGTGTACTGTGGGTGAGAGCCTGGGGCGGGGTTCCATTTCGTACGACAGGGGGAGAGGCAGGCCGGACAGCCGGCAGCTCTCAACTCACATCATCCTTATGGGGCTCGTACCGTTGCCCCGGGGGTGCGTGCAGGCTGAAAGACAGCCACCTAGCTCGAAGGAAGGACTCGGGAGACGATGCGTGCTTCAGCTCAAACAGCCGCTCCTGAGGGTGGAAGCATTCTGTTGTGTGCGTGCGTGAGAGCACTGCAAGGGAGTCCCAAACCTAATTCCGAGAGAGCCTCCGGCTGCTGCACAGGGCAGCACTCGACTCCCCACTTGTTTCATGAAGCTAGCACTGAGGCCCCACTTTTGCATGGAAGTCTCATCGCTTGCGTTCTACCTCGAAGAAACCACAGTGTACAGAAACCGTGCTTTAGCTACCTTCCACCTCTCTGAGGGAGGAAGCACTTTCCCGGCTACCGTGGGTGAGAGCCTGGGGCACGGGTTCCTTCCGTGCAACCGAGGGAGAAGCAGCCCGGGCCAGAAGGCACCTCGCGACTCAGCTGTTGGTACCTGGAGCTAACACTACTGCTCCATGGGTGCACAGGAATGCTAAGTGCTCCACACTGATTTGGAAGAAAGACGCCCGTAAAGAATCCCAGCCTCAGCTCCTTCGCCTCTCCACAGGGTGGCAGCATTTTCCACTCTACTGGAGTGCAAGCCTGAGGAAGGGGTCCCGGCAGAATTCCGAGGGAGAAATAAGCATGGGCAGAAGGCACCTGTCGGCTCCACTCTTGTTTCGGGGAACTAGATCGGCTCTCCCGTGTGTGCGTGGAGTCCTAAGTGCCATCCACCCGACGCAAAGGAACACACCTGTAGAGAACGCCTGCCTCAGCAAAGATCGCCCTTCCCGAGCGTGACCTTCACCCATTGTGTGTTTCTGTGAAAGCCTGACCAATGGAACCTCAACGCAAGTCGGAGTGAGAAGCAGGCCTGTAAGGAAGGCTGCTGTCGACTCACCTCTTGTTTTAGGAGATGAGCCCTGCTGTACCCTGTGTGCTTGGATGCCTAGTTTGCCAGGCTGCTAAGAGCCAGAATCCGTGCTATAGAATGGCTGCGCTTTAGTTCACGTTGCCGTTCCCAAAGCCAGAGGAATTGTACAGTGCTCGTGTTCGAGAGACTGGGGAAAGGGTCCCATGCGGGACGTGGAGTGAGAAACAGGCCGGTGCGGAAGGCAGCTCTCAACTCACATCTGGTTTAGGAGGCTAGTACCCTTGCCCCCGGGTGTGCCTGCAGGCCTCAAGCCAAGCGCCTAACTCAAAGGAACAGCTCTGTCGAGAATTCCTGCTTCGGCTACGATAGCCATGCCTGAGGCCGGAAGCATTTTGCTGTGTGCATGCGTGAGCGCCCTGCCAGGGAGGCCCAAGCCATTTCCTGTGTGAGACTTAGGCCCAGGCAGACGGCAGCACACGACTCCCCACTTGTTTCCTGAAGCCAGCACTGCGGCCCCACTTTGGCATGGAAGTCTGATAGCTGGCACTCTAACTCGAAGAGACAACAGTGGAGAGACACCGTGCTTTAGCCTTACCGCCGGCCTCTGCGTGGGAGGAGGCCGTTTAGGGTGTACTGTGGGTGAGATCCTGGGGCGGGCTTCCATTTCGTACGACCGGGGGAGAGGCAGGCCGGACAGCCGGCAGCTCTCAACTCACATCATCCTTATGGGGCTCGTACCGTTGCCCCGGGGGTGCGTTCAGGCTGAAAGACAGCCACCTAGCTCGAAGGAAGGACTCGGGAGACGATGCGTGCTTCAGCTCAAACAGCCGCTCCTGAGGGTGGAAGCATTCTGTTGTGTGTGTGCGTGAGAGCACTGCAAGGGAGTCCCAAACCTAATTCCGAGGGAGCCTCCGGCTGCTGCACAGGGCAGCACTCGACTCCCCACTTGTTTCATGAAGCTAGCACTGAGGCCCCACTTTTGCATGGAAGTCTCATCGCTTGCGTTCTACCTCGAAGAAACCACAGTGTACAGAAACCGTGCTTTAGCTACCTTCCACCTCTCTGAGGGAGGAAGCACTTTCCCGGCTACCGTGGGTGAGAGCCTGGGGAACGGGTTCCTTCCGTGCAACGGAGGGAGAAGCAGCCCGGGCCAGAAGGCACCTCGTGACTCAGCTGTTGGTACCTGGAGCTAACACTACTGCTCCATGGGTGCACAGGAATGCTAAGTGCTCCACACTGATTTGGAAGAAAGACGCCCGTAAAGAATCCCAGCCTCAGCTCCTTCGCCTCTCCAGAGGGTGGCAGCATTTTCCACTCTACTGGAGTGCAAGCCTGAGGAAGGGGTCCCGGCAGAATTCCGAGGGAGAAATAAGCATGGGCAGGAGGCACCTGTCGGCTCCACTCTTGTTTCGGGGAACTTGATCGGCTCTCCCGTGTGTGCGTGGAGTCCTAAGTGCCATCCACCCGACGCAAAGGAACACACCTGTAGAGAACGCGTGCCTCAGCAAAGATCGCCCTTCCCGAGCGTGACCTTCACCCATTGTGTGTTTCTGTGAAAGCCTGACCAATGGAACCTCAACGCAAGTCGGAGTGAGAAGCAGGCCTGTAAGGAAGGCTGCTGTCGACTCACCTCTTGTTTTAGGAGATGAGCCCTGCTGTACCCTGTGTGCTTGGATGCCTAGTTTGCCAGGCTGCTAAGAGCCAGAATCCGTGCTATAGAATGGCTGCGCTTTAGTTCACGTTGCCGTTCCCAAAGCCAGAGGAATTGTACAGTGCTCGTGTTCGAGAGACTGGGGAAAGGGTCCCATGCGGGACGTGGAGTGAGAAACAGGCCGGTGCGGAAGGCAGCTCTCAACTCACCTCTGGTTTAGGAGGCTAGTACCCTTGCCCCCGGGTGTGCCTGCAGGCCTCAAGCCAAGCGCCTAACTCAAAGGAACAGCTCTGTCGAGAATTCCTGCTTCGGCTACGATAGCCATGCCTGAGGCCGGAAGCATTTTGCTGTGTGCATGCGTGAGCGCCCTGCCAGGGAGGCCCAAGCCATTTCCTGTGTGAGACTTAGGCCCAGGCAGACGGCAGCACACGACTCCCCACTTGTTTCCTGAAGCCAGCACTGCGGCCCCACTTTGGCATGGAAGTCTGATAGCTGGCACTCTAACTCGAAGAGACAACAGTGGAGAGACACCGTGCTTTAGCCTTACCGCCGGCCTCTGCGTGGGAGGAGGCCGTTTAGTGTGTACTGTGGGCGAGAGCCTGGGGCGGGGTTCCATTTCGTACGACCGGGGGAGAGGCAGGCCGGACAGCCGGCAGCTCTCAACTCACATCATGCTTATGGGGCTCGTACCGTTGCCCCGGGGGTGCGTTCAGGCTGAAAGACAGCCACCTAGCTCGAAGGAAGGACTCGGGAGACGATGCGTGCTTCAGCTCAAACAGCCGCTCCTGAGCGTGGAAGCATTCTGTTGTGTGCGTGCGTGAGAGCACTGCAAGGGAGTCCCAAACCTAATTCCGAGGGAGCCTCCGGCTGCTGCACAGGGCAGCACTCGACTCCCCACTTGTTTCATGAAGCTAGCACTGAGGCCCCACTTTTGCATGGAAGTCTCATCGCTTGCGTTCTACCTCGAAGAAACCACAGTGTACAGAAACCGTGCTTTAGCTACCTTCCACCTCTCTGAGGGAGGAAGCACTTTCCCGGCTACCGTGGGTGAGAGCCTGGGGCACGGGTTCCTTCCGTGCAACCGAGGGAGAAGCAGCCCGGGCCAGAAGGCACCTCGCGACTCAGCTGTTGGTACCTGGAGCTAACACTACTGCTCCATGGGTGCACAGGAATGCTAAGTGCTCCACACTGATTTGGAAGAAAGATGCCCGTAAAGAATCCCAGCCTCAGCTCCTTCGCCTCTCCACAGGGTGGCAGCATTTTCCACTCTACTGGAGTGCAAGCCTGAGGAAGGGGTCCCGGCAGAATTCCGAGGGAGAAATAAGCATGGGCAGAAGGCACCTGTCGGCTCCACTCTTGTTTCGGGGAACTAGATCGGCTCTCCCGTGTGTGCGTGGAGTCCTAAGTGCCATCCACCCGACGCAAAGGAACACACCTGTAGAGAACGCGTGCCTCAGCAAAGATCGCCCTTCCCGAGCGTGACCTTCACCCATTGTGTGTTTCTGTGAAAGCCTGACCAATGGAACCTCAACGCAAGTCGGAGTGAGAAGCAGGCCTGTAAGGAAGGCTGCTGTCGACTCACCTCTTGTTTTAGGAGATGAGCCCTGCTGTACCCTGTGTGCTTGGATGCCTAGTTTGCCAGGCTGCTAAGAGCCAGAATCCGTGCTATAGAATGGCTGCGCTTTAGTTCACGTTGCCGATCCCGAAGCCAGAGGAATTGTACAGTGCTCGTGTTCGAGAGACTGGGGAAAGGGTCCCATGCGGGACGTGGAGTGAGAAACAGGCCGGTGCGGAAGGCAGCTCTCAACTCACCTCTGGTTTAGGAGGCTAGTACCCTTGCCCCCGGGTGTGCCTGCAGGCCTCAAGCCAAGCGCCTAACTCAAAGGAACAGCTCTGTCGAGAATTCCTGCTTCGGCTACGATAGCCATGCCTGAGGCCGGAAGCATTTTGCTGTGTGCATGCGTGAGCGCCCTGCCAGGGAGGCCCAAGCCATTTCCTGTGTAAGACTCAGGCCCAGGCAGACAGCAGCACACGACTCCCCACTTGTTTCCTGAAGCCAGCACTGCGGCCCCACTTTGGCATGGAAGTCTGATAGCTGGCACTCTAACTCGAAGAGACAACAGTGGAGAGACACCGTGCTTTAGCCTTACCGCCGGCCTCTGCGTGGGAGGAGGCCGTTTAGGGTGTACTGTGGGTGAGAGCCTGGGGCGGGGTTCCATTTCGTACGACAGGGGGAGAGGCAGGCCGGACAGCCGGCAGCTCTCAACTCACATCATCCTTATGGGGCTCGTACCGTTGCCCCGGGGGTGCGTGCAGGCTGAAAGACAGCCACCTAGCTCGAAGGAAGGACTCGGGAGACGATGCGTGCTTCAGCTCAAACAGCCGCTCCTGAGGGTGGAAGCATTCTGTTGTGTGCGTGCGTGAGAGCACTGCAAGGGAGTCCCAAACCTAATTCCGAGAGAGCCTCCGGCTGCTGCACAGGGCAGCACTCGACTCCCCACTTGTTTCATGAAGCTAGCACTGAGGCCCCACTTTTGCATGGAAGTCTCATCGCTTGCGTTCTACCTCGAAGAAACCACAGTGTACAGAAACCGTGCTTTAGCTACCTTCCACCTCTCTGAGGGAGGAAGCACTTTCCCGGCTACCGTGGGTGAGAGCCTGGGGCACGGGTTCCTTCCGTGCAACCGAGGGAGAAGCAGCCCGGGCCAGAAGGCACCTCGCGACTCAGCTGTTGGTACCTGGAGCTAACACTACTGCTCCATGGGTGCACAGGAATGCTAAGTGCTCCACACTGATTTGGAAGAAAGACGCCCGTAAAGAATCCCAGCCTCAGCTCCTTCGCCTCTCCACAGGGTGGCAGCATTTTCCACTCTACTGGAGTGCAAGCCTGAGGAAGGGGTCCCGGCAGAATTCCGAGGGAGAAATAAGCATGGGCAGAAGGCACCTGTCGGCTCCACTCTTGTTTCGGGGAACTAGATCGGCTCTCCCGTGTGTGCGTGGAGTCCTAAGTGCCATCCACCCGACGCAAAGGAACACACCTGTAGAGAACGCCTGCCTCAGCAAAGATCGCCCTTCCCGAGCGTGACCTTCACCCATTGTGTGTTTCTGTGAAAGCCTGACCAATGGAACCTCAACGCAAGTCGGAGTGAGAAGCAGGCCTGTAAGGAAGGCTGCTGTCGACTCACCTCTTGTTTTAGGAGATGAGCCCTGCTGTACCCTGTGTGCTTGGATGCCTAGTTTGCCAGGCTGCTAAGAGCCAGAATCCGTGCTATAGAATGGCTGCGCTTTAGTTCACGTTGCCGTTCCCAAAGCCAGAGGAATTGTACAGTGCTCGTGTTCGAGAGACTGGGGAAAGGGTCCCATGCGGGACGTGGAGTGAGAAACAGGCCGGTGCGGAAGGCAGCTCTCAACTCACATCTGGTTTAGGAGGCTAGTACCCTTGCCCCCGGGTGTGCCTGCAGGCCTCAAGCCAAGCGCCTAACTCAAAGGAACAGCTCTGTCGAGAATTCCTGCTTCGGCTACGATAGCCATGCCTGAGGCCGGAAGCATTTTGCTGTGTGCATGCGTGAGCGCCCTGCCAGGGAGGCCCAAGCCATTTCCTGTGTGAGACTTAGGCCCAGGCAGACGGCAGCACACGACTCCCCACTTGTTTCCTGAAGCCAGCACTGCGGCCCCACTTTGGCATGGAAGTCTGATAGCTGGCACTCTAACTCGAAGAGACAACAGTGGAGAGACACCGTGCTTTAGCCTTACCGCCGGCCTCTGCGTGGGAGGAGGCCGTTTAGGGTGTACTGTGGGTGAGATCCTGGGGCGGGCTTCCATTTCGTACGACCGGGGGAGAGGCAGGCCGGACAGCCGGCAGCTCTCAACTCACATCATCCTTATGGGGCTCGTACCGTTGCCCCGGGGGTGCGTTCAGGCTGAAAGACAGCCACCTAGCTCGAAGGAAGGACTCGGGAGACGATGCGTGCTTCAGCTCAAACAGCCGCTCCTGAGGGTGGAAGCATTCTGTTGTGTGCGTGCGTGAGAGCACTGCAAGGGAGTCCCAAACCTAATTCCGAGGGAGCCTCCGGCTGCTGCACAGGGCAGCACTCGACTCCCCACTTGTTTCATGAAGCTAGCACTGAGGCCCCACTTTTGCATGGAAGTCTCATCGCTTGCGTTCTACCTCGAAGAAACCACAGTGTACAGAAACCGTGCTTTAGCTACCTTCCACCTCTCTGAGGGAGGAAGCACTTTCCCGGCTACCGTGGGTGAGAGCCTGGGGAACGGGTTCCTTCCGTGCAACGGAGGGAGAAGCAGCCCGGGCCAGAAGGCACCTCGTGACTCAGCTGTTGGTACCTGGAGCTAACACTACTGCTCCATGGGTGCACAGGAATGCTAAGTGCTCCACACTGATTTGGAAGAAAGACGCCCGTAAAGAATCCCAGCCTCAGCTCCTTCGCCTCTCCAGAGGGTGGCAGCATTTTCCACTCTACTGGAGTGCAAGCCTGAGGAAGGGGTCCCGGCAGAATTCCGAGGGAGAAATAAGCATGGGCAGGAGGCACCTGTCGGCTCCACTCTTGTTTCGGGGAACTTGATCGGCTCTCCCGTGTGTGCGTGGAGTCCTAAGTGCCATCCACCCGACGCAAAGGAACACACCTGTAGAGAACGCGTGCCTCAGCAAAGATCGCCCTTCCCGAGCGTGACCTTCACCCATTGTGTGTTTCTGTGAAAGCCTGACCAATGGAACCTCAACGCAAGTCGGAGTGAGAAGCAGGCCTGTAAGGAAGGCTGCTGTCGACTCACCTCTTGTTTTAGGAGATGAGCCCTGCTGTACCCTGTGTGCTTGGATGCCTAGTTTGCCAGGCTGCTAAGAGCCAGAATCCGTGCTATAGAATGGCTGCGCTTTAGTTCACGTTGCCGTTCCCAAAGCCAGAGGAATTGTACAGTGCTCGTGTTCGAGAGACTGGGGAAAGGGTCCCATGCGGGACGTGGAGTGAGAAACAGGCCGGTGCGGAAGGCAGCTCTCAACTCACCTCTGGTTTAGGAGGCTAGTACCCTTGCCCCCGGGTGTGCCTGCAGGCCTCAAGCCAAGCGCCTAACTCAAAGGAACAGCTCTGTCGAGAATTCCTGCTTCGGCTACGATAGCCATGCCTGAGGCCGGAAGCATTTTGCTGTGTGCATGCGTGAGCGCCCTGCCAGGGAGGCCCAAGCCATTTCCTGTGTGAGACTTAGGCCCAGGCAGACGGCAGCACACGACTCCCCACTTGTTTCCTGAAGCCAGCACTGCGGCCCCACTTTGGCATGGAAGTCTGATAGCTGGCACTCTAACTCGAAGAGACAACAGTGGAGAGACACCGTGCTTTAGCCTTACCGCCGGCCTCTGCGTGGGAGGAGGCCGTTTAGTGTGTACTGTGGGCGAGAGCCTGGGGCGGGGTTCCATTTCGTACGACCGGGGGAGAGGCAGGCCGGACAGCCGGCAGCTCTCAACTCACATCATGCTTATGGGGCTCGTACCGTTGCCCCGGGGGTGCGTTCAGGCTGAAAGACAGCCACCTAGCTCGAAGGAAGGACTCGGGAGACGATGCGTGCTTCAGCTCAAACAGCCGCTCCTGAGCGTGGAAGCATTCTGTTGTGTGCGTGCGTGAGAGCACTGCAAGGGAGTCCCAAACCTAATTCCGAGGGAGCCTCCGGCTGCTGCACAGGGCAGCACTCGACTCCCCACTTGTTTCATGAAGCTAGCACTGAGGCCCCACTTTTGCATGGAAGTCTCATCGCTTGCGTTCTACCTCGAAGAAACCACAGTGTACAGAAACCGTGCTTTAGCTACCTTCCACCTCTCTGAGGGAGGAAGCACTTTCCCGGCTACCGTGGGTGAGAGCCTGGGGCACGGGTTCCTTCCGTGCAACCGAGGGAGAAGCAGCCCGGGCCAGAAGGCACCTCGCGACTCAGCTGTTGGTACCTGGAGCTAACACTACTGCTCCATGGGTGCACAGGAATGCTAAGTGCTCCACACTGATTTGGAAGAAAGACGCCCGTAAAGAATCCCAGCCTCAGCTCCTTCGCCTCTCCACAGGGTGGCAGCATTTTCCACTCTACTGGAGTGCAAGCCTGAGGAAGGGGTCCCGGCAGAATTCCGAGGGAGAAATAAGCATGGGCAGAAGGCACCTGTCGGCTCCACTCTTGTTTCGGGGAACTAGATCGGCTCTCCCGTGTGTGCGTGGAGTCCTAAGTGCCATCCACCCGACGCAAAGGAACACACCTGTAGAGAACGCGTGCCTCAGCAAAGATCGCCCTTCCCGAGCGTGACCTTCACCCATTGTGTGTTTCTGTGAAAGCCTGACCAATGGAACCTCAACGCAAGTCGGAGTGAGAAGCAGGCCTGTAAGGAAGGCTGCTGTCGACTCACCTCTTGTTTTAGGAGATGAGCCCTGCTGTACCCTGTGTGCTTGGATGCCTAGTTTGCCAGGCTGCTAAGAGCCAGAATCCGTGCTATAGAATGGCTGCGCTTTAGTTCACGTTGCCGATCCCGAAGCCAGAGGAATTGTACAGTGCTCGTGTTCGAGAGACTGGGGAAAGGGTCCCATGCGGGACGTGGAGTGAGAAACAGGCCGGTGCGGAAGGCAGCTCTCAACTCACCTCTGGTTTAGGAGGCTAGTACCCTTGCCCCCGGGTGTGCCTGCAGGCCTCAAGCCAAGCGCCTAACTCAAAGGAACAGCTCTGTCGAGAATTCCTGCTTCGGCTACGATAGCCATGCCTGAGGCCGGAAGCATTTTGCTGTGTGCATGCGTGAGCGCCCTGCCAGGGAGGCCCAAGCCATTTCCTGTGTGAGACTCAGGCCCAGGCAGACAGCAGCACACGACTCCCCACTTGTTTCCTGAAGCCAGCACTGCGGCCCCACTTTGGCATGGAAGTCTGATAGCTGGCACTCTAACTCGAAGAGACAACAGTGGAGAGACACCGTGCTTTAGCCTTACCGCCGGCCTCTGCGTGGGAGGAGGCCGTTTAGGGTGTACTGTGGGTGAGAGCCTGGGGCGGGGTTCCATTTCGTACGACAGGGGGAGAGGCAGGCCGGACAGCCGGCAGCTCTCAACTCACATCATCCTTATGGGGCTCGTACCGTTGCCCCGGGGGTGCGTGCAGGCTGAAAGACAGCCACCTAGCTCGAAGGAAGGACTCGGGAGACGATGCGTGCTTCAGCTCAAACAGCCGCTCCTGAGGGTGGAAGCATTCTGTTGTGTGCGTGCGTGAGAGCACTGCAAGGGAGTCCCAAACCTAATTCCGAGAGAGCCTCCGGCTGCTGCACAGGGCAGCACTCGACTCCCCACTTGTTTCATGAAGCTAGCACTGAGGCCCCACTTTTGCATGGAAGTCTCATCGCTTGCGTTCTACCTCGAAGAAACCACAGTGTACAGAAACCGTGCTTTAGCTACCTTCCACCTCTCTGAGGGAGGAAGCACTTTCCCGGCTACCGTGGGTGAGAGCCTGGGGAACGGGTTCCTTCCGTGCAACCGAGGGAGAAGCAGCCCGGGCCAGAAGGCACCTCGCGACTCAGCTGTTGGTACCTGGAGCTAACACTACTGCTCCATGGGTGCACAGGAATGCTAAGTGCTCCACACTGATTTGGAAGAAAGACGCCCATAAAGAATCCCAGCCTCAGCTCCTTCGCCTCTCCAGAGGGTGGCAGCATTTTCCACTCTACTGGAGTGCAAGCCTGAGGAAGGGGTCCCGGCAGAATTCCGAGGGAGAAATAAGCATGGGCAGGAGGCACCTGTCGGCTCCACTCTTGTTTCGGGGAACTTGATCGGCTCTCCCGTGTGTGCGTGGAGTCCTAAGTGCCATCCACCCGACGCAAAGGAACACACCTGTAGAGAACGCGTGCCTCAGCAAAGATCGCCCTTCCCGAGCGTGACCTTCACCCATTGTGTGTTTCTGTGAAAGCCTGACCAATGGAACCTCAACGCAAGTCGGAGTGAGAAGCAGGCCTGTAAGGAAGGCTGCTGTCGACTCACCTCTTGTTTTAGGAGATGAGCCCTGCTGTACCCTGTGTGCTTGGATGCCTAGTTTGCCAGGCTGCTAAGAGCCAGAATCCGTGCTATAGAATGGCTGCGCTTTAGTTCACGTTGCCGTTCCCAAAGCCAGAGGAATTGTACAGTGCTCGTGTTCGAGAGACTGGGGAAAGGGTCCCATGCGGGACGTGGAGTGAGAAACAGGCCAGTGCGGAAGGCAGCTCTCAACTCACCTCTGGTTTAGGAGGCTAGTACCCTTGCCCCCGGGTGTGCCTGCAGGCCTCAAGCCAAGCGCCTAACTCAAAGGAACAGCTCTGTCGAGAATTCCTGCTTCGGCTACGATAGCCATGCCTGAGGCCGGAAGCATTTTGCTGTGTGCATGCGTGAGCGCCCTGCCAGGGAGGCCCAAGCCATTTCCTGTGTGAGACTTAGGCCCAGGCAGACGGCAGCACACGACTCCCCACTTGTTTCCTGAAGCCAGCACTGCGGCCCCACTTTGGCATGGAAGTCTGATAGCTGGCACTCTAACTCGAAGAGACAACAGTGGAGAGACACCGTGCTTTAGCCTTACCGCCGGCCTCTGCGTGGGAGGAGGCCGTTTAGTGTGTACTGTGGGTGAGAGCCTGGGGCGGGGTTCCATTTCGTACGACCGGGGGAGAGGCAGGCCGGACAGCCGGCAGCTCTCAACTCACATCATCCTTATGGGGCTCGTACCGTTGCCCCGGGGGTGCGTTCAGGCTGAAAGACAGCCACCTAGCTCGAAGGAAGGACTCGGGAGACGATGCGTGCTTCAGCTCAAACAGCCGCTCCTGAGCGTGGAAGCATTCTGTTGTGTGCGTGCGTGAGAGCACTGCAAGGGAGTCCCAAACCTAATTCCGAGGGAGCCTCCGGCTGCTGCACAGGGCAGCACTCGACTCCCCACTTGTTTCATGAAGCTAGCACTGAGGCCCCACTTTTGCATGGAAGTCTCATCGCTTGCGTTCTACCTCGAAGAAACCACAGTGTACAGAAACCGTGCTTTAGCTACCTTCCACCTCTCTGAGGGAGGAAGCACTTTCCCGGCTACCGTGGGTGAGAGCCTGGGGCACGGGTTCCTTCCGTGCAACCGAGGGAGAAGCAGCCCGGGCCAGAAGGCACCTCGCGACTCAGCTGTTGGTACCTGGAGCTAACACTACTGCTCCATGGGTGCACAGGAATGCTAAGTGCTCCACACTGATTTGGAAGAAAGACGCCCGTAAAGAATCCCAGCCTCAGCTCCTTCGCCTCTCCACAGGGTGGCAGCATTTTCCACTCTACTGGAGTGCAAGCCTGAGGAAGGGGTCCCGGCAGAATTCCGAGGGAGAAATAAGCATGGGCAGAAGGCACCTGTCGGCTCCACTCTTGTTTCGGGGAACTAGATCGGCTCTCCCGTGTGTGCGTGGAGTCCTAAGTGCCATCCACCCGACGCAAAGGAACACACCTGTAGAGAACGCGTGCCTCAGCAAAGATCGCCCTTCCCGAGCGTGACCTTCACCCATTGTGTGTTTCTGTGAAAGCCTGACCAATGGAACCTCAACGCAAGTCGGAGTGAGAAGCAGGCCTGTAAGGAAGGCTGCTGTCGACTCACCTCTTGTTTTAGGAGATGAGCCCTGCTGTACCCTGTGTGCTTGGATGCCTAGTTTGCCAGGCTGCTAAGAGCCAGAATCCGTGTTATAGAATGGCTGCGCTTTAGTTCACGTTGCCGTTCCCAAAGCCAGAGGAATTGTACAGTGCTCGTGTTCGAGAGACTGGGGAAAGGGTCCCATGCGGGACGTGGAGTGAGAAACAGGCCGGTGCGGAAGGCAGCTCTCAACTCACCTCTGGTTTAGGAGGCTAGTACCCTTGCCCCCGGGTGTGCCTGCAGGCCTCAAGCCAAGCGCCTAACTCAAAGGAACAGCTCTGTCGAGAATTCCTGCTTCGGCTACGATAGCCATGCCTGAGGCCGGAAGCATTTTGCTGTGTGCATGCGTGAGCGCCCTGCCAGGGAGGCCCAAGCCATTTCCTGTGTGAGACTTAGGCCCAGGCAGACGGCAGCACACGACTCCCCACTTGTTTCCTGAAGCCAGCACTGCGGCCCCACTTTGGCATGGAAGTCTGATAGCTGGCACTCTAACTCGAAGAGACAACAGTGGAGAGACACCGTGCTTTAGCCTTACCGCCGGCCTCTGCGTGGGAGGAGGCCGTTTAGTGTGTACTGTGGGTGAGAGCCTGGGGCGGGGTTCCATTTCGTACGACCGGGGGAGAGGCAGGCCGGACAGCCGGCAGCTCTCAACTCACATCATCCTTATGGGGCTCGTACCGTTGCCCCGGGGGTGCGTTCAGGCTGAAAGACAGCCACCTAGCTCGAAGGAAGGACTCGGGAGACGATGCGTGCTTCAGCTCAAACAGCCGCTCCTGAGCGTGGAAGCATTCTGTTGTGTGCGTGCGTGAGAGCACTGCAAGGGAGTCCCAAACCTAATTCCGAGGGAGCCTCCGGCTGCTGCACAGGGCAGCACTCGACTCCCCACTTGTTTCATGAAGCTAGCACTGAGGCCCCACTTTTGCATGGAAGTCTCATCGCTTGCGTTCTACCTCGAAGAAACCACAGTGTACAGAAACCGTGCTTTAGCTACCTTCCACCTCTCTGAGGGAGGAAGCACTTTCCCGGCTACCGTGGGTGAGAGCCTGGGGCACGGGTTCCTTCCGTGCAACCGAGGGAGAAGCAGCCCGGGCCAGAAGGCACCTCGCGACTCAGCTGTTGGTACCTGGAGCTAACACTACTGCTCCATGGGTGCACAGGAATGCTAAGTGCTCCACACTGATTTGGAAGAAAGACGCCCGTAAAGAATCCCAGCCTCAGCTCCTTCGCCTCTCCAGAGGGTGGCAGCATTTTCCACTCTACTGGAGTGCAAGCCTGAGGAAGGGGTCCCGGCAGAATTCCGAGGGAGAAATAAGCATGGGCAGGAGGCACCTGTCGGCTCCACTCTTGTTTCGGGGAACTTGATCGGCTCTCCCGTGTGTGCGTGGAGTCCTAAGTGCCATCCACCCGACGCAAAGGAACACACCTGTAGAGAACGCGTGCCTCAGCAAAGATCGCCCTTCCCGAGCGTGACCTTCACCCATTGTGTGTTTCTGTGAAAGCCTGACCAATGGAACCTCAACGCAAGTCGGAGTGAGAAGCAGGCCTGTAAGGAAGGCTGCTGTCGACTCACCTCTTGTTTTAGGAGATGAGCCCTGCTGTACCCTGTGTGCTTGGATGCCTAGTTTGCCAGGCTGCTAAGAGCCAGAATCCGTGCTATAGAATGGCTGCGCTTTAGTTCACGTTGCCGTTCCCAAAGCCAGAGGAATTGTACAGTGCTCGTGTTCGAGAGACTGGGGAAAGGGTCCCATGCGGGACGTGGAGTGAGAAACAGGCCGGTGCGGAAGGCAGCTCTCAACTCACATCTGGTTTAGGAGGCTAGTACCCTTGCCCCCGGGTGTGCCTGCAGGCCTCAAGCCAAGCGCCTAACTCAAAGGAACAGCTCTGTCGAGAATTCCTGCTTCGGCTACGATAGCCATGCCTGAGGCCGGAAGCATTTTGCTGTGTGCATGCGTGAGCGCCCTGCCAGGGAGGCCCAAGCCATTTCCTGTGTGAGACTTAGGCCCAGGCAGACGGCAGCACACGACTCCCCACTTGTTTCCTGAAGCCAGCACTGCGGCCCCACTTTGGCATGGAAGTCTGATAGCTGGCACTCTAACTCGAAGAGACAACAGTGGAGAGACACCGTGCTTTAGCCTTACCGCCGGCCTCTGCGTGGGAGGAGGCCGTTTAGGGTGTACTGTGGGTGAGATCCTGGGGCGGGCTTCCATTTCGTACGACCGGGGGAGAGGCAGGCCGGACAGCCGGCAGCTCTCAACTCACATCATCCTTATGGGGCTCGTACCGTTGCCCCGGGGGTGCGTTCAGGCTGAAAGACAGCCACCTAGCTCGAAGGAAGGACTCGGGAGACGATGCGTGCTTCAGCTCAAACAGCCGCTCCTGAGGGTGGAAGCATTCTGTTGTGTGCGTGCGTGAGAGCACTGCAAGGGAGTCCCAAACCTAATTCCGAGGGAGCCTCCGGCTGCTGCACAGGGCAGCACTCGACTCCCCACTTGTTTCATGAAGCTAGCACTGAGGCCCCACTTTTGCATGGAAGTCTCATCTCTTGCGTTCTACCTCGAAGAAACCACAGTGTACAGAAACCGTGCTTTAGCTACCTTCCACCTCTCTGAGGGAGGAAGCACTTTCCCGGCTACCGTGGGTGAGAGCCTGGGGAACGGGTTCCTTCCGTGCAACGGAGGGAGAAGCAGCCCGGGCCAGAAGGCACCTCGTGACTCAGCTGTTGGTACCTGGAGCTAACACTACTGCTCCATGGGTGCACAGGAATGCTAAGTGCTCCACACTGATTTGGAAGAAAGACGCCCGTAAAGAATCCCAGCCTCAGCTCCTTCGCCTCTCCAGAGGGTGGCAGCATTTTCCACTCTACTGGAGTGCAAGCCTGAGGAAGGGGTCCCGGCAGAATTCCGAGGGAGAAATAAGCATGGGCAGGAGGCACCTGTCGGCTCCACTCTTGTTTCGGGGAACTTGATCGGCTCTCCCGTGTGTGCGTGGAGTCCTAAGTGCCATCCACCCGACGCAAAGGAACACACCTGTAGAGAACGCGTGCCTCAGCAAAGATCGCCCTTCCCGAGCGTGACCTTCACCCATTGTGTGTTTCTGTGAAAGCCTGACCAATGGAACCTCAACGCAAGTCGGAGTGAGAAGCAGGCCTGTAAGGAAGGCTGCTGTCGACTCACCTCTTGTTTTAGGAGATGAGCCCTGCTGTACCCTGTGTGCTTGGATGCCTAGTTTGCCAGGCTGCTAAGAGCCAGAATCCGTGCTATAGAATGGCTGCGCTTTAGTTCACGTTGCCGTTCCCAAAGCCAGAGGAATTGTACAGTGCTCGTGTTCGAGAGACTGGGGAAAGGGTCCCATGCGGGACGTGGAGTGAGAAACAGGCCGGTGCGGAAGGCAGCTCTCAACTCACCTCTGGTTTAGGAGGCTAGTACCCTTGCCCCCGGGTGTGCCTGCAGGCCTCAAGCCAAGCGCCTAACTCAAAGGAACAGCTCTGTCGAGAATTCCTGCTTCGGCTACGATAGCCATGCCTGAGGCCGGAAGCATTTTGCTGTGTGCATGCGTGAGCGCCCTGCCAGGGAGGCCCAAGCCATTTCCTGTGTGAGACTTAGGCCCAGGCAGACGGCAGCACACGACTCCCCACTTGTTTCCTGAAGCCAGCACTGCGGCCCCACTTTGGCATGGAAGTCTGATAGCTGGCACTCTAACTCGAAGAGACAACAGTGGAGAGACACCGTGCTTTAGCCTTACCGCCGGCCTCTGCGTGGGAGGAGGCCGTTTAGTGTGTACTGTGGGCGAGAGCCTGGGGCGGGGTTCCATTTCGTACGACCGGGGGAGAGGCAGGCCGGACAGCCGGCAGCTCTCAACTCACATCATGCTTATGGGGCTCGTACCGTTGCCCCGGGGGTGCGTTCAGGCTGAAAGACAGCCACCTAGCTCGAAGGAAGGACTCGGGAGACGATGCGTGCTTCAGCTCAAACAGCCGCTCCTGAGCGTGGAAGCATTCTGTTGTGTGCGTGCGTGAGAGCACTGCAAGGGAGTCCCAAACCTAATTCCGAGGGAGCCTCCGGCTGCTGCACAGGGCAGCACTCGACTCCCCACTTGTTTCATGAAGCTAGCACTGAGGCCCCACTTTTGCATGGAAGTCTCATCGCTTGCGTTCTACCTCGAAGAAACCACAGTGTACAGAAACCGTGCTTTAGCTACCTTCCACCTCTCTGAGGGAGGAAGCACTTTCCCGGCTACCGTGGGTGAGAGCCTGGGGCACGGGTTCCTTCCGTGCAACCGAGGGAGAAGCAGCCCGGGCCAGAAGGCACCTCGCGACTCAGCTGTTGGTACCTGGAGCTAACACTACTGCTCCATGGGTGCACAGGAATGCTAAGTGCTCCACACTGATTTGGAAGAAAGATGCCCGTAAAGAATCCCAGCCTCAGCTCCTTCGCCTCTCCACAGGGTGGCAGCATTTTCCACTCTACTGGAGTGCAAGCCTGAGGAAGGGGTCCCGGCAGAATTCCGAGGGAGAAATAAGCATGGGCAGAAGGCACCTGTCGGCTCCACTCTTGTTTCGGGGAACTAGATCGGCTCTCCCGTGTGTGCGTGGAGTCCTAAGTGCCATCCACCCGACGCAAAGGAACACACCTGTAGAGAACGCGTGCCTCAGCAAAGATCGCCCTTCCCGAGCGTGACCTTCACCCATTGTGTGTTTCTGTGAAAGCCTGACCAATGGAACCTCAACGCAAGTCGGAGTGAGAAGCAGGCCTGTAAGGAAGGCTGCTGTCGACTCACCTCTTGTTTTAGGAGATGAGCCCTGCTGTACCCTGTGTGCTTGGATGCCTAGTTTGCCAGGCTGCTAAGAGCCAGAATCCGTGCTATAGAATGGCTGCGCTTTAGTTCACGTTGCCGATCCCGAAGCCAGAGGAATTGTACAGTGCTCGTGTTCGAGAGACTGGGGAAAGGGTCCCATGCGGGACGTGGAGTGAGAAACAGGCCGGTGCGGAAGGCAGCTCTCAACTCACCTCTGGTTTAGGAGGCTAGTACCCTTGCCCCCGGGTGTGCCTGCAGGCCTCAAGCCAAGCGCCTAACTCAAAGGAACAGCTCTGTCGAGAATTCCTGCTTCGGCTACGATAGCCATGCCTGAGGCCGGAAGCATTTTGCTGTGTGCATGCGTGAGCGCCCTGCCAGGGAGGCCCAAGCCATTTCCTGTGTAAGACTCAGGCCCAGGCAGACAGCAGCACACGACTCCCCACTTGTTTCCTGAAGCCAGCACTGCGGCCCCACTTTGGCATGGAAGTCTGATAGCTGGCACTCTAACTCGAAGAGACAACAGTGGAGAGACACCGTGCTTTAGCCTTACCGCCGGCCTCTGCGTGGGAGGAGGCCGTTTAGGGTGTACTGTGGGTGAGAGCCTGGGGCGGGGTTCCATTTCGTACGACAGGGGGAGAGGCAGGCCGGACAGCCGGCAGCTCTCAACTCACATCATCCTTATGGGGCTCGTACCGTTGCCCCGGGGGTGCGTGCAGGCTGAAAGACAGCCACCTAGCTCGAAGGAAGGACTCGGGAGACGATGCGTGCTTCAGCTCAAACAGCCGCTCCTGAGGGTGGAAGCATTCTGTTGTGTGCGTGCGTGAGAGCACTGCAAGGGAGTCCCAAACCTAATTCCGAGAGAGCCTCCGGCTGCTGCACAGGGCAGCACTCGACTCCCCACTTGTTTCATGAAGCTAGCACTGAGGCCCCACTTTTGCATGGAAGTCTCATCGCTTGCGTTCTACCTCGAAGAAACCACAGTGTACAGAAACCGTGCTTTAGCTACCTTCCACCTCTCTGAGGGAGGAAGCACTTTCCCGGCTACCGTGGGTGAGAGCCTGGGGCACGGGTTCCTTCCGTGCAACCGAGGGAGAAGCAGCCCGGGCCAGAAGGCACCTCGCGACTCAGCTGTTGGTACCTGGAGCTAACACTACTGCTCCATGGGTGCACAGGAATGCTAAGTGCTCCACACTGATTTGGAAGAAAGACGCCCGTAAAGAATCCCAGCCTCAGCTCCTTCGCCT
Source organism: Mirounga angustirostris (assembly GCF_029215605.1). Taxonomy (NCBI): domain Eukaryota; kingdom Metazoa; phylum Chordata; class Mammalia; order Carnivora; family Phocidae; genus Mirounga; species Mirounga angustirostris. Next base: position 161,735,805 of record NW_026991710.1, on the reverse strand, counting down.
CTCCACAGGGTGGCAGCATTTTCCACTCTACTGGAGTGCAAGCCTGAGGAAGGGGTCCCGGCAGAATTCCGAGGGAGAAATAAGCATGGGCAGAAGGCACCTGTCGGCTCCACTCTTGTTTCGGGGAACTAGATCGGCTCTCCCGTGTGTGCGTGGAGTCCTAAGTGCCATCCACCCGACGCAAAGGAACACACCTGTAGAGAACGCCTGCCTCAGCAAAGATCGCCCTTCCCGAGCGTGACCTTCACCCATTGTGTGTTTCTGTGAAAGCCTGACCAATGGAACCTCAACGCAAGTCGGAGTGAGAAGCAGGCCTGTAAGGAAGGCTGCTGTCGACTCACCTCTTGTTTTAGGAGATGAGCCCTGCTGTACCCTGTGTGCTTGGATGCCTAGTTTGCCAGGCTGCTAAGAGCCAGAATCCGTGCTATAGAATGGCTGCGCTTTAGTTCACGTTGCCGTTCCCAAAGCCAGAGGAATTGTACAGTGCTCGTGTTCGAGAGACTGGGGAAAGGGTCCCATGCGGGACGTGGAGTGAGAAACAGGCCGGTGCGGAAGGCAGCTCTCAACTCACATCTGGTTTAGGAGGCTAGTACCCTTGCCCCCGGGTGTGCCTGCAGGCCTCAAGCCAAGCGCCTAACTCAAAGGAACAGCTCTGTCGAGAATTCCTGCTTCGGCTACGATAGCCATGCCTGAGGCCGGAAGCATTTTGCTGTGTGCATGCGTGAGCGCCCTGCCAGGGAGGCCCAAGCCATTTCCTGTGTGAGACTTAGGCCCAGGCAGACGGCAGCACACGACTCCCCACTTGTTTCCTGAAGCCAGCACTGCGGCCCCACTTTGGCATGGAAGTCTGATAGCTGGCACTCTAACTCGAAGAGACAACAGTGGAGAGACACCGTGCTTTAGCCTTACCGCCGGCCTCTGCGTGGGAGGAGGCCGTTTAGGGTGTACTGTGGGTGAGATCCTGGGGCGGGCTTCCATTTCGTACGACCGGGGGAGAGGCAGGCCGGACAGCCGGCAGCTCTCAACTCACATCATCCTTATGGGGCTCGTACCGTTGCCCCGGGGGTGCGTTCAGGCTGAAAGACAGCCACCTAGCTCGAAGGAAGGACTCGGGAGACGATGCGTGCTTCAGCTCAAACAGCCGCTCCTGAGGGTGGAAGCATTCTGTTGTGTGCGTGCGTGAGAGCACTGCAAGGGAGTCCCAAACCTAATTCCGAGGGAGCCTCCGGCTGCTGCACAGGGCAGCACTCGACTCCCCACTTGTTTCATGAAGCTAGCACTGAGGCCCCACTTTTGCATGGAAGTCTCATCGCTTGCGTTCTACCTCGAAGAAACCACAGTGTACAGAAACCGTGCTTTAGCTACCTTCCACCTCTCTGAGGGAGGAAGCACTTTCCCGGCTACCGTGGGTGAGAGCCTGGGGAACGGGTTCCTTCCGTGCAACGGAGGGAGAAGCAGCCCGGGCCAGAAGGCACCTCGTGACTCAGCTGTTGGTACCTGGAGCTAACACTACTGCTCCATGGGTGCACAGGAATGCTAAGTGCTCCACACTGATTTGGAAGAAAGACGCCCGTAAAGAATCCCAGCCTCAGCTCCTTCGCCTCTCCAGAGGGTGGCAGCATTTTCCACTCTACTGGAGTGCAAGCCTGAGGAAGGGGTCCCGGCAGAATTCCGAGGGAGAAATAAGCATGGGCAGGAGGCACCTGTCGGCTCCACTCTTGTTTCGGGGAACTTGATCGGCTCTCCCGTGTGTGCGTGGAGTCCTAAGTGCCATCCACCCGACGCAAAGGAACACACCTGTAGAGAACGCGTGCCTCAGCAAAGATCGCCCTTCCCGAGCGTGACCTTCACCCATTGTGTGTTTCTGTGAAAGCCTGACCAATGGAACCTCAACGCAAGTCGGAGTGAGAAGCAGGCCTGTAAGGAAGGCTGCTGTCGACTCACCTCTTGTTTTAGGAGATGAGCCCTGCTGTACCCTGTGTGCTTGGATGCCTAGTTTGCCAGGCTGCTAAGAGCCAGAATCCGTGCTATAGAATGGCTGCGCTTTAGTTCACGTTGCCGTTCCCAAAGCCAGAGGAATTGTACAGTGCTCGTGTTCGAGAGACTGGGGAAAGGGTCCCATGCGGGACGTGGAGTGAGAAACAGGCCGGTGCGGAAGGCAGCTCTCAACTCACCTCTGGTTTAGGAGGCTAGTACCCTTGCCCCCGGGTGTGCCTGCAGGCCTCAAGCCAAGCGCCTAACTCAAAGGAACAGCTCTGTCGAGAATTCCTGCTTCGGCTACGATAGCCATGCCTGAGGCCGGAAGCATTTTGCTGTGTGCATGCGTGAGCGCCCTGCCAGGGAGGCCCAAGCCATTTCCTGTGTGAGACTTAGGCCCAGGCAGACGGCAGCACACGACTCCCCACTTGTTTCCTGAAGCCAGCACTGCGGCCCCACTTTGGCATGGAAGTCTGATAGCTGGCACTCTAACTCAAAGAGACAACAGTGGAGAGACACCGTGCTTTAGCCTTACCGCCGGCCTCTGCGTGGGAGGAGGCCGTTTAGTGTGTACTGTGGGCGAGAGCCTGGGGCGGGGTTCCATTTCGTACGACCGGGGGAGAGGCAGGCCGGACAGCCGGCAGCTCTCAACTCACATCATGCTTATGGGGCTCGTACCGTTGCCCCGGGGGTGCGTTCAGGCTGAAAGACAGCCACCTAGCTCGAAGGAAGGACTCGGGAGACGATGCGTGCTTCAGCTCAAACAGCCGCTCCTGAGCGTGGAAGCATTCTGTTGTGTGCGTGCGTGAGAGCACTGCAAGGGAGTCCCAAACCTAATTCCGAGGGAGCCTCCGGCTGCTGCACAGGGCAGCACTCGACTCCCCACTTGTTTCATGAAGCTAGCACTGAGGCCCCACTTTTGCATGGAAGTCTCATCGCTTGCGTTCTACCTCGAAGAAACCACAGTGTACAGAAACCGTGCTTTAGCTACCTTCCACCTCTCTGAGGGAGGAAGCACTTTCCCGGCTACCGTGGGTGAGAGCCTGGGGCACGGGTTCCTTCCGTGCAACCGAGGGAGAAGCAGCCCGGGCCAGAAGGCACCTCGCGACTCAGCTGTTGGTACCTGGAGCTAACACTACTGCTCCATGGGTGCACAGGAATGCTAAGTGCTCCACACTGATTTGGAAGAAAGACGCCCGTAAAGAATCCCAGCCTCAGCTCCTTCGCCTCTCCACAGGGTGGCAGCATTTTCCACTCTACTGGAGTGCAAGCCTGAGGAAGGGGTCCCGGCAGAATTCCGAGGGAGAAATAAGCATGGGCAGAAGGCACCTGTCGGCTCCACTCTTGTTTCGGGGAACTAGATCGGCTCTCCCGTGTGTGCGTGGAGTCCTAAGTGCCATCCACCCGACGCAAAGGAACACACCTGTAGAGAACGCGTGCCTCAGCAAAGATCGCCCTTCCCGAGCGTGACCTTCACCCATTGTGTGTTTCTGTGAAAGCCTGACCAATGGAACCTCAACGCAAGTCGGAGTGAGAAGCAGGCCTGTAAGGAAGGCTGCTGTCGACTCACCTCTTGTTTTAGGAGATGAGCCCTGCTGTACCCTGTGTGCTTGGATGCCTAGTTTGCCAGGCTGCTAAGAGCCAGAATCCGTGCTATAGAATGGCTGCGCTTTAGTTCACGTTGCCGATCCCGAAGCCAGAGGAATTGTACAGTGCTCGTGTTCGAGAGACTGGGGAAAGGGTCCCATGCGGGACGTGGAGTGAGAAACAGGCCGGTGCGGAAGGCAGCTCTCAACTCACCTCTGGTTTAGGAGGCTAGTACCCTTGCCCCCGGGTGTGCCTGCAGGCCTCAAGCCAAGCGCCTAACTCAAAGGAACAGCTCTGTCGAGAATTCCTGCTTCGGCTACGATAGCCATGCCTGAGGCCGGAAGCATTTTGCTGTGTGCATGCGTGAGCGCCCTGCCAGGGAGGCCCAAGCCATTTCCTGTGTGAGACTCAGGCCCAGGCAGACAGCAGCACACGACTCCCCACTTGTTTCCTGAAGCCAGCACTGCGGCCCCACTTTGGCATGGAAGTCTGATAGCTGGCACTCTAACTCGAAGAGACAACAGTGGAGAGACACCGTGCTTTAGCCTTACCGCCGGCCTCTGCGTGGGAGGAGGCCGTTTAGGGTGTACTGTGGGTGAGAGCCTGGGGCGGGGTTCCATTTCGTACGACAGGGGGAGAGGCAGGCCGGACAGCCGGCAGCTCTCAACTCACATCATCCTTATGGGGCTCGTACCGTTGCCCCGGGGGTGCGTGCAGGCTGAAAGACAGCCACCTAGCTCGAAGGAAGGACTCGGGAGACGATGCGTGCTTCAGCTCAAACAGCCGCTCCTGAGGGTGGAAGCATTCTGTTGTGTGCGTGCGTGAGAGCACTGCAAGGGAGTCCCAAACCTAATTCCGAGAGAGCCTCCGGCTGCTGCACAGGGCAGCACTCGACTCCCCACTTGTTTCATGAAGCTAGCACTGAGGCCCCACTTTTGCATGGAAGTCTCATCGCTTGCGTTCTACCTCGAAGAAACCACAGTGTACAGAAACCGTGCTTTAGCTACCTTCCACCTCTCTGAGGGAGGAAGCACTTTCCCGGCTACCGTGGGTGAGAGCCTGGGGAACGGGTTCCTTCCGTGCAACCGAGGGAGAAGCAGCCCGGGCCAGAAGGCACCTCGCGACTCAGCTGTTGGTACCTGGAGCTAACACTACTGCTCCATGGGTGCACAGGAATGCTAAGTGCTCCACACTGATTTGGAAGAAAGACGCCCATAAAGAATCCCAGCCTCAGCTCCTTCGCCTCTCCAGAGGGTGGCAGCATTTTCCACTCTACTGGAGTGCAAGCCTGAGGAAGGGGTCCCGGCAGAATTCCGAGGGAGAAATAAGCATGGGCAGGAGGCACCTGTCGGCTCCACTCTTGTTTCGGGGAACTTGATCGGCTCTCCCGTGTGTGCGTGGAGTCCTAAGTGCCATCCACCCGACGCAAAGGAACACACCTGTAGAGAACGCGTGCCTCAGCAAAGATCGCCCTTCCCGAGCGTGACCTTCACCCATTGTGTGTTTCTGTGAAAGCCTGACCAATGGAACCTCAACGCAAGTCGGAGTGAGAAGCAGGCCTGTAAGGAAGGCTGCTGTCGACTCACCTCTTGTTTTAGGAGATGAGCCCTGCTGTACCCTGTGTGCTTGGATGCCTAGTTTGCCAGGCTGCTAAGAGCCAGAATCCGTGCTATAGAATGGCTGCGCTTTAGTTCACGTTGCCGTTCCCAAAGCCAGAGGAATTGTACAGTGCTCGTGTTCGAGAGACTGGGGAAAGGGTCCCATGCGGGACGTGGAGTGAGAAACAGGCCAGTGCGGAAGGCAGCTCTCAACTCACCTCTGGTTTAGGAGGCTAGTACCCTTGCCCCCGGGTGTGCCTGCAGGCCTCAAGCCAAGCGCCTAACTCAAAGGAACAGCTCTGTCGAGAATTCCTGCTTCGGCTACGATAGCCATGCCTGAGGCCGGAAGCATTTTGCTGTGTGCATGCGTGAGCGCCCTGCCAGGGAGGCCCAAGCCATTTCCTGTGTGAGACTTAGGCCCAGGCAGACGGCAGCACACGACTCCCCACTTGTTTCCTGAAGCCAGCACTGCGGCCCCACTTTGGCATGGAAGTCTGATAGCTGGCACTCTAACTCGAAGAGACAACAGTGGAGAGACACCGTGCTTTAGCCTTACCGCCGGCCTCTGCGTGGGAGGAGGCCGTTTAGTGTGTACTGTGGGTGAGAGCCTGGGGCGGGGTTCCATTTCGTACGACCGGGGGAGAGGCAGGCCGGACAGCCGGCAGCTCTCAACTCACATCATCCTTATGGGGCTCGTACCGTTGCCCCGGGGGTGCGTTCAGGCTGAAAGACAGCCACCTAGCTCGAAGGAAGGACTCGGGAGACGATGCGTGCTTCAGCTCAAACAGCCGCTCCTGAGCGTGGAAGCATTCTGTTGTGTGCGTGCGTGAGAGCACTGCAAGGGAGTCCCAAACCTAATTCCGAGGGAGCCTCCGGCTGCTGCACAGGGCAGCACTCGACTCCCCACTTGTTTCATGAAGCTAGCACTGAGGCCCCACTTTTGCATGGAAGTCTCATCGCTTGCGTTCTACCTCGAAGAAACCACAGTGTACAGAAACCGTGCTTTAGCTACCTTCCACCTCTCTGAGGGAGGAAGCACTTTCCCGGCTACCGTGGGTGAGAGCCTGGGGCACGGGTTCCTTCCGTGCAACCGAGGGAGAAGCAGCCCGGGCCAGAAGGCACCTCGCGACTCAGCTGTTGGTACCTGGAGCTAACACTACTGCTCCATGGGTGCACAGGAATGCTAAGTGCTCCACACTGATTTGGAAGAAAGACGCCCGTAAAGAATCCCAGCCTCAGCTCCTTCGCCTCTCCACAGGGTGGCAGCATTTTCCACTCTACTGGAGTGCAAGCCTGAGGAAGGGGTCCCGGCAGAATTCCGAGGGAGAAATAAGCATGGGCAGAAGGCACCTGTCGGCTCCACTCTTGTTTCGGGGAACTAGATCGGCTCTCCCGTGTGTGCGTGGAGTCCTAAGTGCCATCCACCCGACGCAAAGGAACACACCTGTAGAGAACGCGTGCCTCAGCAAAGATCGCCCTTCCCGAGCGTGACCTTCACCCATTGTGTGTTTCTGTGAAAGCCTGACCAATGGAACCTCAACGCAAGTCGGAGTGAGAAGCAGGCCTGTAAGGAAGGCTGCTGTCGACTCACCTCTTGTTTTAGGAGATGAGCCCTGCTGTACCCTGTGTGCTTGGATGCCTAGTTTGCCAGGCTGCTAAGAGCCAGAATCCGTGCTATAGAATGGCTGCGCTTTAGTTCACGTTGCCGTTCCCAAAGCCAGAGGAATTGTACAGTGCTCGTGTTCGAGAGACTGGGGAAAGGGTCCCATGCGGGACGTGGAGTGAGAAACAGGCCGGTGCGGAAGGCAGCTCTCAACTCACCTCTGGTTTAGGAGGCTAGTACCCTTGCCCCCGGGTGTGCCTGCAGGCCTCAAGCCAAGCGCCTAACTCAAAGGAACAGCTCTGTCGAGAATTCCTGCTTCGGCTACGATAGCCATGCCTGAGGCCGGAAGCATTTTGCTGTGTGCATGCGTGAGCGCCCTGCCAGGGAGGCCCAAGCCATTTCCTGTGTGAGACTTAGGCCCAGGCAGACGGCAGCACACGACTCCCCACTTGTTTCCTGAAGCCAGCACTGCGGCCCCACTTTGGCATGGAAGTCTGATAGCTGGCACTCTAACTCGAAGAGACAACAGTGGAGAGACACCGTGCTTTAGCCTTACCGCCGGCCTCTGCGTGGGAGGAGGCCGTTTAGTGTGTACTGTGGGTGAGAGCCTGGGGCGGGGTTCCATTTCGTACGACCGGGGGAGAGGCAGGCCGGACAGCCGGCAGCTCTCAACTCACATCATCCTTATGGGGCTCGTACCGTTGCCCCGGGGGTGCGTTCAGGCTGAAAGACAGCCACCTAGCTCGAAGGAAGGACTCGGGAGACGATGCGTGCTTCAGCTCAAACAGCCGCTCCTGAGCGTGGAAGCATTCTGTTGTGTGCGTGCGTGAGAGCACTGCAAGGGAGTCCCAAACCTAATTCCGAGGGAGCCTCCGGCTGCTGCACAGGGCAGCACTCGACTCCCCACTTGTTTCATGAAGCTAGCACTGAGGCCCCACTTTTGCATGGAAGTCTCATCGCTTGCGTTCTACCTCGAAGAAACCACAGTGTACAGAAACCGTGCTTTAGCTACCTTCCACCTCTCTGAGGGAGGAAGCACTTTCCCGGCTACCGTGCGTGAGAGCCTGGGGAACGGGTTCCTTCCGTGCAACCGAGGGAGAAGCAGCCCGGGCCAGAAGGCACCTCGCGACTCAGCTGTTGGTACCTGGAGCTAACACTACTGCTCCATGGGTGCACAGGAATGCTAAGTGCTCCACACTGATTTGGAAGAAAGACGCCCGTAAAGAATCCCAGCCTCAGCTCCTTCGCCTCTCCAGAGGGTGGCAGCATTTTCCACTCTACTGGAGTGCAAGCCTGAGGAAGGGGTCCCGGCAGAATTCCGAGGGAGAAATAAGCATGGGCAGGAGGCACCTGTCGGCTCCACTCTTGTTTCGGGGAACTTGATCGGCTCTCCCGTGTGTGCGTGGAGTCCTAAGTGCCATCCACCCGACGCAAAGGAACACACCTGTAGAGAACGCGTGCCTCAGCAAAGATCGCCCTTCCCGAGCGTGACCTTCACCCATTGTGTGTTTCTGTGAAAGCCTGACCAATGGAACCTCAACGCAAGTCGGAGTGAGAAGCAGGCCTGTAAGGAAGGCTGCTGTCGACTCACCTCTTGTTTTAGGAGATGAGCCCTGCTGTACCCTGTGTGCTTGGATGCCTAGTTTGCCAGGCTGCTAAGAGCCAGAATCCGTGCTATAGAATGGCTGCGCTTTAGTTCACGTTGCCGTTCCCAAAGCCAGAGGAATTGTACAGTGCTCGTGTTCGAGAGACTGGGGAAAGGGTCCCATGCGGGACGTGGAGTGAGAAACAGGCCGGTGCGGAAGGCAGCTCTCAACTCACATCTGGTTTAGGAGGCTAGTACCCTTGCCCCCGGGTGTGCCTGCAGGCCTCAAGCCAAGCGCCTAACTCAAAGGAACAGCTCTGTCGAGAATTCCTGCTTCGGCTACGATAGCCATGCCTGAGGCCGGAAGCATTTTGCTGTGTGCATGCGTGAGCGCCCTGCCAGGGAGGCCCAAGCCATTTCCTGTGTGAGACTTAGGCCCAGGCAGACGGCAGCACACGACTCCCCACTTGTTTCCTGAAGCCAGCACTGCGGCCCCACTTTGGCATGGAAGTCTGATAGCTGGCACTCTAACTCGAAGAGACAACAGTGGAGAGACACCGTGCTTTAGCCTTACCGCCGGCCTCTGCGTGGGAGGAGGCCGTTTAGGGTGTACTGTGGGTGAGATCCTGGGGCGGGCTTCCATTTCGTACGACCGGGGGAGAGGCAGGCCGGACAGCCGGCAGCTCTCAACTCACATCATCCTTATGGGGCTCGTACCGTTGCCCCGGGGGTGCGTTCAGGCTGAAAGACAGCCACCTAGCTCGAAGGAAGGACTCGGGAGACGATGCGTGCTTCAGCTCAAACAGCCGCTCCTGAGGGTGGAAGCATTCTGTTGTGTGCGTGCGTGAGAGCACTGCAAGGGAGTCCCAAACCTAATTCCGAGGGAGCCTCCGGCTGCTGCACAGGGCAGCACTCGACTCCCCACTTGTTTCATGAAGCTAGCACTGAGGCCCCACTTTTGCATGGAAGTCTCATCGCTTGCGTTCTACCTCGAAGAAACCACAGTGTACAGAAACCGTGCTTTAGCTACCTTCCACCTCTCTGAGGGAGGAAGCACTTTCCCGGCTACCGTGGGTGAGAGCCTGGGGAACGGGTTCCTTCCGTGCAACGGAGGGAGAAGCAGCCCGGGCCAGAAGGCACCTCGTGACTCAGCTGTTGGTACCTGGAGCTAACACTACTGCTCCATGGGTGCACAGGAATGCTAAGTGCTCCACACTGATTTGGAAGAAAGACGCCCGTAAAGAATCCCAGCCTCAGCTCCTTCGCCTCTCCAGAGGGTGGCAGCATTTTCCACTCTACTGGAGTGCAAGCCTGAGGAAGGGGTCCCGGCAGAATTCCGAGGGAGAAATAAGCATGGGCAGGAGGCACCTGTCGGCTCCACTCTTGTTTCGGGGAACTTGATCGGCTCTCCCGTGTGTGCGTGGAGTCCTAAGTGCCATCCACCCGACGCAAAGGAACACACCTGTAGAGAACGCGTGCCTCAGCAAAGATCGCCCTTCCCGAGCGTGACCTTCACCCATTGTGTGTTTCTGTGAAAGCCTGACCAATGGAACCTCAACGCAAGTCGGAGTGAGAAGCAGGCCTGTAAGGAAGGCTGCTGTCGACTCACCTCTTGTTTTAGGAGATGAGCCCTGCTGTACCCTGTGTGCTTGGATGCCTAGTTTGCCAGGCTGCTAAGAGCCAGAATCCGTGCTATAGAATGGCTGCGCTTTAGTTCACGTTGCCGTTCCCAAAGCCAGAGGAATTGTACAGTGCTCGTGTTCGAGAGACTGGGGAAAGGGTCCCATGCGGGACGTGGAGTGAGAAACAGGCCGGTGCGGAAGGCAGCTCTCAACTCACCTCTGGTTTAGGAGGCTAGTACCCTTGCCCCCGGGTGTGCCTGCAGGCCTCAAGCCAAGCGCCTAACTCAAAGGAACAGCTCTGTCGAGAATTCCTGCTTCGGCTACGATAGCCATGCCTGAGGCCGGAAGCATTTTGCTGTGTGCATGCGTGAGCGCCCTGCCAGGGAGGCCCAAGCCATTTCCTGTGTGAGACTTAGGCCCAGGCAGACGGCAGCACACGACTCCCCACTTGTTTCCTGAAGCCAGCACTGCGGCCCCACTTTGGCATGGAAGTCTGATAGCTGGCACTCTAACTCGAAGAGACAACAGTGGAGAGACACCGTGCTTTAGCCTTACCGCCGGCCTCTGCGTGGGAGGAGGCCGTTTAGTGTGTACTGTGGGCGAGAGCCTGGGGCGGGGTTCCATTTCGTACGACCGGGGGAGAGGCAGGCCGGACAGCCGGCAGCTCTCAACTCACATCATGCTTATGGGGCTCGTACCGTTGCCCCGGGGGTGCGTTCAGGCTGAAAGACAGCCACCTAGCTCGAAGGAAGGACTCGGGAGACGATGCGTGCTTCAGCTCAAACAGCCGCTCCTGAGCGTGGAAGCATTCTGTTGTGTGCGTGCGTGAGAGCACTGCAAGGGAGTCCCAAACCTAATTCCGAGGGAGCCTCCGGCTGCTGCACAGGGCAGCACTCGACTCCCCACTTGTTTCATGAAGCTAGCACTGAGGCCCCACTTTTGCATGGAAGTCTCATCGCTTGCGTTCTACCTCGAAGAAACCACAGTGTACAGAAACCGTGCTTTAGCTACCTTCCACCTCTCTGAGGGAGGAAGCACTTTCCCGGCTACCGTGGGTGAGAGCCTGGGGCACGGGTTCCTTCCGTGCAACCGAGGGAGAAGCAGCCCGGGCCAGAAGGCACCTCGCGACTCAGCTGTTGGTACCTGGAGCTAACACTACTGCTCCATGGGTGCACAGGAATGCTAAGTGCTCCACACTGATTTGGAAGAAAGATGCCCGTAAAGAATCCCAGCCTCAGCTCCTTCGCCTCTCCACAGGGTGGCAGCATTTTCCACTCTACTGGAGTGCAAGCCTGAGGAAGGGGTCCCGGCAGAATTCCGAGGGAGAAATAAGCATGGGCAGAAGGCACCTGTCGGCTCCACTCTTGTTTCGGGGAACTAGATCGGCTCTCCCGTGTGTGCGTGGAGTCCTAAGTGCCATCCACCCGACGCAAAGGAACACACCTGTAGAGAACGCGTGCCTCAGCAAAGATCGCCCTTCCCGAGCGTGACCTTCACCCATTGTGTGTTTCTGTGAAAGCCTGACCAATGGAACCTCAACGCAAGTCGGAGTGAGAAGCAGGCCTGTAAGGAAGGCTGCTGTCGACTCACCTCTTGTTTTAGGAGATGAGCCCTGCTGTACCCTGTGTGCTTGGATGCCTAGTTTGCCAGGCTGCTAAGAGCCAGAATCCGTGCTATAGAATGGCTGCGCTTTAGTTCACGTTGCCGATCCCGAAGCCAGAGGAATTGTACAGTGCTCGTGTTCGAGAGACTGGGGAAAGGGTCCCATGCGGGACGTGGAGTGAGAAACAGGCCGGTGCGGAAGGCAGCTCTCAACTCACCTCTGGTTTAGGAGGCTAGTACCCTTGCCCCCGGGTGTGCCTGCAGGCCTCAAGCCAAGCGCCTAACTCAAAGGAACAGCTCTGTCGAGAATTCCTGCTTCGGCTACGATAGCCATGCCTGAGGCCGGAAGCATTTTGCTGTGTGCATGCGTGAGCGCCCTGCCAGGGAGGCCCAAGCCATTTCCTGTGTAAGACTCAGGCCCAGGCAGACAGCAGCACACGACTCCCCACTTGTTTCCTGAAGCCAGCACTGCGGCCCCACTTTGGCATGGAAGTCTGATAGCTGGCACTCTAACTCGAAGAGACAACAGTGGAGAGACACCGTGCTTTAGCCTTACCGCCGGCCTCTGCGTGGGAGGAGGCCGTTTAGGGTGTACTGTGGGTGAGAGCCTGGGGCGGGGTTCCATTTCGTACGACAGGGGGAGAGGCAGGCCGGACAGCCGGCAGCTCTCAACTCACATCATCCTTATGGGGCTCGTACCGTTGCCCCGGGGGTGCGTGCAGGCTGAAAGACAGCCACCTAGCTCGAAGGAAGGACTCGGGAGACGATGCGTGCTTCAGCTCAAACAGCCGCTCCTGAGGGTGGAAGCATTCTGTTGTGTGCGTGCGTGAGAGCACTGCAAGGGAGTCCCAAACCTAATTCCGAGAGAGCCTCCGGCTGCTGCACAGGGCAGCACTCGACTCCCCACTTGTTTCATGAAGCTAGCACTGAGGCCCCACTTTTGCATGGAAGTCTCATCGCTTGCGTTCTACCTCGAAGAAACCACAGTGTACAGAAACCGTGCTTTAGCTACCTTCCACCTCTCTGAGGGAGGAAGCACTTTCCCGGCTACCGTGGGTGAGAGCCTGGGGCACGGGTTCCTTCCGTGCAACCGAGGGAGAAGCAGCCCGGGCCAGAAGGCACCTCGCGACTCAGCTGTTGGTACCTGGAGCTAACACTACTGCTCCATGGGTGCACAGGAATGCTAAGTGCTCCACACTGATTTGGAAGAAAGACGCCCGTAAAGAATCCCAGCCTCAGCTCCTTCGCCTCTCCACAGGGTGGCAGCATTTTCCACTCTACTGGAGTGCAAGCCTGAGGAAGGGGTCCCGGCAGAATTCCGAGGGAGAAATAAGCATGGGCAGAAGGCACCTGTCGGCTCCACTCTTGTTTCGGGGAACTAGATCGGCTCTCCCGTGTGTGCGTGGAGTCCTAAGTGCCATCCACCCGACGCAAAGGAACACACCTGTAGAGAACGCCTGCCTCAGCAAAGATCGCCCTTCCCGAGCGTGACCTTCACCCATTGTGTGTTTCTGTGAAAGCCTGACCAATGGAACCTCAACGCAAGTCGGAGTGAGAAGCAGGCCTGTAAGGAAGGCTGCTGTCGACTCACCTCTTGTTTTAGGAGATGAGCCCTGCTGTACCCTGTGTGCTTGGATGCCTAGTTTGCCAGGCTGCTAAGAGCCAGAATCCGTGCTATAGAATGGCTGCGCTTTAGTTCACGTTGCCGTTCCCAAAGCCAGAGGAATTGTACAGTGCTCGTGTTCGAGAGACTGGGGAAAGGGTCCCATGCGGGACGTGGAGTGAGAAACAGGCCGGTGCGGAAGGCAGCTCTCAACTCACATCTGGTTTAGGAGGCTAGTACCCTTGCCCCCGGGTGTGCCTGCAGGCCTCAAGCCAAGCGCCTAACTCAAAGGAACAGCTCTGTCGAGAATTCCTGCTTCGGCTACGATAGCCATGCCTGAGGCCGGAAGCATTTTGCTGTGTGCATGCGTGAGCGCCCTGCCAGGGAGGCCCAAGCCATTTCCTGTGTGAGACTTAGGCCCAGGCAGACGGCAGCACACGACTCCCCACTTGTTTCCTGAAGCCAGCACTGCGGCCCCACTTTGGCATGGAAGTCTGATAGCTGGCACTCTAACTCGAAGAGACAACAGTGGAGAGACACCGTGCTTTAGCCTTACCGCCGGCCTCTGCGTGGGAGGAGGCCGTTTAGGGTGTACTGTGGGTGAGATCCTGGGGCGGGCTTCCATTTCGTACGACCGGGGGAGAGGCAGGCCGGACAGCCGGCAGCTCTCAACTCACATCATCCTTATGGGACTCGTACCGTTGCCCCGGGGGTGCGTTCAGGCTGAAAGACAGCCACCTAGCTCGAAGGAAGGACTCGGGAGACGATGCGTGCTTCAGCTCAAACAGCCGCTCCTGAGGGTGGAAGCATTCTGTTGTGTGCGTGCGTGAGAGCACTGCAAGGGAGTCCCAAACCTAATTCCGAGGGAGCCTCCGGCTGCTGCACAGGGCAGCACTCGACTCCCCACTTGTTTCATGAAGCTAGCACTGAGGCCCCACTTTTGCATGGAAGTCTCATCGCTTGCGTTCTACCTCGAAGAAACCACAGTGTACAGAAACCGTGCTTTAGCTACCTTCCACCTCTCTGAGGGAGGAAGCACTTTCCCGGCTACCGTGGGTGAGAGCCTGGGGAACGGGTTCCTTCCGTGCAACGGAGGGAGAAGCAGCCCGGGCCAGAAGGCACCTCGTGACTCAGCTGTTGGTACCTGGAGCTAACACTACTGCTCCATGGGTGCACAGGAATGCTAAGTGCTCCACACTGATTTGGAAGAAAGACGCCCGTAAAGAATCCCAGCCTCAGCTCCTTCGCCTCTCCAGAGGGTGGCAGCATTTTCCACTCTACTGGAGTGCAAGCCTGAGGAAGGGGTCCCGGCAGAATTCCGAGGGAGAAATAAGCATGGGCAGGAGGCACCTGTCGGCTCCACTCTTGTTTCGGGGAACTTGATCGGCTCTCCCGTGTGTGCGTGGAGTCCTAAGTGCCATCCACCCGACGCAAAGGAACACACCTGTAGAGAACGCGTGCCTCAGCAAAGATCGCCCTTCCCGAGCGTGACCTTCACCCATTGTGTGTTTCTGTGAAAGCCTGACCAATGGAACCTCAACGCAAGTCGGAGTGAGAAGCAGGCCTGTAAGGAAGGCTGCTGTCGACTCACCTCTTGTTTTAGGAGATGAGCCCTGCTGTACCCTGTGTGCTTGGATGCCTAGTTTGCCAGGCTGCTAAGAGCCAGAATCCGTGCTATAGAATGGCTGCGCTTTAGTTCACGTTGCCGTTCCCAAAGCCAGAGGAATTGTACAGTGCTCGTGTTCGAGAGACTGGGGAAAGGGTCCCATGCGGGACGTGGAGTGAGAAACAGGCCGGTGCGGAAGGCAGCTCTCAACTCACCTCTGGTTTAGGAGGCTAGTACCCTTGCCCCCGGGTGTGCCTGCAGGCCTCAAGCCAAGCGCCTAACTCAAAGGAACAGCTCTGTCGAGAATTCCTGCTTCGGCTACGATAGCCATGCCTGAGGCCGGAAGCATTTTGCTGTGTGCATGCGTGAGCGCCCTGCCAGGGAGGCCCAAGCCATTTCCTGTGTGAGACTTAGGCCCAGGCAGACGGCAGCACACGACTCCCCACTTGTTTCCTGAAGCCAGCACTGCGGCCCCACTTTGGCATGGAAGTCTGATAGCTGGCACTCTAACTCGAAGAGACAACAGTGGAGAGACACCGTGCTTTAGCCTTACCGCCGGCCTCTGCGTGGGAGGAGGCCGTTTAGTGTGTACTGTGGGCGAGAGCCTGGGGCGGGGTTCCATTTCGTACCACCGGGGGAGAGGCAGGCCGGACAGCCGGCAGCTCTCAACTCACATCATGCTTATGGGGCTCGTACCGTTGCCCCGGGGGTGCGTTCAGGCTGAAAGACAGCCACCTAGCTCGAAGGAAGGACTCGGGAGACGATGCGTGCTTCAGCTCAAACAGCCGCTCCTGAGCGTGGAAGCATTCTGTTGTGTGCGTGCGTGAGAGCACTGCAAGGGAGTCCCAAACCTAATTCCGAGGGAGCCTCCGGCTGCTGCACAGGGCAGCACTCGACTCCCCACTTGTTTCATGAAGCTAGCACTGAGGCCCCACTTTTGCATGGAAGTCTCATCGCTTGCGTTCTACCTCGAAGAAACCACAGTGTACAGAAACCGTGCTTTAGCTACCTTCCACCTCTCTGAGGGAGGAAGCACTTTCCCGGCTACCGTGGGTGAGAGCCTGGGGCACGGGTTCCTTCCGTGCAACCGAGGGAGAAGCAGCCCGGGCCAGAAGGCACCTCGCGACTCAGCTGTTGGTACCTGGAGCTAACACTACTGCTCCATGGGTGCACAGGAATGCTAAGTGCTCCACACTGATTTGGAAGAAAGACGCCCGTAAAGAATCCCAGCCTCAGCTCCTTCGCCTCTCCACAGGGTGGCAGCATTTTCCACTCTACTGGAGTGCAAGCCTGAGGAAGGGGTCCCGGCAGAATTCCGAGGGAGAAATAAGCATGGGCAGAAGGCACCTGTCGGCTCCACTCTTGTTTCGGGGAACTAGATCGGCTCTCCCGTGTGTGCGTGGAGTCCTAAGTGCCATCCACCCGACGCAAAGGAACACACCTGTAGAGAACGCGTGCCTCAGCAAAGATCGCCCTTCCCGAGCGTGACCTTCACCCATTGTGTGTTTCTGTGAAAGCCTGACCAATGGAACCTCAACGCAAGTCGGAGTGAGAAGCAGGCCTGTAAGGAAGGCTGCTGTCGACTCACCTCTTGTTTTAGGAGATGAGCCCTGCTGTACCCTGTGTGCTTGGATGCCTAGTTTGCCAGGCTGCTAAGAGCCAGAATCCGTGCTATAGAATGGCTGCGCTTTAGTTCACGTTGCCGATCCCGAAGCCAGAGGAATTGTACAGTGCTCGTGTTCGAGAGACTGGGGAAAGGGTCCCATGCGGGACGTGGAGTGAGAAACAGGCCGGTGCGGAAGGCAGCTCTCAACTCACCTCTGGTTTAGGAGGCTAGTACCCTTGCCCCCGGGTGTGCCTGCAGGCCTCAAGCCAAGCGCCTAACTCAAAGGAACAGCTCTGTCGAGAATTCCTGCTTCGGCTACGATAGCCATGCCTGAGGCCGGAAGCATTTTGCTGTGTGCATGCGTGAGCGCCCTGCCAGGGAGGCCCAAGCCATTTCCTGTGTGAGACTCAGGCCCAGGCAGACAGCAGCACACGACTCCCCACTTGTTTCCTGAAGCCAGCACTGCGGCCCCACTTTGGCATGGAAGTCTGATAGCTGGCACTCTAACTCGAAGAGACAACAGTGGAGAGACACCGTGCTTTAGCCTTACCGCCGGCCTCTGCGTGGGAGGAGGCCGTTTAGGGTGTACTGTGGGTGAGAGCCTGGGGCGGGGTTCCATTTCGTACGACAGGGGGAGAGGCAGGCCGGACAGCCGGCAGCTCTCAACTCACATCATCCTTATGGGGCTCGTACCGTTGCCCCGGGGGTGCGTGCAGGCTGAAAGACAGCCACCTAGCTCGAAGGAAGGACTCGGGAGACGATGCGTGCTTCAGCTCAAACAGCCGCTCCTGAGGGTGGAAGCATTCTGTTGTGTGCGTGCGTGAGAGCACTGCAAGGGAGTCCCAAACCTAATTCCGAGAGAGCCTCCGGCTGCTGCACAGGGCAGCACTCGACTCCCCACTTGTTTCATGAAGCTAGCACTGAGGCCCCACTTTTGCATGGAAGTCTCATCGCTTGCGTTCTACCTCGAAGAAACCACAGTGTACAGAAACCGTGCTTTAGCTACCTTCCACCTCTCTGAGGGAGGAAGCACTTTCCCGGCTACCGTGGGTGAGAGCCTGGGGAACGGGTTCCTTCCGTGCAACCGAGGGAGAAGCAGCCCGGGCCAGAAGGCACCTCGCGACTCAGCTGTTGGTACCTGGAGCTAACACTACTGCTCCATGGGTGCACAGGAATGCTAAGTGCTCCACACTGATTTGGAAGAAAGACGCCCATAAAGAATCCCAGCCTCAGCTCCTTCGCCTCTCCAGAGGGTGGCAGCATTTTCCACTCTACTGGAGTGCAAGCCTGAGGAAGGGGTCCCGGCAGAATTCCGAGGGAGAAATAAGCATGGGCAGGAGGCACCTGTCGGCTCCACTCTTGTTTCGGGGAACTTGATCGGCTCTCCCGTGTGTGCGTGGAGTCCTAAGTGCCATCCACCCGACGCAAAGGAACACACCTGTAGAGAACGCGTGCCTCAGCAAAGATCGCCCTTCCCGAGCGTGACCTTCACCCATTGTGTGTTTCTGTGAAAGCCTGACCAATGGAACCTCAACGCAAGTCGGAGTGAGAAGCAGGCCTGTAAGGAAGGCTGCTGTCGACTCACCTCTTGTTTTAGGAGATGAGCCCTGCTGTACCCTGTGTGCTTGGATGCCTAGTTTGCCAGGCTGCTAAGAGCCAGAATCCGTGCTATAGAATGGCTGCGCTTTAGTTCACGTTGCCGTTCCCAAAGCCAGAGGAATTGTACAGTGCTCGTGTTCGAGAGACTGGGGAAAGGGTCCCATGCGGGACGTGGAGTGAGAAACAGGCCGGTGCGGAAGGCAGCTCTCAACTCACCTCTGGTTTAGGAGGCTAGTACCCTTGCCCCCGGGTGTGCCTGCAGGCCTCAAGCCAAGCGCCTAACTCAAAGGAACAGCTCTGTCGAGAATTCCTGCTTCGGCTACGATAGCCATGCCTGAGGCCGGAAGCATTTTGCTGTGTGCATGCGTGAGCGCCCTGCCAGGGAGGCCCAAGCCATTTCCTGTGTGAGACTTAGGCCCAGGCAGACGGCAGCACACGACTCCCCACTTGTTTCCTGAAGCCAGCACTGCGGCCCCACTTTGGCATGGAAGTCTGATAGCTGGCACTCTAACTCGAAGAGACAACAGTGGAGAGACACCGTGCTTTAGCCTTACCGCCGGCCTCTGCGTGGGAGGAGGCCGTTTAGTGTGTACTGTGGGCGAGAGCCTGGGGCGGGGTTCCATTTCGTACGACCGGGGGAGAGGCAGGCCGGACAGCCGGCAGCTCTCAACTCACATCATGCTTATGGGGCTCGTACCGTTGCCCCGGGGGTGCGTTCAGGCTGAAAGACAGCCACCTAGCTCGAAGGAAGGACTCGGGAGACGATGCGTGCTTCAGCTCAAACAGCCGCTCCTGAGCGTGGAAGCATTCTGTTGTGTGCGTGCGTGAGAGCACTGCAAGGGAGTCCCAAACCTAATTCCGAGGGAGCCTCCGGCTGCTGCACAGGGCAGCACTCGACTCCCCACTTGTTTCATGAAGCTAGCACTGAGGCCCCACTTTTGCATGGAAGTCTCATCGCTTGCGTTCTACCTCGAAGAA
This sequence comes from Mirounga angustirostris, assembly GCF_029215605.1. Taxonomy (NCBI): domain Eukaryota; kingdom Metazoa; phylum Chordata; class Mammalia; order Carnivora; family Phocidae; genus Mirounga; species Mirounga angustirostris. Next base: position 161,716,839 of record NW_026991710.1, on the reverse strand, counting down.
ACCACAGTGTACAGAAACCGTGCTTTAGCTACCTTCCACCTCTCTGAGGGAGGAAGCACTTTCCCGGCTACCGTGGGTGAGAGCCTGGGGCACGGGTTCCTTCCGTGCAACCGAGGGAGAAGCAGCCCGGGCCAGAAGGCACCTCGCGACTCAGCTGTTGGTACCTGGAGCTAACACTACTGCTCCATGGGTGCACAGGAATGCTAAGTGCTCCACACTGATTTGGAAGAAAGATGCCCGTAAAGAATCCCAGCCTCAGCTCCTTCGCCTCTCCACAGGGTGGCAGCATTTTCCACTCTACTGGAGTGCAAGCCTGAGGAAGGGGTCCCGGCAGAATTCCGAGGGAGAAATAAGCATGGGCAGAAGGCACCTGTCGGCTCCACTCTTGTTTCGGGGAACTAGATCGGCTCTCCCGTGTGTGCGTGGAGTCCTAAGTGCCATCCACCCGACGCAAAGGAACACACCTGTAGAGAACGCGTGCCTCAGCAAAGATCGCCCTTCCCGAGCGTGACCTTCACCCATTGTGTGTTTCTGTGAAAGCCTGACCAATGGAACCTCAACGCAAGTCGGAGTGAGAAGCAGGCCTGTAAGGAAGGCTGCTGTCGACTCACCTCTTGTTTTAGGAGATGAGCCCTGCTGTACCCTGTGTGCTTGGATGCCTAGTTTGCCAGGCTGCTAAGAGCCAGAATCCGTGCTATAGAATGGCTGCGCTTTAGTTCACGTTGCCGATCCCGAAGCCAGAGGAATTGTACAGTGCTCGTGTTCGAGAGACTGGGGAAAGGGTCCCATGCGGGACGTGGAGTGAGAAACAGGCCGGTGCGGAAGGCAGCTCTCAACTCACCTCTGGTTTAGGAGGCTAGTACCCTTGCCCCCGGGTGTGCCTGCAGGCCTCAAGCCAAGCGCCTAACTCAAAGGAACAGCTCTGTCGAGAATTCCTGCTTCGGCTACGATAGCCATGCCTGAGGCCGGAAGCATTTTGCTGTGTGCATGCGTGAGCGCCCTGCCAGGGAGGCCCAAGCCATTTCCTGTGTAAGACTCAGGCCCAGGCAGACAGCAGCACACGACTCCCCACTTGTTTCCTGAAGCCAGCACTGCGGCCCCACTTTGGCATGGAAGTCTGATAGCTGGCACTCTAACTCGAAGAGACAACAGTGGAGAGACACCGTGCTTTAGCCTTACCGCCGGCCTCTGCGTGGGAGGAGGCCGTTTAGGGTGTACTGTGGGTGAGAGCCTGGGGCGGGGTTCCATTTCGTACGACAGGGGGAGAGGCAGGCCGGACAGCCGGCAGCTCTCAACTCACATCATCCTTATGGGGCTCGTACCGTTGCCCCGGGGGTGCGTGCAGGCTGAAAGACAGCCACCTAGCTCGAAGGAAGGACTCGGGAGACGATGCGTGCTTCAGCTCAAACAGCCGCTCCTGAGGGTGGAAGCATTCTGTTGTGTGCGTGCGTGAGAGCACTGCAAGGGAGTCCCAAACCTAATTCCGAGAGAGCCTCCGGCTGCTGCACAGGGCAGCACTCGACTCCCCACTTGTTTCATGAAGCTAGCACTGAGGCCCCACTTTTGCATGGAAGTCTCATCGCTTGCGTTCTACCTCGAAGAAACCACAGTGTACAGAAACCGTGCTTTAGCTACCTTCCACCTCTCTGAGGGAGGAAGCACTTTCCCGGCTACCGTGGGTGAGAGCCTGGGGCACGGGTTCCTTCCGTGCAACCGAGGGAGAAGCAGCCCGGGCCAGAAGGCACCTCGCGACTCAGCTGTTGGTACCTGGAGCTAACACTACTGCTCCATGGGTGCACAGGAATGCTAAGTGCTCCACACTGATTTGGAAGAAAGACGCCCGTAAAGAATCCCAGCCTCAGCTCCTTCGCCTCTCCACAGGGTGGCAGCATTTTCCACTCTACTGGAGTGCAAGCCTGAGGAAGGGGTCCCGGCAGAATTCCGAGGGAGAAATAAGCATGGGCAGAAGGCACCTGTCGGCTCCACTCTTGTTTCGGGGAACTAGATCGGCTCTCCCGTGTGTGCGTGGAGTCCTAAGTGCCATCCACCCGACGCAAAGGAACACACCTGTAGAGAACGCGTGCCTCAGCAAAGATCGCCCTTCCCGAGCGTGACCTTCACCCATTGTGTGTTTCTGTGAAAGCCTGACCAATGGAACCTCAACGCAAGTCGGAGTGAGAAGCAGGCCTGTAAGGAAGGCTGCTGTCGACTCACCTCTTGTTTTAGGAGATGAGCCCTGCTGTACCCTGTGTGCTTGGATGCCTAGTTTGCCAGGCTGCTAAGAGCCAGAATCCGTGCTATAGAATGGCTGCGCTTTAGTTCACGTTGCCGTTCCCAAAGCCAGAGGAATTGTACAGTGCTCGTGTTCGAGAGACTGGGGAAAGGGTCCCATGCGGGACGTGGAGTGAGAAACAGGCCGGTGCGGAAGGCAGCTCTCAACTCACATCTGGTTTAGGAGGCTAGTACCCTTGCCCCCGGGTGTGCCTGCAGGCCTCAAGCCAAGCGCCTAACTCAAAGGAACAGCTCTGTCGAGAATTCCTGCTTCGGCTACGATAGCCATGCCTGAGGCCGGAAGCATTTTGCTGTGTGCATGCGTGAGCGCCCTGCCAGGGAGGCCCAAGCCATTTCCTGTGTGAGACTTAGGCCCAGGCAGACGGCAGCACACGACTCCCCACTTGTTTCCTGAAGCCAGCACTGCGGCCCCACTTTGGCATGGAAGTCTGATAGCTGGCACTCTAACTCGAAGAGACAACAGTGGAGAGACACCGTGCTTTAGCCTTACCGCCGGCCTCTGCGTGGGAGGAGGCCGTTTAGGGTGTACTGTGGGTGAGATCCTGGGGCGGGCTTCCATTTCGTACGACCGGGGGAGAGGCAGGCCGGACAGCCGGCAGCTCTCAACTCACATCATCCTTATGGGGCTCGTACCGTTGCCCCGGGGGTGCGTTCAGGCTGAAAGACAGCCACCTAGCTCGAAGGAAGGACTCGGGAGACGATGCGTGCTTCAGCTCAAACAGCCGCTCCTGAGGGTGGAAGCATTCTGTTGTGTGCGTGCGTGAGAGCACTGCAAGGGAGTCCCAAACCTAATTCCGAGGGAGCCTCCGGCTGCTGCACAGGGCAGCACTCGACTCCCCACTTGTTTCATGAAGCTAGCACTGAGGCCCCACTTTTGCATGGAAGTCTCATCGCTTGCGTTCTACCTCGAAGAAACCACAGTGTACAGAAACCGTGCTTTAGCTACCTTCCACCTCTCTGAGGGAGGAAGCACTTTCCCGGCTACCGTGGGTGAGAGCCTGGGGAACGGGTTCCTTCCGTGCAACGGAGGGAGAAGCAGCCCGGGCCAGAAGGCACCTCGTGACTCAGCTGTTGGTACCTGGAGCTAACACTACTGCTCCATGGGTGCACAGGAATGCTAAGTGCTCCACACTGATTTGGAAGAAAGACGCCCGTAAAGAATCCCAGCCTCAGCTCCTTCGCCTCTCCAGAGGGTGGCAGCATTTTCCACTCTACTGGAGTGCAAGCCTGAGGAAGGGGTCCCGGCAGAATTCCGAGGGAGAAATAAGCATGGGCAGGAGGCACCTGTCGGCTCCACTCTTGTTTCGGGGAACTTGATCGGCTCTCCCGTGTGTGCGTGGAGTCCTAAGTGCCATCCACCCGACGCAAAGGAACACACCTGTAGAGAACGCGTGCCTCAGCAAAGATCGCCCTTCCCGAGCGTGACCTTCACCCATTGTGTGTTTCTGTGAAAGCCTGACCAATGGAACCTCAACGCAAGTCGGAGTGAGAAGCAGGCCTGTAAGGAAGGCTGCTGTCGACTCACCTCTTGTTTTAGGAGATGAGCCCTGCTGTACCCTGTGTGCTTGGATGCCTAGTTTGCCAGGCTGCTAAGAGCCAGAATCCGTGCTATAGAATGGCTGCGCTTTAGTTCACGTTGCCGTTCCCAAAGCCAGAGGAATTGTACAGTGCTCGTGTTCGAGAGACTGGGGAAAGGGTCCCATGCGGGACGTGGAGTGAGAAACAGGCCGGTGCGGAAGGCAGCTCTCAACTCACCTCTGGTTTAGGAGGCTAGTACCCTTGCCCCCGGGTGTGCCTGCAGGCCTCAAGCCAAGCGCCTAACTCAAAGGAACAGCTCTGTCGAGAATTCCTGCTTCGGCTACGATAGCCATGCCTGAGGCCGGAAGCATTTTGCTGTGTGCATGCGTGAGCGCCCTGCCAGGGAGGCCCAAGCCATTTCCTGTGTGAGACTTAGGCCCAGGCAGACGGCAGCACACGACTCCCCACTTGTTTCCTGAAGCCAGCACTGCGGCCCCACTTTGGCATGGAAGTCTGATAGCTGGCACTCTAACTCAAAGAGACAACAGTGGAGAGACACCGTGCTTTAGCCTTACCGCCGGCCTCTGCGTGGGAGGAGGCCGTTTAGTGTGTACTGTGGGCGAGAGCCTGGGGCGGGGTTCCATTTCGTACGACCGGGGGAGAGGCAGGCCGGACAGCCGGCAGCTCTCAACTCACATCATGCTTATGGGGCTCGTACCGTTGCCCCGGGGGTGCGTTCAGGCTGAAAGACAGCCACCTAGCTCGAAGGAAGGACTCGGGAGACGATGCGTGCTTCAGCTCAAACAGCCGCTCCTGAGCGTGGAAGCATTCTGTTGTGTGCGTGCGTGAGAGCACTGCAAGGGAGTCCCAAACCTAATTCCGAGGGAGCCTCCGGCTGCTGCACAGGGCAGCACTCGACTCCCCACTTGTTTCATGAAGCTAGCACTGAGGCCCCACTTTTGCATGGAAGTCTCATCGCTTGCGTTCTACCTCGAAGAAACCACAGTGTACAGAAACCGTGCTTTAGCTACCTTCCACCTCTCTGAGGGAGGAAGCACTTTCCCGGCTACCGTGGGTGAGAGCCTGGGGCACGGGTTCCTTCCGTGCAACCGAGGGAGAAGCAGCCCGGGCCAGAAGGCACCTCGCGACTCAGCTGTTGGTACCTGGAGCTAACACTACTGCTCCATGGGTGCACAGGAATGCTAAGTGCTCCACACTGATTTGGAAGAAAGACGCCCGTAAAGAATCCCAGCCTCAGCTCCTTCGCCTCTCCACAGGGTGGCAGCATTTTCCACTCTACTGGAGTGCAAGCCTGAGGAAGGGGTCCCGGCAGAATTCCGAGGGAGAAATAAGCATGGGCAGAAGGCACCTGTCGGCTCCACTCTTGTTTCGGGGAACTAGATCGGCTCTCCCGTGTGTGCGTGGAGTCCTAAGTGCCATCCACCCGACGCAAAGGAACACACCTGTAGAGAACGCGTGCCTCAGCAAAGATCGCCCTTCCCGAGCGTGACCTTCACCCATTGTGTGTTTCTGTGAAAGCCTGACCAATGGAACCTCAACGCAAGTCGGAGTGAGAAGCAGGCCTGTAAGGAAGGCTGCTGTCGACTCACCTCTTGTTTTAGGAGATGAGCCCTGCTGTACCCTGTGTGCTTGGATGCCTAGTTTGCCAGGCTGCTAAGAGCCAGAATCCGTGCTATAGAATGGCTGCGCTTTAGTTCACGTTGCCGATCCCGAAGCCAGAGGAATTGTACAGTGCTCGTGTTCGAGAGACTGGGGAAAGGGTCCCATGCGGGACGTGGAGTGAGAAACAGGCCGGTGCGGAAGGCAGCTCTCAACTCACCTCTGGTTTAGGAGGCTAGTACCCTTGCCCCCGGGTGTGCCTGCAGGCCTCAAGCCAAGCGCCTAACTCAAAGGAACAGCTCTGTCGAGAATTCCTGCTTCGGCTACGATAGCCATGCCTGAGGCCGGAAGCATTTTGCTGTGTGCATGCGTGAGCGCCCTGCCAGGGAGGCCCAAGCCATTTCCTGTGTGAGACTCAGGCCCAGGCAGACAGCAGCACACGACTCCCCACTTGTTTCCTGAAGCCAGCACTGCGGCCCCACTTTGGCATGGAAGTCTGATAGCTGGCACTCTAACTCGAAGAGACAACAGTGGAGAGACACCGTGCTTTAGCCTTACCGCCGGCCTCTGCGTGGGAGGAGGCCGTTTAGGGTGTACTGTGGGTGAGAGCCTGGGGCGGGGTTCCATTTCGTACGACAGGGGGAGAGGCAGGCCGGACAGCCGGCAGCTCTCAACTCACATCATCCTTATGGGGCTCGTACCGTTGCCCCGGGGGTGCGTGCAGGCTGAAAGACAGCCACCTAGCTCGAAGGAAGGACTCGGGAGACGATGCGTGCTTCAGCTCAAACAGCCGCTCCTGAGGGTGGAAGCATTCTGTTGTGTGCGTGCGTGAGAGCACTGCAAGGGAGTCCCAAACCTAATTCCGAGAGAGCCTCCGGCTGCTGCACAGGGCAGCACTCGACTCCCCACTTGTTTCATGAAGCTAGCACTGAGGCCCCACTTTTGCATGGAAGTCTCATCGCTTGCGTTCTACCTCGAAGAAACCACAGTGTACAGAAACCGTGCTTTAGCTACCTTCCACCTCTCTGAGGGAGGAAGCACTTTCCCGGCTACCGTGGGTGAGAGCCTGGGGAACGGGTTCCTTCCGTGCAACCGAGGGAGAAGCAGCCCGGGCCAGAAGGCACCTCGCGACTCAGCTGTTGGTACCTGGAGCTAACACTACTGCTCCATGGGTGCACAGGAATGCTAAGTGCTCCACACTGATTTGGAAGAAAGACGCCCATAAAGAATCCCAGCCTCAGCTCCTTCGCCTCTCCAGAGGGTGGCAGCATTTTCCACTCTACTGGAGTGCAAGCCTGAGGAAGGGGTCCCGGCAGAATTCCGAGGGAGAAATAAGCATGGGCAGGAGGCACCTGTCGGCTCCACTCTTGTTTCGGGGAACTTGATCGGCTCTCCCGTGTGTGCGTGGAGTCCTAAGTGCCATCCACCCGACGCAAAGGAACACACCTGTAGAGAACGCGTGCCTCAGCAAAGATCGCCCTTCCCGAGCGTGACCTTCACCCATTGTGTGTTTCTGTGAAAGCCTGACCAATGGAACCTCAACGCAAGTCGGAGTGAGAAGCAGGCCTGTAAGGAAGGCTGCTGTCGACTCACCTCTTGTTTTAGGAGATGAGCCCTGCTGTACCCTGTGTGCTTGGATGCCTAGTTTGCCAGGCTGCTAAGAGCCAGAATCCGTGCTATAGAATGGCTGCGCTTTAGTTCACGTTGCCGTTCCCAAAGCCAGAGGAATTGTACAGTGCTCGTGTTCGAGAGACTGGGGAAAGGGTCCCATGCGGGACGTGGAGTGAGAAACAGGCCAGTGCGGAAGGCAGCTCTCAACTCACCTCTGGTTTAGGAGGCTAGTACCCTTGCCCCCGGGTGTGCCTGCAGGCCTCAAGCCAAGCGCCTAACTCAAAGGAACAGCTCTGTCGAGAATTCCTGCTTCGGCTACGATAGCCATGCCTGAGGCCGGAAGCATTTTGCTGTGTGCATGCGTGAGCGCCCTGCCAGGGAGGCCCAAGCCATTTCCTGTGTGAGACTTAGGCCCAGGCAGACGGCAGCACACGACTCCCCACTTGTTTCCTGAAGCCAGCACTGCGGCCCCACTTTGGCATGGAAGTCTGATAGCTGGCACTCTAACTCGAAGAGACAACAGTGGAGAGACACCGTGCTTTAGCCTTACCGCCGGCCTCTGCGTGGGAGGAGGCCGTTTAGTGTGTACTGTGGGTGAGAGCCTGGGGCGGGGTTCCATTTCGTACGACCGGGGGAGAGGCAGGCCGGACAGCCGGCAGCTCTCAACTCACATCATCCTTATGGGGCTCGTACCGTTGCCCCGGGGGTGCGTTCAGGCTGAAAGACAGCCACCTAGCTCGAAGGAAGGACTCGGGAGACGATGCGTGCTTCAGCTCAAACAGCCGCTCCTGAGCGTGGAAGCATTCTGTTGTGTGCGTGCGTGAGAGCACTGCAAGGGAGTCCCAAACCTAATTCCGAGGGAGCCTCCGGCTGCTGCACAGGGCAGCACTCGACTCCCCACTTGTTTCATGAAGCTAGCACTGAGGCCCCACTTTTGCATGGAAGTCTCATCGCTTGCGTTCTACCTCGAAGAAACCACAGTGTACAGAAACCGTGCTTTAGCTACCTTCCACCTCTCTGAGGGAGGAAGCACTTTCCCGGCTACCGTGGGTGAGAGCTTGGGGCACGGGTTCCTTCCGTGCAACCGAGGGAGAAGCAGCCCGGGCCAGAAGGCACCTCGCGACTCAGCTGTTGGTACCTGGAGCTAACACTACTGCTCCATGGGTGCACAGGAATGCTAAGTGCTCCACACTGATTTGGAAGAAAGACGCCCGTAAAGAATCCCAGCCTCAGCTCCTTCGCCTCTCCACAGGGTGGCAGCATTTTCCACTCTACTGGAGTGCAAGCCTGAGGAAGGGGTCCCGGCAGAATTCCGAGGGAGAAATAAGCATGGGCAGAAGGCACCTGTCGGCTCCACTCTTGTTTCGGGGAACTAGATCGGCTCTCCCGTGTGTGCGTGGAGTCCTAAGTGCCATCCACCCGACGCAAAGGAACACACCTGTAGAGAACGCGTGCCTCAGCAAAGATCGCCCTTCCCGAGCGTGACCTTCACCCATTGTGTGTTTCTGTGAAAGCCTGACCAATGGAACCTCAACGCAAGTCGGAGTGAGAAGCAGGCCTGTAAGGAAGGCTGCTGTCGACTCACCTCTTGTTTTAGGAGATGAGCCCTGCTGTACCCTGTGTGCTTGGATGCCTAGTTTGCCAGGCTGCTAAGAGCCAGAATCCGTGCTATAGAATGGCTGCGCTTTAGTTCACGTTGCCGTTCCCAAAGCCAGAGGAATTGTACAGTGCTCGTGTTCGAGAGACTGGGGAAAGGGTCCCATGCGGGACGTGGAGTGAGAAACAGGCCGGTGCGGAAGGCAGCTCTCAACTCACCTCTGGTTTAGGAGGCTAGTACCCTTGCCCCCGGGTGTGCCTGCAGGCCTCAAGCCAAGCGCCTAACTCAAAGGAACAGCTCTGTCGAGAATTCCTGCTTCGGCTACGATAGCCATGCCTGAGGCCGGAAGCATTTTGCTGTGTGCATGCGTGAGCGCCCTGCCAGGGAGGCCCAAGCCATTTCCTGTGTGAGACTTAGGCCCAGGCAGACGGCAGCACACGACTCCCCACTTGTTTCCTGAAGCCAGCACTGCGGCCCCACTTTGGCATGGAAGTCTGATAGCTGGCACTCTAACTCGAAGAGACAACAGTGGAGAGACACCGTGCTTTAGCCTTACCGCCGGCCTCTGCGTGGGAGGAGGCCGTTTAGTGTGTACTGTGGGTGAGAGCCTGGGGCGGGGTTCCATTTCGTACGACCGGGGGAGAGGCAGGCCGGACAGCCGGCAGCTCTCAACTCACATCATCCTTATGGGGCTCGTACCGTTGCCCCGGGGGTGCGTTCAGGCTGAAAGACAGCCACCTAGCTCGAAGGAAGGACTCGGGAGACGATGCGTGCTTCAGCTCAAACAGCCGCTCCTGAGCGTGGAAGCATTCTGTTGTGTGCGTGCGTGAGAGCACTGCAAGGGAGTCCCAAACCTAATTCCGAGGGAGCCTCCGGCTGCTGCACAGGGCAGCACTCGACTCCCCACTTGTTTCATGAAGCTAGCACTGAGGCCCCACTTTTGCATGGAAGTCTCATCGCTTGCGTTCTACCTCGAAGAAACCACAGTGTACAGAAACCGTGCTTTAGCTACCTTCCACCTCTCTGAGGGAGGAAGCACTTTCCCGGCTACCGTGCGTGAGAGCCTGGGGAACGGGTTCCTTCCGTGCAACCGAGGGAGAAGCAGCCCGGGCCAGAAGGCACCTCGCGACTCAGCTGTTGGTACCTGGAGCTAACACTACTGCTCCATGGGTGCACAGGAATGCTAAGTGCTCCACACTGATTTGGAAGAAAGACGCCCGTAAAGAATCCCAGCCTCAGCTCCTTCGCCTCTCCAGAGGGTGGCAGCATTTTCCACTCTACTGGAGTGCAAGCCTGAGGAAGGGGTCCCGGCAGAATTCCGAGGGAGAAATAAGCATGGGCAGGAGGCACCTGTCGGCTCCACTCTTGTTTCGGGGAACTTGATCGGCTCTCCCGTGTGTGCGTGGAGTCCTAAGTGCCATCCACCCGACGCAAAGGAACACACCTGTAGAGAACGCGTGCCTCAGCAAAGATCGCCCTTCCCGAGCGTGACCTTCACCCATTGTGTGTTTCTGTGAAAGCCTGACCAATGGAACCTCAACGCAAGTCGGAGTGAGAAGCAGGCCTGTAAGGAAGGCTGCTGTCGACTCACCTCTTGTTTTAGGAGATGAGCCCTGCTGTACCCTGTGTGCTTGGATGCCTAGTTTGCCAGGCTGCTAAGAGCCAGAATCCGTGCTATAGAATGGCTGCGCTTTAGTTCACGTTGCCGTTCCCAAAGCCAGAGGAATTGTACAGTGCTCGTGTTCGAGAGACTGGGGAAAGGGTCCCATGCGGGACGTGGAGTGAGAAACAGGCCGGTGCGGAAGGCAGCTCTCAACTCACATCTGGTTTAGGAGGCTAGTACCCTTGCCCCCGGGTGTGCCTGCAGGCCTCAAGCCAAGCGCCTAACTCAAAGGAACAGCTCTGTCGAGAATTCCTGCTTCGGCTACGATAGCCATGCCTGAGGCCGGAAGCATTTTGCTGTGTGCATGCGTGAGCGCCCTGCCAGGGAGGCCCAAGCCATTTCCTGTGTGAGACTTAGGCCCAGGCAGACGGCAGCACACGACTCCCCACTTGTTTCCTGAAGCCAGCACTGCGGCCCCACTTTGGCATGGAAGTCTGATAGCTGGCACTCTAACTCGAAGAGACAACAGTGGAGAGACACCGTGCTTTAGCCTTACCGCCGGCCTCTGCGTGGGAGGAGGCCGTTTAGGGTGTACTGTGGGTGAGATCCTGGGGCGGGCTTCCATTTCGTACGACCGGGGGAGAGGCAGGCCGGACAGCCGGCAGCTCTCAACTCACATCATCCTTATGGGGCTCGTACCGTTGCCCCGGGGGTGCGTTCAGGCTGAAAGACAGCCACCTAGCTCGAAGGAAGGACTCGGGAGACGATGCGTGCTTCAGCTCAAACAGCCGCTCCTGAGGGTGGAAGCATTCTGTTGTGTGCGTGCGTGAGAGCACTGCAAGGGAGTCCCAAACCTAATTCCGAGGGAGCCTCCGGCTGCTGCACAGGGCAGCACTCGACTCCCCACTTGTTTCATGAAGCTAGCACTGAGGCCCCACTTTTGCATGGAAGTCTCATCGCTTGCGTTCTACCTCGAAGAAACCACAGTGTACAGAAACCGTGCTTTAGCTACCTTCCACCTCTCTGAGGGAGGAAGCACTTTCCCGGCTACCGTGGGTGAGAGCCTGGGGAACGGGTTCCTTCCGTGCAACGGAGGGAGAAGCAGCCCGGGCCAGAAGGCACCTCGTGACTCAGCTGTTGGTACCTGGAGCTAACACTACTGCTCCATGGGTGCACAGGAATGCTAAGTGCTCCACACTGATTTGGAAGAAAGACGCCCGTAAAGAATCCCAGCCTCAGCTCCTTCGCCTCTCCAGAGGGTGGCAGCATTTTCCACTCTACTGGAGTGCAAGCCTGAGGAAGGGGTCCCGGCAGAATTCCGAGGGAGAAATAAGCATGGGCAGGAGGCACCTGTCGGCTCCACTCTTGTTTCGGGGAACTTGATCGGCTCTCCCGTGTGTGCGTGGAGTCCTAAGTGCCATCCACCCGACGCAAAGGAACACACCTGTAGAGAACGCGTGCCTCAGCAAAGATCGCCCTTCCCGAGCGTGACCTTCACCCATTGTGTGTTTCTGTGAAAGCCTGACCAATGGAACCTCAACGCAAGTCGGAGTGAGAAGCAGGCCTGTAAGGAAGGCTGCTGTCGACTCACCTCTTGTTTTAGGAGATGAGCCCTGCTGTACCCTGTGTGCTTGGATGCCTAGTTTGCCAGGCTGCTAAGAGCCAGAATCCGTGCTATAGAATGGCTGCGCTTTAGTTCACGTTGCCGTTCCCAAAGCCAGAGGAATTGTACAGTGCTCGTGTTCGAGAGACTGGGGAAAGGGTCCCATGCGGGACGTGGAGTGAGAAACAGGCCGGTGCGGAAGGCAGCTCTCAACTCACCTCTGGTTTAGGAGGCTAGTACCCTTGCCCCCGGGTGTGCCTGCAGGCCTCAAGCCAAGCGCCTAACTCAAAGGAACAGCTCTGTCGAGAATTCCTGCTTCGGCTACGATAGCCATGCCTGAGGCCGGAAGCATTTTGCTGTGTGCATGCGTGAGCGCCCTGCCAGGGAGGCCCAAGCCATTTCCTGTGTGAGACTTAGGCCCAGGCAGACGGCAGCACACGACTCCCCACTTGTTTCCTGAAGCCAGCACTGCGGCCCCACTTTGGCATGGAAGTCTGATAGCTGGCACTCTAACTCGAAGAGACAACAGTGGAGAGACACCGTGCTTTAGCCTTACCGCCGGCCTCTGCGTGGGAGGAGGCCGTTTAGTGTGTACTGTGGGCGAGAGCCTGGGGCGGGGTTCCATTTCGTACGACCGGGGGAGAGGCAGGCCGGACAGCCGGCAGCTCTCAACTCACATCATGCTTATGGGGCTCGTACCGTTGCCCCGGGGGTGCGTTCAGGCTGAAAGACAGCCACCTAGCTCGAAGGAAGGACTCGGGAGACGATGCGTGCTTCAGCTCAAACAGCCGCTCCTGAGCGTGGAAGCATTCTGTTGTGTGCGTGCGTGAGAGCACTGCAAGGGAGTCCCAAACCTAATTCCGAGGGAGCCTCCGGCTGCTGCACAGGGCAGCACTCGACTCCCCACTTGTTTCATGAAGCTAGCACTGAGGCCCCACTTTTGCATGGAAGTCTCATCGCTTGCGTTCTACCTCGAAGAAACCACAGTGTACAGAAACCGTGCTTTAGCTACCTTCCACCTCTCTGAGGGAGGAAGCACTTTCCCGGCTACCGTGGGTGAGAGCCTGGGGCACGGGTTCCTTCCGTGCAACCGAGGGAGAAGCAGCCCGGGCCAGAAGGCACCTCGCGACTCAGCTGTTGGTACCTGGAGCTAACACTACTGCTCCATGGGTGCACAGGAATGCTAAGTGCTCCACACTGATTTGGAAGAAAGATGCCCGTAAAGAATCCCAGCCTCAGCTCCTTCGCCTCTCCACAGGGTGGCAGCATTTTCCACTCTACTGGAGTGCAAGCCTGAGGAAGGGGTCCCGGCAGAATTCCGAGGGAGAAATAAGCATGGGCAGAAGGCACCTGTCGGCTCCACTCTTGTTTCGGGGAACTAGATCGGCTCTCCCGTGTGTGCGTGGAGTCCTAAGTGCCATCCACCCGACGCAAAGGAACACACCTGTAGAGAACGCGTGCCTCAGCAAAGATCGCCCTTCCCGAGCGTGACCTTCACCCATTGTGTGTTTCTGTGAAAGCCTGACCAATGGAACCTCAACGCAAGTCGGAGTGAGAAGCAGGCCTGTAAGGAAGGCTGCTGTCGACTCACCTCTTGTTTTAGGAGATGAGCCCTGCTGTACCCTGTGTGCTTGGATGCCTAGTTTGCCAGGCTGCTAAGAGCCAGAATCCGTGCTATAGAATGGCTGCGCTTTAGTTCACGTTGCCGATCCCGAAGCCAGAGGAATTGTACAGTGCTCGTGTTCGAGAGACTGGGGAAAGGGTCCCATGCGGGACGTGGAGTGAGAAACAGGCCGGTGCGGAAGGCAGCTCTCAACTCACCTCTGGTTTAGGAGGCTAGTACCCTTGCCCCCGGGTGTGCCTGCAGGCCTCAAGCCAAGCGCCTAACTCAAAGGAACAGCTCTGTCGAGAATTCCTGCTTCGGCTACGATAGCCATGCCTGAGGCCGGAAGCATTTTGCTGTGTGCATGCGTGAGCGCCCTGCCAGGGAGGCCCAAGCCATTTCCTGTGTAAGACTCAGGCCCAGGCAGACAGCAGCACACGACTCCCCACTTGTTTCCTGAAGCCAGCACTGCGGCCCCACTTTGGCATGGAAGTCTGATAGCTGGCACTCTAACTCGAAGAGACAACAGTGGAGAGACACCGTGCTTTAGCCTTACCGCCGGCCTCTGCGTGGGAGGAGGCCGTTTAGGGTGTACTGTGGGTGAGAGCCTGGGGCGGGGTTCCATTTCGTACGACAGGGGGAGAGGCAGGCCGGACAGCCGGCAGCTCTCAACTCACATCATCCTTATGGGGCTCGTACCGTTGCCCCGGGGGTGCGTGCAGGCTGAAAGACAGCCACCTAGCTCGAAGGAAGGACTCGGGAGACGATGCGTGCTTCAGCTCAAACAGCCGCTCCTGAGGGTGGAAGCATTCTGTTGTGTGCGTGCGTGAGAGCACTGCAAGGGAGTCCCAAACCTAATTCCGAGAGAGCCTCCGGCTGCTGCACAGGGCAGCACTCGACTCCCCACTTGTTTCATGAAGCTAGCACTGAGGCCCCACTTTTGCATGGAAGTCTCATCGCTTGCGTTCTACCTCGAAGAAACCACAGTGTACAGAAACCGTGCTTTAGCTACCTTCCACCTCTCTGAGGGAGGAAGCACTTTCCCGGCTACCGTGGGTGAGAGCCTGGGGCACGGGTTCCTTCCGTGCAACCGAGGGAGAAGCAGCCCGGGCCAGAAGGCACCTCGCGACTCAGCTGTTGGTACCTGGAGCTAACACTACTGCTCCATGGGTGCACAGGAATGCTAAGTGCTCCACACTGATTTGGAAGAAAGACGCCCGTAAAGAATCCCAGCCTCAGCTCCTTCGCCTCTCCACAGGGTGGCAGCATTTTCCACTCTACTGGAGTGCAAGCCTGAGGAAGGGGTCCCGGCAGAATTCCGAGGGAGAAATAAGCATGGGCAGAAGGCACCTGTCGGCTCCACTCTTGTTTCGGGGAACTAGATCGGCTCTCCCGTGTGTGCGTGGAGTCCTAAGTGCCATCCACCCGACGCAAAGGAACACACCTGTAGAGAACGCCTGCCTCAGCAAAGATCGCCCTTCCCGAGCGTGACCTTCACCCATTGTGTGTTTCTGTGAAAGCCTGACCAATGGAACCTCAACGCAAGTCGGAGTGAGAAGCAGGCCTGTAAGGAAGGCTGCTGTCGACTCACCTCTTGTTTTAGGAGATGAGCCCTGCTGTACCCTGTGTGCTTGGATGCCTAGTTTGCCAGGCTGCTAAGAGCCAGAATCCGTGCTATAGAATGGCTGCGCTTTAGTTCACGTTGCCGTTCCCAAAGCCAGAGGAATTGTACAGTGCTCGTGTTCGAGAGACTGGGGAAAGGGTCCCATGCGGGACGTGGAGTGAGAAACAGGCCGGTGCGGAAGGCAGCTCTCAACTCACATCTGGTTTAGGAGGCTAGTACCCTTGCCCCCGGGTGTGCCTGCAGGCCTCAAGCCAAGCGCCTAACTCAAAGGAACAGCTCTGTCGAGAATTCCTGCTTCGGCTACGATAGCCATGCCTGAGGCCGGAAGCATTTTGCTGTGTGCATGCGTGAGCGCCCTGCCAGGGAGGCCCAAGCCATTTCCTGTGTGAGACTTAGGCCCAGGCAGACGGCAGCACACGACTCCCCACTTGTTTCCTGAAGCCAGCACTGCGGCCCCACTTTGGCATGGAAGTCTGATAGCTGGCACTCTAACTCGAAGAGACAACAGTGGAGAGACACCGTGCTTTAGCCTTACCGCCGGCCTCTGCGTGGGAGGAGGCCGTTTAGGGTGTACTGTGGGTGAGATCCTGGGGCGGGCTTCCATTTCGTACGACCGGGGGAGAGGCAGGCCGGACAGCCGGCAGCTCTCAACTCACATCATCCTTATGGGACTCGTACCGTTGCCCCGGGGGTGCGTTCAGGCTGAAAGACAGCCACCTAGCTCGAAGGAAGGACTCGGGAGACGATGCGTGCTTCAGCTCAAACAGCCGCTCCTGAGGGTGGAAGCATTCTGTTGTGTGCGTGCGTGAGAGCACTGCAAGGGAGTCCCAAACCTAATTCCGAGGGAGCCTCCGGCTGCTGCACAGGGCAGCACTCGACTCCCCACTTGTTTCATGAAGCTAGCACTGAGGCCCCACTTTTGCATGGAAGTCTCATCGCTTGCGTTCTACCTCGAAGAAACCACAGTGTACAGAAACCGTGCTTTAGCTACCTTCCACCTCTCTGAGGGAGGAAGCACTTTCCCGGCTACCGTGGGTGAGAGCCTGGGGAACGGGTTCCTTCCGTGCAACGGAGGGAGAAGCAGCCCGGGCCAGAAGGCACCTCGTGACTCAGCTGTTGGTACCTGGAGCTAACACTACTGCTCCATGGGTGCACAGGAATGCTAAGTGCTCCACACTGATTTGGAAGAAAGACGCCCGTAAAGAATCCCAGCCTCAGCTCCTTCGCCTCTCCAGAGGGTGGCAGCATTTTCCACTCTACTGGAGTGCAAGCCTGAGGAAGGGGTCCCGGCAGAATTCCGAGGGAGAAATAAGCATGGGCAGGAGGCACCTGTCGGCTCCACTCTTGTTTCGGGGAACTTGATCGGCTCTCCCGTGTGTGCGTGGAGTCCTAAGTGCCATCCACCCGACGCAAAGGAACACACCTGTAGAGAACGCGTGCCTCAGCAAAGATCGCCCTTCCCGAGCGTGACCTTCACCCATTGTGTGTTTCTGTGAAAGCCTGACCAATGGAACCTCAACGCAAGTCGGAGTGAGAAGCAGGCCTGTAAGGAAGGCTGCTGTCGACTCACCTCTTGTTTTAGGAGATGAGCCCTGCTGTACCCTGTGTGCTTGGATGCCTAGTTTGCCAGGCTGCTAAGAGCCAGAATCCGTGCTATAGAATGGCTGCGCTTTAGTTCACGTTGCCGTTCCCAAAGCCAGAGGAATTGTACAGTGCTCGTGTTCGAGAGACTGGGGAAAGGGTCCCATGCGGGACGTGGAGTGAGAAACAGGCCGGTGCGGAAGGCAGCTCTCAACTCACCTCTGGTTTAGGAGGCTAGTACCCTTGCCCCCGGGTGTGCCTGCAGGCCTCAAGCCAAGCGCCTAACTCAAAGGAACAGCTCTGTCGAGAATTCCTGCTTCGGCTACGATAGCCATGCCTGAGGCCGGAAGCATTTTGCTGTGTGCATGCGTGAGCGCCCTGCCAGGGAGGCCCAAGCCATTTCCTGTGTGAGACTTAGGCCCAGGCAGACGGCAGCACACGACTCCCCACTTGTTTCCTGAAGCCAGCACTGCGGCCCCACTTTGGCATGGAAGTCTGATAGCTGGCACTCTAACTCGAAGAGACAACAGTGGAGAGACACCGTGCTTTAGCCTTACCGCCGGCTTCTGCGTGGGAGGAGGCCGTTTAGTGTGTACTGTGGGCGAGAGCCTGGGGCGGGGTTCCATTTCGTACGACCGGGGGAGAGGCAGGCCGGACAGCCGGCAGCTCTCAACTCACATCATGCTTATGGGGCTCGTACCGTTGCCCCGGGGGTGCGTTCAGGCTGAAAGACAGCCACCTAGCTCGAAGGAAGGACTCGGGAGACGATGCGTGCTTCAGCTCAAACAGCCGCTCCTGAGCGTGGAAGCATTCTGTTGTGTGCGTGCGTGAGAGCACTGCAAGGGAGTCCCAAACCTAATTCCGAGGGAGCCTCCGGCTGCTGCACAGGGCAGCACTCGACTCCCCACTTGTTTCATGAAGCTAGCACTGAGGCCCCACTTTTGCATGGAAGTCTCATCGCTTGCGTTCTACCTCGAAGAAACCACAGTGTACAGAAACCGTGCTTTAGCTACCTTCCACCTCTCTGAGGGAGGAAGCACTTTCCCGGCTACCGTGGGTGAGAGCCTGGGGCACGGGTTCCTTCCGTGCAACCGAGGGAGAAGCAGCCCGGGCCAGAAGGCACCTCGCGACTCAGCTGTTGGTACCTGGAGCTAACACTACTGCTCCATGGGTGCACAGGAATGCTAAGTGCTCCACACTGATTTGGAAGAAAGACGCCCGTAAAGAATCCCAGCCTCAGCTCCTTCGCCTCTCCACAGGGTGGCAGCATTTTCCACTCTACTGGAGTGCAAGCCTGAGGAAGGGGTCCCGGCAGAATTCCGAGGGAGAAATAAGCATGGGCAGAAGGCACCTGTCGGCTCCACTCTTGTTTCGGGGAACTAGATCGGCTCTCCCGTGTGTGCGTGGAGTCCTAAGTGCCATCCACCCGACGCAAAGGAACACACCTGTAGAGAACGCGTGCCTCAGCAAAGATCGCCCTTCCCGAGCGTGACCTTCACCCATTGTGTGTTTCTGTGAAAGCCTGACCAATGGAACCTCAACGCAAGTCGGAGTGAGAAGCAGGCCTGTAAGGAAGGCTGCTGTCGACTCACCTCTTGTTTTAGGAGATGAGCCCTGCTGTACCCTGTGTGCTTGGATGCCTAGTTTGCCAGGCTGCTAAGAGCCAGAATCCGTGCTATAGAATGGCTGCGCTTTAGTTCACGTTGCCGATCCCGAAGCCAGAGGAATTGTACAGTGCTCGTGTTCGAGAGACTGGGGAAAGGGTCCCATGCGGGACGTGGAGTGAGAAACAGGCCGGTGCGGAAGGCAGCTCTCAACTCACCTCTGGTTTAGGAGGCTAGTACCCTTGCCCCCGGGTGTGCCTGCAGGCCTCAAGCCAAGCGCCTAACTCAAAGGAACAGCTCTGTCGAGAATTCCTGCTTCGGCTACGATAGCCATGCCTGAGGCCGGAAGCATTTTGCTGTGTGCATGCGTGAGCGCCCTGCCAGGGAGGCCCAAGCCATTTCCTGTGTGAGACTCAGGCCCAGGCAGACAGCAGCACACGACTCCCCACTTGTTTCCTGAAGCCAGCACTGCGGCCCCACTTTGGCATGGAAGTCTGATAGCTGGCACTCTAACTCGAAGAGACAACAGTGGAGAGACACCGTGCTTTAGCCTTACCGCCGGCCTCTGCGTGGGAGGAGGCCGTTTAGGGTGTACTGTGGGTGAGAGCCTGGGGCGGGGTTCCATTTCGTACGACAGGGGGAGAGGCAGGCCGGACAGCCGGCAGCTCTCAACTCACATCATCCTTATGGGGCTCGTACCGTTGCCCCGGGGGTGCGTGCAGGCTGAAAGACAGCCACCTAGCTCGAAGGAAGGACTCGGGAGACGATGCGTGCTTCAGCTCAAACAGCCGCTCCTGAGGGTGGAAGCATTCTGTTGTGTGCGTGCGTGAGAGCACTGCAAGGGAGTCCCAAACCTAATTCCGAGAGAGCCTCCGGCTGCTGCACAGGGCAGCACTCGACTCCCCACTTGTTTCATGAAGCTAGCACTGAGGCCCCACTTTTGCATGGAAGTCTCATCGCTTGCGTTCTACCTCGAAGAAACCACAGTGTACAGAAACCGTGCTTTAGCTACCTTCCACCTCTCTGAGGGAGGAAGCACTTTCCCGGCTACCGTGGGTGAGAGCCTGGGGAACGGGTTCCTTCCGTGCAACCGAGGGAGAAGCAGCCCGGGCCAGAAGGCACCTCGCGACTCAGCTGTTGGTACCTGGAGCTAACACTACTGCTCCATGGGTGCACAGGAATGCTAAGTGCTCCACACTGATTTGGAAGAAAGACGCCCATAAAGAATCCCAGCCTCAGCTCCTTCGCCTCTCCAGAGGGTGGCAGCATTTTCCACTCTACTGGAGTGCAAGCCTGAGGAAGGGGTCCCGGCAGAATTCCGAGGGAGAAATAAGCATGGGCAGGAGGCACCTGTCGGCTCCACTCTTGTTTCGGGGAACTTGATCGGCTCTCCCGTGTGTGCGTGGAGTCCTAAGTGCCATCCACCCGACGCAAAGGAACACACCTGTAGAGAACGCGTGCCTCAGCAAAGATCGCCCTTCCCGAGCGTGACCTTCACCCATTGTGTGTTTCTGTGAAAGCCTGACCAATGGAACCTCAACGCAAGTCGGAGTGAGAAGCAGGCCTGTAAGGAAGGCTGCTGTCGACTCACCTCTTGTTTTAGGAGATGAGCCCTGCTGTACCCTGTGTGCTTGGATGCCTAGTTTGCCAGGCTGCTAAGAGCCAGAATCCGTGCTATAGAATGGCTGCGCTTTAGTTCACGTTGCCGTTCCCAAAGCCAGAGGAATTGTACAGTGCTCGTGTTCGAGAGACTGGGGAAAGGGTCCCATGCGGGACGTGGAGTGAGAAACAGGCCGGTGCGGAAGGCAGCTCTCAACTCACCTCTGGTTTAGGAGGCTAGTACCCTTGCCCCCGGGTGTGCCTGCAGGCCTCAAGCCAAGCGCCTAACTCAAAGGAACAGCTCTGTCGAGAATTCCTGCTTCGGCTACGATAGCCATGCCTGAGGCCGGAAGCATTTTGCTGTGTGCATGCGTGAGCGCCCTGCCAGGGAGGCCCAAGCCATTTCCTGTGTGAGACTTAGGCCCAGGCAGACGGCAGCACACGACTCCCCACTTGTTTCCTGAAGCCAGCACTGCGGCCCCACTTTGGCATGGAAGTCTGATAGCTGGCACTCTAACTCGAAGAGACAACAGTGGAGAGACACCGTGCTTTAGCCTTACCGCCGGCCTCTGCGTGGGAGGAGGCCGTTTAGTGTGTACTGTGGGTGAGAGCCTGGGGCGGGGTTCCATTTCGTACGACCGGGGGAGAGGCAGGCCGGACAGCCGGCAGCTCTCAACTCACATCATCCTTATGGGGCTCGTACCGTTGCCCCGGGGGTGCGTTCAGGCTGAAAGACAGCCACCTAGCTCGAAGGAAGGACTCGGGAGACGATGCGTGCTTCAGCTCAAACAGCCGCTCCTGAGCGTGGAAGCATTCTGTTGTGTGCGTGCGTGAGAGCACTGCAAGGGAGTCCCAAACCTAATTCCGAGGGAGCCTCCGGCTGCTGCACAGGGCAGCACTCGACTCCCCACTTGTTTCATGAAGCTAGCACTGAGGCCCCACTTTTGCATGGAAGTCTCATCGCTTGCGTTCTACCTCGAAGAAACCACAGTGTACAGAAACCGTGCTTTAGCTACCTTCCACCTCTCTGAGGGAGGAAGCACTTTCCCGGCTACCGTGGGTGAGAGCCTGGGGCACGGGTTCCTTCCGTGCAACCGAGGGAGAAGCAGCCCGGGCCAGAAGGCACCTCGCGACTCAGCTGTTGGTACCTGGAGCTAACACTACTGCTCCATGGGTGCACAGGAATGCTAAGTGCTCCACACTGATTTGGAAGAAAGACGCCCGTAAAGAATCCCAGCCTCAGCTCCTTCGCCTCTCCACAGGGTGGCAGCATTTTCCACTCTACTGGAGTGCAAGCCTGAGGAAGGGGTCCCGGCAGAATTCCGAGGGAGAAATAAGCATGGGCAGAAGGCACCTGTCGGCTCCACTCTTGTTTCGGGGAACTAGATCGGCTCTCCCGTGTGTGCGTGGAGTCCTAAGTGCCATCCACCCGACGCAAAGGAACACACCTGTAGAGAACGCGTGCCTCAGCAAAGATCGCCCTTCCCGAGCGTGACCTTCACCCATTGTGTGTTTCTGTGAAAGCCTGACCAATGGAACCTCAACGCAAGTCGGAGTGAGAAGCAGGCCTGTAAGGAAGGCTGCTGTCGACTCACCTCTTGTTTTAGGAGATGAGCCCTGCTGTACCCTGTGTGCTTGGATGCCTAGTTTGCCAGGCTGCTAAGAGCCAGAATCCGTGCTATAGAATGGCTGCGCTTTAGTTCACGTTGCCGTTCCCAAAGCCAGAGGAATTGTACAGTGCTCGTGTTCGAGAGACTGGGGAAAGGGTCCCATGCGGGACGTGGAGTGAGAAACAGGCCGGTGCGGAAGGCAGCTCTCAACTCACCTCTGGTTTAGGAGGCTAGTACCCTTGCCCCCGGGTGTGCCTGCAGGCCTCAAGCCAAGCGCCTAACTCAAAGGAACAGCTCTGTCGAGAATTCCTGCTTCGGCTACGATAGCCATGCCTGAGGCCGGAAGCATTTTGCTGTGTGCATGCGTGAGCGCCCTGCCAGGGAGGCCCAAGCCATTTCCTGTGTGAGACTTAGGCCCAGGCAGACGGCAGCACACGACTCCCCACTTGTTTCCTGAAGCCAGCACTGCGGCCCCACTTTGGCATGGAAGTCTGATAGCTGGCACTCTAACTCGAAGAGACAACAGTGGAGAGACACCGTGCTTTAGCCTTACCGCCGGCCTCTGCGTGGGAGGAGGCCGTTTAGTGTGTACTGTGGGTGAGAGCCTGGGGCGGGGTTCCATTTCGTACGACCGGGGGAGAGGCAGGCCGGACAGCCGGCAGCTCTCAACTCACATCATCCTTATGGGGCTCGTACCGTTGCCCCGGGGGTGCGTTCAGGCTGAAAGACAGCCACCTAGCTCGAAGGAAGGACTCGGGAGACGATGCGTGCTTCAGCTCAAACAGCCGCTCCTGAGCGTGGAAGCATTCTGTTGTGTGCGTGCGTGAGAGCACTGCAAGGGAGTCCCAAACCTAATTCCGAGGGAGCCTCCGGCTGCTGCACAGGGCAGCACTCGACTCCCCACTTGTTTCATGAAGCTAGCACTGAGGCCCCACTTTTGCATGGAAGTCTCATCGCTTGCGTTCTACCTCGAAGAAACCACAGTGTACAGAAACCGTGCTTTAGCTACCTTCCACCTCTCTGAGGGAGGAAGCACTTTCCCGGCTACCGTGCGTGAGAGCCTGGGGAACGGGTTCCTTCCGTGCAACCGAGGGAGAAGCAGCCCGGGCCAGAAGGCACCTCGCGACTCAGCTGTTGGTACCTGGAGCTAACACTACTGCTCCATGGGTGCACAGGAATGCTAAGTGCTCCACACTGATTTGGAAGAAAGACGCCCGTAAAGAATCCCAGCCTCAGCTCCTTCGCCTCTCCAGAGGGTGGCAGCATTTTCCACTCTACTGGAGTGCAAGCCTGAGGAAGGGGTCCCGGCAGAATTCCGAGGGAGAAATAAGCATGGGCAGGAGGCACCTGTCGGCTCCACTCTTGTTTCGGGGAACTTGATCGGCTCTCCCGTGTGTGCGTGGAGTCCTAAGTGCCATCCACCCGACGCAAAGGAACACACCTGTAGAGAACGCGTGCCTCAGCAAAGATCGCCCTTCCCGAGCGTGACCTTCACCCATTGTGTGTTTCTGTGAAAGCCTGACCAATGGAACCTCAACGCAAGTCGGAGTGAGAAGCAGGCCTGTAAGGAAGGCTGCTGTCGACTCACCTCTTGTTTTAGGAGATGAGCCCTGCTGTACCCTGTGTGCTTGGATGCCTAGTTTGCCAGGCTGCTAAGAGCCAGAATCCGTGCTATAGAATGGCTGCGCTTTAGTTCACGTTGCCGTTCCCAAAGCCAGAGGAATTGTACAGTGCTCGTGTTCGAGAGACTGGGGAAAGGGTCCCATGCGGGACGTGGAGTGAGAAACAGGCCGGTGCGGAAGGCAGCTCTCAACTCACATCTGGTTTAGGAGGCTAGTACCCTTGCCCCCGGGTGTGCCTGCAGGCCTCAAGCCAAGCGCCTAACTCAAAGGAACAGCTCTGTCGAGAATTCCTGCTTCGGCTACGATAGCCATGCCTGAGGCCGGAAGCATTTTGCTGTGTGCATGCGTGAGCGCCCTGCCAGGGAGGCCCAAGCCATTTCCTGTGTGAGACTTAGGCCCAGGCAGACGGCAGCACACGACTCCCCACTTGTTTCCTGAAGCCAGCACTGCGGCCCCACTTTGGCATGGAAGTCTGATAGCTGGCACTCTAACTCGAAGAGACAACAGTGGAGAGACACCGTGCTTTAGCCTTACCGCCGGCC
This sequence comes from Mirounga angustirostris, assembly GCF_029215605.1. Taxonomy (NCBI): domain Eukaryota; kingdom Metazoa; phylum Chordata; class Mammalia; order Carnivora; family Phocidae; genus Mirounga; species Mirounga angustirostris. The sequence goes on along the minus strand of NW_026991710.1, from coordinate 161,693,210 downwards.
TCTGCGTGGGAGGAGGCCGTTTAGGGTGTACTGTGGGTGAGATCCTGGGGCGGGCTTCCATTTCGTACGACCGGGGGAGAGGCAGGCCGGACAGCCGGCAGCTCTCAACTCACATCATCCTTATGGGGCTCGTACCGTTGCCCCGGGGGTGCGTTCAGGCTGAAAGACAGCCACCTAGCTCGAAGGAAGGACTCGGGAGACGATGCGTGCTTCAGCTCAAACAGCCGCTCCTGAGGGTGGAAGCATTCTGTTGTGTGCGTGCGTGAGAGCACTGCAAGGGAGTCCCAAACCTAATTCCGAGGGAGCCTCCGGCTGCTGCACAGGGCAGCACTCGACTCCCCACTTGTTTCATGAAGCTAGCACTGAGGCCCCACTTTTGCATGGAAGTCTCATCGCTTGCGTTCTACCTCGAAGAAACCACAGTGTACAGAAACCGTGCTTTAGCTACCTTCCACCTCTCTGAGGGAGGAAGCACTTTCCCGGCTACCGTGGGTGAGAGCCTGGGGAACGGGTTCCTTCCGTGCAACGGAGGGAGAAGCAGCCCGGGCCAGAAGGCACCTCGTGACTCAGCTGTTGGTACCTGGAGCTAACACTACTGCTCCATGGGTGCACAGGAATGCTAAGTGCTCCACACTGATTTGGAAGAAAGACGCCCGTAAAGAATCCCAGCCTCAGCTCCTTCGCCTCTCCAGAGGGTGGCAGCATTTTCCACTCTACTGGAGTGCAAGCCTGAGGAAGGGGTCCCGGCAGAATTCCGAGGGAGAAATAAGCATGGGCAGGAGGCACCTGTCGGCTCCACTCTTGTTTCGGGGAACTTGATCGGCTCTCCCGTGTGTGCGTGGAGTCCTAAGTGCCATCCACCCGACGCAAAGGAACACACCTGTAGAGAACGCGTGCCTCAGCAAAGATCGCCCTTCCCGAGCGTGACCTTCACCCATTGTGTGTTTCTGTGAAAGCCTGACCAATGGAACCTCAACGCAAGTCGGAGTGAGAAGCAGGCCTGTAAGGAAGGCTGCTGTCGACTCACCTCTTGTTTTAGGAGATGAGCCCTGCTGTACCCTGTGTGCTTGGATGCCTAGTTTGCCAGGCTGCTAAGAGCCAGAATCCGTGCTATAGAATGGCTGCGCTTTAGTTCACGTTGCCGTTCCCAAAGCCAGAGGAATTGTACAGTGCTCGTGTTCGAGAGACTGGGGAAAGGGTCCCATGCGGGACGTGGAGTGAGAAACAGGCCGGTGAGGAAGGCAGCTCTCAACTCACCTCTGGTTTAGGAGGCTAGTACCCTTGCCCCCGGGTGTGCCTGCAGGCCTCAAGCCAAGCGCCTAACTCAAAGGAACAGCTCTGTCGAGAATTCCTGCTTCGGCTACGATAGCCATGCCTGAGGCCGGAAGCATTTTGCTGTGTGCATGCGTGAGCGCCCTGCCAGGGAGGCCCAAGCCATTTCCTGTGTGAGACTTAGGCCCAGGCAGACGGCAGCACACGACTCCCCACTTGTTTCCTGAAGCCAGCACTGCGGCCCCACTTTGGCATGGAAGTCTGATAGCTGGCACTCTAACTCGAAGAGACAACAGTGGAGAGACACCGTGCTTTAGCCTTACCGCCGGCCTCTGCGTGGGAGGAGGCCGTTTAGTGTGTACTGTGGGCGAGAGCCTGGGGCGGGGTTCCATTTCGTACGACCGGGGGAGAGGCAGGCCGGACAGCCGGCAGCTCTCAACTCACATCATGCTTATCGGGCTCGTACCGTTGCCCCGGGGGTGCGTTCAGGCTGAAAGACAGCCACCTAGCTCGAAGGAAGGACTCGGGAGACGATGCGTGCTTCAGCTCAAACAGCCGCTCCTGAGCGTGGAAGCATTCTGTTGTGTGCGTGCGTGAGAGCACTGCAAGGGAGTCCCAAACCTAATTCCGAGGGAGCCTCCGGCTGCTGCACAGGGCAGCACTCGACTCCCCACTTGTTTCATGAAGCTAGCACTGAGGCCCCACTTTTGCATGGAAGTCTCATCGCTTGCGTTCTACCTCGAAGAAACCACAGTGTACAGAAACCGTGCTTTAGCTACCTTCCACCTCTCTGAGGGAGGAAGCACTTTCCCGGCTACCGTGGGTGAGAGCCTGGGGCACGGGTTCCTTCCGTGCAACCGAGGGAGAAGCAGCCCGGGCCAGAAGGCACCTCGCGACTCAGCTGTTGGTACCTGGAGCTAACACTACTGCTCCATGGGTGCACAGGAATGCTAAGTGCTCCACACTGATTTGGAAGAAAGACGCCCGTAAAGAATCCCAGCCTCAGCTCCTTCGCCTCTCCACAGGGTGGCAGCATTTTCCACTCTACTGGAGTGCAAGCCTGAGGAAGGGGTCCCGGCAGAATTCCGAGGGAGAAATAAGCATGGGCAGAAGGCACCTGTCGGCTCCACTCTTGTTTCGGGGAACTAGATCGGCTCTCCCGTGTGTGCGTGGAGTCCTAAGTGCCATCCACCCGACGCAAAGGAACACACCTGTAGAGAACGCGTGCCTCAGCAAAGATCGCCCTTCCCGAGCGTGACCTTCACCCATTGTGTGTTTCTGTGAAAGCCTGACCAATGGAACCTCAACGCAAGTCGGAGTGAGAAGCAGGCCTGTAAGGAAGGCTGCTGTCGACTCACCTCTTGTTTTAGGAGATGAGCCCTGCTGTACCCTGTGTGCTTGGATGCCTAGTTTGCCAGGCTGCTAAGAGCCAGAATCCGTGCTATAGAATGGCTGCGCTTTAGTTCACGTTGCCGATCCCGAAGCCAGAGGAATTGTACAGTGCTCGTGTTCGAGAGACTGGGGAAAGGGTCCCATGCGGGACGTGGAGTGAGAAACAGGCCGGTGCGGAAGGCAGCTCTCAACTCACCTCTGGTTTAGGAGGCTAGTACCCTTGCCCCCGGGTGTGCCTGCAGGCCTCAAGCCAAGCGCCTAACTCAAAGGAACAGCTCTGTCGAGAATTCCTGCTTCGGCTACGATAGCCATGCCTGAGGCCGGAAGCATTTTGCTGTGTGCATGCGTGAGCGCCCTGCCAGGGAGGCCCAAGCCATTTCCTGTGTGAGACTCAGGCCCAGGCAGACAGCAGCACACGACTCCCCACTTGTTTCCTGAAGCCAGCACTGCGGCCCCACTTTGGCATGGAAGTCTGATAGCTGGCACTCTAACTCGAAGAGACAACAGTGGAGAGACACCGTGCTTTAGCCTTACCGCCGGCCTCTGCGTGGGAGGAGGCCGTTTAGGGTGTACTGTGGGTGAGAGCCTGGGGCGGGGTTCCATTTCGTACGACAGGGGGAGAGGCAGGCCGGACAGCCGGCAGCTCTCAACTCACATCATCCTTATGGGGCTCGTACCGTTGCCCCGGGGGTGCGTGCAGGCTGAAAGACAGCCACCTAGCTCGAAGGAAGGACTCGGGAGACGATGCGTGCTTCAGCTCAAACAGCCGCTCCTGAGGGTGGAAGCATTCTGTTGTGTGCGTGCGTGAGAGCACTGCAAGGGAGTCCCAAACCTAATTCCGAGAGAGCCTCCGGCTGCTGCACAGGGCAGCACTCGACTCCCCACTTGTTTCATGAAGCTAGCACTGAGGCCCCACTTTTGCATGGAAGTCTCATCGCTTGCGTTCTACCTCGAAGAAACCACAGTGTACAGAAACCGTGCTTTAGCTACCTTCCACCTCTCTGAGGGAGGAAGCACTTTCCCGGCTACCGTGGGTGAGAGCCTGGGGAACGGGTTCCTTCCGTGCAACGGAGGGAGAAGCAGCCCGGGCCAGAAGGCACCTCGTGACTCAGCTGTTGGTACCTGGAGCTAACACTACTGCTCCATGGGTGCACAGGAATGCTAAGTGCTCCACACTGATTTGGAAGAAAGACGCCCGTAAAGAATCCCAGCCTCAGCTCCTTCGCCTCTCCAGAGGGTGGCAGCATTTTCCACTCTACTGGAGTGCAAGCCTGAGGAAGGGGTCCCGGCAGAATTCCGAGGGAGAAATAAGCATGGGCAGGAGGCACCTGTCGGCTCCACTCTTGTTTCGGGGAACTTGATCGGCTCTCCCGTGTGTGCGTGGAGTCCTAAGTGCCATCCACCCGACGCAAAGGAACACACCTGTAGAGAACGCGTGCCTCAGCAAAGATCGCCCTTCCCGAGCGTGACCTTCACCCATTGTGTGTTTCTGTGAAAGCCTGACCAATGGAACCTCAACGCAAGTCGGAGTGAGAAGCAGGCCTGTAAGGAAGGCTGCTGTCGACTCACCTCTTGTTTTAGGAGATGAGCCCTGCTGTACCCTGTGTGCTTGGATGCCTAGTTTGCCAGGCTGCTAAGAGCCAGAATCCGTGCTATAGAATGGCTGCGCTTTAGTTCACGTTGCCGTTCCCAAAGCCAGAGGAATTGTACAGTGCTCGTGTTCGAGAGACTGGGGAAAGGGTCCCATGCGGGACGTGGAGTGAGAAACAGGCCGGTGCGGAAGGCAGCTCTCAACTCACCTCTGGTTTAGGAGGCTAGTACCCTTGCCCCCGGGTGTGCCTGCAGGCCTCAAGCCAAGCGCCTAACTCAAAGGAACAGCTCTGTCGAGAATTCCTGCTTCGGCTACGATAGCCATGCCTGAGGCCGGAAGCATTTTGCTGTGTGCATGCGTGAGCGCCCTGCCAGGGAGGCCCAAGCCATTTCCTGTGTGAGACTTAGGCCCAGGCAGACGGCAGCACACGACTCCCCACTTGTTTCCTGAAGCCAGCACTGCGGCCCCACTTTGGCATGGAAGTCTGATAGCTGGCACTCTAACTCGAAGAGACAACAGTGGAGAGACACCGTGCTTTAGCCTTACCGCCGGCCTCTGCGTGGGAGGAGGCCGTTTAGTGTGTACTGTGGGCGAGAGCCTGGGGCGGGGTTCCATTTCGTACGACCGGGGGAGAGGCAGGCCGGACAGCCGGCAGCTCTCAACTCACATCATGCTTATGGGGCTCGTACCGTTGCCCCGGGGGTGCGTTCAGGCTGAAAGACAGCCACCTAGCTCGAAGGAAGGACTCGGGAGACGATGCGTGCTTCAGCTCAAACAGCCGCTCCTGAGCGTGGAAGCATTCTGTTGTGTGCGTGCGTGAGAGCACTGCAAGGGAGTCCCAAACCTAATTCCGAGGGAGCCTCCGGCTGCTGCACAGGGCAGCACTCGACTCCCCACTTGTTTCATGAAGCTAGCACTGAGGCCCCACTTTTGCATGGAAGTCTCATCGCTTGCGTTCTACCTCGAAGAAACCACAGTGTACAGAAACCGTGCTTTAGCTACCTTCCACCTCTCTGAGGGAGGAAGCACTTTCCCGGCTACCGTGGGTGAGAGCCTGGGGCACGGGTTCCTTCCGTGCAACCGAGGGAGAAGCAGCCCGGGCCAGAAGGCACCTCGCGACTCAGCTGTTGGTACCTGGAGCTAACACTACTGCTCCATGGGTGCACAGGAATGCTAAGTGCTCCACACTGATTTGGAAGAAAGACGCCCGTAAAGAATCCCAGCCTCAGCTCCTTCGCCTCTCCACAGGGTGGCAGCATTTTCCACTCTACTGGAGTGCAAGCCTGAGGAAGGGGTCCCGGCAGAATTCCGAGGGAGAAATAAGCATGGGCAGAAGGCACCTGTCGGCTCCACTCTTGTTTCGGGGAACTAGATCGGCTCTCCCGTGTGTGCGTGGAGTCCTAAGTGCCATCCACCCGACGCAAAGGAACACACCTGTAGAGAACGCGTGCCTCAGCAAAGATCGCCCTTCCCGAGCGTGACCTTCACCCATTGTGTGTTTCTGTGAAAGCCTGACCAATGGAACCTCAACGCAAGTCGGAGTGAGAAGCAGGCCTGTAAGGAAGGCTGCTGTCGACTCACCTCTTGTTTTAGGAGATGAGCCCTGCTGTACCCTGTGTGCTTGGATGCCTAGTTTGCCAGGCTGCTAAGAGCCAGAATCCGTGCTATAGAATGGCTGCGCTTTAGTTCACGTTGCCGTTCCCAAAGCCAGAGGAATTGTACAGTGCTCGTGTTCGAGAGACTGGGGAAAGGGTCCCATGCGGGACGTGGAGTGAGAAACAGGCCGGTGCGGAAGGCAGCTCTCAACTCACCTCTGGTTTAGGAGGCTAGTACCCTTGCCCCCGGGTGTGCCTGCAGGCCTCAAGCCAAGCGCCTAACTCAAAGGAACAGCTCTGTCGAGAATTCCTGCTTCGGCTACGATAGCCATGCCTGAGGCCGGAAGCATTTTGCTGTGTGCATGCGTGAGCGCCCTGCCAGGGAGGCCCAAGCCATTTCCTGTGTGAGACTTAGGCCCAGGCAGACGGCAGCACACGACTCCCCACTTGTTTCCTGAAGCCAGCACTGCGGCCCCACTTTGGCATGGAAGTCTGATAGCTGGCACTCTAACTCGAAGAGACAACAGTGGAGAGACACCGTGCTTTAGCCTTACCGCCGGCCTCTGCGTGGGAGGAGGCCGTTTAGTGTGTACTGTGGGCGAGAGCCTGGGGCGGGGTTCCATTTCGTACGACCGGGGGAGAGGCAGGCCGGACAGCCGGCAGCTCTCAACTCACATCATGCTTATGGGGCTCGTACCGTTGCCCCGGGGGTGCGTTCAGGCTGAAAGACAGCCACCTAGCTCGAAGGAAGGACTCGGGAGACGATGCGTGCTTCAGCTCAAACAGCCGCTCCTGAGCGTGGAAGCATTCTGTTGTGTGCGTGCGTGAGAGCACTGCAAGGGAGTCCCAAACCTAATTCCGAGGGAGCCTCCGGCTGCTGCACAGGGCAGCACTCGACTCCCCACTTGTTTCATGAAGCTAGCACTGAGGCCCCACTTTTGCATGGAAGTCTCATCGCTTGCGTTCTACCTCGAAGAAACCACAGTGTACAGAAACCGTGCTTTAGCTACCTTCCACCTCTCTGAGGGAGGAAGCACTTTCCCGGCTACCGTGGGTGAGAGCCTGGGGCACGGGTTCCTTCCGTGCAACCGAGGGAGAAGCAGCCCGGGCCAGAAGGCACCTCGCGACTCAGCTGTTGGTACCTGGAGCTAACACTACTGCTCCATGGGTGCACAGGAATGCTAAGTGCTCCACACTGATTTGGAAGAAAGACGCCCGTAAAGAATCCCAGCCTCAGCTCCTTCGCCTCTCCACAGGGTGGCAGCATTTTCCACTCTACTGGAGTGCAAGCCTGAGGAAGGGGTCCCGGCAGAATTCCGAGGGAGAAATAAGCATGGGCAGAAGGCACCTGTCGGCTCCACTCTTGTTTCGGGGAACTAGATCGGCTCTCCCGTGTGTGCGTGGAGTCCTAAGTGCCATCCACCCGACGCAAAGGAACACACCTGTAGAGAACGCGTGCCTCAGCAAAGATCGCCCTTCCCGAGCGTGACCTTCACCCATTGTGTGTTTCTGTGAAAGCCTGACCAATGGAACCTCAACGCAAGTCGGAGTGAGAAGCAGGCCTGTAAGGAAGGCTGCTGTCGACTCACCTCTTGTTTTAGGAGATGAGCCCTGCTGTACCCTGTGTGCTTGGATGCCTAGTTTGCCAGGCTGCTAAGAGCCAGAATCCGTGCTATAGAATGGCTGCGCTTTAGTTCACGTTGCCGATCCCGAAGCCAGAGGAATTGTACAGTGCTCGTGTTCGAGAGACTGGGGAAAGGGTCCCATGCGGGACGTGGAGTGAGAAACAGGCCGGTGAGGAAGGCAGCTCTCAACTCACCTCTGGTTTAGGAGGCTAGTACCCTTGCCCCCGGGTGTGCCTGCAGGCCTCAAGCCAAGCGCCTAACTCAAAGGAACAGCTCTGTCGAGAATTCCTGCTTCGGCTACGATAGCCATGCCTGAGGCCGGAAGCATTTTGCTGTGTGCATGCGTGAGCGCCCTGCCAGGGAGGCCCAAGCCATTTCCTGTGTGAGACTCAGGCCCAGGCAGACAGCAGCACACGACTCCCCACTTGTTTCCTGAAGCCAGCACTGCGGCCCCACTTTGGCATGGAAGTCTGATAGCTGGCACTCTAACTCGAAGAGACAACAGTGGAGAGACACCGTGCTTTAGCCTTACCGCCGGCCTCTGCGTGGGAGGAGGCCGTTTAGGGTGTACTGTGGGTGAGAGCCTGGGGCGGGGTTCCATTTCGTACGACAGGGGGAGAGGCAGGCCGGACAGCCGGCAGCTCTCAACTCACATCATCCTTATGGGGCTCGTACCGTTGCCCCGGGGGTGCGTGCAGGCTGAAAGACAGCCACCTAGCTCGAAGGAAGGACTCGGGAGACGATGCGTGCTTCAGCTCAAACAGCCGCTCCTGAGGGTGGAAGCATTCTGTTGTGTGCGTGCGTGAGAGCACTGCAAGGGAGTCCCAAACCTAATTCCGAGAGAGCCTCCGGCTGCTGCACAGGGCAGCACTCGACTCCCCACTTGTTTCATGAAGCTAGCACTGAGGCCCCACTTTTGCATGGAAGTCTCATCGCTTGCGTTCTACCTCGAAGAAACCACAGTGTACAGAAACCGTGCTTTAGCTACCTTCCACCTCTCTGAGGGAGGAAGCACTTTCCCGGCTACCGTGGGTGAGAGCCTGGGGAACGGGTTCCTTCCGTGCAACCGAGGGAGAAGCAGCCCGGGCCAGAAGGCACCTCGCGACTCAGCTGTTGGTACCTGGAGCTAACACTACTGCTCCATGGGTGCACAGGAATGCTAAGTGCTCCACACTGATTTGGAAGAAAGACGCCCATAAAGAATCCCAGCCTCAGCTCCTTCGCCTCTCCAGAGGGTGGCAGCATTTTCCACTCTACTGGAGTGCAAGCCTGAGGAAGGGGTCCCGGCAGAATTCCGAGGGAGAAATAAGCATGGGCAGGAGGCACCTGTCGGCTCCACTCTTGTTTCGGGGAACTTGATCGGCTCTCCCGTGTGTGCGTGGAGTCCTAAGTGCCATCCACCCGACGCAAAGGAACACACCTGTAGAGAACGCGTGCCTCAGCAAAGATCGCCCTTCCCGAGCGTGACCTTCACCCATTGTGTGTTTCTGTGAAAGCCTGACCAATGGAACCTCAACGCAAGTCGGAGTGAGAAGCAGGCCTGTAAGGAAGGCTGCTGTCGACTCACCTCTTGTTTTAGGAGATGAGCCCTGCTGTACCCTGTGTGCTTGGATGCCTAGTTTGCCAGGCTGCTAAGAGCCAGAATCCGTGCTATAGAATGGCTGCGCTTTAGTTCACGTTGCCGTTCCCAAAGCCAGAGGAATTGTACAGTGCTCGTGTTCGAGAGACTGGGGAAAGGGTCCCATGCGGGACGTGGAGTGAGAAACAGGCCAGTGCGGAAGGCAGCTCTCAACTCACCTCTGGTTTAGGAGGCTAGTACCCTTGCCCCCGGGTGTGCCTGCAGGCCTCAAGCCAAGCGCCTAACTCAAAGGAACAGCTCTGTCGAGAATTCCTGCTTCGGCTACGATAGCCATGCCTGAGGCCGGAAGCATTTTGCTGTGTGCATGCGTGAGCGCCCTGCCAGGGAGGCCCAAGCCATTTCCTGTGTGAGACTTAGGCCCAGGCAGACGGCAGCACACGACTCCCCACTTGTTTCCTGAAGCCAGCACTGCGGCCCCACTTTGGCATGGAAGTCTGATAGCTGGCACTCTAACTCGAAGAGACAACAGTGGAGAGACACCGTGCTTTAGCCTTACCGCCGGCCTCTGCGTGGGAGGAGGCCGTTTAGTGTGTACTGTGGGTGAGAGCCTGGGGCGGGGTTCCATTTCGTACGACCGGGGGAGAGGCAGGCCGGACAGCCGGCAGCTCTCAACTCACATCATCCTTATGGGGCTCGTACCGTTGCCCCGGGGGTGCGTGCAGGCTGAAAGACAGCCACCTAGCTCGAAGGAAGGACTCGGGAGACGATGCGTGCTTCAGCTCAAACAGCCGCTCCTGAGCGTGGAAGCATTCTGTTGTGTGCGTGCGTGAGAGCACTGCAAGGGAGTCCCAAACCTAATTCCGAGGGAGCCTCCGGCTGCTGCACAGGGCAGCACTCGACTCCCCACTTGTTTCATGAAGCTAGCACTGAGGCCCCACTTTTGCATGGAAGTCTCATCGCTTGCGTTCTACCTCGAAGAAACCACAGTGTACAGAAACCGTGCTTTAGCTACCTTCCACCTCTCTGAGGGAGGAAGCACTTTCCCGGCTACCGTGGGTGAGAGCCTGGGGCACGGGTTCCTTCCGTGCAACCGAGGGAGAAGCAGCCCGGGCCAGAAGGCACCTCGCGACTCAGCTGTTGGTACCTGGAGCTAACACTACTGCTCCATGGGTGCACAGGAATGCTAAGTGCTCCACACTGATTTGGAAGAAAGACGCCCGTAAAGAATCCCAGCCTCAGCTCCTTCGCCTCTCCACAGGGTGGCAGCATTTTCCACTCTACTGGAGTGCAAGCCTGAGGAAGGGGTCCCGGCAGAATTCCGAGGGAGAAATAAGCATGGGCAGAAGGCACCTGTCGGCTCCACTCTTGTTTCGGGGAACTAGATCGGCTCTCCCGTGTGTGCGTGGAGTCCTAAGTGCCATCCACCCGACGCAAAGGAACACACCTGTAGAGAACGCGTGCCTCAGCAAAGATCGCCCTTCCCGAGCGTGACCTTCACCCATTGTGTGTTTCTGTGAAAGCCTGACCAATGGAACCTCAACGCAAGTCGGAGTGAGAAGCAGGCCTGTAAGGAAGGCTGCTGTCGACTCACCTCTTGTTTTAGGAGATGAGCCCTGCTGTACCCTGTGTGCTTGGATGCCTAGTTTGCCAGGCTGCTAAGAGCCAGAATCCGTGCTATAGAATGGCTGCGCTTTAGTTCACGTTGCCGTTCCCAAAGCCAGAGGAATTGTACAGTGCTCGTGTTCGAGAGACTGGGGAAAGGGTCCCATGCGGGACGTGGAGTGAGAAACAGGCCGGTGCGGAAGGCAGCTCTCAACTCACCTCTGGTTTAGGAGGCTAGTACCCTTGCCCCCGGGTGTGCCTGCAGGCCTCAAGCCAAGCGCCTAACTCAAAGGAACAGCTCTGTCGAGAATTCCTGCTTCGGCTACGATAGCCATGCCTGAGGCCGGAAGCATTTTGCTGTGTGCATGCGTGAGCGCCCTGCCAGGGAGGCCCAAGCCATTTCCTGTGTGAGACTTAGGCCCAGGCAGACGGCAGCACACGACTCCCCACTTGTTTCCTGAAGCCAGCACTGCGGCCCCACTTTGGCATGGAAGTCTGATAGCTGGCACTCTAACTCGAAGAGACAACAGTGGAGAGACACCGTGCTTTAGCCTTACCGCCGGCCTCTGCGTGGGAGGAGGCCGTTTAGTGTGTACTGTGGGTGAGAGCCTGGGGCGGGGTTCCATTTCGTACGACCGGGGGAGAGGCAGGCCGGACAGCCGGCAGCTCTCAACTCACATCATCCTTATGGGGCTCGTACCGTTGCCCCGGGGGTGCGTTCAGGCTGAAAGACAGCCACCTAGCTCGAAGGAAGGACTCGGGAGACGATGCGTGCTTCAGCTCAAACAGCCGCTCCTGAGCGTGGAAGCATTCTGTTGTGTGCGTGCGTGAGAGCACTGCAAGGGAGTCCCAAACCTAATTCCGAGGGAGCCTCCGGCTGCTGCACAGGGCAGCACTCGACTCCCCACTTGTTTCATGAAGCTAGCACTGAGGCCCCACTTTTGCATGGAAGTCTCATCGCTTGCGTTCTACCTCGAAGAAACCACAGTGTACAGAAACCGTGCTTTAGCTACCTTCCACCTCTCTGAGGGAGGAAGCACTTTCCCGGCTACCGTGCGTGAGAGCCTGGGGAACGGGTTCCTTCCGTGCAACCGAGGGAGAAGCAGCCCGGGCCAGAAGGCACCTCGCGACTCAGCTGTTGGTACCTGGAGCTAACACTACTGCTCCATGGGTGCACAGGAATGCTAAGTGCTCCACACTGATTTGGAAGAAAGACGCCCGTAAAGAATCCCAGCCTCAGCTCCTTCGCCTCTCCAGAGGGTGGCAGCATTTTCCACTCTACTGGAGTGCAAGCCTGAGGAAGGGGTCCCGGCAGAATTCCGAGGGAGAAATAAGCATGGGCAGGAGGCACCTGTCGGCTCCACTCTTGTTTCGGGGAACTTGATCGGCTCTCCCGTGTGTGCGTGGAGTCCTAAGTGCCATCCACCCGACGCAAAGGAACACACCTGTAGAGAACGCGTGCCTCAGCAAAGATCGCCCTTCCCGAGCGTGACCTTCACCCATTGTGTGTTTCTGTGAAAGCCTGACCAATGGAACCTCAACGCAAGTCGGAGTGAGAAGCAGGCCTGTAAGGAAGGCTGCTGTCGACTCACCTCTTGTTTTAGGAGATGAGCCCTGCTGTACCCTGTGTGCTTGGATGCCTAGTTTGCCAGGCTGCTAAGAGCCAGAATCCGTGCTATAGAATGGCTGCGCTTTAGTTCACGTTGCCGTTCCCAAAGCCAGAGGAATTGTACAGTGCTCGTGTTCGAGAGACTGGGGAAAGGGTCCCATGCGGGACGTGGAGTGAGAAACAGGCCGGTGCGGAAGGCAGCTCTCAACTCACATCTGGTTTAGGAGGCTAGTACCCTTGCCCCCGGGTGTGCCTGCAGGCCTCAAGCCAAGCGCCTAACTCAAAGGAACAGCTCTGTCGAGAATTCCTGCTTCGGCTACGATAGCCATGCCTGAGGCCGGAAGCATTTTGCTGTGTGCATGCGTGAGCGCCCTGCCAGGGAGGCCCAAGCCATTTCCTGTGTGAGACTTAGGCCCAGGCAGACGGCAGCACACGACTCCCCACTTGTTTCCTGAAGCCAGCACTGCGGCCCCACTTTGGCATGGAAGTCTGATAGCTGGCACTCTAACTCGAAGAGACAACAGTGGAGAGACACCGTGCTTTAGCCTTACCGCCGGCCTCTGCGTGGGAGGAGGCCGTTTAGGGTGTACTGTGGGTGAGATCCTGGGGCGGGCTTCCATTTCGTACGACCGGGGGAGAGGCAGGCCGGACAGCCGGCAGCTCTCAACTCACATCATCCTTATGGGGCTCGTACCGTTGCCCCGGGGGTGCGTTCAGGCTGAAAGACAGCCACCTAGCTCGAAGGAAGGACTCGGGAGACGATGCGTGCTTCAGCTCAAACAGCCGCTCCTGAGGGTGGAAGCATTCTGTTGTGTGCGTGCGTGAGAGCACTGCAAGGGAGTCCCAAACCTAATTCCGAGGGAGCCTCCGGCTGCTGCACAGGGCAGCACTCGACTCCCCACTTGTTTCATGAAGCTAGCACTGAGGCCCCACTTTTGCATGGAAGTCTCATCGCTTGCGTTCTACCTCGAAGAAACCACAGTGTACAGAAACCGTGCTTTAGCTACCTTCCACCTCTCTGAGGGAGGAAGCACTTTCCCGGCTACCGTGGGTGAGAGCCTGGGGAACGGGTTCCTTCCGTGCAACGGAGGGAGAAGCAGCCCGGGCCAGAAGGCACCTCGTGACTCAGCTGTTGGTACCTGGAGCTAACACTACTGCTCCATGGGTGCACAGGAATGCTAAGTGCTCCACACTGATTTGGAAGAAAGACGCCCGTAAAGAATCCCAGCCTCAGCTCCTTCGCCTCTCCAGAGGGTGGCAGCATTTTCCACTCTACTGGAGTGCAAGCCTGAGGAAGGGGTCCCGGCAGAATTCCGAGGGAGAAATAAGCATGGGCAGGAGGCACCTGTCGGCTCCACTCTTGTTTCGGGGAACTTGATCGGCTCTCCCGTGTGTGCGTGGAGTCCTAAGTGCCATCCACCCGACGCAAAGGAACACACCTGTAGAGAACGCGTGCCTCAGCAAAGATCGCCCTTCCCGAGCGTGACCTTCACCCATTGTGTGTTTCTGTGAAAGCCTGACCAATGGAACCTCAACGCAAGTCGGAGTGAGAAGCAGGCCTGTAAGGAAGGCTGCTGTCGACTCACCTCTTGTTTTAGGAGATGAGCCCTGCTGTACCCTGTGTGCTTGGATGCCTAGTTTGCCAGGCTGCTAAGAGCCAGAATCCGTGCTATAGAATGGCTGCGCTTTAGTTCACGTTGCCGTTCCCAAAGCCAGAGGAATTGTACAGTGCTCGTGTTCGAGAGACTGGGGAAAGGGTCCCATGCGGGACGTGGAGTGAGAAACAGGCCGGTGCGGAAGGCAGCTCTCAACTCACCTCTGGTTTAGGAGGCTAGTACCCTTGCCCCCGGGTGTGCCTGCAGGCCTCAAGCCAAGCGCCTAACTCAAAGGAACAGCTCTGTCGAGAATTCCTGCTTCGGCTACGATAGCCATGCCTGAGGCCGGAAGCATTTTGCTGTGTGCATGCGTGAGCGCCCTGCCAGGGAGGCCCAAGCCATTTCCTGTGTGAGACTTAGGCCCAGGCAGACGGCAGCACACGACTCCCCACTTGTTTCCTGAAGCCAGCACTGCGGCCCCACTTTGGCATGGAAGTCTGATAGCTGGCACTCTAACTCGAAGAGACAACAGTGGAGAGACACCGTGCTTTAGCCTTACCGCCGGCCTCTGCGTGGGAGGAGGCCGTTTAGTGTGTACTGTGGGCGAGAGCCTGGGGCGGGGTTCCATTTCGTACGACCGGGGGAGAGGCAGGCCGGACAGCCGGCAGCTCTCAACTCACATCATGCTTATGGGGCTCGTACCGTTGCCCCGGGGGTGCGTTCAGGCTGAAAGACAGCCACCTAGCTCGAAGGAAGGACTCGGGAGACGATGCGTGCTTCAGCTCAAACAGCCGCTCCTGAGCGTGGAAGCATTCTGTTGTGTGCGTGCGTGAGAGCACTGCAAGGGAGTCCCAAACCTAATTCCGAGGGAGCCTCCGGCTGCTGCACAGGGCAGCACTCGACTCCCCACTTGTTTCATGAAGCTAGCACTGAGGCCCCACTTTTGCATGGAAGTCTCATCGCTTGCGTTCTACCTCGAAGAAACCACAGTGTACAGAAACCGTGCTTTAGCTACCTTCCACCTCTCTGAGGGAGGAAGCACTTTCCCGGCTACCGTGGGTGAGAGCCTGGGGCACGGGTTCCTTCCGTGCAACCGAGGGAGAAGCAGCCCGGGCCAGAAGGCACCTCGCGACTCAGCTGTTGGTACCTGGAGCTAACACTACTGCTCCATGGGTGCACAGGAATGCTAAGTGCTCCACACTGATTTGGAAGAAAGACGCCCGTAAAGAATCCCAGCCTCAGCTCCTTCGCCTCTCCACAGGGTGGCAGCATTTTCCACTCTACTGGAGTGCAAGCCTGAGGAAGGGGTCCCGGCAGAATTCCGAGGGAGAAATAAGCATGGGCAGAAGGCACCTGTCGGCTCCACTCTTGTTTCGGGGAACTAGATCGGCTCTCCCGTGTGTGCGTGGAGTCCTAAGTGCCATCCACCCGACGCAAAGGAACACACCTGTAGAGAACGCGTGCCTCAGCAAAGATCGCCCTTCCCGAGCGTGACCTTCACCCATTGTGTGTTTCTGTGAAAGCCTGACCAATGGAACCTCAACGCAAGTCGGAGTGAGAAGCAGGCCTGTAAGGAAGGCTGCTGTCGACTCACCTCTTGTTTTAGGAGATGAGCCCTGCTGTACCCTGTGTGCTTGGATGCCTAGTTTGCCAGGCTGCTAAGAGCCAGAATCCGTGCTATAGAATGGCTGCGCTTTAGTTCACGTTGCCGATCCCGAAGCCAGAGGAATTGTACAGTGCTCGTGTTCGAGAGACTGGGGAAAGGGTCCCATGCGGGACGTGGAGTGAGAAACAGGCCGGTGCGGAAGGCAGCTCTCAACTCACCTCTGGTTTAGGAGGCTAGTACCCTTGTCCCCGGGTGTGCCTGCAGGCCTCAAGCCAAGCGCCTAACTCAAAGGAACAGCTCTGTCGAGAATTCCTGCTTCGGCTACGATAGCCATGCCTGAGGCCGGAAGCATTTTGCTGTGTGCATGCGTGAGCGCCCTGCCAGGGAGGCCCAAGCCATTTCCTGTGTGAGACTCAGGCCCAGGCAGACAGCAGCACACGACTCCCCACTTGTTTCCTGAAGCCAGCACTGCGGCCCCACTTTGGCATGGAAGTCTGATAGCTGGCACTCTAACTCGAAGAGACAACAGTGGAGAGACACCGTGCTTTAGCCTTACCGCCGGCCTCTGCGTGGGAGGAGGCCGTTTAGGGTGTACTGTGGGTGAGAGCCTGGGGCGGGGTTCCATTTCGTACGACAGGGGGAGAGGCAGGCCGGACAGCCGGCAGCTCTCAACTCACATCATCCTTATGGGGCTCGTACCGTTGCCCCGGGGGTGCGTGCAGGCTGAAAGACAGCCACCTAGCTCGAAGGAAGGACTCGGGAGACGATGCGTGCTTCAGCTCAAACAGCCGCTCCTGAGGGTGGAAGCATTCTGTTGTGTGCGTGCGTGAGAGCACTGCAAGGGAGTCCCAAACCTAATTCCGAGAGAGCCTCCGGCTGCTGCACAGGGCAGCACTCGACTCCCCACTTGTTTCATGAAGCTAGCACTGAGGCCCCACTTTTGCATGGAAGTCTCATCGCTTGCGTTCTACCTCGAAGAAACCACAGTGTACAGAAACCGTGCTTTAGCTACCTTCCACCTCTCTGAGGGAGGAAGCACTTTCCCGGCTACCGTGGGTGAGAGCCTGGGGAACGGGTTCCTTCCGTGCAACCGAGGGAGAAGCAGCCCGGGCCAGAAGGCACCTCGCGACTCAGCTGTTGGTACCTGGAGCTAACACTACTGCTCCATGGGTGCACAGGAATGCTAAGTGCTCCACACTGATTTGGAAGAAAGACGCCCATAAAGAATCCCAGCCTCAGCTCCTTCGCCTCTCCAGAGGGTGGCAGCATTTTCCACTCTACTGGAGTGCAAGCCTGAGGAAGGGGTCCCGGCAGAATTCCGAGGGAGAAATAAGCATGGGCAGGAGGCACCTGTCGGCTCCACTCTTGTTTCGGGGAACTTGATCGGCTCTCCCGTGTGTGCGTGGAGTCCTAAGTGCCATCCACCCGACGCAAAGGAACACACCTGTAGAGAACGCGTGCCTCAGCAAAGATCGCCCTTCCCGAGCGTGACCTTCACCCATTGTGTGTTTCTGTGAAAGCCTGACCAATGGAACCTCAACGCAAGTCGGAGTGAGAAGCAGGCCTGTAAGGAAGGCTGCTGTCGACTCACCTCTTGTTTTAGGAGATGAGCCCTGCTGTACCCTGTGTGCTTGGATGCCTAGTTTGCCAGGCTGCTAAGAGCCAGAATCCGTGCTATAGAATGGCTGCGCTTTAGTTCACGTTGCCGTTCCCAAAGCCAGAGGAATTGTACAGTGCTCGTGTTCGAGAGACTGGGGAAAGGGTCCCATGCGGGACGTGGAGTGAGAAACAGGCCGGTGCGGAAGGCAGCTCTCAACTCACATCTGGTTTAGGAGGCTAGTACCCTTGCCCCCGGGTGTGCCTGCAGGCCTCAAGCCAAGCGCCTAACTCAAAGGAACAGCTCTGTCGAGAATTCCTGCTTCGGCTACGATAGCCATGCCTGAGGCCGGAAGCATTTTGCTGTGTGCATGCGTGAGCGCCCTGCCAGGGAGGCCCAAGCCATTTCCTGTGTGAGACTTAGGCCCAGGCAGACGGCAGCACACGACTCCCCACTTGTTTCCTGAAGCCAGCACTGCGGCCCCACTTTGGCATGGAAGTCTGATAGCTGGCACTCTAACTCGAAGAGACAACAGTGGAGAGACACCGTGCTTTAGCCTTACCGCCGGCCTCTGCGTGGGAGGAGGCCGTTTAGGGTGTACTGTGGGTGAGATCCTGGGGCGGGCTTCCATTTCGTACGACCGGGGGAGAGGCAGGCCGGACAGCCGGCAGCTCTCAACTCACATCATCCTTATGGGGCTCGTACCGTTGCCCCGGGGGTGCGTTCAGGCTGAAAGACAGCCACCTAGCTCGAAGGAAGGACTCGGGAGACGATGCGTGCTTCAGCTCAAACAGCCGCTCCTGAGGGTGGAAGCATTCTGTTGTGTGCGTGCGTGAGAGCACTGCAAGGGAGTCCCAAACCTAATTCCGAGGGAGCCTCCGGCTGCTGCACAGGGCAGCACTCGACTCCCCACTTGTTTCATGAAGCTAGCACTGAGGCCCCACTTTTGCATGGAAGTCTCATCGCTTGCGTTCTACCTCGAAGAAACCACAGTGTACAGAAACCGTGCTTTAGCTACCTTCCACCTCTCTGAGGGAGGAAGCACTTTCCCGGCTACCGTGGGTGAGAGCCTGGGGAACGGGTTCCTTCCGTGCAACGGAGGGAGAAGCAGCCCGGGCCAGAAGGCACCTCGTGACTCAGCTGTTGGTACCTGGAGCTAACACTACTGCTCCATGGGTGCACAGGAATGCTAAGTGCTCCACACTGATTTGGAAGAAAGACGCCCGTAAAGAATCCCAGCCTCAGCTCCTTCGCCTCTCCAGAGGGTGGCAGCATTTTCCACTCTACTGGAGTGCAAGCCTGAGGAAGGGGTCCCGGCAGAATTCCGAGGGAGAAATAAGCATGGGCAGGAGGCACCTGTCGGCTCCACTCTTGTTTCGGGGAACTTGATCGGCTCTCCCGTGTGTGCGTGGAGTCCTAAGTGCCATCCACCCGACGCAAAGGAACACACCTGTAGAGAACGCGTGCCTCAGCAAAGATCGCCCTTCCCGAGCGTGACCTTCACCCATTGTGTGTTTCTGTGAAAGCCTGACCAATGGAACCTCAACGCAAGTCGGAGTGAGAAGCAGGCCTG
Organism: Mirounga angustirostris; assembly: GCF_029215605.1. NCBI lineage: Eukaryota > Metazoa > Chordata > Mammalia > Carnivora > Phocidae > Mirounga > Mirounga angustirostris. Next base: position 161,674,574 of record NW_026991710.1, on the reverse strand, counting down.
TAAGGAAGGCTGCTGTCGACTCACCTCTTGTTTTAGGAGATGAGCCCTGCTGTACCCTGTGTGCTTGGATGCCTAGTTTGCCAGGCTGCTAAGAGCCAGAATCCGTGCTATAGAATGGCTGCGCTTTAGTTCACGTTGCCGTTCCCAAAGCCAGAGGAATTGTACAGTGCTCGTGTTCGAGAGACTGGGGAAAGGGTCCCATGCGGGACATGGAGTGAGAAACAGGCCGGTGCGGAAGGCAGCTCTCAACTCACCTCTGGTTTAGGAGGCTAGTACCCTTGCCCCCGGGTGTGCCTGCAGGCCTCAAGCCAAGCGCCTAACTCAAAGGAACAGCTCTGTCGAGAATTCCTGCTTCGGCTACGATAGCCATGCCTGAGGCCGGAAGCATTTTGCTGTGTGCATGCGTGAGCGCCCTGCCAGGGAGGCCCAAGCCATTTCCTGTGTGAGACTTAGGCCCAGGCAGACGGCAGCACACGACTCCCCACTTGTTTCCTGAAGCCAGCACTGCGGCCCCACTTTGGCATGGAAGTCTGATAGCTGGCACTCTAACTCGAAGAGACAACAGTGGAGAGACACCGTGCTTTAGCCTTACCGCCGGCCTCTGCGTGGGAGGAGGCCGTTTAGTGTGTACTGTGGGCGAGAGCCTGGGGCGGGGTTCCATTTCGTACGACCGGGGGAGAGGCAGGCCGGACAGCCGGCAGCTCTCAACTCACATCATGCTTATGGGGCTCGTACCGTTGCCCCGGGGGTGCGTTCAGGCTGAAAGACAGCCACCTAGCTTGAAGGAAGGACTCGGGAGACGATGCGTGCTTCAGCTCAAACAGCCGCTCCTGAGCGTGGAAGCATTCTGTTGTGTGCGTGCGTGAGAGCACTGCAAGGGAGTCCCAAACCTAATTCCGAGGGAGCCTCCGGCTGCTGCACAGGGCAGCACTCGACTCCCCACTTGTTTCATGAAGCTAGCACTGAGGCCCCACTTTTGCATGGAAGTCTCATCGCTTGCGTTCTACCTCGAAGAAACCACAGTGTACAGAAACCGTGCTTTAGCTACCTTCCACCTCTCTGAGGGAGGAAGCACTTTCCCGGCTACCGTGGGTGAGAGCCTGGGGCACGGGTTCCTTCCGTGCAACCGAGGGAGAAGCAGCCCGGGCCAGAAGGCACCTCGCGACTCAGCTGTTGGTACCTGGAGCTAACACTACTGCTCCATGGGTGCACAGGAATGCTAAGTGCTCCACACTGATTTGGAAGAAAGACGCCCGTAAAGAATCCCAGCCTCAGCTCCTTCGCCTCTCCACAGGGTGGCAGCATTTTCCACTCTACTGGAGTGCAAGCCTGAGGAAGGGGTCCCGGCAGAATTCCGAGGGAGAAATAAGCATGGGCAGAAGGCACCTGTCGGCTCCACTCTTGTTTCGGGGAACTAGATCGGCTCTCCCGTGTGTGCGTGGAGTCCTAAGTGCCATCCACCCGACGCAAAGGAACACACCTGTAGAGAACGCGTGCCTCAGCAAAGATCGCCCTTCCCGAGCGTGACCTTCACCCATTGTGTGTTTCTGTGAAAGCCTGACCAATGGAACCTCAACGCAAGTCGGAGTGAGAAGCAGGCCTGTAAGGAAGGCTGCTGTCGACTCACCTCTTGTTTTAGGAGATGAGCCCTGCTGTACCCTGTGTGCTTGGATGCCTAGTTTGCCAGGCTGCTAAGAGCCAGAATCCGTGCTATAGAATGGCTGCGCTTTAGTTCACGTTGCCGTTCCCAAAGCCAGAGGAATTGTACAGTGCTCGTGTTCGAGAGACTGGGGAAAGGGTCCCATGCGGGACGTGGAGTGAGAAACAGGCCGGTGCGGAAGGCAGCTCTCAACTCACCTCTGGTTTAGGAGGCTAGTACCCTTGCCCCCGGGTGTGCCTGCAGGCCTCAAGCCAAGCGCCTAACTCAAAGGAACAGCTCTGTCGAGAATTCCTGCTTCGGCTACGATAGCCATGCCTGAGGCCGGAAGCATTTTGCTGTGTGCATGCGTGAGCGCCCTGCCAGGGAGGCCCAAGCCATTTCCTGTGTGAGACTTAGGCCCAGGCAGACGGCAGCACACGACTCCCCACTTGTTTCCTGAAGCCAGCACTGCGGCCCCACTTTGGCATGGAAGTCTGATAGCTGGCACTCTAACTCGAAGAGACAACAGTGGAGAGACACCGTGCTTTAGCCTTACCGCCGGCCTCTGCGTGGGAGGAGGCCGTTTAGTGTGTACTCTGGGTGAGAGCCTGGGGCGGGGTTCCATTTCGTACGACCGGGGGAGAGGCAGGCCGGACAGCCGGCAGCTCTCAACTCACATCATCCTTATGGGGCTCGTACCGTTGCCCCGGGGGTGCGTTCAGGGTGAAAGACAGCCACCTAGCTCGAAGGAAGGACTCGGGAGACGATGCGTGCTTCAGCTCAAACAGCCGCTCCTGAGCGTGGAAGCATTCTGTTGTGTGCGTGCGTGAGAGCACTGCAAGGGAGTCCCAAACCTAATTCCGAGGGAGCCTCCGGCTGCTGCACAGGGCAGCACTCGACTCCCCACTTGTTTCATGAAGCTAGCACTGAGGCCCCACTTTTGCATGGAAGTCTCATCGCTTGCGTTCTACCTCGAAGAAACCACAGTGTACAGAAACCGTGCTTTAGCTACCTTCCACCTCTCTGAGGGAGGAAGCACTTTCCCGGCTACCGTGGGTGAGAGCCTGGGGCACGGGTTCCTTCCGTGCAACCGAGGGAGAAGCAGCCCGGGCCAGAAGGCACCTCGCGACTCAGCTGTTGGTACCTGGAGCTAACACTACTGCTCCATGGGTGCACAGGAATGCTAAGTGCTCCACACTGATTTGGAAGAAAGACGCCCGTAAAGAATCCCAGCCTCAGCTCCTTCGCCTCTCCACAGGGTGGCAGCATTTTCCACTCTACTGGAGTGCAAGCCTGAGGAAGGGGTCCCGGCAGAATTCCGAGGGAGAAATAAGCATGGGCAGAAGGCACCTGTCGGCTCCACTCTTGTTTCGGGGAACTAGATCGGCTCTCCCGTGTGTGCGTGGAGTCCTAAGTGCCATCCACCCGACGCAAAGGAACACACCTGTAGAGAACGCGTGCCTCAGCAAAGATCGCCCTTCCCGAGCGTGACCTTCACCCATTGTGTGTTTCTGTGAAAGCCTGACCAATGGAACCTCAACGCAAGTCGGAGTGAGAAGCAGGCCTGTAAGGAAGGCTGCTGTCGACTCACCTCTTGTTTTAGGAGATGAGCCCTGCTGTACCCTGTGTGCTTGGATGCCTAGTTTGCCAGGCTGCTAAGAGCCAGAATCCGTGCTATAGAATGGCTGCGCTTTAGTTCACGTTGCCGTTCCCAAAGCCAGAGGAATTGTACAGTGCTCGTGTTCGAGAGACTGGGGAAAGGGTCCCATGCGGGACGTGGAGTGAGAAACAGGCCGGTGCGGAAGGCAGCTCTCAACTCACCTCTGGTTTAGGAGGCTAGTACCCTTGCCCCCGGGTGTGCCTGCAGGCCTCAAGCCAAGCGCCTAACTCAAAGGAACAGCTCTGTCGAGAATTCCTGCTTCGGCTACGATAGCCATGCCTGAGGCCGGAAGCATTTTGCTGTGTGCATGCGTGAGCGCCCTGCCAGGGAGGCCCAAGCCATTTCCTGTGTGAGACTTAGGCCCAGGCAGACGGCAGCACACGACTCCCCACTTGTTTCCTGAAGCCAGCACTGCGGCCCCACTTTGGCATGGAAGTCTGATAGCTGGCACTCTAACTCGAAGAGACAACAGTGGAGAGACACCGTGCTTTAGCCTTACCGCCGGCCTCTGCGTGGGAGGAGGCCGTTTAGGGTGTACTGTGGGTGAGAGCCTGGGGCGGGGTTCCATTTCGTACGACCGGGGGAGAGGCAGGCCGGACAGCCGGCAGCTCTCAACTCACATCATCCTTATGGGGCTCGTACCGTTGCCCCGGGGGTGCGTTCAGGCTGAAAGACAGCCACCTAGCTCGAAGGAAGGACTCGGGAGACGATGCGTGCTTCAGCTCAAACAGCCGCTCCTGAGCGTGGAAGCATTCTGTTGTGTGCGTGCGTGAGAGCACTGCAAGGGAGTCCCAAACCTAATTCCGAGGGAGCCTCCGGCTGCTGCACAGGGCAGCACTCGACTCCCCACTTGTTTCATGAAGCTAGCACTGAGGCCCCACTTTTGCATGGAAGTCTCATCGCTTGCGTTCTACCTCGAAGAAACCACAGTGTACAGAAACCGTGCTTTAGCTACCTTCCACCTCTCTGAGGGAGGAAGCACTTTCCCGGCTACCGTGCGTGAGAGCCTGGGGAACGGGTTCCTTCCGTGCAACCGAGGGAGAAGCAGCCCGGGCCAGAAGGCACCTCGCGACTCAGCTGTTGGTACCTGGAGCTAACACTACTGCTCCATGGGTGCACAGGAATGCTAAGTGCTCCACACTGATTTGGAAGAAAGACGCCCGTAAAGAATCCCAGCCTCAGCTCCTTCGCCTCTCCAGAGGGTGGCAGCATTTTCCACTCTACTGGAGTGCAAGCCTGAGGAAGGGGTCCCGGCAGAATTCCGAGGGAGAAATAAGCATGGGCAGAAGGCACCTGTCGGCTCCACTCTTGTTTCGGGGAACTAGATCGGCTCTCCCGTGTGTGCGTGGAGTCCTAAGTGCCATCCACCCGACGCAAAGGAACACACCTGTAGAGAACGCGTGCCTCAGCAAAGATCGCCCTTCCCGAGCGTGACCTTCACCCATTGTGTGTTTCTGTGAAAGCCTGACCAATGGAACCTCAACGCAAGTCGGAGTGAGAAGCAGGCCTGTAAGGAAGGCTGCTGTCGACTCACCTCTTGTTTTAGGAGATGAGCCCTGCTGTACCCTGTGTGCTTGGATGCCTAGTTTGCCAGGCTGCTAAGAGCCAGAATCCGTGCTATAGAATGGCTGCGCTTTAGTTCACGTTGCCGTTCCCGAAGCCAGAGGAATTGTACAGTGCTCGTGTTCGAGAGACTGGGGAAAGGGTCCCATGCGGGACGTGGAGTGAGAAACAGGCCGGTGCGGAAGGCAGCTCTCAACTCACCTCTGGTTTAGGAGGCTAGTACCCTTGCCCCCGGGTGTGCCTGCAGGCCTCAAGCCAAGCGCCTAACTCAAAGGAACAGCTCTGTCAGAATTCCTGCTTCGGCTACGATAGCCATGCCTGAGGCCGGAAGCATTTTGCTGTGTGCATGCGTGAGCGCCCTGCCAGGGAGGCCCAAGCCATTTCCTGTGTGAGACTCAGGCCCAGGCAGACGGCAGCACACGACTCCCCACTTGTTTCCTGACGTCAGCACTGCGGCCCCACTTTGGCATGGAAGCCTACTCGCAAGCGTGCTAACCCGAAGAGACAACACTGTAGAGAAACCGTGCTTTAGCTACCGTCGACCTCTGTGTGGGAGGAAGCAGTTGAGGGTGTACTGTGGGTGAGAGCCTGGGGCCGGGTTCCATTTCGTACGACCGGGGGAGAGACAGGCCGGACAGCCGGCAGCTCTCAACTCACATCATGCTTATGGGGCTCGTACCGTTGCCCCGGGGGTGCGTGCAGGCTGAAAGACAGCCACCTAGCTCGAAGGAAGGACTCGGGAGACGATGCGTGCTTCAGCTCAAACAGCCGCTCCTGAGGGTGGAAGCATTCTGTTGTGTGCGTGCGTGAGAGCACTGCAAGGGAGTCCCAAACCTAATTCCGAGGGAGCCTCCGGCTGCTGCACAGGGCAGCACTCGACTCCCCACTTGTTTCATGAAGCTAGCACTGAGGCCCCACTTTTGCATGGAAGTCTCATCGCTTGCGTTCTACCTCGAAGAAACCACAGTGTACACAAACCGTGCTTTAGCTACCTTCCACCTCTCTGAGGGAGGAAGCACTTTCCCGGCTACCGTGGGTGAGAGCCTGGGGCACGGGTTCCTTCCGTGCAACCGAGGGAGAAGCAGCCCGGGCCAGAAGGCACCTCGCGACTCAGCTGTTGGTACCTGGAGCTAACACTACTGCTCCATGGGTGCACAGGAATGCTAAGTGCTCCACACTGATTTGGAAGAAAGACGCCCGTAAAGAATCCCAGCCTCAGCTCCTTCGCCTCTCCACAGGGTGGCAGCATTTTCCACTCTACTGGAGTGCAAGCCTGAGGAAGGGGTCCCGGCAGAATTCCGAGGGAGAAATAAGCATGGGCAGAAGGCACCTGTCGGCTCCACTCTTGTTTCGGGGAACTAGATCGGCTCTCCCGTGTGTGCGTGGAGTCCTAAGTGCCATCCACCCGACGCAAAGGAACACACCTGTAGAGAACGCGTGCCTCAGCAAAGATCGCCCTTCCCGAGCGTGACCTTCACCCATTGTGTGTTTCTGTGAAAGCCTGACCAATGGAACCTCAACGCAAGTCGGAGTGAGAAGCAGGCCTGTAAGGAAGGCTGCTGTCGACTCACCTCTTGTTTTAGGAGATGAGCCCTGCTGTACCCTGTGTGCTTGGATGCCTAGTTTGCCAGGCTGCTAAGAGCCAGAATCCGTGCTATAGAATGGCTGCGCTTTAGTTCACGTTGCCGATCCCGAAGCCAGAGGAATTGTACAGTGCTCGTGTTCGAGAGACTGGGGAAAGGGTCCCATGCGGGACGTGGAGTGAGAAACAGGCCGGTGCGGAAGGCAGCTCTCAACTCACCTCTGGTTTAGGAGGCTAGTACCCTTGCCCCCGGGTGTGCCTGCAGGCCTCAAGCCAAGCGCCTAACTCAAAGGAACAGCTCTGTCGAGAATTCCTGCTTCGGCTACGATAGCCATGCCTGAGGCCGGAAGCATTTTGCTGTGTGCATGCGTGAGCGCCCTGCCAGGGAGGCCCAAGCCATTTCCTGTGTGAGACTCAGGCCCAGGCAGACAGCAGCACACGACTCCCCACTTGTTTCCTGAAGCCAGCACTGCGGCCCCACTTTGGCATGGAAGTCTGATAGCTGGCACTCTAACTCGAAGAGACAACAGTGGAGAGACACCGTGCTTTAGCCTTACCGCCGGCCTCTGCGTGGGAGGAGGCCGTTTAGGGTGTACTGTGGGTGAGAGCCTGGGGCGGGGTTCCATTTCGTACGACAGGGGGAGAGGCAGGCCGGACAGCCGGCAGCTCTCAACTCACATCATCCTTATGGGGCTCGTACCGTTGCCCCGGGGGTGCGTGCAGGCTGAAAGACAGCCACCTAGCTCGAAGGAAGGACTCGGGAGACGATGCGTGCTTCAGCTCAAACAGCCGCTCCTGAGGGTGGAAGCATTCTGTTGTGTGCGTGCGTGAGAGCACTGCAAGGGAGTCCCAAACCTAATTCCGAGAGAGCCTCCGGCTGCTGCACAGGGCAGCACTCGACTCCCCACTTGTTTCATGAAGCTAGCACTGAGGCCCCACTTTTGCATGGAAGTCTCATCGCTTGCGTTCTACCTCGAAGAAACCACAGTGTACAGAAACCGTGCTTTAGCTACCTTCCACCTCTCTGAGGGAGGAAGCACTTTCCCGGCTACCGTGGGTGAGAGCCTGGGGAACGGGTTCCTTCCGTGCAACCGAGGGAGAAGCAGCCCGGGCCAGAAGGCACCTCGCGACTCAGCTGTTGGTACCTGGAGCTAACACTACTGCTCCATGGGTGCACAGGAATGCTAAGTGCTCCACACTGATTTGGAAGAAAGACGCCCATAAAGAATCCCAGCCTCAGCTCCTTCGCCTCTCCAGAGGGTGGCAGCATTTTCCACTCTACTGGAGTGCAAGCCTGAGGAAGGGGTCCCGGCAGAATTCCGAGGGAGAAATAAGCATGGGCAGGAGGCACCTGTCGGCTCCACTCTTGTTTCGGGGAACTTGATCGGCTCTCCCGTGTGTGCGTGGAGTCCTAAGTGCCATCCACCCGACGCAAAGGAACACACCTGTAGAGAACGCGTGCCTCAGCAAAGATCGCCCTTCCCGAGCGTGACCTTCACCCATTGTGTGTTTCTGTGAAAGCCTGACCAATGGAACCTCAACGCAAGTCGGAGTGAGAAGCAGGCCTGTAAGGAAGGCTGCTGTCGACTCACCTCTTGTTTTAGGAGATGAGCCCTGCTGTACCCTGTGTGCTTGGATGCCTAGTTTGCCAGGCTGCTAAGAGCCAGAATCCGTGCTATAGAATGGCTGCGCTTTAGTTCACGTTGCCGTTCCCAAAGCCAGAGGAATTGTACAGTGCTCGTGTTCGAGAGACTGGGGAAAGGGTCCCATGCGGGACGTGGAGTGAGAAACAGGCCAGTGCGGAAGGCAGCTCTCAACTCACCTCTGGTTTAGGAGGCTAGTACCCTTGCCCCCGGGTGTGCCTGCAGGCCTCAAGCCAAGCGCCTAACTCAAAGGAACAGCTCTGTCGAGAATTCCTGCTTCGGCTACGATAGCCATGCCTGAGGCCGGAAGCATTTTGCTGTGTGCATGCGTGAGCGCCCTGCCAGGGAGGCCCAAGCCATTTCCTGTGTGAGACTTAGGCCCAGGCAGACGGCAGCACACGACTCCCCACTTGTTTCCTGAAGCCAGCACTGCGGCCCCACTTTGGCATGGAAGTCTGATAGCTGGCACTCTAACTCGAAGAGACAACAGTGGAGAGACACCGTGCTTTAGCCTTACCGCCGGCCTCTGCGTGGGAGGAGGCCGTTTAGTGTGTACTGTGGGTGAGAGCCTGGGGCGGGGTTCCATTTCGTACGACCGGGGGAGAGGCAGGCCGGACAGCCGGCAGCTCTCAACTCACATCATCCTTATGGGGCTCGTACCGTTGCCCCGGGGGTGCGTTCAGGCTGAAAGACAGCCACCTAGCTCGAAGGAAGGACTCGGGAGACGATGCGTGCTTCAGCTCAAACAGCCGCTCCTGAGCGTGGAAGCATTCTGTTGTGTGCGTGCGTGAGAGCACTGCAAGGGAGTCCCAAACCTAATTCCGAGGGAGCCTCCGGCTGCTGCACAGGGCAGCACTCGACTCCCCACTTGTTTCATGAAGCTAGCACTGAGGCCCCACTTTTGCATGGAAGTCTCATCGCTTGCGTTCTACCTCGAAGAAACCACAGTGTACAGAAACCGTGCTTTAGCTACCTTCCACCTCTCTGAGGGAGGAAGCACTTTCCCGGCTACCGTGGGTGAGAGCCTGGGGCACGGGTTCCTTCCGTGCAACCGAGGGAGAAGCAGCCCGGGCCAGAAGGCACCTCGCGACTCAGCTGTTGGTACCTGGAGCTAACACTACTGCTCCATGGGTGCACAGGAATGCTAAGTGCTCCACACTGATTTGGAAGAAAGACGCCCGTAAAGAATCCCAGCCTCAGCTCCTTCGCCTCTCCACAGGGTGGCAGCATTTTCCACTCTACTGGAGTGCAAGCCTGAGGAAGGGGTCCCGGCAGAATTCCGAGGGAGAAATAAGCATGGGCAGAAGGCACCTGTCGGCTCCACTCTTGTTTCGGGGAACTAGATCGGCTCTCCCGTGTGTGCGTGGAGTCCTAAGTGCCATCCACCCGACGCAAAGGAACACACCTGTAGAGAACGCGTGCCTCAGCAAAGATCGCCCTTCCCGAGCGTGACCTTCACCCATTGTGTGTTTCTGTGAAAGCCTGACCAATGGAACCTCAACGCAAGTCGGAGTGAGAAGCAGGCCTGTAAGGAAGGCTGCTGTCGACTCACCTCTTGTTTTAGGAGATGAGCCCTGCTGTACCCTGTGTGCTTGGATGCCTAGTTTGCCAGGCTGCTAAGAGCCAGAATCCGTGCTATAGAATGGCTGCGCTTTAGTTCACGTTGCCGTTCCCAAAGCCAGAGGAATTGTACAGTGCTCGTGTTCGAGAGACTGGGGAAAGGGTCCCATGCGGGACGTGGAGTGAGAAACAGGCCGGTGCGGAAGGCAGCTCTCAACTCACCTCTGGTTTAGGAGGCTAGTACCCTTGCCCCCGGGTGTGCCTGCAGGCCTCAAGCCAAGCGCCTAACTCAAAGGAACAGCTCTGTCGAGAATTCCTGCTTCGGCTACGATAGCCATGCCTGAGGCCGGAAGCATTTTGCTGTGTGCATGCGTGAGCGCCCTGCCAGGGAGGCCCAAGCCATTTCCTGTGTGAGACTTAGGCCCAGGCAGACGGCAGCACACGACTCCCCACTTGTTTCCTGAAGCCAGCACTGCGGCCCCACTTTGGCATGGAAGTCTGATAGCTGGCACTCTAACTCGAAGAGACAACAGTGGAGAGACACCGTGCTTTAGCCTTACCGCCGGCCTCTGCGTGGGAGGAGGCCGTTTAGTGTGTACTGTGGGTGAGAGCCTGGGGCGGGGTTCCATTTCGTACGACCGGGGGAGAGGCAGGCCGGACAGCCGGCAGCTCTCAACTCACATCATCCTTATGGGGCTCGTACCGTTGCCCCGGGGGTGCGTTCAGGCTGAAAGACAGCCACCTAGCTCGAAGGAAGGACTCGGGAGACGATGCGTGCTTCAGCTCAAACAGCCGCTCCTGAGCGTGGAAGCATTCTGTTGTGTGCGTGCGTGAGAGCACTGCAAGGGAGTCCCAAACCTAATTCCGAGGGAGCCTCCGGCTGCTGCACAGGGCAGCACTCGACTCCCCACTTGTTTCATGAAGCTAGCACTGAGGCCCCACTTTTGCATGGAAGTCTCATCGCTTGCGTTCTACCTCGAAGAAACCACAGTGTACAGAAACCGTGCTTTAGCTACCTTCCACCTCTCTGAGGGAGGAAGCACTTTCCCGGCTACCGTGCGTGAGAGCCTGGGGAACGGGTTCCTTCCGTGCAACCGAGGGAGAAGCAGCCCGGGCCAGAAGGCACCTCGCGACTCAGCTGTTGGTACCTGGAGCTAACACTACTGCTCCATGGGTGCACAGGAATGCTAAGTGCTCCACACTGATTTGGAAGAAAGACGCCCGTAAAGAATCCCAGCCTCAGCTCCTTCGCCTCTCCAGAGGGTGGCAGCATTTTCCACTCTACTGGAGTGCAAGCCTGAGGAAGGGGTCCCGGCAGAATTCCGAGGGAGAAATAAGCATGGGCAGGAGGCACCTGTCGGCTCCACTCTTGTTTCGGGGAACTTGATCGGCTCTCCCGTGTGTGCGTGGAGTCCTAAGTGCCATCCACCCGACGCAAAGGAACACACCTGTAGAGAACGCGTGCCTCAGCAAAGATCGCCCTTCCCGAGCGTGACCTTCACCCATTGTGTGTTTCTGTGAAAGCCTGACCAATGGAACCTCAACGCAAGTCGGAGTGAGAAGCAGGCCTGTAAGGAAGGCTGCTGTCGACTCACCTCTTGTTTTAGGAGATGAGCCCTGCTGTACCCTGTGTGCTTGGATGCCTAGTTTGCCAGGCTGCTAAGAGCCAGAATCCGTGCTATAGAATGGCTGCGCTTTAGTTCACGTTGCCGTTCCCAAAGCCAGAGGAATTGTACAGTGCTCGTGTTCGAGAGACTGGGGAAAGGGTCCCATGCGGGACGTGGAGTGAGAAACAGGCCGGTGCGGAAGGCAGCTCTCAACTCACATCTGGTTTAGGAGGCTAGTACCCTTGCCCCCGGGTGTGCCTGCAGGCCTCAAGCCAAGCGCCTAACTCAAAGGAACAGCTCTGTCAGAATTCCTGCTTCGGCTACGATAGCCATGCCTGAGGCCGGAAGCATTTTGCTGTGTGCATGCGTGAGCGCCCTGCCAGGGAGGCCCAAGCCATTTCCTGTGTGAGACTTAGGCCCAGGCAGACGGCAGCACACGACTCCCCACTTGTTTCCTGAAGCCAGCACTGCGGCCCCACTTTGGCATGGAAGTCTGATAGCTGGCACTCTAACTCGAAGAGACAACAGTGGAGAGACACCGTGCTTTAGCCTTACCGCCGGCCTCTGCGTGGGAGGAGGCCGTTTAGGGTGTACTGTGGGTGAGATCCTGGGGCGGGCTTCCATTTCGTACGACCGGGGGAGAGGCAGGCCGGACAGCCGGCAGCTCTCAACTCACATCATCCTTATGGGGCTCGTACCGTTGCCCCGGGGGTGCGTTCAGGCTGAAAGACAGCCACCTAGCTCGAAGGAAGGACTCGGGAGACGATGCGTGCTTCAGCTCAAACAGCCGCTCCTGAGGGTGGAAGCATTCTGTTGTGTGCGTGCGTGAGAGCACTGCAAGGGAGTCCCAAACCTAATTCCGAGGGAGCCTCCGGCTGCTGCACAGGGCAGCACTCGACTCCCCACTTGTTTCATGAAGCTAGCACTGAGGCCCCACTTTTGCATGGAAGTCTCATCGCTTGCGTTCTACCTCGAAGAAACCACAGTGTACAGAAACCGTGCTTTAGCTACCTTCCACCTCTCTGAGGGAGGAAGCACTTTCCCGGCTACCGTGGGTGAGAGCCTGGGGAACGGGTTCCTTCCGTGCAACGGAGGGAGAAGCAGCCCGGGCCAGAAGGCACCTCGTGACTCAGCTGTTGGTACCTGGAGCTAACACTACTGCTCCATGGGTGCACAGGAATGCTAAGTGCTCCACACTGATTTGGAAGAAAGACGCCCGTAAAGAATCCCAGCCTCAGCTCCTTCGCCTCTCCAGAGGGTGGCAGCATTTTCCACTCTACTGGAGTGCAAGCCTGAGGAAGGGGTCCCGGCAGAATTCCGAGGGAGAAATAAGCATGGGCAGGAGGCACCTGTCGGCTCCACTCTTGTTTCGGGGAACTTGATCGGCTCTCCCGTGTGTGCGTGGAGTCCTAAGTGCCATCCACCCGACGCAAAGGAACACACCTGTAGAGAACGCGTGCCTCAGCAAAGATCGCCCTTCCCGAGCGTGACCTTCACCCATTGTGTGTTTCTGTGAAAGCCTGACCAATGGAACCTCAACGCAAGTCGGAGTGAGAAGCAGGCCTGTAAGGAAGGCTGCTGTCGACTCACCTCTTGTTTTAGGAGATGAGCCCTGCTGTACCCTGTGTGCTTGGATGCCTAGTTTGCCAGGCTGCTAAGAGCCAGAATCCGTGCTATAGAATGGCTGCGCTTTAGTTCACGTTGCCGTTCCCGAAGCCAGAGGAATTGTACAGTGCTCGTGTTCGAGAGACTGGGGAAAGGGTCCCATGCGGGACGTGGAGTGAGAAACAGGCCGGTGCGGAAGGCAGCTCTCAACTCACCTCTGGTTTAGGAGGCTAGTACCCTTGCCCCCGGGTGTGCCTGCAGGCCTCAAGCCAAGCGCCTAACTCAAAGGAACAGCTCTGTCAGAATTCCTGCTTCGGCTACGATAGCCATGCCTGAGGCCGGAAGCATTTTGCTGTGTGCATGCGTGAGCGCCCTGCCAGGGAGGCCCAAGCCATTTCCTGTGTGAGACTCAGGCCCAGGCAGACGGCAGCACACGACTCCCCACTTGTTTCCTGACGTCAGCACTGCGGCCCCACTTTGGCATGGAAGCCTACTCGCAAGCGTGCTAACCCGAAGAGACAACACTGTAGAGAAACCGTGCTTTAGCTACCGTCGACCTCTGTGTGGGAGGAAGCAGTTGAGGGTGTACTGTGGGTGAGAGCCTGGGGCCGGGTTCCATTTCGTACGACCGGGGGAGAGACAGGCCGGACAGCCGGCAGCTCTCAACTCACATCATGCTTATGGGGCTCGTACCGTTGCCCCGGGGGTGCGTGCAGGCTGAAAGACAGCCACCTAGCTCGAAGGAAGGACTCGGGAGACGATGCGTGCTTCAGCTCAAACAGCCGCTCCTGAGGGTGGAAGCATTCTGTTGTGTGCGTGCGTGAGAGCACTGCAAGGGAGTCCCAAACCTAATTCCGAGGGAGCCTCCGGCTGCTGCACAGGGCAGCACTCGACTCCCCACTTGTTTCATGAAGCTAGCACTGAGGCCCCACTTTTGCATGGAAGTCTCATCGCTTGCGTTCTACCTCGAAGAAACCACAGTGTACACAAACCGTGCTTTAGCTACCTTCCACCTCTCTGAGGGAGGAAGCACTTTCCCGGCTACCGTGGGTGAGAGCCTGGGGCACGGGTTCCTTCCGTGCAACCGAGGGAGAAGCAGCCCGGGCCAGAAGGCACCTCGCGACTCAGCTGTTGGTACCTGGAGCTAACACTACTGCTCCATGGGTGCACAGGAATGCTAAGTGCTCCACACTGATTTGGAAGAAAGACGCCCGTAAAGAATCCCAGCCTCAGCTCCTTCGCCTCTCCACAGGGTGGCAGCATTTTCCACTCTACTGGAGTGCAAGCCTGAGGAAGGGGTCCCGGCAGAATTCCGAGGGAGAAATAAGCATGGGCAGAAGGCACCTGTCGGCTCCACTCTTGTTTCGGGGAACTAGATCGGCTCTCCCGTGTGTGCGTGGAGTCCTAAGTGCCATCCACCCGACGCAAAGGAACACACCTGTAGAGAACGCGTGCCTCAGCAAAGATCGCCCTTCCCGAGCGTGACCTTCACCCATTGTGTGTTTCTGTGAAAGCCTGACCAATGGAACCTCAACGCAAGTCGGAGTGAGAAGCAGGCCTGTAAGGAAGGCTGCTGTCGACTCACCTCTTGTTTTAGGAGATGAGCCCTGCTGTACCCTGTGTGCTTGGATGCCTAGTTTGCCAGGCTGCTAAGAGCCAGAATCCGTGCTATAGAATGGCTGCGCTTTAGTTCACGTTGCCGATCCCGAAGCCAGAGGAATTGTACAGTGCTCGTGTTCGAGAGACTGGGGAAAGGGTCCCATGCGGGACGTGGAGTGAGAAACAGGCCGGTGCGGAAGGCAGCTCTCAACTCACCTCTGGTTTAGGAGGCTAGTACCCTTGCCCCCGGGTGTGCCTGCAGGCCTCAAGCCAAGCGCCTAACTCAAAGGAACAGCTCTGTCGAGAATTCCTGCTTCGGCTACGATAGCCATGCCTGAGGCCGGAAGCATTTTGCTGTGTGCATGCGTGAGCGCCCTGCCAGGGAGGCCCAAGCCATTTCCTGTGTGAGACTCAGGCCCAGGCAGACAGCAGCACACGACTCCCCACTTGTTTCCTGAAGCCAGCACTGCGGCCCCACTTTGGCATGGAAGTCTGATAGCTGGCACTCTAACTCGAAGAGACAACAGTGGAGAGACACCGTGCTTTAGCCTTACCGCCGGCCTCTGCGTGGGAGGAGGCCGTTTAGGGTGTACTGTGGGTGAGAGCCTGGGGCGGGGTTCCATTTCGTACGACAGGGGGAGAGGCAGGCCGGACAGCCGGCAGCTCTCAACTCACATCATCCTTATGGGGCTCGTACCGTTGCCCCGGGGGTGCGTGCAGGCTGAAAGACAGCCACCTAGCTCGAAGGAAGGACTCGGGAGACGATGCGTGCTTCAGCTCAAACAGCCGCTCCTGAGGGTGGAAGCATTCTGTTGTGTGCGTGCGTGAGAGCACTGCAAGGGAGTCCCAAACCTAATTCCGAGAGAGCCTCCGGCTGCTGCACAGGGCAGCACTCGACTCCCCACTTGTTTCATGAAGCTAGCACTGAGGCCCCACTTTTGCATGGAAGTCTCATCGCTTGCGTTCTACCTCGAAGAAACCACAGTGTACAGAAACCGTGCTTTAGCTACCTTCCACCTCTCTGAGGGAGGAAGCACTTTCCCGGCTACCGTGGGTGAGAGCCTGGG
The DNA here is from genome assembly GCF_029215605.1 of Mirounga angustirostris. Lineage (NCBI taxonomy): Eukaryota > Metazoa > Chordata > Mammalia > Carnivora > Phocidae > Mirounga > Mirounga angustirostris. Next base: position 161,659,049 of record NW_026991710.1, on the reverse strand, counting down.
GAACGGGTTCCTTCCGTGCAACCGAGGGAGAAGCAGCCCGGGCCAGAAGGCACCTCGCGACTCAGCTGTTGGTACCTGGAGCTAACACTACTGCTCCATGGGTGCACAGGAATGCTAAGTGCTCCACACTGATTTGGAAGAAAGACGCCCATAAAGAATCCCAGCCTCAGCTCCTTCGCCTCTCCAGAGGGTGGCAGCATTTTCCACTCTACTGGAGTGCAAGCCTGAGGAAGGGGTCCCGGCAGAATTCCGAGGGAGAAATAAGCATGGGCAGGAGGCACCTGTCGGCTCCACTCTTGTTTCGGGGAACTTGATCGGCTCTCCCGTGTGTGCGTGGAGTCCTAAGTGCCATCCACCCGACGCAAAGGAACACACCTGTAGAGAACGCGTGCCTCAGCAAAGATCGCCCTTCCCGAGCGTGACCTTCACCCATTGTGTGTTTCTGTGAAAGCCTGACCAATGGAACCTCAACGCAAGTCGGAGTGAGAAGCAGGCCTGTAAGGAAGGCTGCTGTCGACTCACCTCTTGTTTTAGGAGATGAGCCCTGCTGTACCCTGTGTGCTTGGATGCCTAGTTTGCCAGGCTGCTAAGAGCCAGAATCCGTGCTATAGAATGGCTGCGCTTTAGTTCACGTTGCCGTTCCCAAAGCCAGAGGAATTGTACAGTGCTCGTGTTCGAGAGACTGGGGAAAGGGTCCCATGCGGGACGTGGAGTGAGAAACAGGCCGGTGCGGAAGGCAGCTCTCAACTCACCTCTGGTTTAGGAGGCTAGTACCCTTGCCCCCGGGTGTGCCTGCAGGCCTCAAGCCAAGCGCCTAACTCAAAGGAACAGCTCTGTCGAGAATTCCTGCTTCGGCTACGATAGCCATGCCTGAGGCCGGAAGCATTTTGCTGTGTGCATGCGTGAGCGCCCTGCCAGGGAGGCCCAAGCCATTTCCTGTGTGAGACTTAGGCCCAGGCAGACGGCAGCACACGACTCCCCACTTGTTTCCTGAAGCCAGCACTGCGGCCCCACTTTGGCATGGAAGTCTGATAGCTGGCACTCTAACTCGAAGAGACAACAGTGGAGAGACACCGTGCTTTAGCCTTACCGCCGGCCTCTGCGTGGGAGGAGGCCGTTTAGTGTGTACTGTGGGTGAGAGCCTGGGGCGGGGTTCCATTTCGTACGACCGGGGGAGAGGCAGGCCGGACAGCCGGCAGCTCTCAACTCACATCATCCTTATGGGGCTCGTACCGTTGCCCCGGGGGTGCGTTCAGGCTGAAAGACAGCCACCTAGCTCGAAGGAAGGACTCGGGAGACGATGCGTGCTTCAGCTCAAACAGCCGCTCCTGAGCGTGGAAGCATTCTGTTGTGTGCGTGCGTGAGAGCACTGCAAGGGAGTCCCAAACCTAATTCCGAGGGAGCCTCCGGCTGCTGCACAGGGCAGCACTCGACTCCCCACTTGTTTCATGAAGCTAGCACTGAGGCCCCACTTTTGCATGGAAGTCTCATCGCTTGCGTTCTACCTCGAAGAAACCACAGTGTACAGAAACCGTGCTTTAGCTACCTTCCACCTCTCTGAGGGAGGAAGCACTTTCCCGGCTACCGTGGGTGAGAGCCTGGGGCACGGGTTCCTTCCGTGCAACCGAGGGAGAAGCAGCCCGGGCCAGAAGGCACCTCGCGACTCAGCTGTTGGTACCTGGAGCTAACACTACTGCTCCATGGGTGCACAGGAATGCTAAGTGCTCCACACTGATTTGGAAGAAAGACGCCCGTAAAGAATCCCAGCCTCAGCTCCTTCGCCTCTCCACAGGGTGGCAGCATTTTCCACTCTACTGGAGTGCAAGCCTGAGGAAGGGGTCCCGGCAGAATTCCGAGGGAGAAATAAGCATGGGCAGAAGGCACCTGTCGGCTCCACTCTTGTTTCGGGGAACTAGATCGGCTCTCCCGTGTGTGCGTGGAGTCCTAAGTGCCATCCACCCGACGCAAAGGAACACACCTGTAGAGAACGCGTGCCTCAGCAAAGATCGCCCTTCCCGAGCGTGACCTTCACCCATTGTGTGTTTCTGTGAAAGCCTGACCAATGGAACCTCAACGCAAGTCGGAGTGAGAAGCAGGCCTGTAAGGAAGGCTGCTGTCGACTCACCTCTTGTTTTAGGAGATGAGCCCTGCTGTACCCTGTGTGCTTGGATGCCTAGTTTGCCAGGCTGCTAAGAGCCAGAATCCGTGCTATAGAATGGCTGCGCTTTAGTTCACGTTGCCGTTCCCAAAGCCAGAGGAATTGTACAGTGCTCGTGTTCGAGAGACTGGGGAAAGGGTCCCATGCGGGACGTGGAGTGAGAAACAGGCCGGTGCGGAAGGCAGCTCTCAACTCACCTCTGGTTTAGGAGGCTAGTACCCTTGCCCCCGGGTGTGCCTGCAGGCCTCAAGCCAAGCGCCTAACTCAAAGGAACAGCTCTGTCGAGAATTCCTGCTTCGGCTACGATAGCCATGCCTGAGGCCGGAAGCATTTTGCTGTGTGCATGCGTGAGCGCCCTGCCAGGGAGGCCCAAGCCATTTCCTGTGTGAGACTTAGGCCCAGGCAGACGGCAGCACACGACTCCCCACTTGTTTCCTGAAGCCAGCACTGCGGCCCCACTTTGGCATGGAAGTCTGATAGCTGGCACTCTAACTCGAAGAGACAACAGTGGAGAGACACCGTGCTTTAGCCTTACCGCCGGCCTCTGCGTGGGAGGAGGCCGTTTAGTGTGTACTGTGGGTGAGAGCCTGGGGCGGGGTTCCATTTCGTACGACCGGGGGAGAGGCAGGCCGGACAGCCGGCAGCTCTCAACTCACATCATCCTTATGGGGCTCGTACCGTTGCCCCGGGGGTGCGTTCAGGCTGAAAGACAGCCACCTAGCTCGAAGGAAGGACTCGGGAGACGATGCGTGCTTCAGCTCAAACAGCCGCTCCTGAGGGTGGAAGCATTCTGTTGTGTGCGTGCGTGAGAGCACTGCAAGGGAGTCCCAAACCTAATTCCGAGGGAGCCTCCGGCTGCTGCACAGGGCAGCACTCGACTCCCCACTTGTTTCATGAAGCTAGCACTGAGGCCCCACTTTTGCATGGAAGTCTCATCGCTTGCGTTCTACCTCGAAGAAACCACAGTGTACAGAAACCGTGCTTTAGCTACCTTCCACCTCTCTGAGGGAGGAAGCACTTTCCCGGCTACCGTGGGTGAGAGCCTGGGGAACGGGTTCCTTCCGTGCAACGGAGGGAGAAGCAGCCCGGGCCAGAAGGCACCTCGTGACTCAGCTGTTGGTACCTGGAGCTAACACTACTGCTCCATGGGTGCACAGGAATGCTAAGTGCTCCACACTGATTTGGAAGAAAGACGCCCGTAAAGAATCCCAGCCTCAGCTCCTTCGCCTCTCCAGAGGGTGGCAGCATTTTCCACTCTACTGGAGTGCAAGCCTGAGGAAGGGGTCCCGGCAGAATTCCGAGGGAGAAATAAGCATGGGCAGGAGGCACCTGTCGGCTCCACTCTTGTTTCGGGGAACTTGATCGGCTCTCCCGTGTGTGCGTGGAGTCCTAAGTGCCATCCACCCGACGCAAAGGAACACACCTGTAGAGAACGCGTGCCTCAGCAAAGATCGCCCTTCCCGAGCGTGACCTTCACCCATTGTGTGTTTCTGTGAAAGCCTGACCAATGGAACCTCAACGCAAGTCGGAGTGAGAAGCAGGCCTGTAAGGAAGGCTGCTGTCGACTCACCTCTTGTTTTAGGAGATGAGCCCTGCTGTACCCTGTGTGCTTGGATGCCTAGTTTGCCAGGCTGCTAAGAGCCAGAATCCGTGCTATAGAATGGCTGCGCTTTAGTTCACGTTGCCGTTCCCAAAGCCAGAGGAATTGTACAGTGCTCGTGTTCGAGAGACTGGGGAAAGGGTCCCATGCGGGACGTGGAGTGAGAAACAGGCCGGTGCGGAAGGCAGCTCTCAACTCACCTCTGGTTTAGGAGGCTAGTACCCTTGCCCCCGGGTGTGCCTGCAGGCCTCAAGCCAAGCGCCTAACTCAAAGGAACAGCTCTGTCGAGAATTCCTGCTTCGGCTACGATAGCCATGCCTGAGGCCGGAAGCATTTTGCTGTGTGCATGCGTGAGCGCCCTGCCAGGGAGGCCCAAGCCATTTCCTGTGTGAGACTTAGGCCCAGGCAGACGGCAGCACACGACTCCCCACTTGTTTCCTGAAGCCAGCACTGCGGCCCCACTTTGGCATGGAAGTCTGATAGCTGGCACTCTAACTCGAAGAGACAACAGTGGAGAGACACCGTGCTTTAGCCTTACCGCCGGCCTCTGCGTGGGAGGAGGCCGTTTAGTGTGTACTGTGGGCGAGAGCCTGGGGCGGGGTTCCATTTCGTACGACCGGGGGAGAGGCAGGCCGGACAGCCGGCAGCTCTCAACTCACATCATGCTTATGGGGCTCGTACCGTTGCCCCGGGGGTGCGTTCAGGCTGAAAGACAGCCACCTAGCTCGAAGGAAGGACTCGGGAGACGATGCGTGCTTCAGCTCAAACAGCCGCTCCTGAGCGTGGAAGCATTCTGTTGTGTGCGTGCGTGAGAGCACTGCAAGGGAGTCCCAAACCTAATTCCGAGGGAGCCTCCGGCTGCTGCACAGGGCAGCACTCGACTCCCCACTTGTTTCATGAAGCTAGCACTGAGGCCCCACTTTTGCATGGAAGTCTCATCGCTTGCGTTCTACCTCGAAGAAACCACAGTGTACAGAAACCGTGCTTTAGCTACCTTCCACCTCTCTGAGGGAGGAAGCACTTTCCCGGCTACCGTGGGTGAGAGCCTGGGGCACGGGTTCCTTCCGTGCAACCGAGGGAGAAGCAGCCCGGGCCAGAAGGCACCTCGCGACTCAGCTGTTGGTACCTGGAGCTAACACTACTGCTCCATGGGTGCACAGGAATGCTAAGTGCTCCACACTGATTTGGAAGAAAGACGCCCGTAAAGAATCCCAGCCTCAGCTCCTTCGCCTCTCCACAGGGTGGCAGCATTTTCCACTCTACTGGAGTGCAAGCCTGAGGAAGGGGTCCCGGCAGAATTCCGAGGGAGAAATAAGCATGGGCAGAAGGCACCTGTCGGCTCCACTCTTGTTTCGGGGAACTAGATCGGCTCTCCCGTGTGTGCGTGGAGTCCTAAGTGCCATCCACCCGACGCAAAGGAACACACCTGTAGAGAACGCGTGCCTCAGCAAAGATCGCCCTTCCCGAGCGTGACCTTCACCCATTGTGTGTTTCTGTGAAAGCCTGACCAATGGAACCTCAACGCAAGTCGGAGTGAGAAGCAGGCCTGTAAGGAAGGCTGCTGTCGACTCACCTCTTGTTTTAGGAGATGAGCCCTGCTGTACCCTGTGTGCTTGGATGCCTAGTTTGCCAGGCTGCTAAGAGCCAGAATCCGTGCTATAGAATGGCTGCGCTTTAGTTCACGTTGCCGATCCCGAAGCCAGAGGAATTGTACAGTGCTCGTGTTCGAGAGACTGGGGAAAGGGTCCCATGCGGGACGTGGAGTGAGAAACAGGCCGGTGCGGAAGGCAGCTCTCAACTCACCTCTGGTTTAGGAGGCTAGTACCCTTGCCCCCGGGTGTGCCTGCAGGCCTCAAGCCAAGCGCCTAACTCAAAGGAACAGCTCTGTCGAGAATTCCTGCTTCGGCTACGATAGCCATGCCTGAGGCCGGAAGCATTTTGCTGTGTGCATGCGTGAGCGCCCTGCCAGGGAGGCCCAAGCCATTTCCTGTGTGAGACTCAGGCCCAGGCAGACAGCAGCACACGACTCCCCACTTGTTTCCTGAAGCCAGCACTGCGGCCCCACTTTGGCATGGAAGTCTGATAGCTGGCACTCTAACTCGAAGAGACAACAGTGGAGAGACACCGTGCTTTAGCCTTACCGCCGGCCTCTGCGTGGGAGGAGGCCGTTTAGGGTGTACTGTGGGTGAGAGCCTGGGGCGGGGTTCCATTTCGTACGACAGGGGGAGAGGCAGGCCGGACAGCCGGCAGCTCTCAACTCACATCATCCTTATGGGGCTCGTACCGTTGCCCCGGGGGTGCGTGCAGGCTGAAAGACAGCCACCTAGCTCGAAGGAAGGACTCGGGAGACGATGCGTGCTTCAGCTCAAACAGCCGCTCCTGAGGGTGGAAGCATTCTGTTGTGTGCGTGCGTGAGAGCACTGCAAGGGAGTCCCAAACCTAATTCCGAGAGAGCCTCCGGCTGCTGCACAGGGCAGCACTCGACTCCCCACTTGTTTCATGAAGCTAGCACTGAGGCCCCACTTTTGCATGGAAGTCTCATCGCTTGCGTTCTACCTCGAAGAAACCACAGTGTACAGAAACCGTGCTTTAGCTACCTTCCACCTCTCTGAGGGAGGAAGCACTTTCCCGGCTACCGTGGGTGAGAGCCTGGGGAACGGGTTCCTTCCGTGCAACGGAGGGAGAAGCAGCCCGGGCCAGAAGGCACCTCGTGACTCAGCTGTTGGTACCTGGAGCTAACACTACTGCTCCATGGGTGCACAGGAATGCTAAGTGCTCCACACTGATTTGGAAGAAAGACGCCCGTAAAGAATCCCAGCCTCAGCTCCTTCGCCTCTCCAGAGGGTGGCAGCATTTTCCACTCTACTGGAGTGCAAGCCTGAGGAAGGGGTCCCGGCAGAATTCCGAGGGAGAAATAAGCATGGGCAGGAGGCACCTGTCGGCTCCACTCTTGTTTCGGGGAACTTGATCGGCTCTCCCGTGTGTGCGTGGAGTCCTAAGTGCCATCCACCCGACGCAAAGGAACACACCTGTAGAGAACGCGTGCCTCAGCAAAGATCGCCCTTCCCGAGCGTGACCTTCACCCATTGTGTGTTTCTGTGAAAGCCTGACCAATGGAACCTCAACGCAAGTCGGAGTGAGAAGCAGGCCTGTAAGGAAGGCTGCTGTCGACTCACCTCTTGTTTTAGGAGATGAGCCCTGCTGTACCCTGTGTGCTTGGATGCCTAGTTTGCCAGGCTGCTAAGAGCCAGAATCCGTGCTATAGAATGGCTGCGCTTTAGTTCACGTTGCCGTTCCCAAAGCCAGAGGAATTGTACAGTGCTCGTGTTCGAGAGACTGGGGAAAGGGTCCCATGCGGGACGTGGAGTGAGAAACAGGCCGGTGCGGAAGGCAGCTCTCAACTCACCTCTGGTTTAGGAGGCTAGTACCCTTGCCCCCGGGTGTGCCTGCAGGCCTCAAGCCAAGCGCCTAACTCAAAGGAACAGCTCTGTCGAGAATTCCTGCTTCGGCTACGATAGCCATGCCTGAGGCCGGAAGCATTTTGCTGTGTGCATGCGTGAGCGCCCTGCCAGGGAGGCCCAAGCCATTTCCTGTGTGAGACTTAGGCCCAGGCAGACGGCAGCACACGACTCCCCACTTGTTTCCTGAAGCCAGCACTGCGGCCCCACTTTGGCATGGAAGTCTGATAGCTGGCACTCTAACTCGAAGAGACAACAGTGGAGAGACACCGTGCTTTAGCCTTACCGCCGGCCTCTGCGTGGGAGGAGGCCGTTTAGTGTGTACTGTGGGCGAGAGCCTGGGGCGGGGTTCCATTTCGTACGACCGGGGGAGAGGCAGGCCGGACAGCCGGCAGCTCTCAACTCACATCATGCTTATGGGGCTCGTACCGTTGCCCCGGGGGTGCGTTCAGGCTGAAAGACAGCCACCTAGCTCGAAGGAAGGACTCGGGAGACGATGCGTGCTTCAGCTCAAACAGCCGCTCCTGAGCGTGGAAGCATTCTGTTGTGTGCGTGCGTGAGAGCACTGCAAGGGAGTCCCAAACCTAATTCCGAGGGAGCCTCCGGCTGCTGCACAGGGCAGCACTCGACTCCCCACTTGTTTCATGAAGCTAGCACTGAGGCCCCACTTTTGCATGGAAGTCTCATCGCTTGCGTTCTACCTCGAAGAAACCACAGTGTACAGAAACCGTGCTTTAGCTACCTTCCACCTCTCTGAGGGAGGAAGCACTTTCCCGGCTACCGTGGGTGAGAGCCTGGGGCACGGGTTCCTTCCGTGCAACCGAGGGAGAAGCAGCCCGGGCCAGAAGGCACCTCGCGACTCAGCTGTTGGTACCTGGAGCTAACACTACTGCTCCATGGGTGCACAGGAATGCTAAGTGCTCCACACTGATTTGGAAGAAAGACGCCCGTAAAGAATCCCAGCCTCAGCTCCTTCGCCTCTCCACAGGGTGGCAGCATTTTCCACTCTACTGGAGTGCAAGCCTGAGGAAGGGGTCCCGGCAGAATTCCGAGGGAGAAATAAGCATGGGCAGAAGGCACCTGTCGGCTCCACTCTTGTTTCGGGGAACTAGATCGGCTCTCCCGTGTGTGCGTGGAGTCCTAAGTGCCATCCACCCGACGCAAAGGAACACACCTGTAGAGAACGCGTGCCTCAGCAAAGATCGCCCTTCCCGAGCGTGACCTTCACCCATTGTGTGTTTCTGTGAAAGCCTGACCAATGGAACCTCAACGCAAGTCGGAGTGAGAAGCAGGCCTGTAAGGAAGGCTGCTGTCGACTCACCTCTTGTTTTAGGAGATGAGCCCTGCTGTACCCTGTGTGCTTGGATGCCTAGTTTGCCAGGCTGCTAAGAGCCAGAATCCGTGCTATAGAATGGCTGCGCTTTAGTTCACGTTGCCGATCCCGAAGCCAGAGGAATTGTACAGTGCTCGTGTTCGAGAGACTGGGGAAAGGGTCCCATGCGGGACGTGGAGTGAGAAACAGGCCGGTGCGGAAGGCAGCTCTCAACTCACCTCTGGTTTAGGAGGCTAGTACCCTTGCCCCCGGGTGTGCCTGCAGGCCTCAAGCCAAGCGCCTAACTCAAAGGAACAGCTCTGTCGAGAATTCCTGCTTCGGCTACGATAGCCATGCCTGAGGCCGGAAGCATTTTGCTGTGTGCATGCGTGAGCGCCCTGCCAGGGAGGCCCAAGCCATTTCCTGTGTGAGACTCAGGCCCAGGCAGACAGCAGCACACGACTCCCCACTTGTTTCCTGAAGCCAGCACTGCGGCCCCACTTTGGCATGGAAGTCTGATAGCTGGCACTCTAACTCGAAGAGACAACAGTGGAGAGACACCGTGCTTTAGCCTTACCGCCGGCCTCTGCGTGGGAGGAGGCCGTTTAGGGTGTACTGTGGGTGAGAGCCTGGGGCGGGGTTCCATTTCGTACGACAGGGGGAGAGGCAGGCCGGACAGCCGGCAGCTCTCAACTCACATCATCCTTATGGGGCTCGTACCGTTGCCCCGGGGGTGCGTGCAGGCTGAAAGACAGCCACCTAGCTCGAAGGAAGGACTCGGGAGACGATGCGTGCTTCAGCTCAAACAGCCGCTCCTGAGGGTGGAAGCATTCTGTTGTGTGCGTGCGTGAGAGCACTGCAAGGGAGTCCCAAACCTAATTCCGAGAGAGCCTCCGGCTGCTGCACAGGGCAGCACTCGACTCCCCACTTGTTTCATGAAGCTAGCACTGAGGCCCCACTTTTGCATGGAAGTCTCATCGCTTGCGTTCTACCTCGAAGAAACCACAGTGTACAGAAACCGTGCTTTAGCTACCTTCCACCTCTCTGAGGGAGGAAGCACTTTCCCGGCTACCGTGGGTGAGAGCCTGGGGAACGGGTTCCTTCCGTGCAACCGAGGGAGAAGCAGCCCGGGCCAGAAGGCACCTCGCGACTCAGCTGTTGGTACCTGGAGCTAACACTACTGCTCCATGGGTGCACAGGAATGCTAAGTGCTCCACACTGATTTGGAAGAAAGACGCCCATAAAGAATCCCAGCCTCAGCTCCTTCGCCTCTCCAGAGGGTGGCAGCATTTTCCACTCTACTGGAGTGCAAGCCTGAGGAAGGGGTCCCGGCAGAATTCCGAGGGAGAAATAAGCATGGGCAGGAGGCACCTGTCGGCTCCACTCTTGTTTCGGGGAACTTGATCGGCTCTCCCGTGTGTGCGTGGAGTCCTAAGTGCCATCCACCCGACGCAAAGGAACACACCTGTAGAGAACGCGTGCCTCAGCAAAGATCGCCCTTCCCGAGCGTGACCTTCACCCATTGTGTGTTTCTGTGAAAGCCTGACCAATGGAACCTCAACGCAAGTCGGAGTGAGAAGCAGGCCTGTAAGGAAGGCTGCTGTCGACTCACCTCTTGTTTTAGGAGATGAGCCCTGCTGTACCCTGTGTGCTTGGATGCCTAGTTTGCCAGGCTGCTAAGAGCCAGAATCCGTGCTATAGAATGGCTGCGCTTTAGTTCACGTTGCCGTTCCCAAAGCCAGAGGAATTGTACAGTGCTCGTGTTCGAGAGACTGGGGAAAGGGTCCCATGCGGGACGTGGAGTGAGAAACAGGCCGGTGCGGAAGGCAGCTCTCAACTCACCTCTGGTTTAGGAGGCTAGTACCCTTGCCCCCGGGTGTGCCTGCAGGCCTCAAGCCAAGCGCCTAACTCAAAGGAACAGCTCTGTCGAGAATTCCTGCTTCGGCTACGATAGCCATGCCTGAGGCCGGAAGCATTTTGCTGTGTGCATGCGTGAGCGCCCTGCCAGGGAGGCCCAAGCCATTTCCTGTGTGAGACTTAGGCCCAGGCAGACGGCAGCACACGACTCCCCACTTGTTTCCTGAAGCCAGCACTGCGGCCCCACTTTGGCATGGAAGTCTGATAGCTGGCACTCTAACTCGAAGAGACAACAGTGGAGAGACACCGTGCTTTAGCCTTACCGCCGGCCTCTGCGTGGGAGGAGGCCGTTTAGTGTGTACTGTGGGTGAGAGCCTGGGGCGGGGTTCCATTTCGTACGACCGGGGGAGAGGCAGGCCGGACAGCCGGCAGCTCTCAACTCACATCATCCTTATGGGGCTCGTACCGTTGCCCCGGGGGTGCGTTCAGGCTGAAAGACAGCCACCTAGCTCGAAGGAAGGACTCGGGAGACGATGCGTGCTTCAGCTCAAACAGCCGCTCCTGAGCGTGGAAGCATTCTGTTGTGTGCGTGCGTGAGAGCACTGCAAGGGAGTCCCAAACCTAATTCCGAGGGAGCCTCCGGCTGCTGCACAGGGCAGCACTCGACTCCCCACTTGTTTCATGAAGCTAGCACTGAGGCCCCACTTTTGCATGGAAGTCTCATCGCTTGCGTTCTACCTCGAAGAAACCACAGTGTACAGAAACCGTGCTTTAGCTACCTTCCACCTCTCTGAGGGAGGAAGCACTTTCCCGGCTACCGTGGGTGAGAGCCTGGGGCACGGGTTCCTTCCGTGCAACCGAGGGAGAAGCAGCCCGGGCCAGAAGGCACCTCGCGACTCAGCTGTTGGTACCTGGAGCTAACACTACTGCTCCATGGGTGCACAGGAATGCTAAGTGCTCCACACTGATTTGGAAGAAAGACGCCCGTAAAGAATCCCAGCCTCAGCTCCTTCGCCTCTCCACAGGGTGGCAGCATTTTCCACTCTACTGGAGTGCAAGCCTGAGGAAGGGGTCCCGGCAGAATTCCGAGGGAGAAATAAGCATGGGCAGAAGGCACCTGTCGGCTCCACTCTTGTTTCGGGGAACTAGATCGGCTCTCCCGTGTGTGCGTGGAGTCCTAAGTGCCATCCACCCGACGCAAAGGAACACACCTGTAGAGAACGCGTGCCTCAGCAAAGATCGCCCTTCCCGAGCGTGACCTTCACCCATTGTGTGTTTCTGTGAAAGCCTGACCAATGGAACCTCAACGCAAGTCGGAGTGAGAAGCAGGCCTGTAAGGAAGGCTGCTGTCGACTCACCTCTTGTTTTAGGAGATGAGCCCTGCTGTACCCTGTGTGCTTGGATGCCTAGTTTGCCAGGCTGCTAAGAGCCAGAATCCGTGCTATAGAATGGCTGCGCTTTAGTTCACGTTGCCGTTCCCAAAGCCAGAGGAATTGTACAGTGCTCGTGTTCGAGAGACTGGGGAAAGGGTCCCATGCGGGACGTGGAGTGAGAAACAGGCCGGTGCGGAAGGCAGCTCTCAACTCACCTCTGGTTTAGGAGGCTAGTACCCTTGCCCCCGGGTGTGCCTGCAGGCCTCAAGCCAAGCGCCTAACTCAAAGGAACAGCTCTGTCGAGAATTCCTGCTTCGGCTACGATAGCCATGCCTGAGGCCGGAAGCATTTTGCTGTGTGCATGCGTGAGCGCCCTGCCAGGGAGGCCCAAGCCATTTCCTGTGTGAGACTTAGGCCCAGGCAGACGGCAGCACACGACTCCCCACTTGTTTCCTGAAGCCAGCACTGCGGCCCCACTTTGGCATGGAAGTCTGATAGCTGGCACTCTAACTCGAAGAGACAACAGTGGAGAGACACCGTGCTTTAGCCTTACCGCCGGCCTCTGCGTGGGAGGAGGCCGTTTAGTGTGTACTGTGGGTGAGAGCCTGGGGCGGGGTTCCATTTCGTACGACCGGGGGAGAGGCAGGCCGGACAGCCGGCAGCTCTCAACTCACATCATCCTTATGGGGCTCGTACCGTTGCCCCGGGGGTGCGTTCAGGCTGAAAGACAGCCACCTAGCTCGAAGGAAGGACTCGGGAGACGATGCGTGCTTCAGCTCAAACAGCCGCTCCTGAGCGTGGAAGCATTCTGTTGTGTGCGTGCGTGAGAGCACTGCAAGGGAGTCCCAAACCTAATTCCGAGGGAGCCTCCGGCTGCTGCACAGGGCAGCACTCGACTCCCCACTTGTTTCATGAAGCTAGCACTGAGGCCCCACTTTTGCATGGAAGTCTCATCGCTTGCGTTCTACCTCGAAGAAACCACAGTGTACAGAAACCGTGCTTTAGCTACCTTCCACCTCTCTGAGGGAGGAAGCACTTTCCCGGCTACCGTGCGTGAGAGCCTGGGGAACGGGTTCCTTCCGTGCAACCGAGGGAGAAGCAGCCCGGGCCAGAAGGCACCTCGCGACTCAGCTGTTGGTACCTGGAGCTAACACTACTGCTCCATGGGTGCACAGGAATGCTAAGTGCTCCACACTGATTTGGAAGAAAGACGCCCGTAAAGAATCCCAGCCTCAGCTCCTTCGCCTCTCCAGAGGGTGGCAGCATTTTCCACTCTACTGGAGTGCAAGCCTGAGGAAGGGGTCCCGGCAGAATTCCGAGGGAGAAATAAGCATGGGCAGGAGGCACCTGTCGGCTCCACTCTTGTTTCGGGGAACTTGATCGGCTCTCCCGTGTGTGCGTGGAGTCCTAAGTGCCATCCACCCGACGCAAAGGAACACACCTGTAGAGAACGCGTGCCTCAGCAAAGATCGCCCTTCCCGAGCGTGACCTTCACCCATTGTGTGTTTCTGTGAAAGCCTGACCAATGGAACCTCAACGCAAGTCGGAGTGAGAAGCAGGCCTGTAAGGAAGGCTGCTGTCGACTCACCTCTTGTTTTAGGAGATGAGCCCTGCTGTACCCTGTGTGCTTGGATGCCTAGTTTGCCAGGCTGCTAAGAGCCAGAATCCGTGCTATAGAATGGCTGCGCTTTAGTTCACGTTGCCGTTCCCAAAGCCAGAGGAATTGTACAGTGCTCGTGTTCGAGAGACTGGGGAAAGGGTCCCATGCGGGACGTGGAGTGAGAAACAGGCCGGTGCGGAAGGCAGCTCTCAACTCACATCTGGTTTAGGAGGCTAGTACCCTTGCCCCCGGGTGTGCCTGCAGGCCTCAAGCCAAGCGCCTAACTCAAAGGAACAGCTCTGTCGAGAATTCCTGCTTCGGCTACGATAGCCATGCCTGAGGCCGGAAGCATTTTGCTGTGTGCATGCGTGAGCGCCCTGCCAGGGAGGCCCAAGCCATTTCCTGTGTGAGACTTAGGCCCAGGCAGACGGCAGCACACGACTCCCCACTTGTTTCCTGAAGCCAGCACTGCGGCCCCACTTTGGCATGGAAGTCTGATAGCTGGCACTCTAACTCGAAGAGACAACAGTGGAGAGACACCGTGCTTTAGCCTTACCGCCGGCCTCTGCGTGGGAGGAGGCCGTTTAGGGTGTACTGTGGGTGAGATCCTGGGGCGGGCTTCCATTTCGTACGACCGGGGGAGAGGCAGGCCGGACAGCCGGCAGCTCTCAACTCACATCATCCTTATGGGGCTCGTACCGTTGCCCCGGGGGTGCGTTCAGGCTGAAAGACAGCCACCTAGCTCGAAGGAAGGACTCGGGAGACGATGCGTGCTTCAGCTCAAACAGCCGCTCCTGAGGGTGGAAGCATTCTGTTGTGTGCGTGCGTGAGAGCACTGCAAGGGAGTCCCAAACCTAATTCCGAGGGAGCCTCCGGCTGCTGCACAGGGCAGCACTCGACTCCCCACTTGTTTCATGAAGCTAGCACTGAGGCCCCACTTTTGCATGGAAGTCTCATCGCTTGCGTTCTACCTCGAAGAAACCACAGTGTACAGAAACCGTGCTTTAGCTACCTTCCACCTCTCTGAGGGAGGAAGCACTTTCCCGGCTACCGTGGGTGAGAGCCTGGGGAACGGGTTCCTTCCGTGCAACGGAGGGAGAAGCAGCCCGGGCCAGAAGGCACCTCGTGACTCAGCTGTTGGTACCTGGAGCTAACACTACTGCTCCATGGGTGCACAGGAATGCTAAGTGCTCCACACTGATTTGGAAGAAAGACGCCCGTAAAGAATCCCAGCCTCAGCTCCTTCGCCTCTCCAGAGGGTGGCAGCATTTTCCACTCTACTGGAGTGCAAGCCTGAGGAAGGGGTCCCGGCAGAATTCCGAGGGAGAAATAAGCATGGGCAGGAGGCACCTGTCGGCTCCACTCTTGTTTCGGGGAACTTGATCGGCTCTCCCGTGTGTGCGTGGAGTCCTAAGTGCCATCCACCCGACGCAAAGGAACACACCTGTAGAGAACGCGTGCCTCAGCAAAGATCGCCCTTCCCGAGCGTGACCTTCACCCATTGTGTGTTTCTGTGAAAGCCTGACCAATGGAACCTCAACGCAAGTCGGAGTGAGAAGCAGGCCTGTAAGGAAGGCTGCTGTCGACTCACCTCTTGTTTTAGGAGATGAGCCCTGCTGTACCCTGTGTGCTTGGATGCCTAGTTTGCCAGGCTGCTAAGAGCCAGAATCCGTGCTATAGAATGGCTGCGCTTTAGTTCACGTTGCCGTTCCCAAAGCCAGAGGAATTGTACAGTGCTCGTGTTCGAGAGACTGGGGAAAGGGTCCCATGCGGGACGTGGAGTGAGAAACAGGCCGGTGCGGAAGGCAGCTCTCAACTCACCTCTGGTTTAGGAGGCTAGTACCCTTGCCCCCGGGTGTGCCTGCAGGCCTCAAGCCAAGCGCCTAACTCAAAGGAACAGCTCTGTCGAGAATTCCTGCTTCGGCTACGATAGCCATGCCTGAGGCCGGAAGCATTTTGCTGTGTGCATGCGTGAGCGCCCTGCCAGGGAGGCCCAAGCCATTTCCTGTGTGAGACTTAGGCCCAGGCAGACGGCAGCACACGACTCCCCACTTGTTTCCTGAAGCCAGCACTGCGGCCCCACTTTGGCATGGAAGTCTGATAGCTGGCACTCTAACTCGAAGAGACAACAGTGGAGAGACACCGTGCTTTAGCCTTACCGCCGGCCTCTGCGTGGGAGGAGGCCGTTTAGTGTGTACTGTGGGCGAGAGCCTGGGGCGGGGTTCCATTTCGTACGACCGGGGGAGAGGCAGGCCGGACAGCCGGCAGCTCTCAACTCACATCATGCTTATGGGGCTCGTACCGTTGCCCCGGGGGTGCGTTCAGGCTGAAAGACAGCCACCTAGCTCGAAGGAAGGACTCGGGAGACGATGCGTGCTTCAGCTCAAACAGCCGCTCCTGAGCGTGGAAGCATTCTGTTGTGTGCGTGCGTGAGAGCACTGCAAGGGAGTCCCAAACCTAATTCCGAGGGAGCCTCCGGCTGCTGCACAGGGCAGCACTCGACTCCCCACTTGTTTCATGAAGCTAGCACTGAGGCCCCACTTTTGCATGGAAGTCTCATCGCTTGCGTTCTACCTCGAAGAAACCACAGTGTACAGAAACCGTGCTTTAGCTACCTTCCACCTCTCTGAGGGAGGAAGCACTTTCCCGGCTACCGTGGGTGAGAGCCTGGGGCACGGGTTCCTTCCGTGCAACCGAGGGAGAAGCAGCCCGGGCCAGAAGGCACCTCGCGACTCAGCTGTTGGTACCTGGAGCTAACACTACTGCTCCATGGGTGCACAGGAATGCTAAGTGCTCCACACTGATTTGGAAGAAAGACGCCCGTAAAGAATCCCAGCCTCAGCTCCTTCGCCTCTCCACAGGGTGGCAGCATTTTCCACTCTACTGGAGTGCAAGCCTGAGGAAGGGGTCCCGGCAGAATTCCGAGGGAGAAATAAGCATGGGCAGAAGGCACCTGTCGGCTCCACTCTTGTTTCGGGGAACTAGATCGGCTCTCCCGTGTGTGCGTGGAGTCCTAAGTGCCATCCACCCGACGCAAAGGAACACACCTGTAGAGAACGCGTGCCTCAGCAAAGATCGCCCTTCCCGAGCGTGACCTTCACCCATTGTGTGTTTCTGTGAAAGCCTGACCAATGGAACCTCAACGCAAGTCGGAGTGAGAAGCAGGCCTGTAAGGAAGGCTGCTGTCGACTCACCTCTTGTTTTAGGAGATGAGCCCTGCTGTACCCTGTGTGCTTGGATGCCTAGTTTGCCAGGCTGCTAAGAGCCAGAATCCGTGCTATAGAATGGCTGCGCTTTAGTTCACGTTGCCGATCCCGAAGCCAGAGGAATTGTACAGTGCTCGTGTTCGAGAGACTGGGGAAAGGGTCCCATGCGGGACGTGGAGTGAGAAACAGGCCGGTGCGGAAGGCAGCTCTCAACTCACCTCTGGTTTAGGAGGCTAGTACCCTTGTCCCCGGGTGTGCCTGCAGGCCTCAAGCCAAGCGCCTAACTCAAAGGAACAGCTCTGTCGAGAATTCCTGCTTCGGCTACGATAGCCATGCCTGAGGCCGGAAGCATTTTGCTGTGTGCATGCGTGAGCGCCCTGCCAGGGAGGCCCAAGCCATTTCCTGTGTGAGACTCAGGCCCAGGCAGACAGCAGCACACGACTCCCCACTTGTTTCCTGAAGCCAGCACTGCGGCCCCACTTTGGCATGGAAGTCTGATAGCTGGCACTCTAACTCGAAGAGACAACAGTGGAGAGACACCGTGCTTTAGCCTTACCGCCGGCCTCTGCGTGGGAGGAGGCCGTTTAGGGTGTACTGTGGGTGAGAGCCTGGGGCGGGGTTCCATTTCGTACGACAGGGGGAGAGGCAGGCCGGACAGCCGGCAGCTCTCAACTCACATCATCCTTATGGGGCTCGTACCGTTGCCCCGGGGGTGCGTGCAGGCTGAAAGACAGCCACCTAGCTCGAAGGAAGGACTCGGGAGACGATGCGTGCTTCAGCTCAAACAGCCGCTCCTGAGGGTGGAAGCATTCTGTTGTGTGCGTGCGTGAGAGCACTGCAAGGGAGTCCCAAACCTAATTCCGAGAGAGCCTCCGGCTGCTGCACAGGGCAGCACTCGACTCCCCACTTGTTTCATGAAGCTAGCACTGAGGCCCCACTTTTGCATGGAAGTCTCATCGCTTGCGTTCTACCTCGAAGAAACCACAGTGTACAGAAACCGTGCTTTAGCTACCTTCCACCTCTCTGAGGGAGGAAGCACTTTCCCGGCTACCGTGGGTGAGAGCCTGGGGAACGGGTTCCTTCCGTGCAACCGAGGGAGAAGCAGCCCGGGCCAGAAGGCACCTCGCGACTCAGCTGTTGGTACCTGGAGCTAACACTACTGCTCCATGGGTGCACAGGAATGCTAAGTGCTCCACACTGATTTGGAAGAAAGACGCCCATAAAGAATCCCAGCCTCAGCTCCTTCGCCTCTCCAGAGGGTGGCAGCATTTTCCACTCTACTGGAGTGCAAGCCTGAGGAAGGGGTCCCGGCAGAATTCCGAGGGAGAAATAAGCATGGGCAGGAGGCACCTGTCGGCTCCACTCTTGTTTCGGGGAACTTGATCGGCTCTCCCGTGTGTGCGTGGAGTCCTAAGTGCCATCCACCCGACGCAAAGGAACACACCTGTAGAGAACGCGTGCCTCAGCAAAGATCGCCCTTCCCGAGCGTGACCTTCACCCATTGTGTGTTTCTGTGAAAGCCTGACCAATGGAACCTCAACGCAAGTCGGAGTGAGAAGCAGGCCTGTAAGGAAGGCTGCTGTCGACTCACCTCTTGTTTTAGGAGATGAGCCCTGCTGTACCCTGTGTGCTTGGATGCCTAGTTTGCCAGGCTGCTAAGAGCCAGAATCCGTGCTATAGAATGGCTGCGCTTTAGTTCACGTTGCCGTTCCCAAAGCCAGAGGAATTGTACAGTGCTCGTGTTCGAGAGACTGGGGAAAGGGTCCCATGCGGGACGTGGAGTGAGAAACAGGCCGGTGCGGAAGGCAGCTCTCAACTCACATCTGGTTTAGGAGGCTAGTACCCTTGCCCCCGGGTGTGCCTGCAGGCCTCAAGCCAAGCGCCTAACTCAAAGGAACAGCTCTGTCGAGAATTCCTGCTTCGGCTACGATAGCCATGCCTGAGGCCGGAAGCATTTTGCTGTGTGCATGCGTGAGCGCCCTGCCAGGGAGGCCCAAGCCATTTCCTGTGTGAGACTTAGGCCCAGGCAGACGGCAGCACACGACTCCCCACTTGTTTCCTGAAGCCAGCACTGCGGCCCCACTTTGGCATGGAAGTCTGATAGCTGGCACTCTAACTCGAAGAGACAACAGTGGAGAGACACCGTGCTTTAGCCTTACCGCCGGCCTCTGCGTGGGAGGAGGCCGTTTAGGGTGTACTGTGGGTGAGATCCTGGGGCGGGCTTCCATTTCGTACGACCGGGGGAGAGGCAGGCCGGACAGCCGGCAGCTCTCAACTCACATCATCCTTATGGGGCTCGTACCGTTGCCCCGGGGGTGCGTTCAGGCTGAAAGACAGCCACCTAGCTCGAAGGAAGGACTCGGGAGACGATGCGTGCTTCAGCTCAAACAGCCGCTCCTGAGGGTGGAAGCATTCTGTTGTGTGCGTGCGTGAGAGCACTGCAAGGGAGTCCCAAACCTAATTCCGAGGGAGCCTCCGGCTGCTGCACAGGGCAGCACTCGACTCCCCACTTGTTTCATGAAGCTAGCACTGAGGCCCCACTTTTGCATGGAAGTCTCATCGCTTGCGTTCTACCTCGAAGAAACCACAGTGTACAGAAACCGTGCTTTAGCTACCTTCCACCTCTCTGAGGGAGGAAGCACTTTCCCGGCTACCGTGGGTGAGAGCCTGGGGAACGGGTTCCTTCCGTGCAACGGAGGGAGAAGCAGCCCGGGCCAGAAGGCACCTCGTGACTCAGCTGTTGGTACCTGGAGCTAACACTACTGCTCCATGGGTGCACAGGAATGCTAAGTGCTCCACACTGATTTGGAAGAAAGACGCCCGTAAAGAATCCCAGCCTCAGCTCCTTCGCCTCTCCAGAGGGTGGCAGCATTTTCCACTCTACTGGAGTGCAAGCCTGAGGAAGGGGTCCCGGCAGAATTCCGAGGGAGAAATAAGCATGGGCAGGAGGCACCTGTCGGCTCCACTCTTGTTTCGGGGAACTTGATCGGCTCTCCCGTGTGTGCGTGGAGTCCTAAGTGCCATCCACCCGACGCAAAGGAACACACCTGTAGAGAACGCGTGCCTCAGCAAAGATCGCCCTTCCCGAGCGTGACCTTCACCCATTGTGTGTTTCTGTGAAAGCCTGACCAATGGAACCTCAACGCAAGTCGGAGTGAGAAGCAGGCCTGTAAGGAAGGCTGCTGTCGACTCACCTCTTGTTTTAGGAGATGAGCCCTGCTGTACCCTGTGTGCTTGGATGCCTAGTTTGCCAGGCTGCTAAGAGCCAGAATCCGTGCTATAGAATGGCTGCGCTTTAGTTCACGTTGCCGTTCCCAAAGCCAGAGGAATTGTACAGTGCTCGTGTTCGAGAGACTGGGGAAAGGGTCCCATGCGGGACATGGAGTGAGAAACAGGCCGGTGCGGAAGGCAGCTCTCAACTCACCTCTGGTTTAGGAGGCTAGTACCCTTGCCCCCGGGTGTGCCTGCAGGCCTCAAGCCAAGCGCCTAACTCAAAGGAACAGCTCTGTCGAGAATTCCTGCTTCGGCTACGATAGCCATGCCTGAGGCCGGAAGCATTTTGCTGTGTGCATGCGTGAGCGCCCTGCCAGGGAGGCCCAAGCCATTTCCTGTGTGAGACTTAGGCCCAGGCAGACGGCAGCACACGACTCCCCACTTGTTTCCTGAAGCCAGCACTGCGGCCCCACTTTGGCATGGAAGTCTGATAGCTGGCACTCTAACTCGAAGAGACAACAGTGGAGAGACACCGTGCTTTAGCCTTACCGCCGGCCTCTGCGTGGGAGGAGGCCGTTTAGTGTGTACTGTGGGCGAGAGCCTGGGGCGGGGTTCCATTTCGTACGACCGGGGGAGAGGCAGGCCGGACAGCCGGCAGCTCTCAACTCACATCATGCTTATGGGGCTCGTACCGTTGCCCCGGGGGTGCGTTCAGGCTGAAAGACAGCCACCTAGCTTGAAGGAAGGACTCGGGAGACGATGCGTGCTTCAGCTCAAACAGCCGCTCCTGAGCGTGGAAGCATTCTGTTGTGTGCGTGCGTGAGAGCACTGCAAGGGAGTCCCAAACCTAATTCCGAGGGAGCCTCCGGCTGCTGCACAGGGCAGCACTCGACTCCCCACTTGTTTCATGAAGCTAGCACTGAGGCCCCACTTTTGCATGGAAGTCTCATCGCTTGCGTTCTACCTCGAAGAAACCACAGTGTACAGAAACCGTGCTTTAGCTACCTTCCACCTCTCTGAGGGAGGAAGCACTTTCCCGGCTACCGTGGGTGAGAGCCTGGGGCACGGGTTCCTTCCGTGCAACCGAGGGAGAAGCAGCCCGGGCCAGAAGGCACCTCGCGACTCAGCTGTTGGTACCTGGAGCTAACACTACTGCTCCATGGGTGCACAGGAATGCTAAGTGCTCCACACTGATTTGGAAGAAAGACGCCCGTAAAGAATCCCAGCCTCAGCTCCTTCGCCTCTCCACAGGGTGGCAGCATTTTCCACTCTACTGGAGTGCAAGCCTGAGGAAGGGGTCCCGGCAGAATTCCGAGGGAGAAATAAGCATGGGCAGAAGGCACCTGTCGGCTCCACTCTTGTTTCGGGGAACTAGATCGGCTCTCCCGTGTGTGCGTGGAGTCCTAAGTGCCATCCACCCGACGCAAAGGAACACACCTGTAGAGAACGCGTGCCTCAGCAAAGATCGCCCTTCCCGAGCGTGACCTTCACCCATTGTGTGTTTCTGTGAAAGCCTGACCAATGGAACCTCAACGCAAGTCGGAGTGAGAAGCAGGCCTGTAAGGAAGGCTGCTGTCGACTCACCTCTTGTTTTAGGAGATGAGCCCTGCTGTACCCTGTGTGCTTGGATGCCTAGTTTGCCAGGCTGCTAAGAGCCAGAATCCGTGCTATAGAATGGCTGCGCTTTAGTTCACGTTGCCGTTCCCAAAGCCAGAGGAATTGTACAGTGCTCGTGTTCGAGAGACTGGGGAAAGGGTCCCATGCGGGACGTGGAGTGAGAAACAGGCCGGTGCGGAAGGCAGCTCTCAACTCACCTCTGGTTTAGGAGGCTAGTACCCTTGCCCCCGGGTGTGCCTGCAGGCCTCAAGCCAAGCGCCTAACTCAAAGGAACAGCTCTGTCGAGAATTCCTGCTTCGGCTACGATAGCCATGCCTGAGGCCGGAAGCATTTTGCTGTGTGCATGCGTGAGCGCCCTGCCAGGGAGGCCCAAGCCATTTCCTGTGTGAGACTTAGGCCCAGGCAGACGGCAGCACACGACTCCCCACTTGTTTCCTGAAGCCAGCACTGCGGCCCCACTTTGGCATGGAAGTCTGATAGCTGGCACTCTAACTCGAAGAGACAACAGTGGAGAGACACCGTGCTTTAGCCTTACCGCCGGCCTCTGCGTGGGAGGAGGCCGTTTAGTGTGTACTCTGGGTGAGAGCCTGGGGCGGGGTTCCATTTCGTACGACCGGGGGAGAGGCAGGCCGGACAGCCGGCAGCTCTCAACTCACATCATCCTTATGGGGCTCGTACCGTTGCCCCGGGGGTGCGTTCAGGGTGAAAGACAGCCACCTAGCTCGAAGGAAGGACTCGGGAGACGATGCGTGCTTCAGCTCAAACAGCCGCTCCTGAGCGTGGAAGCATTCTGTTGTGTGCGTGCGTGAGAGCACTGCAAGGGAGTCCCAAACCTAATTCCGAGGGAGCCTCCGGCTGCTGCACAGGGCAGCACTCGACTCCCCACTTGTTTCATGAAGCTAGCACTGAGGCCCCACTTTTGCATGGAAGTCTCATCGCTTGCGTTCTACCTCGAAGAAACCACAGTGTACAGAAACCGTGCTTTAGCTACCTTCCACCTCTCTGAGGGAGGAAGCACTTTCCCGGCTACCGTGGGTGAGAGCCTGGGGCACGGGTTCCTTCCGTGCAACCGAGGGAGAAGCAGCCCGGGCCAGAAGGCACCTCGCGACTCAGCTGTTGGTACCTGGAGCTAACACTACTGCTCCATGGGTGCACAGGAATGCTAAGTGCTCCACACTGATTTGGAAGAAAGACGCCCGTAAAGAATCCCAGCCTCAGCTCCTTCGCCTCTCCACAGGGTGGCAGCATTTTCCACTCTACTGGAGTGCAAGCCTGAGGAAGGGGTCCCGGCAGAATTCCGAGGGAGAAATAAGCATGGGCAGAAGGCACCTGTCGGCTCCACTCTTGTTTCGGGGAACTAGATCGGCTCTCCCGTGTGTGCGTGGAGTCCTAAGTGCCATCCACCCGACGCAAAGGAACACACCTGTAGAGAACGCGTGCCTCAGCAAAGATCGCCCTTCCCGAGCGTGACCTTCACCCATTGTGTGTTTCTGTGAAAGCCTGACCAATGGAACCTCAACGCAAGTCGGAGTGAGAAGCAGGCCTGTAAGGAAGGCTGCTGTCGACTCACCTCTTGTTTTAGGAGATGAGCCCTGCTGTACCCTGTGTGCTTGGATGCCTAGTTTGCCAGGCTGCTAAGAGCCAGAATCCGTGCTATAGAATGGCTGCGCTTTAGTTCACGTTGCCGTTCCCAAAGCCAGAGGAATTGTACAGTGCTCGTGTTCGAGAGACTGGGGAAAGGGTCCCATGCGGGACGTGGAGTGAGAAACAGGCCGGTGCGGAAGGCAGCTCTCAACTCACCTCTGGTTTAGGAGGCTAGTACCCTTGCCCCCGGGTGTGCCTGCAGGCCTCAAGCCAAGCGCCTAACTCAAAGGAACAGCTCTGTCGAGAATTCCTGCTTCGGCTACGATAGCCATGCCTGAGGCCGGAAGCATTTTGCTGTGTGCATGCGTGAGCGCCCTGCCAGGGAGGCCCAAGCCATTTCCTGTGTGAGACTTAGGCCCAGGCAGACGGCAGCACACGACTCCCCACTTGTTTCCTGAAGCCAGCACTGCGGCCCCACTTTGGCATGGAAGTCTGATAGCTGGCACTCTAACTCGAAGAGACAACAGTGGAGAGACACCGTGCTTTAGCCTTACCGCCGGCCTCTGCGTGGGAGGAGGCCGTTTAGGGTGTACTGTGGGTGAGAGCCTGGGGCGGGGTTCCATTTCGTACGACCGGGGGAGAGGCAGGCCGGACAGCCGGCAGCTCTCAACTCACATCATCCTTATGGGGCTCGTACCGTTGCCCCGGGGGTGCGTTCAGGCTGAAAGACAGCCACCTAGCTCGAAGGAAGGACTCGGGAGACGATGCGTGCTTCAGCTCAAACAGCCGCTCCTGAGCGTGGAAGCATTCTGTTGTGTGCGTGCGTGAGAGCACTGCAAGGGAGTCCCAAACCTAATTCCGAGGGAGCCTCCGGCTGCTGCACAGGGCAGCACTCGACTCCCCACTTGTTTCATGAAGCTAGCACTGAGGCCCCACTTTTGCATGGAAGTCTCATCGCTTGCGTTCTACCTCGAAGAAACCACAGTGTACAGAAACCGTGCTTTAGCTACCTTCCACCTCTCTGAGGGAGGAAGCACTTTCCCGGCTACCGTGCGTGAGAGCCTGGGGAACGGGTTCCTTCCGTGCAACCGAGGGAGAAGCAGCCCGGGCCAGAAGGCACCTCGCGACTCAGCTGTTGGTACCTGGAGCTAACACTACTGCTCCATGGGTGCACAGGAATGCTAAGTGCTCCACACTGATTTGGAAGAAAGACGCCCGTAAAGAATCCCAGCCTCAGCTCCTTCGCCTCTCCAGAGGGTGGCAGCATTTTCCACTCTACTGGAGTGCAAGCCTGAGGAAGGGGTCCCGGCAGAATTCCGAGGGAGAAATAAGCATGGGCAGAAGGCACCTGTCGGCTCCACTCTTGTTTCGGGGAACTAGATCGGCTCTCCCGTGTGTGCGTGGAGTCCTAAGTGCCATCCACCCGACGCAAAGGAACACACCTGTAGAGAACGCGTGCCTCAGCAAAGATCGCCCTTCCCGAGCGTGACCTTCACCCATTGTGTGTTTCTGTGAAAGCCTGACCAATGGAACCTCAACGCAAGTCGGAGTGAGAAGCAGGCCTGTAAGGAAGGCTGCTGTCGACTCACCTCTTGTTTTAGGAGATGAGCCCTGCTGTACCCTGTGTGCTTGGATGCCTAGTTTGCCAGGCTGCTAAGAGCCAGAATCCGTGCTATAGAATGGCTGCGCTTTAGTTCACGTTGCCGTTCCCGAAGCCAGAGGAATTGTACAGTGCTCGTGTTCGAGAGACTGGGGAAAGGGTCCCATGCGGGACGTGGAGTGAGAAACAGGCCGGTGCGGAAGGCAGCTCTCAACTCACCTCTGGTTTAGGAGGCTAGTACCCTTGCCCCCGGGTGTGCCTGCAGGCCTCAAGCCAAGCGCCTAACTCAAAGGAACAGCTCTGTCAGAATTCCTGCTTCGGCTACGATAGCCATGCCTGAGGCCGGAAGCATTTTGCTGTGTGCATGCGTGAGCGCCCTGCCAGGGAGGCCCAAGCCATTTCCTGTGTGAGACTCAGGCCCAGGCAGACGGCAGCACACGACTCCCCACTTGTTTCCTGACGTCAGCACTGCGGCCCCACTTTGGCATGGAAGCCTACTCGCAAGCGTGCTAACCCGAAGAGACAACACTGTAGAGAAACCGTGCTTTAGCTACCGTCGACCTCTGTGTGGGAGGAAGCAGTTGAGGGTGTACTGTGGGTGAGAGCCTGGGGCCGGGTTCCATTTCGTACGACCGGGGGAGAGACAGGCCGGACAGCCGGCAGCTCTCAACTCACATCATGCTTATGGGGCTCGTACCGTTGCCCCGGGGGTGCGTGCAGGCTGAAAGACAGCCACCTAGCTCGAAGGAAGGACTCGGGAGACGATGCGTGCTTCAGCTCAAACAGCCGCTCCTGAGGGTGGAAGCATTCTGTTGTGTGCGTGCGTGAGAGCACTGCAAGGGAGTCCCAAACCTAATTCCGAGGGAGCCTCCGGCTGCTGCACAGGGCAGCACTCGACTCCCCACTTGTTTCATGAAGCTAGCACTGAGGCCCCACTTTTGCATGGAAGTCTCATCGCTTGCGTTCTACCTCGAAGAAACCACAGTGTACACAAACCGTGCTTTAGCTACCTTCCACCTCTCTGAGGGAGGAAGCACTTTCCCGGCTACCGTGGGTGAGAGCCTGGGGCACGGGTTCCTTCCGTGCAACCGAGGGAGAAGCAGCCCGGGCCAGAAGGCACCTCGCGACTCAGCTGTTGGTACCTGGAGCTAACACTACTGCTCCATGGGTGCACAGGAATGCTAAGTGCTCCACACTGATTTGGAAGAAAGACGCCCGTAAAGAATCCCAGCCTCAGCTCCTTCGCCTCTCCACAGGGTGGCAGCATTTTCCACTCTACTGGAGTGCAAGCCTGAGGAAGGGGTCCCGGCAGAATTCCGAGGGAGAAATAAGCATGGGCAGAAGGCACCTGTCGGCTCCACTCTTGTTTCGGGGAACTAGATCGGCTCTCCCGTGTGTGCGTGGAGTCCTAAGTGCCATCCACCCGACGCAAAGGAACACACCTGTAGAGAACGCGTGCCTCAGCAAAGATCGCCCTTCCCGAGCGTGACCTTCACCCATTGTGTGTTTCTGTGAAAGCCTGACCAATGGAACCTCAACGCAAGTCGGAGTGAGAAGCAGGCCTGTAAGGAAGGCTGCTGTCGACTCACCTCTTGTTTTAGGAGATGAGCCCTGCTGTACCCTGTGTGCTTGGATGCCTAGTTTGCCAGGCTGCTAAGAGCCAGAATCCGTGCTATAGAATGGCTGCGCTTTAGTTCACGTTGCCGATCCCGAAGCCAGAGGAATTGTACAGTGCTCGTGTTCGAGAGACTGGGGAAAGGGTCCCATGCGGGACGTGGAGTGAGAAACAGGCCGGTGCGGAAGGCAGCTCTCAACTCACCTCTGGTTTAGGAGGCTAGTACCCTTGCCCCCGGGTGTGCCTGCAGGCCTCAAGCCAAGCGCCTAACTCAAAGGAACAGCTCTGTCGAGAATTCCTGCTTCGGCTACGATAGCCATGCCTGAGGCCGGAAGCATTTTGCTGTGTGCATGCGTGAGCGCCCTGCCAGGGAGGCCCAAGCCATTTCCTGTGTGAGACTCAGGCCCAGGCAGACAGCAGCACACGACTCCCCACTTGTTTCCTGAAGCCAGCACTGCGGCCCCACTTTGGCATGGAAGTCTGATAGCTGGCACTCTAACTCGAAGAGACAACAGTGGAGAGACACCGTGCTTTAGCCTTACCGCCGGCCTCTGCGTGGGAGGAGGCCGTTTAGGGTGTACTGTGGGTGAGAGCCTGGGGCGGGGTTCCATTTCGTACGACAGGGGGAGAGGCAGGCCGG
Organism: Mirounga angustirostris; assembly: GCF_029215605.1. Taxonomy (NCBI): domain Eukaryota; kingdom Metazoa; phylum Chordata; class Mammalia; order Carnivora; family Phocidae; genus Mirounga; species Mirounga angustirostris. The sequence continues at coordinate 161,632,216 of NW_026991710.1, read as the reverse complement.
ACAGCCGGCAGCTCTCAACTCACATCATCCTTATGGGGCTCGTACCGTTGCCCCGGGGGTGCGTGCAGGCTGAAAGACAGCCACCTAGCTCGAAGGAAGGACTCGGGAGACGATGCGTGCTTCAGCTCAAACAGCCGCTCCTGAGGGTGGAAGCATTCTGTTGTGTGCGTGCGTGAGAGCACTGCAAGGGAGTCCCAAACCTAATTCCGAGAGAGCCTCCGGCTGCTGCACAGGGCAGCACTCGACTCCCCACTTGTTTCATGAAGCTAGCACTGAGGCCCCACTTTTGCATGGAAGTCTCATCGCTTGCGTTCTACCTCGAAGAAACCACAGTGTACAGAAACCGTGCTTTAGCTACCTTCCACCTCTCTGAGGGAGGAAGCACTTTCCCGGCTACCGTGGGTGAGAGCCTGGGGAACGGGTTCCTTCCGTGCAACCGAGGGAGAAGCAGCCCGGGCCAGAAGGCACCTCGCGACTCAGCTGTTGGTACCTGGAGCTAACACTACTGCTCCATGGGTGCACAGGAATGCTAAGTGCTCCACACTGATTTGGAAGAAAGACGCCCATAAAGAATCCCAGCCTCAGCTCCTTCGCCTCTCCAGAGGGTGGCAGCATTTTCCACTCTACTGGAGTGCAAGCCTGAGGAAGGGGTCCCGGCAGAATTCCGAGGGAGAAATAAGCATGGGCAGGAGGCACCTGTCGGCTCCACTCTTGTTTCGGGGAACTTGATCGGCTCTCCCGTGTGTGCGTGGAGTCCTAAGTGCCATCCACCCGACGCAAAGGAACACACCTGTAGAGAACGCGTGCCTCAGCAAAGATCGCCCTTCCCGAGCGTGACCTTCACCCATTGTGTGTTTCTGTGAAAGCCTGACCAATGGAACCTCAACGCAAGTCGGAGTGAGAAGCAGGCCTGTAAGGAAGGCTGCTGTCGACTCACCTCTTGTTTTAGGAGATGAGCCCTGCTGTACCCTGTGTGCTTGGATGCCTAGTTTGCCAGGCTGCTAAGAGCCAGAATCCGTGCTATAGAATGGCTGCGCTTTAGTTCACGTTGCCGTTCCCAAAGCCAGAGGAATTGTACAGTGCTCGTGTTCGAGAGACTGGGGAAAGGGTCCCATGCGGGACGTGGAGTGAGAAACAGGCCAGTGCGGAAGGCAGCTCTCAACTCACCTCTGGTTTAGGAGGCTAGTACCCTTGCCCCCGGGTGTGCCTGCAGGCCTCAAGCCAAGCGCCTAACTCAAAGGAACAGCTCTGTCGAGAATTCCTGCTTCGGCTACGATAGCCATGCCTGAGGCCGGAAGCATTTTGCTGTGTGCATGCGTGAGCGCCCTGCCAGGGAGGCCCAAGCCATTTCCTGTGTGAGACTTAGGCCCAGGCAGACGGCAGCACACGACTCCCCACTTGTTTCCTGAAGCCAGCACTGCGGCCCCACTTTGGCATGGAAGTCTGATAGCTGGCACTCTAACTCGAAGAGACAACAGTGGAGAGACACCGTGCTTTAGCCTTACCGCCGGCCTCTGCGTGGGAGGAGGCCGTTTAGTGTGTACTGTGGGTGAGAGCCTGGGGCGGGGTTCCATTTCGTACGACCGGGGGAGAGGCAGGCCGGACAGCCGGCAGCTCTCAACTCACATCATCCTTATGGGGCTCGTACCGTTGCCCCGGGGGTGCGTTCAGGCTGAAAGACAGCCACCTAGCTCGAAGGAAGGACTCGGGAGACGATGCGTGCTTCAGCTCAAACAGCCGCTCCTGAGCGTGGAAGCATTCTGTTGTGTGCGTGCGTGAGAGCACTGCAAGGGAGTCCCAAACCTAATTCCGAGGGAGCCTCCGGCTGCTGCACAGGGCAGCACTCGACTCCCCACTTGTTTCATGAAGCTAGCACTGAGGCCCCACTTTTGCATGGAAGTCTCATCGCTTGCGTTCTACCTCGAAGAAACCACAGTGTACAGAAACCGTGCTTTAGCTACCTTCCACCTCTCTGAGGGAGGAAGCACTTTCCCGGCTACCGTGGGTGAGAGCCTGGGGCACGGGTTCCTTCCGTGCAACCGAGGGAGAAGCAGCCCGGGCCAGAAGGCACCTCGCGACTCAGCTGTTGGTACCTGGAGCTAACACTACTGCTCCATGGGTGCACAGGAATGCTAAGTGCTCCACACTGATTTGGAAGAAAGACGCCCGTAAAGAATCCCAGCCTCAGCTCCTTCGCCTCTCCACAGGGTGGCAGCATTTTCCACTCTACTGGAGTGCAAGCCTGAGGAAGGGGTCCCGGCAGAATTCCGAGGGAGAAATAAGCATGGGCAGAAGGCACCTGTCGGCTCCACTCTTGTTTCGGGGAACTAGATCGGCTCTCCCGTGTGTGCGTGGAGTCCTAAGTGCCATCCACCCGACGCAAAGGAACACACCTGTAGAGAACGCGTGCCTCAGCAAAGATCGCCCTTCCCGAGCGTGACCTTCACCCATTGTGTGTTTCTGTGAAAGCCTGACCAATGGAACCTCAACGCAAGTCGGAGTGAGAAGCAGGCCTGTAAGGAAGGCTGCTGTCGACTCACCTCTTGTTTTAGGAGATGAGCCCTGCTGTACCCTGTGTGCTTGGATGCCTAGTTTGCCAGGCTGCTAAGAGCCAGAATCCGTGCTATAGAATGGCTGCGCTTTAGTTCACGTTGCCGTTCCCAAAGCCAGAGGAATTGTACAGTGCTCGTGTTCGAGAGACTGGGGAAAGGGTCCCATGCGGGACGTGGAGTGAGAAACAGGCCGGTGCGGAAGGCAGCTCTCAACTCACCTCTGGTTTAGGAGGCTAGTACCCTTGCCCCCGGGTGTGCCTGCAGGCCTCAAGCCAAGCGCCTAACTCAAAGGAACAGCTCTGTCGAGAATTCCTGCTTCGGCTACGATAGCCATGCCTGAGGCCGGAAGCATTTTGCTGTGTGCATGCGTGAGCGCCCTGCCAGGGAGGCCCAAGCCATTTCCTGTGTGAGACTTAGGCCCAGGCAGACGGCAGCACACGACTCCCCACTTGTTTCCTGAAGCCAGCACTGCGGCCCCACTTTGGCATGGAAGTCTGATAGCTGGCACTCTAACTCGAAGAGACAACAGTGGAGAGACACCGTGCTTTAGCCTTACCGCCGGCCTCTGCGTGGGAGGAGGCCGTTTAGTGTGTACTGTGGGTGAGAGCCTGGGGCGGGGTTCCATTTCGTACGACCGGGGGAGAGGCAGGCCGGACAGCCGGCAGCTCTCAACTCACATCATCCTTATGGGGCTCGTACCGTTGCCCCGGGGGTGCGTTCAGGCTGAAAGACAGCCACCTAGCTCGAAGGAAGGACTCGGGAGACGATGCGTGCTTCAGCTCAAACAGCCGCTCCTGAGCGTGGAAGCATTCTGTTGTGTGCGTGCGTGAGAGCACTGCAAGGGAGTCCCAAACCTAATTCCGAGGGAGCCTCCGGCTGCTGCACAGGGCAGCACTCGACTCCCCACTTGTTTCATGAAGCTAGCACTGAGGCCCCACTTTTGCATGGAAGTCTCATCGCTTGCGTTCTACCTCGAAGAAACCACAGTGTACAGAAACCGTGCTTTAGCTACCTTCCACCTCTCTGAGGGAGGAAGCACTTTCCCGGCTACCGTGCGTGAGAGCCTGGGGAACGGGTTCCTTCCGTGCAACCGAGGGAGAAGCAGCCCGGGCCAGAAGGCACCTCGCGACTCAGCTGTTGGTACCTGGAGCTAACACTACTGCTCCATGGGTGCACAGGAATGCTAAGTGCTCCACACTGATTTGGAAGAAAGACGCCCGTAAAGAATCCCAGCCTCAGCTCCTTCGCCTCTCCAGAGGGTGGCAGCATTTTCCACTCTACTGGAGTGCAAGCCTGAGGAAGGGGTCCCGGCAGAATTCCGAGGGAGAAATAAGCATGGGCAGGAGGCACCTGTCGGCTCCACTCTTGTTTCGGGGAACTTGATCGGCTCTCCCGTGTGTGCGTGGAGTCCTAAGTGCCATCCACCCGACGCAAAGGAACACACCTGTAGAGAACGCGTGCCTCAGCAAAGATCGCCCTTCCCGAGCGTGACCTTCACCCATTGTGTGTTTCTGTGAAAGCCTGACCAATGGAACCTCAACGCAAGTCGGAGTGAGAAGCAGGCCTGTAAGGAAGGCTGCTGTCGACTCACCTCTTGTTTTAGGAGATGAGCCCTGCTGTACCCTGTGTGCTTGGATGCCTAGTTTGCCAGGCTGCTAAGAGCCAGAATCCGTGCTATAGAATGGCTGCGCTTTAGTTCACGTTGCCGTTCCCAAAGCCAGAGGAATTGTACAGTGCTCGTGTTCGAGAGACTGGGGAAAGGGTCCCATGCGGGACGTGGAGTGAGAAACAGGCCGGTGCGGAAGGCAGCTCTCAACTCACATCTGGTTTAGGAGGCTAGTACCCTTGCCCCCGGGTGTGCCTGCAGGCCTCAAGCCAAGCGCCTAACTCAAAGGAACAGCTCTGTCAGAATTCCTGCTTCGGCTACGATAGCCATGCCTGAGGCCGGAAGCATTTTGCTGTGTGCATGCGTGAGCGCCCTGCCAGGGAGGCCCAAGCCATTTCCTGTGTGAGACTTAGGCCCAGGCAGACGGCAGCACACGACTCCCCACTTGTTTCCTGAAGCCAGCACTGCGGCCCCACTTTGGCATGGAAGTCTGATAGCTGGCACTCTAACTCGAAGAGACAACAGTGGAGAGACACCGTGCTTTAGCCTTACCGCCGGCCTCTGCGTGGGAGGAGGCCGTTTAGGGTGTACTGTGGGTGAGATCCTGGGGCGGGCTTCCATTTCGTACGACCGGGGGAGAGGCAGGCCGGACAGCCGGCAGCTCTCAACTCACATCATCCTTATGGGGCTCGTACCGTTGCCCCGGGGGTGCGTTCAGGCTGAAAGACAGCCACCTAGCTCGAAGGAAGGACTCGGGAGACGATGCGTGCTTCAGCTCAAACAGCCGCTCCTGAGGGTGGAAGCATTCTGTTGTGTGCGTGCGTGAGAGCACTGCAAGGGAGTCCCAAACCTAATTCCGAGGGAGCCTCCGGCTGCTGCACAGGGCAGCACTCGACTCCCCACTTGTTTCATGAAGCTAGCACTGAGGCCCCACTTTTGCATGGAAGTCTCATCGCTTGCGTTCTACCTCGAAGAAACCACAGTGTACAGAAACCGTGCTTTAGCTACCTTCCACCTCTCTGAGGGAGGAAGCACTTTCCCGGCTACCGTGGGTGAGAGCCTGGGGAACGGGTTCCTTCCGTGCAACGGAGGGAGAAGCAGCCCGGGCCAGAAGGCACCTCGTGACTCAGCTGTTGGTACCTGGAGCTAACACTACTGCTCCATGGGTGCACAGGAATGCTAAGTGCTCCACACTGATTTGGAAGAAAGACGCCCGTAAAGAATCCCAGCCTCAGCTCCTTCGCCTCTCCAGAGGGTGGCAGCATTTTCCACTCTACTGGAGTGCAAGCCTGAGGAAGGGGTCCCGGCAGAATTCCGAGGGAGAAATAAGCATGGGCAGGAGGCACCTGTCGGCTCCACTCTTGTTTCGGGGAACTTGATCGGCTCTCCCGTGTGTGCGTGGAGTCCTAAGTGCCATCCACCCGACGCAAAGGAACACACCTGTAGAGAACGCGTGCCTCAGCAAAGATCGCCCTTCCCGAGCGTGACCTTCACCCATTGTGTGTTTCTGTGAAAGCCTGACCAATGGAACCTCAACGCAAGTCGGAGTGAGAAGCAGGCCTGTAAGGAAGGCTGCTGTCGACTCACCTCTTGTTTTAGGAGATGAGCCCTGCTGTACCCTGTGTGCTTGGATGCCTAGTTTGCCAGGCTGCTAAGAGCCAGAATCCGTGCTATAGAATGGCTGCGCTTTAGTTCACGTTGCCGTTCCCGAAGCCAGAGGAATTGTACAGTGCTCGTGTTCGAGAGACTGGGGAAAGGGTCCCATGCGGGACGTGGAGTGAGAAACAGGCCGGTGCGGAAGGCAGCTCTCAACTCACCTCTGGTTTAGGAGGCTAGTACCCTTGCCCCCGGGTGTGCCTGCAGGCCTCAAGCCAAGCGCCTAACTCAAAGGAACAGCTCTGTCAGAATTCCTGCTTCGGCTACGATAGCCATGCCTGAGGCCGGAAGCATTTTGCTGTGTGCATGCGTGAGCGCCCTGCCAGGGAGGCCCAAGCCATTTCCTGTGTGAGACTCAGGCCCAGGCAGACGGCAGCACACGACTCCCCACTTGTTTCCTGACGTCAGCACTGCGGCCCCACTTTGGCATGGAAGCCTACTCGCAAGCGTGCTAACCCGAAGAGACAACACTGTAGAGAAACCGTGCTTTAGCTACCGTCGACCTCTGTGTGGGAGGAAGCAGTTGAGGGTGTACTGTGGGTGAGAGCCTGGGGCCGGGTTCCATTTCGTACGACCGGGGGAGAGACAGGCCGGACAGCCGGCAGCTCTCAACTCACATCATGCTTATGGGGCTCGTACCGTTGCCCCGGGGGTGCGTGCAGGCTGAAAGACAGCCACCTAGCTCGAAGGAAGGACTCGGGAGACGATGCGTGCTTCAGCTCAAACAGCCGCTCCTGAGGGTGGAAGCATTCTGTTGTGTGCGTGCGTGAGAGCACTGCAAGGGAGTCCCAAACCTAATTCCGAGGGAGCCTCCGGCTGCTGCACAGGGCAGCACTCGACTCCCCACTTGTTTCATGAAGCTAGCACTGAGGCCCCACTTTTGCATGGAAGTCTCATCGCTTGCGTTCTACCTCGAAGAAACCACAGTGTACACAAACCGTGCTTTAGCTACCTTCCACCTCTCTGAGGGAGGAAGCACTTTCCCGGCTACCGTGGGTGAGAGCCTGGGGCACGGGTTCCTTCCGTGCAACCGAGGGAGAAGCAGCCCGGGCCAGAAGGCACCTCGCGACTCAGCTGTTGGTACCTGGAGCTAACACTACTGCTCCATGGGTGCACAGGAATGCTAAGTGCTCCACACTGATTTGGAAGAAAGACGCCCGTAAAGAATCCCAGCCTCAGCTCCTTCGCCTCTCCACAGGGTGGCAGCATTTTCCACTCTACTGGAGTGCAAGCCTGAGGAAGGGGTCCCGGCAGAATTCCGAGGGAGAAATAAGCATGGGCAGAAGGCACCTGTCGGCTCCACTCTTGTTTCGGGGAACTAGATCGGCTCTCCCGTGTGTGCGTGGAGTCCTAAGTGCCATCCACCCGACGCAAAGGAACACACCTGTAGAGAACGCGTGCCTCAGCAAAGATCGCCCTTCCCGAGCGTGACCTTCACCCATTGTGTGTTTCTGTGAAAGCCTGACCAATGGAACCTCAACGCAAGTCGGAGTGAGAAGCAGGCCTGTAAGGAAGGCTGCTGTCGACTCACCTCTTGTTTTAGGAGATGAGCCCTGCTGTACCCTGTGTGCTTGGATGCCTAGTTTGCCAGGCTGCTAAGAGCCAGAATCCGTGCTATAGAATGGCTGCGCTTTAGTTCACGTTGCCGATCCCGAAGCCAGAGGAATTGTACAGTGCTCGTGTTCGAGAGACTGGGGAAAGGGTCCCATGCGGGACGTGGAGTGAGAAACAGGCCGGTGCGGAAGGCAGCTCTCAACTCACCTCTGGTTTAGGAGGCTAGTACCCTTGCCCCCGGGTGTGCCTGCAGGCCTCAAGCCAAGCGCCTAACTCAAAGGAACAGCTCTGTCGAGAATTCCTGCTTCGGCTACGATAGCCATGCCTGAGGCCGGAAGCATTTTGCTGTGTGCATGCGTGAGCGCCCTGCCAGGGAGGCCCAAGCCATTTCCTGTGTGAGACTCAGGCCCAGGCAGACAGCAGCACACGACTCCCCACTTGTTTCCTGAAGCCAGCACTGCGGCCCCACTTTGGCATGGAAGTCTGATAGCTGGCACTCTAACTCGAAGAGACAACAGTGGAGAGACACCGTGCTTTAGCCTTACCGCCGGCCTCTGCGTGGGAGGAGGCCGTTTAGGGTGTACTGTGGGTGAGAGCCTGGGGCGGGGTTCCATTTCGTACGACAGGGGGAGAGGCAGGCCGGACAGCCGGCAGCTCTCAACTCACATCATCCTTATGGGGCTCGTACCGTTGCCCCGGGGGTGCGTGCAGGCTGAAAGACAGCCACCTAGCTCGAAGGAAGGACTCGGGAGACGATGCGTGCTTCAGCTCAAACAGCCGCTCCTGAGGGTGGAAGCATTCTGTTGTGTGCGTGCGTGAGAGCACTGCAAGGGAGTCCCAAACCTAATTCCGAGAGAGCCTCCGGCTGCTGCACAGGGCAGCACTCGACTCCCCACTTGTTTCATGAAGCTAGCACTGAGGCCCCACTTTTGCATGGAAGTCTCATCGCTTGCGTTCTACCTCGAAGAAACCACAGTGTACAGAAACCGTGCTTTAGCTACCTTCCACCTCTCTGAGGGAGGAAGCACTTTCCCGGCTACCGTGGGTGAGAGCCTGGGGAACGGGTTCCTTCCGTGCAACCGAGGGAGAAGCAGCCCGGGCCAGAAGGCACCTCGCGACTCAGCTGTTGGTACCTGGAGCTAACACTACTGCTCCATGGGTGCACAGGAATGCTAAGTGCTCCACACTGATTTGGAAGAAAGACGCCCATAAAGAATCCCAGCCTCAGCTCCTTCGCCTCTCCAGAGGGTGGCAGCATTTTCCACTCTACTGGAGTGCAAGCCTGAGGAAGGGGTCCCGGCAGAATTCCGAGGGAGAAATAAGCATGGGCAGGAGGCACCTGTCGGCTCCACTCTTGTTTCGGGGAACTTGATCGGCTCTCCCGTGTGTGCGTGGAGTCCTAAGTGCCATCCACCCGACGCAAAGGAACACACCTGTAGAGAACGCGTGCCTCAGCAAAGATCGCCCTTCCCGAGCGTGACCTTCACCCATTGTGTGTTTCTGTGAAAGCCTGACCAATGGAACCTCAACGCAAGTCGGAGTGAGAAGCAGGCCTGTAAGGAAGGCTGCTGTCGACTCACCTCTTGTTTTAGGAGATGAGCCCTGCTGTACCCTGTGTGCTTGGATGCCTAGTTTGCCAGGCTGCTAAGAGCCAGAATCCGTGCTATAGAATGGCTGCGCTTTAGTTCACGTTGCCGTTCCCAAAGCCAGAGGAATTGTACAGTGCTCGTGTTCGAGAGACTGGGGAAAGGGTCCCATGCGGGACGTGGAGTGAGAAACAGGCCGGTGCGGAAGGCAGCTCTCAACTCACCTCTGGTTTAGGAGGCTAGTACCCTTGCCCCCGGGTGTGCCTGCAGGCCTCAAGCCAAGCGCCTAACTCAAAGGAACAGCTCTGTCGAGAATTCCTGCTTCGGCTACGATAGCCATGCCTGAGGCCGGAAGCATTTTGCTGTGTGCATGCGTGAGCGCCCTGCCAGGGAGGCCCAAGCCATTTCCTGTGTGAGACTTAGGCCCAGGCAGACGGCAGCACACGACTCCCCACTTGTTTCCTGAAGCCAGCACTGCGGCCCCACTTTGGCATGGAAGTCTGATAGCTGGCACTCTAACTCGAAGAGACAACAGTGGAGAGACACCGTGCTTTAGCCTTACCGCCGGCCTCTGCGTGGGAGGAGGCCGTTTAGTGTGTACTGTGGGTGAGAGCCTGGGGCGGGGTTCCATTTCGTACGACCGGGGGAGAGGCAGGCCGGACAGCCGGCAGCTCTCAACTCACATCATCCTTATGGGGCTCGTACCGTTGCCCCGGGGGTGCGTTCAGGCTGAAAGACAGCCACCTAGCTCGAAGGAAGGACTCGGGAGACGATGCGTGCTTCAGCTCAAACAGCCGCTCCTGAGCGTGGAAGCATTCTGTTGTGTGCGTGCGTGAGAGCACTGCAAGGGAGTCCCAAACCTAATTCCGAGGGAGCCTCCGGCTGCTGCACAGGGCAGCACTCGACTCCCCACTTGTTTCATGAAGCTAGCACTGAGGCCCCACTTTTGCATGGAAGTCTCATCGCTTGCGTTCTACCTCGAAGAAACCACAGTGTACAGAAACCGTGCTTTAGCTACCTTCCACCTCTCTGAGGGAGGAAGCACTTTCCCGGCTACCGTGGGTGAGAGCCTGGGGCACGGGTTCCTTCCGTGCAACCGAGGGAGAAGCAGCCCGGGCCAGAAGGCACCTCGCGACTCAGCTGTTGGTACCTGGAGCTAACACTACTGCTCCATGGGTGCACAGGAATGCTAAGTGCTCCACACTGATTTGGAAGAAAGACGCCCGTAAAGAATCCCAGCCTCAGCTCCTTCGCCTCTCCACAGGGTGGCAGCATTTTCCACTCTACTGGAGTGCAAGCCTGAGGAAGGGGTCCCGGCAGAATTCCGAGGGAGAAATAAGCATGGGCAGAAGGCACCTGTCGGCTCCACTCTTGTTTCGGGGAACTAGATCGGCTCTCCCGTGTGTGCGTGGAGTCCTAAGTGCCATCCACCCGACGCAAAGGAACACACCTGTAGAGAACGCGTGCCTCAGCAAAGATCGCCCTTCCCGAGCGTGACCTTCACCCATTGTGTGTTTCTGTGAAAGCCTGACCAATGGAACCTCAACGCAAGTCGGAGTGAGAAGCAGGCCTGTAAGGAAGGCTGCTGTCGACTCACCTCTTGTTTTAGGAGATGAGCCCTGCTGTACCCTGTGTGCTTGGATGCCTAGTTTGCCAGGCTGCTAAGAGCCAGAATCCGTGCTATAGAATGGCTGCGCTTTAGTTCACGTTGCCGTTCCCAAAGCCAGAGGAATTGTACAGTGCTCGTGTTCGAGAGACTGGGGAAAGGGTCCCATGCGGGACGTGGAGTGAGAAACAGGCCGGTGCGGAAGGCAGCTCTCAACTCACCTCTGGTTTAGGAGGCTAGTACCCTTGCCCCCGGGTGTGCCTGCAGGCCTCAAGCCAAGCGCCTAACTCAAAGGAACAGCTCTGTCGAGAATTCCTGCTTCGGCTACGATAGCCATGCCTGAGGCCGGAAGCATTTTGCTGTGTGCATGCGTGAGCGCCCTGCCAGGGAGGCCCAAGCCATTTCCTGTGTGAGACTTAGGCCCAGGCAGACGGCAGCACACGACTCCCCACTTGTTTCCTGAAGCCAGCACTGCGGCCCCACTTTGGCATGGAAGTCTGATAGCTGGCACTCTAACTCGAAGAGACAACAGTGGAGAGACACCGTGCTTTAGCCTTACCGCCGGCCTCTGCGTGGGAGGAGGCCGTTTAGTGTGTACTGTGGGTGAGAGCCTGGGGCGGGGTTCCATTTCGTACGACCGGGGGAGAGGCAGGCCGGACAGCCGGCAGCTCTCAACTCACATCATCCTTATGGGGCTCGTACCGTTGCCCCGGGGGTGCGTTCAGGCTGAAAGACAGCCACCTAGCTCGAAGGAAGGACTCGGGAGACGATGCGTGCTTCAGCTCAAACAGCCGCTCCTGAGCGTGGAAGCATTCTGTTGTGTGCGTGCGTGAGAGCACTGCAAGGGAGTCCCAAACCTAATTCCGAGGGAGCCTCCGGCTGCTGCACAGGGCAGCACTCGACTCCCCACTTGTTTCATGAAGCTAGCACTGAGGCCCCACTTTTGCATGGAAGTCTCATCGCTTGCGTTCTACCTCGAAGAAACCACAGTGTACAGAAACCGTGCTTTAGCTACCTTCCACCTCTCTGAGGGAGGAAGCACTTTCCCGGCTACCGTGCGTGAGAGCCTGGGGAACGGGTTCCTTCCGTGCAACCGAGGGAGAAGCAGCCCGGGCCAGAAGGCATCTCGCGACTCAGCTGTTGGTACCTGGAGCTAACACTACTGCTCCATGGGTGCACAGGAATGCTAAGTGCTCCACACTGATTTGGAAGAAAGACGCCCGTAAAGAATCCCAGCCTCAGCTCCTTCGCCTCTCCAGAGGGTGGCAGCATTTTCCACTCTACTGGAGTGCAAGCCTGAGGAAGGGGTCCCGGCAGAATTCCGAGGGAGAAATAAGCATGGGCAGAAGGCACCTGTCGGCTCCACTCTTGTTTCGGGGAACTAGATCGGCTCTCCCGTGTGTGCGTGGAGTCCTAAGTGCCATCCACCCGACGCAAAGGAACACACCTGTAGAGAACGCGTGCCTCAGCAAAGATCGCCCTTCCCGAGCGTGACCTTCACCCATTGTGTGTTTCTGTGAAAGCCTGACCAATGGAACCTCAACGCAAGTCGGAGTGAGAAGCAGGCCTGTAAGGAAGGCTGCTGTCGACTCACCTCTTGTTTTAGGAGATGAGCCCTGCTGTACCCTGTGTGCTTGGATGCCTAGTTTGCCAGGCTGCTAAGAGCCAGAATCCGTGCTATAGAATGGCTGCGCTTTAGTTCACGTTGCCGTTCCCGAAGCCAGAGGAATTGTACAGTGCTCGTGTTCGAGAGACTGGGGAAAGGGTCCCATGCGGGACGTGGAGTGAGAAACAGGCCGGTGCGGAAGGCAGCTCTCAACTCACCTCTGGTTTAGGAGGCTAGTACCCTTGCCCCCGGGTGTGCCTGCAGGCCTCAAGCCAAGCGCCTAACTCAAAGGAACAGCTCTGTCAGAATTCCTGCTTCGGCTACGATAGCCATGCCTGAGGCCGGAAGCATTTTGCTGTGTGCATGCGTGAGCGCCCTGCCAGGGAGGCCCAAGCCATTTCCTGTGTGAGACTCAGGCCCAGGCAGACGGCAGCACACGACTCCCCACTTGTTTCCTGACGTCAGCACTGCGGCCCCACTTTGGCATGGAAGCCTACTCGCAAGCGTGCTAACCCGAAGAGACAACACTGTAGAGAAACCGTGCTTTAGCTACCGTCGACCTCTGTGTGGGAGGAAGCAGTTGAGGGTGTACTGTGGGTGAGAGCCTGGGGCCGGGTTCCATTTCGTACGACCGGGGGAGAGACAGGCCGGACAGCCGGCAGCTCTCAACTCACATCATGCTTATGGGGCTCGTACCGTTGCCCCGGGGGTGCGTGCAGGCTGAAAGACAGCCACCTAGCTCGAAGGAAGGACTCGGGAGACGATGCGTGCTTCAGCTCAAACAGCCGCTCCTGAGGGTGGAAGCATTCTGTTGTGTGCGTGCGTGAGAGCACTGCAAGGGAGTCCCAAACCTAATTCCGAGGGAGCCTCCGGCTGCTGCACAGGGCAGCACTCGACTCCCTACTTGTTTCATGAAGCTAGCACTGAGGCCCCACTTTTGCATGGAAGTCTCATCGCTTGCGTTCTACCTCGAAGAAACCACAGTGTACAGAAACCGTGCTTTAGCTACCTTCCACCTCTCTGAGGGAGGAAGCACTTTCCCGGCTACCGTGGGTGAGAGCCTGGGGAACGGGTTCCTTCCGTGCAACCGAGGGAGAAGCAGCCCGGGCCAGAAGGCACCTCGCGACTCAGCTGTTGGTACCTGGAGCTAACACTACTGCTCCATGGGTGCACAGGAATGCTAAGTGCTCCACACTGATTTGGAAGAAAGACGCCCGTAAAGAATCCCAGCCTCAGCTCCTTCGCCTCTCCACAGGGTGGCAGCATTTTCCACTCTACTGGAGTGCAAGCCTGAGGAAGGGGTCCCGGCAGAATTCCGAGGGAGAAATAAGCATGGGCAGGAGGCACCTGTCGGCTCCACTCTTGTTTCGGGGAACTTGATCGGCTCTCCCGTGTGTGCGTGGAGTCCTAAGTGCCATCCACCCGACGCAAAGGAACACACCTGTAGAGAACGCGTGCCTCAGCAAAGATCGCCCTTCCCGAGCGTGACCTTCACCCATTGTGTGTTTCTGTGAAAGCCTGACCAATGGAACCTCAACGCAAGTCGGAGTGAGAAGCAGGCCTGTAAGGAAGGCTGCTGTCGACTCACCTCTTGTTTTAGGAGATGAGCCCTGCTGTACCCTGTGTGCTTGGATGCCTAGTTTGCCAGGCTGCTAAGAGCCAGAATCCGTGCTATAGAATGGCTGCGCTTTAGTTCACGTTGCCGTTCCCAAAGCCAGAGGAATTGTACAGTGCTCGTGTTCGAGAGACTGGGGAAAGGGTCCCATGCGGGACGTGGAGTGAGAAACAGGCCGGTGCGGAAGGCAGCTCTCAACTCACCTCTGGTTTAGGAGGCTAGTACCCTTGCCCCCGGGTGTGCCTGCAGGCCTCAAGCCAAGCGCCTAACTCAAAGGAACAGCTCTGTCAGAATTCCTGCTTCGGCTACGATAGCCATGCCTGAGGCCGGAAGCATTTTGCTGTGTGCATGCGTGAGCGCCCTGCCAGGGAGGCCCAAGCCATTTCCTGTGTGAGACTCAGGCCCAGGCAGACGGCAGCACACGACTCCCCACTTGTTTCCTGACGTCAGCACTGCGGCCCCACTTTGGCATGGAAGCCTACTCGCAAGCGTGCTAACCCGAAGAGACAACACTGTAGAGAAACCGTGCTTTAGCTACCGTCGACCTCTGTGTGGGAGGAAGCAGTTGAGGGTGTACTGTGGGTGAGAGCCTGGGGCCGGGTTCCATTTCGTACGACCGGGGGAGAGACAGGCCGGACAGCCGGCAGCTCTCAACTCACATCATGCTTATGGGGCTCGTACCGTTGCCCCGGGGGTGCGTGCAGGCTGAAAGACAGCCACCTAGCTCGAAGGAAGGACTCGGGAGACGATGCGTGCTTCAGCTCAAACAGCCGCTCCTGAGGGTGGAAGCATTCTGTTGTGTGCGTGCGTGAGAGCACTGCAAGGGAGTCCCAAACCTAATTCCGAGGGAGCCTCCGGCTGCTGCACAGGGCAGCACTCGACTCCCTACTTGTTTCATGAAGCTAGCACTGAGGCCCCACTTTTGCATGGAAGTCTCATCGCTTGCGTTCTACCTCGAAGAAACCACAGTGTACAGAAACCGTGCTTTAGCTACCTTCCACCTCTCTGAGGGAGGAAGCACTTTCCCGGCTACCGTGGGTGAGAGCCTGGGGAACGGGTTCCTTCCGTGCAACCGAGGGAGAAGCAGCCCGGGCCAGAAGGCACCTCGCGACTCAGCTGTTGGTACCTGGAGCTAACACTACTGCTCCATGGGTGCACAGGAATGCTAAGTGCTCCACACTGATTTGGAAGAAAGACGCCCGTAAAGAATCCCAGCCTCAGCTCCTTCGCCTCTCCAGAGGGTGGCAGCATTTTCCACTCTACTGGAGTGCAAGCCTGAGGAAGGGGTCCCGGCAGAATTCCGAGGGAGAAATAAGCATGGGCAGGAGGCACCTGTCGGCTCCACTCTTGTTTCGGGGAACTTGATCGGCTCTCCCGTGTGTGCGTGGAGTCCTAAGTGCCATCCACCCGACGCAAAGGAACACACCTGTAGAGAACGCGTGCCTCAGCAAAGATCGCCCTTCCCGAGCGTGACCTTCACCCATTGTGTGTTTCTGTGAAAGCCTGACCAATGGAACCTCAACGCAAGTCGGAGTGAGAAGCAGGCCTGTAAGGAAGGCTGCTGTCGACTCACCTCTTGTTTTAGGAGATGAGCCCTGCTGTACCCTGTGTGCTTGGATGCCTAGTTTGCCAGGCTGCTAAGAGCCAGAATCCGTGCTATAGAATGGCTGCGCTTTAGTTCACGTTGCCGTTCCCAAAGCCAGAGGAATTGTACAGTGCTCGTGTTCGAGAGACTGGGGAAAGGGTCCCATGCGGGACGTGGAGTGAGAAACAGGCCGGTGCGGAAGGCAGCTCTCAACTCACCTCTGGTTTAGGAGGCTAGTACCCTTGCCCCCGGGTGTGCCTGCAGGCCTCAAGCCAAGCGCCTAACTCAAAGGAACAGCTCTGTCGAGAATTCCTGCTTCGGCTACGATAGCCATGCCTGAGGCCGGAAGCATTTTGCTGTGTGCATGCGTGAGCGCCCTGCCAGGGAGGCCCAAGCCATTTCCTGTGTGAGACTTAGGCCCAGGCAGACGGCAGCACACGACTCCCCACTTGTTTCCTGAAGCCAGCACTGCGGCCCCACTTTGGCATGGAAGTCTGATAGCTGGCACTCTAACTCGAAGAGACAACAGTGGAGAGACACCGTGCTTTAGCCTTACCGCCGGCCTCTGCGTGGGAGGAGGCCGTTTAGGGTGTACTGTGGGTGAGATCCTGGGGCGGGCTTCCATTTCGTACGACCGGGGGAGAGGCAGGCCGGACAGCCGGCAGCTCTCAACTCACATCATCCTTATGGGGCTCGTACCGTTGCCCCGGGGGTGCGTTCAGGCTGAAAGACAGCCACCTAGCTCGAAGGAAGGACTCGGGAGACGATGCGTGCTTCAGCTCAAACAGCCGCTCCTGAGGGTGGAAGCATTCTGTTGTGTGCGTGCGTGAGAGCACTGCAAGGGAGTCCCAAACCTAATTCCGAGGGAGCCTCCGGCTGCTGCACAGGGCAGCACTCGACTCCCCACTTGTTTCATGAAGCTAGCACTGAGGCCCCACTTTTGCATGGAAGTCTCATCGCTTGCGTTCTACCTCGAAGAAACCACAGTGTACAGAAACCGTGCTTTAGCTACCTTCCACCTCTCTGAGGGAGGAAGCACTTTCCCGGCTACCGTGGGTGAGAGCCTGGGGAACGGGTTCCTTCCGTGCAACCGAGGGAGAAGCAGCCCGGGCCAGAAGGCACCTCGTGACTCAGCTGTTGGTACCTGGAGCTAACACTACTGCTCCATGGGTGCACAGGAATGCTAAGTGCTCCACACTGATTTGGAAGAAAGACGCCCGTAAAGAATCCCAGCCTCAGCTCCTTCGCCTCTCCACAGGGTGGCAGCATTTTCCACTCTACTGGAGTGCAAGCCTGAGGAAGGGGTCCCGGCAGAATTCCGAGGGAGAAATAAGCATGGGCAGGAGGCACCTGTCGGCTCCACTCTTGTTTCGGGGAACTTGATCGGCTCTCCCGTGTGTGCGTGGAGTCCTAAGTGCCATCCACCCGACGCAAAGGAACACACCTGTAGAGAACGCGTGCCTCAGCAAAGATCGCCCTTCCCGAGCGTGACCTTCACCCATTGTGTGTTTCTGTGAAAGCCTGACCAATGGAACCTCAACGCAAGTCGGAGTGAGAAGCAGGCCTGTAAGGAAGGCTGCTGTCGACTCACCTCTTGTTTTAGGAGATGAGCCCTGCTGTACCCTGTGTGCTTGGATGCCTAGTTTGCCAGGCTGCTAAGAGCCAGAATCCGTGCTATAGAATGGCTGCGCTTTAGTTCACGTTGCCGATACCGAAGCCAGAGGAATTGTACAGTGCTCGTGTTCGAGAGACTGGGGAAAGGGTCCCATGCGGGACGTGGAGTGAGAAACAGGCCGGTGCGGAAGGCAGCTCTCAACTCACCTCTGGTTTAGGAGGCTAGTACCCTTGCCCCCGGGTGTGCCTGCAGGCCTCAAGCCAAGCGCCTAACTCAAAGGAACAGCTCTGTCGAGAATTCCTGCTTCGGCTACGATAGCCATGCCTGAGGCCGGAAGCATTTTGCTGTGTGCATGCGTGAGCGCCCTGCCAGGGAGGCCCAAGCCATTTCCTGTGTGAGACTTAGGCCCAGGCAGACGGCAGCACACGACTCCCCACTTGTTTCCTGAAGCCAGCACTGCGGCCCCACTTTGGCATGGAAGTCTGATAGCTGGCACTCTAACTCGAAGAGACAACAGTGGAGAGACACCGTGCTTTAGCCTTACCGCCGGCCTCTGCGTGGGAGGAGGCCGTTTAGTGTGTACTGTGGGTGAGAGCCTGGGGCGGGGTTCCATTTCGTACGACCGGGGGAGAGGCAGGCCGGACAGCCGGCAGCTCTCAACTCACATTATCCTTATGGGGCTCGTACCGTTGCCCCGGGGGTGCGTTCAGGCTGAAAGACAGCCACCTAGCTCGAAGGAAGGACTCGGGAGACGATGCGTGCTTCAGCTCAAACAGCCGCTCCTGAGGGTGGAAGCATTCTGTTGTGTGCGTGCGTGAGAGCACTGCAAGGGAGTCCCAAACCTAATTCCGAGGGAGCCTCCGGCTGCTGCACAGGGCAGCACTCGACTCCCCACTTGTTTCATGAAGCTAGCACTGAGGCCCCACTTTTGCATGGAAGTCTCATCGCTTGCGTTCTACCTCGAAGAAACCACAGTGTACAGAAACCGTGCTTTAGCTACCTTCCACCTCTCTGAGGGAGGAAGCACTTTCCCGGCTACCGTGGGTGAGAGCCTGGGGAACGGGTTCCTTTCGTGCAACCGAGGGAGAAGCAGCCCGGGCCAGAAGGCACCTCGCGACTCAGCTGTTGGTACCTGGAGCTAACACTACTGCTCCATGGGTGCACAGGAATGCTAAGTGCTCCACACTGATTTGGAAGAAAGACGCCCGTAAAGAATCCCAGCCTCAGCTCCTTCGCCTCTCCACAGGGTGGCAGCATTTTCCACTCTACTGGAGTGCAAGCCTGAGGAAGGGGTCCCGGCAGAATTCCGAGGGAGAAATAAGCATGGGCAGAAGGCACCTGTCGGCTCCACTCTTGTTTCGGGGAACTAGATCGGCTCTCCCGTGTGTGCGTGGAGTCCTAAGTGCCATCCACCCGACGCAAAGGAACACACCTGTAGAGAACGCGTGCCTCAGCAAAGATCGCCCTTCCCGAGCGTGAACTTCACCCATTGTGTGTTTCTGTGAAAGCCTGACCAATGGAACCTCAACGCAAGTCGGAGTGAGAAGCAGGCCTGTAAGGAAGGCTGCTGTCGACTCACCTCTTGTTTTAGGAGATGAGCCCTGCTGTACCCTGTGTGCTTGGATGCCTAGTTTGCCAGGCTGCTAAGAGCCAGAATCCGTGCTATAGAATGGCTGCGCTTTAGTTCACGTTGCCGTTCCCGAAGCCAGAGGAATTGTACAGTGCTCGTGTTCGAGAGACTGGGGAAAGGGTCCCATGCGGGACGTGGAGTGAGAAACAGGCCGGTGCGGAAGGCAGCTCTCAACTCACCTCTGGTTTAGGAGGCTAGTACCCTTGCCCCCGGGTGTGCCTGCAGGCCTCAAGCCAAGCGCCTAACTCAAAGGAACAGCTCTGTCAGAATTCCTGCTTCGGCTACGATAGCCATGCCTGAGGCCGGAAGCATTTTGCTGTGTGCATGCGTGAGCGCCCTGCCAGGGAGGCCCAAGCCATTTCCTGTGTGAGACTCAGGCCCAGGCAGACGGCAGCACACGACTCCCCACTTGTTTCCTGACGTCAGCACTGCGGCCCCACTTTGGCATGGAAGCCTACTCGCAAGCGTGCTAACCCGAAGAGACAACACTGTAGAGAAACCGTGCTTTAGCTACCGTCGACCTCTGTGTGGGAGGAAGCAGTTGAGGGTGTACTGTGGGTGAGAGCCTGGGGCCGGGTTCCATTTCGTACGACCGGGGGAGAGACAGGCCGGACAGCCGGCAGCTCTCAACTCACATCATGCTTATGGGGCTCGTACCGTTGCCCCGGGGGTGCGTGCAGGCTGAAAGACAGCCACCTAGCTCGAAGGAAGGACTCGGGAGACGATGCGTGCTTCAGCTCAAACAGCCGCTCCTGAGGGTGGAAGCATTCTGTTGTGTGCGTGCGTGAGAGCACTGCAAGGGAGTCCCAAACCTAATTCCGAGGGAGCCTCCGGCTGCTGCACAGGGCAGCACTCGACTCCCCACTTGTTTCATGAAGCTAGCACTGAGGCCCCACTTTTGCATGGAAGTCTCTTCGCTTGCGTTCTACCTCGAAGAAACCACAGTGTACAGAAACCGTGCTTTAGCTACCTTCCACCTCTCTGAGGGAGGAAGCACTTTCCCGGCTACCGTGGGTGAGAGCCTGGGGAACGGGTTCCTTCCGTGCAACCGAGGGAGAAGCAGCCCGGGCCAGAAGGCACCTCGCGACTCAGCTGTTGGTACCTGGAGCTAACACTACTGCTCCATGGGTGCACAGGAATGCTAAGTGCTCCACACTGATTTGGAAGAAAGACGCCCGTAAAGAATCCCAGCCTCAGCTCCTTCGCCTCTCCACAGGGTGGCAGCATTTTCCACTCTACTGGAGTGCAAGCCTGAGGAAGGGGTCCCGGCAGAATTCCGAGGGAGAAATAAGCATGGGCAGGAGGCACCTGTCGGCTCCACTCTTGTTTCGGGGAACTTGATCGGCTCTCCCGTGTGTGCGTGGAGTCCTAAGTGCCATCCACCCGACGCAAAGGAACACACCTGTAGAGAACGCGTGCCTCAGCAAAGATCGCCCTTCCCGAGCGTGACCTTCACCCATTGTGTGTTTCTGTGAAAGCCTGACCAATGGAACCTCAACGCAAGTCGGAGTGAGAAGCAGGCCTGTAAGGAAGGCTGCTGTCGACTCAACTCTTGTTTTAGGAGATGAGCCCTGCTGTACCCTGTGTGCTTGGATGCCTAGTTTGCCAGGCTGCTAAGAGCCAGAATCCGTGCTATAGAATGGCTGCGCTTTAGTTCACGTTGCCGTTCCCAAAGCCAGAGGAATTGTACAGTGCTCGTGTTCGAGAGACTGGGGAAAGGGTCCCATGCGGGACGTGGAGTGAGAAACAGGCCGGTGCGGAAGGCAGCTCTCAACTCACCTCTGGTTTAGGAGGCTAGTACCCTTGCCCCCGGGTGTGCCTGCAGGCCTCAAGCCAAGCGCCTAACTCAAAGGAACAGCTCTGTCGAGAATTCCTGCTTCGGCTACGATAGCCATGCCTGAGGCCGGAAGCATTTTGCTGTGTGCATGCGTGAGCGCCCTGCCAGGGAGGCCCAAGCCATTTCCTGTGTGAGACTTAGGCCCAGGCAGACGGCAGCACACGACTCCCCACTTGTTTCCTGAAGCCAGCACTGCGGCCCCACTTTGGCATGGAAGTCTGATAGCTGGCACTCTAACTCGAAGAGACAACAGTGGAGAGACACCGTGCTTTAGCCTTACCGCCGGCCTCTGCGTGGGAGGAGGCCGTTTAGTGTGTACTGTGGGCGAGAGCCTGGGGCGGGGTTCCATTTCGTACGACCGGGGGAGAGGCAGGCCGGACAGCCGGCAGCTCTCAACTCACATCATCCTTATGGGGCTCGTACCGTTGCCCCGGGGGTGCGTTCAGGCTGAAAGACAGCCACCTAGCTCGAAGGAAGGACTCGGGAGACGATGCGTGCTTCAGCTCAAACAGCCGCTCCTGAGGGTGGAAGCATTCTGTTGTGTGCGTGCGTGAGAGCACTGCAAGGGAGTCCCAAACCTAATTCCGAGGGAGCCTCCGGCTGCTGCACAGGGCAGCACTCGACTGCCCACTTGTTTCATGAAGCTAGCACTGAGGCCCCACTTTTGCATGGAAGTCTCATCGCTTGCGTTCTACCTCGAAGAAACCACAGTGTACAGAAACCGTGCTTTAGCTACCTTCCACCTCTTTGAGGGAGGAAGCACTTTCCCGGCTACCGTGGGTGAGAGCCTGGGGAACGGGTTCCTTCCGTGCAACCGAGGGAGAAGCAGCCCGGGCCAGAAGGCACCTCGCGACTCAGCTGTTGGTACCTGGAGCTAACACTACTGCTCCATGGGTGCACAGGAATGCTAAGTGCTCCACACTGATTTGGAAGAAAGACGCCCGTAAAGAATCCCAGCCTCAGCTCCTTCGCCTCTCCACAGGGTGGCAGCATTTTCCACTCTACTGGAGTGCAAGCCTGAGGAAGGGGTCCCGGCAGAATTCCGAGGGAGAAATAAGCATGGGCAGAAGGCACCTGTCGGCTCCACTCTTGTTTCGGGGAACTAGATCGGCTCTCCCGTGTGTGCGTGGAGTCCTAAGTGCCATCCACCCGACGCAAAGGAACACACCTGTAGAGAACGCGTGCCTCAGCAAAGATCGCCCTTCCCGAGCGTGACCTTCACCCATTGTGTGTTTCTGTGAAAGCCTGACCAATGGAACCTCAACGCAAGTCGGAGTGAGAAGCAGGCCTGTAAGGAAGGCTGCTGTCGACTCACCTCTTGTTTTAGGAGATGAGCCCTGCTGTACCCTGTGTGCTTGGATGCCTAGTTTGCCAGGCTGCTAAGAGCCAGAATCCGTGCTATAGAATGGCTGCGCTTTAGTTCACGTTGCCGATCCCGAAGCCAGAGGAATTGTACAGTGCTCGTGTTCGAGAGACTGGGGAAAGGGTCCCATGCGGGACGTGGAGTGAGAAACAGGCCGGTGCGGAAGGCAGCTCTCAACTCACCTCTGGTTTAGGAGGCTAGTACCCTTGCCCCCGGGTGTGCCTGCAGGCCTCAAGCCAAGCGCCTAACTCAAAGGAACAGCTCTGTCGAGAATTCCTGCTTCGGCTACGATAGCCATGCCTGAGGCCGGAAGCATTTTGCTGTGTGCATGCGTGAGCGCCCTGCCAGGGAGGCCCAAGCCATTTCCTGTGTGAGACTCAGGCCCAGGCAGACAGCAGCACACGACTCCCCACTTGTTTCCTGAAGCCAGCACTGCGGCCCCACTTTGGCATGGAAGTCTGATAGCTGGCACTCTAACTCGAAGAGACAACAGTGGAGAGACACCGTGCTTTAGCCTTACCGCCGGCCTCTGCGTGGGAGGAGGCCGTTTAGGGTGTACTGTGGGTGAGAGCCTGGGGCGGGGTTCCATTTCGTACGACAGGGGGAGAGGCAGGCCGGACAGCCGGCAGCTCTCAACTCACATCATCCTTATGGGGCTCGTACCGTTGCCCCGGGGGTGCGTGCAGGCTGAAAGACAGCCACCTAGCTCGAAGGAAGGACTCGGGAGACGATGCGTGCTTCAGCTCAAACAGCCGCTCCTGAGGGTGGAAGCATTCTGTTGTGTGCGTGCGTGAGAGCACTGCAAGGGAGTCCCAAACCTAATTCCGAGAGAGCCTCCGGCTGCTGCACAGGGCAGCACTCGACTCCCCACTTGTTTCATGAAGCTAGCACTGAGGCCCCACTTTTGCATGGAAGTCTCATCGCTTGCGTTCTACCTCGAAGAAACCACAGTGTACAGAAACCGTGCTTTAGCTACCTTCCACCTCTCTGAGGGAGGAAGCACTTTCCCGGCTACCGTGGGTGAGAGCCTGGGGAACGGGTTCCTTCCGTGCAACCGAGGGAGAAGCAGCCCGGGCCAGAAGGCACCTCGCGACTCAGCTGTTGGTACCTGGAGCTAACACTACTGCTCCATGGGTGCACAGGAATGCTAAGTGCTCCACACTGATTTGGAAGAAAGACGCCCATAAAGAATCCCAGCCTCAGCTCCTTCGCCTCTCCAGAGGGTGGCAGCATTTTCCACTCTACTGGAGTGCAAGCCTGAGGAAGGGGTCCCGGCAGAATTCCGAGGGAGAAATAAGCATGGGCAGGAGGCACCTGTCGGCTCCACTCTTGTTTCGGGGAACTTGATCGGCTCTCCCGTGTGTGCGTGGAGTCCTAAGTGCCATCCACCCGACGCAAAGGAACACACCTGTAGAGAACGCGTGCCTCAGCAAAGATCGCCCTTCCCGAGCGTGACCTTCACCCATTGTGTGTTTCTGTGAAAGCCTGACCAATGGAACCTCAACGCAAGTCGGAGTGAGAAGCAGGCCTGTAAGGAAGGCTGCTGTCGACTCACCTCTTGTTTTAGGAGATGAGCCCTGCTGTACCCTGTGTGCTTGGATGCCTAGTTTGCCAGGCTGCTAAGAGCCAGAATCCGTGCTATAGAATGGCTGCGCTTTAGTTCACGTTGCCGTTCCCAAAGCCAGAGGAATTGTACAGTGCTCGTGTTCGAGAGACTGGGGAAAGGGTCCCATGCGGGACGTGGAGTGAGAAACAGGCCAGTGCGGAAGGCAGCTCTCAACTCACCTCTGGTTTAGGAGGCTAGTACCCTTGCCCCCGGGTGTGCCTGCAGGCCTCAAGCCAAGCGCCTAACTCAAAGGAACAGCTCTGTCGAGAATTCCTGCTTCGGCTACGATAGCCATGCCTGAGGCCGGAAGCATTTTGCTGTGTGCATGCGTGAGCGCCCTGCCAGGGAGGCCCAAGCCATTTCCTGTGTGAGACTTAGGCCCAGGCAGACGGCAGCACACGACTCCCCACTTGTTTCCTGAAGCCAGCACTGCGGCCCCACTTTGGCATGGAAGTCTGATAGCTGGCACTCTAACTCGAAGAGACAACAGTGGAGAGACACCGTGCTTTAGCCTTACCGCCGGCCTCTGCGTGGGAGGAGGCCGTTTAGTGTGTACTGTGGGTGAGAGCCTGGGGCGGGGTTCCATTTCGTACGACCGGGGGAGAGGCAGGCCGGACAGCCGGCAGCTCTCAACTCACATCATCCTTATGGGGCTCGTACCGTTGCCCCGGGGGTGCGTTCAGGCTGAAAGACAGCCACCTAGCTCGAAGGAAGGACTCGGGAGACGATGCGTGCTTCAGCTCAAACAGCCGCTCCTGAGCGTGGAAGCATTCTGTTGTGTGCGTGCGTGAGAGCACTGCAAGGGAGTCCCAAACCTAATTCCGAGGGAGCCTCCGGCTGCTGCACAGGGCAGCACTCGACTCCCCACTTGTTTCATGAAGCTAGCACTGAGGCCCCACTTTTGCATGGAAGTCTCATCGCTTGCGTTCTACCTCGAAGAAACCACAGTGTACAGAAACCGTGCTTTAGCTACCTTCCACCTCTCTGAGGGAGGAAGCACTTTCCCGGCTACCGTGGGTGAGAGCCTGGGGCACGGGTTCCTTCCGTGCAACCGAGGGAGAAGCAGCCCGGGCCAGAAGGCACCTCGCGACTCAGCTGTTGGTACCTGGAGCTAACACTACTGCTCCATGGGTGCACAGGAATGCTAAGTGCTCCACACTGATTTGGAAGAAAGACGCCCGTAAAGAATCCCAGCCTCAGCTCCTTCGCCTCTCCACAGGGTGGCAGCATTTTCCACTCTACTGGAGTGCAAGCCTGAGGAAGGGGTCCCGGCAGAATTCCGAGGGAGAAATAAGCATGGGCAGAAGGCACCTGTCGGCTCCACTCTTGTTTCGGGGAACTAGATCGGCTCTCCCGTGTGTGCGTGGAGTCCTAAGTGCCATCCACCCGACGCAAAGGAACACACCTGTAGAGAACGCGTGCCTCAGCAAAGATCGCCCTTCCCGAGCGTGACCTTCACCCATTGTGTGTTTCTGTGAAAGCCTGACCAATGGAACCTCAACGCAAGTCGGAGTGAGAAGCAGGCCTGTAAGGAAGGCTGCTGTCGACTCACCTCTTGTTTTAGGAGATGAGCCCTGCTGTACCCTGTGTGCTTGGATGCCTAGTTTGCCAGGCTGCTAAGAGCCAGAATCCGTGCTATAGAATGGCTGCGCTTTAGTTCACGTTGCCGTTCCCAAAGCCAGAGGAATTGTACAGTGCTCGTGTTCGAGAGACTGGGGAAAGGGTCCCATGCGGGACGTGGAGTGAGAAACAGGCCGGTGCGGAAGGCAGCTCTCAACTCACCTCTGGTTTAGGAGGCTAGTACCCTTGCCCCCGGGTGTGCCTGCAGGCCTCAAGCCAAGCGCCTAACTCAAAGGAACAGCTCTGTCGAGAATTCCTGCTTCGGCTACGATAGCCATGCCTGAGGCCGGAAGCATTTTGCTGTGTGCATGCGTGAGCGCCCTGCCAGGGAGGCCCAAGCCATTTCCTGTGTGAGACTTAGGCCCAGGCAGACGGCAGCACACGACTCCCCACTTGTTTCCTGAAGCCAGCACTGCGGCCCCACTTTGGCATGGAAGTCTGATAGCTGGCACTCTAACTCGAAGAGACAACAGTGGAGAGACACCGTGCTTTAGCCTTACCGCCGGCCTCTGCGTGGGAGGAGGCCGTTTAGTGTGTACTGTGGGTGAGAGCCTGGGGCGGGGTTCCATTTCGTACGACCGGGGGAGAGGCAGGCCGGACAGCCGGCAGCTCTCAACTCACATCATCCTTATGGGGCTCGTACCGTTGCCCCGGGGGTGCGTTCAGGCTGAAAGACAGCCACCTAGCTCGAAGGAAGGACTCGGGAGACGATGCGTGCTTCAGCTCAAACAGCCGCTCCTGAGCGTGGAAGCATTCTGTTGTGTGCGTGCGTGAGAGCACTGCAAGGGAGTCCCAAACCTAATTCCGAGGGAGCCTCCGGCTGCTGCACAGGGCAGCACTCGACTCCCCACTTGTTTCATGAAGCTAGCACTGAGGCCCCACTTTTGCATGGAAGTCTCATCGCTTGCGTTCTACCTCGAAGAAACCACAGTGTACAGAAACCGTGCTTTAGCTACCTTCCACCTCTCTGAGGGAGGAAGCACTTTCCCGGCTACCGTGCGTGAGAGCCTGGGGAACGGGTTCCTTCCGTGCAACCGAGGGAGAAGCAGCCCGGGCCAGAAGGCACCTCGCGACTCAGCTGTTGGTACCTGGAGCTAACACTACTGCTCCATGGGTGCACAGGAATGCTAAGTGCTCCACACTGATTTGGAAGAAAGACGCCCGTAAAGAATCCCAGCCTCAGCTCCTTCGCCTCTCCAGAGGGTGGCAGCATTTTCCACTCTACTGGAGTGCAAGCCTGAGGAAGGGGTCCCGGCAGAATTCCGAGGGAGAAATAAGCATGGGCAGGAGGCACCTGTCGGCTCCACTCTTGTTTCGGGGAACTTGATCGGCTCTCCCGTGTGTGCGTGGAGTCCTAAGTGCCATCCACCCGACGCAAAGGAACACACCTGTAGAGAACGCGTGCCTCAGCAAAGATCGCCCTTCCCGAGCGTGACCTTCACCCATTGTGTGTTTCTGTGAAAGCCTGACCAATGGAACCTCAACGCAAGTCGGAGTGAGAAGCAGGCCTGTAAGGAAGGCTGCTGTCGACTCACCTCTTGTTTTAGGAGATGAGCCCTGCTGTACCCTGTGTGCTTGGATGCCTAGTTTGCCAGGCTGCTAAGAGCCAGAATCCGTGCTATAGAATGGCTGCGCTTTAGTTCACGTTGCCGTTCCCAAAGCCAGAGGAATTGTACAGTGCTCGTGTTCGAGAGACTGGGGAAAGGGTCCCATGCGGGACGTGGAGTGAGAAACAGGCCGGTGCGGAAGGCAGCTCTCAACTCACATCTGGTTTAGGAGGCTAGTACCCTTGCCCCCGGGTGTGCCTGCAGGCCTCAAGCCAAGCGCCTAACTCAAAGGAACAGCTCTGTCGAGAATTCCTGCTTCGGCTACGATAGCCATGCCTGAGGCCGGAAGCATTTTGCTGTGTGCATGCGTGAGCGCCCTGCCAGGGAGGCCCAAGCCATTTCCTGTGTGAGACTTAGGCCCAGGCAGACGGCAGCACACGACTCCCCACTTGTTTCCTGAAGCCAGCACTGCGGCCCCACTTTGGCATGGAAGTCTGATAGCTGGCACTCTAACTCGAAGAGACAACAGTGGAGAGACACCGTGCTTTAGCCTTACCGCCGGCCTCTGCGTGGGAGGAGGCCGTTTAGGGTGTACTGTGGGTGAGATCCTGGGGCGGGCTTCCATTTCGTACGACCGGGGGAGAGGCAGGCCGGACAGCCGGCAGCTCTCAACTCACATCATCCTTATGGGGCTCGTACCGTTGCCCCGGGGGTGCGTTCAGGCTGAAAGACAGCCACCTAGCTCGAAGGAAGGACTCGGGAGACGATGCGTGCTTCAGCTCAAACAGCCGCTCCTGAGGGTGGAAGCATTCTGTTGTGTGCGTGCGTGAGAGCACTGCAAGGGAGTCCCAAACCTAATTCCGAGGGAGCCTCCGGCTGCTGCACAGGGCAGCACTCGACTCCCCACTTGTTTCATGAAGCTAGCACTGAGGCCCCACTTTTGCATGGAAGTCTCATCGCTTGCGTTCTACCTCGAAGAAACCACAGTGTACAGAAACCGTGCTTTAGCTACCTTCCACCTCTCTGAGGGAGGAAGCACTTTCCCGGCTACCGTGGGTGAGAGCCTGGGGAACGGGTTCCTTCCGTGCAACGGAGGGAGAAGCAGCCCGGGCCAGAAGGCACCTCGTGACTCAGCTGTTGGTACCTGGAGCTAACACTACTGCTCCATGGGTGCACAGGAATGCTAAGTGCTCCACACTGATTTGGAAGAAAGACGCCCGTAAAGAATCCCAGCCTCAGCTCCTTCGCCTCTCCAGAGGGTGGCAGCATTTTCCACTCTACTGGAGTGCAAGCCTGAGGAAGGGGTCCCGGCAGAATTCCGAGGGAGAAATAAGCATGGGCAGGAGGCACCTGTCGGCTCCACTCTTGTTTCGGGGAACTTGATCGGCTCTCCCGTGTGTGCGTGGAGTCCTAAGTGCCATCCACCCGACGCAAAGGAACACACCTGTAGAGAACGCGTGCCTCAGCAAAGATCGCCCTTCCCGAGCGTGACCTTCACCCATTGTGTGTTTCTGTGAAAGCCTGACCAATGGAACCTCAACGCAAGTCGGAGTGAGAAGCAGGCCTGTAAGGAAGGCTGCTGTCGACTCACCTCTTGTTTTAGGAGATGAGCCCTGCTGTACCCTGTGTGCTTGGATGCCTAGTTTGCCAGGCTGCTAAGAGCCAGAATCCGTGCTATAGAATGGCTGCGCTTTAGTTCACGTTGCCGTTCCCAAAGCCAGAGGAATTGTACAGTGCTCGTGTTCGAGAGACTGGGGAAAGGGTCCCATGCGGGACGTGGAGTGAGAAACAGGCCGGTGCGGAAGGCAGCTCTCAACTCACCTCTGGTTTAGGAGGCTAGTACCCTTGCCCCCGGGTGTGCCTGCAGGCCTCAAGCCAAGCGCCTAACTCAAAGGAACAGCTCTGTCGAGAATTCCTGCTTCGGCTACGATAGCCATGCCTGAGGCCGGAAGCATTTTGCTGTGTGCATGCGTGAGCGCCCTGCCAGGGAGGCCCAAGCCATTTCCTGTGTGAGACTTAGGCCCAGGCAGACGGCAGCACACGACTCCCCACTTGTTTCCTGAAGCCAGCACTGCGGCCCCACTTTGGCATGGAAGTCTGATAGCTGGCACTCTAACTCGAAGAGACAACAGTGGAGAGACACCGTGCTTTAGCCTTACCGCCGGCCTCTGCGTGGGAGGAGGCCGTTTAGTGTGTACTGTGGGCGAGAGCCTGGGGCGGGGTTCCATTTCGTACGACCGGGGGAGAGGCAGGCCGGACAGCCGGCAGCTCTCAACTCACATCATGCTTATGGGGCTCGTACCGTTGCCCCGGGGGTGCGTTCAGGCTGAAAGACAGCCACCTAGCTCGAAGGAAGGACTCGGGAGACGATGCGTGCTTCAGCTCAAACAGCCGCTCCTGAGCGTGGAAGCATTCTGTTGTGTGCGTGCGTGAGAGCACTGCAAGGGAGTCCCAAACCTAATTCCGAGGGAGCCTCCGGCTGCTGCACAGGGCAGCACTCGACTCCCCACTTGTTTCATGAAGCTAGCACTGAGGCCCCACTTTTGCATGGAAGTCTCATCGCTTGCGTTCTACCTCGAAGAAACCACAGTGTACAGAAACCGTGCTTTAGCTACCTTCCACCTCTCTGAGGGAGGAAGCACTTTCCCGGCTACCGTGGGTGAGAGCCTGGGGCACGGGTTCCTTCCGTGCAACCGAGGGAGAAGCAGCCCGGGCCAGAAGGCACCTCGCGACTCAGCTGTTGGTACCTGGAGCTAACACTACTGCTCCATGGGTGCACAGGAATGCTAAGTGCTCCACACTGATTTGGAAGAAAGACGCCCGTAAAGAATCCCAGCCTCAGCTCCTTCGCCTCTCCACAGGGTGGCAGCATTTTCCACTCTACTGGAGTGCAAGCCTGAGGAAGGGGTCCCGGCAGAATTCCGAGGGAGAAATAAGCATGGGCAGAAGGCACCTGTCGGCTCCACTCTTGTTTCGGGGAACTAGATCGGCTCTCCCGTGTGTGCGTGGAGTCCTAAGTGCCATCCACCCGACGCAAAGGAACACACCTGTAGAGAACGCGTGCCTCAGCAAAGATCGCCCTTCCCGAGCGTGACCTTCACCCATTGTGTGTTTCTGTGAAAGCCTGACCAATGGAACCTCAACGCAAGTCGGAGTGAGAAGCAGGCCTGTAAGGAAGGCTGCTGTCGACTCACCTCTTGTTTTAGGAGATGAGCCCTGCTGTACCCTGTGTGCTTGGATGCCTAGTTTGCCAGGCTGCTAAGAGCCAGAATCCGTGCTATAGAATGGCTGCGCTTTAGTTCACGTTGCCGATCCCGAAGCCAGAGGAATTGTACAGTGCTCGTGTTCGAGAGACTGGGGAAAGGGTCCCATGCGGGACGTGGAGTGAGAAACAGGCCGGTGCGGAAGGCAGCTCTCAACTCACCTCTGGTTTAGGAGGCTAGTACCCTTGTCCCCGGGTGTGCCTGCAGGCCTCAAGCCAAGCGCCTAACTCAAAGGAACAGCTCTGTCGAGAATTCCTGCTTCGGCTACGATAGCCATGCCTGAGGCCGGAAGCATTTTGCTGTGTGCATGCGTGAGCGCCCTGCCAGGGAGGCCCAAGCCATTTCCTGTGTGAGACTCAGGCCCAGGCAGACAGCAGCACACGACTCCCCACTTGTTTCCTGAAGCCAGCACTGCGGCCCCACTTTGGCATGGAAGTCTGATAGCTGGCACTCTAACTCGAAGAGACAACAGTGGAGAGACACCGTGCTTTAGCCTTACCGCCGGCCTCTGCGTGGGAGGAGGCCGTTTAGGGTGTACTGTGGGTGAGAGCCTGGGGCGGGGTTCCATTTCGTACGACAGGGGGAGAGGCAGGCCGGACAGCCGGCAGCTCTCAACTCACATCATCCTTATGGGGCTCGTACCGTTGCCCCGGGGGTGCGTGCAGGCTGAAAGACAGCCACCTAGCTCGAAGGAAGGACTCGGGAGACGATGCGTGCTTCAGCTCAAACAGCCGCTCCTGAGGGTGGAAGCATTCTGTTGTGTGCGTGCGTGAGAGCACTGCAAGGGAGTCCCAAACCTAATTCCGAGAGAGCCTCCGGCTGCTGCACAGGGCAGCACTCGACTCCCCACTTGTTTCATGAAGCTAGCACTGAGGCCCCACTTTTGCATGGAAGTCTCATCGCTTGCGTTCTACCTCGAAGAAACCACAGTGTACAGAAACCGTGCTTTAGCTACCTTCCACCTCTCTGAGGGAGGAAGCACTTTCCCGGCTACCGTGGGTGAGAGCCTGGGGAACGGGTTCCTTCCGTGCAACCGAGGGAGAAGCAGCCCGGGCCAGAAGGCACCTCGCGACTCAGCTGTTGGTACCTGGAGCTAACACTACTGCTCCATGGGTGCACAGGAATGCTAAGTGCTCCACACTGATTTGGAAGAAAGACGCCCATAAAGAATCCCAGCCTCAGCTCCTTCGCCTCTCCAGAGGGTGGCAGCATTTTCCACTCTACTGGAGTGCAAGCCTGAGGAAGGGGTCCCGGCAGAATTCCGAGGGAGAAATAAGCATGGGCAGGAGGCACCTGTCGGCTCCACTCTTGTTTCGGGGAACTTGATCGGCTCTCCCGTGTGTGCGTGGAGTCCTAAGTGCCATCCACCCGACGCAAAGGAACACACCTGTAGAGAACGCGTGCCTCAGCAAAGATCGCCCTTCCCGAGCGTGACCTTCACCCATTGTGTGTTTCTGTGAAAGCCTGACCAATGGAACCTCAACGCAAGTCGGAGTGAGAAGCAGGCCTGTAAGGAAGGCTGCTGTCGACTCACCTCTTGTTTTAGGAGATGAGCCCTGCTGTACCCTGTGTGCTTGGATGCCTAGTTTGCCAGGCTGCTAAGAGCCAGAATCCGTGCTATAGAATGGCTGCGCTTTAGTTCACGTTGCCGTTCCCAAAGCCAGAGGAATTGTACAGTGCTCGTGTTCGAGAGACTGGGGAAAGGGTCCCATGCGGGACGTGGAGTGAGAAACAGGCCGGTGCGGAAGGCAGCTCTCAACTCACATCTGGTTTAGGAGGCTAGTACCCTTGCCCCCGGGTGTGCCTGCAGGCCTCAAGCCAAGCGCCTAACTCAAAGGAACAGCTCTGTCGAGAATTCCTGCTTCGGCTACGATAGCCATGCCTGAGGCCGGAAGCATTTTGCTGTGTGCATGCGTGAGCGCCCTGCCAGGGAGGCCCAAGCCATTTCCTGTGTGAGACTTAGGCCCAGGCAGACGGCAGCACACGACTCCCCACTTGTTTCCTGAAGCCAGCACTGCGGCCCCACTTTGGCATGGAAGTCTGATAGCTGGCACTCTAACTCGAAGAGACAACAGTGGAGAGACACCGTGCTTTAGCCTTACCGCCGGCCTCTGCGTGGGAGGAGGCCGTTTAGGGTGTACTGTGGGTGAGATCCTGGGGCGGGCTTCCATTTCGTACGACCGGGGGAGAGGCAGGCCGGACAGCCGGCAGCTCTCAACTCACATCATCCTTATGGGGCTCGTACCGTTGCCCCGGGGGTGCGTTCAGGCTGAAAGACAGCCACCTAGCTCGAAGGAAGGACTCGGGAGACGATGCGTGCTTCAGCTCAAACAGCCGCTCCTGAGGGTGGAAGCATTCTGTTGTGTGCGTGCGTGAGAGCACTGCAAGGGAGTCCCAAACCTAATTCCGAGGGAGCCTCCGGCTGCTGCACAGGGCAGCACTCGACTCCCCACTTGTTTCATGAAGCTAGCACTGAGGCCCCACTTTTGCATGGAAGTCTCATCGCTTGCGTTCTACCTCGAAGAAACCACAGTGTACAGAAACCGTGCTTTAGCTACCTTCCACCTCTCTGAGGGAGGAAGCACTTTCCCGGCTACCGTGGGTGAGAGCCTGGGGAACGGGTTCCTTCCGTGCAACGGAGGGAGAAGCAGCCCGGGCCAGAAGGCACCTCGTGACTCAGCTGTTGGTACCTGGAGCTAACACTACTGCTCCATGGGTGCACAGGAATGCTAAGTGCTCCACACTGATTTGGAAGAAAGACGCCCGTAAAGAATCCCAGCCTCAGCTCCTTCGCCTCTCCAGAGGGTGGCAGCATTTTCCACTCTACTGGAGTGCAAGCCTGAGGAAGGGGTCCCGGCAGAATTCCGAGGGAGAAATAAGCATGGGCAGGAGGCACCTGTCGGCTCCACTCTTGTTTCGGGGAACTTGATCGGCTCTCCCGTGTGTGCGTGGAGTCCTAAGTGCCATCCACCCGACGCAAAGGAACACACCTGTAGAGAACGCGTGCCTCAGCAAAGATCGCCCTTCCCGAGCGTGACCTTCACCCATTGTGTGTTTCTGTGAAAGCCTGACCAATGGAACCTCAACGCAAGTCGGAGTGAGAAGCAGGCCTGTAAGGAAGGCTGCTGTCGACTCACCTCTTGTTTTAGGAGATGAGCCCTGCTGTACCCTGTGTGCTTGGATGCCTAGTTTGCCAGGCTGCTAAGAGCCAGAATCCGTGCTATAGAATGGCTGCGCTTTAGTTCACGTTGCCGTTCCCAAAGCCAGAGGAATTGTACAGTGCTCGTGTTCGAGAGACTGGGGAAAGGGTCCCATGCGGGACATGGAGTGAGAAACAGGCCGGTGCGGAAGGCAGCTCTCAACTCACCTCTGGTTTAGGAGGCTAGTACCCTTGCCCCCGGGTGTGCCTGCAGGCCTCAAGCCAAGCGCCTAACTCAAAGGAACAGCTCTGTCGAGAATTCCTGCTTCGGCTACGATAGCCATGCCTGAGGCCGGAAGCATTTTGCTGTGTGCATGCGTGAGCGCCCTGCCAGGGAGGCCCAAGCCATTTCCTGTGTGAGACTTAGGCCCAGGCAGACGGCAGCACACGACTCCCCACTTGTTTCCTGAAGCCAGCACTGCGGCCCCACTTTGGCATGGAAGTCTGATAGCTGGCACTCTAACTCGAAGAGACAACAGTGGAGAGACACCGTGCTTTAGCCTTACCGCCGGCCTCTGCGTGGGAGGAGGCCGTTTAGTGTGTACTGTGGGCGAGAGCCTGGGGCGGGGTTCCATTTCGTACGACCGGGGGAGAGGCAGGCCGGACAGCCGGCAGCTCTCAACTCACATCATGCTTATGGGGCTCGTACCGTTGCCCCGGGGGTGCGTTCAGGCTGAAAGACAGCCACCTAGCTTGAAGGAAGGACTCGGGAGACGATGCGTGCTTCAGCTCAAACAGCCGCTCCTGAGCGTGGAAGCATTCTGTTGTGTGCGTGCGTGAGAGCACTGCAAGGGAGTCCCAAACCTAATTCCGAGGGAGCCTCCGGCTGCTGCACAGGGCAGCACTCGACTCCCCACTTGTTTCATGAAGCTAGCACTGAGGCCCCACTTTTGCATGGAAGTCTCATCGCTTGCGTTCTACCTCGAAGAAACCACAGTGTACAGAAACCGTGCTTTAGCTACCTTCCACCTCTCTGAGGGAGGAAGCACTTTCCCGGCTACCGTGGGTGAGAGCCTGGGGCACGGGTTCCTTCCGTGCAACCGAGGGAGAAGCAGCCCGGGCCAGAAGGCACCTCGCGACTCAGCTGTTGGTACCTGGAGCTAACACTACTGCTCCATGGGTGCACAGGAATGCTAAGTGCTCCACACTGATTTGGAAGAAAGACGCCCGTAAAGAATCCCAGCCTCAGCTCCTTCGCCTCTCCACAGGGTGGCAGCATTTTCCACTCTACTGGAGTGCAAGCCTGAGGAAGGGGTCCCGGCAGAATTCCGAGGGAGAAATAAGCATGGGCAGAAGGCACCTGTCGGCTCCACTCTTGTTTCGGGGAACTAGATCGGCTCTCCCGTGTGTGCGTGGAGTCCTAAGTGCCATCCACCCGACGCAAAGGAACACACCTGTAGAGAACGCGTGCCTCAGCAAAGATCGCCCTTCCCGAGCGTGACCTTCACCCATTGTGTGTTTCTGTGAAAGCCTGACCAATGGAACCTCAACGCAAGTCGGAGTGAGAAGCAGGCCTGTAAGGAAGGCTGCTGTCGACTCACCTCTTGTTTTAGGAGATGAGCCCTGCTGTACCCTGTGTGCTTGGATGCCTAGTTTGCCAGGCTGCTAAGAGCCAGAATCCGTGCTATAGAATGGCTGCGCTTTAGTTCACGTTGCCGTTCCCAAAGCCAGAGGAATTGTACAGTGCTCGTGTTCGAGAGACTGGGGAAAGGGTCCCATGCGGGACGTGGAGTGAGAAACAGGCCGGTGCGGAAGGCAGCTCTCAACTCACCTCTGGTTTAGGAGGCTAGTACCCTTGCCCCCGGGTGTGCCTGCAGGCCTCAAGCCAAGCGCCTAACTCAAAGGAACAGCTCTGTCGAGAATTCCTGCTTCGGCTACGATAGCCATGCCTGAGGCCGGAAGCATTTTGCTGTGTGCATGCGTGAGCGCCCTGCCAGGGAGGCCCAAGCCATTTCCTGTGTGAGACTTAGGCCCAGGCAGACGGCAGCACACGACTCCCCACTTGTTTCCTGAAGCCAGCACTGCGGCCCCACTTTGGCATGGAAGTCTGATAGCTGGCACTCTAACTCGAAGAGACAACAGTGGAGAGACACCGTGCTTTAGCCTTACCGCCGGCCTCTGCGTGGGAGGAGGCCGTTTAGTGTGTACTCTGGGTGAGAGCCTGGGGCGGGGTTCCATTTCGTACGACCGGGGGAGAGGCAGGCCGGACAGCCGGCAGCTCTCAACTCACATCATCCTTATGGGGCTCGTACCGTTGCCCCGGGGGTGCGTTCAGGGTGAAAGACAGCCACCTAGCTCGAAGGAAGGACTCGGGAGACGATGCGTGCTTCAGCTCAAACAGCCGCTCCTGAGCGTGGAAGCATTCTGTTGTGTGCGTGCGTGAGAGCACTGCAAGGGAGTCCCAAACCTAATTCCGAGGGAGCCTCCGGCTGCTGCACAGGGCAGCACTCGACTCCCCACTTGTTTCATGAAGCTAGCACTGAGGCCCCACTTTTGCATGGAAGTCTCATCGCTTGCGTTCTACCTCGAAGAAACCACAGTGTACAGAAACCGTGCTTTAGCTACCTTCCACCTCTCTGAGGGAGGAAGCACTTTCCCGGCTACCGTGGGTGAGAGCCTGGGGCACGGGTTCCTTCCGTGCAACCGAGGGAGAAGCAGCCCGGGCCAGAAGGCACCTCGCGACTCAGCTGTTGGTACCTGGAGCTAACACTACTGCTCCATGGGTGCACAGGAATGCTAAGTGCTCCACACTGATTTGGAAGAAAGACGCCCGTAAAGAATCCCAGCCTCAGCTCCTTCGCCTCTCCACAGGGTGGCAGCATTTTCCACTCTACTGGAGTGCAAGCCTGAGGAAGGGGTCCCGGCAGAATTCCGAGGGAGAAATAAGCATGGGCAGAAGGCACCTGTCGGCTCCACTCTTGTTTCGGGGAACTAGATCGGCTCTCCCGTGTGTGCGTGGAGTCCTAAGTGCCATCCACCCGACGCAAAGGAACACACCTGTAGAGAACGCGTGCCTCAGCAAAGATCGCCCTTCCCGAGCGTGACCTTCACCCATTGTGTGTTTCTGTGAAAGCCTGACCAATGGAACCTCAACGCAAGTCGGAGTGAGAAGCAGGCCTGTAAGGAAGGCTGCTGTCGACTCACCTCTTGTTTTAGGAGATGAGCCCTGCTGTACCCTGTGTGCTTGGATGCCTAGTTTGCCAGGCTGCTAAGAGCCAGAATCCGTGCTATAGAATGGCTGCGCTTTAGTTCACGTTGCCGTTCCCAAAGCCAGAGGAATTGTACAGTGCTCGTGTTCGAGAGACTGGGGAAAGGGTCCCATGCGGGACGTGGAGTGAGAAACAGGCCGGTGCGGAAGGCAGCTCTCAACTCACCTCTGGTTTAGGAGGCTAGTACCCTTGCCCCCGGGTGTGCCTGCAGGCCTCAAGCCAAGCGCCTAACTCAAAGGAACAGCTCTGTCGAGAATTCCTGCTTCGGCTACGATAGCCATGCCTGAGGCCGGAAGCATTTTGCTGTGTGCATGCGTGAGCGCCCTGCCAGGGAGGCCCAAGCCATTTCCTGTGTGAGACTTAGGCCCAGGCAGACGGCAGCACACGACTCCCCACTTGTTTCCTGAAGCCAGCACTGCGGCCCCACTTTGGCATGGAAGTCTGATAGCTGGCACTCTAACTCGAAGAGACAACAGTGGAGAGACACCGTGCTTTAGCCTTACCGCCGGCCTCTGCGTGGGAGGAGGCCGTTTAGGGTGTACTGTGGGTGAGAGCCTGGGGCGGGGTTCCATTTCGTACGACCGGGGGAGAGGCAGGCCGGACAGCCGGCAGCTCTCAACTCACATCATCCTTATGGGGCTCGTACCGTTGCCCCGGGGGTGCGTTCAGGCTGAAAGACAGCCACCTAGCTCGAAGGAAGGACTCGGGAGACGATGCGTGCTTCAGCTCAAACAGCCGCTCCTGAGCGTGGAAGCATTCTGTTGTGTGCGTGCGTGAGAGCACTGCAAGGGAGTCCCAAACCTAATTCCGAGGGAGCCTCCGGCTGCTGCACAGGGCAGCACTCGACTCCCCACTTGTTTCATGAAGCTAGCACTGAGGCCCCACTTTTGCATGGAAGTCTCATCGCTTGCGTTCTACCTCGAAGAAACCACAGTGTACAGAAACCGTGCTTTAGCTACCTTCCACCTCTCTGAGGGAGGAAGCACTTTCCCGGCTACCGTGCGTGAGAGCCTGGGGAACGGGTTCCTTCCGTGCAACCGAGGGAGAAGCAGCCCGGGCCAGAAGGCACCTCGCGACTCAGCTGTTGGTACCTGGAGCTAACACTACTGCTCCATGGGTGCACAGGAATGCTAAGTGCTCCACACTGATTTGGAAGAAAGACGCCCGTAAAGAATCCCAGCCTCAGCTCCTTCGCCTCTCCAGAGGGTGGCAGCATTTTCCACTCTACTGGAGTGCAAGCCTGAGGAAGGGGTCCCGGCAGAATTCCGAGGGAGAAATAAGCATGGGCAGAAGGCACCTGTCGGCTCCACTCTTGTTTCGGGGAACTAGATCGGCTCTCCCGTGTGTGCGTGGAGTCCTAAGTGCCATCCACCCGACGCAAAGGAACACACCTGTAGAGAACGCGTGCCTCAGCAAAGATCGCCCTTCCCGAGCGTGACCTTCACCCATTGTGTGTTTCTGTGAAAGCCTGACCAATGGAACCTCAACGCAAGTCGGAGTGAGAAGCAGGCCTGTAAGGAAGGCTGCTGTCGACTCACCTCTTGTTTTAGGAGATGAGCCCTGCTGTACCCTGTGTGCTTGGATGCCTAGTTTGCCAGGCTGCTAAGAGCCAGAATCCGTGCTATAGAATGGCTGCGCTTTAGTTCACGTTGCCGTTCCCGAAGCCAGAGGAATTGTACAGTGCTCGTGTTCGAGAGACTGGGGAAAGGGTCCCATGCGGGACGTGGAGTGAGAAACAGGCCGGTGCGGAAGGCAGCTCTCAACTCACCTCTGGTTTAGGAGGCTAGTACCCTTGCCCCCGGGTGTGCCTGCAGGCCTCAAGCCAAGCGCCTAACTCAAAGGAACAGCTCTGTCAGAATTCCTGCTTCGGCTACGATAGCCATGCCTGAGGCCGGAAGCATTTTGCTGTGTGCATGCGTGAGCGCCCTGCCAGGGAGGCCCAAGCCATTTCCTGTGTGAGACTCAGGCCCAGGCAGACGGCAGCACACGACTCCCCACTTGTTTCCTGACGTCAGCACTGCGGCCCCACTTTGGCATGGAAGCCTACTCGCAAGCGTGCTAACCCGAAGAGACAACACTGTAGAGAAACCGTGCTTTAGCTACCGTCGACCTCTGTGTGGGAGGAAGCAGTTGAGGGTGTACTGTGGGTGAGAGCCTGGGGCCGGGTTCCATTTCGTACGACCGGGGGAGAGACAGGCCGGACAGCCGGCAGCTCTCAACTCACATCATGCTTATGGGGCTCGTACCGTTGCCCCGGGGGTGCGTGCAGGCTGAAAGACAGCCACCTAGCTCGAAGGAAGGACTCGGGAGACGATGCGTGCTTCAGCTCAAACAGCCGCTCCTGAGGGTGGAAGCATTCTGTTGTGTGCGTGCGTGAGAGCACTGCAAGGGAGTCCCAAACCTAATTCCGAGGGAGCCTCCGGCTGCTGCACAGGGCAGCACTCGACTCCCCACTTGTTTCATGAAGCTAGCACTGAGGCCCCACTTTTGCATGGAAGTCTCATCGCTTGCGTTCTACCTCGAAGAAACCACAGTGTACACAAACCGTGCTTTAGCTACCTTCCACCTCTCTGAGGGAGGAAGCACTTTCCCGGCTACCGTGGGTGAGAGCCTGGGGCACGGGTTCCTTCAGTGCAACCGAGGGAGAAGCAGCCCGGGCCAGAAGGCACCTCGCGACTCAGCTGTTGGTACCTGGAGCTAACACTACTGCTCCATGGGTGCACAGGAATGCTAAGTGCTCCACACTGATTTGGAAGAAAGACGCCCGTAAAGAATCCCAGCCTCAGCTCCTTCGCCTCTCCACAGGGTGGCAGCATTTTCCACTCTACTGGAGTGCAAGCCTGAGGAAGGGGTCCCGGCAGAATTCCGAGGGAGAAATAAGCATGGGCAGAAGGCACCTGTCGGCTCCACTCTTGTTTCGGGGAACTAGATCGGCTCTCCCGTGTGTGCGTGGAGTCCTAAGTGCCATCCACCCGACGCAAAGGAACACACCTGTAGAGAACGCGTGCCTCAGCAAAGATCGCCCTTCCCGAGCGTGACCTTCACCCATTGTGTGTTTCTGTGAAAGCCTGACCAATGGAACCTCAACGCAAGTCGGAGTGAGAAGCAGGCCTGTAAGGAAGGCTGCTGTCGACTCACCTCTTGTTTTAGGAGATGAGCCCTGCTGTACCCTGTGTGCTTGGATGCCTAGTTTGCCAGGCTGCTAAGAGCCAGAATCCGTGCTATAGAATGGCTGCGCTTTAGTTCACGTTGCCGATCCCGAAGCCAGAGGAATTGTACAGTGCTCGTGTTCGAGAGACTGGGGAAAGGGTCCCATGCGGGACGTGGAGTGAGAAACAGGCCGGTGCGGAAGGCAGCTCTCAACTCACCTCTGGTTTAGGAGGCTAGTACCCTTGCCCCCGGGTGTGCCTGCAGGCCTCAAGCCAAGCGCCTAACTCAAAGGAACAGCTCTGTCGAGAATTCCTGCTTCGGCTACGATAGCCATGCCTGAGGCCGGAAGCATTTTGCTGTGTGCATGCGTGAGCGCCCTGCCAGGGAGGCCCAAGCCATTTCCTGTGTGAGACTCAGGCCCAGGCAGACAGCAGCACACGACTCCCCACTTGTTTCCTGAAGCCAGCACTGCGGCCCCACTTTGGCATGGAAGTCTGATAGCTGGCACTCTAACTCGAAGAGACAACAGTGGAGAGACACCGTGCTTTAGCCTTACCGCCGGCCTCTGCGTGGGAGGAGGCCGTTTAGGGTGTACTGTGGGTGAGAGCCTGGGGCGGGGTTCCATTTCGTACGACAGGGGGAGAGGCAGGCCGGACAGCCGGCAGCTCTCAACTCACATCATCCTTATGGGGCTCGTACCGTTGCCCCGGGGGTGCGTGCAGGCTGAAAGACAGCCACCTAGCTCGAAGGAAGGACTCGGGAGACGATGCGTGCTTCAGCTCAAACAGCCGCTCCTGAGGGTGGAAGCATTCTGTTGTGTGCGTGCGTGAGAGCACTGCAAGGGAGTCCCAAACCTAATTCCGAGAGAGCCTCCGGCTGCTGCACAGGGCAGCACTCGACTCCCCACTTGTTTCATGAAGCTAGCACTGAGGCCCCACTTTTGCATGGAAGTCTCATCGCTTGCGTTCTACCTCGAAGAAACCACAGTGTACAGAAACCGTGCTTTAGCTACCTTCCACCTCTCTGAGGGAGGAAGCACTTTCCCGGCTACCGTGGGTGAGAGCCTGGGGAACGGGTTCCTTCCGTGCAACCGAGGGAGAAGCAGCCCGGGCCAGAAGGCACCTCGCGACTCAGCTGTTGGTACCTGGAGCTAACACTACTGCTCCATGGGTGCACAGGAATGCTAAGTGCTCCACACTGATTTGGAAGAAAGACGCCCATAAAGAATCCCAGCCTCAGCTCCTTCGCCTCTCCAGAGGGTGGCAGCATTTTCCACTCTACTGGAGTGCAAGCCTGAGGAAGGGGTCCCGGCAGAATTCCGAGGGAGAAATAAGCATGGGCAGGAGGCACCTGTCGGCTCCACTCTTGTTTCGGGGAACTTGATCGGCTCTCCCGTGTGTGCGTGGAGTCCTAAGTGCCATCCACCCGACGCAAAGGAACACACCTGTAGAGAACGCGTGCCTCAGCAAAGATCGCCCTTCCCGAGCGTGACCTTCACCCATTGTGTGTTTCTGTGAAAGCCTGACCAATGGAACCTCAACGCAAGTCGGAGTGAGAAGCAGGCCTGTAAGGAAGGCTGCTGTCGACTCACCTCTTGTTTTAGGAGATGAGCCCTGCTGTACCCTGTGTGCTTGGATGCCTAGTTTGCCAGGCTGCTAAGAGCCAGAATCCGTGCTATAGAATGGCTGCGCTTTAGTTCACGTTGCCGTTCCCAAAGCCAGAGGAATTGTACAGTGCTCGTGTTCGAGAGACTGGGGAAAGGGTCCCATGCGGGACGTGGAGTGAGAAACAGGCCAGTGCGGAAGGCAGCTCTCAACTCACCTCTGGTTTAGGAGGCTAGTACCCTTGCCCCCGGGTGTGCCTGCAGGCCTCAAGCCAAGCGCCTAACTCAAAGGAACAGCTCTGTCGAGAATTCCTGCTTCGGCTACGATAGCCATGCCTGAGGCCGGAAGCATTTTGCTGTGTGCATGCGTGAGCGCCCTGCCAGGGAGGCCCAAGCCATTTCCTGTGTGAGACTTAGGCCCAGGCAGACGGCAGCACACGACTCCCCACTTGTTTCCTGAAGCCAGCACTGCGGCCCCACTTTGGCATGGAAGTCTGATAGCTGGCACTCTAACTCGAAGAGACAACAGTGGAGAGACACCGTGCTTTAGCCTTACCGCCGGCCTCTGCGTGGGAGGAGGCCGTTTAGTGTGTACTGTGGGTGAGAGCCTGGGGCGGGGTTCCATTTCGTACGACCGGGGGAGAGGCAGGCCGGACAGCCGGCAGCTCTCAACTCACATCATCCTTATGGGGCTCGTACCGTTGCCCCGGGGGTGCGTTCAGGCTGAAAGACAGCCACCTAGCTCGAAGGAAGGACTCGGGAGACGATGCGTGCTTCAGCTCAAACAGCCGCTCCTGAGCGTGGAAGCATTCTGTTGTGTGCGTGCGTGAGAGCACTGCAAGGGAGTCCCAAACCTAATTCCGAGGGAGCCTCCGGCTGCTGCACAGGGCAGCACTCGACTCCCCACTTGTTTCATGAAGCTAGCACTGAGGCCCCACTTTTGCATGGAAGTCTCATCGCTTGCGTTCTACCTCGAAGAAACCACAGTGTACAGAAACCGTGCTTTAGCTACCTTCCACCTCTCTGAGGGAGGAAGCACTTTCCCGGCTACCGTGGGTGAGAGCCTGGGGCACGGGTTCCTTCCGTGCAACCGAGGGAGAAGCAGCCCGGGCCAGAAGGCACCTCGCGACTCAGCTGTTGGTACCTGGAGCTAACACTACTGCTCCATGGGTGCACAGGAATGCTAAGTGCTCCACACTGATTTGGAAGAAAGACGCCCGTAAAGAATCCCAGCCTCAGCTCCTTCGCCTCTCCACAGGGTGGCAGCATTTTCCACTCTACTGGAGTGCAAGCCTGAGGAAGGGGTCCCGGCAGAATTCCGAGGGAGAAATAAGCATGGGCAGAAGGCACCTGTCGGCTCCACTCTTGTTTCGGGGAACTAGATCGGCTCTCCCGTGTGTGCGTGGAGTCCTAAGTGCCATCCACCCGACGCAAAGGAACACACCTGTAGAGAACGCGTGCCTCAGCAAAGATCGCCCTTCCCGAGCGTGACCTTCACCCATTGTGTGTTTCTGTGAAAGCCTGACCAATGGAACCTCAACGCAAGTCGGAGTGAGAAGCAGGCCTGTAAGGAAGGCTGCTGTCGACTCACCTCTTGTTTTAGGAGATGAGCCCTGCTGTACCCTGTGTGCTTGGATGCCTAGTTTGCCAGGCTGCTAAGAGCCAGAATCCGTGCTATAGAATGGCTGCGCTTTAGTTCACGTTGCCGTTCCCAAAGCCAGAGGAATTGTACAGTGCTCGTGTTCGAGAGACTGGGGAAAGGGTCCCATGCGGGACGTGGAGTGAGAAACAGGCCGGTGCGGAAGGCAGCTCTCAACTCACCTCTGGTTTAGGAGGCTAGTACCCTTGCCCCCGGGTGTGCCTGCAGGCCTCAAGCCAAGCGCCTAACTCAAAGGAACAGCTCTGTCGAGAATTCCTGCTTCGGCTACGATAGCCATGCCTGAGGCCGGAAGCATTTTGCTGTGTGCATGCGTGAGCGCCCTGCCAGGGAGGCCCAAGCCATTTCCTGTGTGAGACTTAGGCCCAGGCAGACGGCAGCACACGACTCCCCACTTGTTTCCTGAAGCCAGCACTGCGGCCCCACTTTGGCATGGAAGTCTGATAGCTGGCACTCTAACTCGAAGAGACAACAGTGGAGAGACACCGTGCTTTAGCCTTACCGCCGGCCTCTGCGTGGGAGGAGGCCGTTTAGTGTGTACTGTGGGTGAGAGCCTGGGGCGGGGTTCCATTTCGTACGACCGGGGGAGAGGCAGGCCGGACAGCCGGCAGCTCTCAACTCACATCATCCTTATGGGGCTCGTACCGTTGCCCCGGGGGTGCGTTCAGGCTGAAAGACAGCCACCTAGCTCGAAGGAAGGACTCGGGAGACGATGCGTGCTTCAGCTCAAACAGCCGCTCCTGAGCGTGGAAGCATTCTGTTGTGTGCGTGCGTGAGAGCACTGCAAGGGAGTCCCAAACCTAATTCCGAGGGAGCCTCCGGCTGCTGCACAGGGCAGCACTCGACTCCCCACTTGTTTCATGAAGCTAGCACTGAGGCCCCACTTTTGCATGGAAGTCTCATCGCTTGCGTTCTACCTCGAAGAAACCACAGTGTACAGAAACCGTGCTTTAGCTACCTTCCACCTCTCTGAGGGAGGAAGCACTTTCCCGGCTACCGTGCGTGAGAGCCTGGGGAACGGGTTCCTTCCGTGCAACCGAGGGAGAAGCAGCCCGGGCCAGAAGGCACCTCGCGACTCAGCTGTTGGTACCTGGAGCTAACACTACTGCTCCATGGGTGCACAGGAATGCTAAGTGCTCCACACTGATTTGGAAGAAAGACGCCCGTAAAGAATCCCAGCCTCAGCTCCTTCGCCTCTCCAGAGGGTGGCAGCATTTTCCACTCTACTGGAGTGCAAGCCTGAGGAAGGGGTCCCGGCAGAATTCCGAGGGAGAAATAAGCATGGGCAGGAGGCACCTGTCGGCTCCACTCTTGTTTCGGGGAACTTGATCGGCTCTCCCGTGTGTGCGTGGAGTCCTAAGTGCCATCCACCCGACGCAAAGGAACACACCTGTAGAGAACGCGTGCCTCAGCAAAGATCGCCCTTCCCGAGCGTGACCTTCACCCATTGTGTGTTTCTGTGAAAGCCTGACCAATGGAACCTCAACGCAAGTCGGAGTGAGAAGCAGGCCTGTAAGGAAGGCTGCTGTCGACTCACCTCTTGTTTTAGGAGATGAGCCCTGCTGTACCC
Source organism: Mirounga angustirostris (assembly GCF_029215605.1). Taxonomy (NCBI): domain Eukaryota; kingdom Metazoa; phylum Chordata; class Mammalia; order Carnivora; family Phocidae; genus Mirounga; species Mirounga angustirostris. The sequence goes on along the minus strand of NW_026991710.1, from coordinate 161,587,981 downwards.
TGTGTGCTTGGATGCCTAGTTTGCCAGGCTGCTAAGAGCCAGAATCCGTGCTATAGAATGGCTGCGCTTTAGTTCACGTTGCCGTTCCCAAAGCCAGAGGAATTGTACAGTGCTCGTGTTCGAGAGACTGGGGAAAGGGTCCCATGCGGGACGTGGAGTGAGAAACAGGCCGGTGCGGAAGGCAGCTCTCAACTCACATCTGGTTTAGGAGGCTAGTACCCTTGCCCCCGGGTGTGCCTGCAGGCCTCAAGCCAAGCGCCTAACTCAAAGGAACAGCTCTGTCAGAATTCCTGCTTCGGCTACGATAGCCATGCCTGAGGCCGGAAGCATTTTGCTGTGTGCATGCGTGAGCGCCCTGCCAGGGAGGCCCAAGCCATTTCCTGTGTGAGACTTAGGCCCAGGCAGACGGCAGCACACGACTCCCCACTTGTTTCCTGAAGCCAGCACTGCGGCCCCACTTTGGCATGGAAGTCTGATAGCTGGCACTCTAACTCGAAGAGACAACAGTGGAGAGACACCGTGCTTTAGCCTTACCGCCGGCCTCTGCGTGGGAGGAGGCCGTTTAGGGTGTACTGTGGGTGAGATCCTGGGGCGGGCTTCCATTTCGTACGACCGGGGGAGAGGCAGGCCGGACAGCCGGCAGCTCTCAACTCACATCATCCTTATGGGGCTCGTACCGTTGCCCCGGGGGTGCGTTCAGGCTGAAAGACAGCCACCTAGCTCGAAGGAAGGACTCGGGAGACGATGCGTGCTTCAGCTCAAACAGCCGCTCCTGAGGGTGGAAGCATTCTGTTGTGTGCGTGCGTGAGAGCACTGCAAGGGAGTCCCAAACCTAATTCCGAGGGAGCCTCCGGCTGCTGCACAGGGCAGCACTCGACTCCCCACTTGTTTCATGAAGCTAGCACTGAGGCCCCACTTTTGCATGGAAGTCTCATCGCTTGCGTTCTACCTCGAAGAAACCACAGTGTACAGAAACCGTGCTTTAGCTACCTTCCACCTCTCTGAGGGAGGAAGCACTTTCCCGGCTACCGTGGGTGAGAGCCTGGGGAACGGGTTCCTTCCGTGCAACGGAGGGAGAAGCAGCCCGGGCCAGAAGGCACCTCGTGACTCAGCTGTTGGTACCTGGAGCTAACACTACTGCTCCATGGGTGCACAGGAATGCTAAGTGCTCCACACTGATTTGGAAGAAAGACGCCCGTAAAGAATCCCAGCCTCAGCTCCTTCGCCTCTCCAGAGGGTGGCAGCATTTTCCACTCTACTGGAGTGCAAGCCTGAGGAAGGGGTCCCGGCAGAATTCCGAGGGAGAAATAAGCATGGGCAGGAGGCACCTGTCGGCTCCACTCTTGTTTCGGGGAACTTGATCGGCTCTCCCGTGTGTGCGTGGAGTCCTAAGTGCCATCCACCCGACGCAAAGGAACACACCTGTAGAGAACGCGTGCCTCAGCAAAGATCGCCCTTCCCGAGCGTGACCTTCACCCATTGTGTGTTTCTGTGAAAGCCTGACCAATGGAACCTCAACGCAAGTCGGAGTGAGAAGCAGGCCTGTAAGGAAGGCTGCTGTCGACTCACCTCTTGTTTTAGGAGATGAGCCCTGCTGTACCCTGTGTGCTTGGATGCCTAGTTTGCCAGGCTGCTAAGAGCCAGAATCCGTGCTATAGAATGGCTGCGCTTTAGTTCACGTTGCCGTTCCCGAAGCCAGAGGAATTGTACAGTGCTCGTGTTCGAGAGACTGGGGAAAGGGTCCCATGCGGGACGTGGAGTGAGAAACAGGCCGGTGCGGAAGGCAGCTCTCAACTCACCTCTGGTTTAGGAGGCTAGTACCCTTGCCCCCGGGTGTGCCTGCAGGCCTCAAGCCAAGCGCCTAACTCAAAGGAACAGCTCTGTCAGAATTCCTGCTTCGGCTACGATAGCCATGCCTGAGGCCGGAAGCATTTTGCTGTGTGCATGCGTGAGCGCCCTGCCAGGGAGGCCCAAGCCATTTCCTGTGTGAGACTCAGGCCCAGGCAGACGGCAGCACACGACTCCCCACTTGTTTCCTGACGTCAGCACTGCGGCCCCACTTTGGCATGGAAGCCTACTCGCAAGCGTGCTAACCCGAAGAGACAACACTGTAGAGAAACCGTGCTTTAGCTACCGTCGACCTCTGTGTGGGAGGAAGCAGTTGAGGGTGTACTGTGGGTGAGAGCCTGGGGCCGGGTTCCATTTCGTACGACCGGGGGAGAGACAGGCCGGACAGCCGGCAGCTCTCAACTCACATCATGCTTATGGGGCTCGTACCGTTGCCCCGGGGGTGCGTGCAGGCTGAAAGACAGCCACCTAGCTCGAAGGAAGGACTCGGGAGACGATGCGTGCTTCAGCTCAAACAGCCGCTCCTGAGGGTGGAAGCATTCTGTTGTGTGCGTGCGTGAGAGCACTGCAAGGGAGTCCCAAACCTAATTCCGAGGGAGCCTCCGGCTGCTGCACAGGGCAGCACTCGACTCCCCACTTGTTTCATGAAGCTAGCACTGAGGCCCCACTTTTGCATGGAAGTCTCATCGCTTGCGTTCTACCTCGAAGAAACCACAGTGTACACAAACCGTGCTTTAGCTACCTTCCACCTCTCTGAGGGAGGAAGCACTTTCCCGGCTACCGTGGGTGAGAGCCTGGGGCACGGGTTCCTTCCGTGCAACCGAGGGAGAAGCAGCCCGGGCCAGAAGGCACCTCGCGACTCAGCTGTTGGTACCTGGAGCTAACACTACTGCTCCATGGGTGCACAGGAATGCTAAGTGCTCCACACTGATTTGGAAGAAAGACGCCCGTAAAGAATCCCAGCCTCAGCTCCTTCGCCTCTCCACAGGGTGGCAGCATTTTCCACTCTACTGGAGTGCAAGCCTGAGGAAGGGGTCCCGGCAGAATTCCGAGGGAGAAATAAGCATGGGCAGAAGGCACCTGTCGGCTCCACTCTTGTTTCGGGGAACTAGATCGGCTCTCCCGTGTGTGCGTGGAGTCCTAAGTGCCATCCACCCGACGCAAAGGAACACACCTGTAGAGAACGCGTGCCTCAGCAAAGATCGCCCTTCCCGAGCGTGACCTTCACCCATTGTGTGTTTCTGTGAAAGCCTGACCAATGGAACCTCAACGCAAGTCGGAGTGAGAAGCAGGCCTGTAAGGAAGGCTGCTGTCGACTCACCTCTTGTTTTAGGAGATGAGCCCTGCTGTACCCTGTGTGCTTGGATGCCTAGTTTGCCAGGCTGCTAAGAGCCAGAATCCGTGCTATAGAATGGCTGCGCTTTAGTTCACGTTGCCGATCCCGAAGCCAGAGGAATTGTACAGTGCTCGTGTTCGAGAGACTGGGGAAAGGGTCCCATGCGGGACGTGGAGTGAGAAACAGGCCGGTGCGGAAGGCAGCTCTCAACTCACCTCTGGTTTAGGAGGCTAGTACCCTTGCCCCCGGGTGTGCCTGCAGGCCTCAAGCCAAGCGCCTAACTCAAAGGAACAGCTCTGTCGAGAATTCCTGCTTCGGCTACGATAGCCATGCCTGAGGCCGGAAGCATTTTGCTGTGTGCATGCGTGAGCGCCCTGCCAGGGAGGCCCAAGCCATTTCCTGTGTGAGACTCAGGCCCAGGCAGACAGCAGCACACGACTCCCCACTTGTTTCCTGAAGCCAGCACTGCGGCCCCACTTTGGCATGGAAGTCTGATAGCTGGCACTCTAACTCGAAGAGACAACAGTGGAGAGACACCGTGCTTTAGCCTTACCGCCGGCCTCTGCGTGGGAGGAGGCCGTTTAGGGTGTACTGTGGGTGAGAGCCTGGGGCGGGGTTCCATTTCGTACGACAGGGGGAGAGGCAGGCCGGACAGCCGGCAGCTCTCAACTCACATCATCCTTATGGGGCTCGTACCGTTGCCCCGGGGGTGCGTGCAGGCTGAAAGACAGCCACCTAGCTCGAAGGAAGGACTCGGGAGACGATGCGTGCTTCAGCTCAAACAGCCGCTCCTGAGGGTGGAAGCATTCTGTTGTGTGCGTGCGTGAGAGCACTGCAAGGGAGTCCCAAACCTAATTCCGAGAGAGCCTCCGGCTGCTGCACAGGGCAGCACTCGACTCCCCACTTGTTTCATGAAGCTAGCACTGAGGCCCCACTTTTGCATGGAAGTCTCATCGCTTGCGTTCTACCTCGAAGAAACCACAGTGTACAGAAACCGTGCTTTAGCTACCTTCCACCTCTCTGAGGGAGGAAGCACTTTCCCGGCTACCGTGGGTGAGAGCCTGGGGAACGGGTTCCTTCCGTGCAACCGAGGGAGAAGCAGCCCGGGCCAGAAGGCACCTCGCGACTCAGCTGTTGGTACCTGGAGCTAACACTACTGCTCCATGGGTGCACAGGAATGCTAAGTGCTCCACACTGATTTGGAAGAAAGACGCCCATAAAGAATCCCAGCCTCAGCTCCTTCGCCTCTCCAGAGGGTGGCAGCATTTTCCACTCTACTGGAGTGCAAGCCTGAGGAAGGGGTCCCGGCAGAATTCCGAGGGAGAAATAAGCATGGGCAGGAGGCACCTGTCGGCTCCACTCTTGTTTCGGGGAACTTGATCGGCTCTCCCGTGTGTGCGTGGAGTCCTAAGTGCCATCCACCCGACGCAAAGGAACACACCTGTAGAGAACGCGTGCCTCAGCAAAGATCGCCCTTCCCGAGCGTGACCTTCACCCATTGTGTGTTTCTGTGAAAGCCTGACCAATGGAACCTCAACGCAAGTCGGAGTGAGAAGCAGGCCTGTAAGGAAGGCTGCTGTCGACTCACCTCTTGTTTTAGGAGATGAGCCCTGCTGTACCCTGTGTGCTTGGATGCCTAGTTTGCCAGGCTGCTAAGAGCCAGAATCCGTGCTATAGAATGGCTGCGCTTTAGTTCACGTTGCCGTTCCCAAAGCCAGAGGAATTGTACAGTGCTCGTGTTCGAGAGACTGGGGAAAGGGTCCCATGCGGGACGTGGAGTGAGAAACAGGCCGGTGCGGAAGGCAGCTCTCAACTCACCTCTGGTTTAGGAGGCTAGTACCCTTGCCCCCGGGTGTGCCTGCAGGCCTCAAGCCAAGCGCCTAACTCAAAGGAACAGCTCTGTCGAGAATTCCTGCTTCGGCTACGATAGCCATGCCTGAGGCCGGAAGCATTTTGCTGTGTGCATGCGTGAGCGCCCTGCCAGGGAGGCCCAAGCCATTTCCTGTGTGAGACTTAGGCCCAGGCAGACGGCAGCACACGACTCCCCACTTGTTTCCTGAAGCCAGCACTGCGGCCCCACTTTGGCATGGAAGTCTGATAGCTGGCACTCTAACTCGAAGAGACAACAGTGGAGAGACACCGTGCTTTAGCCTTACCGCCGGCCTCTGCGTGGGAGGAGGCCGTTTAGTGTGTACTGTGGGTGAGAGCCTGGGGCGGGGTTCCATTTCGTACGACCGGGGGAGAGGCAGGCCGGACAGCCGGCAGCTCTCAACTCACATCATCCTTATGGGGCTCGTACCGTTGCCCCGGGGGTGCGTTCAGGCTGAAAGACAGCCACCTAGCTCGAAGGAAGGACTCGGGAGACGATGCGTGCTTCAGCTCAAACAGCCGCTCCTGAGCGTGGAAGCATTCTGTTGTGTGCGTGCGTGAGAGCACTGCAAGGGAGTCCCAAACCTAATTCCGAGGGAGCCTCCGGCTGCTGCACAGGGCAGCACTCGACTCCCCACTTGTTTCATGAAGCTAGCACTGAGGCCCCACTTTTGCATGGAAGTCTCATCGCTTGCGTTCTACCTCGAAGAAACCACAGTGTACAGAAACCGTGCTTTAGCTACCTTCCACCTCTCTGAGGGAGGAAGCACTTTCCCGGCTACCGTGGGTGAGAGCCTGGGGCACGGGTTCCTTCCGTGCAACCGAGGGAGAAGCAGCCCGGGCCAGAAGGCACCTCGCGACTCAGCTGTTGGTACCTGGAGCTAACACTACTGCTCCATGGGTGCACAGGAATGCTAAGTGCTCCACACTGATTTGGAAGAAAGACGCCCGTAAAGAATCCCAGCCTCAGCTCCTTCGCCTCTCCACAGGGTGGCAGCATTTTCCACTCTACTGGAGTGCAAGCCTGAGGAAGGGGTCCCGGCAGAATTCCGAGGGAGAAATAAGCATGGGCAGAAGGCACCTGTCGGCTCCACTCTTGTTTCGGGGAACTAGATCGGCTCTCCCGTGTGTGCGTGGAGTCCTAAGTGCCATCCACCCGACGCAAAGGAACACACCTGTAGAGAACGCGTGCCTCAGCAAAGATCGCCCTTCCCGAGCGTGACCTTCACCCATTGTGTGTTTCTGTGAAAGCCTGACCAATGGAACCTCAACGCAAGTCGGAGTGAGAAGCAGGCCTGTAAGGAAGGCTGCTGTCGACTCACCTCTTGTTTTAGGAGATGAGCCCTGCTGTACCCTGTGTGCTTGGATGCCTAGTTTGCCAGGCTGCTAAGAGCCAGAATCCGTGCTATAGAATGGCTGCGCTTTAGTTCACGTTGCCGTTCCCAAAGCCAGAGGAATTGTACAGTGCTCGTGTTCGAGAGACTGGGGAAAGGGTCCCATGCGGGACGTGGAGTGAGAAACAGGCCGGTGCGGAAGGCAGCTCTCAACTCACCTCTGGTTTAGGAGGCTAGTACCCTTGCCCCCGGGTGTGCCTGCAGGCCTCAAGCCAAGCGCCTAACTCAAAGGAACAGCTCTGTCGAGAATTCCTGCTTCGGCTACGATAGCCATGCCTGAGGCCGGAAGCATTTTGCTGTGTGCATGCGTGAGCGCCCTGCCAGGGAGGCCCAAGCCATTTCCTGTGTGAGACTTAGGCCCAGGCAGACGGCAGCACACGACTCCCCACTTGTTTCCTGAAGCCAGCACTGCGGCCCCACTTTGGCATGGAAGTCTGATAGCTGGCACTCTAACTCGAAGAGACAACAGTGGAGAGACACCGTGCTTTAGCCTTACCGCCGGCCTCTGCGTGGGAGGAGGCCGTTTAGTGTGTACTGTGGGTGAGAGCCTGGGGCGGGGTTCCATTTCGTACGACCGGGGGAGAGGCAGGCCGGACAGCCGGCAGCTCTCAACTCACATCATCCTTATGGGGCTCGTACCGTTGCCCCGGGGGTGCGTTCAGGCTGAAAGACAGCCACCTAGCTCGAAGGAAGGACTCGGGAGACGATGCGTGCTTCAGCTCAAACAGCCGCTCCTGAGCGTGGAAGCATTCTGTTGTGTGCGTGCGTGAGAGCACTGCAAGGGAGTCCCAAACCTAATTCCGAGGGAGCCTCCGGCTGCTGCACAGGGCAGCACTCGACTCCCCACTTGTTTCATGAAGCTAGCACTGAGGCCCCACTTTTGCATGGAAGTCTCATCGCTTGCGTTCTACCTCGAAGAAACCACAGTGTACAGAAACCGTGCTTTAGCTACCTTCCACCTCTCTGAGGGAGGAAGCACTTTCCCGGCTACCGTGCGTGAGAGCCTGGGGAACGGGTTCCTTCCGTGCAACCGAGGGAGAAGCAGCCCGGGCCAGAAGGCATCTCGCGACTCAGCTGTTGGTACCTGGAGCTAACACTACTGCTCCATGGGTGCACAGGAATGCTAAGTGCTCCACACTGATTTGGAAGAAAGACGCCCGTAAAGAATCCCAGCCTCAGCTCCTTCGCCTCTCCAGAGGGTGGCAGCATTTTCCACTCTACTGGAGTGCAAGCCTGAGGAAGGGGTCCCGGCAGAATTCCGAGGGAGAAATAAGCATGGGCAGAAGGCACCTGTCGGCTCCACTCTTGTTTCGGGGAACTAGATCGGCTCTCCCGTGTGTGCGTGGAGTCCTAAGTGCCATCCACCCGACGCAAAGGAACACACCTGTAGAGAACGCGTGCCTCAGCAAAGATCGCCCTTCCCGAGCGTGACCTTCACCCATTGTGTGTTTCTGTGAAAGCCTGACCAATGGAACCTCAACGCAAGTCGGAGTGAGAAGCAGGCCTGTAAGGAAGGCTGCTGTCGACTCACCTCTTGTTTTAGGAGATGAGCCCTGCTGTACCCTGTGTGCTTGGATGCCTAGTTTGCCAGGCTGCTAAGAGCCAGAATCCGTGCTATAGAATGGCTGCGCTTTAGTTCACGTTGCCGTTCCCGAAGCCAGAGGAATTGTACAGTGCTCGTGTTCGAGAGACTGGGGAAAGGGTCCCATGCGGGACGTGGAGTGAGAAACAGGCCGGTGCGGAAGGCAGCTCTCAACTCACCTCTGGTTTAGGAGGCTAGTACCCTTGCCCCCGGGTGTGCCTGCAGGCCTCAAGCCAAGCGCCTAACTCAAAGGAACAGCTCTGTCAGAATTCCTGCTTCGGCTACGATAGCCATGCCTGAGGCCGGAAGCATTTTGCTGTGTGCATGCGTGAGCGCCCTGCCAGGGAGGCCCAAGCCATTTCCTGTGTGAGACTCAGGCCCAGGCAGACGGCAGCACACGACTCCCCACTTGTTTCCTGACGTCAGCACTGCGGCCCCACTTTGGCATGGAAGCCTACTCGCAAGCGTGCTAACCCGAAGAGACAACACTGTAGAGAAACCGTGCTTTAGCTACCGTCGACCTCTGTGTGGGAGGAAGCAGTTGAGGGTGTACTGTGGGTGAGAGCCTGGGGCCGGGTTCCATTTCGTACGACCGGGGGAGAGACAGGCCGGACAGCCGGCAGCTCTCAACTCACATCATGCTTATGGGGCTCGTACCGTTGCCCCGGGGGTGCGTGCAGGCTGAAAGACAGCCACCTAGCTCGAAGGAAGGACTCGGGAGACGATGCGTGCTTCAGCTCAAACAGCCGCTCCTGAGGGTGGAAGCATTCTGTTGTGTGCGTGCGTGAGAGCACTGCAAGGGAGTCCCAAACCTAATTCCGAGGGAGCCTCCGGCTGCTGCACAGGGCAGCACTCGACTCCCTACTTGTTTCATGAAGCTAGCACTGAGGCCCCACTTTTGCATGGAAGTCTCATCGCTTGCGTTCTACCTCGAAGAAACCACAGTGTACAGAAACCGTGCTTTAGCTACCTTCCACCTCTCTGAGGGAGGAAGCACTTTCCCGGCTACCGTGGGTGAGAGCCTGGGGAACGGGTTCCTTCCGTGCAACCGAGGGAGAAGCAGCCCGGGCCAGAAGGCACCTCGCGACTCAGCTGTTGGTACCTGGAGCTAACACTACTGCTCCATGGGTGCACAGGAATGCTAAGTGCTCCACACTGATTTGGAAGAAAGACGCCCGTAAAGAATCCCAGCCTCAGCTCCTTCGCCTCTCCACAGGGTGGCAGCATTTTCCACTCTACTGGAGTGCAAGCCTGAGGAAGGGGTCCCGGCAGAATTCCGAGGGAGAAATAAGCATGGGCAGGAGGCACCTGTCGGCTCCACTCTTGTTTCGGGGAACTTGATCGGCTCTCCCGTGTGTGCGTGGAGTCCTAAGTGCCATCCACCCGACGCAAAGGAACACACCTGTAGAGAACGCGTGCCTCAGCAAAGATCGCCCTTCCCGAGCGTGACCTTCACCCATTGTGTGTTTCTGTGAAAGCCTGACCAATGGAACCTCAACGCAAGTCGGAGTGAGAAGCAGGCCTGTAAGGAAGGCTGCTGTCGACTCACCTCTTGTTTTAGGAGATGAGCCCTGCTGTACCCTGTGTGCTTGGATGCCTAGTTTGCCAGGCTGCTAAGAGCCAGAATCCGTGCTATAGAATGGCTGCGCTTTAGTTCACGTTGCCGTTCCCAAAGCCAGAGGAATTGTACAGTGCTCGTGTTCGAGAGACTGGGGAAAGGGTCCCATGCGGGACGTGGAGTGAGAAACAGGCCGGTGCGGAAGGCAGCTCTCAACTCACCTCTGGTTTAGGAGGCTAGTACCCTTGCCCCCGGGTGTGCCTGCAGGCCTCAAGCCAAGCGCCTAACTCAAAGGAACAGCTCTGTCAGAATTCCTGCTTCGGCTACGATAGCCATGCCTGAGGCCGGAAGCATTTTGCTGTGTGCATGCGTGAGCGCCCTGCCAGGGAGGCCCAAGCCATTTCCTGTGTGAGACTCAGGCCCAGGCAGACGGCAGCACACGACTCCCCACTTGTTTCCTGACGTCAGCACTGCGGCCCCACTTTGGCATGGAAGCCTACTCGCAAGCGTGCTAACCCGAAGAGACAACACTGTAGAGAAACCGTGCTTTAGCTACCGTCGACCTCTGTGTGGGAGGAAGCAGTTGAGGGTGTACTGTGGGTGAGAGCCTGGGGCCGGGTTCCATTTCGTACGACCGGGGGAGAGACAGGCCGGACAGCCGGCAGCTCTCAACTCACATCATGCTTATGGGGCTCGTACCGTTGCCCCGGGGGTGCGTGCAGGCTGAAAGACAGCCACCTAGCTCGAAGGAAGGACTCGGGAGACGATGCGTGCTTCAGCTCAAACAGCCGCTCCTGAGGGTGGAAGCATTCTGTTGTGTGCGTGCGTGAGAGCACTGCAAGGGAGTCCCAAACCTAATTCCGAGGGAGCCTCCGGCTGCTGCACAGGGCAGCACTCGACTCCCTACTTGTTTCATGAAGCTAGCACTGAGGCCCCACTTTTGCATGGAAGTCTCATCGCTTGCGTTCTACCTCGAAGAAACCACAGTGTACAGAAACCGTGCTTTAGCTACCTTCCACCTCTCTGAGGGAGGAAGCACTTTCCCGGCTACCGTGGGTGAGAGCCTGGGGAACGGGTTCCTTCCGTGCAACCGAGGGAGAAGCAGCCCGGGCCAGAAGGCACCTCGCGACTCAGCTGTTGGTACCTGGAGCTAACACTACTGCTCCATGGGTGCACAGGAATGCTAAGTGCTCCACACTGATTTGGAAGAAAGACGCCCGTAAAGAATCCCAGCCTCAGCTCCTTCGCCTCTCCAGAGGGTGGCAGCATTTTCCACTCTACTGGAGTGCAAGCCTGAGGAAGGGGTCCCGGCAGAATTCCGAGGGAGAAATAAGCATGGGCAGGAGGCACCTGTCGGCTCCACTCTTGTTTCGGGGAACTTGATCGGCTCTCCCGTGTGTGCGTGGAGTCCTAAGTGCCATCCACCCGACGCAAAGGAACACACCTGTAGAGAACGCGTGCCTCAGCAAAGATCGCCCTTCCCGAGCGTGACCTTCACCCATTGTGTGTTTCTGTGAAAGCCTGACCAATGGAACCTCAACGCAAGTCGGAGTGAGAAGCAGGCCTGTAAGGAAGGCTGCTGTCGACTCACCTCTTGTTTTAGGAGATGAGCCCTGCTGTACCCTGTGTGCTTGGATGCCTAGTTTGCCAGGCTGCTAAGAGCCAGAATCCGTGCTATAGAATGGCTGCGCTTTAGTTCACGTTGCCGTTCCCAAAGCCAGAGGAATTGTACAGTGCTCGTGTTCGAGAGACTGGGGAAAGGGTCCCATGCGGGACGTGGAGTGAGAAACAGGCCGGTGCGGAAGGCAGCTCTCAACTCACCTCTGGTTTAGGAGGCTAGTACCCTTGCCCCCGGGTGTGCCTGCAGGCCTCAAGCCAAGCGCCTAACTCAAAGGAACAGCTCTGTCGAGAATTCCTGCTTCGGCTACGATAGCCATGCCTGAGGCCGGAAGCATTTTGCTGTGTGCATGCGTGAGCGCCCTGCCAGGGAGGCCCAAGCCATTTCCTGTGTGAGACTTAGGCCCAGGCAGACGGCAGCACACGACTCCCCACTTGTTTCCTGAAGCCAGCACTGCGGCCCCACTTTGGCATGGAAGTCTGATAGCTGGCACTCTAACTCGAAGAGACAACAGTGGAGAGACACCGTGCTTTAGCCTTACCGCCGGCCTCTGCGTGGGAGGAGGCCGTTTAGGGTGTACTGTGGGTGAGATCCTGGGGCGGGCTTCCATTTCGTACGACCGGGGGAGAGGCAGGCCGGACAGCCGGCAGCTCTCAACTCACATCATCCTTATGGGGCTCGTACCGTTGCCCCGGGGGTGCGTTCAGGCTGAAAGACAGCCACCTAGCTCGAAGGAAGGACTCGGGAGACGATGCGTGCTTCAGCTCAAACAGCCGCTCCTGAGGGTGGAAGCATTCTGTTGTGTGCGTGCGTGAGAGCACTGCAAGGGAGTCCCAAACCTAATTCCGAGGGAGCCTCCGGCTGCTGCACAGGGCAGCACTCGACTCCCCACTTGTTTCATGAAGCTAGCACTGAGGCCCCACTTTTGCATGGAAGTCTCATCGCTTGCGTTCTACCTCGAAGAAACCACAGTGTACAGAAACCGTGCTTTAGCTACCTTCCACCTCTCTGAGGGAGGAAGCACTTTCCCGGCTACCGTGGGTGAGAGCCTGGGGAACGGGTTCCTTCCGTGCAACCGAGGGAGAAGCAGCCCGGGCCAGAAGGCACCTCGTGACTCAGCTGTTGGTACCTGGAGCTAACACTACTGCTCCATGGGTGCACAGGAATGCTAAGTGCTCCACACTGATTTGGAAGAAAGACGCCCGTAAAGAATCCCAGCCTCAGCTCCTTCGCCTCTCCACAGGGTGGCAGCATTTTCCACTCTACTGGAGTGCAAGCCTGAGGAAGGGGTCCCGGCAGAATTCCGAGGGAGAAATAAGCATGGGCAGGAGGCACCTGTCGGCTCCACTCTTGTTTCGGGGAACTTGATCGGCTCTCCCGTGTGTGCGTGGAGTCCTAAGTGCCATCCACCCGACGCAAAGGAACACACCTGTAGAGAACGCGTGCCTCAGCAAAGATCGCCCTTCCCGAGCGTGACCTTCACCCATTGTGTGTTTCTGTGAAAGCCTGACCAATGGAACCTCAACGCAAGTCGGAGTGAGAAGCAGGCCTGTAAGGAAGGCTGCTGTCGACTCACCTCTTGTTTTAGGAGATGAGCCCTGCTGTACCCTGTGTGCTTGGATGCCTAGTTTGCCAGGCTGCTAAGAGCCAGAATCCGTGCTATAGAATGGCTGCGCTTTAGTTCACGTTGCCGATACCGAAGCCAGAGGAATTGTACAGTGCTCGTGTTCGAGAGACTGGGGAAAGGGTCCCATGCGGGACGTGGAGTGAGAAACAGGCCGGTGCGGAAGGCAGCTCTCAACTCACCTCTGGTTTAGGAGGCTAGTACCCTTGCCCCCGGGTGTGCCTGCAGGCCTCAAGCCAAGCGCCTAACTCAAAGGAACAGCTCTGTCGAGAATTCCTGCTTCGGCTACGATAGCCATGCCTGAGGCCGGAAGCATTTTGCTGTGTGCATGCGTGAGCGCCCTGCCAGGGAGGCCCAAGCCATTTCCTGTGTGAGACTTAGGCCCAGGCAGACGGCAGCACACGACTCCCCACTTGTTTCCTGAAGCCAGCACTGCGGCCCCACTTTGGCATGGAAGTCTGATAGCTGGCACTCTAACTCGAAGAGACAACAGTGGAGAGACACCGTGCTTTAGCCTTACCGCCGGCCTCTGCGTGGGAGGAGGCCGTTTAGTGTGTACTGTGGGTGAGAGCCTGGGGCGGGGTTCCATTTCGTACGACCGGGGGAGAGGCAGGCCGGACAGCCGGCAGCTCTCAACTCACATTATCCTTATGGGGCTCGTACCGTTGCCCCGGGGGTGCGTTCAGGCTGAAAGACAGCCACCTAGCTCGAAGGAAGGACTCGGGAGACGATGCGTGCTTCAGCTCAAACAGCCGCTCCTGAGGGTGGAAGCATTCTGTTGTGTGCGTGCGTGAGAGCACTGCAAGGGAGTCCCAAACCTAATTCCGAGGGAGCCTCCGGCTGCTGCACAGGGCAGCACTCGACTCCCCACTTGTTTCATGAAGCTAGCACTGAGGCCCCACTTTTGCATGGAAGTCTCATCGCTTGCGTTCTACCTCGAAGAAACCACAGTGTACAGAAACCGTGCTTTAGCTACCTTCCACCTCTCTGAGGGAGGAAGCACTTTCCCGGCTACCGTGGGTGAGAGCCTGGGGCACGGGTTCCTTCCGTGCAACCGAGGGAGAAGCAGCCCGGGCCAGAAGGCACCTCGCGACTCAGCTGTTGGTACCTGGAGCTAACACTACTGCTCCATGGGTGCACAGGAATGCTAAGTGCTCCACACTGATTTGGAAGAAAGACGCCCGTAAAGAATCCCAGCCTCAGCTCCTTCGCCTCTCCACAGGGTGGCAGCATTTTCCACTCTACTGGAGTGCAAGCCTGAGGAAGGGGTCCCGGCAGAATTCCGAGGGAGAAATAAGCATGGGCAGAAGGCACCTGTCGGCTCCACTCTTGTTTCGGGGAACTAGATCGGCTCTCCCGTGTGTGCGTGGAGTCCTAAGTGCCATCCACCCGACGCAAAGGAACACACCTGTAGAGAACGCGTGCCTCAGCAAAGATCGCCCTTCCCGAGCGTGAACTTCACCCATTGTGTGTTTCTGTGAAAGCCTGACCAATGGAACCTCAACGCAAGTCGGAGTGAGAAGCAGGCCTGTAAGGAAGGCTGCTGTCGACTCACCTCTTGTTTTAGGAGATGAGCCCTGCTGTACCCTGTGTGCTTGGATGCCTAGTTTGCCAGGCTGCTAAGAGCCAGAATCCGTGCTATAGAATGGCTGCGCTTTAGTTCACGTTGCCGTTCCCGAAGCCAGAGGAATTGTACAGTGCTCGTGTTCGAGAGACTGGGGAAAGGGTCCCATGCGGGACGTGGAGTGAGAAACAGGCCGGTGCGGAAGGCAGCTCTCAACTCACCTCTGGTTTAGGAGGCTAGTACCCTTGCCCCCGGGTGTGCCTGCAGGCCTCAAGCCAAGCGCCTAACTCAAAGGAACAGCTCTGTCAGAATTCCTGCTTCGGCTACGATAGCCATGCCTGAGGCCGGAAGCATTTTGCTGTGTGCATGCGTGAGCGCCCTGCCAGGGAGGCCCAAGCCATTTCCTGTGTGAGACTCAGGCCCAGGCAGACGGCAGCACACGACTCCCCACTTGTTTCCTGACGTCAGCACTGCGGCCCCACTTTGGCATGGAAGCCTACTCGCAAGCGTGCTAACCCGAAGAGACAACACTGTAGAGAAACCGTGCTTTAGCTACCGTCGACCTCTGTGTGGGAGGAAGCAGTTGAGGGTGTACTGTGGGTGAGAGCCTGGGGCCGGGTTCCATTTCGTACGACCGGGGGAGAGACAGGCCGGACAGCCGGCAGCTCTCAACTCACATCATGCTTATGGGGCTCGTACCGTTGCCCCGGGGGTGCGTGCAGGCTGAAAGACAGCCACCTAGCTCGAAGGAAGGACTCGGGAGACGATGCGTGCTTCAGCTCAAACAGCCGCTCCTGAGGGTGGAAGCATTCTGTTGTGTGCGTGCGTGAGAGCACTGCAAGGGAGTCCCAAACCTAATTCCGAGGGAGCCTCCGGCTGCTGCACAGGGCAGCACTCGACTCCCCACTTGTTTCATGAAGCTAGCACTGAGGCCCCACTTTTGCATGGAAGTCTCTTCGCTTGCGTTCTACCTCGAAGAAACCACAGTGTACAGAAACCGTGCTTTAGCTACCTTCCACCTCTCTGAGGGAGGAAGCACTTTCCCGGCTACCGTGGGTGAGAGCCTGGGGAACGGGTTCCTTCCGTGCAACCGAGGGAGAAGCAGCCCGGGCCAGAAGGCACCTCGCGACTCAGCTGTTGGTACCTGGAGCTAACACTACTGCTCCATGGGTGCACAGGAATGCTAAGTGCTCCACACTGATTTGGAAGAAAGACGCCCGTAAAGAATCCCAGCCTCAGCTCCTTCGCCTCTCCACAGGGTGGCAGCATTTTCCACTCTACTGGAGTGCAAGCCTGAGGAAGGGGTCCCGGCAGAATTCCGAGGGAGAAATAAGCATGGGCAGGAGGCACCTGTCGGCTCCACTCTTGTTTCGGGGAACTTGATCGGCTCTCCCGTGTGTGCGTGGAGTCCTAAGTGCCATCCACCCGACGCAAAGGAACACACCTGTAGAGAACGCGTGCCTCAGCAAAGATCGCCCTTCCCGAGCGTGACCTTCACCCATTGTGTGTTTCTGTGAAAGCCTGACCAATGGAACCTCAACGCAAGTCGGAGTGAGAAGCAGGCCTGTAAGGAAGGCTGCTGTCGACTCAACTCTTGTTTTAGGAGATGAGCCCTGCTGTACCCTGTGTGCTTGGATGCCTAGTTTGCCAGGCTGCTAAGAGCCAGAATCCGTGCTATAGAATGGCTGCGCTTTAGTTCACGTTGCCGTTCCCAAAGCCAGAGGAATTGTACAGTGCTCGTGTTCGAGAGACTGGGGAAAGGGTCCCATGCGGGACGTGGAGTGAGAAACAGGCCGGTGCGGAAGGCAGCTCTCAACTCACCTCTGGTTTAGGAGGCTAGTACCCTTGCCCCCGGGTGTGCCTGCAGGCCTCAAGCCAAGCGCCTAACTCAAAGGAACAGCTCTGTCGAGAATTCCTGCTTCGGCTACGATAGCCATGCCTGAGGCCGGAAGCATTTTGCTGTGTGCATGCGTGAGCGCCCTGCCAGGGAGGCCCAAGCCATTTCCTGTGTGAGACTTAGGCCCAGGCAGACGGCAGCACACGACTCCCCACTTGTTTCCTGAAGCCAGCACTGCGGCCCCACTTTGGCATGGAAGTCTGATAGCTGGCACTCTAACTCGAAGAGACAACAGTGGAGAGACACCGTGCTTTAGCCTTACCGCCGGCCTCTGCGTGGGAGGAGGCCGTTTAGTGTGTACTGTGGGCGAGAGCCTGGGGCGGGGTTCCATTTCGTACGACCGGGGGAGAGGCAGGCCGGACAGCCGGCAGCTCTCAACTCACATCATCCTTATGGGGCTCGTACCGTTGCCCCGGGGGTGCGTTCAGGCTGAAAGACAGCCACCTAGCTCGAAGGAAGGACTCGGGAGACGATGCGTGCTTCAGCTCAAACAGCCGCTCCTGAGGGTGGAAGCATTCTGTTGTGTGCGTGCGTGAGAGCACTGCAAGGGAGTCCCAAACCTAATTCCGAGGGAGCCTCCGGCTGCTGCACAGGGCAGCACTCGACTGCCCACTTGTTTCATGAAGCTAGCACTGAGGCCCCACTTTTGCATGGAAGTCTCATCGCTTGCGTTCTACCTCGAAGAAACCACAGTGTACAGAAACCGTGCTTTAGCTACCTTCCACCTCTTTGAGGGAGGAAGCACTTTCCCGGCTACCGTGGGTGAGAGCCTGGGGAACGGGTTCCTTCCGTGCAACCGAGGGAGAAGCAGCCCGGGCCAGAAGGCACCTCGCGACTCAGCTGTTGGTACCTGGAGCTAACACTACTGCTCCATGGGTGCACAGGAATGCTAAGTGCTCCACACTGATTTGGAAGAAAGACGCCCGTAAAGAATCCCAGCCTCAGCTCCTTCGCCTCTCCACAGGGTGGCAGCATTTTCCACTCTACTGGAGTGCAAGCCTGAGGAAGGGGTCCCGGCAGAATTCCGAGGGAGAAATAAGCATGGGCAGAAGGCACCTGTCGGCTCCACTCTTGTTTCGGGGAACTAGATCGGCTCTCCCGTGTGTGCGTGGAGTCCTAAGTGCCATCCACCCGACGCAAAGGAACACACCTGTAGAGAACGCGTGCCTCAGCAAAGATCGCCCTTCCCGAGCGTGACCTTCACCCATTGTGTGTTTCTGTGAAAGCCTGACCAATGGAACCTCAACGCAAGTCGGAGTGAGAAGCAGGCCTGTAAGGAAGGCTGCTGTCGACTCACCTCTTGTTTTAGGAGATGAGCCCTGCTGTACCCTGTGTGCTTGGATGCCTAGTTTGCCAGGCTGCTAAGAGCCAGAATCCGTGCTATAGAATGGCTGCGCTTTAGTTCACGTTGCCGATCCCGAAGCCAGAGGAATTGTACAGTGCTCGTGTTCGAGAGACTGGGGAAAGGGTCCCATGCGGGACGTGGAGTGAGAAACAGGCCGGTGCGGAAGGCAGCTCTCAACTCACCTCTGGTTTAGGAGGCTAGTACCCTTGCCCCCGGGTGTGCCTGCAGGCCTCAAGCCAAGCGCCTAACTCAAAGGAACAGCTCTGTCGAGAATTCCTGCTTCGGCTACGATAGCCATGCCTGAGGCCGGAAGCATTTTGCTGTGTGCATGCGTGAGCGCCCTGCCAGGGAGGCCCAAGCCATTTCCTGTGTGAGACTCAGGCCCAGGCAGACAGCAGCACACGACTCCCCACTTGTTTCCTGAAGCCAGCACTGCGGCCCCACTTTGGCATGGAAGTCTGATAGCTGGCACTCTAACTCGAAGAGACAACAGTGGAGAGACACCGTGCTTTAGCCTTACCGCCGGCCTCTGCGTGGGAGGAGGCCGTTTAGGGTGTACTGTGGGTGAGAGCCTGGGGCGGGGTTCCATTTCGTACGACAGGGGGAGAGGCAGGCCGGACAGCCGGCAGCTCTCAACTCACATCATCCTTATGGGGCTCGTACCGTTGCCCCGGGGGTGCGTGCAGGCTGAAAGACAGCCACCTAGCTCGAAGGAAGGACTCGGGAGACGATGCGTGCTTCAGCTCAAACAGCCGCTCCTGAGGGTGGAAGCATTCTGTTGTGTGCGTGCGTGAGAGCACTGCAAGGGAGTCCCAAACCTAATTCCGAGAGAGCCTCCGGCTGCTGCACAGGGCAGCACTCGACTCCCCACTTGTTTCATGAAGCTAGCACTGAGGCCCCACTTTTGCATGGAAGTCTCATCGCTTGCGTTCTACCTCGAAGAAACCACAGTGTACAGAAACCGTGCTTTAGCTACCTTCCACCTCTCTGAGGGAGGAAGCACTTTCCCGGCTACCGTGGGTGAGAGCCTGGGGAACGGGTTCCTTCCGTGCAACCGAGGGAGAAGCAGCCCGGGCCAGAAGGCACCTCGCGACTCAGCTGTTGGTACCTGGAGCTAACACTACTGCTCCATGGGTGCACAGGAATGCTAAGTGCTCCACACTGATTTGGAAGAAAGACGCCCATAAAGAATCCCAGCCTCAGCTCCTTCGCCTCTCCAGAGGGTGGCAGCATTTTCCACTCTACTGGAGTGCAAGCCTGAGGAAGGGGTCCCGGCAGAATTCCGAGGGAGAAATAAGCATGGGCAGGAGGCACCTGTCGGCTCCACTCTTGTTTCGGGGAACTTGATCGGCTCTCCCGTGTGTGCGTGGAGTCCTAAGTGCCATCCACCCGACGCAAAGGAACACACCTGTAGAGAACGCGTGCCTCAGCAAAGATCGCCCTTCCCGAGCGTGACCTTCACCCATTGTGTGTTTCTGTGAAAGCCTGACCAATGGAACCTCAACGCAAGTCGGAGTGAGAAGCAGGCCTGTAAGGAAGGCTGCTGTCGACTCACCTCTTGTTTTAGGAGATGAGCCCTGCTGTACCCTGTGTGCTTGGATGCCTAGTTTGCCAGGCTGCTAAGAGCCAGAATCCGTGCTATAGAATGGCTGCGCTTTAGTTCACGTTGCCGTTCCCAAAGCCAGAGGAATTGTACAGTGCTCGTGTTCGAGAGACTGGGGAAAGGGTCCCATGCGGGACGTGGAGTGAGAAACAGGCCGGTGCGGAAGGCAGCTCTCAACTCACCTCTGGTTTAGGAGGCTAGTACCCTTGCCCCCGGGTGTGCCTGCAGGCCTCAAGCCAAGCGCCTAACTCAAAGGAACAGCTCTGTCGAGAATTCCTGCTTCGGCTACGATAGCCATGCCTGAGGCCGGAAGCATTTTGCTGTGTGCATGCGTGAGCGCCCTGCCAGGGAGGCCCAAGCCATTTCCTGTGTGAGACTTAGGCCCAGGCAGACGGCAGCACACGACTCCCCACTTGTTTCCTGAAGCCAGCACTGCGGCCCCACTTTGGCATGGAAGTCTGATAGCTGGCACTCTAACTCGAAGAGACAACAGTGGAGAGACACCGTTCTTTAGCCTTACCGCCGGCCTCTGCGTGGGAGGAGGCCGTTTAGTGTGTACTCTGGGTGAGAGCCTGGGGCGGGGTTCCATTTCGTACGACCGGGGGAGAGGCAGGCCGGACAGCCGGCAGCTCTCAACTCACATCATCCTTATGGGGCTCGTACCGTTGCCCCGGGGGTGCGTTCAGGCTGAAAGACAGCCACCTAGCTCGAAGGAAGGACTCGGGAGACGATGCGTGCTTCAGCTCAAACAGCCGCTCCTGAGCGTGGAAGCATTCTGTTGTGTGCGTGCGTGAGAGCACTGCAAGGGAGTCCCAAACCTAATTCCGAGGGAGCCTCCGGCTGCTGCACAGGGCAGCACTCGACTCCCCACTTGTTTCATGAAGCTAGCACTGAGGCCCCACTTTTGCATGGAAGTCTCATCGCTTGCGTTCTACCTCGAAGAAACCACAGTGTACAGAAACCGTGCTTTAGCTACCTTCCACCTCTCTGAGGGAGGAAGCACTTTCCCGGCTACCGTGGGTGAGAGCCTGGGGCACGGGTTCCTTCCGTGCAACCGAGGGAGAAGCAGCCCGGGCCAGAAGGCACCTCGCGACTCAGCTGTTGGTACCTGGAGCTAACACTACTGCTCCATGGGTGCACAGGAATGCTAAGTGCTCCACACTGATTTGGAAGAAAGACGCCCGTAAAGAATCCCAGCCTCAGCTCCTTCGCCTCTCCACAGGGTGGCAGCATTTTCCACTCTACTGGAGTGCAAGCCTGAGGAAGGGGTCCCGGCAGAATTCCGAGGGAGAAATAAGCATGGGCAGAAGGCACCTGTCGGCTCCACTCTTGTTTCGGGGAACTAGATCGGCTCTCCCGTGTGTGCGTGGAGTCCTAAGTGCCATCCACCCGACGCAAAGGAACACACCTGTAGAGAACGCGTGCCTCAGCAAAGATCGCCCTTCCCGAGCGTGACCTTCACCCATTGTGTGTTTCTGTGAAAGCCTGACCAATGGAACCTCAACGCAAGTCGGAGTGAGAAGCAGGCCTGTAAGGAAGGCTGCTGTCGACTCACCTCTTGTTTTAGGAGATGAGCCCTGCTGTACCCTGTGTGCTTGGATGCCTAGTTTGCCAGGCTGCTAAGAGCCAGAATCCGTGCTATAGAATGGCTGCGCTTTAGTTCACGTTGCCGTTCCCAAAGCCAGAGGAATTGTACAGTGCTCGTGTTCGAGAGACTGGGGAAAGGGTCCCATGCGGGACGTGGAGTGAGAAACAGGCCGGTGCGGAAGGCAGCTCTCAACTCACCTCTGGTTTAGGAGGCTAGTACCCTTGCCCCCGGGTGTGCCTGCAGGCCTCAAGCCAAGCGCCTAACTCAAAGGAACAGCTCTGTCGAGAATTCCTGCTTCGGCTACGATAGCCATGCCTGAGGCCGGAAGCATTTTGCTGTGTGCATGCGTGAGCGCCCTGCCAGGGAGGCCCAAGCCATTTCCTGTGTGAGACTTAGGCCCAGGCAGACGGCAGCATACGACTCCCCACTTGTTTCCTGAAGCCAGCACTGCGGCCCCACTTTGGCATGGAAGTCTGATAGCTGGCACTCTAACTCGAAGAGACAACAGTGGAGAGACACCGTGCTTTAGCCTTACCGCCGGCCTCTGCGTGGGAGGAGGCCGTTTAGGGTGTACTGTGGGTGAGAGCCTGGGGCGGGGTTCCATTTCGTACGACCGGGGGAGAGGCAGGCCGGACAGCCGGCAGCTCTCAACTCACATCATCCTTATGGGGCTCGTACCGTTGCCCCGGGGGTGCGTTCAGGCTGAAAGACAGCCACCTAGCTCGAAGGAAGGACTCGGGAGACGATGCGTGCTTCAGCTCAAACAGCCGCTCCTGAGCGTGGAAGCATTCTGTTGTGTGCGTGCGTGAGAGCACTGCAAGGGAGTCCCAAACCTAATTCCGAGGGAGCCTCCGGCTGCTGCACAGGGCAGCACTCGACTCCCCACTTGTTTCATGAAGCTAGCACTGAGGCCCCACTTTTGCATGGAAGTCTCATCGCTTGCGTTCTACCTCGAAGAAACCACAGTGTACAGAAACCGTGCTTTAGCTACCTTCCACCTCTCTGAGGGAGGAAGCACTTTCCCGGCTACCGTGCGTGAGAGCCTGGGGAACGGGTTCCTTCCGTGCAACCGAGGGAGAAGCAGCCCGGGCCAGAAGGCACCTCGCGACTCAGCTGTTGGTACCTGGAGCTAACACTACTGCTCCATGGGTGCACAGGAATGCTAAGTGCTCCACACTGATTTGGAAGAAAGACGCCCGTAAAGAATCCCAGCCTCAGCTCCTTCGCCTCTCCAGAGGGTGGCAGCATTTTCCACTCTACTGGAGTGCAAGCCTGAGGAAGGGGTCCCGGCAGAATTCCGAGGGAGAAATAAGCATGGGCAGAAGGCACCTGTCGGCTCCACTCTTGTTTCGGGGAACTAGATCGGCTCTCCCGTGTGTGCGTGGAGTCCTAAGTGCCATCCACCCGACGCAAAGGAACACACCTGTAGAGAACGCGTGCCTCAGCAAAGATCGCCCTTCCCGAGCGTGACCTTCACCCATTGTGTGTTTCTGTGAAAGCCTGACCAATGGAACCTCAACGCAAGTCGGAGTGAGAAGCAGGCCTGTAAGGAAGGCTGCTGTCGACTCACCTCTTGTTTTAGGAGATGAGCCCTGCTGTACCCTGTGTGCTTGGATGCCTAGTTTGCCAGGCTGCTAAGAGCCAGAATCCGTGCTATAGAATGGCTGCGCTTTAGTTCACGTTGCCGTTCCCGAAGCCAGAGGAATTGTACAGTGCTCGTGTTCGAGAGACTGGGGAAAGGGTCCCATGCGGGACGTGGAGTGAGAAACAGGCCGGTGCGGAAGGCAGCTCTCAACTCACCTCTGGTTTAGGAGGCTAGTACCCTTGCCCCCGGGTGTGCCTGCAGGCCTCAAGCCAAGCGCCTAACTCAAAGGAACAGCTCTGTCAGAATTCCTGCTTCGGCTACGATAGCCATGCCTGAGGCCGGAAGCATTTTGCTGTGTGCATGCGTGAGCGCCCTGCCAGGGAGGCCCAAGCCATTTCCTGTGTGAGACTCAGGC
Organism: Mirounga angustirostris; assembly: GCF_029215605.1. Classification (NCBI taxonomy): domain Eukaryota; kingdom Metazoa; phylum Chordata; class Mammalia; order Carnivora; family Phocidae; genus Mirounga; species Mirounga angustirostris. The sequence continues at coordinate 161,565,155 of NW_026991710.1, read as the reverse complement.
CCAGGCAGACGGCAGCACACGACTCCCCACTTGTTTCCTGACGTCAGCACTGCGGCCCCACTTTGGCATGGAAGCCTACTCGCAAGCGTGCTAACCCGAAGAGACAACACTGTAGAGAAACCGTGCTTTAGCTACCGTCGACCTCTGTGTGGGAGGAAGCAGTTGAGGGTGTACTGTGGGTGAGAGCCTGGGGCCGGGTTCCATTTCGTACGACCGGGGGAGAGACAGGCCGGACAGCCGGCAGCTCTCAACTCACATCATGCTTATGGGGCTCGTACCGTTGCCCCGGGGGTGCGTGCAGGCTGAAAGACAGCCACCTAGCTCGAAGGAAGGACTCGGGAGACGATGCGTGCTTCAGCTCAAACAGCCGCTCCTGAGGGTGGAAGCATTCTGTTGTGTGCGTGCGTGAGAGCACTGCAAGGGAGTCCCAAACCTAATTCCGAGGGAGCCTCCGGCTGCTGCACAGGGCAGCACTCGACTCCCCACTTGTTTCATGAAGCTAGCACTGAGGCCCCACTTTTGCATGGAAGTCTCATCGCTTGCGTTCTACCTCGAAGAAACCACAGTGTACAGAAACCGTGCTTTAGCTACCTTCCACCTCTCTGAGGGAGGAAGCACTTTCCCGGCTACCGTGGGTGAGAGCCTGGGGCACGGGTTCCTTCCGTGCAACCGAGGGAGAAGCAGCCCGGGCCAGAAGGCACCTCGCGACTCAGCTGTTGGTACCTGGAGCTAACACTACTGCTCCATGGGTGCACAGGAATGCTAAGTGCTCCACACTGATTTGGAAGAAAGACGCCCGTAAAGAATCCCAGCCTCAGCTCCTTCGCCTCTCCACAGGGTGGCAGCATTTTCCACTCTACTGGAGTGCAAGCCTGAGGAAGGGGTCCCGGCAGAATTCCGAGGGAGAAATAAGCATGGGCAGAAGGCACCTGTCGGCTCCACTCTTGTTTTGGGGAACTAGATCGGCTCTCCCGTGTGTGCGTGGAGTCCTAAGTGCCATCCACCCGACGCAAAGGAACACACCTGTAGAGAACGCGTGCCTCAGCAAAGATCGCCCTTCCCGAGCGTGACCTTCACCCATTGTGTGTTTCTGTGAAAGCCTGACCAATGGAACCTCAACGCAAGTCGGAGTGAGAAGCAGGCCTGTAAGGAAGGCTGCTGTCGACTCACCTCTTGTTTTAGGAGATGAGCCCTGCTGTACCCTGTGTGCTTGGATGCCTAGTTTGCCAGGCTGCTAAGAGCCAGAATCCGTGCTATAGAATGGCTGCGCTTTAGTTCACGTTGCCGATCCCGAAGCCAGAGGAATTGTACAGTGCTCGTGTTCGAGAGACTGGGGAAAGGGTCCCATGCGGGACGTGGAGTGAGAAACAGGCCGGTGCGGAAGGCAGCTCTCAACTCACCTCTGGTTTAGGAGGCTAGTACCCTTGCCCCCGGGTGTGCCTGCAGGCCTCAAGCCAAGCGCCTAACTCAAAGGAACAGCTCTGTCGAGAATTCCTGCTTCGGCTACGATAGCCATGCCTGAGGCCGGAAGCATTTTGCTGTGTGCATGCGTGAGCGCCCTGCCAGGGAGGCCCAAGCCATTTCCTGTGTGAGACTTAGGCCCAGGCAGACGGCAGCACACGACTCCCCACTTGTTTCCTGAAGCCAGCACTGCGGCCCCACTTTGGCATGGAAGTCTGATAGCTGGCACTCTAACTCGAAGAGACAACAGTGGAGAGACACCGTGCTTTAGCCTTACCGCCGGCCTCTGCGTGGGAGGAGGCCGTTTAGGGTGTACTGTGGGTGAGATCCTGGGGCGGGCTTCCATTTCGTACGACCGGGGGAGAGGCAGGCCGGACAGCCGGCAGCTCTCAACTCACATCATCCTTATGGGGCTCGTACCGTTGCCCCGGGGGTGCGTTCAGGCTGAAAGACAGCCACCTAGCTCGAAGGAAGGACTCGGGAGACGATGCGTGCTTCAGCTCAAACAGCCGCTCCTGAGGGTGGAAGCATTCTGTTGTGTGCGTGCGTGAGAGCACTGCAAGGGAGTCCCAAACCTAATTCCGAGGGAGCCTCCGGCTGCTGCACAGGGCAGCACTCGACTCCCCACTTGTTTCATGAAGCTAGCACTGAGGCCCCACTTTTGCATGGAAGTCTCATCGCTTGCGTTCTACCTCGAAGAAACCACAGTGTACAGAAACCGTGCTTTAGCTACCTTCCACCTCTCTGAGGGAGGAAGCACTTTCCCGGCTACCGTGGGTGAGAGCCTGGGGAACGGGTTCCTTCCGTGCAACCGAGGGAGAAGCAGCCCGGGCCAGAAGGCACCTCGTGACTCAGCTGTTGGTACCTGGAGCTAACACTACTGCTCCATGGGTGCACAGGAATGCTAAGTGCTCCACACTGATTTGGAAGAAAGACGCCCGTAAAGAATCCCAGCCTCAGCTCCTTCGCCTCTCCACAGGGTGGCAGCATTTTCCACTCTACTGGAGTGCAAGCCTGAGGAAGGGGTCCCGGCAGAATTCCGAGGGAGAAATAAGCATGGGCAGGAGGCACCTGTCGGCTCCACTCTTGTTTCGGGGAACTTGATCGGCTCTCCCGTGTGTGCGTGGAGTCCTAAGTGCCATCCACCCGACGCAAAGGAACACACCTGTAGAGAACGCGTGCCTCAGCAAAGATCGCCCTTCCCGAGCGTGACCTTCACCCATTGTGTGTTTCTGTGAAAGCCTGACCAATGGAACCTCAACGCAAGTCGGAGTGAGAAGCAGGCCTGTAAGGAAGGCTGCTGTCGACTCACCTCTTGTTTTAGGAGATGAGCCCTGCTGTACCCTGTGTGCTTGGATGCCTAGTTTGCCAGGCTGCTAAGAGCCAGAATCCGTGCTATAGAATGGCTGCGCTTTAGTTCACGTTGCCGTTCCCAAAGCCAGAGGAATTGTACAGTGCTCGTGTTCGAGAGACTGGGGAAAGGGTCCCATGCGGGACGTGGAGTGAGAAACAGGCCGGTGCGGAAGGCAGCTCTCAACTCACCTCTGGTTTAGGAGGCTAGTACCCTTGCCCCCGGGTGTGCCTGCAGGCCTCAAGCCAAGCGCCTAACTCAAAGGAACAGCTCTGTCGAGAATTCCTGCTTCGGCTACGATAGCCATGCCTGAGGCCGGAAGCATTTTGCTGTGTGCATGCGTGAGCGCCCTGCCAGGGAGGCCCAAGCCATTTCCTGTGTGAGACTTAGGCCCAGGCAGACGGCAGCACACGACTCCCCACTTGTTTCCTGAAGCCAGCACTGCGGCCCCACTTTGGCATGGAAGTCTGATAGCTGGCACTCTAACTCGAAGAGACAACAGTGGAGAGACACCGTGCTTTAGCCTTACCGCCGGCCTCTGCGTGGGAGGAGGCCGTTTAGTGTGTACTGTGGGTGAGAGCCTGGGGCGGGGTTCCATTTCGTACGACCGGGGGAGAGGCAGGCCGGACAGCCGGCAGCTCTCAACTCACATCATCCTTATGGGGCTCGTACCGTTGCCCCGGGGGTGCGTTCAGGCTGAAAGACAGCCACCTAGCTCGAAGGAAGGACTCGGGAGACGATGCGTGCTTCAGCTCAAACAGCCGCTCCTGAGGGTGGAAGCATTCTGTTGTGTGCGTGCGTGAGAGCACTGCAAGGGAGTCCCAAACCTAATTCCGAGGGAGCCTCCGGCTGCTGCACAGGGCAGCACTCGACTCCCCACTTGTTTCATGAAGCTAGCACTGAGGCCCCACTTTTGCATGGAAGTCTCATCGCTTGCGTTCTACCTCGAAGAAACCACAGTGTACAGAAACCGTGCTTTAGCTACCTTCCACCTCTCTGAGGGAGGAAGCACTTTCCCGGCTACCGTGGGTGAGAGCCTGGGGAACGGGTTCCTTCCGTGCAACCGAGGGAGAAGCAGCCCGGGCCAGAAGGCACCTCGCGACTCAGCTGTTGGTACCTGGAGCTAACACTACTGCTCCATGGGTGCACAGGAATGCTAAGTGCTCCACACTGATTTGGAAGAAAGACGCCCGTAAAGAATCCCAGCCTCAGCTCCTTCGCCTCTCCACAGGGTGGCAGCATTTTCCACTCTACTGGAGTGCAAGCCTGAGGAAGGGGTCCCGGCAGAATTCCGAGGGAGAAATAAGCATGGGCAGGAGGCACCTGTCGGCTCCACTCTTGTTTCGGGGAACTTGATCGGCTCTCCCGTGTGTGCGTGGAGTCCTAAGTGCCATCCACCCGACGCAAAGGAACACACCTGTAGAGAACGCGTGCCTCAGCAAAGATCGCCCTTCCCGAGCGTGACCTTCACCCATTGTGTGTTTCTGTGAAAGCCTGACCAATGGAACCTCAACGCAAGTCGGAGTGAGAAGCAGGCCTGTAAGGAAGGCTGCTGTCGACTCACCTCTTGTTTTAGGAGATGAGCCCTGCTGTACCCTGTGTGCTTGGATGCCTAGTTTGCCAGGCTGCTAAGAGCCAGAATCCGTGCTATAGAATGGCTGCGCTTTAGTTCACGTTGCCGTTCCCAAAGCCAGAGGAATTGTACAGTGCTCGTGTTCGAGAGACTGGGGAAAGGGTCCCATGCGGGACGTGGAGTGAGAAACAGGCCGGTGCGGAAGGCAGCTCTCAACTCACCTCTGGTTTAGGAGGCTAGTACCCTTGCCCCCGGGTGTGCCTGCAGGCCTCAAGCCAAGCGCCTAACTCAAAGGAACAGCTCTGTCGAGAATTCCTGCTTCGGCTACGATAGCCATGCCTGAGGCCGGAAGCATTTTGCTGTGTGCATGCGTGAGCGCCCTGCCAGGGAGGCCCAAGCCATTTCCTGTGTGAGACTTAGGCCCAGGCAGACGGCAGCACACGACTCCCCACTTGTTTCCTGAAGCCAGCACTGCGGCCCCACTTTGGCATGGAAGTCTGATAGCTGGCACTCTAACTCGAAGAGACAACAGTGGAGAGACACCGTGCTTTAGCCTTACCGCCGGCCTCTGCGTGGGAGGAGGCCGTTTAGGGTGTACTGTGGGTGAGATCCTGGGGCGGGCTTCCATTTCGTACGACCGGGGGAGAGGCAGGCCGGACAGCCGGCAGCTCTCAACTCACATCATCCTTATGGGGCTCGTACCGTTGCCCCGGGGGTGCGTTCAGGCTGAAAGACAGCCACCTAGCTCGAAGGAAGGACTCGGGAGACGATGCGTGCTTCAGCTCAAACAGCCGCTCCTGAGGGTGGAAGCATTCTGTTGTGTGCGTGCGTGAGAGCACTGCAAGGGAGTCCCAAACCTAATTCCGAGGGAGCCTCCGGCTGCTGCACAGGGCAGCACTCGACTCCCCACTTGTTTCATGAAGCTAGCACTGAGGCCCCACTTTTGCATGGAAGTCTCATCGCTTGCGTTCTACCTCGAAGAAACCACAGTGTACAGAAACCGTGCTTTAGCTACCTTCCACCTCTCTGAGGGAGGAAGCACTTTCCCGGCTACCGTGGGTGAGAGCCTGGGGAACGGGTTCCTTCCGTGCAACCGAGGGAGAAGCAGCCCGGGCCAGAAGGCACCTCGTGACTCAGCTGTTGGTACCTGGAGCTAACACTACTGCTCCATGGGTGCACAGGAATGCTAAGTGCTCCACACTGATTTGGAAGAAAGACGCCCGTAAAGAATCCCAGCCTCAGCTCCTTCGCCTCTCCACAGGGTGGCAGCATTTTCCACTCTACTGGAGTGCAAGCCTGAGGAAGGGGTCCCGGCAGAATTCCGAGGGAGAAATAAGCATGGGCAGGAGGCACCTGTCGGCTCCACTCTTGTTTCGGGGAACTTGATCGGCTCTCCCGTGTGTGCGTGGAGTCCTAAGTGCCATCCACCCGACGCAAAGGAACACACCTGTAGAGAACGCGTGCCTCAGCAAAGATCGCCCTTCCCGAGCGTGACCTTCACCCATTGTGTGTTTCTGTGAAAGCCTGACCAATGGAACCTCAACGCAAGTCGGAGTGAGAAGCAGGCCTGTAAGGAAGGCTGCTGTCGACTCACCTCTTGTTTTAGGAGATGAGCCCTGCTGTACCCTGTGTGCTTGGATGCCTAGTTTGCCAGGCTGCTAAGAGCCAGAATCCGTGCTATAGAATGGCTGCGCTTTAGTTCACGTTGCCGTTCCCAAAGCCAGAGGAATTGTACAGTGCTCGTGTTCGAGAGACTGGGGAAAGGGTCCCATGCGGGACGTGGAGTGAGAAACAGGCCGGTGCGGAAGGCAGCTCTCAACTCACCTCTGGTTTAGGAGGCTAGTACCCTTGCCCCCGGGTGTGCCTGCAGGCCTCAAGCCAAGCGCCTAACTCAAAGGAACAGCTCTGTCGAGAATTCCTGCTTCGGCTACGATAGCCATGCCTGAGGCCGGAAGCATTTTGCTGTGTGCATGCGTGAGCGCCCTGCCAGGGAGGGCCAAGCCATTTCCTGTGTGAGACTTAGGCCCAGGCAGACGGCAGCACACGACTCCCCACTTGTTTCCTGAAGCCAGCACTGCGGCCCCACTTTGGCATGGAAGTCTGATAGCTGGCACTCTAACTCGAAGAGACAACAGTGGAGAGACACCGTGCTTTAGCCTTACCGCCGGCCTCTGCGTGGGAGGAGGCCGTTTAGTGTGTACTGTGGGTGAGAGCCTGGGGCGGGGTTCCATTTCGTACGACCGGGGGAGAGGCAGGCCGGACAGCCGGCAGCTCTCAACTCACATCATCCTTATGGGGCTCGTACCGTTGCCCCGGGGGTGCGTTCAGGCTGAAAGACAGCCACCTAGCTCGAAGGAAGGACTCGGGAGACGATGCGTGCTTCAGCTCAAACAGCCGCTCCTGAGGGTGGAAGCATTCTGTTGTGTGCGTGCGTGAGAGCACTGCAAGGGAGTCCCAAACCTAATTCCGAGGGAGCCTCCGGCTGCTGCACAGGGCAGCACTCGACTCCCCACTTGTTTCATGAAGCTAGCACTGAGGCCCCACTTTTGCATGGAAGTCTCATCGCTTGCGTTCTACCTCGAAGAAACCACAGTGTACAGAAACCGTGCTTTAGCTACCTTCCACCTCTCTGAGGGAGGAAGCACTTTCCCGGCTACCGTGGGTGAGAGCCTGGGGAACGGGTTCCTTCCGTGCAACCGAGGGAGAAGCAGCCCGGGCCAGAAGGCACCTCGCGACTCAGCTGTTGGTACCTGGAGCTAACACTACTGCTCCATGGGTGCACAGGAATGCTAAGTGCTCCACACTGATTTGGAAGAAAGACGCCCGTAAAGAATCCCAGCCTCAGCTCCTTCGCCTCTCCACAGGGTGGCAGCATTTTCCACTCTACTGGAGTGCAAGCCTGAGGAAGGGGTCCCGGCAGAATTCCGAGGGAGAAATAAGCATGGGCAGAAGGCACCTGTCGGCTCCACTCTTGTTTCGGGGAACTAGATCGGCTCTCCCGTGTGTGCGTGGAGTCCTAAGTGCCATCCACCCGACGCAAAGGAACACACCTGTAGAGAACGCGTGCCTCAGCAAAGATCGCCCTTCCCGAGCGTGACCTTCACCCATTGTGTGTTTCTGTGAAAGCCTGACCAATGGAACCTCAACGCAAGTCGGAGTGAGAAGCAGGCCTGTAAGGAAGGCTGCTGTCGACTCACCTCTTGTTTTAGGAGATGAGCCCTGCTGTACCCTGTGTGCTTGGATGCCTAGTTTGCCAGGCTGCTAAGAGCCAGAATCCGTGCTATAGAATGGCTGCGCTTTAGTTCACGTTGCCGTTCCCGAAGCCAGAGGAATTGTACAGTGCTCGTGTTCGAGAGACTGGGGAAAGGGTCCCATGCGGGACGTGGAGTGAGAAACAGGCCGGTGCGGAAGGCAGCTCTCAACTCACCTCTGGTTTAGGAGGCTAGTACCCTTGCCCCCGGGTGTGCCTGCAGGCCTCAAGCCAAGCGCCTAACTCAAAGGAACAGCTCTGTCGAGAATTCCTGCTTCGGCTACGATAGCCATGCCTGAGGCCGGAAGCATTTTGCTGTGTGCATGCGTGAGCGCCCTGCCAGGGAGGCCCAAGCCATTTCCTGTGTGAGACTTAGGCCCAGGCAGACGGCAGCACACGACTCCCCACTTGTTTCCTGAAGCCAGCACTGCGGCCCCACTTTGGCATGGAAGTCTGATAGCTGGCACTCTAACTCGAAGAGACAACAGTGGAGAGACACCGTGCTTTAGCCTTACCGCCGGCCTCTGCGTGGGAGGAGGCCGTTTAGTGTGTACTGTGGGCGAGAGCCTGGGGCGGGGTTCCATTTCGTACGACCGGGGGAGAGGCAGGCCGGACAGCCGGCAGCTCTCAACTCACATCATCCTTATGGGGCTCGTACCGTTGCCCCGGGGGTGCGTTCAGGCTGAAAGACAGCCACCTAGCTCGAAGGAAGGACTCGGGAGACGATGCGTGCTTCAGCTCAAACAGCCGCTCCTGAGCGTGGAAGCATTCTGTTGTGTGCGTGCGTGAGAGCACTGCAAGGGAGTCCCAAACCTAATTCCGAGGGAGCCTCCGGCTGCTGCACAGGGCAGCACTCGACTCCCCACTTGTTTCATGAAGCTAGCACTGAGGCCCCACTTTTGCATGGAAGTCTCATCGCTTGCGTTCTACCTCGAAGAAACCACAGTGTACAGAAACCGTGCTTTAGCTACCTTCCACCTCTCTGAGGGAGGAAGCACTTTCCCGGCTACCGTGGGTGAGAGCCTGGGGCACGGGTTCCTTCCGTGCAACCGAGGGAGAAGCAGCCCGGGCCAGAAGGCACCTCGCGACTCAGCTGTTGGTACCTGGAGCTAACACTACTGCTCCATGGGTGCACAGGAATGCTAAGTGCTCCACACTGATTTGGAAGAAAGACGCCCGTAAAGAATCCCAGCCTCAGCTCCTTCGCCTCTCCACAGGGTGGCAGCATTTTCCACTCTACTGGAGTGCAAGCCTGAGGAAGGGGTCCCGGCAGAATTCCGAGGGAGAAATAAGCATGGGCAGAAGGCACCTGTCGGCTCCACTCTTGTTTCGGGGAACTAGATCGGCTCTCCCGTGTGTGCGTGGAGTCCTAAGTGCCATCCACCCGACGCAAAGGAACACACCTGTAGAGAACGCGTGCCTCAGCAAAGATCGCCCTTCCCGAGCGTGACCTTCACCCATTGTGTGTTTCTGTGAAAGCCTGACCAATGGAACCTCAACGCAAGTCGGAGTGAGAAGCAGGCCTGTAAGGAAGGCTGCTGTCGACTCACCTCTTGTTTTAGGAGATGAGCCCTGCTGTACCCTGTGTGCTTGGATGCCTAGTTTGCCAGGCTGCTAAGAGCCAGAATCCGTGCTATAGAATGGCTGCGCTTTAGTTCACGTTGCCGATCCCGAAGCCAGAGGAATTGTACAGTGCTCGTGTTCGAGAGACTGGGGAAAGGGTCCCATGCGGGACGTGGAGTGAGAAACAGGCCGGTGCGGAAGGCAGCTCTCAACTCACCTCTGGTTTAGGAGGCTAGTACCCTTGCCCCCGGGTGTGCCTGCAGGCCTCAAGCCAAGCGCCTAACTCAAAGGAACAGCTCTGTCGAGAATTCCTGCTTCGGCTACGATAGCCATGCCTGAGGCCGGAAGCATTTTGCTGTGTGCATGCGTGAGCGCCCTGCCAGGGAGGCCCAAGCCATTTCCTGTGTGAGACTCAGGCCCAGGCAGACAGCAGCACACGACTCCCCACTTGTTTCCTGAAGCCAGCACTGCGGCCCCACTTTGGCATGGAAGTCTGATAGCTGGCACTCTAACTCGAAGAGACAACAGTGGAGAGACACCGTGCTTTAGCCTTACCGCCGGCCTCTGCGTGGGAGGAGGCCGTTTAGGGTGTACTGTGGGTGAGAGCCTGGGGCGGGGTTCCATTTCGTACGACAGGGGGAGAGGCAGGCCGGACAGCCGGCAGCTCTCAACTCACATCATCCTTATGGGGCTCGTACCGTTGCCCCGGGGGTGCGTGCAGGCTGAAAGACAGCCACCTAGCTCGAAGGAAGGACTCGGGAGACGATGCGTGCTTCAGCTCAAACAGCCGCTCCTGAGGGTGGAAGCATTCTGTTGTGTGCGTGCGTGAGAGCACTGCAAGGGAGTCCCAAACCTAATTCCGAGAGAGCCTCCGGCTGCTGCACAGGGCAGCACTCGACTCCCCACTTGTTTCATGAAGCTAGCACTGAGGCCCCACTTTTGCATGGAAGTCTCATCGCTTGCGTTCTACCTCGAAGAAACCACAGTGTACAGAAACCGTGCTTTAGCTACCTTCCACCTCTCTGAGGGAGGAAGCACTTTCCCGGCTACCGTGGGTGAGAGCCTGGGGCACGGGTTCCTTCCGTGCAACCGAGGGAGAAGCAGCCCGGGCCAGAAGGCACCTCGCGACTCAGCTGTTGGTACCTGGAGCTAACACTACTGCTCCATGGGTGCACAGGAATGCTAAGTGCTCCACACTGATTTGGAAGAAAGACGCCCATAAAGAATCCCAGCCTCAGCTCCTTCGCCTCTCCAGAGGGTGGCAGCGTTTTCCACTCTACTGGAGTGCAAGCCTGAGGAAGGGGTCCCGGCAGAATTCCGAGGGAGAAATAAGCATGGGCAGGAGGCACCTGTCGGCTCCACTCTTGTTTCGGGGAACTTGATCGGCTCTCCCGTGTGTGCGTGGAGTCCTAAGTGCCATCCACCCGACGCAAAGGAACACACCTGTAGAGAACGCGTGCCTCAGCAAAGATCGCCCTTCCCGAGCGTGACCTTCACCCATTGTGTGTTTCTGTGAAAGCCTGACCAATGGAACCTCAACGCAAGTCGGAGTGAGAAGCAGGCCTGTAAGGAAGGCTGCTGTCGACTCACCTCTTGTTTTAGGAGATGAGCCCTGCTGTACCCTGTGTGCTTGGATGCCTAGTTTGCCAGGCTGCTAAGAGCCAGAATCCGTGCTATAGAATGGCTGCGCTTTAGTTCACGTTGCCGTTCCCAAAGCCAGAGGAATTGTACAGTGCTCGTGTTCGAGAGACTGGGGAAAGGGTCCCATGCGGGACGTGGAGTGAGAAACAGGCCGGTGCGGAAGGCAGCTCTCAACTCACCTCTGGTTTAGGAGGCTAGTACCCTTGCCCCCGGGTGTGCCTGCAGGCCTCAAGCCAAGCGCCTAACTCAAAGGAACAGCTCTGTCGAGAATTCCTGCTTCGGCTACGATAGCCATGCCTGAGGCCGGAAGCATTTTGCTGTGTGCATGCGTGAGCGCCCTGCCAGGGAGGCCCAAGCCATTTCCTGTGTGAGACTTAGGCCCAGGCAGACGGCAGCACACGACTCCCCACTTGTTTCCTGAAGCCAGCACTGCGGCCCCACTTTGGCATGGAAGTCTGATAGCTGGCACTCTAACTCGAAGAGACAACAGTGGAGAGACACCGTGCTTTAGCCTTACCGCCGGCCTCTGCGTGGGAGGAGGCCGTTTAGGGTGTACTGTGGGTGAGATCCTGGGGCGGGCTTCCATTTCGTACGACCGGGGGAGAGGCAGGCCGGACAGCCGGCAGCTCTCAACTCACATCATCCTTATGGGGCTCGTACCGTTGCCCCGGGGGTGCGTTCAGGCTGAAAGACAGCCACCTAGCTCGAAGGAAGGACTCGGGAGACGATGCGTGCTTCAGCTCAAACAGCCGCTCCTGAGGGTGGAAGCATTCTGTTGTGTGCGTGCGTGAGAGCACTGCAAGGGAGTCCCAAACCTAATTCCGAGGGAGCCTCCGGCTGCTGCACAGGGCAGCACTCGACTCCCCACTTGTTTCATGAAGCTAGCACTGAGGCCCCACTTTTGCATGGAAGTCTCATCGCTTGCGTTCTACCTCGAAGAAACCACAGTGTACAGAAACCGTGCTTTAGCTACCTTCCACCTCTCTGAGGGAGGAAGCACTTTCCCGGCTACCGTGGGTGAGAGCCTGGGGAACGGGTTCCTTCCGTGCAACCGAGGGAGAAGCAGCCCGGGCCAGAAGGCACCTCGTGACTCAGCTGTTGGTACCTGGAGCTAACACTACTGCTCCATGGGTGCACAGGAATGCTAAGTGCTCCACACTGATTTGGAAGAAAGACGCCCGTAAAGAATCCCAGCCTCAGCTCCTTCGCCTCTCCACAGGGTGGCAGCATTTTCCACTCTACTGGAGTGCAAGCCTGAGGAAGGGGTCCCGGCAGAATTCCGAGGGAGAAATAAGCATGGGCAGGAGGCACCTGTCGGCTCCACTCTTGTTTCGGGGAACTTGATCGGCTCTCCCGTGTGTGCGTGGAGTCCTAAGTGCCATCCACCCGACGCAAAGGAACACACCTGTAGAGAACGCGTGCCTCAGCAAAGATCGCCCTTCCCGAGCGTGACCTTCACCCATTGTGTGTTTCTGTGAAAGCCTGACCAATGGAACCTCAACGCAAGTCGGAGTGAGAAGCAGGCCTGTAAGGAAGGCTGCTGTCGACTCACCTCTTGTTTTAGGAGATGAGCCCTGCTGTACCCTGTGTGCTTGGATGCCTAGTTTGCCAGGCTGCTAAGAGCCAGAATCCGTGCTATAGAATGGCTGCGCTTTAGTTCACGTTGCCGTTCCCAAAGCCAGAGGAATTGTACAGTGCTCGTGTTCGAGAGACTGGGGAAAGGGTCCCATGCGGGACGTGGAGTGAGAAACAGGCCGGTGCGGAAGGCAGCTCTCAACTCACCTCTGGTTTAGGAGGCTAGTACCCTTGCCCCCGGGTGTGCCTGCAGGCCTCAAGCCAAGCGCCTAACTCAAAGGAACAGCTCTGTCGAGAATTCCTGCTTCGGCTACGATAGCCATGCCTGAGGCCGGAAGCATTTTGCTGTGTGCATGCGTGAGCGCCCTGCCAGGGAGGCCCAAGCCATTTCCTGTGTGAGACTTAGGCCCAGGCAGACGGCAGCACACGACTCCCCACTTGTTTCCTGAAGCCAGCACTGCGGCCCCACTTTGGCATGGAAGTCTGATAGCTGGCACTCTAACTCGAAGAGACAACAGTGGAGAGACACCGTGCTTTAGCCTTACCGCCGGCCTCTGCGTGGGAGGAGGCCGTTTAGTGTGTACTGTGGGCGAGAGCCTGGGGCGGGGTTCCATTTCGTACGACCGGGGGAGAGGCAGGCCGGACAGCCGGCAGCTCTCAACTCACATCATCCTTATGGGGCTCGTACCGTTGCCCCGGGGGTGCGTTCAGGCTGAAAGACAGCCACCTAGCTCGAAGGAAGGACTCGGGAGACGATGCGTGCTTCAGCTCAAACAGCCGCTCCTGAGCGTGGAAGCATTCTGTTGTGTGCGTGCGTGAGAGCACTGCAAGGGAGTCCCAAACCTAATTCCGAGGGAGCCTCCGGCTGCTGCACAGGGCAGCACTCGACTCCCCACTTGTTTCATGAAGCTAGCACTGAGGCCCCACTTTTGCATGGAAGTCTCATCGCTTGCGTTCTACCTCGAAGAAACCACAGTGTACAGAAACCGTGCTTTAGCTACCTTCCACCTCTCTGAGGGAGGAAGCACTTTCCCGGCTACCGTGGGTGAGAGCCTGGGGCACGGGTTCCTTCCGTGCAACCGAGGGAGAAGCAGCCCGGGCCAGAAGGCACCTCGCGACTCAGCTGTTGGTACCTGGAGCTAACACTACTGCTCCATGGGTGCACAGGAATGCTAAGTGCTCCACACTGATTTGGAAGAAAGACGCCCGTAAAGAATCCCAGCCTCAGCTCCTTCGCCTCTCCACAGGGTGGCAGCATTTTCCACTCTACTGGAGTGCAAGCCTGAGGAAGGGGTCCCGGCAGAATTCCGAGGGAGAAATAAGCATGGGCAGAAGGCACCTGTCGGCTCCACTCTTGTTTCGGGGAACTAGATCGGCTCTCCCGTGTGTGCGTGGAGTCCTAAGTGCCATCCACCCGACGCAAAGGAACACACCTGTAGAGAACGCGTGCCTCAGCAAAGATCGCCCTTCCCGAGCGTGACCTTCACCCATTGTGTGTTTCTGTGAAAGCCTGACCAATGGAACCTCAACGCAAGTCGGAGTGAGAAGCAGGCCTGTAAGGAAGGCTGCTGTCGACTCACCTCTTGTTTTAGGAGATGAGCCCTGCTGTACCCTGTGTGCTTGGATGCCTAGTTTGCCAGGCTGCTAAGAGCCAGAATCCGTGCTATAGAATGGCTGCGCTTTAGTTCACGTTGCCGATCCCGAAGCCAGAGGAATTGTACAGTGCTCGTGTTCGAGAGACTGGGGAAAGGGTCCCATGCGGGACGTGGAGTGAGAAACAGGCCGGTGCGGAAGGCAGCTCTCAACTCACCTCTGGTTTAGGAGGCTAGTACCCTTGCCCCCGGGTGTGCCTGCAGGCCTCAAGCCAAGCGCCTAACTCAAAGGAACAGCTCTGTCGAGAATTCCTGCTTCGGCTACGATAGCCATGCCTGAGGCCGGAAGCATTTTGCTGTGTGCATGCGTGAGCGCCCTGCCAGGGAGGCCCAAGCCATTTCCTGTGTGAGACTCAGGCCCAGGCAGACAGCAGCACACGACTCCCCACTTGTTTCCTGAAGCCAGCACTGCGGCCCCACTTTGGCATGGAAGTCTGATAGCTGGCACTCTAACTCGAAGAGACAACAGTGGAGAGACACCGTGCTTTAGCCTTACCGCCGGCCTCTGCGTGGGAGGAGGCCGTTTAGGGTGTACTGTGGGTGAGAGCCTGGGGCGGGGTTCCATTTCGTACGACAGGGGGAGAGGCAGGCCGGACAGCCGGCAGCTCTCAACTCACATCATCCTTATGGGGCTCGTACCGTTGCCCCGGGGGTGCGTGCAGGCTGAAAGACAGCCACCTAGCTCGAAGGAAGGACTCGGGAGACGATGCGTGCTTCAGCTCAAACAGCCGCTCCTGAGGGTGGAAGCATTCTGTTGTGTGCGTGCGTGAGAGCACTGCAAGGGAGTCCCAAACCTAATTCCGAGAGAGCCTCCGGCTGCTGCACAGGGCAGCACTCGACTCCCCACTTGTTTCATGAAGCTAGCACTGAGGCCCCACTTTTGCATGGAAGTCTCATCGCTTGCGTTCTACCTCGAAGAAACCACAGTGTACAGAAACCGTGCTTTAGCTACCTTCCACCTCTCTGAGGGAGGAAGCACTTTCCCGGCTACCGTGGGTGAGAGCCTGGGGAACGGGTTCCTTCCGTGCAACCGAGGGAGAAGCAGCCCGGGCCAGAAGGCACCTCGCGACTCAGCTGTTGGTACCTGGAGCTACCACTACTGCTCCATGGGTGCACAGGAATGCTAAGTGCTCCACACTGATTTGGAAGAAAGACGCCCGTAAAGAATCCCAGCCTCAGCTCCTTCGCCTCTCCAGAGGGTGGCAGCATTTTCCACTCTACTGGAGTGCAAGCCTGAGGAAGGGGTCCCGGCAGAATTCCGAGGGAGAAATAAGCATGGGCAGGAGGCACCTGTCGGCTCCACTCTTGTTTCGGGGAACTTGATCGGCTCTCCCGTGTGTGCGTGGAGTCCTAAGTGCCATCCACCCGACGCAAAGGAACACACCTGTAGAGAACGCGTGCCTCAGCAAAGATCGCCCTTCCCGAGCGTGACCTTCACCCATTGTGTGTTTCTGTGAAAGCCTGACCAATGGAACCTCAACGCAAGTCGGAGTGAGAAGCAGGCCTGTAAGGAAGGCTGCTGTCGACTCACCTCTTGTTTTAGGAGATGAGCCCTGCTGTACCCTGTGTGCTTGGATGCCTAGTTTGCCAGGCTGCTAAGAGCCAGAATCCGTGCTATAGAATGGCTGCGCTTTAGTTCACGTTGCCGTTCCCAAAGCCAGAGGAATTGTACAGTGCTCGTGTTCGAGAGACTGGGGAAAGGGTCCCATGCGGGACGTGGAGTGAGAAACAGGCCGGTGCGGAAGGCAGCTCTCAACTCACCTCTGGTTTAGGAGGCTAGTACCCTTGCCCCCGGGTGTGCCTGCAGGCCTCAAGCCAAGCGCCTAACTCAAAGGAACAGCTCTGTCGAGAATTCCTGCTTCGGCTACGATAGCCATGCCTGAGGCCGGAAGCATTTTGCTGTGTGCATGCGTGAGCGCCCTGCCAGGGAGGCCCAAGCCATTTCCTGTGTGAGACTTAGGCCCAGGCAGACGGCAGCACACGACTCCCCACTTGTTTCCTGAAGCCAGCACTGCGGCCCCACTTTGGCATGGAAGTCTGATAGCTGGCACTCTAACTCGAAGAGACAACAGTGGAGAGACACCGTGCTTTAGCCTTACCGCCGGCCTCTGCGTGGGAGGAGGCCGTTTAGTGTGTACTGTGGGTGAGAGCCTGGGGCGGGGTTCCATTTCGTACGACCGGGGGAGAGGCAGGCCGGACAGCCGGCAGCTCTCAACTCACATCATCCTTATGGGGCTCGTACCGTTGCCCCGGGGGTGCGTTCAGGCTGAAAGACAGCCACCTAGCTCGAAGGAAGGACTCGGGAGACGATGCGTGCTTCAGCTCAAACAGCCGCTCCTGAGCGTGGAAGCATTCTGTTGTGTGCGTGCGTGAGAGCACTGCAAGGGAGTCCCAAACCTAATTCCGAGGGAGCCTCCGGCTGCTGCACAGGGCAGCACTCGACTCCCCACTTGTTTCATGAAGCTAGCACTGAGGCCCCACTTTTGCATGGAAGTCTCATCGCTTGCGTTCTACCTCGAAGAAACCACAGTGTACAGAAACCGTGCTTTAGCTACCTTCCACCTCTCTGAGGGAGGAAGCACTTTCCCGGCTACCGTGGGTGAGAGCCTGGGGCACGGGTTCCTTCCGTGCAACCGAGGGAGAAGCAGCCCGGGCCAGAAGGCACCTCGCGACTCAGCTGTTGGTACCTGGAGCTAACACTACTGCTCCATGGGTGCACAGGAATGCTAAGTGCTCCACACTGATTTGGAAGAAAGACGCCCGTAAAGAATCCCAGCCTCAGCTCCTTCGCCTCTCCAGAGGGTGGCAGCATTTTCCACTCTACTGGAGTGCAAGCCTGAGGAAGGGGTCCCGGCAGAATTCCGAGGGAGAAATAAGCATGGGCAGAAGGCACCTGTCGGCTCCACTCTTGTTTCGGGGAACTAGATCGGCTCTCCCGTGTGTGCGTGGAGTCCTAAGTGCCATCCACCCGACGCAAAGGAACACACCTGTAGAGAACGCGTGCCTCAGCAAAGATCGCCCTTCCCGAGCGTGACCTTCACCCATTGTGTGTTTCTGTGAAAGCCTGACCAATGGAACCTCAACGCAAGTCGGAGTGAGAAGCAGGCCTGTAAGGAAGGCTGCTGTCGACTCACCTCTTGTTTTAGGAGATGAGCCCTGCTGTACCCTGTGTGCTTGGATGCCTAGTTTGCCAGGCTGCTAAGAGCCAGAATCCGTGCTATAGAATGGCTGCGCTTTAGTTCACGTTGCCGTTCCCAAAGCCAGAGGAATTGTACAGTGCTCGTGTTCGAGAGACTGGGGAAAGGGTCCCATGCGGGACGTGGAGTGAGAAACAGGCCGGTGCGGAAGGCAGCTCTCAACTCACCTCTGGTTTAGGAGGCTAGTACCCTTGCCCCCGGGTGTGCCTGCAGGCCTCAAGCCAAGCGCCTAACTCAAAGGAACAGCTCTGTCGAGAATTCCTGCTTCGGCTACGATAGCCATGCCTGAGGCCGGAAGCATTTTGCTGTGTGCATGCGTGAGCGCCCTGCCAGGGAGGCCCAAGCCATTTCCTGTGTGAGACTTAGGCCCAGGCAGACGGCAGCACACGACTCCCCACTTGTTTCCTGAAGCCAGCACTGCGGCCCCACTTTGGCATGGAAGTCTGATAGCTGGCACTCTAACTCGAAGAGACAACAGTGGAGAACCACCGTGCTTTAGCCTTACCGCCGGCCTCTGCGTGGGAGGAGGCCGTTTAGTGTGTACTGTGGGTGAGAGCCTGGGGCGGGGTTCCATTTCGTACGACCGGGGGAGAGGCAGGCCGGACAGCCGGCAGCTCTCAACTCACATCATCCTTATGGGGCTCGTACCGTTGCCCCGGGGGTGCGTTCAGGCTGAAAGACAGCCACCTAGCTCGAAGGAAGGACTCGGGAGACGATGCGTGCTTCAGCTCAAACAGCCGCTCCTGAGCGTGGAAGCATTCTGTTGTGTGCGTGCGTGAGAGCACTGCAAGGGAGTCCCAAACCTAATTCCGAGGGAGCCTCCAGCTGCTGCACAGGGCAGCACTCGACTCCCCACTTGTTTCATGAAGCTAGCACTGAGGCCCCACTTTTGCATGGAAGTCTCATCGCTTGCGTTCTACCTCGAAGAAACCACAGTGTACAGAAACCGTGCTTTAGCTACCTTCCACCTCTCTGAGGGAGGAAGCACTTTCCCGGCTACCGTGGGTGAGAGCCTGGGGAACGGGTTCCTTCCGTGCAACCGAGGGAGAAGCAGCCCGGGCCAGAAGGCACCTCGCGACTCAGCTGTTGGTACCTGGAGCTAACACTACTGCTCCATGGGTGCACAGGAATGCTAAGTGCTCCACACTGATTTGGAAGAAAGACGCCCGTAAAGAATCCCAGCCTCAGCTCCTTCGCCTCTCCAGAGGGTGGCAGCATTTTCCACTCTACTGGAGTGCAAGCCTGAGGAAGGGGTCCCGGCAGAATTCCGAGGGAGAAATAAGCATGGGCAGAAGGCACCTGTCGGCTCCACTCTTGTTTCGGGGAACTAGATCGGCTCTCCCGTGTGTGCGTGGAGTCCTAAGTGCCATCCACCCGACGCAAAGGAACACACCTGTAGAGAACGCGTGCCTCAGCAAAGATCGCCCTTCCCGAGCGTGACCTTCACCCATTGTGTGTTTCTGTGAAAGCCTGACCAATGGAACCTCAACGCAAGTCGGAGTGAGAAGCAGGCCTGTAAGGAAGGCTGCTGTCGACTCACCTCTTGTTTTAGGAGATGAGCCCTGCTGTACCCTGTGTGCTTGGATGCCTAGTTTGCCAGGCTGCTAAGAGCCAGAATCCGTGCTATAGAATGGCTGCGCTTTAGTTCACGTTGCCGTTCCCGAAGCCAGAGGAATTGTACAGTGCTCGTGTTCGAGAGACTGGGGAAAGGGTCCCATGCGGGACGTGGAGTGAGAAACAGGCCGGTGCGGAAGGCAGCTCTCAACTCACCTCTGGTTTAGGAGGCTAGTACCCTTGCCCCCGGGTGTGCCTGCAGGCCTCAAGCCAAGCGCCTAACTCAAAGGAACAGCTCTGTCGAGAATTCCTGCTTCGGCTACGATAGCCATGCCTGAGGCCGGAAGCATTTTGCTGTGTGCATGCGTGAGCGCCCTGCCAGGGAGGCCCAAGCCATTTCCTGTGTGAGACTTAGGCCCAGGCAGACGGCAGCACACGACTCCCCACTTGTTTCCTGAAGCCAGCACTGCGGCCCCACTTTGGCATGGAAGTCTGATAGCTGGCACTCTAACTCGAAGAGACAACAGTGGAGAGACACCGTGCTTTAGCCTTACCGCCGGCCTCTGCGTGGGAGGAGGCCGTTTAGTGTGTACTGTGGGCGAGAGCCTGGGGCGGGGTTCCATTTCGTACGACCGGGGGAGAGGCAGGCCGGACAGCCGGCAGCTCTCAACTCACATCATCCTTATGGGGCTCGTACCGTTGCCCCGGGGGTGCGTTCAGGCTGAAAGACAGCCACCTAGCTCGAAGGAAGGACTCGGGAGACGATGCGTGCTTCAGCTCAAACAGCCGCTCCTGAGCGTGGAAGCATTCTGTTGTGTGCGTGCGTGAGAGCACTGCAAGGGAGTCCCAAACCTAATTCCGAGGGAGCCTCCGGCTGCTGCACAGGGCAGTACTCGACTCCCCACTTGTTTCATGAAGCTAGCACTGAGGCCCCACT
The DNA here is from genome assembly GCF_029215605.1 of Mirounga angustirostris. Classification (NCBI taxonomy): domain Eukaryota; kingdom Metazoa; phylum Chordata; class Mammalia; order Carnivora; family Phocidae; genus Mirounga; species Mirounga angustirostris. Next base: position 161,545,401 of record NW_026991710.1, on the reverse strand, counting down.
TTTGCATGGAAGTCTCATCGCTTGCGTTCTACCTCGAAGAAACCACAGTGTACAGAAACCGTGCTTTAGCTACCTTCCACCTCTCTGAGGGAGGAAGCACTTTCCCGGCTACCGTGGGTGAGAGCCTGGGGCACGGGTTCCTTCCGTGCAACCGAGGGAGAAGCAGCCCGGGCCAGAAGGCACCTCGCGACTCAGCTGTTGGTACCTGGAGCTAACACTACTGCTCCATGGGTGCACAGGAATGCTAAGTGCTCCACACTGATTTGGAAGAAAGACGCCCATAAAGAATCCCAGCCTCAGCTCCTTCGCCTCTCCAGAGGGTGGCAGCGTTTTCCACTCTACTGGAGTGCAAGCCTGAGGAAGGGGTCCCGGCAGAATTCCGAGGGAGAAATAAGCATGGGCAGGAGGCACCTGTCGGCTCCACTCTTGTTTCGGGGAACTTGATCGGCTCTCCCGTGTGTGCGTGGAGTCCTAAGTGCCATCCACCCGACGCAAAGGAACACACCTGTAGAGAACGCGTGCCTCAGCAAAGATCGCCCTTCCCGAGCGTGACCTTCACCCATTGTGTGTTTCTGTGAAAGCCTGACCAATGGAACCTCAACGCAAGTCGGAGTGAGAAGCAGGCCTGTACGGAAGGCTGCTGTCGATTCACCTCTTGTTTTAGGAGATGAGCCCTGCTGTACCCTGTGTGCTTGGATGCCTAGTTTGCCAGGCTGCTAAGAGCCAGAATCCGTGCTATAGAATGGCTGCGCTTTAGTTCACGTTGCCGTTCCCAAAGCCAGAGGAATTGTACAGTGCTCGTGTTCGAGAGACTGGGGAAAGGGTCCCATGCGGGACGTGGAGTGAGAAACAGGCCGGTGCGGAAGGCAGCTCTCAACTCACATCTGGTTTAGGAGGCTAGTACCCTTGCCCCCGGGTGTGCCTGCAGGCCTCAAGCCAAGCGCCTAACTCAAAGGAACAGCTCTGTCGAGAATTCCTGCTTCGGCTACGATAGCCATGCCTGAGGCCGGAAGCATTTTGCTGTGTGCATGCGTGAGCGCCCTGCCAGGGAGGCCCAAGCCATTTCCTGTGTGAGACTTAGGCCCAGGCAGACGGCAGCACACGACTCCCCACTTGTTTCCTGAAGCCAGCACTGCGGCCCCACTTTGGCATGGAAGTCTGATAGCTGGCACTCTAACTCGAAGAGACAACAGTGGAGAGACACCGTGCTTTAGCCTTACCGCCGGCCTCTGCGTGGGAGGAGGCCGTTTAGGGTGTACTGTGGGTGAGATCCTGGGGCGGGCTTCCATTTCGTACGACCGGGGGAGAGGCAGGCCGGACAGCCGGCAGCTCTCAACTCACATCATCCTTATGGGGCTCGTACCGTTGCCCCGGGGGTGCGTTCAGGCTGAAAGACAGCCACCTAGCTCGAAGGAAGGACTCGGGAGACGATGCGTGCTTCAGCTCAAACAGCCGCTCCTGAGGGTGGAAGCATTCTGGTGTGTGCGTGCGTGAGAGCACTGCAAGGGAGTCCCAAACCTAATTCCGAGGGAGCCTCCGGCTGCTGCACAGGGCAGCACTCGACTCCCCACTTGTTTCATGAAGCTAGCACTGAGGCCCCACTTTTGCATGGAAGTCTCATCGCTTGCGTTCTACCTCGAAGAAACCACAGTGTACAGAAACCGTGCTTTAGCTACCTTCCACCTCTCTGAGGGAGGAAGCACTTTCCCGGCTACCGTGGGTGAGAGCCTGGGGAACGGGTTCCTTCCGTGCAACCGAGGGAGAAGCAGCCCGGGCCAGAAGGCACCTCGTGACTCAGCTGTTGGTACCTGGAGCTAACACTACTGCTCCATGGGTGCACAGGAATGCTAAGTGCTCCACACTGATTTGGAAGAAAGACGCCCGTAAAGAATCCCAGCCTCAGCTCCTTCGCCTCTCCAGAGGGTGGCAGCATTTTCCACTCTACTGGAGTGCAAGCCTGAGGAAGGGGTCCCGGCAGAATTCCGAGGGAGAAATAAGCATGGGCAGGAGGCACCTGTCGGCTCCACTCTTGTTTCGGGGAACTTGATCGGCTCTCCCGTGTGTGCGTGGAGTCCTAAGTGCCATCCACCCGACGCAAAGGAACACACCTGTAGAGAACGCGTGCCTCAGCAAAGATCGCCCTTCCCGAGCGTGACCTTCACCCATTGTGTGTTTCTGTGAAAGCCTGACCAATGGAACCTCAACGCAAGTCGGAGTGAGAAGCAGGCCTGTAAGGAAGGCTGCTGTCGACTCACCTCTTGTTTTAGGAGATGAGCCCTGCTGTACCCTGTGTGCTTGGATGCCTAGTTTGCCAGGCTGCTAAGAGCCAGAATCCGTGCTATAGAATGGCTGCGCTTTAGTTCACGTTGCCGTTCCCAAAGCCAGAGGAATTGTACAGTGCTCGTGTTCGAGAGACTGGGGAAAGGGTCCCATGCGGGACGTGGAGTGAGAAACAGGCCGGTGCGGAAGGCAGCTCTCAACTCACCTCTGGTTTAGGAGGCTAGTACCCTTGCCCCCGGGTGTGCCTGCAGGCCTCAAGCCAAGCGCCTAACTCAAAGGAACAGCTCTGTCGAGAATTCCTGCTTCGGCTACGATAGCCATGCCTGAGGCCGGAAGCATTTTGCTGTGTGCATGCGTGAGCGCCCTGCCAGGGAGGCCCAAGCCATTTCCTGTGTGAGACTTAGGCCCAGGCAGACGGCAGCACACGACTCCCCACTTGTTTCCTGAAGCCAGCACTGCGGCCCCACTTTGGCATGGAAGTCTGATAGCTGGCACTCTAACTCGAAGAGACAACAGTGGAGAGACACCGTGCTTTAGCCTTACCGCCGGCCTCTGCGTGGGAGGAGGCCGTTTAGTGTGTACTGTGGGCGAGAGCCTGGGGCGGGGTTCCATTTCGTACGACCGGGGGAGAGGCAGGCCGGACAGCCGGCAGCTCTCAACTCACATCATCCTTATGGGGCTCGTACCGTTGCCCCGGGGGTGCGTTCAGGCTGAAAGACAGCCACCTAGCTCGAAGGAAGGACTCGGGAGACGATGCGTGCTTCAGCTCAAACAGCCGCTCCTGAGCGTGGAAGCATTCTGTTGTGTGCGTGCGTGAGAGCACTGCAAGGGAGTCCCAAACCTAATTCCGAGGGAGCCTCCGGCTGCTGCACAGGGCAGCACTCGACTCCCCACTTGTTTCATGAAGCTAGCACTGAGGCCCCACTTTTGCATGGAAGTCTCATCGCTTGCGTTCTACCTCGAAGAAACCACAGTGTACAGAAACCGTGCTTTAGCTACCTTCCACCTCTCTGAGGGAGGAAGCACTTTCCCGGCTACCGTGGGTGAGAGCCTGGGGCACGGGTTCCTTCCGTGCAACCGAGGGAGAAGCAGCCCGGGCCAGAAGGCACCTCGCGACTCAGCTGTTGGTACCTGGAGCTAACACTACTGCTCCATGGGTGCACAGGAATGCTAAGTGCTCCACACTGATTTGGAAGAAAGACGCCCGTAAAGAATCCCAGCCTCAGCTCCTTCGCCTCTCCAGAGGGTGGCAGCATTTTCCACTCTACTGGAGTGCAAGCCTGAGGAAGGGGTCCCGGCAGAATTCCGAGGGAGAAATAAGCATGGGCAGAAGGCACCTGTCGGCTCCACTCTTGTTTCGGGGAACTAGATCGGCTCTCCCGTGTGTGCGTGGAGTCCTAAGTGCCATCCACCCGACGCAAAGGAACACACCTGTAGAGAACGCGTGCCTCAGCAAAGATCGCCCTTCCCGAGCGTGACCTTCACCCATTGTGTGTTTCTGTGAAAGCCTGACCAATGGAACCTCAACGCAAGTCGGAGTGAGAAGCAGGCCTGTAAGGAAGGCTGCTGTCGACTCACCTCTTGTTTTAGGAGATGAGCCCTGCTGTACCCTGTGTGCTTGGATGCCTAGTTTGCCAGGCTGCTAAGAGCCAGAATCCGTGCTATAGAATGGCTGCGCTTTAGTTCACGTTGCCGATCCCGAAGCCAGAGGAATTGTACAGTGCTCGTGTTCGAGAGACTGGGGAAAGGGTCCCATGCGGGACGTGGAGTGAGAAACAGGCCGGTGCGGAAGGCAGCTCTCAACTCACCTCTGGTTTAGGAGGCTAGTACCCTTGCCCCCGGGTGTGCCTGCAGGCCTCAAGCCAAGCGCCTAACTCAAAGGAACAGCTCTGTCGAGAATTCCTGCTTCGGCTACGATAGCCATGCCTGAGGCCGGAAGCATTTTGCTGTGTGCATGCGTGAGCGCCCTGCCAGGGAGGCCCAAGCCATTTCCTGTGTGAGACTCAGGCCCAGGCAGACAGCAGCACACGACTCCCCACTTGTTTCCTGAAGCCAGCACTGCGGCCCCACTTTGGCATGGAAGTCTGATAGCTGGCACTCTAACTCGAAGAGACAACAGTGGAGAGACACCGTGCTTTAGCCTTACCGCCGGCCTCTGCGTGGGAGGAGGCCGTTTAGGGTGTACTGTGGGTGAGAGCCTGGGGCGGGGTTCCATTTCGTACGACAGGGGGAGAGGCAGGCCGGACAGCCGGCAGCTCTCAACTCACATCATCCTTATGGGGCTCGTACCGTTGCCCCGGGGGTGCGTGCAGGCTGAAAGACAGCCACCTAGCTCGAAGGAAGGACTCGGGAGACGATGCGTGCTTCAGCTCAAACAGCCGCTCCTGAGGGTGGAAGCATTCTGTTGTGTGCGTGCGTGAGAGCACTGCAAGGGAGTCCCAAACCTAATTCCGAGAGAGCCTCCGGCTGCTGCACAGGGCAGCACTCGACTCCCCACTTGTTTCATGAAGCTAGCACTGAGGCCCCACTTTTGCATGGAAGTCTCATCGCTTGCGTTCTACCTCGAAGAAACCACAGTGTACAGAAACCGTGCTTTAGCTACCTTCCACCTCTCTGAGGGAGGAAGCACTTTCCCGGCTACCGTGGGTGAGAGCCTGGGGAACGGGTTCCTTCCGTGCAACCGAGGGAGAAGCAGCCCGGGCCAGAAGGCACCTCGCGACTCAGCTGTTGGTACCTGGAGCTACCACTACTGCTCCATGGGTGCACAGGAATGCTAAGTGCTCCACACTGATTTGGAAGAAAGACGCCCGTAAAGAATCCCAGCCTCAGCTCCTTCGCCTCTCCAGAGGGTGGCAGCATTTTCCACTCTACTGGAGTGCAAGCCTGAGGAAGGGGTCCCGGCAGAATTCCGAGGGAGAAATAAGCATGGGCAGGAGGCACCTGTCGGCTCCACTCTTGTTTCGGGGAACTTGATCGGCTCTCCCGTGTGTGCGTGGAGTCCTAAGTGCCATCCACCCGACGCAAAGGAACACACCTGTAGAGAACGCGTGCCTCAGCAAAGATCGCCCTTCCCGAGCGTGACCTTCACCCATTGTGTGTTTCTGTGAAAGCCTGACCAATGGAACCTCAACGCAAGTCGGAGTGAGAAGCAGGCCTGTAAGGAAGGCTGCTGTCGACTCACCTCTTGTTTTAGGAGATGAGCCCTGCTGTACCCTGTGTGCTTGGATGCCTAGTTTGCCAGGCTGCTAAGAGCCAGAATCCGTGCTATAGAATGGCTGCGCTTTAGTTCACGTTGCCGTTCCCAAAGCCAGAGGAATTGTACAGTGCTCGTGTTCGAGAGACTGGGGAAAGGGTCCCATGCGGGACGTGGAGTGAGAAACAGGCCGGTGCGGAAGGCAGCTCTCAACTCACCTCTGGTTTAGGAGGCTAGTACCCTTGCCCCCGGGTGTGCCTGCAGGCCTCAAGCCAAGCGCCTAACTCAAAGGAACAGCTCTGTCGAGAATTCCTGCTTCGGCTACGATAGCCATGCCTGAGGCCGGAAGCATTTTGCTGTGTGCATGCGTGAGCGCCCTGCCAGGGAGGCCCAAGCCATTTCCTGTGTGAGACTTAGGCCCAGGCAGACGGCAGCACACGACTCCCCACTTGTTTCCTGAAGCCAGCACTGCGGCCCCACTTTGGCATGGAAGTCTGATAGCTGGCACTCTAACTCGAAGAGACAACAGTGGAGAGACACCGTGCTTTAGCCTTACCGCCGGCCTCTGCGTGGGAGGAGGCCGTTTAGTGTGTACTGTGGGTGAGAGCCTGGGGCGGGGTTCCATTTCGTACGACCGGGGGAGAGGCAGGCCGGACAGCCGGCAGCTCTCAACTCACATCATCCTTATGGGGCTCGTACCGTTGCCCCGGGGGTGCGTGCAGGCTGAAAGACAGCCACCTAGCTCGAAGGAAGGACTCGGGAGACGATGCGTGCTTCAGCTCAAACAGCCGCTCCTGAGGGTGGAAGCATTCTGTTGTGTGCGTGCGTGAGAGCACTGCAAGGGAGTCCCAAACCTAATTCCGAGGGAGCCTCCGGCTGCTGCACAGGGCAGCACTCGACTCCCTACTTGTTTCATGAAGCTAGCACTGAGGCCCCACTTTTGCATGGAAGTCTCATCGCTTGCGTTCTACCTCGAAGAAACCACAGTGTACAGAAACCGTGCTTTAGCTACCTTCCACCTCTCTGAGGGAGGAAGCACTTTCCCGGCTACCGTGGGTGAGAGCCTGGGGAACGGGTTCCTTCCGTGCAACCGAGGGAGAAGCAGCCCGGGCCAGAAGGCACCTCGCGACTCAGCTGTTGGTACCTGGAGCTAACACTACTGCTCCATGGGTGCACAGGAATGCTAAGTGCTCCACACTGATTTGGAAGAAAGACGCCCGTAAAGAATCCCAGCCTCAGCTCCTTCGCCTCTCCACAGGGTGGCAGCATTTTCCACTCTACTGGAGTGCAAGCCTGAGGAAGGGGTCCCGGCAGAATTCCGAGGGAGAAATAAGCATGGGCAGAAGGCACCTGTCGGCTCCACTCTTGTTTCGGGGAACTAGATCGGCTCTCCCGTGTGTGCGTGGAGTCCTAAGTGCCATCCACCCGACGCAAAGGAACACACCTGTAGAGAACGCGTGCCTCAGCAAAGATCGCCCTTCCCGAGCGTGACCTTCACCCATTGTGTGTTTCTGTGAAAGCCTGACCAATGGAACCTCAACGCAAGTCGGAGTGAGAAGCAGGCCTGTAAGGAAGGCTGCTGTCGACTCACCTCTTGTTTTAGGAGATGAGCCCTGCTGTACCCTGTGTGCTTGGATGCCTAGTTTGCCAGGCTGTTAAGAGCCAGAATCCGTGCTATAGAATGGCTGCGCTTTAGTTCACGTTGCCGTTCCCAAAGCCAGAGGAATTGTACAGTGCTCGTGTTCGAGAGACTGGGGAAAGGGTCCCATGCGGGACGTGGAGTGAGAAACAGGCCGGTGCGGAAGGCAGCTCTCAACTCACCTCTGGTTTAGGAGGCTAGTACCCTTGCCCCCGGGTGTGCCTGCAGGCCTCAAGCCAAGCGCCTAACTCAAAGGAACAGCTCTGTCGAGAATTCCTGCTTCGGCTACGATAGCCATGCCTGAGGCCGGAAGCATTTTGCTGTGTGCATGCGTGAGCGCCCTGCCAGGGAGGCCCAAGCCATTTCCTGTGTGAGACTTAGGCCCAGGCAGACGGCAGCACACGACTCCCCACTTGTTTCCTGAAGCCAGCACTGCGGCCCCACTTTGGCATGGAAGTCTGATAGCTGGCACTCTAACTCGAAGAGACAACAGTGGAGAGACACCGTGCTTTAGCCTTACCGCCGGCCTCTGCGTGGGAGGAGGCCGTTTAGTGTGTACTGTGGGCGAGAGCCTGGGGCGGGGTTCCATTTCGTACGACCGGGGGAGAGGCAGGCCGGACAGCCGGCAGCTCTCAACTCACATCATCCTTATGGGGCTCGTACCGTTGCCCCGGGGGTGCGTTCAGGCTGAAAGACAGCCACCTAGCTCGAAGGAAGGACTCGGGAGACGATGCGTGCTTCAGCTCAAACAGCCGCTCCTGAGCGTGGAAGCATTCTGTTGTGTGCGTGCGTGAGAGCACTGCAAGGGAGTCCCAAACCTAATTCCGAGGGAGCCTCCGGCTGCTGCACAGGGCAGCACTCGACTCCCCACTTGTTTCATGAAGCTAGCACTGAGGCCCCACTTTTGCATGGAAGTCTCATCGCTTGCGTTCTACCTCGAAGAAACCACAGTGTACAGAAACCGTGCTTTAGCTACCTTCCACCTCTCTGAGGGAGGAAGCACTTTCCCGGCTACCGTGGGTGAGAGCCTGGGGCACGGGTTCCTTCCGTGCAACCGAGGGAGAAGCAGCCCGGGCCAGAAGGCACCTCGCGACTCAGCTGTTGGTACCTGGAGCTAACACTACTGCTCCATGGGTGCACAGGAATGCTAAGTGCTCCACACTGATTTGGAAGAAAGACGCCCGTAAAGAATCCCAGCCTCAGCTCCTTCGCCTCTCCACAGGGTGGCAGCATTTTCCACTCTACTGGAGTGCAAGCCTGAGGAAGGGGTCCCGGCAGAATTCCGAGGGAGAAATAAGCATGGGCAGAAGGCACCTGTCGGCTCCACTCTTGTTTCGGGGAACTAGATCGGCTCTCCCGTGTGTGCGTGGAGTCCTAAGTGCCATCCACCCGACGCAAAGGAACACACCTGTAGAGAACGCGTGCCTCAGCAAAGATCGCCCTTCCCGAGCGTGACCTTCACCCATTGTGTGTTTCTGTGAAAGCCTGACCAATGGAACCTCAACGCAAGTCGGAGTGAGAAGCAGGCCTGTAAGGAAGGCTGCTGTCGACTCACCTCTTGTTTTAGGAGATGAGCCCTGCTGTACCCTGTGTGCTTGGATGCCTAGTTTGCCAGGCTGCTAAGAGCCAGAATCCGTGCTATAGAATGGCTGCGCTTTAGTTCACGTTGCCGATCCCGAAGCCAGAGGAATTGTACAGTGCTCGTGTTCGAGAGACTGGGGAAAGGGTCCCATGCGGGACGTGGAGTGAGAAACAGGCCGGTGCGGAAGGCAGCTCTCAACTCACCTCTGGTTTAGGAGGCTAGTACCCTTGCCCCCGGGTGTGCCTGCAGGCCTCAAGCCAAGCGCCTAACTCAAAGGAACAGCTCTGTCGAGAATTCCTGCTTCGGCTACGATAGCCATGCCTGAGGCCGGAAGCATTTTGCTGTGTGCATGCGTGAGCGCCCTGCCAGGGAGGCCCAAGCCATTTCCTGTGTGAGACTCAGGCCCAGGCAGACAGCAGCACACGACTCCCCACTTGTTTCCTGAAGCCAGCACTGCGGCCCCACTTTGGCATGGAAGTCTGATAGCTGGCACTCTAACTCGAAGAGACAACAGTGGAGAGACACCGTGCTTTAGCCTTACCGCCGGCCTCTGCGTGGGAGGAGGCCGTTTAGGGTGTACTGTGGGTGAGAGCCTGGGGCGGGGTTCCATTTCGTACGACAGGGGGAGAGGCAGGCCGGACAGCCGGCAGCTCTCAACTCACATCATCCTTATGGGGCTCGTACCGTTGCCCCGGGGGTGCGTGCAGGCTGAAAGACAGCCACCTAGCTCGAAGGAAGGACTCGGGAGACGATGCGTGCTTCAGCTCAAACAGCCGCTCCTGAGGGTGGAAGCATTCTGTTGTGTGCGTGCGTGAGAGCACTGCAAGGGAGTCCCAAACCTAATTCCGAGAGAGCCTCCGGCTGCTGCACAGGGCAGCACTCGACTCCCCACTTGTTTCATGAAGCTAGCACTGAGGCCCCACTTTTGCATGGAAGTCTCATCGCTTGCGTTCTACCTCGAAGAAACCACAGTGTACAGAAACCGTGCTTTAGCTACCTTCCACCTCTCTGAGGGAGGAAGCACTTTCCCGGCTACCGTGGGTGAGAGCCTGGGGAACGGGTTCCTTCCGTGCAACCGAGGGAGAAGCAGCCCGGGCCAGAAGGCACCTCGCGACTCAGCTGTTGGTACCTGGAGCTAACACTACTGCTCCATGGGTGCACAGGAATGCTAAGTGCTCCACACTGATTTGGAAGAAAGACGCCCGTAAAGAATCCCAGCCTCAGCTCCTTCGCCTCTCCAGAGGGTGGCAGCATTTTCCACTCTACTGGAGTGCAAGCCTGAGGAAGGGGTCCCGGCAGAATTCCGAGGGAGAAATAAGCATGGGCAGGAGGCACCTGTCGGCTCCACTCTTGTTTCGGGGAACTTGATCGGCTCTCCCGTGTGTGCGTGGAGTCCTAAGTGCCATCCACCCGACGCAAAGGAACACACCTGTAGAGAACGCGTGCCTCAGCAAAGATCGCCCTTCCCGAGCGTGACCTTCACCCATTGTGTGTTTCTGTGAAAGCCTGACCAATGGAACCTCAACGCAAGTCGGAGTGAGAAGCAGGCCTGTAAGGAAGGCTGCTGTCGACTCACCTCTTGTTTTAGGAGATGAGCCCTGCTGTACCCTGTGTGCTTGGATGCCTAGTTTGCCAGGCTGCTAAGAGCCAGAATCCGTGCTATAGAATGGCTGCGCTTTAGTTCACGTTGCCGTTCCCAAAGCCAGAGGAATTGTACAGTGCTCGTGTTCGAGAGACTGGGGAAAGGGTCCCATGCGGGACGTGGAGTGAGAAACAGGCCGGTGCGGAAGGCAGCTCTCAACTCACCTCTGGTTTAGGAGGCTAGTACCCTTGCCCCCGGGTGTGCCTGCAGGCCTCAAGCCAAGCGCCTAACTCAAAGGAACAGCTCTGTCGAGAATTCCTGCTTCGGCTACGATAGCCATGCCTGAGGCCGGAAGCATTTTGCTGTGTGCATGCGTGAGCGCCCTGCCAGGGAGGCCCAAGCCATTTCCTGTGTGAGACTTAGGCCCAGGCAGACGGCAGCACACGACTCCCCACTTGTTTCCTGAAGCCAGCACTGCGGCCCCACTTTGGCATGGAAGTCTGATAGCTGGCACTCTAACTCGAAGAGACAACAGTGGAGAGACACCGTGCTTTAGCCTTACCGCCGGCCTCTGCGTGGGAGGAGGCCGTTTAGTGTGTACTGTGGGTGAGAGCCTGGGGCGGGGTTCCATTTCGTACGACCGGGGGAGAGGCAGGCCGGACAGCCGGCAGCTCTCAACTCACATCATCCTTATGGGGCTCGTACCGTTGCCCCGGGGGTGCGTTCAGGCTGAAAGACAGCCACCTAGCTCGAAGGAAGGACTCGGGAGACGATGCGTGCTTCAGCTCAAACAGCCGCTCCTGAGCGTGGAAGCATTCTGTTGTGTGCGTGCGTGAGAGCACTGCAAGGGAGTCCCAAACCTAATTCCGAGGGAGCCTCCGGCTGCTGCACAGGGCAGCACTCGACTCCCCACTTGTTTCATGAAGCTAGCACTGAGGCCCCACTTTTGCATGGAAGTCTCATCGCTTGCGTTCTACCTCGAAGAAACCACAGTGTACAGAAACCGTGCTTTAGCTACCTTCCACCTCTCTGAGGGAGGAAGCACTTTCCCGGCTACCGTGGGTGAGAGCCTGGGGAACGGGTTCCTTCCGTGCAACCGAGGGAGAAGCAGCCCGGGCCAGAAGGCACCTCGCGACTCAGCTGTTGGTACCTGGAGCTAACACTACTGCTCCATGGGTGCACAGGAATGCTAAGTGCTCCACACTGATTTGGAAGAAAGACGCCCGTAAAGAATCCCAGCCTCAGCTCCTTCGCCTCTCCACAGGGTGGCAGCATTTTCCACTCTACTGGAGTGCAAGCCTGAGGAAGGGGTCCCGGCAGAATTCCGAGGGAGAAATAAGCATGGGCAGAAGGCACCTGTCGGCTCCACTCTTGTTTCGGGGAACTAGATCGGCTCTCCCGTGTGTGCGTGGAGTCCTAAGTGCCATCCACCCGACGCAAAGGAACACACCTGTAGAGAACGCGTGCCTCAGCAAAGATCGCCCTTCCCGAGCGTGACCTTCACCCATTGTGTGTTTCTGTGAAAGCCTGACCAATGGAACCTCAACGCAAGTCGGAGTGAGAAGCAGGCCTGTAAGGAAGGCTGCTGTCGACTCACCTCTTGTTTTAGGAGATGAGCCCTGCTGTACCCTGTGTGCTTGGATGCCTAGTTTGCCAGGCTGCTAAGAGCCAGAATCCGTGCTATAGAATGGCTGCGCTTTAGTTCACGTTGCCGATCCCGAAGCCAGAGGAATTGTACAGTGCTCGTGTTCGAGAGACTGGGGAAAGGGTCCCATGCGGGACGTGGAGTGAGAAACAGGCCGGTGCGGAAGGCAGCTCTCAACTCACCTCTGGTTTAGGAGGCTAGTACCCTTGCCCCCGGGTGTGCCTGCAGGCCTCAAGCCAAGGGCCTAACTCAAAGGAACAGCTCTGTCGAGAATTCCTGCTTCGGCTACGATAGCCATGCCTGAGGCCGGAAGCATTTTGCTGTGTGCATGCGTGAGCGCCCTGCCAGGGAGGCCCAAGCCATTTCCTGTGTGAGACTCAGGCCCAGGCAGACGGCAGCACACGACTCCCCACTTGTTTCCTGAAGCCAGCACTGCGGCCCCACTTTGGCATGGAAGTCTGATAGCTGGCACTCTAACTCGAAGAGACAACAGTGGAGAGACACCGTGCTTTAGCCTTACCGCCGGCCTCTGCGTGGGAGGAGGCCGTTTAGGGTGTACTGTGGGCGAGAGCCTGGGGCCGGGTTCCATTTCGTACGACCGGGGGAGAGGCAGGCCGGACAGCCGGCAGCTCTCAACTCACATCATGCTTATGGGGCTCGTACCGTTGCCCCGGGGGTGCGTGCAGGCTGAAAGACAGCCACCTAGCTCGAAGGAAGGACTCGGGAGACGATGCGTGCTTCAGCTCAAACAGCCGCTCCTGAGGGTGGAAGCATTCTGTTGTGTGCGTGCGTGAGAGCACTGCAAGGGAGTCCCAAACCTAATTCCGAGGGAGCCTCCGGCTGCTGCACAGGGCAGCACTCGACTCCCCACTTGTTTCATGAAGCTAGCACTGAGGCCCCACTTTTGCATGGAAGTCTCATCGCTTGCGTTCTACCTCGAAGAAACCACAGTGTTCAGAAACCGTGCTTTAGCTACCTTCCACCTCTCTGAGGGAGGAAGCACTTTCCCGGCTACCGTGGGTGAGAGCCTGGGGAACGGGTTCCTTCCGTGCAACCGAGGGAGAAGCAGCCCGGGCCAGAAGGCACCTCGCGACTCAGCTGTTGGTACCTGGAGCTAACACTACTGCTCCATGGGTGCACAGGAATGCTAAGTGCTCCACACTGATTTGGAAGAAAGACGCCCGTAAAGAATCCCAGCCTCAGCTCCTTCGCCTCTCCACAGGGTGGCAGCATTTTCCACTCTACTGGAGTGCAAGCCTGAGGAAGGGGTCCCGGCAGAATTCCGAGGGAGAAATAAGCATGGGCAGAAGGCACCTGTCGGCTCCACTCTTGTTTCGGGGAACTAGATCGGCTCTCCCGTGTGTGCGTGGAGTCCTAAGTGCCATCCACCCGACGCAAAGGAACACACCTGTAGAGAACGCGTGCCTCAGCAAAGATCGCCCTTCCCGAGCGTGACCTTCACCCATTGTGTGTTTCTGTGAAAGCCTGACCAATGGAACCTCAACGCAAGTCGGAGTGAGAAGCAGGCCTGTAAGGAAGGCTGCTGTCGACTCACCTCTTGTTTTAGGAGATGAGCCCTGCTGTACCCTGTGTGCTTGGATGCCTAGTTTGCCAGGCTGCTAAGAGCCAGAATCCGTGCTATAGAATGGCTGCGCTTTAGTTCACGTTGCCGTTCCCAAAGCCAGAGGAATTGTACAGTGCTCGTGTTCGAGAGACTGGGGAAAGGGTCCCATGCGGGACGTGGAGTGAGAAACAGGCCGGTGCGGAAGGCAGCTCTCAACTCACCTCTGGTTTAGGAGGCTAGTACCCTTGCCCCCGGGTGTGCCTGCAGGCCTCAAGCCAAGCGCCTAACTCAAAGGAACAGCTCTGTCGAGAATTCCTGCTTCGGCTACGATAGCCATGCCTGAGGCCGGAAGCATTTTGCTGTGTGCATGCGTGAGCGCCCTGCCAGGGAGGCCCAAGCCATTTCCTGTGTGAGACTTAGGCCCAGGCAGACGGCAGCACACGACTCCCCACTTGTTTCCTGAAGCCAGCACTGCGGCCCCACTTTGGCATGGAAGTCTGATAGCTGGCACTCTAACTCGAAGAGACAACAGTGGAGAGACACCGTGCTTTAGCCTTACCGCCGGCCTCTGCGTGGGAGGAGGCCGTTTAGTGTGTACTGTGGGTGAGAGCCTGGGGCGGGGTTCCATTTCGTACGACCGGGGGAGAGGCAGGCCGGACAGCCGGCAGCTCTCAACTCACATCATCCTTATGGGGCTCGTACCGTTGCCCCGGGGGTGCGTTCAGGCTGAAAGACAGCCACCTAGCTCGAAGGAAGGACTCGGGAGACGATGCGTGCTTCAGCTCAAACAGCCGCTCCTGAGCGTGGAAGCATTCTGTTGTGTGCGTGCGTGAGAGCACTGCAAGGGAGTCCCAAACCTAATTCCGAGGGAGCCTCCGGCTGCTGCACAGGGCAGCACTCGACTCCCCACTTGTTTCATGAAGCTAGCACTGAGGCCCCACTTTTGCATGGAAGTCTCATCGCTTGCGTTCTACCTCGAAGAAACCACAGTGTACAGAAACCGTGCTTTAGCTACCTTCCACCTCTCTGAGGGAGGAAGCACTTTCCCGGCTACCGTGGGTGAGAGCCTGGGGAACGGGTTCCTTCCGTGCAACCGAGGGAGAAGCAGCCCGGGCCAGAAGGCACCTCGCGACTCAGCTGTTGGTACCTGGAGCTAACACTACTGCTCCATGGGTGCACAGGAATGCTAAGTGCTCCACACTGATTTGGAAGAAAGACGCCCGTAAAGAATCCCAGCCTCAGCTCCTTCGCCTCTCCACAGGGTGGCAGCATTTTCCACTCTACTGGAGTGCAAGCCTGAGGAAGGGGTCCCGGCAGAATTCCGAGGGAGAAATAAGCATGGGCAGAAGGCACCTGTCGGCTCCACTCTTGTTTCGGGGAACTAGATCGGCTCTCCCGTGTGTGCGTGGAGTCCTAAGTGCCATCCACCCGACGCAAAGGAACACACCTGTAGAGAACGCGTGCCTCAGCAAAGATCGCCCTTCCCGAGCGTGACCTTCACCCATTGTGTGTTTCTGTGAAAGCCTGACCAATGGAACCTCAACGCAAGTCGGAGTGAGAAGCAGGCCTGTAAGGAAGGCTGCTGTCGACTCACCTCTTGTTTTAGGAGATGAGCCCTGCTGTACCCTGTGTGCTTGGATGCCTAGTTTGCCAGGCTGCTAAGAGCCAGAATCCGTGCTATAGAATGGCTGCGCTTTAGTTCACGTTGCCGATCCCGAAGCCAGAGGAATTGTACAGTGCTCGTGTTCGAGAGACTGGGGAAAGGGTCCCATGCGGGACGTGGAGTGAGAAACAGGCCGGTGCGGAAGGCAGCTCTCAACTCACCTCTGGTTTAGGAGGCTAGTACCCTTGCCCCCGGGTGTGCCTGCAGGCCTCAAGCCAAGGGCCTAACTCAAAGGAACAGCTCTGTCGAGAATTCCTGCTTCGGCTACGATAGCCATGCCTGAGGCCGGAAGCATTTTGCTGTGTGCATGCGTGAGCGCCCTGCCAGGGAGGCCCAAGCCATTTCCTGTGTGAGA
Source organism: Mirounga angustirostris (assembly GCF_029215605.1). Lineage (NCBI taxonomy): Eukaryota > Metazoa > Chordata > Mammalia > Carnivora > Phocidae > Mirounga > Mirounga angustirostris. The sequence goes on along the minus strand of NW_026991710.1, from coordinate 161,529,898 downwards.
CTCAGGCCCAGGCAGACGGCAGCACACGACTCCCCACTTGTTTCCTGAAGCCAGCACTGCGGCCCCACTTTGGCATGGAAGTCTGATAGCTGGCACTCTAACTCGAAGAGACAACAGTGGAGAGACACCGTGCTTTAGCCTTACCGCCGGCCTCTGCGTGGGAGGAGGCCGTTTAGGGTGTACTGTGGGCGAGAGCCTGGGGCCGGGTTCCATTTCGTACGACCGGGGGAGAGGCAGGCCGGACAGCCGGCAGCTCTCAACTCACATCATGCTTATGGGGCTCGTACCGTTGCCCCGGGGGTGCGTGCAGGCTGAAAGACAGCCACCTAGCTCGAAGGAAGGACTCGGGAGACGATGCGTGCTTCAGCTCAAACAGCCGCTCCTGAGGGTGGAAGCATTCTGTTGTGTGCGTGCGTGAGAGCACTGCAAGGGAGTCCCAAACCTAATTCCGAGGGAGCCTCCGGCTGCTGCACAGGGCAGCACTCGACTCCCCACTTGTTTCATGAAGCTAGCACTGAGGCCCCACTTTTGCATGGAAGTCTCATCGCTTGCGTTCTACCTCGAAGAAACCACAGTGTTCAGAAACCGTGCTTTAGCTACCTTCCACCTCTCTGAGGGAGGAAGCACTTTCCCGGCTACCGTGGGTGAGAGCCTGGGGAACGGGTTCCTTCCGTGCAACCGAGGGAGAAGCAGCCCGGGCCAGAAGGCACCTCGCGACTCAGCTGTTGGTACCTGGAGCTAACACTACTGCTCCATGGGTGCACAGGAATGCTAAGTGCTCCACACTGATTTGGAAGAAAGACGCCCGTAAAGAATCCCAGCCTCAGCTCCTTCGCCTCTCCACAGGGTGGCAGCATTTTCCACTCTACTGGAGTGCAAGCCTGAGGAAGGGGTCCCGGCAGAATTCCGAGGGAGAAATAAGCATGGGCAGAAGGCACCTGTCGGCTCCACTCTTGTTTCGGGGAACTAGATCGGCTCTCCCGTGTGTGCGTGGAGCCTTCAGTGCCATCCATCCGACGCAAAGGAACACACCTGTAGAGAACGCGTGCCTCAGCAAAGATCGCCCTTCCCGAGCGTGAACTTCACCCATTGTGTGTTTCTGTGAAAGCCTGACCAATGGAACCTCAACGCAAGTTGGAGTGAGAAGCAGGCCTGTAAGGAAGGCTGCTGTCGACTCACCTCTTGTTTTAGGAGATGAGCCCTGCTGTACCCTGTGTGCTTGGATGCCTAGTTTGCCAGGCTGCTAAGAGCCAGAATCCGTGCTATAGAATGGCTGCGCTTTAGTTCACGTTGCCGTTCCCGAAGCCAGAGGAATTGTACAGTGCTCGTGTTCGAGAGACTGGGGAAAGGGTCCCATGCGGGACGTGGAGTGAGAAACAGGCCGGTGCGGAAGGCAGCTCTCAACTCACCTCTGGTTTAGGAGGCTAGTACCCTTGCCCCCGGGTGTGCCTGCAGGCCTCAAGCCAAGCGCCTAACTCAAAGGAACAGCTCTGTCGAGAATTCCTGCTTCGGCTACGATAGCCATGCCTGAGGCCGGAAGCATTTTGCTGTGTGCATGCGTGAGCGCCCTGCCAGGGAGGCCCAAGCCATTTCCTGTGTGAGACTCAGGCCCAGGCAGACGGCAGCACACGACTCCCCACTTGTTTCCTGAAGCCAGCACTGCGGCCCCACTTTGGCATGGAAGTCTGATAGCTGGCACTCTAACTCGAAGAGACAACAGTGGAGAGACACCGTGCTTTAGCTTTACCGCCGGCCTCTGCGTGGGAGGAGGCCGTTTAGGGTGTACTGTGGGTGAGAGCCTGGGGCGGGGTTCCATTTCGTACGACCGGGGGAGAGGCAGGCCGGACAGCCGGCAGCTCTCAACTCACATCATCCTTATGGGGCTCGTACCGTTGCCCCGGGGGTGCGTGCAGGCTGAAAGACAGCCACCTAGCTCGAAGGAAGGACTCGGGAGACGATGCGTGCTTCAGCTCAAACAGCCGCTCCTGAGGGTGGAAGCATTCTGTTGTGTGCGTGCGTGAGAGCACTGCAAGGGAGTCCCAAACCTAATTCCGAGGGAGCCTCCGGCTGCTGCACAGGGCAGACCTCGACTCCCCACTTGTTTCATGAAGCTAGCACTGAGGCCCCACTTTTGCATGGAAGTCTCATCGCTTGCGTTCTACCTCGAAGAAACCACAGTGTACAGAAACCGTGCTTTAGCTACCTTCCACCTCTCTGAGGGAGGAAGCACTTTCCCGGCTACCGTGGGTGAGAGCCTGGGGAACGGGTTCCTTCCGTGCAACCGAGGGAGAAGCAGCCCGGGCCAGAAGGCACCTCGCGACTCAGCTGTTGGTACCTGGAGCTAACACTACTGCTCCATGGGTGCACAGGAATGCTAAGTGCTCCACACTGATTTGGAAGAAAGACGCCCATAAAGAATCCCAGCCTCAGCTCCTTCGCCTCTCCACAGGGTGGCAGCATTTTCCACTCTACTGGAGTGCAAGCCTGAGGAAGGGGTCCCGGCAGAATTCCGAGGGAGAAATAAGCATGGGCAGGAGGCACCTGTCGGCTCCACTCTTGTTTCGGGGAACTTGATCGGCTCTCCCGTGTGTGCGTGGAGTCCTAAGTGCCATCCACCCGACGCAAAGGAACACACCTGTAGAGAACGCGTGCCTCAGCAAAGATCGCCCTTCCCGAGCGTGACCTTCACCCATTGTGTGTTTCTGTGAAAGCCTGACCAATGGAACCTCAACGCAAGTCGGAGTGAGAAGCAGGCCTGTAAGGAAGGCTGCTGTCGACTCACCTCTTGTTTTAGGAGATGAGCCCTGCTGTACCCTGTGTGCTTGGATGCCTAGTTTGCCAGGCTGCTAAGAGCCAGAATCCGTGCTATAGAATGGCTGCGCTTTAGTTCACGTTGCCGATCCCGAAGCCAGAGGAATTGTACAGTGCTCGTGTTCGAGAGACTGGGGAAAGGGTCCCATGCGGGACGTGGAGTGAGAAACAGGCCGGTGCGGAAGGCAGCTCTCAACTCACCTCTGGTTTAGGAGGCTAGTACCCTTGCCCCCGGGTGTGCCTGCAGGCCTCAAGCCAAGGGCCTAACTCAAAGGAACAGCTCTGTCGAGAATTCCTGCTTCGGCTACGATAGCCATGCCTGAGGCCGGAAGCATTTTGCTGTGTGCATGCGTGAGCGCCCTGCCAGGGAGGCCCAAGCCATTTCCTGTGTGAGACTCAGGCCCAGGCAGACGGCAGCACACGACTCCCCACTTGTTTCCTGAAGCCAGCACTGCGGCCCCACTTTGGCATGGAAGTCTGATAGCTGGCACTCTAACTCGAAGAGACAACTGTGGAGAGACACCGTGCTTTAGCCTTACCGCCGGCCTCTGCGTGGGAGGAGGCCGTTTAGGGTGTACTGTGGGCGAGAGCCTGGGGCCGGGTTCCATTTCGTACGACCGGGGGAGAGGCAGGCCGGACAGCCGGCAGCTCTCAACTCACATCATGCTTATGGGGCTCGTACCGTTGCCCCGGGGGTGCGTGCAGGCTGAAAGATAGCCACCTAGCTCGAAGGAAGGACTCGGGAGACGATGCGTGCTTCAGCTCAAACAGCCGCTCCTGAGGGTGGAAGCATTCTGTTGTGTGCGTGCGTGAGAGCACTGCAAGGGAGTCCCAAACCTAATTCCGAGGGAGCCTCCGGCTGCTGCACAGGGCAGCACTCGACTCCCCACTTGTTTCATGAAGCTAGCACTGAGGCCCCACTTTTGCATGGAAGTCTCATCGCTTGCGTTCTACCTCGAAGAAACCACAGTGTTCAGAAACCGTGCTTTAGCTACCTTCCACCTCTCTGAGGGAGGAAGCACTTTCCCGGCTACCGTGGGTGAGAGCCTGGGGAACGGGTTCCTTCCGTGCAACCGAGGGAGAAGCAGCCCGGGCCAGAAGGCACCTCGCGACTCAGCTGTTGGTACCTGGAGCTAACACTACTGCTCCATGGGTGCACAGGAATGCTAAGTGCTCCACACTGATTTGGAAGAAAGACGCCCGTAAAGAATCCCAGCCTCAGCTCCTTCGCCTCTCCACAGGGTGGCAGCATTTTCCACTCTACTGGAGTGCAAGCCTGAGGAAGGGGTCCCGGCAGAATTCCGAGGGAGAAATAAGCATGGGCAGAAGGCACCTGTCGGCTCCACTCTTGTTTCGGGGAACTAGATCGGCTCTCCCGTGTGTGCGTGGAGCCCTAAGTACCATCCACCCGACGCAAAGGAACACACCTGTAGAGAACGCGTGCCTCAGCAAAGATTGCCCTTCCCGAGCGTGAACTTCACCCATTGTGTGTTTCTGTGAAAGCCTGACCAATGGAACCTCAACGCAAGTCGGAGTGAGAAGCAGGCCTGTAAGGAAGGCTGCTGTCGACTCACCTCTTGTTTTAGGAGATGAGCCCTGCTGTACCCTGTGTGCTTGGATGCCTAGTTTGCCAGGCTGCTAAGAGCCAGAATCCGTGCTATAGAATGGCTGCGCTTTAGTTCACGTTGCCGTTCCCGAAGCCAGAGGAATTGTACAGTGCTCGTGTTCGAGAGACTGGGGAAAGGGTCCCATGCGGGACGTGGAGTGAGAAACAGGCCGGTGCGGAAGGCAGCTCTCAACTCACCTCTGGTTTAGGAGGCTAGTACCCTTGCCCCCGGGTGTGCCTGCAGGCCTCAAGCCAAGCGCCTAACTCAAAGGAACAGCTCTGTCGAGAATTCCTGCTTCGGCTACGATAGCCATGCCGGAGGCCGGAAGCATTTTGCTGTGTGCATGCGTGAGCGCCCTGCCAGGGAGGCCCAAGCCATTTCCTGTGTGAGACTCAGGCCCAGGCAGACGGCAGCACACGACTCCCCACTTGTTTCCTGAAGCCAGCACTGCGGCCCCACTTTGGCATGGAAGTCTGATAGCTGGCACTCTAACTCGAAGAGACAACAGTGGAGAGACACCGTGCTTTAGCCTTACCGCCGGCCTCTGCGTGGGAGGAGGCCGTCTAGGGTGTACTGTGGGCGAGAGCCTGGGGCCGGGTTCCATTTCGTACGACTGGGGGAGAGGCAGGCCGGACAGCCGGCAGCTCTCAACTCACACCATGCTTATGGGGCTCGTACCGTTGCCCCGGGGGGTGCGTGCAGGCTTAGGGAAGGCCACCTAACTCGAAGGGAGGACTCGGGAGACAATGCTTGCTTCAGCTCAAACAGCCGCTCCTGAGGGGGGAAGCATTTTGTTGGGTGCGTGCATGAGAGCACTGCAAGGGAGCCCCAAACCCAGTTCCGAGGGAGCCTCAGGCCTCTGCAGAAGGCAGTACACGACTCCCACTTGGTTCCTCAAGCCGGCACTGCGGCCCCACGTCTGCATGGACCGCTTGCGTTCCCACTCCAAGAAAGAACAGTGTACAGAAAGCGTGCTTTAGCTACCGTCGACCTCTCTGTGGGAGGAAGCAGTTTATGCTGCCCTGTGGGTGAGAGCCTGTGGGCAGGGTTCCATACGTAAAAGCGGGGGGGGGGGGGGCGGGAAGCAGGCCGGTGCAGAAGGACCCTGTCGGCTCACCTTTTGTTTACGAGGCTAGGAACGTTGCCCTTGTGTGCCTGCAGGCCTCAAGCCAGCGACCTAGGTCGAAGGAACAACTCTGTCGAGAATTCCTGCTTCGGCCAATAAAGAGCCATGCCCGAGGCTGGAAGCATTTTGCTGTGTGCATGCGTGAGCGCCCTGCCAGGGAGGCCGAAACCAATTTGCGTGTGAGGCTAAGGCCCCGGCAGAAGGCAGAACACGACTCCCCACTTGTTTCCTGACGCCAGCACTGCGGCCCCACTTTGGCATGGAAGCCTACTCGCAAGCGTGCTAACCCGAAGAGACAACACTGTAGAGAAACCGTGCTTTAGCTACCGTCGACCTCTGTGTGGGAGGAAGCAGTTGAGGGTGTACTGTGGGTGAGAGCCTGGGGCCGGGTTCCATTTCGTACGACCGGGGGAGAGACAGGCCGGACAGCCGGCAGCTCTCAACTCACATCATGCTTATGGGGCTCGTACCGTTGCCCCGGGGGTGCGTGCAGGCTGAAAGACAGCCACCTAGCTCGAAGGAAGGACTCGGGAGACGATGCGTGCTTCAGCTCAGACAGCCGCTCCTGAGGGTGGAAGCATTCTGTTGTGTGCGTGCGTGAGAGCACTGCAAGGGAGTCCCAAACCTAATTCCGAGGGAGCCTCCGGCTGCTGCACAGGGCAGCACTCGACTCCCCACTTGTTTCATGAAGCTAGCACTGAGGCCCCACTTTTGCATGGAAGTCTCATCGCTTGCGTTCTACCTCGAAGAAACCACAGTGTACAGAAACCGTGCTTTAGCTACCTTCCACCTCTCTGAGGGAGGAAGCACTTTCCCGGCTACCGTGGGTGAGAGCCTGGGGAACGGGTTCCTTCCGTGCAACCGAGGGAGAAGCAGCCCGGGCCAGAAGGCACCTCGCGACTCAGCTGTTGGTACCTGGAGCTAACACTACTGCTCCATGGGTGCACAGGAATGCTAAGTGCTCCACACTGATTTGGAAGAAAGACGCCCGTAAAGAATCCCAGCCTCAGCTCCTTCGCCTCTCCACAGGGTGGCAGCATTTTCCACTCTACTGGAGTGCAAGCCTGAGGAAGGGGTCCCGGCAGAATTCCGAGGGAGAAATAAGCATGGGCAGAAGGCACCTGTCGGCTCCACTCTTGTTTCGGGGAACTAGATCGGCTCTCCCGTGTGTGCGTGGAGTCCTAAGTGCCATCCACCCGACGCAAAGGAACACACCTGTAGAGAACGCGTGCCTCAGCAAAGATCGCCCTTCCCGAGCGTGAACTTCACCTATTGTGTGTTTCTGTGAAAGCCTGACCAATGGAACCTCAACGCAAGTCGGAGTGAGAAGCAGGCCTGTAAGGAAGGCTGCTGTCGACTCACCTCTTGTTTTAGGAGATGAGCCCTGCTGTACCCTGTGTGCTTGGATGCCTAGTTTGCCAGGCTGCTAAGAGCCAGAATCCGTGCTATAGAATGGCTGCGCTTTAGTTCACGTTGCCATTCCTGAAACCAGAGGAATTGTACAGTGCTCGTGTTTGAGAGACTGGGGAAAGGGTCCCATGCGTGACGTGGAGTGAGAAACAGCTCTGTGTAGATGGCACCCTTCAACTCACCTCTTGTTTCATGAAGCTAGCATTGCTGTTCCTTGAATGTGCATGGATGCCTAAATGCCACCCACCTAGCTCTAAGAAATAATACTATAGAGAATCCATGCTTCAACTAACATTGCTGTTCTTGAGTGTGGAGCTTTTCCAGTGTGTGTGTCTCAGAGCAATGGGTTTGAGTCCCATATATAACTTCGAGGGAGAAATAGACCCTTACAGATGGCTCCTTGACTCACCTCTTATTTCATTAAGATAGTAATGCTGATCCATGTTTGGGTGAAAGCCTATGTGCCATCCACTTAGCTCTAAAAAACAACAGTGTCAAATAAATAAATAAAGTCTTAAAAAAACAACACTGTAGAGAAACTATCTTTCAACCTGCATCTTCTTTCCAGGAGATAAAAGCATTTTTCAAAAGTACGTGTACATGCATACGGAAATGGCTATACACGTAACTGTGAGAAAGGAGGCTGTGGTAGAAGGTTTTTTCCCATTAAATGTCTGAGGAAGGAAAGGAGATAGGATGTAAGAATGGTGCCGGACAAGTCCTCCAAAAATGCAGAAGAACCTGCAGGGACAACTATAACGGTGGAGCTAGTAGCATGATTCTGGTGAAAATCTGACCCTTGGCTCTACAATGGCCTCAGCACCTGGGATGAAAACTAACCCCGATCCTCACCCCAAAGCTCGCCCTCAACCAGACCTTAGGGCTGGTCTCCACACTGCCCTCGGATCGACTCCTAACTATCTCCTGGACCATATGTAACCCCAACCCTATAGCCCTGGCTGTGGAACTAACTGTGCCCGAACCCTAGTCCTCAGGTCACAATGGGTTTGGCTCACCTTTGGACACCAGACTAATCAGTTAGGGACACAGAAGGAAACTGTGCCACTTGCAACCCCCAGGTTGTTGCTAGACTACAGGATTGGAGCCAAAAACCTGAAAACTCAGCAACAGTGTGAGCATACCTCTGAGGCCAATCCTGAAGACCAAGCCTCACCATAAGGCTAAGCCCTCCACTCAGCCCTCAGGATAAGACTCTGCATTGCCATCAAATTGGCCCCAACCTCTTTTTTACTATAACTCAAACACTAGCCCTGGAAGTGGCCTCGACCAAAATCAAACACCAGTTCTGAGGCTACAAAGGATTTTGGACACTTGGGCAACACCAGGCTAATCAGGTAAGAACAAAGGAGTAAACCATGAGAGTTACAACCCCCAGCTATATTGCTGGAGACCATGATTCTAGTGAAGACCCTAAACCTTAGGAACATTAGGAGCATCTGTGGAAGCATAAGGAAAGGACCACATAGTTAACTCTAAGAAAGGACATGGTCTAGAAACCGTCTTTCAACTAACATCTTCTTTCATGAAGGTAGAAGCATTTACAAATGTATGTGTGAAAGCATAAGGAAAGTGCCATATACATAACTCTAAGAAAGAAAACTGTAGACAGACCTTCTTTCAACTACATCTTCATTCATGAAAATTGAAGCCTTTTGCAATGTTCATGTGGAAGCATAAGGAACGTGGCATATACTTAAGTTTAAGAAAGAATACCATATTGAAGACATCTTTTAACATCTTTCACAGAGATAGAAGCTTTTTCAAATGTATGTGAACACACAGGGAAAGTGCCATATAATTTACCCTAAGAGAGTACAGTATATGAAAAACCTTTTGACTAACATTATTTTTCATGAGGATAGAAGTGTTTTCATCTGTATGTGCGATAGCCTAAGGAAAGTGCCATGTACTTAACTTTGGGAATAAAAGTCTGTGTTGAAAGCATCTTTCAAGTAACATATTCTTTCATGAAGATAGAACCATTCCTAATGCATGTGTAGAAGCATAAGGAAAGTGCCATAGTTAAGATGGAAGGAGGCACAGGGAGAGTGCAGGGTTACCTGGCCTCAAAGCATAACTCCAGATTAATGGAAGCAGTTCCACTTTAGAGGTCAGAGACAGAGACTGGAAAATCCCTCCCTGGGATTCCATTGCTTCTTGTAGAGCTGCATTTCATCCTTCCTGCTTTTTTGGAGACAGGAAATCCTACTCTCCACCACTCTGAGCCATGTCATGGCAGACCACAGGAAAACCTCACTTAAACTCTTTATCAATGGGAGGAGGCAAGATGGCAGAGGAGTGGGGGACTCTGTTTCAACCTGTTCCCTGAATTTAGCTAGATATCTACCAAGCCCCTCTGAACACCCACGAAATCAGCCTAGGATGTAAGATTATACATCTGGATCTCTTTGGGGGCAGAGGATCATCAGTCCAGAAGTATGAAAGATGGAGATGGGATTGCTTGGACAGATGTCCAAGGATAAACAGAAGGGGGAGGGGACTGCCAGAAGCTAGCGTTTGTGAAAGCATTCTGCCCCTGGGGACCAGTGATGGCTGGCTGATGGGAAGGGACTGATAACAGCACTCAAACAGAACACAGGGGCTTAAGGGGCAAACGCTGGGACTGCCGACTGCTGCCTGCACCTGCACCCACACTGGAGAGGACCTGGCACAGACTGGGGCGGCCACCGCCACCGCGCTTACAGAGTGGGAGACTGTGTGTTCTGGAGAGTTCAGAGAGGAGCAGACTGTGGCTTCTCTCCTTTGGGACAGAGGTCTGGGTGCAGGGGTTTTCCTTTGCTCTAACCCTCTGAAAAGGAGTGAAAAGCAGCCAGAGAACAAAAGCCCAAAAACAGGTTTCCAAAGAGCCCAGTCCCTTGATAGGGGGCAGGGCAACTCTGGCCGAGCAGGATTGACTGAAAAACAATGCAGCAGGCCCCTCCCCCAGAAGACAAGCTGGAAGAACAAGAGGACAACAACCCCAGGGTCTCCACTGTAAAACCCCAACACCAGGGGAAAATTGGTATATTAAGCTCCTGGTGTTGCCTCACAGACTATGTATTTCTTAGATACAACTTTTCTCTTTCTCTCTCTTTTTTTAATTCTCTCTCATGCTTCTTCTGTTTTTCTTTTACCTACTAATCATTTCAACCCGATGTTTAATACAACACATTCCATAGTAACTTTTTACCTTGAACTTTTTACACATATACTTTTTTCTTTTTCTTTATATATATATAGATATAAGCTTCAATGTAGTCTTTCTTCCCTACTCAGTACTACCTTTATATATATAGCAGTTTTAATTTCCCTGTATCTCTGGGAAGTACTGTTCTCTAACAAAGAGCACAAAATATACCTAGGATAAGCTGAAACACTACCTCACCCACATAGAGGGATTATAGCCACCTTCCCTGCACCCCCCTTTTCTGTTGATTTTTTTGGGGGAGGGGTTGTGGGATTTGTTTGATTTATTTTTGTACTTTATAAATCTTATTCTTGGGTTTTATTTTGGCTGGTTTTTTTTTTTTTTTTTTTTGGTGATGGCTTCCAATTGCCCAGAACTTTCCCAGGGTGGACCTTGCCTGGATTGTGGTTGATATTTTCGACTGCACATCCCCACAACCACAACTCAACAGAATGACCAGGAGGAGGAACTTCCAACAAAGAAAAGATGCAGAGACATGGCCTCTCCTGCAGACCTAATGGATATCGATATAAGCAACACGTCAGAAATAGACTTCAGGGTAACAGTTATGAAGACAATAGCTAGACTGGAGAAAAACATTAATGGCAACATAGATTCTTTAAGGGCAGAAATGAGAGCTAATCAGGCCAAACTTAAAAATGCTATAAATGAGATGCAGTTTAAATAGATTCTCTAACAGCTAGGGTAAACGAGGCAGAAGAACAAATTAGTGATCTAGAAGACAAACTGATAGAAAAGAAGGAAAAGGGGGAGGTCTGGAACAAAGAGCTTAAAATCCATGAAAACAGAATTAGAGAAATAAGTGATGCCATGAAACATTCCAATGTCAGAATTATTGGGATCTCTGAGAGGGTGGAGAGAGAGAGGACTAGAAGATATATTTGAGCAAATCATAGCTGGGAACTTCCCTAATCTGTATGAATGCCCTAGAGGTACAGAGGACCCCTCCCAAGATCAAGGAAAACAGGCCAACGCCCCGGCATATAATAGTAAAACTCACAAATCTTAGAACCAAGGAAACCATCTTTTTTTTTTAAAGATTTTATTTATTTATTTGACAGAGAGAGACACAGCGAGAGAGTGAACACAAGCAGGGGAAGTGGGAGAGGGAGAAGCAGGCTTCCCGCAGAGCAGGGAGCCCAATGCGGGGCTCTATCCCAGGATCCTGGCATCATGACCTGAGCTGAAGGCAGATGCTTAATGACTGAGCTACCCAGGTGCCCCTCCAAGGAAACCATCTTAAGGGCAGTTAGGGGGAAGAGATTCTTTATGTACAGTGGGAGGAACATCAGAATAACGTCAGACCTATCCACAGAGACCTGGCAAGCCAGAAAGGGCTGACAAGACATATTCAGGGTACTAAATGAGAAGAACATGCAGCCAAGAATACTTTATCCAGCAAGGCTGTCATTTAGAATGGATGGAGAGATACAGAGCTTCTAGGACTGGCAGAAACTGAAAGAATATGTGGCCACTAAGCCGGCCCTGCAAGAAATATTAAGGGGATTCTCTAAAGGGAGACAGACCCCAAGAGTGATATAGAACAGAAACTTACAGAGACAATCTATAGAAACAAGGACATCACAGGCAACAAGATGACAATAAAAATCATATCTTTCCATAATCACTCTCAACATCAATGGCCTAAGTGCTCCCATAAAATGACACAGGGTTGCAGATTGAATAAAAAGACAGGACCCATCCATATGCTGTCTACAAGAGACTCATTTTGAACCTAAATATACACCCAGACTGAAGGTGAAGGGATGGAGATTCATCTTCAATGCCAATGGACATCAAAAGAAAGCTGGGGTAGCAATTCTTATATCAGACAAATTAGATTTTAAACTAAAGTCTGTAATTAGAGACATAGAAGGACACTATATCATTCTTAAAGGATATATCCAACAAGAGGATCTAACATTTGTAAATATCTATGGCCCCCAACATAAGCCATCTGTTAACCAATATAAAGAGTCATATTGATAACAAAACGTTAATTGTAGGAGCCCTCAATACTCCACTCTCAGCAATAGACAGATCATCTAAGCAGAAAATCAACAAAGAAGCAAAAGCTTTGAATGGCACACTGGGCCAGATGGACCTCATAGATATATACAGAACACTCCACCTTAAAACAACAGAATACTCATTCTTTTTGAGCACACTTGGAACTTTCTCTAGAATAGACTGCATACTGGGTCATAAATCAGGTCTCAACTGATACCAAAAGATTGAGATTATTCCTTGCATATTCTCAGACCATGATGCTTTAAAACTGGAACTCAATCACAAGAAAGTTTGGAAGAAATTCAAACACTTGGAAGCTAAAGACCACTCTGCTCAAGAATGTTTGGGTCAACCAGGAAATCAGAGAACTTAAACAATCCATGGAAACCAGTGAGAATGAAAATACATCAGTCCAAAACCTATGGGATACTGCAAAGGAGGTCTTAAGGGGGAAATACATAGCCATCCAAGTCTCAAAAAAAAAAAAAAGAAAAGAAAAAAAAAAAGAAAAATCCCGAATTCACCAACTAACTCTACACCTTAAAGAACTGGAGAAAAAACAACAAAGCATGGCTAAGCTACACATTAGAAGAGAAATAATTAAGATTAGAGCAGAGATCAATGAACTAGAAACCAGAAACACAGTAGATCAGATCAACAAAACTAGAAGCTGGTTCTTTGAAAGAATTCATAAGATTGATAAACCACTGGCCAGACTTATCCAAAAGAAAAGAGAAAGGACCCAAATTAATAAAATTATGTATGAAAGGGGAGAGATCACGACTAACACCAAGGAAATAGAAACAATTATTAGAAATTATTATCAACAACTATATGCCAATAAAATGAGCAACCTGGATGAAATGAGGCCTTCTGGGAAAACTATAAACTGCCAAGACTGAAACAGGAAGAAATTGACAGCCTGAATAGGTCAAAAACCAGTAATGATATTGAAGCAGTGATCAAAAACCTCCCAAAAAACAAGAGTCCAGGATCTGCTGGATTCCTTGGGGAATGCTACCAACAAAGAAGAAATAATACCTATTCTCCTGAAGCTGTTTCAAAAAATAGAAACAGAAGGAAAGCCTCCAGACTCATTCTGTGAGGCCAGCATTACCTTAATCCCCAAACCAGGCAAAGACCCCATCAAAAAGAAGAATTTCAGACCAATATTCCTGATGAATATGGATTCCAAAATTCTCAAAAATCCTACCTAATAAGATCCAAAAGTACACTAAAGGGATCATCCACCATGACCAAGTGGGATTTATCCCTGGAATGCAAGGGTGATTCAACATTAGCAAATCAATCAATGTGATAGAATACATTAATAAGTTGAGAGAGAAGAATATGGTCCTCACAATTGATGCAGAAAAAGCATTTGTTAAAATACAGCATCCTTTTGTGATTTCAACTCTTCAGAGTATAGGGATAGAGGGAACGTTCCTCAATTTCATAAAAGTCATATTTGAAAAACCTACAGCGAATATCACTCTCAAATGGGAAAAGCTAGAGCCTTTTCCTTAAGATCAGGAACCCGACAAGGATGCCTACTCTCACCACTATTGTTCATCATAGTACTAGAAGTCCTAGCAACAGCAATCAGACCACAAAAAGAAATAAAAGGTGTTCAAATTGGCAAAGAAGAAGTCAATCTCTCTCTCTTTGCAGATGACATGATACTTTATGTGGAAAACCCAAAAAACTCTACCCCAAAATTACTAGAACTCATACAGCAATTCAGTAATGACAGGATAAAAAAATCAATGCACAGAAATCAGTTGCTTTCTTATACACTAACAATGTTAATGCAGAAAGAGAAATTAGAGAAGTGATTCCACTTACAATAGCATCAAAAACCATAAGATACCTTGGAATAAACCTAACCAAAGAGGTAAAGATCTATAGGCTAGGAACTACAGAACACTCATGAAAGAAATTGAAGACACAAAAAGATGGAAAAATATTCCATGCTCATGGATCAGAAGAATAAACATTGTTAAAATGTCTATGCTGCCCAGAGCAATCTACACCTTCAAGGCCATCCTGATCAAAATACCAATGGCATTTTTCAAAGTTCTGGAACAAACAATCCTAAAATTTGTATGGAATCAGAAAAGACCCTGAATCACCAAGGACATATTGAAAAAAATGCTGGGGGCATCACGTTGCCTGATTTTGAGCTATATTACAAAGCAGTGATCACCAAGACAGCATGGTACTGGCACAAAAGCAGACGCATAGACCAATGAAACAGAATAGAGAGCCCAGATATGGACCCTCAACTCTATGGTCAAATAATCTTCGACAAAGCAGGAAAAAATATGCAATGGAAAAAAAGACAGTCTCTTCAATAAATGGTGCTGGGAAAATTGGACAGCCACAAGCAGAAGAATGAAACTCGAGCATTCTCTTACACCATATGCCAAGTTAAACTCAAAATGGATTAAAGACTTCAATGTGAAACAAGAATCCGTCAAAATCTTAGAGGAGAACATAGGCGGTAACCTCTTCGACATCAGCCACAGCAACTTCTTTCAAGACACATCTCAAAAGGCAAGGGAAACAAAAGCAAAAATGAACTTTTGGGATTTAATCAAGATAAAAACTTCTGCACAGCAAAGGACACAGTCAACAAAAAAAGAGCCAACCCAAGGAAAAGGAGATTTTTGGATGTGACACTAGAGTCAAAGGGCAGATATCCAAGAACTATAAAGAACTTCTCAAACTCAACACCCAAAAAAACAAATAATCAAGTCAAAAAGTGGGCAGAAGACATGAACAGACACTTCTCCAAAGAAGACATACAAATGGCTAACAGACACATGAAAAAATGTTCATCATCAGCCATCAGGGAAATTCAAATCCAAACCACATTGAGATACCACCTTACACCAGTTAGAATGACAAAAATTGACATGGCAAGACACAACAAATGTTGGAGAGGCTGTGGAGAAAGGGGCAAACTCTTACACTATTGGTGGGAATGCAAGTTGGTACAGCCACTTTGGAAAGCAATGTCCACAATAGCCAAACTGGAAAGAGCCAAGATGTCCTTCAATAGATGAATGGATAAAGAAGACATGGTTCATATATACAATGGAATATTATTCAGCCATCAGAAAGGATGAATCCCTACCATTTACATTGACTTGGATGGAACTGGAGGGTATTATGCTAAGTGAAATATGTCAAGCAGAGAAAGACAATTATCATATGGTTTCATTCGTATGTGGAACATAAGGAATAATGCAGAGGACAAAAGCGGAGAGGGAAAACTGAATGGGAAGAAATCAGAGAGGGAGACAAACTATGAAAGACTCTCGACTCTGAGAAACAAATGGATGGTTGCAGATAGCGAGATGGGTGGGGGGTTGGAGTAACTTGGTAATGGGCATTAAAAAGAGCATGTGATATGATGAGCACTGGGTGTTATACACAACTAATGATTCACTGAACATTATATAAAAAACTAATGATGTACTCTATGTTGGCTAATTGACTTTAAATTAAAAAAAAAAGAGTTGCATTCTCCACAGATTTCTTTCTCTGAGATATTTACATGGCATTTTCCTTATGCTCAGACATATTTCTATCTTCATGAAATTAGATGGTATTTTAACCAGAGTTCTAGACATTGTTCTTACATGGAGTTAAGTATATGGCATATTCCATAAGCTTCACCATATACACTTGAAAAGGTTTCTATCTTCATGAACAAAGAAGATAGATGAAAGAGGCTTCATACATGTCATGTTTCTCAGTGTTAAGTATATGGCACCGACCTTATATTATCAAACATCCATTTATATATGCTTCTATCTTCCTGAAAGATGTTAGTTGAAAATGCTTTCTATACAGTGTTCTTCAAGTTAAGTACATGGCACTTCCCCTAGGCTTCCACACGTACATTTGAAATCGCTTCAATCTTCATGAAAGAAGATATTTTATGAAAGAGAGTTCTAGGGAGTATTCTTTCCTACAGTTAAGTACATGGCATTTTCCATACAGTTACCCATTTATATTTGAAAATGCTTCTACCTTAATGAAAGATATTTGTTGAAAGTCATTTCTATACAGTGTTCTTTCTTAGAGTTAACTTTATGGTACTTTCTTTTTTTTTTAAATCATGTTATGTTAGTCACCATACAGTACATCATTTTTGATGTAGTGATTCATTGTTTGTATGTAACACCCAGTGTTCCATGCAATATGTGCCCTCCTTAATATCCATCGCTGGGCTAAGCCATCCCCCCACCCCCCTCACACTAAAACCCTCAGTTTGTTTCTCAAAGTCCATAGAGTCTCATGGTTCATGTCCGCCTCTGATTCCCACCCCCTTCATTTTTCCCTTCCTTCTCCTAATGTCCTCCATGCTATTCCTTATGTTCCACAAATAAGTGAAACCATATGACAGTTGACTTTCTCTGCTTGGCTTATTTCACTTAGCGTAATCTCCTCCAGTCCCATCCATGTTGATGCAAAAGTTGGGTATGATGGACCACATCTTCTTTATCCATTCATCTGTTGAAGGGCATCTCGGCTCCTTCCACAGTTTGGCTATTATGGACATTGCTGCTATGAACATTAGGTGCATATGGCCCTTCTTTTCACTACATCTGTATCTTTGGGGTAAATATCCAGTAGTGCAATTGCTGCATCATAGGGGAGCTCTATTTTTAATTTTTTGAGGCACCTCCACACTGTTTTCCAAAGTGGCTATACCAACTTGCATTCCCACCAACAGTGTAAGATGGTGCCCCTTTCTCCACAACCTCTCCAACATTTGTTGTTTCTTGCCTTGTCAATTTTCGCCATTCTAATTGGTGTAAGGTGGTATCTCAATGTGGTTTTGATTTGAATTTCCCTGATGGCTAATGATGATGAACATTTTTCATGTGTCTGTTAGCCATTTGTATGTCTTCTTTGGAGAAGTGTCTGTTAATGTTTTCTGCCAATTTTTTGACTTGATTATTTGTTTTTTGGGTGTTGAGTTTGAGAAGTTCTTTATAGATCATGGATACTAGACCTTTAACTGTAATGCCATTTGCAAATATCTTCTTCCATTCTGTAGGTTGTCTTTTAGTTTTTTTTGACTGTCTCTTTTGCAGTGCAGAAGCTTTTTATCTTAATGAAGTCCCAAAAGTTCATTTTCGCTTTTGTTTCCCTTGCCATTAGAGATCTGTCTTGCAAGAAGTTGCTGTGTCCAAGGTCAAACAGGTTGTTGCCTGTGTTCTCCTCTAGGATTTTGATGGATACCTGTCTCACATTGAGGTCTTTCGTCCATTCTGAGTTTAACTTTGTGTATGGTGTAAGAGAATGGTCCAGTTTCATTCTTCTGCTTGTGGCTGTCCAGTTTTCCCAGCACCATTTATTGAAGAGACTGTTTTTTTTCCATTGAATATTCTTTCCTTCTTTCTTGAAGATTGGTTGACCATAGAGTTGAGGTTACATTTCTGGAGACTCTATTCTGTTCCATTGATTGCTGTGTCTGTTTTTGTGCCAGTACCATACTGTCTTGATGATCACAGCTTTGTCACATAGCTTGAAATCAGGCACTGTGATGCCCCCAGCTTTGGTTCTCATTTTCAGCATTCCCCTCCTGATTCAGGGTCTTGTCTGATTCCATACAAATTTTAGAACTCTTTCTTCCAGCTCTGAAAAATTTCCCTGTTAGTTTGATAGGGATTGCATTGCATGTGTTTTGGCATCTATATTCATCAGGGATATTGGTCTGTAATTCTCCTTTTTGATGGGGTCTTTGGTTTTGGGATCAAGGTAATGCTGGCCTCATAGAATGAGTTTGGAAGTTTTCCTTCTGTTTCTATTTTTTGAAACAGCTTCAGTAGAATAGGTATTATTACTTCTTTAAATGTTTGGTAGAATTCCCCTGGGAAGCCATCTGGCCCTGAACCTTTGTTCTTTGGGAGGTTTTTGATTACTGCTTCAATTTCCTTGCTAGTCATTGGTCAGTTCTGATTTTCTATCTCTTCCTATTTCAGTCTTGGTAGTTTATAAGATTCCAGGTGTGCATCCATTTCATTTTTCACATAACATCTTCTTTCCTGAGGAAAGAAGCATTTTCAAAAGTGTGTGTGAATGCATAAGGACATTGCCAGATACTTAACTGTAAGTAAGAACACTGTAGAGAACTGTCTTTCAACTAACATCTTCTTTCCTGAAGATGGAAGCATTTGCAAAAGTCTGCATGAAAGCATAACAAAAGTTCCATATATTTAATTCTGAGAAACAAGTCTGTGTAGATAGAATGCAACTTTAAACTAACATCTTGATTCATGAAGATACAAGCGTTTTCAAATATGTCTTGAAGCTTAAGGAAAGTGCCATATACTTAACTCTAAGAAACAACATTGTAAAGAAACAGAATTTCAACTAACAACTTTTTCTTGAAGATGAAAGTGTTTTAAAAACTGTGTATGAAAGCATAAGGAAAGTGCCATATACTTAACTCTGAGAAACAAGCCTATGTAGAATACATCTGACAGCAAACATCTTGTTTCATGAAGATAGAGGAGTTTTCAAAACCACAATGTGATACCACCTTATGCCAGTTAAAATGGCCAAATTAACAAGACGGGGAACAACAAATGTTGGTGAGGTTGTGGAGAAAGGGGAACCATGTTACACTGTTAGTGGGAATGCAAGCTGGTACAGACACTCTGGAAAACAGTATGGTGGTCCTCAGGATGTTAAAAATAGAACCACCTTATGACTCAGCAACTGCACTACTGGGTATTTATCCCCAAAGATAAAGATGTAGTGAAATTAGGGGCACATGTACCCCAATGTTCATAAGAACAATGTACACAATAGCCAAACTGTGGAAAGAGCCTAGATGTCCTTCAATAGATGAATGGATAAAGACGTGGTTCATATATACAATGGAATATTACTCAGCCATCAGAAAGGATGAATCCCTGCCATTTACATTGACTTGGATGGAACTGGAGGGTATTATGCTAAGTGAAATATGTCAAGCAGAGAAAGACAATTATCATATGGTTTCATTCATATGTGGAACATAAGGAATAGTGCAGAGGACAATAGGGAAAGGGAGGAAATACTGAATGAGAAGAAATCAGAGAGGGAGACAAACTATGAGAGACCCTTGACTCTGGGAAACAAACTGAGGGTTACAGAAGGGAGGGGATGGGGGGATGGGGTAACTGGGTGATGGCTATTAAGGAGGGTGTGTGATGTGATGAACACTGGGTGTTATATGCAACTAATGAATCATTGAACACTACATCAGAAAATAATGATGTACCAAATATTGGCCAATTGAACATAATTAAAAAAAGAATAATCACTCTATTGAAGCCATCTTTCAGCTAAAATCTTCCTTCATATAATAACAAGCATTTTCAATAGTATTTGTGGAAGCATAAGGAATGTGTCATAGACTTAACTCTATGAAACAAGTCTGTAGAACACATCTTTCAACTAAAATCGTGTTTCATGAAGATAGAAGCATTTTCAAATGTGGGTGGAAGCACAAGAAAAGTGCCATATACTTAACTCTAAGAAATAACAGTTTGCAGAAAACTTCTTTCAACTAACACCTTTCCTGATGATGGAAGCATTTTCAAAACTGTGTTTGAAAGCTTAAGGAAAGTGCCATATACTTAACTCTAAGAAACAAGTCTTTGTAGGATGCATCTTTCAACTAACATCTTGTTTCATGATGATAGAAGTGCTTTCAAATGCATGTGTGGAAGCCTAAGGAATGTGCCATATACTTAACACTAAAAACAATACTGTGGAGAATCCATCTTTCAACTAACATCTTCTTTCCTGAAAATAGATGAATTTTCAAAAGTTTGTTTGAGAGCCAAGATGGCAGAGAAGTAGGGTATTCCATTTCAACTGGTCTCCTGAATTTAGCTGGATATCTA
The DNA here is from genome assembly GCF_029215605.1 of Mirounga angustirostris. Classification (NCBI taxonomy): domain Eukaryota; kingdom Metazoa; phylum Chordata; class Mammalia; order Carnivora; family Phocidae; genus Mirounga; species Mirounga angustirostris. The sequence continues at coordinate 161,509,789 of NW_026991710.1, read as the reverse complement.
TCAAACCATTTTGAACACCCACAGAATTAGCCTGAAATGTAAGAATATATATCTGGATCTCTACTAGCAGAAAAGGGACTGCTTTTTGCAAGGTAGAAGGTGCAGAGTTGTCAATCTGAGGGGAGATATTGGAAGATAAACAGAAGGGGGAGGAAGCCTCCATAAATTGGCTCCTGGAAAGTGGTATAACACTGGAGCACAAAATCGGAACCCTTAGAAATCTGCTCTAGTGAGAGACATCCCTCTCTGAAAGGGGCTGTGGAAATTAAAAGGCAGAATTCTAGATGGGGCATTCTGGTCTCGGGATCTGAGGGTCACAGTGAACAGAGGTGCCTGAACCAGTAGAGTGCCCCAGCAGTGGAGACAGGAAACAGGTTATGGTCAGGGAACCCAGGAGGGGACTCTCAGCTCAGGTCTCATGATCCAGGCCAGTTGGTAATTGCTCTTTTCCTGATCAGCCTGAAAAGGACTGGAACCTGGGGGCTGTTTATCATCCCCTGGGAGATGTGAAACAGCTGTGCCGGCAACTAGGCAAAAGCTCGCAGGGTGGTAGTAGCCCAGACAGGACGTTAAGGTGGCACTGAGACATGATCCAAGAGCTTTGGGTGTGCACGCCAACCCATAGCTGCTTGCAGTTTTAGAGTCACAAAGGGGAGTGGCACTCCTGGGCCCCTGGGACTACCTTTGCGAGAGTTGCAGTGGGTGTGTACCACAGGAGGCTGTAGTTTTTGGCACATACAGAAATGGAGACTGTTTATCTTAGAGGATTTATTAAAGAGGGCAGACTGCAATCTTTCTGCTCTGGGCCAGAGACTTAGGCATGGCCATTTTTGCTCTGATCCTCTGAAGAGGTGCAGAAAACCCTCAGGGAAAAAAAGCCACATAGAGGACCAGTTTGCACTGAGCCCATCCCCATGTCAGGGGGTGGGACAACTCCGCCCAGGCAGGGATAACTGAGAAACAGTGCAGCAGACCCCTTCCCCAGAAGACAGTCTGGAAGAACAGGTGGATGACTAGCCTATGGATCCCACAAGACTGTAAAATCCAATGCCAGGGGAAAATAGTATATTGAGCTCCAGGTGTTGCCTCATGTCATCTATTTTTTCAGATAAAATTCTCCTTTTCTTTTTTTTTCTTCTTCTTATGCTTTTTTCTCTTTTTTTCTTTCTTTGTACATTCTTCCCATTTCAACTAGATGCTTATTACACCAACTTATATTTGATAGTTGCTTTTTAACTTGTATTTTTTCACATTTTACATTCCTTGCAATTTGGGGATGTAGTGTCTTCTAACAGACCAAAATTCACCCAGGAACAAGTGGATCACTCTGCTTTGTCCACAGTGGGTGATTATAGTCTGTCTTCCCCTCCCCCTTTTATTTTATTTTTAAAATTTTTTTATTATGTTAATCACCATACATTATATCATTAGTTTTTGATGTAGTGTTCCATAATTCATTGTTTGTGCATAACATCCAGTGCTCCATGCAGAATGTGCCCTCTTTAATACCCATCACCAGGGCAACCCATCCTCCCACCCCCCTCTCCTCTAGAACCCTCAGTTTGTTTTTCAGAGTCCATCATCTCTCATGGTTCGTGTTCCCCTCCGATTTCCCCCCCTTCATTCTTCCCCTCCTATCTTTTTTTTTTCCTTAACATATATTGCATTATTTGTTTCAGAGGTACAGATCTGTGATTCAACAGTCTTGCACAATTCACAGAGCTCACCATAGCACATATGTCTATCACCCAGCCATCCCATCCCTCCCACCCCACACCCCACTCCAGCAACCCTCAGTTTGTTTCCTGAGATTAAGAATTCCTCATATCAGTGTCCCCTCCCCCTTTTAAAAATATTTTTATTTTATTCTTTTGTTTCATTTTGGCTTTGTTTGTTTTTCTGTGGTGGCTTCCAACCACTCTGGATTATGCTAAGGTGCATCTTGCTTGGGTTGTGGCTAATATTTTGGACTCTGTTCATTCACCCACCCATTGTTCTCTGGACAGAATGACTAGGAGGAACACATAAAAAAAAAAAAAAAAAGGACCAGAAGCACTGTTCTCTGCCACAGAGTTAATTGATATAGATATAAGTAAGATGTCAGAGATAGAATCCAGGATAGCAATCATAAAAATAATAGCTAAGCTAGAAAAAAGCATAAGTGACAATATAGAATTTCTAAGGGAAGAAATGAGATCTAATCAGGCTGAACTTAAAAATGCTATGAATGAGATGCAGTCTAAACTGGATACTCTAACAGCTAGGGTCAATGTGGCAGAAGAGAGAATAAGTGATCTAAAGGATAAGTTGATGGAAAGGAAGGAAGTTGTGGAAAAGAGAGAAAGACAACTAATAGCCCATGAAAAAAAGGCTTGGAGAGATTAATTATGCCATGAAACATTCCAATGTCAGAATTATTAGGATCCCTGAGGGGGTGGAAAGAGAGAGAAGGCTAGATGGTATATTTGAGCAAATCATAGTTAAGAAATTCCCTAATCTGGGGAAGGAAACAAACAATCATGTCTAAGAGGCAGAGAAGACCCCTCCCCAAATCAATAAAAATAAATCAACACTCCAACATATAATAGTGAAGCTTGCAAATTTTAGAGAAAAAGAGAGAATCCTGAGAGCTCCTTACTTAAGAGGGAGGAACATCAGATTAACATCAGACCTATCCACAGAAAGCTGGCAGGCCAGAAAGGACTGGCAAGATACATTTAGGATACTAAAGGAGAAGAAAATATACCTAAGAATACTTTATCCAGGAGGCTGTGAATCAGAATGGAAGGAGAGATAAAGACCTTACAAGACAGATGGAAACTGAAAGAATATGTGACCACTAAGCCAGCCCTGCAAGAAATATTAAGGGGGGTTCTATAAAAGGAGAAAGACCCCAAGAGTGATATACAACAGAAATTTACAGAGACAATTTATAAAAACAAGGTCTTCACAGGCAACATGATGACTAAATTCATATCTTGCAATAATCACTCTCACTGTGAACAGCCTAAATGCTCCCATAAAACAGCACAGGGTTGCAGATTGGATAAAAAGACAGGACCCATCCATATGCTGTCTACAAGAGACTCATTTGGAACCTAAAGATACATCCAGACTGAAAGTGAAGGGATGGAGATCCATCTTCCATGCCAGAGGACCTCAAAAGAAAGCTGGGGTAGTAATTCTTATATCATACAAATTATATTTTAAACTGAAGACTGTAGTTAGAGACATAGAAGGACACTATATCATTCTTAAAGGGTATGTCCAACAAGAAGATCTAACAATTGTAAATATCTACGCCCCCAACATGGGAGAAGCCATCTACATAAGCCAACTGTTAACCAATATAAAGAGTCATATTGATAACAAAACGTTAATTGTAGGAGACCTCAATACTCCACTCTCAGCAATAGACAGATCACCTAAGCAGAAAATCAACAAAGAAACAAGAGCTTTGAATGGCACACTGGACCAGATGGACCTCATAGATATATACAGAACATTCCATCTTAAAACAACAGAATACTCATTCTTCTCAAGTGCACATGGAACCTTCTCCAGAATAGACCACATACTGGGTCACAAATCAGGTCTCAACTGATACCAAAAGATTGAGATTATTCCTTGCATATTCTCAGACCATAATGCTTTAAAACTGGAACTCAATCACAAGAAAAAGTTTGGAAGAAATTCAAACACTTGGAAACTAAAGACCACTCTGCTCAAGAATGTTTGGGTCAACCAGAAAATCAAAGAGGAACTTAAACAATTCATGGAAACCAATGAGAATGAAAACACATCAGTCCAAAACCTATGGGATACTGCAAAGAAAGTCCTAAGGGGGAAATACATAGCCATCCAAGCCTTACTAAAAAAAAAAAAAAAAAAAAAACAGAAAAATCCCAAATTCACCAACTAACTCTACACCTTAAAGAACGAGAAAAATCAACAAAGGATGGCTAAGCCATGCATTAGAAGAGGAATAATTAAGATTAGAACAGAGATCAATGAACTAGAAACCAGAAACACAGTAGATCAGATCAATGAAACTAGAAGCTGGTTCTTTGAAAGAATTCATAAGATCAATAAACCACTGGCTAGGCTTATCCAAAAGAAAAGAGAAATGACCCAAATTAATAAAATTATGAATGAAAGGGGAGAGATCACGACTAACACCAAGGAAATAGAAACAATTATTAGAAATTATTATCAATAACTATATGCCAATAAAATGAGCAACGTGGAAGAAATGGATGCCTTCTGGGAAACCTATAGGCTGCCAAGACTGAAACAGGAAGAAATTGACAACCTGAATAGGCCAATAACCGGTCATGATATTGAAGCAGTGATCAAAAACCTCCCAAAAAACAAGAGTCCAGGGCCTGCTGGATTCCCTGGGGAATTCTACCAAACATTCAAAGAAGAAATAATACCTATTCTCCTGAAGTTGTTTCAGAAAATAGAAACAGAAGGAAAACTTCCAGACACATTCTATGAGGCCAGCATTACCTTAATCCCCAAACCAGGCAAAGACCCCATCAAAAAGGAGAATTTCAGACCAATATCCCTGATGAATATGGATTCCAAAACCCTCAACAAAATCCTAGCTAATAGGATTCAACAATACATTAAAAGGATCATCCACCACGACCATATGGGATTTATCCCTGGGATGCAAGTGTGGTTCAACATTCACAAATCAATGTGTTAGAACACATTAATAAGAGGAGAGAGAAGAACCATATGTTCCTCTCAATTGATGCAGGAAAAGCATTTGACAAATTACAGCATCTTTTCCTGATTAAAACTCTTCAAAGCATAGGGATAGAGGGAACATACCTCAATATCATAAAAGCCATCTATGAAAAGCCCACAGTGAATATCATTCTCAATGGGGAAGAACTGAGAGCTTTTTCCCTTAAGGTTAGGCACACGACAAGGATACCCACTCTCACCACTATTGTTCACCATAGTACTAGAAGTCTTAGCCTCAGCAATCGGGCAACAAAAAGAAATAAAAGGCATTCAAATTGGCAAAGAAGAAGTCAAAATCTCTCTCTTTGCAGATGACATGGTACTTTATGTGGAAAACCCCAAAGACTCCACACCAAAATTGCTAGAACTCGTACAGCAATTCAGCAACATGGCAGGCTACAAAATCAATGCACAGAAATTAGTTGCATTTCTATACACAAACAATGTGATTGAAGAAAGAGAAATTAAGGAATTGATGCCATTTACAATTGCACCAAAAACCATAAGATACCTAGGAATAAACCTAACCAAAGATGTAAAGGATCTGTATAACAGAAACTTACAGAATACTTATGAAAGAAATTGAGGAAGACACAAAGAGATGGAAAAACAATCCATGCTCACGGATTGGAAGAATAAACATTGTGAAAATGACTATGCTGCCCAGAGCAATCTACACATGCAATGCAATCCCTATCAAACTACCAGGGAAAATTTTCAGAGCTGGAAGAAAGAGTTCTAAAATTTGTATGGAATCAGACAAGACCTGAATCAGGAGGGGAATGCTGGAAATGAGAACCAAAGCTGGGGGCATCACAGTGCCTGACTTCAAGCTATGTGACAAAGCTGTGATCATCAAGACAGCAGGGTACTGGCAAAACAAACAAACAAACAAACAAAAACCCCAAAAAACAAAAAACAAAAAACAAAACAAAACAAAAAAACAGACCATAGATCATTCAAACAGAAAAGAGTCTCCAAAAATGTACCCTCAACTCTATGGTCAACTAATCTTCAAGAAAGAAGGAAAGAATATCCAATAGAAAAGAGACACTCTTTTCAATAAATGGTGCTGGGAAAATTGGACAGCCACAAGCAGAAGAATGAAACTGGACCATTCTCTTACACCATACACAAAGTTAAACTCAAAATGGATGAAAGACCTCAATGTGAGACAGGTATCCATCAAAATCCTAGAGGAGAACACAGGAAGCAGCCTCTTCAACCTCGTCCTCAGCAACTTCTTGCAAGACAGATCTCTAAAGGCCAGGGAAACAAAAGCAAAAATGAACTATGGGTACTTCATCAATATAGAAAGCTTATGCACAGGAAAGGAAACAGTCAACAAAACTAAAAGGTAACCCACAGAATGGGAGAAGATATTTGCAAATGACATTATAGATGAAGGGCTGGTATCCATGACCTATGAAGAACTTCTCAAACTCAATCTGTAAAACACAAATAACCCAGTAAAGGAATGGCCCAAAGTCATGAACAGACACTTCTCCAAAGTAGACATACAATTGGTCAATGGACACATGAAAAAATGCTCCACATCACTTGGTATCAAGGAAATACAAATCAAAACCACAATGAGATACCAATTTACACCAGTCAGAATGGTTAAAATTAACAAGACATGGAAAAACAAATGTTGGCGAGGATGTGAAAAAGGGGGAACCCTCTTACACTGTTGATAGGAATGCAAGCTGGTACTGTCACTCTGGAAAACAGTATGGAAGTTCCTCAGGATGTTAAAAATAGAGCTACCTTACAACCCAACAATAGCACTACTCGGTATTTAACCCAAATATATAGAAGTCATGAAAAGAAGAGGCACATGCACCCCAATGTTCATAGCAGCAATGTCCACAATAGCCAAACTATGGAAGGAGCCAAGATGTCTTTTGACAGATGAATGGATAAAGGAGACATGGTTCGTATATACGATGGAATATTTCTCAGCCATCAGAGAGGATGAATCCCTACCATTTACATTGACATAGAAAACTCTCCTCAAAACCTCAAAGGCAACAAAAACAGGTCAACACCAAGACATATCACAGTGAAACTTGAGAAATACAAAGATAAAGAGAAAATTCTGAAAACAGCTAGGGACAAAAAGTCCTTAACCTACAAGGGTAGACACATAAGATTAGCAGCAGACTTGTCCACTGAAAGCTGGCAGTCCAGAAGAGAGTGGCAGGAAATTGTGCTGAATGGGAAAAATGTGCTGTGATGAGCACTGGATGTTATATGCAAGTAATGAATCATTGAACACTACATAAAAAACTAATGATGTAGGGTGCCTGGGTGGCTCAGTTGGTTAAGTGACTGCCTTTGGCTTAGGTCATGATCCTGGAGTCACTGGATCGAGTCTCGCATCGGGCTCCATGCTCGGCAGGGAATCTGCTTCACCCTCTGACCCTCCCCCCTCTCATGTGCTCTCTCTCTCTCATTCTTTCTCTCTCAAATAAATAAAGTCTTTAAAAAAAAAAACTAATGATGTATTATATGTTGGCCTATTGAACATAAAAAAAATTATAGACCCTTAGACTTATCAAAAAGAAAAGAGAAGGGATTCAAATAAATAAAAGCACTAATGAGAGAGGAGAGATCACAACCAACACCACAGAAATACAATTATAAGAGAATATTTTGAGCAATTACATGCCAACGAATTGGGCAATCTGGAAAAAAATGGAAAAATTACTAGAAACATATGAACTACCAAAACTGAAACAGGAAGAAATAGAAAATTTGAACAGATGCATAACCAGGAAAGAAATTTAATCAGTTGTTGGGGTTGGCCAGCAAACCCTGAGGTGGTGAATGAAAAGATTACTCCAGACACCTTAGTAGGAGAAAGGAGAGGGCCTGGGAACCAGCTGCTCTAGTGGCGAAAGGGCCCAAGCCAGACCCTGTCTCCACCTTTATTGTGAATGTTATCAATACAACAAGGGAATAAGAAAAACAAGAAGGAATGTGAAGCTGTATTAATCAAGACAGTGGCATAAGGAGTATTGTGTGAATAGAACAAGCTGTGTTCGTGACGGGTGTGCAGACAGGGAGTACACGGAGTGCATGACCTCCAAAGATAAATATTTCTCCTAAATCAAGCATTTACTCCCTGGATGAGTGCATTGAGCTGCAATGAGAATCTGGCTGTTTTCAACCCATAAAACTTAAAGGGGGCCCAGTTTTCCAGACACTCCTTCTTTGCTTTTCAACTAGTCTCATCTGGGAAGGTATGTGTTTATTAAATCTTCTCTAGCCAGGCACAAAGAATTCCCACAATCAGTAATCAAAAATCTCTCAACAAACAAGAGTCCAGGGCCAAATGGCTTCCCAGGGGAATTCTACTAAACATTTAAAAACAATTAATATCTATTCTTCTGAAGCTGTTCCAAAAATTAAAAATGAAAGGAAAAGTTGCAAACTCATTCTACAAGGCCAGCATTATCTTCATTCCCAAACCAAAGATCCCACTAAAAGGAACTACAGACCAATATCCCTGATGAACATGGATGCAAAAATTCTCACCAAAATACTAGCTGATTGATTCCAACAATATATTAAGTGGATTATTCACCATGCTTAAGTGGGATTTATTCCTGGGTTTCAGAGGTGGTTCAACATCCACAAAACAATCGATGTGATACATCACATTAAGAAAAGAAAGGATAAGAAACATATGATCCTCTGAATAGATGCAGAATAAGCATTTGACAAAATACAACCTCCTTTCTTGTTAAAAACCCTCAACAAAGTAGGTACAGAGGGAATATACCACAACATCATAATGCCATATATGAAAGACCCACAGCTAATATCAGCCTCAATGGGGAAAAACTGAGAGCTTTTCCCCTAAGGTCAGGAACATAACAGGTATGTCCACTCTCACCATTGCTTTTCAACATAGTATTGGAAGTCATAGCCTCAGCAATCAGACAACAAAAAGAAGTAAAAAGCATCCAAATTGGCAAGGAAGAAGTCAAAATTTCACTCTTTGCATATGACATGATACTGTATGTAGAAAACATAAAAGACTTCACCAAAAATTGCTAGAACTGATACAGGAATTTAGCAAAGTTGCAGGATATAAAATCAATGCACAGAAATCTGTTGCATTTCTATACACCAATAATGAAGCAGCAGCAGAATAAATCAAGTAATTAATCCCATTTAAAATTGCACCAAAACCCATAAGATACCTAGGAAGAAACCTAACCAAAGAGGGTAACACATCTGTACTCTGAAAACTATAGAACACTTGTGAAAGAAATTGAGGAAGACACAAAGAAATGAAAAAAATATTTCATGCTCATGGATTGGAAGAGCAAAGATTGTTAAAATGTTTATACTACCCAAAGCAATCTACATATTTAATGCAATCCTGATCAAAATAACACCAGCATTTTTTTTATTATTATGTTCAGTTAGCCAACATATCATTAGTTTTTGATGTAGTGTTCAAAGATTAATTAGTTGTGTATAACACCCAGTGTTCATCACATGACATGCCCTCCTTAATCATCATCCAGTTACCCCTTCCTCTGCCCCCTCCCTTCTGTAACACTCAGTTTGTTTCCCAGAGTCAAGATTCTCTCATGGTTTGTCTCCCTCTCTGATTTCTTCCCATTCATTTTTCCCTCCCTTCCCTCGTGGTGCTCCGCACTATTACTTATGTTCCATATATAAGTGAAACCATATGATAATTGTCTTTCTCTGCTTGACTTATTTCACTTGGCATAATACACTCTAGTCCCATCCATGTTGATACAAATGGTAGGGCTTCATCCTTTCTGATGGCTGAGTAATATTCCATTGTGTATATATATACCACATCTTCTTTATCCATTCCTCTGTTGAAGGACATCTCGGCTCCTTCCACAGTTTGGCTATTGTGGACATTGCTGCTATGAACATTGGGGTGCAGGTGCCCCTTCTTTTCACTACATCTGTATCTTTGGGGTAAATACCTACTAGTGCAATTGCTGGGTCATAGGTATCTCTATTTTTAACATCTTGAGGAACCTCCATACTGTTTTCCAGAGTGGCTCTACCAGCTTGCATTCCCACCAAGAGTGTAAGAGGCTTCCCCTTTCTCCACATCCTCACAAACACTTGGTGTTTCCTGTCTCGTTAGGTTTTGCCATTCTAACTGAACACCAGCATTTTTCACAGAACTAGAACAAATAATCCTAAAGTTTGTATAGAACAAGAAAAGACCCTGAATGGTGAAAAGAATGTTGAAAAAGAAAATCAAAGCTGGTGTCATCACAGTGCCAGACTTCAAGCTGTATTGCAAGCTGTAATCCTCAAGACAGTATGGTAGTGGCACAAAAACAGACACATAGATCAATGGAACAAAATAGAGAACCCAGAAGTAGACCCACAACTCCATGGGCAAGTAATCTTCAACAAAGCGGGAAGGAATATCCAATGGAAAAAAGAGAATCTCTTCAACAAATCATGATGGGAAAACTAGGCAACCACATGCAGAAGAATGAAATTGGGCCATTCTCTTATACCATACACAAAGATAGACTCAAAACGGATGAAAGACCTAAATGTGTGACAGAAAACCATCAAAATCTTAGAGGAAAACACATACAGCAACCTCTTTCACCTCAGCCATAGCAACTTCTTACTAGACATGTCACCTGAGGCAAGGGAAACAAAAGCAAAAATGAATTATTCGGCTTCATCAAGATAAAAAGCTTCTGCACAATGAAAGTAGCAATCCACAAAACTAAAAGGCAACCTATGGAATGGGAGAAGATACTCACAAATGACATATCACATAAAGGGTTAGTATCCAGAATCTATAAAGAACTCATCAAAATCAACAGCCATAGAATAAATAATCCAGTTAGGAAATGGGCAGAAACATGATCTCCAAAGAAGATATACAAATGGCAACCATGAAAAAATGCTCAACACCACTCATCATTAGGAAATACAATCAGAACCACAATGAGATACAACCTCACACCTGTCAGAAGAGCTAAAATTAACAACTCAGAAAATGACAGATGTTAGCAAGGATATGGAGAAAGGGGGAAACCTTTTGCACTGTTGGTAGGAATGCAAACTGGGATTGTCACTCTGGAAAATAGGACAAATATTCCTCATAACATTAAAAATAGAACTACTCTATGGAATACTGGGTGTTATACCATGGCCTGGGGATCCCTTGGGTCATAAGAATGTGTGGCACCTAAATACTATATTGTTCCCAGGCATAGGAGTTTGGACGCCAGCTGAGAGCAGCAAGTCTAGGTGCCAGCAATCTGCTCTGTATTGCCATAAACTGCCAACCATTGTGTGGCTGTGTGACTGCTTTCCTGGGACTGGTCATGCAAAGGACAGAAGCGTGGTAAGACCCTCCCCAAGAGGAACAGCTTGGGTCCATGCCATGGGATTCCCTAAAATTTGGTTTTGAAAGTCAGTCCATACTTGAGATAAAAAAGCTCAGACACAAACAGGTTGAACACAGGGTTCTGACAGAAACTGAAGAGACAATCTTTCTTGTCTCTTGCTCTTCTGTGAGGGCTCACTGAGGAGTTAGTGATGGGAATTTTCAGCTCTGGGGCTAGAGAGTGGGACATTGCCATAGTCTCCTGCCCATCAGGGCTCAGACTTCAGGAAGCAAAACAGAGCCACCTAGTGATGTCCGAAGCCACTTACACCAATCCCTGCCTCCCAGCAACCTGGAGGCACATTTCTACTGGGACAAGTCCACCTGAGAATTAGTGTAAGAGGCCCCCGCCCCCCCCAGAAGACCAGGACAAACAAATCGCTTGCACAAAGTTTACTGACCAGAGATAGCTACAGAGATTCAGCCCTAGGAGAAAATAGTATCTGGCCTCCTTTGTAATTTTATTCTTTAGTTTTATTATTATTTTTTCATTTATTTTATTTTTTCAATTCTTTTTTTAAATTAAAAAAATTATTTATATATGCATACTTTATATACATATATATTAATTTTTTGTTTCCTTTCATTGTATTTCTTTCTTCTTTCTTTCTTCTTCCTCTTTCTTTCTTTCTTTCTTTCTTTCTTTCTTTCTTTCTTTCTTTCTTTCTTTCTTTCTTTCTTTCTTTCTTTCGTCTTTTTCTTTCTTTCTTTCTTCTGTTTCTTTTGGATCCAGTTTAACAAGCAAACCAAAACACACCCAGGATCTAGTGTTTTTGTTGTTGTTGTTTTCTTATTCTTTCTTCTTTTCTTTTTTGGACAAAATGACTAGACACAGAACATCCCCCCAAAAGAAAGAACAGGAGGTCATACTCACAGCCAGGGATTTAATCAACACAGATAAAAGTAAGATGTCTGAACTAGAATTTAAAAGTGATTATAAGGATACTAGCTGGGCTTGAAAAATGCATAGAAGATACTAAAGAATCCCATATTTCAGATAAAAGGACTAAAATCTAGTCAGGCCAAAATTGAAAATGCTATAACTGAGATGCAGTCCCAAGTGGAGACCATAAAAATGAGGATGGATGAATTAGAGGAGTGAATCAGTGATATAGAAGATAAAATTATGGAAAATAAGGAAGCCGAAAAGAAGAGGGAAGGAAAGGTAATGGACCATGAAGATAGATATGGGAAACTAAGCAAATTATTAAAATGTAATAACATTTATATCATAGGAGTCACAGAAGATGAAGAGATAAAGGGGCAGAAGGTTTATTCAACCTTCCCTAATCTGGGGTAGGACACAGACATCAAAATCCAAGAAGCAGAGAGAATTCCCATTAAATTCAACAAAAGTCGACCATTTCCAAGTCATATTGTAGTCAAACTCACAAAATACAAAGATAAGGAAATAATACTGAAAGCAGCAAGGGAAAAAAAGTCCTTAACATACAAGGGGAGACAGATCAGGTTGGTGGCAGTTCTTTCCACTGAAACTTGGCAGGTCAGAAAGCAGTGAAAGGAAATATTCAGTAAGTTGAATGGGAAAAATATGTAGCCAAGCAGTTTTTATGGAGCAAGGCTGTCATAAAAGATTCTAAGACAAACAAAAACTAAAGGAGTTTGTGACACTAAACCAGTCCTACAAGAAAGTTTAAGGGGGACTCTTTGAGTGGAGAAAAAAAGAGACCAAAATCAAGACAGACTAGAAAGGACAAGAAAACATCACCAGAAACACCAACTCTTCAGGTAACACAATGACACTAAATCCATATCTTTCAATAATCATTCTGAATGTAAATAGATGAAATGCTCCAATCAAAAGGCATAGGGTATCTGAATGGATTAAAAAATAAGATCCATCTATATGCTGCCTATAAGAGACTCATTTTACACCTAAAGTCACCTGCAGATTGAAAGTGAGGAGATGGAGAACCATCTATCATGCTGATGGAAGAAAACAAGAAGCCGGAGTGGTGACACTTATATCAGAAAAACTAGATCTTTAAGCAAATAATATAACAAGATATGAAGATAGGCATTATATCATAATTAAGAGGCCTATCCATCAGGGGATGTAACAAATGTAAATATGCCCCAACTTGGGAGCACCCAAATATATAAATCAATTAATAACACCATAAAGAAACTCACTGATAATAATACAGTAATAGTAGGGGACTTTAATGCCTACTTACAGCAATGGATAGATCATCTAAGCAGAAACTCAACAAGGAAACGACTTTGAACGACAGACTGAAACATATGGACTTAACAGATATATTCAGAGCTTTGCATCTTAAAGCAAAGAATACACATTCTTCTCAAGTGCGCATGGAATATTTTCCAGAATAGATCACATACTGGGTCATGAATCAGCCCTCAACAAGTATAAAAAGATTGAGATCATACCATGTATATTTTCAGACCACAATGTTATGAAATTTGAAGTCAACCACAAGAAAATTTTGGAAAGACACTAATACATGGAGTTCAAAGATCATCCAACTAAAAAATGAATGGGTCAACCAGAATATTAAAGAAGAAATAAAAAAGTACATGGAAGCAAATGAAAATGAAAACATAACAGTCCAAAACCTTTGGGATGTCAGCAGAGGTGGTCCTAAAAAGGAAGCATATAGCAATACAGGCCTTCTGTAAGAAGCAAGAAAAGTCTCAAATACACAATTTAACCTTACATGTAATGAAGTTAGAAAACGAACAGCAAATAAGACCTAAATACAGCAGAAGGGGAATAATAAAGATTAGAGTAGAAATAAATGACATAGAAACAGAAAAATAACAGAACCGATTAACAAAACTAAGAGCTGGTTCTACAAAAGAATCAATAAAATTGATAAATCCCTAGCCAGATTTACCAAAAAGAAAAAAGAAAGGACCCAAATAGATAAAAATCATGAATGAAGGAGGAGAGGTCATAAACAACACCACAGAATTACAGTTATAAGAGAATACTTTGAAAAATTATATGCCAACAAACTGGGCAATCTAGAAGAAATGGACAAATTCTGAGAAACCCACAAATTACCAAAACTGATATAAAAAGAGACAATATTTGAACAGATCCATAACCAGCAAAGAAATTGAATCAGTAATCAAAAATCTCCAACAACCCAAAGTCCTGTGCTGGAAAACAGTATGGAGATTCCTCAAAAAGTTAAAAATAGAACTATTTGGCCCAGCAATTTCACTTCTAGGTATTTACCCAAAGGATACAAAAATAGTGATTCAAAGGGCCACATGCACCCCAATGTTTATAGCAGCAATGTCCACAATAGCCAAAATATGGAAAGAACTCAGATGTCCATTGACAGATGAATGGATATAGAAGATGTGATATATATATATATATATCACATATATATACAATGGAATATTACTCAGTGATCAAAAGAATGAAATCTTGCCATTTGCCACAAAGTGGATGGACCTAGAGAGTATCATGCTAAGGGAAATAAAACAGTCAGAAAAAGACAAATATCATATGATTTCACTCATATGTGGAATTTAAGAAAAAAAAAACCAGATGAACATAGGGGAAGGGAAGGAAAAATAAAATAAGATAAAAACAGAGAGGGAGGCAAACGATAAGAGACTCTTAACTATAGAAAACAAACAGGGTTACTGGAGGTGTAGTGGGTGGGGATAGGGTAAGTGGATGATGGGCATTAAGAAGGGCATGTGATGTAATGAGCACTGGGTATTATATAAGATTGATGAATCACTGACCTCTACCTCTGAAACTAATAATACACTATATGTTAACTAACTTGAACTTAAATATGATTAAAAAAAAAAAAAAAGAATATTTTTAAAAAAGTGCTACATGTTTACCAGCAGGTGGCACTATTTTCTACTTCTTAGTGTGAGATTTTTCTTCCTAAATCCTGCCTCTTCTACTTTTTCCCCCCACTTGTTTGATTACATTAAATTGCATACTTCTGGGCGCCTGGGTGGCTCAGTTGGTTAAGCAACTGCCTTCGGCTCAGGTCATGATCCTGGAGTCCCTGGATCGAGTCCCGCATCGGGCTCCCTGCTTGGCAGGGAGTCTGCTTCTCCCTCTGACCCTCCCCCCTCTCATGTGCTCTCTCTCATTCTCTCTCTCAAATAAATAAATAAAATCTTTAAAAAAAAATTGCATACTTCCCCCCCTTACACGAAATAAGAAGCATAAACTTATTTGCATTAAGAAAATTGACTGTTTCAGGCGCCTGGGTGGCTCAGTTGGTTGAGCAACTGCCTTCAGCTCAGGTCATGATGCTGGAGTCCCGGGATCGAGTCCCGCATTGGGCTCCCTGCTTAGCGAGGAGCCTGCTTCTCCCTCTAACCCTCCCCCCTCTCATGTACTCTCTCTCTCTCTCATTCTCGCTCTCTCAAATAAATAAATAAATCTTTAAAAAAAAAAGAAAATTGACTGTTTCTATAGATTTTAAGCAACTACAAATCTTTGAATAGTGATTCCACTAAACTGTAATTATCAAACATTATCTAATATTGAAAATTTACCCTGATTTTTTTTTGTAAAGCCAAGATGAATTCACTAACCTCTTCTATTTTTCATAAATATTTGCCTTCAAAGAAAACCAGCAGATTTTTCACAAATCCAGCTATGCATTTACCTACTTACCTGATAATTCATTAATAAGTATCAAATTTTGAAAATACCAATATGGTCAGTTAATGATGATACACTTGGAATCTAAATAGATACTGATCCCAAAGGTTAAGATTATAGATTTAATTGATTTCACTTAAGTCCACCTCCACTATCTCTACATGACACTAGAAAGTAGATTTTGAAGCAACAGAAAATATTAATTTATTGAGCAATATTTCCTGAATGCTACTCACTTATAATTACTTTATCAATGTTTTGTCCTGTCTGACACCTAAAACTTGGTCACCCTTTCACCCTGCCCTCTCCTCACACTTTCTCTCCAATGTTGGCATTCATTCCCCCTCCTCTCACCCATCAACCTGTCTACTCACCCACTATCTGACAGCTTTCTCATATTGCCTCCTTCGCAGCCAATCACATCATTCTGTCTTACCGACTCTTTCCTCCATTTAGTAGCGTGTGTGTGTGTCTGTGTTTAACATTTTGTATTTTTTTCTGGGGCTTTTTGGGATGTTTTTTGTTTTTTGTTTGTTTTATTCTTTGGCAATAACATTGCTTGGTTTTTCTATATGGGTTAAGTTTAAAGCTAGGATTAGTTTTCTTTCCTCTTGCTTTATTTCTTTCCTCTTGTTATCTTTCTGAACAAATTGTGCATTCTCCTTTTTATCATGGATTCAGTAACAATATCTCACCTCATGCATTAAATAATATGTATGGAGTACTGTGGAAATAGTAAAGGGCTATACAAATAAAAGTCACCACAGTGTTTACAAGCATTTGGTGAGTATAGAAACAAACAAATGAACAAACAAAAAAACTGAAACTGTTTTTTGTTTTCTGATATTGAATAACTTGGTATTGGTCAGTAATGGAGTTATTTTTGCCTTGATTTTAGAATAAAATATGCAAATGATGAGACTCAGGGTGAAAATGAATGAACTGGGATTAAAATGACAAATAACAGAGAAATATGGAATAGGCAACCACACTGTCTCCACTCTTCACAAATGAGTAATCTTAAACAAATCACTTTACTTTGTGTTTTTCAGGTCTTAGTTCCTTTATCTGTAAAGGAGGGTATGAAAATAAGCATGCCTGAAGCCAGAGTCCCTGGAAAAGTAGCAACATTGAATCCCTGCCCATTTTTCAGATTTGTAATTTCATCATACATCTCTAACAATTCCTTAAAATTTGCACACAGTAAAGAGCTTCTGGAAAGAAAGGGACTTGATAAAATTTTTACCTAGTGATTTGAGGATTATTATATGAAAATATAATGGCATCCTGCACCATAGAGAAAATTAGGGAAATTTAGCTTCATGACATGATGATAAGAAATAGAACTTTGCACTTTCAAAGACAATAATCCTGTCATTGACTCGGATCTGCTCATAAAATTTACCTGCTTTCCACAGAGAACCCCTCTCAAAATCAATAAAAATAGGTCAACTCCCCGACATCTAATAGTAAAACTTACGAGTCTCATAGACAAAGAGAAAACCCTGAAAGCAGCTCGGGAGAAGAGATATGTAACCTACAATGGTAGAAACATTAGATTGGCAACAGACCTATCCACAGAGACCTGGCAGGCCAGAAATGACGGGCAGGATATATTCAGAGCACTAAATGAGAAAAATATGCAGCCAAGAATACTCTATCCAGCTAGGCTGTCATTGAAAATTGAAGGAGAGATAAAAAGCTTCCAGGGCAAACAAAAACTAAAGGAATTTGCAAACACAAAACCAGCCCTACAAGAAATCTTGAAAGGGGTCCTCTAAGCAAAGAGAGAGCCTAAAAGCAACATAGACCAGAATGGAACACAGACAATATACGGTAACAGTCACCTTACAGGCAATACAATGGCACTAAATTCCTATCTTTCAATAGTTACCCTGAATGTAAATGGGCTAAATGCCCCAATCAAAAGACACAGGCTATCAGACTGGATTAAAAAATAAGACCCATCGATATGCTGTCTGCAAGAGACTCATTTGAGACCCAAAGACACCCCCAGATTGAAAGTGAGGGGGTGGAAAACCATTTACCATGCTAATGGACACCAAAAGAAAGCTGGGGTGGCAATCCTTATATCAGACAAATTAGATTTTAAACCAAAGACTGTAATAAGAGATGAGGAAGGACATTATATACTACTTAAAGGATCTATCCAACAAGAAGATCTAACAATTGTAAATATCTATGCCCCTAACATGGGAGCAGCCAATTATATAAGGCAATTAATAACAAAAGCAAAGAAACACATCGACAACAATACAATAATAGTGGGGGACTTTAACACCCCCCTCACTGAAATGGACAGATCGTCTAAGCAAAAGATCAACAAGGAAATAAAGACTTTAAATGACACACTGGACCACATGGACTTCACAGACATATTCAGGACATTCCATCCCAAAGCAACGGAATACACATTCTTCTCAAGTGCCCATGGAACATTCTCCAGAATCGATCACATCCTAGGTCATAAATCAGGTCTCAACCAGTACCAAAAGATTGGGATCATTCCCTGCCTATTTTCAGACCACAATGCTTCGAAACTAGAACTCAATCACAAGAGGAAAGTCGGAAAGAGCTCAAATACATGGAGGCTAAAGAGCATCCTACTGAAGAATGAATGGGTCAACCAGGAAATTAAAGAAGAATTAAAAAAATACATGGAAACCAATGAAAATGAAAACACAACTATTCAAAATCTTTGGGATGCAGCAAAGGCAGTCCTAAGAGGAAAGTATACAGCAATATAAGCTTTTCTCAAGAAACAAGAAAGGTCTCAAATACACAACCTCACCCCACACCTAAAGGAGCTGGGGAAAGAACAGCAAATAAAATAAAGCCTAAACCCAGCAGGAGAAGAAAAATAATAAAGATCAGAGCAGAAATCAATGAAATAGAAACTAAAAGACCAGTAGAACAGATCAACGAAACTAGGAGCAGGTTCTTTGAAAGAATTAACAAGATTGATAAACCCCTGGCCAGACTTATCAAAAAGAGAAGAGAAATGACCCAAATCAACAAAATCATGAATGAAAGAGGAGAGATCACAACCAACACCAAAGAAATACAAACAATTATAAGAACATAGTATGAGCAACTCTATGCCAGCAAATTAGATAACCTGGAAGAGATGGATGCATTCCTAGAGATGTATCAACTACCAAAACTGAACCAGGAAGAAATAGAAAACCTGAACAGACCTATAACCACTAAGGAAATTGAAGCAGTCATCAAAAATCTCCCAAAAAACAAAAGCCCAGGGCCAGATGGCTTCCCAGGGGAATTCTACCAAACATTTCAAGAAGAATTAATACCTATTCTTCTGAAACTGTCCCAAAAAATAGAAACGGAAGGAAAACTCCTAAACTCATTTTATGAGGCCAGCATTACCTTGATCCCAAAACCAGACAAAGACCCCATCAAAAAGGAGAATTACAGACCAACATCCCTGATGAACGTGGATGCAAAAATTCTCACCAAAATACTAGCCAATAGGATCCAACAGTACATTAAAAGGATTATTCACCACGACCAAGTGGGATTTATCCCTGGGCTGCAAGGTTGGTTCAACATCCGCAAATCAATCAGTGTGATACAATACATTAACAAAAGAAAGAATAAGAATCATATGATCCTCTCAATAGATGCAGAAAAAGCTTTTGACAAAGCACAGCATCCTTTCTTGATCAAAACTCTTCAGAGTATAGGCATAGAAGGTACATACCTCAATATCATAAAAGCCATCTATGAAAAACCTACAGCGAATATCATTCTCAATGGGGAAAAACTGAGAGCTTTCCCCCTAAGGTCAGGAACGTGGCAGGGATGCCCACTATCACCACTGCTATTCAACATAGTATTGGAAGTCCTAGCCACAGCAATCAGACAACAAAAAGAAATCAAAGGCATCCAAATTGGCAAAGAAGAAGTCAAACTCTCACTCTTTGCAGATGATATGATACTTTATGTGGAAAACTCCAAAGACTCCACCGCAAAACTGCTAGAACTCATACAGGAATTCAGTCAAGTGGCAGGATATAAAATCAATGCACAGAAGTCAGTGGCATTCCTATATACCAACAACAAGACAGAAGAAAGAGAAATTAAGGAGTTGATCCCATTTACAATCCCACCCAAAACCATAAGATACCTAGGAATAAATCTAACCAAAGAGACAAAGGATCTGTACTCAGAAAACTATAAAATACTCATGAAAGAAATTGAGGAAGACACAAAGAAATGGAAAAACATTCCATGCTCATGGATTAGAATAAAAAATATTGTTAAAATTTCTATGCTACCTAGAGCAATCTATACATTCAATGCAATCCCTACCAAAATACCATCAACTTTTTTCACAGAGCTGGAACAAATAATCCTAAAATTTGTATGGAACCAGAAAAGACCCTGAATAGCCAAAGGAATGTTGGAAAACAAACAAACAAACAACAAAGCTTGTGGCATCACAATTCTGGACTTCAAACTCTTACAAAGCTGTAATCATCATACAGTATGGTACTGGCACAAAAACAGACACATAGATCAATGGAACAGAATAGAAAACCCAGAAATAGATCCTCAGCTCTATGGTCAACTAATCTTTGACAAAGCAGGAAAGAATATCCAATGGGAAAAAAAAGCAGTCTCTTCAATAAATGGTGCTGGGAAAATTGGACAGCTATATACAGAAGAATGAAACTCGTCCATTTCCTTAGGCCATACACAAAAATATACTAAAATGGATGAAAAACCTAAATGTGAGACAGGAATCCATTAAAGTCCCAGAGGAGAACAGAGTCAGCAACCTCTATGGCCTTGGCCACAGCAACTTCTTGCTAGACATATCTCCAAAGACAAAGGAAACAAAGGCAAGCATGAATGTTTTGGACTTCATTAAGAGAGTAAAGGAAACAGATGACAAAACCAAAAGGCAACTTACAGAATGGGAGAAGATATTTGCAAATGTCTTATCAGATAAAGGCCTAGTATCCAAAATCTATGAAGAACTTATCAAACAACACCCAAAAAACAAATAATCCAGTGAAGAAATGGGCAGATGACATGAACACATATTTTTCCAAAGAAGACATACAAATGGCCAATAGACACATGAAAAAATGCTCACCATCACTTGGCATCAGGGAAATCGAAATCAAAACCACAGTGGGATACCACCTCACTCCAATCAAAATGGCTAGAATTAATGACAGGAATCAACAAATGTTGGCGAGGATGTGGAGAAAGGGGCACCCTCTTACACTGCTTGTGGGAATGCAAACTGGTACAGCCACTCTGGAAAACAGTATAGAGGTTCCTCAAGACGTTAAAAATAGAGCTACCCTATGACCCAGCAATTGCACTACTGGGTATTTACCCCAAAGATACAAACGTAGTGATTCAAAGGGGCACCTGCACTCCAATGTTTATAGCAGCAATGTCCACAGTAGCCAAACTATGGAAAGAGTCATGATGTCCTTCAACAGATGAATGGATAAAGAAGATGTGGTATATATATATATATACACACACACACACACACACACAAAGGAATACTACTCAGCCATCAAAAAAAGAACTCCTGCCATTTGCAATGACGTGGATGGAACTAAAGGGTATTTTGCTAAGTGAAAAAAGTCAATCAGAGAAAAACAATTATATTATCTCATTCATATGTGGAGTTTAGGAAACAAAACAGGATCATAGCGGAAGAGACGGAAAAATAAAACAAGATGAAATCAGAGAGGGAGACAAACCATAAGAGACTCTTAATCATAGGAAACAAACTGAGGATTGCTGGAAGGGAGGGAGGTGGGGGATGGGGGATGGACGTTAAGGAGGGCACATGATGTAATGAGCACTGGGTATTTTATAAGACTGATGAATCACTGACCTATACCTCTGAAACTAATAATACATTATATGTTAATTAATTGAATTTAAATTAAAAAAAGGAGTTTATACTCGGTGAGAGGAGATGAGCAATTAACCAATAAATAAATAAGCTAAAAAATAAGAAAAAGTTCAGATACTAGTGAGTGAATGCAGGTATCTTTAGCTACACTAGTGTAGGTGATTAAGTAGATATTTTAGGCTGAGATCTGAATGATAGAATGATAATCATAATGAGAATGGAGGAAACTGCATTCCAGGATTATTGAATTGATGGCATAAATGCTCTAATGCATAATCAAGCAAGGAACCCAGACAGGACTCTGTATCTGGAATAAGCCCATGACAGTAAGAGTGGTAGGAGAAATTGGCAAGGAAGTAGGTAGGTCTGTTGGCTACCAAATGCCTACTCCTTCAGTTTTGCCTTGCTAGTCTCCATAATCAAGCAATTAAGCAGGTAATATGAAAAAAAAAAGATTTTCATGGCCCTAAATAGAGACACTTTAAGTGGTTTAAGTGGTAGAGTTGGAGAAAATAATAACATGCAACACAGACTGGCTTTCTAGAACTTACAGTGCATAGAGTGATCCCAGATCATAGTCCTGATTTTCTCTTATAGGCCTCCTCTTCCTTCTAGAATATGTAACAAACCTCAGAAAATTCAAAGATAGCCCTATAAGAGTTTCCAGAGTTGCATTTCAACAAAACTGTTTATTAAACAGCAAATCATTATCTTTAGAATAAAAATAACATCATCACTGTATGAATAAATATGTCCTCTGATCTCTTTCTAGAAAACTTCACCTCCTAGTCCTTTTGTAGAAAATTTAAAAAGTGTTAGCTACACAAAAATCAAAGCAAAATGTTTTGAATTTAAAATTTTACTAATTTTAAATAATGGTATGAGAACCTTAGCTAGCAGAACACTTACTTAAAAAAATACTTTTCTAAAAAGCAAAAAAAAATATAGGTACAATTTAAAAATTAATTACTGTTGCTTTGGAAATTGTTTATGATTAGTAAACTTATATTTTCTTTATGAGGCTTATAATCCTATCAAGGATCCAGGCTGTCCTTGAGAGGAGTGGGTTTTTCTCTAAAACTCAAATTAATCGAAAAGGAGGAAATAGATTCTAGTTTGTGAATAAAGCAGAATGGTGGATGACTTACTTTAAAATTTGTGATGGTTTTATTTTTCTTCTTATTGTTTTTTGGGGGAGGTATGTGTACACATAGGAGGACAATAGACATATACAGAAGTAAAATATTATTTTTTAAAAAAGATTTTATTTATTCATCCGAGACACAGAGATACACAGAGAGAGAGAGAGCATGAGCAGGGAGAGAGGCAGAGGGAGAGGGAGAAGCAAGCTCCCCGCTGAGCCAGGAGCCCAAAGTGGGGCTCAATCCCAGGACCCTGGGATCATGACGCTTAACCATCTGAGCCACCCAGGCGCCCCCAGATGCAAAATATTATGGTAAAATTGAAACACCTTGATGTATTAACCTCATTTTCTCCCACAGAGAATCAGAGTATGAATATGTTTTCCGTGCTAGTGCCATCTGAGACTTGACTGTGAGTTGCCTGGTTAACATTTCAGGGTCTTGTGGCCCCAGAGTTGGAGTGTTCACATAGGAACAAAGAAGGGACCAACACAGGAAGCACAAGTCTATGTGTCTAATTTTTCTTCATCTCAGACACTTCTTGAGTACCTTCTTTTCTCCTCCAGGCTCTCTTTCCTTTGTTTCCTTCTCTCTCTCTTTTTTTTAAATTTTATTTTATTATGTTATGTTAGTCACCATACAATAGATCATTAGTTTTTGATGTGGTGATCCACGATTCATTGTTTTCGTATAACACCCAGTGCTCCATGCAGTACGTGCCCTCCTTAATACCCATCAAGGGGCTAACCTATCCTCCCACCCCCCTCCCCTCGAAAAACCTCAATTTGTTTCCCAGAGTCCATAGTCTCTCATGGTTCATCTCTCCCTCCAATTCCCCCCTTCATTTTTCCCTTCCTTCTCCTAATGACCTCCATGCTATTCCTCATGTGCTACAAATAAGTGAAACCATATGATAATTGACTTTCTCTGCTTGACTTATTTCACTTAGCATAATCTCCTCCAGTCCCATCCATGTTGATGTAAAAGTTGGGTGTTCATCCTTTCTGATGGCTGAGTAATATTCCATTGTATATATGGACCACATCTTCTTTATCCATTCATCTGTTAAAGAGCATCCCAGCTCTTTCCACAGTTTGGCTATTGTGGACATTGCTGCTATGAACATTGGCCCTTCTTTTCACTACATCTGTGTCTTTGGGGTAAATATCCAGCAGTGTAATTGCTGAGTCATAGGGTAGCTCTATATTTAATTTTTTGAAGCACCTCCACACTGTTTTCCAAAGTGGCTGTACCAACTTGCATTCCCACCAACAGTGTAAGACGGTGCCCCTTTCTCCACAACCTCTCCAACATTTGTTGTTTCTTGCCCTGTCCATTTTGGCCATTCTAACTGGTGTAAAGTGGTATCTTAATGTGGTTTTGATTTGAATTTCCCTGATGGCTAATGATGATGAACATTTTTTCATGTGTCTGTTAGCCATTTGTATGTCTTCTTTGGAGAAGTGTCTGTTCATGTCTTCTGCCCATTTTTTGACTTGATTATTTGTTTTTTGGGTGTTGAGTTTGAGAAGTTCTTTATATATATTGGCTATCAGCCCTTTGTCTGTAGTATCATTTGCAAATATCTTCTCCCAATCTGTGGGTTGCCTCTTTGTTTTGCTGACTGTTTCCTTTGCTGTGCAGAAGCTTTTTATCTTGTTGAAGTCCCAAAAGTTCATTTTTGCTTTTGTTTCACTTGCCTTTGGAGATGTATCTTGAAAGAAGTTGCCGTGGCTGATGTCAAAGAGGTTATTGCCTATGTTCTCCTCTAGGATTTTGACGGATTCTTGTCTCACATTGAGGTCTTTCATCCATTTTGAGTTTATCTTTGTGTATGGTGTTAGAGAATGTTCGAGTTTCATTCTTCTGCATGTGACTGTCCAATTTTCCCAGCACCATTTATTGAAGAGACTGTCTTTTTTCCATTGCATATTTTTTCCTGCTTTGTCAAAGATTATTTGACCATAGAGTTGAGGGTCCATATTTGGGCTCTCTATTCTGTTCCACTGGTCTATGTGTCTGTTTTTGTGCCAATACCATGTTGGTGATCACTGCTTTGTAATATAGCTTGAAATCGAGCAACATGATGCCCCCAACTTTTTCTTTTTCAATATTTCCTTGGCGATTTGGGGTATTTTCTGATTCCATACAAATTTTAGGATTGTTTGTTCCAGCACTTTGAAAAATGTCATTGGAATTTTGATCGGGATGGCATTGAAGGTATAGATTGCTCTGGGTAGCATAGACATTTTAACAATGTTTATTCTTCCGATCCATGAGCATGGAATGTTTTTCCATCTTTTTGTGTCTTCTTCAATTTCTTTCATGAGTGTTCTGTAGTTCCTAGAGTATAGATCTTTTACCTCTTTGGTTAGGTTTATTCTGAGGTATCTTATGGATTTTGGTGTTATTGTAAATGGAATTGTTTCTCTAATTTCTCTTTCTACAGTTGCGTTGTTAGTGTATAAGAAAGCAACTGATTTCTGTGCATTAATTTTGTATCCTGCCACATTACTGAATTGCTGTATGAGTTCTAGTAATTTGGGGGTGGAGTCTATTGGGTTTTCCACATAAAGTATCATGTCATCTGCAAAAAGAGTTTGCTTTCTTCTTTGCCAATTTGAATACGTTTTATTTCTTTTTGTGGTCTGATTGTTGTTGCTAGGACTTCTAGTACTATGGTGAAAAATAGTGGTGAGAGTGGGCATCCTTGATGTGTTCCTGAACTTAAGGGAAATGCTCTCAACTTTTCCCCCTTGAGGATGATATTTGCTGTGTGTTTTTCATAGATGGATTTTATGAACTTGAGGAATGTTCCCTCTATCCCTATACCCTGAAGAGTTTTAATCAGGAAAGGATGCTGTAATTTGTCAAATGCTTTTTCTGCATCAATTGAGAGGACCATATGGTTCTTCTCTCTCCTCTTATTAATGTTTCTATCACACTGATTGATTTGAGAATGTTGAACCACCCTTGCATCCCAGGGATAAATTGCACTTGGTCATGGTGGATGATCCTTTTAATGTATTGTTGGATCCTATTAGCTAGGATTTTTTGAGGGTTTTGGAATCCATATTCATCAGGGATATTGGTCTGAAATTCTCCTTTTTGATGGGGTCTTTGCCTGGCTTGGGGATTAAGGTAATGCTGGCCTCATAGAATGAGTCTGGAAGCTTTCCTTCTGTTTCTATTTTCTGAAAAAGCTTCAGTAGAATAGGTATTATTTCTTCTTTGAATGTTTGGTAGCATTCCCCAGGGAATCCAGCAGGTCCTGGACTCTTGTTTTTTGATCACTGCTTCAATCTCATTACTGGTTATTGGCCTATTCAGGTTGTCAATTTCTTCCTGTTTCAGTCTTGGCAGTTTATAGGTTTCCAGGAAGGCATCCATTTCATCCAGATTGCTCAATTTATTGGCATATAGTTGTTGATAATAATTTCTTTTTTTTTGATAATAATTTCTAATAATTGTTCTTATTTCCTTGGTGTTAGTCATGATCTCTCCACTTTCGTTCATAATTTTATTAATTTGGGTCATTTCTCTTTTCTTTTGGAGAAGTCTGGCCAGTGGTTTATCGATCTTATGAATTCTTTCAAAGAACTAGCTTCTAGTTTTGTTGATCTGATCTACTGTGTTTCTGGTTTCTAGTTCACTGATCTCTGCTCTAATCTTAATTATTTCTCTTCTAATGCATGGCTTAGCCATCCTTTGTTGTTTTTTCTCCAGTTCTTTAAGGTGTAGAGTTAGTTGGTGAATTTGGGATTTTTTCTATTTTTTTGAGTGAGGCTTGGATGGCTATGTATTTCCCCCTTAGGACCACCTTTGCAGTATCCCATAGGTTTTGGACCAATGTGTTTTCATTGTCATTGGTTTCCATGAATTGTTTAAGTTCTTCTTTGATTTTCTGGTTGACCCAAACATTCTTGAGCAGAGTGGTCTTTAGTTTCCAAGTGTTTGAATTTCTTCCAAACTTTTTCTTGTGATTGAGTTCCAGTTTTAAAGCATTATGGTCTGAGAATATGAAGGGAATAATCTCAATCTTTTGGTATCAGTTGAGACCTGATTTGTGACCCAGTATATGGTCTATTCTGGAGAAAGTTCCATGTGCGCTCGAGAAGAATGAGTATTCTGTTGTTTTAGGGTGGAATGTTCTATATATATCTATGAGGTCCATCTGGTCCAGTGTGCCATTCAAAGCTCTTGTTTCTTTGTTGATTTTCTGCTTAGATGATATGTCTATTCCTGAGAGTGGAGTATTGAGGTCTCCTACAATTAACATATTATTATCAATATGACTCTTTATTTTGGTTAACAGTTGGCTTATGTAGATGGCTTCTCCCATGTTGAGGGTGTAGATATTTACAATTGTTAGATCTTCTTGTTGGATAGACCCTTTAAGAATGATATAGTGTCCCTCTGTGTCTCTAACTACAGTCTTTAGTTTAAATCTAATTTGTCTGATATAATAATTACTACCTCAGCTTTCTTTTGAGATCCACTGGCATGGAAGATGGATCTCCATCCCTTCCCTTTCAGTCTGGATGTATCTTTAGGTTCCAAATGAGTCTCTTGTAGACAGCATATGGATGGGTCCTGTCTTTTTATCCAATCTGCAACCCTGTGCTGTTTTATGGGAGCATTTAGGCTGTTCACGTTGAGGGTGATTATTGCAAGATATGAATTTATTGTCTTCATGTTGCTTGTGAAGACCTTGTTTATATCGATTGTCTGTCTAAGTTTCTGTTCTATTTCACTCTTGGGGTCTTTCTCCTTTTATAGAACCCCCCCCCCCTTAATATTTCTTGCAGGGCCGGCTTACTGGTCACATATTCTTTCAGTTTCTGCTGGTCTTGGAAGCTCTGCATCTCTCCATCCATTCTAAATGACAGTCTTGCCAGATAAAGTATTCTTGGCTGCATGTTCTTCTCGTTTAGTACCCTGAATATGTCTTGTCAGCCCTTTCTGGCTTGCCAGGTTTCTGTGGATAGGTCTGACGTTATTCTGATGTTCCTCCTTCTGTACGTAAGGAATCTCTTCCCCCTAACTACCCTTAAGATGGTTTCCTTGGTTCTAAGATTTGCGAGTTTTACTATTACATGCCAGGGTGTTGGCCTGTTTTCCTTGACCTTGGGAGGGGTTCTCTCTGTCTCTCAGACACGAATGTTTGTTTCATTCCCCAGATTAGGGAAGTTCTCAGCTGCAATTTGCTCAAATATATCTTCTAGTCCTCTCTTTATCTCTCCACCCCCTCCGGGATCCCAATAATTCTGACACTGGAATGTTTCTTGGTGTTACTTATTTCTCTGATTCTATCTTCCTGGATTCTGACTTGTTTTTCCCTGGCCTCCTCTTTTCCCTTCTTGTCTTTTAATTGGTCTTCCAGATCACTAATTCGTTCTTCTGTCTCACTTACCGTAGCTGTTAGATTATCTAGATTAAATTGGATCTCATTGATAGTGTTTTTAAGTTCTGCCAATTCAGCTTTCATTTCTGCCTTTAGAGATTCTATGTTGCCATTAATTGATTTCTCCATTCTAGCTAATGTCTTCACAATTGCTAGCCTGAATTCCATCTCTGACATCTTGGTTATATCTGAATCCATTTGTAAATCTGTGGCATAAGTCATAATCTCTGAGTCTTTCCTATTTTGGGGCTTCCTGCACCTAGTCATTCTGTTGAGAGGTGGTTGAGGGGATGTATAGAGTTTAAATTATTGGCCACAACCCAAGCAAGATGCACCTGTTTTCTAGGGACCTCAGGGCTGCCTGCTTCTTGTTTTCCCAGCCTGTCTTCTGGGAGAGGGGCCTGCTGTGCTGTTACTCAGGCAACACTGTTTGGGCAGAGTTGCCCTGCCCCCTGTAGTGGGGGATGGGCTCAGTGAAAACTGTTTTTTGGGGGCTTTTATTCTCTGACAGCTTTCCCTGGCAGCTTTCCATGTCTCTTCCAAGAGTCAGAGCAGAAGAGATAATTTCCAGCCCTCTGCCTCAGAGCAGAGAGATCACAGTCTGTTCTTCAATGAGTTCTCCAGGCCACACTATGTCTGTTTCTGTCTGTGCTGCAGCATCCTGGATTGTGCACCCCTCAGCAGGGCTCCCATTCGTCACCTCCAGGTTGGGGAATGTCTCTGCCCTTTGTGCTTCTAAAACCACCAGCCACCCTCAGTTCACACATGTGGCCCCTCCATTCAGGGTTTCCCTCCAGAGGGCTGCCTTAAAGTCTTTTCGCTGTTGCTATCAGTCTGTGAGTCTGTGCCCCGACCCCAGCATGGGAGGCTATCACTCACTGCAGTGTCAGATCCCCACAGCCAAGATCCCTCTTGCTGCCATTTATCCTCCAATATCTGCCCACGGAATCACGGCTCCCCGCTTTGTACATTGAAACCAACTGCCTGTGATATTCTGTTTGTAGAGTTCCAGATCTATCTTCTTATATCTCAGGCTGATTTCGTGGGTGTTCAGCTGGTAGATATCCAGCTCAATTCCAGGGACTGGTTGTAATAGGGTCCCCTACTCCACTGCCATCTTTTCCCCCCAAGGGTCTTCTGTTTCCTTCTCTTTTGTATTAGCTCTGTAGCTTTTCTTCCTGATCTCTACTCTTGCCAGTGTGCTTAAGCTGCCTCTATCTTTCCCAAATAAACTTGTTTTAAATGTACTTGCCAAGGCAATAAAGACTTACACATTAAATTTCTCAGGAGTTGCAATAGACTCAATATTTGTGTCCTCACCTAGTTTATATGTTGAAATCATACCCCCCAATATGGTAATATTAGAAAGTAGAGCCTTTGGGAGTTAATTACATCATGGGGGTATTGTATTAATGTCTTAATACAAGTAACTCCAAAGAGATCTCTCACCCTCTTTCTGTCATATGAACACACAGTGAGAAGGTAGCCATCTATATACCAGGAAGTGGGCCTTCACTAGATACCAAATCTGCCAGCACCTTGGTCTTGAACTTCCCAGCCTCCAGAAATGTGAGAAATAAATGTTTTTTGTTTAAGCTACCCAATCTATGGTATCTTGTTACAGCAGCCTGAAGTGACTAAGATAGAGAAGTTTGGTGGAAAAGAAGCCTACAATAAGAGAACCACTCATAACGAGAAAGAGTGGACTGCTAATGAGAATTAGGCACGAATGGAAGGTAGAAAGAGCTTTTATCAGATTCAAGGGAGCCCATTTTTTTAATGGTTATAATCTTTTGACATGAGCTAGAAGAAAATGTGGAGCAGGATCTTCCAGTATCTTTCATTTTGATCACTTTATCACTTCCCACTGGACTTGACCCATGCAGCAAAATTTCTTTTACTCCTATCTCTTGTCCCCTTTCTACTGGGTTACTTTTTTCCCCTCTGCTGACTACACGTCATAACTTTATTCTACTTGTAAACATTTCACGTCTCACCTCCCTCTTCAATTTCAGCATCCTCTCTCTTTCAATGTTTTCCAAACATATCTCTCATGAGGAATAACATGACTTTAAAAGTCATGGACGTTAGGAGAAGGAAGGGAAAAATGAAAGGGGGTAAATCAGAAGGGGAGATGAACCATGAGAGACTATGGACTCTGAGAAACAAACTGGGGGGATGGGTTAGCCCGGTGATGGGTATTAAGGAGGGCACGTATTGCATGGAGCATTGGGTGTTATATGCAAACAATGAATCATGGAACACTACATCAAAAACTAATGATGTGCTGTATGGTGATTAACATAACATAATAAAATTAAAAATAAAAACCACTCACAAAGCAGTACATTTCTAAACGTATACTATGCAAATAAAGGAGTATTTATAGAGGGACAGTGCTATGTTAAAAAGGTAATAATTAGTGTGTTGGTTTTGTAACCCAAGATGTTAGAAAAGGAATAATGCATCTATGTAGAAAAAGGAAATAAAATGCAGAACACTTACAAATAGAAAATATATGAGCAATGGAGAAGGCCAACAAAACCCAAAGTAAGTTTTATGAAGACTAATGAAATATATACATTTCTAACAAGGTAGATCAAGAAAGAGAGGAGAGAGAGATGAAAGGAATAAACTATTTTTTAAAGAAGTAATGAGATTTGAGTGTTTATTATCTTTGTTTATAATATAAATAATTTGATAGCATGTAATTTTTAATTTTTTTATTAAATTCAATTAGCCAACATACATCATTAGAAAGGAATAAACTTTAGATGAATAATACAATATTGACACAGATATAATAAATATTAAAGTCTTATGAATAACAATATTAATAAATTTGACAAAAGTAACATAAAAAAAGTCATGAACTGGAAAACAGGATCCCTGGAATTCTCATTCTTAGCATCGCTATCAATCACTGGTGATGGGCCCTGGGGAAAGACAATTCTCTAGGCCTCTATTTTTAAATTTTTTCTATGTCCCTTTAGCACTGACATTATGGAGTGTAGCACTTAGTTTATTTTATAACTATTTCCTTTCTTTTCAAGATTACTAGCTAATTCAACCAAGCTTGAAATAATCTAAAATATTGCTACTTAAAGAATGGCCCATTCACCCACTGAAGGACATCTAGGCCCCTTCCACAGTTTGGCTATTGCAGACATTGCTGCTATGAACATTGGGGGGCATGTGCTCCTTCCTTTCACTACATCTGTATCTTTGGGGCAAATTGTTGGGTTGTAGGGTAGTGCAGTTGCTGGGTTGTAGGGTAGTTCTATTTTTAACATCTTGAGTAACTTCCATAGTGTTTTCCAGAGTGGCTGTACCAACTTACATTCCCACCAACAGTGTAAGAGGGTGCCCCTTTCTCCACATCCTCGCCAACATTTGTTGTTCCTTATATTGTTAATTTTAGCCATTCTCACTGGTGTGAGGTGGTATCTCATTGTGGTTTTGATTTATATTTCCCTGATGCCAAGTGAGGGTGAACACTTTTTCATGTGTCTATTGGCCATTTGTATGTTTTCTTTGGAGAAGTGTCTGTTCATGTCATCTGCCCATTTCTTGACTGGATTATTTGTTTTTTGGGTGTTGAGCTTGAGAAGTTCTTTATAGATCTTAGATACCAGCCCCTTACCTGTGATGTCATTTGCAAATATCTTCTCCCATTCCATAGATTGCCTTTTAAAAAGTTTTTTTGATTGTTTCCTTTCCTGTGCAGAACTTTTTATCATGATGAAGTACCCATAGTTCATTTTCGCTTTTGTTTCCCTTGCCTTTAGAGACCTGTCTTGCAAGAAGTTATGGCACCCAAGGTCGAAGAGGTTGCTGCCTGTGTTCTCCTCTATGATTGTGATGGATTCCTGTCTCACATGTGGTTCCTATATATAATGGAATATTACTCAGCCATCAGAAAGGATGACTATCTACCATTTACATCGACATGGATGGAACTGGAGAGTATTATGCTAAGTGAAATAAGTCAATCAGAGAAACACAATTATCATACGGTTTCACTCATATGTGGAACATAAGGAATAGTGCAGAGGACAATGGGGTAGGGGGTGGAAACTGAATGAGAAGAAATCAGAGAGGGAGACAAACCATATGAGACTCTTCACTCTGGGAAACAAACTGAGGGTTGCAGAAAAGGAGGTGGGTGAGAGGTTGGGGTAACTGGGTGATAGGCATTAAGGAGAGCACATGATGTGATGAGCACCTAAGTGTTATACTGACCTGATGAATCACTGAACATTATATCAAAAACCAATGATGTAATATACCTCAGCTAATTGAATTTAAATAAAAATTTTAAAAAAGAGTGAGAGAAAAAAAGAATGGCCCATGGCCAATGAACATGGGCATCACCAAGCAACTTGTTCAAAATTTCAAGCCCCAGACCTGCTGAGTCAGGATCTGTATTTCAATGAGGTTTCCAAAGGATTTATATTCACTTTCAAGTTTAGAAGGACTTATCTAAAATGTATTTGGGGGGGAGCTGGGTAGCTCAGTCAGTTAAGCATCTAACTCTTGGTTTCTGCTCAAGTCATGATCTCAGGGTTGTGAGATTGAGCACCACATTGGGCTCCACGCACAGCGGGGACTCTTCTTACCCTGTGCCCCTCCCCCCACTTGTGCACTCTCTCTCTCTCCGCTTCTCTCTTTCAAATAAATAAATAAATCTTTAAAAATTTTTTAAATAAAATAAAATAAAATGTACTTGGGCATTGAGTTTAAAAACTTGTGAGTACAGTTCCTGGCAGTCTGAAGGAATAAGTCCCATCTGGGTCACATGATGGAAGGTGTCCAGCAGATTCAGAGACGCCAGTTGTATGTGTGTGTGGTTATAGTTTTTACCATTGACATCAGTGACCTCAGAGCTTCCTCCTAGTGCTACACCAGGAATGGTGTCACTGTGCAAAATTCAGGACTGTGTCTTTTACCAGCAACAATGGGCCAAGTATTCCTCCTGTGATAAAGGAAAGATCAGTAACAAATGAGCTCAAAGGAAAACGGTCCTAGTTCTTTAAGGACTCATTATGGAAAGAGAAGTTGGTTGTGTGTGCTCAGGTCATTGTGATCTATGAGTAGAAGTTATGGAAAGGCAAAAAAAAAAAAATTAAGTAATCATTACTCTCCATTAATGCAATAAACTGCCTCAAGAAATCCTGAGTTTCTATTAATGGAAGCATTTTAACTGAGTCTTGATGATCAATTATCAGGATACTATAGAAAATGCTTCTACATTACATAGGAGATTGTGGTTTTACAAAGTCTAATATAGTTTTACTTACTACACTGTTATAATTTTAGGGTTACAATTCAATGCTCAATGTTTTCACCATCATCATCTTCCTCCTCGTCATTTTCATAATTTTCACTAACATTTCTCTCGTGCTCATAATAAATCAGGCATTGTGCCAAATATGTATGTGTGTGTGTATTTAATTTTTTTAACAATCCCAGGAAATAGGTAATAATAGATAATATAATTAATATTTCCATTGATAAATGAGAAAACCAAGCTTACAAAGATTGAGAATCCTGCTTTTAAACTACGAGGATTAAGAAGAAATCAGTGGTTGTCAAGGGACTAGCAGTAGGGACAGGATCTTATTACAGAAGGGTACAAAAGATTTTGGGGGTGATGGAATTGTTTTGTTCATGATGGTGGTTACATGGTTGAATGCATTTATCAAGACTCATAGAACTATACACTAAAAAGGGTAAATTGTACAATGTAAATTAGTTCCTAATAAACCTGATTTTTAAAATTTTGCCTTTGATCATACAGCTAGTTAATACTTTTCTGCGAGCTGAAATATAAGTTTGGATTGTAACGTTATTTGGTCCTTGCCTGAGACCTATATTTTGAGTCAGGTGCCATATTTGCAACTGTGTTGCCTGGCCTAGGTCTGAAGTCTTTGTGGATACCCTTCCAGGGATGCCTAAGTCATAATATCTACCACATTGTACTGTATCTGTCACTGTATTCATCTCTGTAATTCACTTTTTTATTCATGGCTCCCAGACTTGCTACACTCTGATTAACTTTAAAAATGAGTTATTTTCTTTATCTCTATAATTGTAATTATCTCTATAATTCTAGTTTCTTTCACAATACCCGATTCAGGCAAAATGAGTCTTTTCCTCAATAAATAGCATTAGGAAAATTGAGATTTTTCAGCATAAGGAAATATTTCAGATAGTAACTGCTGCTCAGAAATGGACCAAGTGCCCATTAGAACAAGGATGGCTTATATCAGAGAACAAAGTATTTCTAATCAACTTTTACTAAATTTATCAAAGTTCCCAAATTAAAAAAAAAGCTCAATGATTTCACCAAAGGCATGAGGAAACTTGTTTAAATAGATTTATAAATACAGAACATTATGAGAGATGAGAGAGTTTTGCTTTGCTTCTACTTCCATTCAGCTTTTCTTCTGTGCCTACTTTCATGAACGTAGAGATTCCTACTGAGAGCAAGTTAAGGGAAAGATTTAGAGGAAACTGTTGTATTAAGTCATTAAGAATAATCAATTTTATTAAAATTATATTTTATAATCACCGTGTCTAAATATATTTTTCAGATCATTTGTTGTATTGCAACTGAAAATTTTTACAAGTCAAATAATCTAAAGTGATGAATGCTATTTTATTAGCAATGATAAGAAAAAAATGGGTAAGAGGTTAAATAAACTGAAGTTGTGAACTTTTTAGAAAAGCAAATAATGTAATTTCTGTTTTCTTCACCCATATTTGAGATACCCAGGTCAGATCTGCATACACTACACTAATTTCTGAACCTTTTATAGATGACAATAAGGTAAACATGACTATGAATGCAAGATGCTGAAACCCTCACAGCACCAAAACCACAAAGACAGAACGTGATTAAATGTGTACTCAAGGACAGAGTCCTGTAGGAATTGAGGCTGTCAGCTCTCTGCAGCGAAAGTGGTTCAGATCACTTCAAGGTAGGTAGCATAACATAGGGAAAGTCATACAGAAGCACCAGAGCTCTCCTTTTACCTAACTGCATAAACAAGTCACTACATGTTAGGCTTTTTTTTTTTTCTTTCTGACCTGCAACATGAAAGTTACACAATTACTTGAATAGATTTCAGGACAAATCTGATATTATATCAATAGGTAATGTATTAAAAATTTCAAATGCAATTCTGATCTGACATTAGGAGTGCCTGGAAAATTCCTTGTTTTTAATATTTGCATGAATTTTGAAATGTCAAGCCATTGTGAAAATGTCTTTTGCAGCTTTCCAATGTCTGGCCAATGACAACCAACAGCAATCCATGTGAATTGAGCAAGATAAAGACATCTTAAAATAGAGAAAATCTTGCCCCATAGAACTTGTGTCACTATGAAAATGGCAAAATATCAAAGAATGATTTCTTATAGTTGCTCAATAGTGTTAGAAAGGTTAAATAAAAGGGGAAAATTGCCTAATATGTACTTCTCCTCCAAAACATAAAATTAGCAGTCACATGAAATGACTCTATAAAACCAGGAAGTCCTAAAATAGAAAATTAAATAATTAAATATCTACTGGAATAAAGTGCCACAAACATGAAAATATGCAAATTAAATTCTATAGGAGACAAGAAAATCAGAAAATTGCCTTGCCCAGTGTGTAACAAGATTTGATAGTACATATTTAATTCACACTATGAGAGGTGACAGCATAGGATCATAAAAATAAGTTTACTTAAACAATTTATTTAGCATTATCAACAATATGCTTTTTCGGTACAGTGTTTTACAATTTAAGAAGTGTTCACACACATTATCTTATTTGAGACTCAGCAGAACTCTGAGATAAGTAGAGTATTGTTATCCCATTTAGACACCTGTCCCTACCTCCCTCCCTTGGTGAAAATGGGAATGACCCACATTAATCAATAAACAAATCCTAAAGGTCATGTAAACTTGTGTGCATTATGAAGCCAGCTGATGACCACCTTTCTCATTTCCATTCCTGGACCTGAAAGAAGTGACATACAATCTCCAAATTAAAAGCTGTGTCACAGGGTACCTGACTGGCTCAGTTGGTGGGGCATGCAACTCTTGATCTCGCGGTTGTGAGTTCAAGCCCCATGTTGGGTGTAGAGGTTATTTAAAAATAAAATATTTTTTAAAAAGCTGTGTCACTTGCAGATAGCTAGAGGTAAATGGAAAAACTGGGTCTCTATTATCAGAAAGCTGCACTTCTAAGCATGAGACATAGCAAATCCTGACCATTTAGAGGCTGTTTGCACTTATGTGAAATATTGACAATGATAAAATCACCACCAGACTTGTAGTGAGAACTGCACCTATTTATTTAATCAACACTTGAGGCCAGAGTGACATCATCAATATAGCAGCATAGGAGGCTCCTGCTTCTGCCTCCTCACAAAGATCAACAATTACACAGCTATCCTTGAACAAAAACCTCTGGGAGAACTCTGGAATCCATTTAAGAAACTTTGGCAACACAGTGGAATAAAAAACCTGAATATAAGTACACAAGATGAGAAGGAAGACAGCTTTATTTTCCCTACTTCATCCCATCCCCAAACTGGCATTGCTCATTGCCAAGAGGGAACTCCCCACCTAGAATGAGATCCAGTTTTCCTCAGCAAAAATGAATTGAGTGATCCAGTAGCTTCCCAAGCTTTTCAGAGTACTGCATGAAGGTTCTGCTTCTATTTTATTCCACCCAGACCAGCAAAACTGAGATGTGTAGAGATGGCTAGGAGCAATGAAGAGTAGCAGGGGATACTGATAGCATCCATACATGTAAGTGATTGGGGTTCACAGTAACCTGCTCTGTATACAAACCCAGCAGGTTTTGCTAATGAGGAAAAAATCAACAGTCTGCATAGCCGCTGCAAACACCCTATAGATTTTCCCAGCTTTCCCAAGTATTTAAATTCACAGACTCCAGCCACCAGAGTCCCCACCTCTACCTTCTGCTCCCAGTCCAGGAATCACAACAACAGCCAGCCATACTTCTACAGCTATGTAAGTGCAAGACACTAGTCTAGGTCCTTGTGAATAACTCCCACAGCTGTGTGTGTGCTTCAGTCTAGCCCCACTAGTTGTGTGCCTGCACACTGCCAGCTTGACACTCACCACCAGCTTTCACTGTGTATGCACACCCAGGAAATACTGC
This sequence comes from Mirounga angustirostris, assembly GCF_029215605.1. Lineage (NCBI taxonomy): Eukaryota > Metazoa > Chordata > Mammalia > Carnivora > Phocidae > Mirounga > Mirounga angustirostris. Next base: position 161,472,315 of record NW_026991710.1, on the reverse strand, counting down.
GGCCACAGGAGAGAACATCTGGCAGCCATGGCCACAACAGATGCTTCTGGGCCAAGATAAGACCCTATTTTCTGTCACTGGCTATACCACTGTGATCACCTGCAAAGCTAACCTCTACAGCTGAGCACCTGAATTCTGTCATCCCAACCCCCTCACCCTACTGCACTGCCATGTGCAGGGAACAAGCCCCAGCAGCCAGGGTTGTAGGTGCCAATAGCCAGGATCTCTGAAATTGCAGTGTAACAGCCGCTGCCTATCCTGGGCTGAATAATTACATGTGTCTGCACCTGGCAACTGCCACTAAATAGGCACCTGCTGCTGGTCCCCACAGCCAAATATGTGCGCACCACCAGCTCTGGATAGATCCCTGCCTGCAGTGGTCCCTACCTACTGGAGCTGGAGGCACAGCTGAGAAACCCAATAGCCCTTGCAGCCACTATGGACACGTGGTAGCATTCACCAAGAACCACACATTTGCAAGGCTGTGGACCTAGTGGCCTGAGTTGAAGAGACATGCCTCTGTGCCACCACACATCTCCCATTTGATGCCTACCACTAGGCCCAGGGATGCAACACACTCCAGTGTGACTCCCACTTGAGAGTGGAAGTCTTTTTTTCCAAAGTCATTCTATAAAGCTCAGAAGAGGTGATTGCTTCTTCAAATGCACAAACACCTCCACAAGCCCACAGGGATCAGGGAGAGGGAAACATGATTCCACCAAAGGAATACTGTGAACCTCTAGTAACGGAACCCAAAGAAATGGAGATAAAGGAATTACCTAACAAATAATTCAAAATAATTGTTCTCAAGTTGCTCAGAAAGCTCTAAGAGAATAGAGATAAACAATTAACAATATCGTGAAAGAAAAAAAAAACAAGAAACAAAAAGCAAAACCAATATCAGGAAAGCAATACAAGAACAATATAACAAGTTCAATAAGAGAGGGCGCCTGGGTGGCTCAGTTGGTTAAGCGACTGCCTTCGGCTCAGGTCATGATCCTGGAGTCCCTGGATCGAGTCCCACATCGGGCTCCCTGCTCGGCAGGGAGTCTGCTTCTCCCTCTGACCCTCCCCCCTCTCATGTATTCGCTCTCTCTCATTCTCTCTCTCTCAAATAAATAAATAAAAATCTTTAAAAAAAACATAATAACCAGAAATATTGGCACTGAGGAATACAATGACTGAATTAAAGAATTCAGTAGACAGCTTCCAAATCAGTTTTGAAAAAACAGAAGAAAAAAAATCAGTGCGCACAAAGACAGACCAATTGAAAATTTCCAACTTGAGGAAAAAATAAAAGAATGAAAAATAGTAAAGAACAAATGACCTATGGTATACCAAGAAAAGAACCAATTTGAAAATTATCAGAATTTCAGAAGAAGAGAGAGAAGGGGCCAGAAGTCTTATTTAAAGAAATAATGATGAGCTGGGAGTTAAGATGGCAGGCAGAGCAGTGGGGGGACCATATGCTTGCCTCATCCCTCAAGCACAGCTAGATAAATATCAAATCATTCCAAACACCCAAGAAATTGATCTGAATGCTGAGAGAACAAACTGCAGAATGAGAGGGAGAAAAGAAGCCACATCATGTAAGATAGTAGCTGCAGAGGTGTGATTCCAGGGAGAAAAAAATCTCAAGTGCTGTGGAGGGGAGGGAGACTTGATCTCAGAGAGAGGAGAGAGAGATAGAGAAACGGAGAGAAAGCAGTGCACATGTGGTTGCACAAGAGAAACACTTCCCCAAAACCATTGACTTGGCAAACTAGAGGGGCTGATTATCCCAAGTTATTACAAAGAACAGAGATCAAAGTCTGAAGTTGTGGAAGTCCGTGGCACTGCTGGGGAGGGAACCACAGGCCCAAGAGCAGACAGCGTGGACTGAGGATCCCCTGCAACACACTGCGAGAGATAGGTCCCCTTTTTGGAGTGCATTTGGGAGAGGTGGTATGGCCTCTAAGGGGACAAAAGAGATGGAGGGGGACAAAATGCTGTCCTGTTCATTAGCATAGGAACAGAGACACCTGATAAGGGCAGCAAACCTTAGTGCCAGCTTCTTTCTACACTTTATCATAGACTCTGATCCTCTGTAATTCCTGCAACTTCTTTTCTAGGACAAACAGACACCTGCCACAGCATGGAAAGATCCTCCCACTGAGGATCAGCATGAGTCCATGCTGCTCTGGGTTCTGAAAATTTGGAGTTTTGAAACCAAGCCACATGCCTGAGACAAAACACAGAAATACTGTGGAAGCATCTATTGCTAGCCTGATTTGTCTTCCCTTGTAGATTAAGGATTTCTTTTCTCTTGCTGTTTTCAGGATTCCTTCCTTATCTCTATATTTTGCAAATTTTACTATGATATGTCTTGGTGTTGGCTGGCTTGTGTTGATATTTTTTTTTCATTTTTTTTATTCTTATGTTAATCCCCATACATTACAACATTAGTTTTAGATGAAGTGTTCCATGATTCATTGTTTGTGCACAACACCCAGTGCTCCATGCAGAATGTGCCCTCCTCAATACCCACCACCAGGCTAACCCATCCTCCCACCCCCCTCCCCTCTAGAACCCTGTTTGTTTTTCAGAGTCCATCGTCTCTCATGGTTCGTCTACCCCTCCGATTTCCCCCGCTTCATTCTTCCCCTCCCGCTACCTTCTTCTTCTTCTTCTTTTTTTTTTCCTTAACATATATTGCATTATTTGTTTCAGAGGTACAGATCTGAGATTCAACAGTCTTGCACAATTCACAGCACTTACCAGAGCACATACCCTCCCCAGTGTCTATCACCCAGTCCCCCCATCCCTCCCACCCCAACCCCCACTCCAACAACACTCAGTTTGTTTCCTGCGATTAAGATTTCCTCATATCAGTGAGATCATATGATACATGTCTTTCTCTGTTTGACTTATTTCACTCAACATAATACCCTCAAGTTCCATCCACGTCGTTGCAAATGGCAAGATCTCATTCCTTTTGATGGCTGCATAATATTCCATTGTATATATATACCACATCTTCTTTATCCATTCATCTGTCGATGGACATCTTGGCTCTTTCCACAGTTTGGCTATTGTGGACATTGCTGCTATAAACATCGGGGTGCACATACCCCTTCGGATCCCTACTTTTGTATCTTTGGGGTAAATACTCAGTAGTGCAATTGCTGGATCATATGGTAGCTCTATTTTCAACTTTTTGAGGAACCTCCATACAGTTTTCCAGAGTGGCTGCACCAGTTTGCATTCCCACCAACAGTGTAGGAGGGTTCCCCTTTCTCCGCATCCCCGCCAACATCTGTCGTTTCCTGACTTGTTAATTTTAGCCATTCTGACTGGTGTGAGGTGGTATCTCATGGAGGTTTTGATTTGGATTTCCCTGATGCCGAGCGATATTGAGCACTTTTTCATGTGTCTGTTGGCCATTTGGATGTCTTCTTTGGAAAAATGTCTGTTCATGTCTTCTGCCCATTTCTTGATTGGATTCTTTGTTCTTTGGGTGTTGAGTTTGATGAGTTCTTTATAGATTTTGGATACTAGCCCTTTATCTGATATGTCATTTGCAAATATCTTCTCCCATTCTGTTGGTTGTCTTTTGGTTTTGTTAACTGTTTCCTTTGCTTTGCAAAAGCTTTTTATCTTGATGAAGTCCCAATAGTTCATTTTTGCCCTTGCTTCCCTTGCCTTTGGCGATGTTTCTAGGAAGAAGTTGCTTCGGCTGAGGTCAAAGAGGTTGTTGCCTGTGTTCTCCTTTAGGATTTTGATGGACTCCTGTCTCACATTGAGGTCTTTCAACCATTTGGAGTCTATTTTTGTATGTGGTGTAAGGAAGTGGTCCAGTTTCATTCTTCTGCATGTGTCTATCCAATTTTCCCAACACCATTTGTTGAAGAGACTGTCTTTGTTCCATTGGACATTCTTTCCTGCTTTGTTGAAGATTAGTTGACCATAGAGTTGAGGGTCCATTTCTGGGCTCTCTATTCTGTTCCATTGATCTATGTGTCTGTTTTTGTGCCAGTACCATGCTGTCTTGATGATGACAGCTTTGTAATAGAGCTTGAAGTCCGGAATTGTGATGCCACCGGCTTTGCTTTTCTTTTTCAATATTCCTCTGGCTATGCGGGGTCTTTTCTGGTTCCATACAAATTTTAGGATTATTTGTTCCATTTCTTTGAAAAAAGTGGATGGTATTTTGATGGGGATTGCATTGAATGTGTAGATTGCTCTAGGTAGCATTGACATCTTCACAATATTTGTTCTTCCAATCCATGAGCATGGGACGTTTTTCCATTTCTTTGTGTCTTCCTCAATTTCTTTCATGAGTATTTTATAGTTTTCTGAGTACAGATCCTTTGTCTCTTTGGTTAGATTTATTCCTAGGTATCTTATGGTTTTGGGTGCAATTGTAAATGGGATCGACTCCTTAATTTCTCTTTCTTCTGTCTTGTTGTTGGTGTATAGGAATGCCACTGACTTCTGTGCATTGATTTTATATCCTGCCACTTGACTGAATTCCTGTATGAGTTCTAGCAGTTCTGGGGTGGAGTCTTTTGGGTTTTCCACATAAAGTATCATATCATCTGCAAAGAGTGAGAGTTTGACTTCTTCTTTGCCAATTTGGATGCCTTTGATTTCTTTTTGTTGTCTGATTGCTGTGGCTAGGACTTCCAATACTATGTTGAATAGCAGTGGTGATAGTGGACATCCCTGCCACGTTCCTGACCTTAGGGGTAAAGCTCTCAGTTTTTCCCCATTGAGAATAATATTTGCTGTAGGTTTTTCATAGATGGCTTTTATGATATTGAGGTATGTACCCTCTATCCCTATACTCTGAAGAGTTTTGATCAAGAAAGGATGCTGTACTTTGTCAAAAGCTTTTTCTGCATCTATTGAGAGGATCATATGATTCTTGTTCTTTCCTTTGTTAATGTACTGTATCACATTGATTGATTTGCGGATGTTGAACCAACCTTGCAGCCCAGGGATAAATCCCACTTGGTCATGGTGAATAATCCTTTTAATGTACTGTTGGATCCTATTGGCTAGTATTTTGGTGAGAATTTTTGCATCCATGTTCATCAGGGATATTGGTCTCTAATTCTCCTTTTTGATGGGGTCTTTGTCTGGTTTTGGGATCAAGGTAATGCTGGCCTCATAAAATGAGTTTGGAAGTTTTCCTTCCGTTTCTATTTTTTGGAACAGTTTCAGAAGAATAGGTATTAATTCTTCTTGAAATGTTTGGTAGAATTCCCCTGGGAAGCCATCTGGCCCTGGGCTTTTGTTTTTTGGGAGATTTTTGATGACTGCTTCAATTTCCTTAGTGGTTATAGGTCTGTTCAGGTTTTCTATTTCATCCTGGTTCAGTTTTGGTAGTTGATACATCTCTAGGAATGCATCCATCTCTTCCAGGTTATCTAATTTGCTGGCATAGAGTTGCTCATACTATGTTCTTATAATTGTTTGTATTTCTTTGGTGTTGGTTGTGATCTCTCCTCTTTCATTCATGATTTTGTTGATTTGGGTCATTTCTCTTCTCTTTTTGATAAGTCTGGCCAGGGGTTTATCAATCTTGTTAATTCTTTCAAAGAATCAGCTCCTAGTTTCGTTGATCTGTTCTACTGTTCTTTTAGTTTCTATTTCATTGATTTCTGCTCTGATCTTTATGATTTCTCTTCTCCTGCTGGGTTTAGGCTTTATTTGCTGTTCTTTCTCCAGCTCCTTTAGGTGTAGGGTTAGGTTGTGTACTTGAGACCTTTCTTGTTTCTTGAGAAAGGCTTGTATTGCTATATACTTTCCTCTTAGGACTGCCTTTGCTGCATCCCAAAGATTTTGAACAGTTGTGTTTTCATTTTCATTGGTTTCCATGTATTTTTTTAATTCTTCTTTAATTTCCTGGTTGACCCATTCATTCTTCAGTAGGATGCTCTTTAGCCTCCATGTATTTGAGTTCTTTCCGACTTTCCTCTTGGGATTGAGTTCTAGTTTCAAAGCATTGTGGTCTGAAAATAGGCAGGGAATGATCCCAATCTTTTGGTACCAGTTGAGACCTGATTTATGACCTAGGATGTGATCTATTCTGGAGAATGTTCCATGGGAACTAGAGAAGAATGTGTATTCCGTTGCTTTGGGGTGGAATGTTCTGAATATGTCTGTGAAGTCCATTTGGTCCAGTGTGTCATTTAAAGTCTTTATTTCCTTGTTGATCTTTTGCTTAGATGATCTGTCCATTTCAGTGAGGGAGATGTTAAAGTCCCCCACTATTATTGTATTGTTGTCGATGTGTTTCTTTGTTTTTGTTATTAATTGCCTTATATAATTGGCTGCTCCCATGTTAGGGGCATAGATATTTACAATTGTTAGATCTTCTTGTTGGATAGGTCCTTTAAGTAGGATATAGTGTCCTTCCTCATCTCTTATTACAGTCTTTGGTTTAAAATCTAATTTGTCTGATATAAGGATTGCCACCCTAGCTTTCTTTTGGTGTCCATTAGCATGGTAAATGGTTTTCCACCCCCTCACTTTCAATCTGGGGGTGTCTTTGGGTCTCAAATGAGTCTCTTGCAGACAGCATATCGATGGATCTTGTTTTTTAATCCAGTCTGTTAGCCTGTGTCTTTTGATTGGGGCATTTAGCCCATTTACATTCAAGGTAACTATTGAAAGATAGGAATTTAGTGCCATCGTATTGCCTGTAAGGTGACTGTTACCGTATATTGTCTGTGTTCCTTTCTGGTCTATGTTGCTTTTAGGCTCTCTCTTTGCTTAGAGGACCCCTTTCAAGATTTCCTGTAGGGCTGGTTTTGTGTTTGCAAATTCCTTTAGTTTTTGTTTGTCCTGGAAGCTTTTTATCTCTCCTTCAATTTTCAATGACAGCCTAGCTGGATAGAGTATTTTTGGCTGCATATTTTTCTCATTTAGTGCTCTGAATATATCCTGCCAGTCCTTTCTGGCCTGCCAGGTCTCTGTGGATAGGTCTGTTGCCAATCTAATGTTTCTACCATTGTAGGTTACATATCTCTTCTCCCGAGCTGCTTTCAGGGTTTTCTCTTTGTCTATGAGACTCGTAAGTTTTACTATTAGATGTCGGGGAGTTGACCTATTTTTATTGATTTTGAGAGGGGTTCTCTGTGCTTCCTGGATTTTCATGCCTGTTTCTTTCCCCAGATTAGGGAAGTTCTCTGCTATAATTTGCTCCATTATACCTTCTGCCCCTCTCTCTCTTTCTTCTTCTTCTGGGATCCCAATTATTCTAATGTTGTTTCGTCTTATGGTATCGCTTATCTCTCGAATTCTGCCCTCATGATCCAGTAGTTGTTTATCTCTCTTTTTTTCAGCTTCTTTATTTTCCATCATTTCATCTTCTATATTACTGATTCTCTCTTCTGCCTCATTTATTCTAGCAGTTAGCGCCCCCATTTTTGATTGCACCTCATTAATAGCCTTTTTGATTTCTACTTGGTTGGATTTTAGCTCTTTTACTTCTCCAGAAAGAGTTTCTCTAATAACTTCCATATTTTTTTCAAGCCCAGCTAGTATCTTTAAAGTGATGATTCTGAACTCTAGATCTGACATCGTACTAATGTCCGTATTGAGTAGGTCCCTGGCAGTCGGTACTGCCTCTTGTTCTTTTTGTTGAGGTGATTTTTTCCATCTCGTCATTTTGTGCAGAGGAGAATAGATTAATGAGAGAACAAAATGCTAGCAGAGTGACCACATCCCCAGAAAATATACTCTAAACAAATCAGAAAAGACCTGAAGCAGTGGGATAAGAAGGGGAAAGAGAGAAAAAAGAAAAAGAAAAAAAAAGAAAAAGATAAAGATAAAAACAACAACAACAAAAGAAAAACCAGAATGTGATCAAATATGATCTATATGGTATATAGATCAGTGCCACACACTAGATTTGGGGTGTATTTTGGTCTTTTAGAAGAAAGTGTCTCCCAAAATTTTAAAGAAAGAAAAACTTATATATGTACAAAAATAAGGGTTGATATGATGAAGGGATGGAAAATGACTGTAAAAATGGAAATTATAAAAAATTTTATAAAAGGAATTGATAAGAAGTTGTTTGAAAAAAAGAAAGAAGAGGATTTAAAAAAAGAAAAAGAAAAAAAAAAGGAGAGGATGTGATCAGGCAGGGGAATAGAAAACACCATATACTAGGGATTTAGGGTATATTTTAATCTGTTAGAAGAAATTATCTCAAAATTTTAAAGAGAGAACAACTTATATATATAAGCCAAAAATACGGGTAACTACTATGAAGGGATAGAATATGACTCTTAAAATGAAAAATAAAATTTTTTTTTTAAAAAAAGGGATTGATAAGATGTTGTTTGAAAAAGGGAAAAAGAAAAATTCAAAAAGAAATAAAAAGACAAAAAGACAGTTAAAAAAAATTAACTTTAAAAGACTAAGGAATCATGGTAAAAAAGCCATGAATTCTATGTGCAGTAGTCCCTTAGCGCTGGAGTTCTGCTGTTCTCATTGATCGGTAAACTTGGTCGTGGCTGGTTGTTCTCGCTGATCTTCTGGGGGAGGGGCCTGTTGCTGTGGTTTCCAAATGTCTCTGCCGGAGGCGGAATTGCCCCGCCCTTGCCCCCTCCCGGCTAAGTAATCTGCTCGGGTTTGCTCTCCGGGGCTTTTGTTCCCTGCGAGCTTTCCGTACAGCTTTGGAGGCGGAGAGTGAAAATGGCGGCCTCCCAATCTCCGCCCCGGAGGAGCGGAGAACTCGGGCCCCGCTCCTCAGTGAGCCCCCAGAGAAAAGCCGTCAGTCACTCCCATCTCCCCGGTCTGCAGCTGCACTCCGTGCTCAACCGGCCTGTGACCGCGCGTTTCTATCTCTGGCACCCGATCCGGTCTGGAGTCTCCAAACCCAGCAGATCCCTGCGGTGCACTCCCGTGGGGCTCCTCCCGGGGAAGGAAGGTGAGTCTCCCCGGATCTGCCACTTGTTGGGTCCCTGCTGGAGGAGCAGGGGCCCAACTGTGCCGCAGATCACGGTTTATGGCAACCCCGAGCTGAGAGCCCACGCCTCGGCTCCGTCTCTGCAGCCGGCTTCCCGGCTCCGTTACCTGGGAGCTCTGCCACACTCAGGCACCCCCGGTCTTTCTGTGACCCCAAGGGTCCTGAGACCACACTGTCCCAGAGGGTTCCACCCCCCGCTTAGCCCCCAGAGTGACGTCCCTCAGCGGAGGAGACTTTTAAAAGTTCCGATTTGTGCTCTGTGGTTCTATCACTTGCCAGAAGCGGCCGACGGAGGCCCCTCCCCCGCCGTCTATCCTCCCGAATATCGCCGCGGATTCACTTCTCCGCACGTCCTACCTTCCAGAAAGTGGTCGCTTTTCTGATGAGAGAGTTGTTGCTCTTCTTTTCTTCGATCTCCTGTTGAGTTTGTAGGTGTTCAGAATGGTTTGATCCCTATCCAGCTGAATTCCTGAGAGGAGACGAAATCCAGGTCTCCTACTCCTCTGCCATCTTGCCTAGGCTCCTGGCTTGTGTTGATATTGATGGGAGTCCTCTGTGCCTCCTGGATTTGGGACTGTTTCCTTTCCCAGATTAGGGATGTTTCAGCTATAATTCGCTCAAATAAGCCTTCTTCCCCCTTTCCCCTCTGTTCTTCTTCTGGGATTCCTATGATATTGTTACAGGATTGCAGGGTTTTTGTCTCATGGAGCCAAAGAATGAATCTCCCAGACACAAAAGGGTGAAGTGAAGTGAAAGTTTATTAAGTGAAGGCAAGAACAGAAAGGAAAGAAAAAACTCTTAGGGTGTGAGGGGTCCTGAATGGATTGCCACTGAGGGTTTTTAATGGCAGCCTTTTACTGAGAACTGACTGGGAAGCTTGTTGCTTTGAGATTCTTGTGCTGTCTTGGTTTATTCCCTTATCTCTTTTTCTGCTCTGTCTCAGTATCTCCATCTGCCAGGAATAGGTTTCAGAGCCTTGTCAGAGGAGTCAGGGGCCTCCTATCTCACCTGCCTATACTAAGGTACCCTACTCATGGGACAGGACCTGTGGGAAGAAAGAGCTATACTGGGATTGTAAGGAGTGACTGATTGCATACTTTTTAATTAGTGGGGGTTAGGGATAGCATAAGTCTCCAAGGAATCTGGAAGTGAGACTTTCAGGACCTGAGGGGCCAACTGCTGCCAAGATTACTTTTAAACATTAAGGCACTAAGGAAGCCATGAATTCCTTGAGGAAGGTCACGCTCTACATGTTTCAGATGTCTATCAGTGGGTTGTAAGCTGTAAGGAGATTTTAATTTAAGCTACATTTCTTTTGCCTTGGTTTCCCACATCAATATGAATGTTATTACACTTTATGGAGTCACTGAGTTCCCTAAGTCTACATTCGTGATCCAATAGTTTTCTTTCCCTCTTCTTTTCAGCCTTCATAATTTTCCATAATTTTATCTTCTATATCACTAATTTATTCCTCTGCTTCTTCCATCCTCATTAACATTACATCCAGTCAGTTTTGGATCTCAGTTATCGCATGTTTTCTTTTGGCCTGATTAATTTTTAGTTCTTTTACCTCTGAAGAAAGGAATTCACTATTGTCTTCTATGCTTTTCTCAAGCCCACCTAGTATCCTTATGATTGGTGTTCTAGTTCAGACATATTACTTATATTTTGTTCTGATTAGATCCGTGGTTGTGACCTCTTCCAGTTCTTTCTTTTGGTATGAATTCCTCCATATTGGTATTTTGCCTAGACCTCTGACTACTGTATTTTAGGGAAACCTGTTACATTTCCTGCTGCTGAAAGTAATGGCTATATTAAGAAGAGACCTATACTGTCCAGGGCCTGGTACTTCAGGAAGTAGTTCACAGTGGGCACTCAGTTGTATTTTGGTTGCTCTTTCCCCCAGAAGAGTCCTCTGCAGTGTTTCTCCTTGCCTGCAAAGTGGAGTGTTTGGACCTGGTCCAGTGTGTGGCGAGTTTTAACTAGGTGTATTTGGTCTGCTTGTTATGAAAGGCTTGATCATATTTCCCCCAGAGCTGAAACTTTGCAGCATTCTATGATCAGTAGAGTTGGTGCATGCGGAGGGGTTGTGCTGGTCTTCTGGGGGATGGGACTGCTGAGATGGTTTGGCTTGCCCTTGTAAAGATAAAGATGTACCTCCAGGGTGCAGTGGGGTGGAGCTTGATGTAAGCCACACCAGCTTCCACTGGGGGCTCTGTGCTGCTCATTGAAGTCTGTCCATGCTAATGGGCAGGGAAAAATGGTGTCACCCCACTCTGTCATCCCTGGAGAGGGAAGATCATGCCTGCCACTGTTCGGGAAGCCCTCATGGAAGAGTGATCCATCTGCCTGGTGGCACAGTACTTCTGTGGTCTGCAGATGGGTTTCAAAGTTCCAAATTTTATGGACCTGGCAAACTGAAGACCCATGCTGATCCTCTGGGGGAGGGTCTCACCACACTGTGGCTGATGCCAGTTTGTCCCAGAAAATTAGTTGTGTGACTGCATAGGGCTAGGAGTTTATGGTAAAGTGCAGCCAAAAGCTGTCTTCCAGGTTAGCTGCCTTAAGCGGTGCCTCTTAATGGGGCTGCTCAATGGCACCCACCTTCTCTTTTGTCCCCTGAGAGACAGTGTTACAAGAAGGGGAATTTTACTCCCCATGCAACCCAGGGGATCTTCAGACCACATTGTCTTCTCCCAGGCCTCTGCTCTCCTTCCCAACATGAGCACCACTAAGCCCACCAGGCACAACACTGGTGATGGTGCAGACTTCTAAAACTTCAGACTTTGAGATCCATTGCTTATAAGAACTTGCAATAGTCAGCCCCTTTCCTTTTCCCAGTCAATGGTTTTGGGGAAAAGTTTTTCTTGTGCAATCTTCTGCATGTTGCTCTCTCACTATCTTTCTCCTTTCCCTGTGATCAGGGATCCCTTCCCTCCACAGCACCTGTAATTCTTTTCTCTGCCAAATCAACAGTCTACAGCTGCTACCTTCCACAATGTGTCCATTTTTCTCCCTCTAGATGTGCAGTTTGTTCTCTCAGCCCTCAGATCAATTTCTTGGGCATTCAGAATGATTTGATATTTATTGTGCTGTGTTCGAGGGATGAGGCAAGCATAGGGACCCCCTACTACTCTTCTTTTTAAAATTCAATTAGTTTTTGATATAATGTTCAATGATTCATTAGTTGAATATAACACCCAGTGTTCATCATATATTACTCTTAACTCCTGTTTTCCTTTTTCAAGATTGCTTTGGCTTTTCTGGGTCTTTGCATTTCCACACGTTTTAGGATAGTTTGTTCCAGTTCTATGAAAAATACTGTTGGCAGAGACAGAGGCGGCGGCTCAGGGGGAATGAGGCTGCAGTGGTGGTGGTGGGAAGATGTCTGGTGAGGACGAGCAGCAGGAGCAAACTATCGCCTAGTACCTGCTCGTGACCAAGTATAAGATGGGGGGTGACATCGCCAACTGGGTACTTCGGTCTTTGGTGGAAGCATCCTGCTCAGGTGTGTCAGTACTGAGCCTGTGTGAGAAAGGTGATGCCATGATTATGGAAGAGACAGGGAAAATTTTCAAGAAAGAAAAAGAAATGAAGAAAAGTACTGCCTTTCCCACCAGCATTTCAGTAAATAATTGTGTATGTCTCTTCTCCCCTTTGAAGAGCCACCAGGACTATATTCTCAAGGAAGGTGACTTGGTAAAAATTGACCTTGGGGTCCATGTGGATGGCTTCATGGCTAATGTGGCTCACACTTTCGTGGTTGATGTAGCTCAGGGGACCCAAGTAACAGGGCGGAAAGCAGATGTCATTAAGGCAGCTCACCTTTGTGCTGAAGCTGCCCTACTCCTGGTCAAACCTGGAAACCAGAACACACAAGTGACAGAAGCCTGGAACAAAGTTGCCCATTTGTTTAATTGCACACCAATAGAAGGTATGTTGTCACATCAATTGAAGCAACATGTCATTGATGGAGAGAAAACCATTATCCAGAATCCCACAGACCAGCAGAAGAAGGACCATGAAAAAGCTGAATTGGAGGTACATGAAGTATATGCTGTGGATGTTCTTGTCAGCTCAGGAGAGGGCAAAGCCAAGGATGCAGGACAGAGAACCACCATTTACAAACGAGACTCTTCTAAAGAGTATGGCCTAAAAATGAAAACTTCGCATGCCTCCTTCATTGAGGTTGAAAGGAGTTTTGATGCCATGCCATTTACTTTAAGATCATTTGAAGCTGAGAAGAAGGCCTGGATGGGTGTGGTGGAGTGCGCCAAACATGAACTGCTGCAGCCATTTAATGTTCTCTATGAGAAGGAGAGTGAATTTGTTGCCCAGTTTAAATTTACAGTCCTGCTCATGTCCAATGGCCCCATGCGGATAACCAGTGGTCCCTTTGAACCTGACCTCTACAAGTCTGAGATGGAGGTACAGGATGCAGAGCTAAAGGCCCTCCTCCAGAGTTCTGCAAGTCTGAAAACCCAGAAAAAGAAAAAAAAGAAGGCTTCCAAGACTGCAGAGAATGCCACCAGTGGGGAAACATTAGAAGAGAATGAAGCTGGGGACTGAGGTAGGTCCCATCTCCCCAGCTTGCTGCTCCTGCCTCATCCCCCTCCCACCACAGCCCAGGCTTTGTGAAGTGCAGTTCTTCTCCACCCAGGACGGCCAACGGAGCAGGGTCTCCCTGCCCCCATCCCTGCCCACACCCAACCCCTTCCAACAACAACCAGCTCCAACTGACTCTGGTCTTGGGAGGCCAGGCTTCCCAGCCACCGAAGACTACTTTAAATAGAAAAGAGAAATTGAATAATAAAATCAGGAGTCAAAAAAAAGAAAAAGAAAAATACTGTTGGCATTTTGATAGGGATTGCATTAAACGTGTAGATTTTAAGACATTTTAAGAATATTCATTCTTCCACCCCTGAATATGAAATGTTTTTCCATTTCTTTTCATCATCTTGAATTTCTTCCAATGGTGTTTTATAGCTTTCAGACTTTAGGTCTTTCACCTCCTTGGTAAGTTTATTCCTAGATAGTTTATTGGTCTTAGTACAATTGTAAATATGATTGTTTTCTTAATTTCACTTTCTGCTACTTATTATTAGTGTGTAGTAATGCAACAGATTTTTGCACATTGATTTTTTCATCCTGCAACTTTACTAAATTCATTTATCAGAACACTATATAATAATAAAGAGGACAGATAAGAAAATATAATGGTTGTAAATATTAATTCACCGAACACTGGAGCACCCAAATATATTAAAAAGTTAATAATAAACATAAAGGAGGTAAGAAACTGTAATACAATAATAGTAGGAGACTTTAACACCTCACTTATTTGTATGGTCATATCATTCAAACAGAAAATCAACAAGGAAACATGGCTTTGAATGACACAGTGGACCAGATGGATTTTACAGACATATTCTGAACATTCTATCCTAAAACACCAGAATACACATTCTTTTCAAGTGCACATGGAACATTCTGCAGATTAGATCCCATCTTAGTCCACAAAAAATGTCTCAACAAATTAAAAAAAAATGAAGTATGCAACTTCCCGGCCACAATACTGTGGACTTAGAAATCAACCACACTAAAAATCTGGAAACACCACAAATACATGGAGGGTGAATAACATGCTACTAAACAATGAATGGGTCAACCCAGAAATCATAGAAGAAATAAAAATTACATGGAAACAAATGAAAATGAAAACACAACAGTCAAAATCTGTGGGATGCAGCAAAAGTGGATCCAAGAAGAAAGTTTCTAGCAATATAGGCATATCCCAAGAAGCAAGAAAGAGTTCAAGGGCGCCTGGGTGGCTCAGTCATTAAGTGTCTGCCTTCAGCTCAGGTCATGATCCCAGGGTCCTGGGATCGAGTCCCACATCGGGCTCCCTGCTCAGCGGGAAGCCTGCTTCTCCCTCTCCCACTCCCCCTGCTTGTGTTCCTGCTCTCGCTATCTCTCTCTCTGTCAAATAAATAAATAAAATCTTAAAAAAAAAAAGAAAAAAGAAAGAGTTCAAATAAACAACCTTACCTTAAACCTAATGGAGTTAGAGAAAGAAGAACAAACAAAATCCAAGCCCAGTAAAATGAAGGAAATAATAAAGTTTAGAGTACAAATAAATGATATAGAAACTAAAAATACAATAGAACAGATTAACAATAATACCAGGACCTGTTTCTTTGAAAGGATCAACAAAATTGATATCTTCTGGCCAAACTCATCAAAAATTTTTTAAAAAGGGAGAGACACAAGATAAACAAAATCCCTAATGAAAGAGGTGAAATAACAACCGACGTCACAGAAGTACAAATGGTTGTAACAGAATATTATGAAAACCTAAATGCCAACAAACTGGACAACTTAGAAGAAATGGATAAATTCTTAGAAACATATAACCTATCAAAACTGAAGTAGAAGAAATAGAAAATTTAAGCAGACCAATTACCAGCAAATAAATTGAATCAGTAATAAGAAAACTTCCAACAAACAAAATTTCAGGGCCAGATGGCTTCACAGGTGAATTCTATCAAATATTTGAAGAAGAATTAATACCTATTCTTCTCAAACTATTCCTTTTAAAAAAAATTAAAAAGGAAGGAAAACTTCCAAATTCCTTCTATGAAGCTAGTATTACACTGATGCTAAAACCAGATAAGACACATGAAAAAAAGAACTATAGGCCATTATCTCTGATAAACATAGATGCAAAAATCCTCAACAAAATACTAGCAAACTGAATACAATAATACATTAAGAAAGATCGTTCACCACAATTAAGTGGGATGTATTCCCCAAATTCAAGGTTGTTCAGTATTTGCAAAACAGTCAACATTTTTGCATCAATAAGAGAAAAAATAAAAACTGAATGATCCTTTCAATAAATGCAGAAAATTAACAAGACAGGAAACAACAAATGTTGGTGAGGATGCAGAGAAAGGGGAACCCTCTCTTACACTGTTGGTGGGAATGCAAGCTGGTACAGGCACTCTGGAAAACAGTATGGAGGTTCCCAAGACATTAAAAATAGAGCTACCCTATGACCCAGCAATTGAACTATTGGGTATTTAGCCCAAAGATACAAATGTAGTGATCCAAAGGGCACCTGGACCCCAATGATCAGAGCAGCAATGTCCACAATTGCCAAACTGTGGAAGGAGCTGAGATGACCTTCATTGGATGAATGGATAAAGAAGATGTGGTTCACGTATACAATGGAATATTACTCAGCCATCAGAAAGGATGAATATATACTGCTTACATTGACTTGGATGGAAATGGAGGGGATTATGCTAAGTGAAATAAGTCAAGCAGAGAAAGACAATTATCATATGATTTCACTCATATGTGGAACATAAGGAATATTGCAGAGGACGACAGGCTAGGGAGGGGAAGCTGAATGGGAAGAAATCAAAGAGAGAGACAAATCATATGAGACTCTTGACTCCGGGAAACAAACTGAAGGTTGTGGAAAGGGAGGTGGGTTGGGGGATGGGGTAACTGGGTGAAGGGCACTAAAGAGGGCACATGATATGATGAGCAATGCTTGATATACTCAACTAATGAATCACTGAACATTGTATCAAAAACTAATGATGTACTATACCTTGGCTAATTGAATTTTTTAAAAAAGTATAAGACTATTACAGTTAAAAAAAGAAAAATTGTTCCAGAAGGAAAAGCTCTAGATATAATAGAAGATATCTTTTGAAGTAATTTATCCAAATCCATCAAATTTCATCATAGCCACTAAAATACTCTCAATAGCTGTACTTGTGTTTCCACCAACAAAAAAAAATCCTCTCAAAACCATCAATTAAAATTATTTGTGATCTTACATTTGTCAAATTGATGGACATTACTTTGCTACTATGATTTAAAAAATAAAATTGTCCTTCAACAGATGAATGGATAAAGAAGATGTGTTAATATATATAGTGGAATATTACTCAGCCATCAGAAAGGATGAATACCTACCATTTATATCAACATGGATGGAACTGGAGGGGATTATGCTAGGTGAGATAAGTCAATCAGAGAAAGACAATTATTGTATGGTTTCACTCATATGTGAAATATAAGAAATAGTGCAGAGGATCATAGGGAAAGGGAAGGAAAACTGAATGGGAAGAAATCAGATATGACAAACCATATGAGCCTCTTGATTCTGAGAAACAAACTGACAGTTGTAAAAGGGTAGGATAACAGGGTGATGCGCATTAAGGAGGGCATGTGTGATGTGATGAGCCCTGTTATGTGAACCGATAAATCATTGAACACTACATCAGAAACTAATGATGTAGTATATGTTGGCTAATTGAAAATAAATTAAAAAAAATAAAAATAGGGCGCCTGGGTGGCTCAGTTGGTTAAGCGACTGCCTTCGGCTCAGGTCATGATCCTGGAGTCCTGGTATCGAGTCCCGCATCGGGCTCCCTGCTCGGCAGGGAGTCTGCTTCTCCCTCTGACCTTCCCCCTTCTCATGTGCTCTCTCTCATTCTCTCTCTCTCAAATAAATAAATAAAATCTTTAAAAAATAATAAAAATAATAAAAATAATATTGTTAAAAGTAAAAAAAAATGAAGAAGAAAAGCATTTGACAAAGTACAACATTGATTCATGATAAAAATACTCTGCAAAGTAGGTCTAGAGGGACATACCTCAAATAATAAAGGTCTTATATGAAAAATCCATAGCCTACATCATATTCAGTGGTGAAAAACTGAGATCTTTTCTCCTAAGGTCTGAAATAAGGAAAAGATCCACTCCCATCACTTTTTTTCCTCTCTTGTTGCTTTTAAGGTTCTCTGTTTACCTGTAAACTTTGACATGTTAAATATTATGTACCATGGTGTGGAACTCCTTGAGTTTATCTTGTTTGGAACTCTGTGCTTCTTTTACTTGGATGTCTATTTCCTTCCCTATGATGAACCACACATTCTTTTTTTTTTTTTTTTAAAGATTTTATTTATTTATTTGAGAGAGAGAGAATGAGAGAGAGCACATGAGAGGGGGGAGGGTCAGAGGGAGAAGCAGACTCCCTGCTGAGCAGGAAACCTGATGCGGGACTCGATCCAGGGACTCCAGGATCATGACCTGAGCCAAAGGCAGTCGCTTAACCAACTGAGCCACCCAGGCACCGCATGATGAACCACATCTTCTTTATCCATTCACCTGTTGAAGGGCATCTGGGATCCTTCCGCAGTTTGGCTATTGTGGACATTGTTGCTATGAACACTGGGGTGCATGCGCCCCTTCTTTTCACTACATCTGTATCTCTAGGTAAATACCTAGTAGTGCAATTGCTGGGTAGTAGAGTAGCTCTATTTTTAACATCTTGAGGAACCTCTATGTTGTTTTCCAGAGTGGCTATACCAGCTTGCATTCCCACCAAAAGTGTAAGAGTGTTCTCCTTTCTCCACATCCTTGCCAACATTTGTTGTTTCCTGTATTGTTAATGCTAGCCATTCTTACTGGTGTAAGGTGGTATCACATTGTGGTTTTGATTTGGATTTCCCTGATGACAAGTGATATGGAGCATTTTTTCATGTGCCTGTTGGCCATCTGTATGTCTTCTTTGGAGAAGTGTCTGTTCATGTCTTCTGCCCATTTGTTGACTGGATTATTTGTTTTTTTGGGTGTTGAGTTTGATAAGTTCTTTATATCTATAAAGATATCAGCTTTTATCTGATATGTCTTTTGCAAACATTTTCTTCCATTCCATAGGTTACCTTTTAGCTTTGTTGAATGTTTCCTTTGCTGTGCAGAAGCTTTTTATCTTAATGAAGTCCCAATAGTTCATTTTTGCATTTGTCTCCCTTGCCTTTAGAGACCTGTCTTTCAAGAAGCTGCTGCACCAAGGTCAAAGGGGTTGCTGCTTGTGTTCTCCTCTAGGATTTTGATGGCTTCCTGTCTCACATTTAGGTCTTTCATCCATTTTGAGTTTATTTTTGTGTGTGGTGTAAGGAAATAGTCCAGTTTCATTCTTCTGCATGTGGCTGTCCAATTTTCCCAGCACCATTTATTTAAGAGACTCTTTTTTCCATTGGATATTTTTTCCTGATTTGTCAAAGATTAGTTGACCACAGAGTTGAGGGCCCATTTCTGGAGACTCTGTTCTGTTCCATTGACCTATGTGCCTGTTTTTGTGCCAGTAGCATACTGTCTTGATGATCACAGCTTTGTAATACAGCTTGAAGTCAGGCACTGTGATGCCCCCAGCTTTGGTTTTCTTTTTCAACATTCCCCTGGTGATTCAGGGTCTTTTCTGGTTCCAAAAAAATTTTAGTATTATTTTTTCCAGCTCTATGAAAAATGTGGATGTTAATTTGATAGGGATTGCATTAAAAGTGTAGATTGCTCCGGGTACTATAGATTTTTAAACAATATTTATTTTCCAATCCATGAGCATGGAAAGTTTTTCCATCTCTCCTCAATTTCTTTCATAAGTGGTCTGTAGTTTCTAGAGTATTGATCCTTTACCTCTTTGGTTAGGTTTATTCCTAGGTATCTTATGTTTTTTGGTGCAATTGTAAATGGGATCAATTCCTTAATTTCTCTTTCTTCAGTCACATTGTTCGTGTATGAAATGCAACTGGTTTCTCTGCATTGATTTTGTAGCCTGCCACTTTGGCAAATTGCTATATGAGTTCTAGAAATTTTGTGGTGGAGTCTTTTGGGTTTTCCACATAAAGTATCACATAATCTGCAAAGAGTGAGAGTTTGACTACTTCTTTGGAAATTTGAATGCCTTTTATTTCTTTTTGTTGTCTGATGGCTGAGGCTAAGACTTCTAGTACTATGTGGAACAATAGTGGTGAGACTGGGGATCCCTGTCGTGTTCATGACCTTAGGGGAAAAGCTCTCAGTTTTCCCTATTGAGAATGATATATGTGGGCTTTTTGGAGATGGCTTTTATGATTTTGAGGTATGTTCACTCTTTCCCTATACTCTGAAGAGTTTTAATCAAGAAGGGATGCTGTATTTTGTCAAATGCTTTTTCTGCATCAATTGAGAGAATCATATGATTCTTGTCCTTTTATTTATTTATTTATTTATTTGTTTGTTTATTTATTTATTTGGATTTTATTTATTTGGCAGAGATAGCACAAGCAGAGGGAGAGAGAGGGAGAAGCAGGCTCCTTGCTGAGCAAGGAAACCAATGTGGGACTTGATCCCAGGACCCTGGGATCATGACCCTGGCTGAAGGCAGCTGCTTAACTGAGCCACCCAGGCATCCCTGTCCTTTCTTTTATTACTGTGCTCTATCACGTTGATTGATTTGTGAATGTTGAACCACGCTTGCATCCCTGGAATAAATCCCACTTGGTCCTAGTGAATAATTCTTTTAATGTACTGTTGGATCCTATTGGCTAGTGTCTTGGTGAGTATTTTGGCATCCATGTGCAACAGGGATATTGGCCCGAAATTCTTCTTTCTGATGGGGTCTTTGGTTTTGGGATCAGGGTAATGCTGGCCTCATAGAACGAATTTGGAAGTTTTCCTTCCATTTCTACTTTTTGAAACAGCTTCAGTAGAATAGGTATTACTTCTTCTTTAAATGTTTGATAGAATTCCCCTGGGATGCCATCTGGCCCTGAACCCCTGTTCTTTGAAGTTATTTATTTATTTATTTATTCATGAGAGACAGAGAGAGAGAGAGAGAGAGAGAGAGAGAGAGGCAGAGGCAAAGGGAGAAGCAGGCTCCCTGCAGAGTGGGGAGCCCAATGCGGGACTCGATCCCAGGACCCTGGGATCATGACCTGAGCCAAAGGCAGACGCTTAACCGACTGAGCCACCCAGGCATCCCAACACTTGTTCTTTGGAAGGCTTTTGATTATTGCTTCAATTTCCTTGCTGGTATGGTTCTCTTCAGGTTGTCTATTTCTTCCTATTTCAGGTATGGTAGTTTATAAGTTTCCATGAATGCATCCATTTCTTCCAGATTGCCTAATTTGTTTGGCATATAGCTGCTGATAATAAGTTCTAACAATTGTCTCTATTTCCTTTGTATTAGTCATGATCTCTCCCCTATCATTCATGATTTTATGAGTTTGGGTCTTTTCTTTTGGATAAGTCTGGCCAGAAGTTTATTGATCTTATTAATTCTTTCAAAGAACCAGCTTCTAATTTCATTGATCTGTTCTACTGTTCTTCTGATTTCTATTTCATTAATTTCTGCTCTAATCTTCATTATTTCTCTTCTCCTGCTTGGTTTAGTCTTTATTTGCTGTTCTTTCTCCACCTCCTTTAGGTGTAAGGTTATCTTGTGTATTTGAGATTTTTAAAATTTTTTGAGAGAGTCTTGTATTGAAATGTACTTCCCTCTTAGGACCACCTTTGCTGAATCCCAAAGGTTTTAAACCAATGTGTTTTCATTCTCATTAGTTTCCATGAATTTTTAAAATTCTTCTTTCATCTCCTGTTTGACCTATTCATTCTTTAGTAGGATGTTCTTTAACCTCCAAGTGTTTGAGTACCTTCCAAATTTCCTCTTATGATTGAGTTCAAGTTTCAAAGCATTATGGTCTAAAAATATGCAGGGAATAATCCCAATCTTTTGGTATTATTTGAGACCTGATTTGTGGCCTAGTATGTGATCTATTTTGGAGAAAGTTCCGTGTGCACTTGAGAAGAAGAGTATTCTGTTGTTTTAGGATGGAATGTTCTGTATATAGCTACAAAGTCCATCTAGTCCAGTGTGTCATTTAAAGCCCTTGTTTCCTTGTTAATCTTCTGATAGATGATCTGTCCATTGCTGTGAATGGGGTGTTGAAGTCCCCTATTATTATTGTATTATTATCAATGTATTTCATTACTTTGGTTATTAACTGGTTGATATCTAATTGGATGTTCCCCAATTAGAAGCATAAATATTTATAATTGTTAGATCTTCTTGTTTGGTAGAACCTTTAAGTATGATATAATGTCCTTCTTCATCTCTCTATAGTCTTTGGTTTAAAATCTAATTTGTCTGGTAAGAGGATTGCTATCCCAGCTTTATATTGAGGTCCATTAATGTGGTAAATTGTTCTCTATCCCCTTAGTTTCAGTCTGGAGGTGTATTTGGCTCTAAAATGAGCCTCTGTAGACAGCATATGGATGGGTCTTGCTTTTTTATCCAATCTGATATCCTGTGTCCTTTGCCTGGAGCATTTAGCCCATTTACATTGAGAGTAACTATTGGAAGATATGAATTTAGTGCCATTGTATTGCCTGTGAAGTCCCTCTTTCTGTATAATGTCTTTGTTTCTTTCTGGTCTATGTTACTCTTGGGGTCTCTTTTTGCTTACAGGATCCCCCTTAATATATTTCCCCATAGATTCATGTCTCTGCACCTCCTACCTTGCAAAAAACCAGTTGCTTTGCTACTTGTAGAGTTCCAGATATATTTTCTTACATCTCAGGTTGAATTCATGGGTGTTCAGAATGGTTTAAATATCCAGCTAAATTCAAGGGACCAGATGAAATAGATCCGCTACTGTTCCACCATCTTGCCTCTCTCTAAAATCAGTAATTTCCCCTTGTAAAACTTTTCTAGGGTTTTCCATGGGTTAAAAATGGCAAGGCAATAATGCAACCTTCAAGGCATAAGATGGCATGGCATGGTACTTCAGTCCATTCACCAGGCACCCATCAGAGCCTAGGATGCGATGGAGAAGTGGAGAGATGCCAGCATGTCTCCTATGGGGCATTTTATGGCAGGAATACCTTTGTGGTAAGGAAGGATGGTGATTGATAGCGATTCTTTGAGGGACACCTCTGGTCGCTTTTGACACATGGAATCTCTGACATATCTTACGTGGGACACCACCCAGGAGTTGAGGGGATTTGGTAATGGACCTTCTTTACTTTCCTGGGAGCATGGTTAAAGTGCTAAAGCATTGATTCCTGGATATAGGTTTGTGAACAAATTGCAAAAAAACTAAAGATATTTGGATCTGTTGGTAAACATGCTTTGTACTTAATTGATTAATAAAATTGCCACCTAAAGAATTCTGATGTAACAGTTCACAATTGATTACTACTTAGTCTTTATTGGAGACTAAGGTTTCTAAGAGTGCAAAATTCTACTAAATGTAATTAAGACTGATGGGAATAAGGAAAGCAACTCTGTATGTAGAAAACTGGGAGATATGTAAGAAAGATACAAGAAATGAGAATGCAATTTTATTGAAGGTAAAAGAAGGTAATTTTGTCCTAAATGAAACTGGTTGTTTGGGAAAAAGTGGCTTGGGACAAAATCTGAATGCCAAGGAAAGTTGTAGAAAGTTTGTGATGGGGGGGGCGCCTGGGTGGCTCAGTTGGTTAAGCGACTGCCTTCGGCTCAGGTCATGATCCCGGAGTCCCGGGATCGAGTCCCGCGTCGGGCTCCCTGCTCGGCAGGGAGTCTGCTTCTCCCTCTGCCCCTCCTCCCTCTCATGCTCTCTGTCTCTCATTCTCTCTCTTGCAAATAAATAAAATCTTAAAAAAAAAAAGTTTGTGATGGGAAAACTTTGGAAAGGAATTTTAGTTGTGGTCAGGACAGACTAAGATCGAAATGAATGGATTTTAAAGTACACTGGTATAAGATTGAAAGTCTGTGTTCTCTCTGTTCAAAAAGACAAGTTTTCTTGATAAGAAAGTAAATAGTTGTTTTCTCTTTGTCTGCCCAGAAAAACCAGTTTCTATGTTTTGCCTTTATCAGGTCTTTAACATCCCTAATCCTACTTAGGTATGTGCTTTAAAACTTTCTAAGCTTTTAACAAACTTCCCCAAGATTTAAATAATGAACAAAGTCTCATTGACTAATTAGGCTTGTTTGTTTGGTAAGTTACATTCTGGAATAAGGTCATCATCACTTCACACTGAAGTGTTATGTGTCACAGAAATAACTGAGTTTCCTTGTCAATTACATTATAATGAAGTCTCATATCAGATCATTAACAATGTCCATTTCTGAGTTTTTGTCATTTATAATTGTTCTTATTCTCTTGCAAAATGGGTTTCATCTTCAAGGAGAGTCATAAAAAGGACTTTTAGGATAAATACACGTATTCAATATCTTTAAGATAAAAACTGAAATGAGTAAGAATTCCAGAACTAACTAAAAAGCTGCATTCAAATTAAACAAGAATTAGTAACATGGAACTAAATGAACTAAAAAGATGATTATAGTATTGTGACTCTTGTTTGAAACATTGCTGGTTCTCTAATGTTTACTCTTCCAGATTAAGGAAACTTTCTCTTAAGATATCTATGACTTACAGAAACATGATAAAGTATTCATTTGTGAATAAATTGCAGCATTTAACTTTTCTCTCTATCTGAACCCTCGAAATTCAAAAGGTCTCAGTCAGTATTCTTTCTTCCATGGCAATCATAGTCATTTGCATAAATTCAATAAGAATCTGTTCTCCTTGTAATAGGACACCATTGGAAACATTGGTTATTTTACCAAGGCTTTGACTAGAATGTCATATTTGAGAGAGACATGCATAGATATGACCAGACAGTTTTAAAGAATTGAGGTTGGCTTTATGAAACATGGAGCCATAAAGCCCCATGGAAATGTTGGCCTGATACCTTGCTTAGAGCGTTCCCAGGAGCCTCATCAGGTGAGTAAAGAATGCCACTTCCTGGCAGGTGCAGGAATCTCAGGATATATTGGGGACTTCACAAAAAGGAATCTGCCCACATTTACAAGTATCACAGGCATGTCTGATGGCAAGTACTTGGCTTGGCTTCTGGCCTGGAGAGGCTACTAAAAGTTCAACCTAGAGATTCCTTATAAAAGTTCCAGCAAAGCATATTCTAAAAAAAAGATCTGTAATCAATCACTATTCTTGCTGAGCTTATGTAAATAATTAGGCCAAGTTTGTCAAAATTGGACTTACAAATTAGTCTTGGTTTGGCTATCTTTGGAAATAAGGGCGATTTTAGAGAGAAAAAATTATGTTTTAATAACACATCTTTGTGGGTGCTCTGATTGTCTTTAAATATTTGTTGCTTGCCTAAGCTAGACAACTTGAGGTAAACTTCAGGGAAACTACCACAGTAGCTCATGTATGGGCAATCTCCTTGCTTGTTACTCTGTGCAGATAATAACAGCACCCCATGGGCATATAATTATTTGAACAACTGGAAAATGGGACAGATCCCCCAACAATTGTATAACTCAGCTATCACCTTGACCAATTCTATGTGGCTAGGATGACAAAACTGCTCCTTAAAAGCCAGAGCATACCCCACTCTACGGGGTTAACTATGGACTTGTGGAGATAATGAGTGACCCCGCTTTCTTTATTATTAGATTTGATGATGGACTTGGGGATGCCCTTATCTCTTCAGACAACTCTTCTCCTACTCACCACTGATCGCTTGTAATTAGGATATTGTTAACACTGGACCTCAAACAAAGAGGTCTTCTTGATGGTATTATCCCTTAGCCATATTTATCCTAAAAGCCACCTCTATTGATGTACAATTGCAAACAAAGGCTTAAGCCAAGCATACAACTGGTAGGAGCCTCAAAGCTCACTATGGGACAGTCCCTGACTGGAATAACTTCACATCAGGTCCAGAATGTCTTAGACACCAAAGGCCACCAATGAATGATGGGGGCCAACTTATTAAATACCAAGTTATGCTTATAGATATGCCTGAAATAATACTTGAAACCTGTCAAACTTTAAACCCAGCTACCCTTATGCCTGGAACTGACCATTGTACATCTATAGAGCATAAACTGTTCAGAGGTTGTTGATCTTGTTTATGATAGTCAACCAGATTTAAAAGATTCCCTACTTGAAAATACAGATATCAGCTGCTTTACTGATGGCAATAGTTTCATGGAAAAAAGAAATAAGAAAAGCTGGGTATGCTATAGTGCTCACTCATGCTTTGCAATTGCCAAAGCCTTAAAAATTAATATTTATACTGACTCCAAATATGTCTTCCTAGTCCTACCTGCCCACAGAGCAATTTGGAAGAAAAGGGGATTATTATCAAGCCATAGCTCCACAATCAAATATGGGCCTGAAATTATTACTCTTCTTAAGGCTGTACACCTACCTAAAGAGGTAGCTATAATTCATCTCAAAGGACATCAAAGGATATGACCTTAGAATCTAAAGGAAACAATTCACTAGATCATGCAGCCAAGCAGGCAGCAAAAATAAACAAATATTAAGTCTTTTACTAACCCCCCCAAATTTCACGTAGCCCAGGAAAGAGGATATTAAAAAATGTACAGGACTAACTTGTTAATATTGAAGGAAAAAAACTTTATACCCAAAAATAACCAATGGAAGGTAATATAGGGTTTACACCAGGCTGCTGATTTGGGTAAAAAGGCCATGGAGAGGGGTGCCCCAGGGGCTCAGTTGGTTAAACAGTTGCCTTCAGCTCAGGTCATGATCCCAGGGCCTTGAAATTGAGCCCCGTGTCAGGTTCCTCGTCGGGGAGCCTCCTTTTCCCTCTCTCAGACTTGTGCTCTCTCATTCTCTCTCAAATAAATAAATAAAGTCTTAAAAAAAAAAAAAGGCCACAAAGATGACAAAAACTTTGCTAAGAGAAATTGTCCCTAGATTTGGAATCCCTTGGTCCCTACAAAGTGACAAGAGACCGTCTTTTATTACACAAATTAAAAAAATGGCGCTCCAAAACTGAATAGCCCTTGATATTTTGACTGCAGTTAAAGGAGGCTCAGAATTAGATGACTGTCTTCTAACGGGACCCAGTGGCTTTGTGGCTCTGATTTGTGTCCATGGCTTCCCTCAGGCTAGATAGGCCACTGTACTCTAGGTTTTGCCTGGATGCACAGATGTATTATTAAAACCATTACCAACCCAGCCAACCTTCCAAATTTAAAACAATGTTGGACACATTCTGTGTCTCACTGGTATGACCAATTAACATCCATCTTTGTTCCCTCTTTGGGCCTAGAGGGTGTTGTTGGCACATGGATACTCTTAATAAGTACATGGTCAAAGCCCTAAGTGATCCTCAAAATAGCATTTCTCTACTAAATACTGAAGTAACATAAATGCGTAAAGCAGTTTTACAAAATAGAATGACATTAGATGTTTTAACTGCTACACAAGGTGAAATGTGCTATCATAAAAACAAAATGCTATGTATACGTTCCAGATTACCACAAAATATTTCTGGTTTTCTGACATGAAAACTCAAATTGGTGCTTTAAATGATCCCTCTCTTTCCTTTAATGATTGGTTAAGCTTCTGAACTGGAAAATGATTTTTGTCAACTATCAAAGGACTCTCATTTGGGCTTCTTTTTCTTTTTGTTACACTAATCATGTTTTGCTGTTTTCTCCCATGTCTCTCCACTTGATGCTGGGACTCCTTCACTGCCATAACTTCAAGCCAACAGATGACCCTTTCCACTCAGGAAGATCCACACATGCATTCTCCTTTGGATTCAGCTTCCTCTGCCTTTTGTAACTCCTATATTTATATAAGCCGCAACTGACCAATGTTGACCCATACGTAGGGACATCTCTACACCCCTATTCAGTGGGAAGAAATTACAGAACATGAGACCTTCCACTCTCAGCAACGTTAAAGATTTAAGGGTCAAAATCATTCAGGGAGAATGATGTGGGAAACAAAGGCAGAAGAGAAATTATTAAATTTCCTTACTACCTACAGCCCATTAACAAGTCCTTAAAATAGGCAAAATGACATTCCTCTAGAAACTCAACTGCCTCAATGTTGACACTTTGTTATAGGCAAAAGCAATTCTAAAAAAAAAAAAAAAGGCAATCCTAGCTTGACCCCCCCTCTACTTTAACATATAAAAATTCCTTTAGAAATTTCCTTTATCTCTAAAATAAGTAAATAAAATCTTTAAAAAGGTGGGGAAGGCACCTGGGTGGCTCAGTCCACTAAATGTCTGCCTTTGGCTCAGGTCATGATCCCAGGGTCCTGGGATCGAGCCCCGCATTGGGCTCCCTGCTCAGCGAGGAGCCTGCTTCTCCCTCTTCCTCTGCTGCTCCCTCCCTGCTTATGCTCTCTCACTATCTCTCAAATAAGTAAGTAAGTAAGTAAGTAAATAAATAAATAAATAAATAAATAAACTGTTAAAAAAAAGATTTCCTTTATCTCTAAATCCCCCAAGATATGTGTTGTCAACCATCCTGCAAGCATATGGCCCACCAAAATACATCTGAAGAGTCTCATGACTCAGGCTCTTAGACAGTAATAAATGACCTCCCAACAATAGCTAGCCCCCTCAAGGTCCTGGAAACCTTGCTTCCAAAATTCCTTAGAGACTTATGCTATCCCAAACCCCTTCCCAACTTTAAAGTATATAATGGGCCACTCCTCATGACTCCAGTGCATCTCTTCCTGACCAAGGGTCCTGTTTCTGTGCTTTAATAAAACCACCTTTTTGCACCCAAAGACATCTCAAGAATTCTTTCTTGGCTGTCAGGTTCTAACCTTAATGTCTTTCCTACATCCTATTGTACGTCTACCACATGAATGAACATTTAATTAGATTTTAAATAACATGTGATATATTTCCCTTTCAAACTGTATTTCCTGGCTTCTGGTCAGCATATACTAGCTTTCTTGTCTACTAAGAATTTGCTCACTGTCACTTGATTATGATTTGCACTAAATTTCCAAGGAACTCAACCTCAGAAATTATACCATATTTCTATTTAAAAAACTGAGCAGAGAGAAGGGAAAAAACATTTACCTCCTACTGAAAAAAAATAATACATAACTAAGATTACACTTATCTGCCTTTTTTTTGTCATTAGTTATATGTAAATATTGTGAATATACTTATAAATAAATAGGACAATGAATATGTAATAATAGATAATATAGATATCTAATTATCCCTTTTTTTATTTTTTAAAGTTTTTACTTAAATTCTAGTTAGCTAACATATATGGTAAAATTGCTTTCAGATGTAGAATATAGTGGTTCATCACTTCTTAAAACTCCCAGGGCTCACCACAGCAAGTGCCCTCCTTAATACCCAGCACCCATTTAGCCTATCACCAACTCACCTCCCTTCCACTAAAGCTCTGTTTCTTCCCTGAAGTTAAGAATCTCTTATGCTTTGCTAACCTTTCTTTTTTCCCCCTTCCTCTATGTTCTCTGTTTTGTTTCTTAAGTTCCACATATGAGTGAAATCCTACGGTATTTGTCTTTCTCTGACAATACTGAAATACTGACATATTTCACTTAGCATAATACACTCTAGCTCCATCCCTATCATTGCAAATGGCAGGATTTCATTCTTTTTGGTGGCTACACAATATTCTATTGTGTATATATACCACATCTTCTTGATCCATTCACCAGTCGATGGACATTTGGACTCTTTCCATAGTTTGGCTATTGTTGATAATGCTGCTATCAACATTGGGGCGCTTGTGCCCCTTAGAAAATGTATTTTTGTATCCTAAATACATATTTTGTATCTGAGATGCATATTTTGACTAAATACTTAGTAGTGCAATTGCTGGATCATAGGGTAGTTCTATTTTGAACTTTCTGAGAAAATTCCATACTGTTTTTCAGAGTGGCTGCACAAGTTTGCATTCCCAAAACAATATAAGAGAGTTCCCTTTTCTCCATATCCTTGTCAACATCTGTTGTTTCCTGTGTTGTTAATTTCAGCCATTCTGACAAGTATGGGGTGGTATCTCATTGTGGTTTTGATTTGGATTTCCCTGATGATATTGAGAAACTTTTCATGTGTCTGTTATCCATCTAGATGTCTTTGGGAAAGTGTCTATTAATGTCTTCTGCCCATTTTTTGCCTGAATTATTTATTTTTTGGTTGTTGAATTTAGTAAGTTCTTTATAGATTTTGGATACTAACCCTTTATCAGATATGTCATTTGCAAATATCTTCTCCCATACTGTATTTATTTTTTGGTTGTTGAATTTAGTAAGTTCTTTATAGATTTTGGATACTAACCCTTTATCAGATATGTCATTTGCAAATATCTTCTCCCATACTGTAGGCTGCTTTTTAGTTTTGTTGTATGTTTCCTTCTCTGTGCAGAAGCTTTTTATCTTTATGAAGCCCCAATAGTGTATTTTTGCTTTTGTCTCCCTTGCCTCCAAATATGTGTTGAGTAAGAAGTTTCTGCAGCTGAGGTCAAAGAGGATATTACCGGTGTTCTATTCTAGGATTTTGATGGTTTATTGTCTCACCTTTAGGTCTTTCACCCATTTTGAATTTATTTTTGTGTATGGTGCAGGAAAGTGATCCAGTTTCATTCTTTCACATGTTGCTTTACAGTTTTCCCTACACCATTTGTTGAAAAGACTGTCTTTTTTCCATCGGATATTCTTTCTTGCTGTGTCCAAGATTAGGTGACCATGGAGTTATGGGTCCACTTATGGGTTTCTATTCTGTTCCATTGGTCTACATGTCTGTTTCTGTGCCAGTATCATACTGTCTTGATGACTATAGCTGTAATATAGCTTGAAGTCCAGAATCGTGATGCCTCCAGTTTGCTTTTCTTTTTCAGGATTGCTTTGGCTATTCAGGGTCTTTTCTGGTTACATACAAATTTTAGGATTATTTGTTCTAGCTATGTGAAAAATGCTGGTGGTATTTTGATGGGGATTGCACTAAATATGTAGATTGCTTTGGGTGGTATAGACATTTTAACAATGTTTGCTCTTCCAATCCATGATCATGGAATGTTTTTCTATTTCTTTGTGTGTTCCTCAATTTCTTTCATAAGTGTTCTATAGTTTTCAGAGTACAGTCTTTTATCTTTTTGGTTAGGTTATTCCTAGGTATCTAATGGTTTTTGGTGCAATTGCAAATGGGATTGATTCTTTGGTTTCTCTTTCTACTGCTTCACTACTGGGGCATAAAAATGCAACAGATTTCTGTACATTCATTTTATATCCTGTGACTTTGCTGAATTCATGTATTAGTTCTAGCAATTTTTTGTTGGAGTTTTTTGTGTTTTCTACATAGAGTATCATGTTTTCTGCAAACAATGAAAGTTTGGCTTCTTCCTTGCCAATTTGGATGCTTTTTATTTCTTTTTGTAGTCTGATTGCTGAGGCTAGGACTTCCAGTACTATATTAAACAACAATGGTGAGAGTGGACATTCCTGTTTTGTTCCTGAGCATAAAGGAAAAGCTCTCAGTTTTTCACCATTAAGGATTAAATTAGTTGTAGTACTTTTGTAATGGTCTTTATGATGTTGAACAACATTGTTCTATGCCTACTTTGTTGAAGTTTTTTTCATCATGAATTCATGCTGTATTTTGTTAAATGCTTTTTCTGCATCTATTGAGAGGCCCATATGGTTCTTAGGTGTATCATGTTGGTTGATTTGTGAATACTGAACCACCATTTTCTTTGCTGGTTATGGGTCTGTTCAAATTTTCTATTTCTTCCTTTTTTGGTAGTATGTATGTTTCTAGGCATTTATCCACTTCTTCCAGATTGCCCAGTTTGTTGACATATATTTTTTCATAATATTCTATTATAATTGTTTGTATTCCTGTGGTGTTGGTTGTGAGTTCTCCTCTTTCATTTGTGATTTTATTTATTTGGTTCTTTTCTCTTTTCTTTTTGATAAGTCTGGCTAGGCATTTATCAATTTTATTAATTCTTTCAAAGAACCAGTTTAGTTTATCTGTTTAGTTGATCTTAGTTCAGTAGTTGATCTGTTCTCTTGGTTTTTTGTTTGTTTGTATATTGTTTATTTCTCCTCTAAACTTCATTATTTCCACCTTCTGCTGGCTTTAAGTTTTATTTGCTGTTCCTTTTCTAGCTCCTTTAGATATAAGTTTAGGTTGTTTATTATTTCCTGAAGTAGGCCTATATTGCTATGTTCTTCCTTATTTTGATCACCTTTGCTGTATCCCAAAGGTTTTGGACTGTGGTGTTTTCATTTTCATTTGCTTCCATGTATTTTTAAAAAATTTCTTCTTTAACTTATGGGTTAACCCATTCACTCTTTTGTAGGATGTTTTTTATCCTCCATGTATTTCTGTTCTTTCCAATTTTTTTTCTTGTGGTTGCCTTCAAGTTTCATAGCACTGAGGTCTGAAAATATGCATGGTACAATCTCAATCTTTCTGTACTGGTTGAGGCCTGATTTGTGACCCATTATGTGATCTATTCTGGAGATTGCTCCATGTGCACTCAAAAAGAATGGGTATTCTGCAGCTTTAGGATGAATTGTTCTGAATATATTTGTTAAGTCCATCTGGTCCAGTGTTTTATTCAAAGCCATTGTTTTCTTGTTGAACTGTCCATTGCTGTATGTGCAATGTTAAATTCCCCTACTATTGTATTGTGAATGATTTTGTTGTTGTTGTTTGTTTGTTATTAATTAATTTATATATTGGGTGCTCCCAACTTGGGAGCATAAATATTTTAATTGTTAAATCTTGTTGGGTAGACCACTTTATTATGATATAGTGCCCCTCTTCATCTCTTGTTACAATCTTTGTTTTAAAATCTAGTTTGTCTGATATAAGTATGGCTACTCTGGCTTTCTTTTGACATCCATTAGCATGATAGATGGTTATCCATCCCCTCAATTTCAATCTGCAGGTGTCTTTAAGTCTGAAATGAGTCTCTTGTAAGAAGCATATAGATGGGTCTTATTTTTTTAATCCATTCTAACACCCTGTGCCTTTTGACTGGAGCAGTTATTCCATTTACATTCAAGTAATTATTGAAAGATATGAATTTAGTGTCATTGTGTTACCTGTAAAGTTGCTGTTTCTGGAGATTTTCTCTGTTCCTTTTTGTCTGTGAAACTCTTTATCTTTTCTTCTATTCTGAATGACAGCTTTGCTAGATAAAGAATTCTTGGCTGCATTTTTTCCCCATTCATCATGTTGAATATATCATGTCACTGTCTTCTGGCCTGCCAGATTTCTTGGATAGATCTGCTATGAACCTGATATGTCTTCCCTTGTAAGTTAGGGATTTCTTCCTTATTGTTTTTGTATTAACTTTTTAAGGGTTGATGAAAGAAAACTCTCTAAAGGACTGATATGCAAAGGAAGACATTTGAGATTTCTTTCTAGTCAACATGACTGTATATAGTCTTTGTTCAAACCAGA
Source organism: Mirounga angustirostris (assembly GCF_029215605.1). NCBI lineage: Eukaryota > Metazoa > Chordata > Mammalia > Carnivora > Phocidae > Mirounga > Mirounga angustirostris. The sequence continues at coordinate 161,439,260 of NW_026991710.1, read as the reverse complement.
AACCTAATCTAATGCCTACAACACATGCATTGTACATCTGTGGATGAGTTGCCTAAAGGAAAACCATGTCATCCTTGAGACATCAATCAATGCTCCTGGTCCCTGCATTCCTTCATGATAAAATCCCGAATTCTTGGGGTGCCTGAGGGGCTTAGTCAGTTAAGTGTCTGACTCTTGATTTTGGCTCAGGTCATGATCTCACTGTTGTGAGATGGAGCCCTACATTGGGTGCCATGCTGGGTGTGGAGCTTGCTTAAGATTCTCTCTCTCCCTCTCCTTTTGCTCCTCTTCTTCCACTCATATGCTCCCTATCAAAAAGCAAAACAAAACAAAAACCCCCAAAACTGTGATTCCTGCTTATATGCAAGTCTATAATTTCTGAGCATTTACCAGATGTAAAAAAGTATATAGCTCTGTGGAAAATGTTCATTCTCCAAGCACTTTCTTCCCTGTGAAGAGTGCATTTCTTGGGGAGTTGTCCTAACTTGTGCTTGAATAAAATTCTCTTTCTTACTTTTGGAGATTCTAAAAGGTTGTTAAATCTGCATTGAAAAGTGAGAGGAGTTAATGTAAAAATATGGAAGCTTAGGAGAAATGACCAGTGAGCCCTCCATACCAACATTGCTATAATAATTTAATTTTGGATATTTAAAGTAGTGTCAGTTCTGACAAGACTTACTAAAGAAATAAATATATGTTCCATTATTACTCAGATTCCTTTTTATTTTAGTCATTTCTTCATTTACTACATATTTATTTAAAATGTGTGAGTCACCAGGATCTAGAGGCAAGATGGCAGAAGAGTAGGGGACCTCGTTTCATTTGGTCCCTTGAATTTAGCTAGATAACTATCAAATAATTCTAAACTCCCATGAATTCAACCTGAGATATAAGGAAAGAATATCGAACTCTACAAGTAGAAAAATGACCACTTTTTGCAAGGTAGTACATGCAGAGAAGTGATTCTGAGGAGATATATCAGAGGATAAACAATGGGGGAAGGGAGCCTCAGTAAGCCATTTGCTGGAAAGTGATATATCCCCAGAGGGCAAAATCAGAACCCTTAAAAATCTGCTCCAGTGAGAGACCCCCCTGCCTGAAAGGTGCATCATATAAAATAGGGCAGAATTCTAGGTGGGTCAGTGTGGTCTCAGGATCCCAGGAGTCACAGAAAGAATGGGGGTGCCTGAGCTGGTAGAGTTCCCAAGCATTGGAGTGGGGAAACATGTTAAGGTCAATGAGCCCAAGAGGAAGGTCTCAGCTTGTTTCACCATAAATGCAAGCCAGGGCCCAATTGGGTTACTGCTCTGCATGGGGACCCTGCAAAAGACAGGAAGATGGGAAGGGGAGGTGGGTGGGGAGATAGGGTAATTGGGTGATGGGCATTAAGGAGGGCATGTGATGTGATGCGCACTGGGTGTTATATGCAACTGATGAATTATTGAACACTACATCTGAAACTAATGATGTACTCTCTGTTGGCTAATTGAATTTAAATAAAAAAATAAAAAACATTCAAAAATTAAAAAAAACAAGGGGAATTTACCCAATTTTATAATTTAAGTAGTGAGTAGAGGACATTGATGGAAAACTGTAAAGATAGAAATGCATTATGGTCTAAGCGACATTCCAATACATATAGTCTTTGCAGCCAACTTCTCTAGGAAAAGGTCCCTGGTTGGGTTTAAATTCAATCAGGTACTGGTTTTGGCTGGCTCCCAGTGGAGTTCTCATGACCAGAAGTGGCTAGACCAAGGATGTGAAGGGGATCACATTAGATCAATCAGGAGGAAACCTCACATGGGAGTCTTAAAAATGGTAGCTGTCCTTGTAACTTAAGTGACTGTCCTGTGCCCAAGACAGACAACTTTGTAAAGGGCAGTAATAAAGAGAGGGCATCAAGTTTCTGGGTCTTACTACCATTACAGCCAGGGTACTAACTTCTGCCCAAAAGGCAGGCTTTTTTCTCCCCATAGAGTAGCAACAGGAGAGAGGATTGCGGCTTGGGCAATTGACATAAGTGTTCCAACATGACTATACTCCTTGAAGAGCCCCTGGAGTGAGAGTAAAGGAAGGGGAAGGGAAGTACTCACCAAGTTTGCACCACAGCTCAGAGTGCAGCTGAGACTCTGGACTCCAAGCCCCACGTTTGGGTGCTGTATGATATAGGAAAAACAGTTTGAAACCGATGTGCAAAAAGATGGTTTTATTAAAGCATGGGAACAGGACCTGTGGGCAGAAAAAGATGCACTGGGGTCATGTGGAGTAGCCCATTATATACTTTCAAGTTGGGAAGGGATTTGGGATAGCAGAAGTCTCTAAGGAATTTTGGAAACAAGGTTTCCAGAACCTTCAGGGGGCTAGCTATTGTTGGGAGAAGGCCATTTATTACTGTATAAGAAAGTCTGAGTTATAAGACCCTTCAGATATATATTGGTGGGCCATATGCTTGGGGGATGACTGCCAACACATATCTTGGGGGTATAGAGACAAAGGAAATTTCTAAAGGAATTTTTATATATATATATATATTTTTAAAGATTTTATTTATTTATTTGACAGAGAGAGACACAGCGAGAGAGGGAACACAAGCAGGGGGAGTGGGAGAGGGAGAAGCAGGCTCCCCGCAGAGCAGGGAGCCCGATGCAGGACTCGATCCCAGGACCCTGGGATCATGACCTGAGCTGAAGGCAGTCGCTTAACCAACTGAGCCACCCAGGCGCCCCAGAATTTTTATATGTTAAAGTAGACTTACAGGATCAGAGTGGGGTGAGGTTGGGCTGGGATTGCCTTTTGCCCTTAGCACAGTGTCAACATCGAGACAGTTGAGTCCCTAGAGGAATGTCACTCTGCCTGTTTCAAGGACTTGTCAATAGGCAAGGAAATCTAATAATTTCTCTTCTGCCTTTGTTTCCCACATCACAATATATAGGATTGTAAATCAGAATTGTCCTCAGAAAGAATATGACCTGATTTAGGTCACATAATTAATAAACAAATGAAACAACATAAAACACTATGTAGCTAACCTTAACATCATATAAAATAGTTTATAGTGATTGAAGAGCTCTGATGAGGGCTGGAAGTGTGAAGGAAGTTTTCATGAAGAAGGTAACATTTATCTAGGTAAATCGATAGTCCATTTGAAACTGTGAATTGATGTTTGGTACTTTGAATATAACAAAAGGAAATTGTCACACTAGAGGCTTAGTCAGTGCCTTGAGGGGTATCTGGGACTCACAGATAATGCTATCAATAGCTACCAGTTATTGAGTACTTTGCCTTGGGGCATGAAATCCTTGGAGACAGTAAGTAGCGAACAATTCAAAACATTGGTATCTGGTTTTGAAAAAATAAGTGACTGCTCTGGGAACAATATTTTTCTATTTCTGTTTTCTAAAAACAAAACAAAATAAACAAAAACTGGGAGAATCTAGTCTATTTGTAAATAAATCTTTCTTAAAAATCATGTTTAGTGGTAGATCAGTATGTGGTTTTTCTTTGTAACTACAAAAGAATTATAAAAACAGAATGACATTGGTTTTACAAATTTTTCTGCATTTATACCTATTTATTTAAATTAAAAAGGATTCCTAATGCTTAAACACATAAAAATAAAAATAAAATTGTGAAAAGTACAGTATAAAAATATTTTTAAAAAGAATAAAATTGGACAGACTTCTGCAGAAGATGGCAGAATAAGAGGACCCTAAACTCACTTCATCCCATGGATACAACTAAATAACACTCACAACAGTGTAAACAACCCAGAAAATGACCAGACTGGCAGAACAAACTCTACAACTACATGTAGCGAAGAGGCCACGTTGAATAAGATAGGAAGGGTGGAGACACAATGAGGAGCTAAATTTCATGGGTCTGGCCCCAGAAGGAGGGGAGCCACTGGTGTAGAGAGGAGTAAGAAACAGACTATTACACGAGGGAGCCTGCACAGGGAAGACAAATCCCCATGGTATTCAGCTTTGAAAATTGGAGGGGCCAAATTTCAAGATTTCTTTTTTTTTTTTTTAAGCTTCGACCAAGATTTCTTACAACCAATGGACTGGAACTTTAAAAATCAGTGGGCTTGACTCTGGGAAAGACCAAAGGGTGATAGGAAGCTGAGTCCCTGCTTTTAAAAAGACAGCATACAACACAGCCCTCAGAGATACAGCATATAAGCAGCAGTTTGAAGAATGCCTGAGGCATTGTTCCACATAGTACTAGAAGTCCTAGCCTCAGCAGACAACAAAAATAAATAAAAGGCATTCAAATTTCCAAAGAAATAGTCAAACTCTCACTCTTTGCAGATAACATGATACTTTATGTGGAAAACCCAAAAGACTCCACCACAAAATTTCTAGAACTCATATAGCAATTTGCCAAAGTGGCAGGCTACAAAAGCAATGCAGAGAAATCAGTTGTATTTCTATATGCAAACAACATGACTGGAGAAAGAGAAATTAAGGAATCAGTCCCAATTATAATTGCACCAAAAACCATAAGATATTCAGAATAAATTTAACCAAAGAGGTGAATGATCTGTACTCTAAAATCCATGGAACAATTATGAAAGAAATTGAGGAAGACACAAAGAGATGGAAAAACATTCCATAAATATTGTTAATATGTCTATGCTACCCAAAACAATCTACACATTCAATGCAATCCCTATAAAAATATCAGGGATATTTTTCACAGAGCTGGAACAAACAATCCTAAAATTTGTATGGAACCAGAAAAGACCCCTAATTGTCAGGGGAATATTGAAAAAGAAAACCAAAACTGGTGGCATGACAATGCCAGACTTCAAGCTCTATTATAAAGCTGTAATCATCAAGGCGGTATGGTACTGGCACAAAAACAGATACATAGATCAGTGGAACAGAATAGAGAACCCAGAAATGGACCCTCAACTCTATAGTCAACTAATTGTTGACAAAGCAGGAAAGATTTTCCAATGGAAAAAAGACAGTCTCTTCAATAAATGGTGCTGGGAAAATTGGATAGTCATGCTGAAGAATGAAACTGTACCATTCTCCTTCATCATACACAAAGATAAACTCAGAATGGATGAAAGACTTAAATGTGAGGCAGGAATCCATCAAAATCCTAGAGAAAAACACAGGCAGCTATCTCTTTGACCTGTGCCACAGCAACTTCTTGTTGGACACATCTCCAAAGGCAAGGGAAACAAATGTAAAAATGAACTATTGGGAGTTCATTAAGATAATAAGCTTCTGCACAGCAAATGAAACAACAAAACTAAAAGCCAACCTAGGGAATGGGAGAGGATATTTGCAAATGACATATCAGATAAAGGGCTAGTATCCATGATCTATAAAGAATTTATCAAACTCAACACCCCAAAAAACCCAAATAATCCAGTCAAGAAATGGGCAGAAGACATGAACAGACACTTCTCCAAAGAAGACATACAAATGGCCAGCAGGCACATGAAAAAATGCTCCATATCACTTGTCATCAGGGAAATACAAATCAAAACCACAATGAGATACCATCTTACACTAGTCACAATGGTTAAAATTAACAATACAGGAAACAACAAATGTTGGCAAAGATGTTGAGAAAGGGGAATCCTCTTACACTGCTGGTGGGAATGCAAATTGGTACAGCCACTCTGAAAAATAGTTTGGAGGTTCCTCAAGAAGTTAAAAATAGAGATATCCTATGAGCCAGCAATTCTACTACTAGGTATTTACTCCAAAGATATAAATGTAGTGATCTGAAGGGGCACCTGTACCCCAATGATCATAGCAGTGATGTCCACAATAGCCAAATTGTGGAAAGAGCTGAGATGTCCATTGACAGATGAATGGATAAAGAAATTGCTGTTCATATATACAGTGGAATATTAGTCAGCCATCAGAAAGGATGAATACTTACTATTTACATCAACATGGATGGAACTGGACGGTATTAAGGTGAATGTAATAAATCAAAGAATGAAAGACAATTATCATATGGTTTCACTCATGTGTGGAATATAAGAAACAGCTCAAGGATCATAGGGAAAGGGAGGAAAAGCTGAAGGGGAGATCACCAGAGAGGGAGAAAAACCATGAGAGACTCAACTATAGGAAACAAGCTGAGGGTTGCTGGAGGGGAGGTTGGTGGGGGGATGGGATAATTGGGTGGATGGGGTAATTAGGTGATAAGCATTGAGTAAGGCATATGATGTGGTGAACATTAGGTGTTATATGCAACTGATAAATTATTGAACACTACCTCTGAAACTAATGATGTATTATATGTTGGCTAATTGAATTTAAATAAAAAGTTAAAAAAGAAAAAGACAGTATAGTCCTAGCAAAATGTAGACAAATGAAGTTAAAAAAAAACACAAAAGTGTATGTAGAAACCATACATATCAGATCAGTTGATTTTCAAAAAAGGTGTCAAAAGGAGACAGAATAGTCTTTAAATAAATGATGCAGCAATTTAATAAATGATTATATAAATTAATATGCATATGAATAATAAAATTGAATCCTTCATAAAAATTAAGGATCATAGACATTAATAAAAAAGTGAAAACTATAATACTTCTAGAAGACTACATAGTACAATATCTTTCTAAACTTCCAGTTGGCAAAGAGTTCCTCAGGAAAGGAAATTAAATAAGTGAAAAAAAGATAAATTGCACTCCATTAAAGTTAAAACCTTCTTTTCTTCAAAAAGACTGTTATAAATATAAAAAGTCACACCACATACTGAGAGAAAATATTTATAGTAAGTATATGTGACAAAAACACATTCAGGATATATGGATTTAATTCAGTAATAAAAAATGATCAACAACACAATTTTAAAAAAATTTTTATTTAAATTCAATTTAATTAGCATACACTGTATTCTTCGTTTCAGAGGTAGAATTCAGTTGCATACAACACCCAGTGCTCATTACTTCAAGTACCCTCCTTAATGCCCATCACCCAGTTACCTCACCCCCACACCCACCTCCCCTCCAGCAACCCTCAGTTTGTTCCATATAGTTAAAAGTCTTTTATGGTTTGCCTCCTCTGTTTTCCTCTTATTTTATTTTTCCTTCCCTTCCCCTATGTTCACCTGTTTTGTTTTTTAAACTCCACATATGATTGAAATAATATATTTGTCTTTTTATGACTGACTTATTTCACTTAACATAATACCCTCTATGTCCATCTGCATGGTTGCAATTGGCAAGATATCATTCTTTTTGATGGCTTAGTAATATTCCATTCTACATATATACCTCTTTTTCTTTATGTATTCATCTCTGAAGGACATCTAGGCTCTGTACATAGTTTGGCTATTGTGGATATTGCTGCTATAAAATTGGGGTGCATGTGACACTTTGAATCACTGTTTCTATCCTTTGGATAAATATCTAGTAGTGCAATTGCTGGGTCATAGAGTAGCTTTGAGGAACCTCCATACTGTCTTCCAGAGTGACTGCACCAGTTTGCATTCCCACCAACAGTGTAAGAGTGTTCCCATTTTTGATCATCCTCAGCAACATCTGTTGTTTCCTGAGTTGTTACTTTTAGCCATTCTGACCAGTGTTAGGTGGTTTCTCATCATGGTTTTGACTTGTATTTCCCTGATGATGAATGATTTTGAGCATTTTTTCATGTGTCTGTTGGCCATTTGTATGTTTTCGTTGGAGAAATATCTGTTCATGACTTCTGCCCATTTCTTGACTGGATTTTTTGTTTTTTGGGTACTGAGTTTGATCTTGGATACTAGGTCTTTATCTGGTAAGACATTTGGAAATATCTTCTCCCATTCCCTAGGTTGTCCTTTGGGTCTGCTGACTGTTTCCTTTGCTGTGCAAAAGTATTTTATCTTGATAAAGTCCCAATAGTTCATTTTTGCTTTTATTTTGTTCACCTTTGATTTGTCTAGCAAGAATTTGCTGTGGCTGAGGTCAGAGGTTGTTGCCTGTGTTCTTCTCTAGGATTTTGATGGATTCCTGTCTCACGTTTAGGTCTTCATCAGTTTTGAGTTTACCTTTGTGTATGGTGTAAAAAAATGGTCTAGTTTCATTCTTCTACATGTGGCTGTCCAGTTTTTCCAACACCACTTATTGAAGAGACTGTCTTTTTTCCATTGGACAATCTTTCCTCCTTTGTTGGAGATTAGTTGGCCATAGAGATGAGGGTCCATTTCTGGGTTCTCCATTCTGTTTCATTGATCAGTCTGTCTGTTTTTGTGCCAATACCATACTGTCTTATAGATTACAGCTTTGTAGTATAGCTTGTAGTTCACCATTGTGATGCCAACTTTGAATTTGTTCTTCAATATTCCTCTATTTAGGGTTTTTTCTGGTTCCATACAAATTTTAGTATTGTTTGTTTCAGCACTCTGAATAAATGTCCATGGTATTTTGGTAGGGATTGCTTTGAATGTGTAGATTGCTCGGAGTAACATAGACCTTTAAATAATATTTGTTTTTCCAATCCATGAGCATGGAATGTTTCTGCATCTCTTTATGTCTTCCTCAACTTCTTTCATAAATGTTCTGTGGTTTTTAGAGTACATATCTTTTAACTCTTTTTTTTTTTAAGTTCAATTAGCAATCATGTAGTGTGTCATTAGTTTTTGATGTAGTGTTCAATGACTCATTAGTTGCATAACACCCAGTCCTTTACCTTTTGTTAGGTTTATTCCTAGGTATCTCATTGTTTTAGGTGCAATTATAATTTGGACTGATTACTTAATTTCTCTTTCTTCAATCACATTGTTCACGTGTAGAAATGCAACTGATTTCTCTGCATTGACTCTATATCCTGCCACATTGCTGAATTGCTGTATAAGTTCTACTAATTTTGTGGTGGAGTTTTTTGGGTTTTCCACATTAAGTATCATGTCATCTGCAAAGAGAGAGAGTTTGACTTCTTTGCCACTTTGAAATAATTTTATTTCTTTTTGATGTCTTATTCCTGAGGCTAGGACTTCTAGTACTATGTTGAACAACAGTGGTGAGCTTGGGCTTCCCTGTTGTGTTCCTGACCTTAGGGGAAAAGCTCTGTTTTTCCCCATTATGAATGTTATTTGCTGTGTGCTTTTCATAGATGACTTTTATGATATTGAGACGTGTTCTTTGTATCCCTACATTTTGAAGAGTTTTAATCAAGAAAGGATTCTGTATTTTGTCAAATCCTTTTTCTGCATCAATTGAGAGGATCATATGGTTCTTGTCCTTTCTTTTATTAATGTGATCTATCACATTGATTAATTGAGCCTGTTGAGTCACCCTTCTAGCCCAGGAATAAATCCCACTTGGTTGTGGTGAATAATCCTTTTAACGTCCTGTTGGATCCTATTGACTAGTATCTTGGTGAGAATTTTGGCATTAATGTTCCTCAGGGAAATTGGTCTGTAATTCTCCTTTTGGTGGTTTTTTTGGTTTTGGGATCAAGATAATACTGGCCTCATAGCACGAATTTGGAAGTTTTCCTTCCATTTCTATTTTTTGAAACAGCTTCAGTAGAATAGGTATTATTTCTTCTTTGGAAGAATTCCCCTGGGAAGCCATCTGGCCATGGACTCTTGTTTGTTGGGAGATTTTCGATTACTGCTTCAATTTCCTTCCTGGTTGTGGGTCTGTTCCAGTTTTCTATTTCTTCCTGTTTCAGTTTTAGTAGTTTATATGTTTCTAGGAAAGCATCCATTTCTTCCAGATTGCCTAATTTGTCAGCATATAGATGCTCATAATATGTTCTTAAAATTGTCTGTATTTCCTTGGTGTTGGTCGTGATCTCTTCTTTCATTCATGATTTTATTTATTTGGGTCCTTTCTCTTGTCTTTTTGGTAATTCTGACTAGGGGTTTATTGATCTTAATAATTCAAAGAACCAGTTTCTTGTTTCATTGTTCTATTTTACTGTTTTTTATTTTTTATTTCTATATCATTGATTTCTGCTCTAATGTTTATTATTTCTTTTCTCCTGCTGTATTTATGTTTTATTTGCTGTTCTTTTTCAGTTTCTTTAGGTGTAAGGTAAGGTTGTGTATTTGAGACTGAAAGTCCTTATTGCCATATACTACCCTCTTAGGACCACCTTCACTGCATCTCAAAAGAACTGAACTGTTGTGTTCATTTTCATTTGCTTCAATGTATTTTTTAAATTCTTCTTTAATTTCCTTATTGATCTATCCATTCCTTAGTAGTATGTTCTTTAGCCTCTGGGTATTCATGGTTCTTCCTTTTTGTTTGTTTGTTTGTTTGACTCTCAAGTTTTAAAGCCTTGTGGTCTGAAAACATGCATGTATCAATCTCAATATTTTTGTACCAGTTGTGACCTGTTTTGTGATCCAGTATGTGATCTATTCTGCAGAATGTTCCATGTGTACTTGAGAAGAATGTGTATTCTATTGCTTTAGGATGAAATGTTGTTAATATATCCATTAAGTCCATCTGGTCCAGTGTGTCATTCAAAGACCTTGCTTTTTTGTTGATCTTCTGCTTACATCATCTCTCTATTGCTGTGAATGGAGTGTTAACATCCCCTACTATTACTGTATTATCATCAATGCGTGTCTTTAATTTTGTTATTAATTGGCTTATATATTTAGCTGCTCCCATGTTGGGGGCATAAATATTTACAATTGTTCTATATATCCTTATTGGATAGACCCTTTTATTATGATATAGTGTAGATCTTCATCTCCAATTAGAGTCTTTGGCTTAAAATCTAGTTTTTCTGATATAAAGACAGTCACTTTATCTTTCTTTTGATGTCCATTGGCATTATAAATGGTTCTCCACGCCCTCACTTTTAATCTGGTGGTGTCTTTGTGTCTAAAATGGGTCTCCTCTACACAGCATATTCATGGGTCTTTTTTTTTTTTTTTCATTCTGATAGTCTATGTCTTTGATTGGAGTGCATTTACATTCAGAGTAATTATTGAAAGATATGAAGTTGGTGCCATTGTATTACCTGTAAAGTCATTATTCCTTTGATTGTCCTTTCTGGTCTTTGTTACCTTGGGGCTCTCTCTTTGCTCAAAGGATTTCCTTTAATATTTCTTGCAGGGCTTCCTTTAGTTTTTGTTTCTGGAAACTCTATCTCACCTTCTGACAGCCTTGCTGGATAAAATATTCTTGGCTGTATATCTTTCCCATTTAGCATGTTGAATATATCATGCCAGTCCTTTGTGGTCTGCCATGTCTCTGTGTACAGGCTCCTGCCAGTCCAATGTTTCTACACTTGTAGGTTAAAGACTTCTTGTCCTGAGCTGCTTTCAGTATTTTCTCTTTATCTTTAAAATTTGCAATTTTCCCTATTATATGTTTAGATGTTGACCTATTTTTATTGATTTTGAGAGGGGCTTTCTGTGTCTCCTGAACTTGAATAACTGTTTTCTTTCCCAGATTAGGAAAGTTCTCAGCTATAATTTGTTCAGATAAATAATCTGCCCCCCTCTATCTCTTCATTTTCTGGGACTCCTACTATCTGGATATTATTTTGCTTTATGTAGTCACTGATTTCTCAAAGTCTCCCTTTGTGATCCAGTAGTTGTCTTCCTCTTTTCTTTTCAGTTTCCTTGTTCTCCATCATTTTGTCTTCTATATCACACTGACTCACTCTTCTGTCTCATTTATCCTTGCTGTTAAAGCCTCCATTTGTGACTGCATTATCAGTAATAGCATTTTTAATTTCAGCTTGATTAGATTTTATTTCTTTTATTTCTACAGTAAGGGATTCTCTGGTGTCTTCCATGCTTCAGACCTAGTATCTTTATAATTGTTTTATAAAAATCTAGTTCAGACATTTTACTTATATCCTTATTGATTAAATACTTGGTGGTGAGTATTACCTTCTATGCTTTCTTTGGGGTGATTCTTTTCCATCTAGTCATTGTGTTCAGAAAAGAAAGGAGGAAAGAAAAATACAAGAAAGAAAAACATCAAAAACAACAATAGTAGCAACAACAACAAAAGCTTCAGGAAATGTTTCTAGTGCATGGTGTGTACACTCTTTTGCTGTGTTTTGGCTCCTCTTTCCCACTGGTCCTTCTTCTACAGAGTTTCTCCTTGCTTGTATTGAGGAGTGTTTGGACCTTTAAGTAGGTGTCCTTTGATTTGTTTGTCAAGATAAGCCTTTAAAGGAAAAAAGAAAAGAAGACAAAATAAAATGAAAAACAATAATCGAAAACAAAAGCCTCATCCAAGATAAGAGAAGAGGAAATGGAACAAAGATGGAAAAGACAAACTATAAGCCTTATTCTTTTTTTTTTATTTGAGAGAGAGAATGAGAGAGAGAGAGCACATGAGAGGGGGGAGGGTCAGAGGGAGAAGCAGACCCCCCGCCGAGCAAGGAGCCCGACACGGGACTCGATCCCAGGACTCCAGGATCATGACCCGAGCCGAAGGCAGTCGCCCAACCAACTGAGCCACCCAGGCGCCCTATAAGCCTTATTCTAAAAAAAAATAAGAAAGAAGAAGGAAAAACAAAGTAGGGAAAGAAGAAAAGTGAAAAAAAAAAAAAGAAGATGAAGCTGATCCAAAAAAATAGGAGAAGGAAACAAACGAACCAACAAATGAATAAAAGATTATGAGTCTGATAAAAAAAAAAAAGTGTGTGAGAGAAAGATTAAAGAAACAAAAAGAAAAAAATATATAAAATAAAGGCTAAAGAATAAAAAATAAGAAATAGAAAAATAAAATATTTTATTTATTTATTTATTTTTAATTAAGAAAGAAAAGAAAAATAAGAAAAAAAAAATAAAGAAGCAAGCCTGGTCCTATTTCCACTGTACGCTGATGTTTTGGAGCTTTTTTTAATCAGTAGACTTGGTAGATATGGAGGCCTGTGTTGGTCTTCTGTGGGAGAGGCCTGCTGGGCTGACTCACAAGCTGACTTGCCCTTGTAAAGATGCATCTGCCAGACAGAATTTAGTGGAGGGGACTCCAACTTCCAGTGGAGGTGCTGTGTTTCTCTCTGAAGTAGGACTATGCTGGTGAGTGGGAAGAGGGAGGGGTGGTGGAAGATGTAGAATATGGTGTCACCCTGCCCTCTTGTCCCTGGGAAGTGGAACTCCCAGCCACCACTGTTCAGGAGGCCCTCTTACAAAAGCAATCTCCTGTGTCCCAGGTTTTCATCAGCTCTCTGCCCTTAACCTATCTGCACCCGGGCTGCTGGAATGCCCAGAGCCACAGATCTCCTGTATTTTATCTCTGCCCAGTGGCTGGGATTCAAAACTCCAAGTTTTAAAGGCCCTGGTAAGGTGTGGGCCCACTCCTATCCCCTGGAGGAGAGGCTCAGGGCATGCTCAGCACCATCCTCCCCAGAAAAGCCATCACACAGTGTGTGCCCAGAGACTAGAGTTTATTGCAATGTTCTGTGAAAAGCTGGAATCATGTTATCAGCCATTTGCACTCTACTCAGTCCCCTACTCCCTTCTGTCCCAGAAAAGCAGTCACACAGAGGCTCGAATTTATTGTGGCAGACATTGAAAAGTGGTGGCCAGGTTACCTGCAATCTGCTCCAGTCTCTCTGCTCTCTGCTCAGTTCAGCTGCTGAAATGCAGCCACTTAGCATGCACAGAGATTTAAGCCTATTGTGGCTCACAGTGAAAAGTTGTTTTTTTTTCCCCCTAAGATTTTATTTATCTGATAAAGAACAAGCAGGGAGAGGGAGAAGCAGGCTCTCCATTGAGCAGGGAGCCTGATGTGGGGCTTGATCCCAGGACCCTGGGATCATGACCTAAGCCATAGGCAGATGCTTAACCAACTGAGCCATTAGGCACTCCCACAGTGAAAAGTTGTCAAGTGGTTTTCTGCTCTCTGCATGAATCTCTGACCCTGCTATTGAGCACTGCTCAATAGCTCTCTGGCTATCCTTTTGTCCTTGGAGAGGCAAAATGCACTCTTCCAAATGCCCTCTGGGAAGGGGGGTGATCTCTCCCTGTGCTACCCAGGGAATCTCCTCATCTTGGCTTATTGTGTGGTCCCTAACCACCGAGCTCTTTCCCACTTTCTCCCTCTTCCTGACTTTGCTCTGGAAAAGGTTTCCCTCCCCTTTGCAGCCATACAGCTTTTCTCTTCCCCAATTCATGGCTCCAAACCTCACATCTGCCATGTTGTCTTGCTCCAACTGTGCAGATTGTTTCTTTAATCCTCAGATCATCTTCTTAATTGTTAAAAATAGTTGAATGTTGATCTAGCTGTATTTGAAGGACAAGGCAAGTTCGGGGTCCCCTTACTATTCCATCATCTTAACTCCTCCCCTTTCACAACACAATTTTAAATTAGGCAAAATACATGAACAAAACATCACCAATTGTCAATAAGCGCAAGAAAAACATGTTCAAAATCAGTAATTGCCAGAGAATGTAAAATACAACTATGTGATAGCACTATGTACACTTGAATGTCTAAAACTTAAAAGACTGAATATATAAAGTGTAGATAAGGATATGGAAGAATTGGAATTGTCATAACTAGATGTTGGGAGTGCAAAATGGTACAACTATATTAGAAAATAGTTTGACAGTTTCTTATAAACATAAAACTTCCCTATGATCTAGCTATTTTACTAGGTATATACCCCAAAGAAATTATCTATATATGACTGAATATATGAATATTCATAAAAGCTTTATGTGTAATAGCAAAAAAAAAAAAAAAAGGAAATAATTCAAATGTCTACCAACAGGTGATTAGATAAACATGGATTCATGTTTATACAGTGAAATATTACCCAGCAATATCAAGGAACAAACTACTGATATACAAAACAATATGCATGAATCTCAAAAATATTAGGTTGGCTGAAAGAGACAGACATGATAGAGTGTATACTGTTTGTTCCCCTTTATATAAAATTTCTACAACAAGTAGAATGAGAACTTTCTGGCATGATGAAAATATTTTATATCTTGATTATGGTGTTCAAAACTTATTGGAGAGGAGTGACATCAGCAAAATGGCACATTAGGGAGCTTTGAGTCCCTGTTCTTCCGTGGAGACATCAAGATATAATCAAAACCTTGCTAAAACAAACTAATAGGAAGCTCTGAAAAATAGTATCAAGTCTATAGCAATTAAGTGAACATCCAATCAAGAAAAAAACATATTTAAATCAGTAGGAAATTTTGTGATGTTTTTACTTGCCTATCCCCTATTCCCTCTTCCACATGTCCCATGTGGACAGGCTTGGTCTAGAGGAGGAAGCAGCCCAATTCCCAATTTCCTCCCTTGAACCAAAAGGAGTAAAGCAGACCTTATTTGCAAGATTCTAAACTATTTGGGGGCAGCCTGAAGAAATGGTCTCTTTTTCTTCATTCCTATCCAGGAAGAGGGCTCAAAAAGCTAGAGGGAGACTAAAACCCACAGATGCCTAGGGCAAGAAATTACAGGTGAAGATATATGGTAGACCATTGAATGCAGCAGCCCAGTTCCCAATCTCTCTTTTGAACCAAATGAAGCAGAAAAGATCTTATTTGTTATATTCTAACCTATCTGAGTGTTTCATGAAGGTCTGGTTTCAGTTTCTCCTAATTCAGATCTCAGGTAGAGACAAGGATCAGATGGTGCTTAGGAATGTTTTAAGGAGACAACAGACACCTGGGGGAAGAGATTATGGGTGAATACATAACAATAGAACATCCAGGAAGAGAATCTGGAGTAAGGCTTGACATATATTACAATGGCTATGATAAACTAAACTAATCCCAAAACAGAAAATAACAAGATTTGGTGAAAATGTGGAGCAATTGGTACCCTGTGCATTGCTATTGGAACCGTAAAATGATCCAGCTTCTGTGGAAAACAGCATGACACAGTTCTTCAAAAAATATAGAACAACTGTATTTAGCAATTCTATTTAAGAGTTACTATTCAAAAGAATTGAAAGCAGGGACTCAAATAGATATTTATATACCAATATTATTACTCACAATAGCCAACATGTGGAAATAACCCAAACGTTCATTGATGAAAATATGCATGAACAAAATGTAGTATATGCACACAATGGAATATTATCCAGTCTTAAAAAGGACAGAAATTCTGACACATTCTATAGAATGGATGAATCTTGAAGACATTGTGCTAAATGAAATAAGCCATAAAAAGGATAAATATTATATGATTTCACCTATACGAAGGACCTAGAATAGTTAAAATCATAGAGAAATAAATTATAGTAGTGGTTACCAGGGGAAGGAGAATAAATGGAGAGTTATAGTTTAATGAATATAGAGTTCTGATTTGGGCTGATGAAAAAGCTCTGGGGATTTACAGTGGTAAGAATTGCACAACAATGTGAATGTACTTAACACCACTTGGATTGTACTCTTTAAAATGCTTACAACTATAAATTTCATGTTATATGTATTTCACCACAATTAAAAAAAAAACCTCATTGAGTAATCTTGGTGGGCTTTGAGCTATAAGGGTGGTCTCTCTTGTCTAGTAAGTGGCCTGGGAATGATTAATACAGAGGAATATTGCCTCCTGAGATGACAAGCTAGAGGAAATACAGCTCTAGATTGGTTAGTTTGCTTTATCAAAGACATGTGCCCAGCTAGGTCTTTCACTAGTTTTTAGACTTGACCATCCCAGTGAGAGGCAGTCTCTCCCCAGCCAGAACTTAAGATGTCCAAACATCATAATATACAGAAAATTAAAAACACATATGACACAAACATCAACTGAACATTTCACCCAACAGTAGTAGAATATTCATTGTCCTTAAGTGCACATGGAATATTCTACAGAATAGAACATATGCTATGTCATAAAACAAGCCTCAGTAAATTTAAAGAACTTAAATTATACAAAGAGTGTTCTATGACCACAATGGAATGAAATTAGAAATCAATAACACATAGAAATAAAAAAAAAATCAGAATAACCAAACCAATGTTAAAAGACAGAATAAAGTTAGAGGTTTCACATTTCCTGTTTTCAAACTTACTACAAAATCATAACAATCAAGATAGTATGATACAGACTAAAAGATAGAGATATAATCAAAGAAATAGAATCGAGAGTCCAGAAATAAATCAATCTTCACCTTTGTGGTCAATGATTTTTTTTGATAAGTTTGGGGAAAGAATAGTCTTTTCAAAAATGTTGCTGGAGAACTGGATATCCGTGGTCAGAAGAATAAACTCGGATCCCCATATCACAGCATTCATAAAAATTAACTCAAAATGGATTAAAGATCTAAATATAACAGCTAAAACCATAAAGCTTTTCGAAGAAAACAGGGATAAATCTCTGTGACCTTGGAGTAGGCAATGGTTTCTTAGATATGATAACTAAAACACACTATAGAAGAAAAAAATACATAAATTGGACTTCATCAAAATTAAAAACAACAACAACAACAACAGCAAAGCATATGTGCTTCAAGGGCACCATCAAGAATGTGAGGAGACAATCCACAGAACTGAAAAAAAAATCACAAATTATATATCTGATAAGCGATTTGTATATAGAATACATGGAAAACTCTACACCTCAATAATAAAAGACATATAATCCAACTGAAAAAATGGGCAATAGGTCTGAATTCACATTTCTTCAGAGAAGATATACAGATGGCTAGTACACACACAAAAAGATCCTCAATATCATTATCTATTAGGTAAATGTAAATCAAAACCACAATGAGATAACCCTTCACACTAACTAAGATGTCTATAATCAAGAAGACAGATAATAACAAGTGTTCATGAGGATTTAGAGAAATTAGAACCCTTATACACTGCTGGTAGGAGTGCAAAATGGTGCAGTGACTTTGGAAAGCAATATGGCAACTCCTCAATGATTAAACACAGGGTTACCATTTGACTTGGCAATACTGCTCCTTGGTGAAAACACATGTCCACATAAAAACTTGTATCTATGAATGTTTATAGCAGCATTATTCAAAATAGCCAAAAAGTTGGAATAATTCAAAGGCCCATTAACTGATAAATGGATAAATAAAATGTGGTATATCCATACAATGGAATATTATCTGTCATGTAAAGAAATGAAGTACTGACACATGATTCAACATGCTGACAAAACCACATGTTTTATAATTCCATTCATATGAAATATTGAGAATAGTCAAATCTATAGAAAGTATAATAGTGGTTGCCTAGGGCTGGGGAGCTTGAGGAAAATTGGGATTGACTGGTTATAGGTTTGAGGTTTGTTTTTGAGGTGATGAAAATGTTCTAAAATTGATTGTGGTAATGGTTGTGGAACTCTGTGAATATACTAAAAGACATTTAATTGTATACTTTAAATAGATAAATTTTGTGGTATGTGAATTTTATCTTGATAAAGCTATCTCTCTCTTTTTAACAGTGGTAGGGGTAGTTATAGGTAGCAAAATGTCACTGGGATAGGTATAAAAAAGCAATGAGATACAAGTAACTGGGAGGTGGGCAGGGCTGCAACACAAGTAGATATGAATAATACAGAAGAGGCAACAAAATTTCAGGTTTGAAGCACCTGTAAGCTTAAGTTTTAATACACAGGCACTAGCCATGATTGTAAGGTGGCTCCATGAGCCTTTAAATGAGGAAGGAGAGAATAATTATAGGGATATCGATATCCTAGTCAGTTCTACCACTGGGAATCTATGTGGGTCTTAATGAACACGACATATTAGGAAGCTCTATTTTTCTATATTTCTTCTTTTACACCAAGGTTTCTCAATGTCAACATTATTGACATTTGGGGCTGGATAATTCTTTATTATGTGGAGTTGTATTAAGATGTTTAGCAGTGAGAGGAGGGTTTAGATGGCAGAAGAGTAGGGTGACCTTAAGCTTGCCTTCTCCCTCAAACGCACAGCTAGGTAAATATTAAATCATTCTGAGCACTGAAGAAATCAATCTGAGGGCTGAGAGAACAAAGCTGCACATCTATAAGCAGAAAAAATGACCACCTCATGGAAGGTAGTTGCTGCAGAGAGTTGATTTGGGGGAGAAAAGAGCTTTGAGCACTGTGGAGGGGAGGGAGCTCCGACTGTAGAGAGAGAAGCTAGAGAAAAAGAGTGAAAACACATGCAGGGAATTGCACAAGACAAACTCTTCCCCCTAACCACTGACTGGAAAAAGGAGAGGGTTTAAATATTCCAAGTTTTTAAATAAACAGTGGAGCACAGAGTCTGGAGTTTCAGAGGTCTGCAGCATCACCAGTGTTGCACCTGGAATTCTTGGTGGTGCTCCAGTGGGGTAGGAGGTGGAGATCCAGGAGCGGGCAGTGTGGTCTGAGGATTCCCTTGATCATATGCAGAGAAACAATTCTCCTGTTTGGAGTGCATTTGGTAGAGGTGATACAGTCTCTCAGGGGCAAAAGACCCTGCAGGCACCATTGAGCTGCCTTGTTCACCACCATAGGAACTAAGATGCTGCCTGAGGACAGCAAACCTTGGCTCTGGCTTTGTGCTGTGCTCTCCATAAACGTTGAACTGCTGCACAGTCATGCCACCATTTTCTGAGACAAGCTAACACCAGTCACAGTGCAGGAAGACACTTTCCCAAAGGATCAGCATGGGTCCATGCCCCAGGGGTCTCTGAAGTTTGGAGATTTGAAGTCCAACCATGCCTGAGATAAAACACCAGAGTGCTGTGCAGCCTTGCAGGCAGACAGCTCAGACACAGACGAGGTGAAGGCAGGGATCAGACAGAAGCCAGGGACACAGGAGGGGTGATTGTTTGCTCATCTTTGAGGGCTTCCTAAACAGTGGTGCATGAAGCTTCCTGCTTTAGAGATGAGAGAGCAGGGTGAAGCCATTTTCACTCCCAACCCATCGACCAGCACAAACTTCCTGCATGCACCAAGTCTCCTAACAGTATTGCAAAGCTTCAGCACTGGGGAAACAGAGCTAGCTTCCTTTTTTCTTTCTTTTTTTTTTTTTTTTTTTTTTTGGTTTTGTTTTCTTTTTGGTTACAGAAAGCATTTAAAAAAATATTATTTATTATTATTTTATTTTTTATTCTTTATTTATTTTATTTTATTTTATTTTATTTTATTTTTTGGATCAAGCTTCTCTTAACAAGCAGACCAAGACACACCTAGAATCTTTTATTTGTATTTTTTTAGACCTCCAAAATGTCAAGAGGGAGGAATTTACCCCAAAAGAAAGAACAGGAAGAAGTTACAGCCAGGAATTTAATCAATACAGACATAAGAAAGATGTCTGAACTAGAATTAAAAAAAAAAACAATTATAAGGATACTAGCTGGGCTTGAAAAAAGCATAAAAGACACTAGAGAATCCCTTACTGCAGAGATAAAAGAACTAAAATCTAGTCAGGCCAAAATAAAAATGCTATAACTGATATGCAAACCCAAATTGATGCCATGACAATGAAAATGGATGAAGTACAGGAATGAATCAGTGATATAGAAGATAAAATTATGGGAAATAATGAAGCTGAAAGAAGAGGGAAAGAATGGTATGGATCATGAATGTAGAGTTAGGAAGCTCAGTGATTCCTTAAAGTGCAGTAACATTCGTACTATAGGAGTCCCAGAAGACAAAGAAAGAGAAATGGGGCAGAACATTTATTTGCACAAATTATACCTGAAAACTTCCCTAATCTGGGGAAGAACACAGACATCAAAATCCAAGAAGCCCAGAGAACTCCCACTAAATTAAACAAAAGCCAGCCATCAACAGGACATATGGTAGTCAAATTCACAAATGCACAAGGAAAAAATCCTGAAAGCAGCAAGGGGAAAAAAAAGTCCTTAACCTATGAGAGGAGACAGATCAGGTCACAGCAGATCTGTCCACAGAAATTAGGCAGGCTAGAAGAGAGTGGCATGATATATTCAACATGCTGAATGGGAAAATTATGCAGCCAAGAATACTTTATCCAGTAAAGCTGTCATTCAGCATAGAAGGAGAGATAGAGTTTCCAGGACAAGCAAAAACTAAAGGAGTTCATGACCACTAAACAAGCCCTGCAAGAGATATTAAAGGGGCTCTTTCCATGGGGGTGAGGGAGAGACCAAAAGCAACAAAGACAAGAAAGGAATAGAGAACATCACCAGAAACACCAACTTTATAGGACACACAATGACACTAAGTTCATATCTTTCAATAATCACTCTGAATGTAAATGGATTAAATACTCCAATCAAAAGACATAGGGTATCAGAATGTATAAAAAAACAAGACCTATCTATATGCTGTCTACAAGAGAGTAATTTTAAACCTAAAGATACTGGCAGACAGAAAGTGAGGGGTTGGAGAACTGTCTATCTTGCTAATGAACATGAAAAGAAAGCTGGAATAGCCATACTTATGTCATACAGCCTAGATTTTAAACCAAAGACTGCAACAAGAGATGAAGAAGGGCATTATACCATAATTAAGGGGTCTATCCATCAAGAAGATCTAACAATTACAAATATTTATACCCCTGACTTGGGAGAGCCAAATATATAAATCAATTAATAACAAACATAAAGAAACCCATTGATAATAATACAGTAATAGCAGGGGACATTAATAACCCACTAACAGCAATGAACAAATCATCTAAGGAAACAATGGCTTTGAATGACAGACCAGACCCGATGGACTTAACAGATATATTCAGAACACTTCATCCTAAAGCAGCAGAATACACATTCTTTTTGAGTGCACATGGAACATCCTTCAGAATAGATCACACACTGTGTCACAAATCAGGCCTCTCTTCAAGTACAAAAGGGGATTGAGATCAAACCATATATATTTAAAAGTCACAATGCTATGAAACTTGAAATCAATCACAAGAAAAAATTTGGAAAGATCTCAAATCCAGGGAGGTTAAAGAACATCCTACAAAAGAATTAATGGGTTAACCAGGAAATTAAAGAGGAAAATTTTAAAAAGTACATGGAAGCAAATGAAAATGAAAACATGACAGTCCAAAAGCTCTGGGATGCAGCAAAAGCAGTTCTAAGAAGGACGTATATTGTAATACAGGCCTACCTCAAGAAGCAAAAAAAGTCTCAAATACACAACTTAACCTTACACCTAAAGGAGCTAGAAAAGGAAGAGAAAATTAAGCCTATATCCAGCATAAGGAGGAAATAATAAAGATTAGAGCAGAAATAAATGATATAGAAACAAACAAACAAAAATGATAGAATAGATTAATAAAACTAAGAAAGAGTTGGTTCTTTGAAAGAATTCATATAATTGAAAAACCCCTTACCAGACTTATCAAAAAACAAAAGAGAAAGGACCCAAATAAGTAAAATCATGAATGAAAGAGGAGAGATCACAAACAATACTACAGAAATACAAACAATTATAAGAGAATATTATGAAGAATAATATGACAACAAACTGGGCAATCTGGAAGCAATGACAAATTCCTAGAAATGTACATACTACCAAAACTGAACTAGGAAGAAATAGAAAATTTGAACAGACCCATAATCAGTAAAGAAATTGAATCAGTAATAAAAAAATCTCCCAACAAAAAAAGTTCAGAGCCAGATGGCTTCCCTGAGGAATTCTACCAGACTTTTTGTTTATTTACTTATTTTTATTTATTTATTTATTTAAAGATTTTATTTATTCATTTGACACACACAGAGAGAGAGAGAGAGAGTCCACAGTAGGGGGAGCGGCAGGCAGAGGGAGAGGGAGAAGCAGGCTTTCCACTGAGTGGGGAGTCTGATGTGGGGCTTGATCCTAGGACCCTGGGATCATGACCTGAGCTGAAGGCAGATGCCTAACTGACTGAGCCACCCAATGTCTACCAGACATTTAAAGAAGAGTTAGTACCTATTTTTCTCAAACTGTTCCAAAAAATACAATGGAAGGAAAACTTCCAAACTCTTTCTATAAGACCAGCATTACCTTGATTCCAAAACCTGATGAACATGGATGCAAAAATTCTCAATAAAATACTAGCAAATTGAATTCAACAGTACATTAAAATAATTGTTCACCATGATCAAGTGGGATTTATTCCTGGTCTGCAGAGGTAGTTCAATATTTGCAAATCAATGAATGTGATACACCACATTAATAAAAGAAATGATAAGAACCATATGATCTTCCCAAAATATGTAGAAAAAGCACTTGACAAAATACAGCATCCATTATTGATAAAAACCCTCAACAAAGTAGGGATAGATGGAACATACCTCAACATCATAAAGAGCCATAAAGACCCACAGCTAATATCATTCTCGATGGTAAAAAACCGAGGTTTTTCACCTATGGTCAGGAATAAGACAGGGATGTCCACTCTCACCATTACTATTTAACATAGTACTGGAATTCTTAGCTTCAGCAATCAGATAACAAAAAGAAATAAAATGCATCCAAATCAGCAAAGAAGAAGTTAAACTTTCACTATTTGCAGATGACATGATTTTCTATGTGTAGAAAACCCAAAACACCACCCCAAATTGCTAGAATTCATACATGAATTTAGCAAAGTTGCAGGATATAAAATCAACTTACAGAAATCTGTTGCATTTCTATACACCAATAATGAAGTTACAGAAAAAGAAATCAAGGAATCGATCCCATTTGCAATTGTACCAAAAACAATAAGATACCTAGGAATAAACCTAATCAAAGATGTACAGTATCTGTACTCTGAAAACTACAGAATACTTAGGAAAGAAATTGAAGAGGACACAAAGAAATGGAAAAACATTCCATTCTCATGGATTTGAAGAACAAACATTGTTAAAATGTTTATACTACCGAAAGCAATCTACACATTTAATATAATCCTTGTCAAAATACCATCAGCATTTTCCCCAGAGCTAGAACAAATAATCCTAAAATTTGTAGACCCCACAGAAGACCCCAAATAGCCAAAGTAATCCTGAAAAACAAAAGCAAAGGTGAAGGCATTACAATTCTGGACTTCAAACTATATTACAAAGCTATAGTCATCAAGGCAGTATGGTACTGGCACAAAAACAGACACACAGATCAGTGGAACAGAATACAAAACCCAGAAAAGGTGACTCCTGGGTGGCTCAGTCAGTTAAGTGTCCAACTCGTGATTTTGGCTCAGGTTATGATCTCATGGGTTGTGGGATGGAGCCCCACGTTGGGGTCTGTGCTCAGTGGGAGTCTGCTTGAGTTTCTCTCCCCCTGCCCCTTCTCTCCTCTCTCTCAAATAAATAAATATTTATATATTTAACATTTAATAAAAAATATGTATTTTTTAAAGGAAAGAAAACCCAGAAATGGTACCACAACTATATAGTCAACTAATCTTTGACAAAGTAGGAAAGAATATCCAGTGGAAAAAAGACAAGTCTCTTCAACAAATGGTGTTGGGGAAACTGGACAGCAACATGCAGAAGAATGAAACTGGACCCCACCCTTTTATACCATACACAAAACATTAAAAATGGATGAAAAATCTAAGTATGAGACAGGAATACTTCAAAATCTTAGAGTAGCACACAGGCAGCAACCTTTTTCACCTTGGCAATAGAAACTTCTTACTAGACACGTCACTGGTGACAAGGGAAACATAAGCAAAAATGAACTATTGGGACTTCATCAAGATAAAAACTTCTGCACAGTGATGGACACAATCCACAAAATTAAAAGGCAGCCTACAGAATGGGATAAGATATTTGTAAACAACATATTGAATAAAGTGTTAGTATCTAAAATCTACAAAGAACTTAACAAACTCAACACCCAAAAAACAAATAATCCAGTCCAGAAATGGACAGAAGACATGAATATACACTTTTACAAAGAAGACATCCAGGTGGCTAATAGACACATGAAAAAACACTGAACATCACTCATCATCAAGGAAATACAAATCAAACCCACGATGAGATACCACATCACACCTGTCACAATGGCCAAAATTAACAAAACAAGAAACAACAGGCATTGGTGAGGATGTGGAGAAAGGTGAACCAACCCTCTTACACTGTTGGTGGAATGCAAACTGTTGCTGCTACTCTGAAGAACACTTTGGAGGTTCCTCAAAAAGTTAAAAATAGAACTACCCTATGATGTAAGCAATTGCAGTACTAGAAATTTATCCAAAAGATACAAAAATACAGATTTGAAAGAGTACATGCATCCTGATGTTTATAGCAGCATTATCAACAATAGCCAAACTATGGAAAGAGCCCCATTGTCCATCAACTGATGATTGAATAAAGAAGATGTGGTATATATATATATATATAATGGAATATTACTCAGCCATCAAAAATAATGAATTCTTGCCATTTTCAACAATGTGGATGGAGCTTGAGTGTATTATGCTAAGTGAAATAAGTCAGTGTAAGACAAATACATATGATTTCACTCATATGTGGAATTCAAGAAACAAAACAGATGAAAAAGAGAGAGAGAAAAACAAACCGTAAGAGACTCTTAAGGATAGAAAACAAACTGAGGGTTGATTGAAGGAGGTGGATGAGGGACGGGCTAGATGCGTGATGGGTATTTATGAGGGCACTTGTGATGAGCACTAGATGTTGTATCTAAGTGATGAATGACTGAATTCTACTCCTGAAACCAATATTTCTTTTTAATTTATTTATTTGAGAGACAAAGAGCACACACATGAGTGGGGGGGGGGCGGGGAAGGGCAGAGGGAGAGGGGAAGCTGACTCCCTGCTGAGCAGGGATCAGGACACTGGGCTCAATCCCAAGACCCCGGGATCATGACCTGAGCTAAAGGCAGATGCTTAACTGACTGAGCCACCCAGACGCCCCTCCACTAGAATTAAAAACAAAACAAAAAAAGTTTAGCAGGATTTCTGGCTTCTACCCACTAGATGGTAGTAACACCTCCCCACGCTTACCTTTCATGACAACCAAAAATGTCTCCATACATTGCCAAATGTCACCTGTGGGCCCAAATCACCCCTGGTTGAGAACCCATGTTTTATATGTACACTTTATTCGGTAGGAATAAGTGCTATACTGGTAAATATTTAGCCTAGTCACTCTCTTGTGGAAAACACACACACACACACACACACACGACTCAGTTTGTACTATTTGCTAATTTCCATACTCCCTTAATGACTTGTTTCTAGCTCAAATGCCATCAACCTGCTTGCATAATTCCTAAATTTAGCAGTCATCTTTAGCAAGCTTTTTAAAGCCTGCTTCAGCAAATTACAGATAAGGATTAACAGTGTTTGAGTGAATAGAGCATTCCAGCTGAGACTTGATGTTAAAGTGATTCCTGGACCAGGGTGCTAGCAACCAGAAATAGGTCCAGAGCTCCAACTTTTGTGGTCTCCTCTCCTTTCACTGTGGGCTTTGACACCTATTTTCTTTTTTTTTTTTAAATTTTCTATTGTTATGTTAATCCCCATACATTACATCATTAGTTTTTGATGTAGTGTTCCATGATTCATTGTTTGTGCATAACACCCAGTGCTCCATGCAGAACGTGCCCTCTTTAATACCCATCATCAGGCTAACCCATCCTCCCACCCCCCTCCCCTCTAGAACCCTCAGTTTGTTTTTCAGAGTCCATCGTCTCTCATGGTTCGTCTCCCCCTCCGATTTCCCCTCCTTCACTCTTCCCCTCCTGCTATCTTCTTCTTCTTCTTTTTTTTCTTAACATATATTGCATTATTTGTTTCAGAGGTACAGAACTGTGATTCAACAGTCTTGCACAATTCACAGCGCTCACCATAGCACATACCCTCCCCAATGTCTATCACCCAGCCACCCCATCCCTCCCACCCCACCCCCCACTCCAGCAACCCTCAGTTTGTTTCCTGAGATTAAGAACTTCTCATATCAGTGAGGTTTGACACCTATTTTCAATGTTCACTATCACGATCTAATGATTTGCTTTCCTTGGAACTTTTCAGTGAAGCTGCTGCAGCCGAAGTCCAAGATGGAAAAGTCTTTGGCATTCAGGCAGTACTGAGGCGACAGGACTTCCTATTTTCTCATGGCCAGTCAAATAGACAAATTGGGTTCAAGGCCTCTAGAGAAAGCCCTTAATAATGTGGGCTCAAGGTCCTGGCAGATTTATGCCCTTCTTTCATTTCTCTTAGGTAATAAGTCAACTGGGTTGACCTGTAGCTTGAAATAGTCCAAAGAGTGCATCTAGGGTAGGATATGTGTAGTAGGCTTGGGATGGCTGTGTAGAATTTTGAACACGGGTCAATCAAATCTCTGTGTAGTGAGAAGACATATGGTAATTGATGTATGAAGTCAGAGAATAAACTTTTTAGAAATAATTCTAAAGATCAATTTGTGTGCAGATTCTCCCAGGTGATTGTCCAAGTCCAGACAAATTCTCAATTCTGAGTATGATGCCTTAGCCTTTATAATGGTGAAGATTGTTCACATGTGGCACAATGTACTATTATTAGATAATAAAATTACATGTTTTGAATGAAAGGTATTGGAATGGGTACTGGACAACATATACATATTTTTTGATAAAATAGTACTCTAACTCTATTAATGATGACAAAAAATCAATGAAATGGCAAGGTTAGTTTTATACTAAAATAGCAATATAAGTAGGAGAAAAATATCACTTATAAAATTATACTGGTTGCAATAACATTTCTTAATCATGCAATAAAATTAAAAAGCATCACCATATAATCACAAATGTTTATAGCAATGCAAGCTCAGATCTGGATCCTTTTGATTTGGTTCTGATTTGCATTTACTTTTCTTCATTTGTGAACAGCATTACATTGCCATTTTCAGGCATATGTAAGCTTCTTTAAGACTTCAAAGGTTTCAATTTATTCTTTTAATTCTGGCTTTTTACTTAACTATTTTGCCAAGGAAGCTAGAAATAAATTTTAAGATAAATGTAAATACCTTGTATTATATACTGATTTTCACCTTTTAAACTTTTCCTTCCTTTCTTCCCCTATTCAATCATTTGTTCATATAAATGTTTGAGTACCTATAGTGGTGCCCAAATCTATGTTTGGTGCTAGGGAAACAGAAGCTATGACTCAGGAGGTCATAACAAACTCTTGGAAGGAAATCTGGGAAACTCTATGAAGAGGTACTTAATATGGCAGTCCTTCAAAGACTTAGAAATAGAGTTACTTGTCATATGACCCAGCAATTCTACTCCTTCATATATACCCAAGAGAATTAAAAACATACTGTTCACACAAAAACTTGTACATGAATATTTATTAGCAGCATTATTCATGGTGGCCAAAAAGTGGGAACACGCATATTCATTAACTGATAAATGGATAAATAAAATATGTTATATGCATACAATGAAATATTATTTGGCAATGAAAAGGAATGAAGTACTCACTCATGTTTCAAGATGAATGAACCTTGAAAATACTATACTAAATGAAAAAAGCCAGTCATGAAAACCACATATTATATGATTTCATTTTTATAAAATATTTATAAAATATCTAGAATAGATAAAACTATGGAGACCAAAATAGCCTAGGGTTGGGGCTTGGGGTGGGGAGGGGATGTGACAGCTAATGGGTCCAGACCTACTTTGGGCATGATCAAATTTTCTAAAATTGGTCATGTTCACACAGCTCTGTGAACATATTAAAAACAATTTAATCATCTTAAATGGATGTATTGTATGATATATTACTTATATCTTAATATTATATATTAATATTAATATTATATTATATATTATATATTATATATATAATATTATATATTATATGATATATTACTTTTATCTTTTTTTTTTAAGATTTTATTTATTTATTTGAGACAGAAAGAATGAGAGACAGAGAGCATGAGAGGGAGGAGGGTCAGAGGGAGAAGCAGACTCCCTGCCGAGCAGGGAGTCCGATGCGGGACTCGATCCCGGGACTCCAGGATCATGACCTGAGCCGAAGGCAGTCGCTTAACCAACTGAGCCACCCAGGCGCCCTACTTTTATCTTCATAAAGGTATTTTGTATCATATATGTAAAGCTCTTAGAAAGACTCCTGGCACATATAGCAAGTGCTGTATGAGAGCTAGCTGTTATTATTTAAAATAAAAATTAAAACAAGAAATCATTTTTCACTCTCCAGGTTGGTAAAGATTAAATAGTTCAATAATATACAGTGATGGCCAGAATATCCACAATCATTCAACTCTCCTACACTGTAGGTAGGAATGTAAATTTGTGCAGTTTCATTAGAGGACATGGGGGCTTTACATATTAAGATGATAAATATTCATACTTTTTGACTCAATAATTTTAAAGAATTTGTCTTTTTCATTATAGCCTAGTTTATATTATCAAAAGATCTAAATAACTATTAATGTTGTCTGGTTGAATAAATGATGGTACATCCATATAAGGGAAACTCACATGGCCATTAAAATTTTAAAAAGGGAGGTCTTCCTCATAAGCTCATGTCTAAGTCACATATTAAGTGGAAAAATAAACTGCAGAACAGTTCTTATAGTATGCTAACATTACTGTAAAAAGTAAGTTGTGAATTTGTAGATGAATATGAACATACATAAGCACACATTTACAAACACAGTTATACTTGTAAATGCATAGACTTTCTACAAAGGTACACAAGAAAGGGAACTAGTTGCTTCTGGAGAAAGACTAGAGGATTAAAAGTATGAGGTCAGAAAAAGACTTTGGTTGCACACACATTTGTGCTGCTTGAAATTTTTTGCCTTTTGTGGTTTTATTTTGGTCAAGAATATATTAATTTTTTAACTAAAGAGGTAATTAAGAGGAAGAAGAGAAATATGAGGCCAGCAGAAATCTCCAGTCAGATAAAGAGTCCTCCATTTCCATAACCCAGATAGATTTGGCCTAGATTATGACAAGTTTCATAATTTCAAAATTCAGCAAAAATTAAAAATAAAATATATCTTGCTTTTCCCCCCATTTAACACTGGATCATCTTTTACTCAGTGTTATTAATACCCCCAACAACTATTGACCAAGAACCTCTTAACTTCCCAGCACAGTTTGATGCTATGGGAAGTACCCAGAGGTGATAAGAACAATACCTTCCTTCATGTTACATATAATTTAACAAGATAAACAAGAAAATTTCAAGTAATAAAAGAGCTTAATGATTATTCAAATTAATTCTGTCTGAAGCCTCTAAAAAATAACTTTTTTGAGATGTTACAGTGTCACCAGAAGTCAGCAGGGGGCACTTCAAACATATCTGTGCTGAACTCAGGTTAGCTCATTTTCAGCCTAGATCTTTGATGTTTTGTCTGAAGTTACCTCAGAATGTGAAGTCCTCAGCAAAAAACACTGGTGGTCTTACATATTCAAGTCAAGTCAGGTCTCAGAGAAACTCTCCTTTTATTTCCTACATGGATTTCAGTTTTTAAGTTTTTTTAGTTTTTTTTTTTTTAATAAAACTACTTAAAAATTAACATGGATTATAAATCCAGTAGGCTATCTGTGGGACATTCATTTTGGTTTTTATGAGCTGTCTTCTAGAAAAGGCCTACACCTTTCTCCCCCTCAGCAGTCACAGTATTTGTCTCTCTGGTATGTTCTGATGTGTCTCCCTCACCATAAGGCCTTGTTCCAGGACATGCCATTGCAATGCATTGGCTTTTTAAATTATTATTCACTCTCTCTTTAAAAATTATCTCTTATTTCTCTTCTAAACTTTATTTAGGCAAATCTTTTAATGCTGATATTAAAATATGATTTATTTCTCTTTCTTTCTCTCTTTTTTCTTTCTTTCTTTCTTTCTTTCTTTCTTCTTTCTTTCTTTCTTTCTTTCTTTCTTTCTTCTTTCTTTTGTTGTTTCCTTTCTTTTATTCTTGGAAGAGGGGAGGGGATGGATATCCCCAATGCAAAAAACTAAAATCCTTAAAATGTGTCTGGATTATTTAACACCATACTTTTATTATTGAAGCAATTCTTTCCATACTCCACAGTTCCTTCACCCCCAGAGCAAAGAAAGTATCACTGGTTCCTTTATTCAAACCTGGTGGAGGAAGGAGAGTAGCAAATTGGCTAAGTATAATATATATTTATACTTTATCTTTTTCAAAATATAACATCCAACTTTACCAATGGAGAATTATACTCTGAATTTAACCTTCTTTTGAACTGCCACTTGGAATTTCTTCAACATAGCTTTGCTAGGTAATGAATAAAAGAAGTCTGCAAGGTCAGCATCTCCACTTATCAACTGTCCAGTAGGACAGCTCTAGCCTCAGGCACCAGATCCCAGAGCTATGATCTCAACCTCATCCTCACCCTCACTGTCACATCACCATCTCTGACAGATGCAGCTTGTGCATATGTGCATATGGTAAGTGACACTGGAAAAGTTTTTCACAGCAATTTTTGGTTAGCATTTTGATTTTGCTTTTTCTTATTAAAAGTCAATAGATTTTAAAGTACTTATTATATTTAAGAGTTTATATTTGTAAATTTTATTTTCATTAGCCATGCTTTTTTCTACATTAAATATAATTTTTGTGGTAAAGACCAGATCTACTTCAGTACTGATGTTCTTTTAGAGCCCACTTAGACATTCCATCATATTTTAATTTAGAAAAAAAAAAGCCACAAAAAAAAATGCCCTAAATTATGCATGTGCAACAAACATCTGCTTCTCAGCCTTTTCCAATTTGTAATTACAGCAAGATTAAAATATAACCATCAAATATTTTTCCCCCTTGGGATCGCCAAAGGAAGAAACTTTGTGATTTGTGGTTACTGTTATTTATTCTTGAGTTTCATCTTCCCTCAACTGTACAATGGGAATATTATTAAGTCCAGGGCGTTTTTTGTTTTTGTTTTTGTAATGTTTAAATGCAGAAACGGATGAGAAGTGCTCAGTGTATGCAAATAGCAGTCCCTCAATCTAAATAATAGATGATAGGTAGATAGAACTTCACTACAGTTCTGGAGTTTCTGGTCCTTTCTGTAGGTAAACCCATTTAACTTTTTATTTACATCATTTTAAACTTATATCAGGAGCAAGTGTCCTGCTGTAAGAGTGCTGGGTTGTTAAACTTTTATAAAACAATTTAGCTTCTAATCTGAAGATTTTTAAGCCTGTTACAAAGGAAATGCCAATTATGAAAAAAGTCAAGCATCATGTCATCGGTAATCAAATAACTTTGCTGAAGTTTGGACGAGGCACTTCACCGAGGCACTTCGCTAACGCACAGGCAGTCCAGACCTGGAGATCAACAGCCTCCGCAGTACAACGCAGGCATCTCCGAGAACAGCCAATCAGGAGAGCGCATTGCCGCCACACCCACCTGTTCACTGCTTGTTCTGGCGATCGGAGCCAAATTGTCTCCTTTTTTTGCCAGGCTGAGTTGCTAGGAGTTAATTCTTCCTGGAAATCTCTGCCACTCCGATGGACATGCAGCATAACAGCACAGGCCATTCCAAAGCTGGGTTCGTGTTAAAAAAAAAAAAAAAATTATTCTAACCCTTTATTTCTTTGGTTTTGTTATCTGTTAACCTGGGAAATCATTTTAAACATACATTATAAGACTCAGACTTCCCTTTAGCAGTTACATAAAATCTTGTAGTTCTCTGAAAGACACAGAAGTGCAGATTGGGTTGTTTATCTTAGCAAACAATATTTATGTGGGAAAATAGACCCCATGAGTATTCTATATAAGATAGTAGGCATTTTTGCACTTTTGTTTGTATGTCATTTATATCTTGAGCACATACCATGCAACTGTATTCATTTTGTGTCATTTTTTTTTTTAATTAGAATTTACTATATAGTTTTTGGAGGGCTACCACATCATAGTTATTCATCTTCTGCACAGTCTATTCTGAAGTTCCTGTGAGGGGTTTAATTCTTTGCAGGTTTCAGAATTCCTCTACATGCTTTGTCATATAGAATGAATGTGCACAATATATTGTTGAATAATTGCCAAGACAATATATTGTGTTGTGGCATTTAATGCATCAAATTAACAATAGAATTCTATTTTACAGAATAACAAATTTAGAATTACTGGGGTATTATTAGATGTATTTCATTTATAAGAAAAACTTAACATGTGAGCCCAGTTTAAATTCTGTGGCCTTTCATCTTTCTCACACACAAATGTGGATGGGGGTAGAATGAATGGAAGGAAGCATTCAGGATATTCAGAGAAATAATTCAATATAGACAGTGAACTGAAGGTTTTGATTTATGAGTCTGTTTCTCATGTAAAGTGTGGAGTATAAAGATAATTGTTTTTCTTGGCTAATGCAAATTATTTACATTTAGAAAGATATTTGAAAGTATTCTGAACATTTTGGCAAAAAATACAACATCCAATGAGACTTCATTATTATTTTAGTTGCATACCTCAAGACAACATTTTTAATAGGTTTATTAAGATATAATTTACATACCATAAATTTCACCCATTTAAAGTGTACAAGTCAATGTTTTACCACAATGTAATTTTAAAACATTTTTTATCACCATTCCCCCAAAACTTCTCCATTGTTCCCCAGCCCCTATTCCCCAGCTCCAGGCAACCACTAATCTACTTTCTGTCTCAAAATGTGCCTATTTGTGGATTTTTATATAAATAGAATCATACAATATGTATTTTTTGTGACAGGCTTCTTTCACTTAGCATAACAAATCTAGTTTTATATTATTTGACCTCAATAATCTGTCTCTGATGATAAAATGTTATCCCTGGATTCCTTTATGAGTTTGAGGAGTGGGTATAATTTTCGTGAGAGAAAACTTAGAAACTAGTTAGGGCAGGAGGGCTTTTCTCCACCACATAGGCTAATCCATTTTGCCAATGTTAATATACCAGATTGTGCAAGCATAAGATGCAGAACAATGTGTGTCCATGGATCCCTAAATTGACATTGTACAGAATTTTGGGAAAAACAAAAAGATAAACAACAACCACAAACATTGCAAGTTACAAACAGAAGCCATCAAAAGAGAAGTATAGTTTAAGTATTGATCAAATGTAGTTTAACAGCTTAACTTCCCCTCCTTGGAAAACTGGTGATTGAGAGTATTTAACATAAATGCATATAAATTTGTGTTTGGCGCTTGTACAGGGGGCCCTTGCAAGACAGAGTCCTTAAGAAAAGCAGAGGAACCTTACAGAGAAAGCAAATTTTCCCTTCTGCCCTTTTCCCCTCTTCTCGCGGGCAAGGTTTATCCTCTTTACAGTTTGCGCAAATACTTGGAAGTGAATTTAGGGCCCTCCCCCCAACTTATGATTTTATAGCCAATAGGTGATGAGGTTTATTTGCATATTTCCAGTCACATAAGCAGCTGTGGAGTGGAAACAGTGTCAGACTCGATTCTTCCTCCTCCTCCTCAGAGGGAACCTGCCACTTGTAGCTGCCCTGCCCTCCCTTTTAAAGGGCAACTTGCCCCACGCCGGACCTCAGCTCCAGCCTGCTCCCACCTCGGGCTCGGCTGGTCCATCACCCTGTCCGCGCTTCTGCCAGTGCCCTGTAGCTCCTACAGAGAGACGCGCCCCGAGATGGAGAGCAAAGCACTGTTCCTGGTGGCCCTTGGCATGTGGCTCCAGAGTCTGACCGCCACCCGCGGAGGGGTGGCCGCCGCCGATAGTAAGTTTTGCCCGTAGACTCCCCTCCACCTGCAGACTCCACTTTGGCCACTTCCACACGTTATGAGGATGGGAAAGAGGGAGTCGAAAGGGGTTGCAGATGCGTACCGGAGACCCTCCTAGACTGAGCGCCGGTCCCGAGAAGAGTCAACAGGCTGGGATCCGGGAGGGGTAGGGAGGGAATTCTCCCTCAGATTTTCCTGGAGTCGTTCCCGCGTTGTCCCTTCCAATCTGGCGGAGGCAGTGTTTCCGGGTCCGTAGACTCAGGGAGGAAGAGTAGGGGGTAGCTCGAGGGGCGGGACGAGAGAGGTCGGAGGAAGGGCTTGAATGGCGGTGATCGGCAGTAACTGCCTCGCACGAGGACCCTGGAATGAAAGGCACGCAGGTCAAGGTGACCCTGGCGCGGCCGCCACCGCGGCTCGGCCCCCGCCTACGGGAGCGCCGGGAGAGAGTGGCCCCTTCTCTTAGAGAAGTCGACCCGAGGGGGTGGGGACGGGGGGAGGAGGCGTTGTCCGTATCTCAGAAGCACTGGACACTCGCTCTCGGCGTCGACACGGTGGTGGGGGACTGGACGCGTGGCGCCGAGTCCCGCGGACGCAGCGTCCTGCACGCGTTCGGGAGCCCGGGAAGCTCTTCGGCTTCCATTCTTGCACGCGCCGCTTTTCTTAGCACCCAGAAAACCTAGCGAAGGGCTGCCCTCCTGAAAACATGGCGCAGCGACCTGCAGTCTGTGGCCGCCGGCTTGGGTGTTACGAGGTTTGCATTTGGCTACCCTTAAAGTCCTCGGAGCCGAGTCCCGCTCTGACGCCCAGCTTCGAGAAGCATCCACAAGCACGTGGGGCTTCCGGGAGCCGCAGTGTGAACCCCAGCCACCGCCCTGGCGCCACCGGCTCCTCAGGGTTAAGGCATTACAGGAGAGATGCGAATTTCTTTATTGCGGGGAGGGCAAAAGACCAGCCTGAGACCTGCCCACTATAGAGGCAGTCCTAGTACCTCGAACCCTGCTTGGTTCACCGAACATACAAGAGCAACCAAAAGGCAACTGAAGCAAGTCGTAAGCGCAGGCAACATTTTCTTCTCCCTTCGTGGTGGAATTGCAGTTAGGGCAGTGTGGCTTGGATGTGCTTACAGGCAGCATGGTTCAAGTTATAGTCGAGTTTGTCCATGACTTTGATTGCAGCTGAAAGTTTATTTCAGCAGTGGGTTGTAAAAGAACATTTTTGGTAGATTTATTTTAAAAATGTAGATTTCATCAGATCTGATTGGATTAAAAAAGAAAAACAGTATCTGGAGGTGCAATTAAAAAGTCTTAAGTATCTTATATAGTGGCATGTTCTCCACCATAGTGTTTAACCCCGTCCAAGAAGATGGTAGGAACAAATTCCATATTATTGCAGACAATACACCATGGTGTGAAGTTACTTTTACCATAAAAAACACACAAATATTTGTTTTCCACAGTTTGTTTTTGCTGGCTTTTTATTTATTTTGAGAGACGGGGAGAGCGCGAGAGCGCACAAGGTGGGGAGGGGGGAGAGGCAGAGGGAGAGGGAGAAGCAGACTCCCCGCTGAGCGGGGAAGCCCTACATGGGACTGGATCCCAGGACCCTGGGATCATGACCTGAGTGAAGGCAGAGGCTTAACCGATGGAGCCACTCAGGAGCCCCTGTTTTTGCTGGCTTCTTAGAAGTTCACGACCCTAAATTCCTGGTCTAGTTTGTGTCACCTCTCTGGGTTTAGATTCCTCAACTGAAAAATGAGGAGTTCAGGCCACACTCAAAATTATCTTAGTCTCCTCTAATTCATACTCTTTGATTTAAATGGACGCTTTGTGATTGATGAATTAAATTGGATTTTAAGCAACGTGTGCTTTAGCTAGCTGTAAATCTATCAATGGAGGAATCTTTTTTTTTTAATAATTTTGAAATTTTTGTTTTTGTTTTTTAAGAGAGAGAGAGCGCGCCTGAGCACGAGGGGGGAGGGGCGGGATGGGGGCGGGGCGGAGAGAGAATCCTAAGCCCGCTCCATACCCAGCGCCTAGTAGATGCTGGGCTCCATCTCCAAAGCCTGAGACCTTGACCTGAGCTGAAATCAAAAGTCAGATGCATAAGGGACTTAGCCACCCAGGTGCCCCAAGGGAGGAATCATTTTTATTTATTTTTTTTTTTAAAGATTTTATTTATTTATTTGAGAGAGAGAGAAAGCATGAGGTGGGGAGGGTCAGAGGGAGAAGCAGACTCCTCGCTGAGCAAGGAGCCTGATGCGGGACTCGATCCCGGGACTCCAGGATCATGACCTGAGCCGAAGGCAGTCGCTTAACCAACTGAGCCACCCAGGCGCCCAGGGAGGAATCATTTTTAAGTAGACATGAAATTAATCCCTACTATCCTTCCCTCCTACTCTCATTCTACCACTCCCTCCCTTTCTATTATGCTTCTCCCATCACGGCAAATTTTCACCCCTTTTCTCCTCCAGATGAATTCTTCTAGGAATGTAACAATTTCAGAGGCAAAAGATATGAGTGTGAGAGAATGGTAAACAGCACCTCTCTGGGCTCTGACTTATTCTGGAATTTTTTTTTTTCTAAGAAGAATGTGAGGATATGAGGCACTCACTGCCCCCAGGCTCTTTGTTGAAGCCCCCTCAGTCCCTGCAGGGCCTCATTAGGAAACTTGAAGAGCTAGACAAGGAGCATATGGATCAGTACTCAGGAGCTGCAATTCTATTTGACCTGCCATAGTGAATTTCCAGGCTAACATCTAAGTTAAATGTGATGGGTGATAACAGCAAAATAGCTGATACCACTTGCAAATGGAGCAGAGCTCAGCACTGGAGTGATTGATTAATAGTAATATTGAAAATTGCATGTCAGACACAGGGGTAGAGTTACAATGGAAAATTTTCACTTTCTTTCAGGTAGTGTAGTGTATTTTTAGCTTAACCTTTCTTCTTTGCTTTGTTCAGGAGGAGAAATTGAGCTATATACTTTACTGCTTCTATTTTATGAACATTTTTTTTCTATAAAAATGAAAAGCAAATCTGTTAAATAAGTCAAGAGCATTGTCTACTACGGAATATCTGAAAATACCAATCACTTTAGTCATATAGGATATTGATTTTTTTTCCCCTGATCAAACTTTTTTTGTTCTCACCCAGTCAGTTTGGTTTTTGGTATTCTGTAGAAGCTGCCTGAATCAGTAAGGATGACCATCAGTTTCAGAGAGAAGGGAAATTATTGATGAAGTCCTTTAAGTATGTGTGTGGTGGGGTAGAAACTTCTACGAGAATTGCATTATAATTGAGCTCTTGTACCTCATGTCTTCATATGCACACTAATCCTATTCATCTGATAATTGTGAGCTGACTTTAGAATATCTTTCCTGGGATGCTCAATGTTCCTTCTTTTCTAGGAACAATAATGTATCCCCTATAAATTTACCTTTGAAGTGCTTTGATCTCTCAACCTAATTTCATCTCTGTGAGTTATTATCCACATTAAGTAAATTCCTTGTCTTTTTTTATATGCTTAGATTTTTAGCTATTTAATAACTTAGAAATAAAGATTACATAGGCAAGAAATGCATTAACTTGTATCTTACCCCAAATGTTACATTAGTGCTGAATAAGGACATATCTGATGGGAACCAGTTGGTGTGGTGATGCTGATATGATAAGTTGAATTCAGGATGGAAGCTCTTATGAAGGAATACACCTTAGGCAGCCTCCCTTCCACTAATTTAAAGTAGCTTTAATTTCTAAGGGGACCTGATAAAAAAGATCCTTATCCCCTTAAAAAAGATAAGCACAGAGTCTTTAATACCATTTTCATGTATGGAAAACAATAATTCTCTTAGTAACAATGGAA
This sequence comes from Mirounga angustirostris, assembly GCF_029215605.1. Classification (NCBI taxonomy): domain Eukaryota; kingdom Metazoa; phylum Chordata; class Mammalia; order Carnivora; family Phocidae; genus Mirounga; species Mirounga angustirostris. Next base: position 161,400,912 of record NW_026991710.1, on the reverse strand, counting down.
TCAAATCAGTTCATCTGCCAGCCAAGAGCAATCCCAGTGTATACGGGGACAGCTAAACATATTGACTGACACACATCAGTTGTGTGAGAAAGTGAGGCTTGGGAAGTACATTCATCTTTAGGATGCTGAGACACTCTTATACCAGTAGTGTGAAAATTTCTATCAGAATACCAAAGAGAAGGAAAGGCTGACTGTAATCACTAATAACATTTATTATTTCATATATAGAATTGACATAGAATTGAAAACATCTAGTAGCATACAGAGTGGTGCTGTCTTCCTGTCAAATGCTTCATCATGCTTTCTGTAACTTAAAATGAAAAAGAATCTCCCTGAGAAGTGAAATAAAAATCTCCAAATACAAATTTGTTTGAGAATGTATGAATTTTCTATTTTTTTTATTTAGAAGCTATACACAATAGGAAATGTTAGTTGTGGAAAATTGGACCTCTCACTGGGCTATGCAGATAATCTGTACAGGAGCTATGATTTTTTTTTTTTTTTTTTTTTTTTTTTTTAGAGAGGGAGCCTGCAAGGCCTGAGAGGGGAGGGGTAGAGAGAGGGAGAGAATCTTAAGCAGGTTCCACCCCCAGTGCGGAGCCATCTCGGAGCTCGATCTCACCACCCTGAGATCATTACCTGAGCCGAAATCAAGAGTTGGATGCTCAACTGATTGAGCTATCCAGGCACCCCAGAATCTATGAACTTAATAGACTTTTTTTTTATGGAAATATACAAAGCTAGCCTTAATAATGTCAGAGAATATTCTTAGTCACTTCAGAACCACCAGCAACACCAGGGCTACCGTATTGCATAATTCTAGGGAAAAAAAGACCAAAGTGAGTGGCATCCTCTGGAGTCATGCAAGGCAATAGTCTTAAATATCAGTTTAACAAATAGGTGGTGGGTGAGATCTGTCTGCCAGGTCATTTGGATGATTTCTACTTCAAAAAAATTGGTAATCAAACATGGTAAAATATGAATATTGAGGGATGAATTATTTGATGTGGAGAGATATGGGATAGGTGAAGCTAATTTAGTTTTAAATTTTCTAAAGTACTTTGTAACAATAAAAAAACTTCTTGGGCATTGAGAGCAGAATCAGATTAAAAATTTACAATATTTTTTTCTACTATCAGGTAAATAATAAGGCCACCAGAGTACTTCCTGGTTAGAAAGGAAAAGGAAGACCTACATCCTAAATAAGATGGAAGGCAGAGTGTATTTTTAATAAGTCAATGGCTTTCAAGTGCACTTTTACTATATAAAAATAAAAAAAAAACTTAAATATCAATAGTTTATCACAGGCTATCATTTGAGTAAATTATTTTAGAATGTTCAGGTGCTAGAAATTGTGTGTGTGTGTGTGTGTGATCAACTTTTCACCTATAATGAATTACTTAGCAAGTAACCACAATATTACTTAAGGAGTTTTAGAAAATAATTAAAAAGGAAAATGTTGACCAGTACTCAGCTAATTACATGATAAGCCTGATTTGAATCCCTGTACATTCACTATACTGTATCATTCTTATTTTCACTTTTTGGCCTGGCTTTTGCAATGTTACTTGAAATTACAGATTTTTAGCATTTGAATTGTGAAAAGAGTTAGTTTAAATTAAGAAATTAGAAGGACCAGTTATTTATCTTCTGAGTTTTAAATAGAGAAACCTAAAAGCTACAAATTATTACCTTATACTAAATAGTTTTTAATTTTTTTACTTGGGTTAAGAAATTAATTTCCCCTGGGGCACCTGGGTGGCTCAGTTGGTTAAGCGACTACCTTCGGCTCAGGTCATGATCCTGGAGTCCCTGGATCGAGTCCCGCATCGGGCTCCCTGCTCGGCAGGGAGCCTGCTTCTGCCTCTGACCCTCCCCCCTCTCATGTGCTCTCTCTCTCTCATTCTCTCTGTCTCAAATAAATAAATAAAATCTTTAAAAAAAAAGAAATTAATTTCCCCTAATATAACTTCCCTTTGACTTGCTCACTTTAAGAATTTGACTTTATTTGAAATACAATTTACTTCAAGCATTCACTGTAGTATTAAATGAAGACTTATAAAAATTTAGATTTATTATCAAGAGAGTCAAAAGGTTGGCTGAAGTTTTATTTCTCTCCTTATTCACTTTGGGATTGACTATGAAGTCAAAGTGGATTTTTTCCCAAATCTGCTTTGCTATAGTTTTTTAAGCTTTGACTTTGTGTGAAAGACTGCAAAGACAAGTAATATTGGAAAAGAAATATTTGGGGAAAGAACTAACCAGTTCAAGGGCACCTGGATGGCTCAGTTGATTAAGCTTCTGCCTTTGGCTCAGGTCATGATCCCAGGGTTCTGGGATCAAGCCCCATGTCTGGCTCCCTGCTCAGCGGGGAGCCTGCTTCTCCCTCTCTCTCTGCTGCTCCCCCTGCTTATGCTCTCTCACTCTCTCTGTCAAATAAATAAATAAAAATCTTGAAAAAAAAAAGAACCAGTTCACACATAGCACAGGCATTTCTTTTCTTTTTAAAGATTTTATTTATTTATTTGAGAGAGAGAATGAGAGAGAGCACATGAGAGGGGGGAGGGTCGGAGGGAGAAGCAGACTCCCTGCAGAGCAGGGAGCCCGATGCGGGACTCGATCCAGGGACTCCAGGATCATGACCTGAGCCAAAGGCAGTCGCTCAACCAACTGAGCCACCCAGGTGCCCATAGCACAGGCATTTCTGAATGATTTTTAAAAACATTTTTAACTGATGTACCTTGCTATGGGGGTGGGAACAATTTTATACAAAAATTTACTTAGACTTCCAACTTTCTTATTGCTAACATTTTAAAAAATTATGCTAGTGAAAAGGAAACAACCTTTCCTCAAGCCTATTATATAATATTGTGGGAAAACATTCCTTTGATGTAATCAGGGATTGAAAGAGGGTGAAATAATATATGAAATAAGTGGAACTTTACAATGCAAGAGCCATGAGCCAGTGTTCTTTGGGAGACTGAGTTTTGAATTATAACCGAGAGACCTGGATTCTGGTCTCTGTCAACTTTGATCACCAATGGAGGATTAGTCATTCTCTTGCAATCTACAAATATTTAAAAAAATAGAAACAAAAATAGCACTGTTGGTAGCTGCTTATAAACCTAAAACATACCATTCCAGCAAATAAAACAACCCTCCAATTAGCCACCTATCCAATTTTTCCTTTTCAGGAATTACGGGAGGAAGAGATTTTATAGATATTGAAAGTAAATTTGCTCTAAGGACCCCTGAAGACACAGCTGAGGATACTTGCCACCTCATTCCTGGAGTAACAGAATCTGTGGCTAACTGCCACTTCAACCACAGCAGCAAAACCTTTGTGGTGATCCATGGCTGGACGGTAAGATAGTCTCTTTGGGAAGGAACAAATTGGGGTCGACCAGGCATCCTGCCTGACTGGCTTGCTCCCATTGTTGGGAAGCCTGTGATGAGTCTCCCTATCCTGTACATCTGCTTGTTTTCCAATGGCTTTACTTTGAACTTGAGTACAGGCAATTCTGGCTTGGGGTGGGGATTGTGGAATCTAAAATCACGTGTTCATGAGTACTTCCCCCAGGTAGTGCCATCTTCCATTTTACCATGGTGCCTAGTTGATACCCTCAAACCAGCCATTCTTGTGAGGTGAGAAAATAAGGCTTTGCTCAACTACAGAGCAGAATGTAGGTTATCATTTTAGGAAACCAGTGGAAACCTGGCATGATCCTGATTCATGCAGCACAATGTCCTTTCCTAAGGGAGAAGCTGTCAGAGAGAGGAGAGGGTTGGAGTGGAGTGAGGAGATATTGATTCTGGTTCTGGCTTTGCCATTCTCCAGCTCTGTGATGTGATTGATGCTACTTCTCATCTCCAGGCCTCAGTTGACTGATGTGTAAGACAAAGAGGTTAGACTCTACTTCCCAAATTCTCCAGTTGTAAACTTTAGGGAACTTTCCTAGAGATGAAAGAGGGGTAGCCAGGGAAGTGTCATGCAAAATGATTAGAAAAGGTGAAAACTGTGGTTACATTTACTTTTACTTTTAAAGAATACGAATAGGTGATGAGGATTAAAGAGTGCACTTGTTGTGATAAGCACCAGATGTTGTATGGAAGTGTTGAATCACTAAATTTTACATGTGAAACTGTGTGTTAACTAACCGAAAGTTAAATAAAAACGTTTAAAAAAGAAAAAAAATACAAAAATAAAGAATATGATTAAAGTAGTTGCTTCTAAATATGCCAGTCACTTTCCATGGTGCAGTTCTTAGCTAATTCAGTTGGTTGTTAATATTTTCAAACCCTAGTGAGCAGATTTCATTTTGTTATGTAAAAAGGACTTCTATAAAGTGGGAGGTTAGAGAGAAATAGTCCTGCCATTATGTCAGAGCTTGTGAATAAAGTAATAGATACTAAATAAATTCTAACAAGATGAATTAGAGAATGATTGATAGACTTCTCGTCTCGATTTCTTTTTCTGTGTAACTTAAGTGCCTTTCTTATTAACAGTCCTGGACAATTGCTATAACTTTTACAGAGGTGAAGGCAACTACTAACAGAATTTACGTGGATGTTTATTTTTAAAAAATCTATTTACTAGAATTAACATAATAAATTACATATCTTATGATAAAAATACATATTCAAATTCTTAACAGATGTTTTTACATTTTAAGAGATTTAAATAAGAAGAAGCAATCATTGGTAGTTTTAGAGACATTTTGGTTGTATATAGAACTTCAAATACTTTTCAAAAAAGTATAGTAAGCTTAATAAACATTTTTTATGATAGAATAAGTTGAATATCTCAGACATCTCAATCTTATCCCTAAGAGAACTTGATACTTTAAGAATTTTGCAAAAGCATAGTTCCTTCTCATGCAAAGATGACATGACAAACCCAGTATCAGCAGATAGTGCCAATTTCTATCATTGGTCCTCCTGCCCACTAAGCCCACCATATTCTTCACATTGTGTGTCCTGACATTTTGAGAGCCCGAGCTCAGAGGCTAGGCCACTGGCTGTGGAACTGAATTTCAACATAAAGAGCTGGTTGGTCTATGCAGTAACCAATCCAGCCATACTGGGTAACTGATCTCAGCTTATCTCAGTGGAATGCCTGGCTGGTTCAGTTGGACCACCTGGAATGAGTGGCCAGAAGGGCTTCAGTTCAGCTGTGTGTCTGGGAATCAAAGATTTTAAAAATTTGTGCTGATTTTAGGAACCTCAGAAAAAAACCCTAGTAAATAATACCTTTTTAGAGTTAAAGAAGGTGAGTACTTGGATTTTCCACTCCTTTATTTTTTAGGGCTACTTATAGCAGTATTTTAAGTTGAATTAAAAAAGAAAGGATTGGAATAGTTTTTAGGCAGTTAATAAAAGTATCAGTCACTGTAGGAGTAAGTTGGGTTACTTACTCTTTGACAGATTGCCTAACTTGGAAACATTGATAGTGCAGAAAAACTTGTAATAGGGGTTTAGAGCAAACAAGATTTTTTGCCTTATCTGAGGTAAACTCTTTAACAACTCAAGGTCATAGGACAAAGAGAAATGTAGAAGTTCTGCAGCTTTGCCATGGAAAATTCAAAAGAATGCTTAGCGTGTAGTATGCATAGAGCACATTCCAGAAGGCAGTTGAGACACAGCTGTCCTGGAGCTTTGCCACCTGGTTAGGTTTCATAGACCAAAGTGTTAAGTACAGAGTTCTCATTGTAGTAGGAGGTCCTCATGCCTGGCTAAAAGGAGTGGGTAACATTGCATTCTGAAGAATTGACATCATCCTCTCTTGAAAGGCAGTTGCAAAGTGTGGCAAACCCCAACATCTATGAGAGGAGAAGGGGAGACAGGACCAATTCATCGGGGTTTTGGGCTAGGTAGGTGTTCTGACTTGTTCCCTCAATGACCCAGGCTGCACTTAGACTTTTTAAAGCAGCCTCTTGCTGACACAGGTTCAAAGAAGATTTAAATGAGTTTCTGATGGACTAACATCACCTTTATACCTTTTCTTTTTTTCTCTTCATACTTGAAATGGCAATAGCTTTAGAGCTGAGATTAAATTACTGCAAGTAGATTGGGAGTCAGAATGGTTACAAGAAGACATTTATGAGGTGGCAGGTAACTTCAAGATCATCTGAACCCAACCCCTTTGTTTTATAGGTGGCTTAAAAGGTTAAAACAGTGCCTACATTCATAGAAGTAATTATTGGAAGAGCTGGGACTGAAACCAAAATCTCCCGAGTTTCAGGCTTGCTTTTTCCTACCACAGAGTACAGCAATGAGGTGAAAAATTGTACAGTTGTTAGTGTCAGGAGTGAAGTGAGATCTCATGTTTTGATAGTTTTAGTCTAGAAAATAAACTAAATAAAATGGAAGCATAAATCTGAAAGAATCCACTATATAAGATCAAAGTTCCAAATGAAGTCCCTTGGTTTAAGAATTCATGACTCCTATTTTTGTTACCGGAATTAATCTAAGAAGAATATAGGTTTTATAGGTCTCCCCTGAAAAGCTACTTTAAACATGTATTTCAGAACCTTCTTCGTTGAGTACATATTTAAGTAACCTTTACTGTGGCTACAACATGATTTTCTCTCAGGTCATGATAGGGGTGGGGAGATTTGGGAATTTGAATCAGGTTACTGCTCTGTTCAAGTTCATGGCAAGATGGTGCACAGTTTTATAGTCTGCAGTTTTTAAGTGTGTTTCCATTATTTTAAAGTCTGCATCTTTGCAAAGGTGTCCAATGTCCTCTCTGAAAACTTAAATTAAAATTTTACATAAATAGAGTTAACCCGAGAACTCTTACAGTTCTTTTGACTTTGAATTTGGGAGCCTTTTTAAAATAAGAAGCAAAGACTTAGATTTGGAAGTCTCCTTATCTCCAAACAGGGCCAATCTAATAATTGGTAATTGTGGCTGGTAAGCCTCATTAATTTCCACTCTGATAATTAAGAATTTGAGAGAATTATAAAAAAATCTAAGCTGAAGCTGATCATTTGCTTATGTATTAACAAAGAGATTGCTAAATGAATTTACCTTCTGTTAGGATTAGTATGTTTGAAACTACTTTTTCATTAGCACTTCAAATGTTTTATATAAATGACTCTCTATAAGAAGAAAAAAGTGCATTCACATCCTCCAAAATAATACGGTTGGGGCACCTGGGTGGCTCAGTTGGTTAAGCGACTGCCTTCGGCTCAGGTCATGATCCCGGAGTCCCGGGATCGAGTCCCGCATCCGGCTCCCTGCTCGGCAGGGAGTCTGCTTCTCCCTCTGACCCTCCCCACTCTCATGTGCTTTCTCTCTCTCTCTCTCTCTCAAATAAATAAATAAAATCTTTAAAATAAATAAATAGATAATACGGTTGGGAAAAATTTATTAGCCTAATTGGAAGTAATTAAATTTATTTTGAAATAGTATATAATTCTGCTGCAGAATTTTAACTTATTCAGATTGATCTTTTATATAAATTATTGGTTTTACAAAATTTATAAAACAAGTTTTTAAAAATTGGTGGTGTAAACCTAATCTGCCATTCCTCAGCTCAACACATTCCTTCTTTGGCATACTCAAATTTTCCTCAGGAGAAGCAGGCACAAGTCTCTGAATATTCTTTTGCATGGTTTGATTTTTTCTGAGCCAATGGGCTTCCTTTCAGGTTTGTTTGTTTTCTTTCCATTTAATGTAGGTGTATTAGGCTGACATATCTATAACAAGTTGCAGGTGGGTATTTTAGGAAAGCTTGTATCATCCTCTTCAGGTGACAGGAATGTATGAGAGTTGGGTGCCAAAACTTGTGGCTGCCCTGTACAAGAGGGAACCGGACTCCAATGTCATTGTGGTGGACTGGCTGTCACGGGCCCAGCAGCATTATCCAGTGTCTGCCGGGTACACCAAGCTGGTGGGAAAAGATGTGGCCAAGTTCATCAACTGGATGGCGGTAAGACTGGGGGAAGAAGGCTTATATGTCCAAAACTGATCCCTTCGCTAGTGCTGAACAAAAGGCTGGTCTTTGTTCCTTTTCACATAAATATAAATATTTTCTGGGGCAATTCAAATCTTCAGAATAAGCACAGGCATTTTTTTTTTAGCCAGAAAGCAGCATTATGATAAGAATGATAAAACTGTAAAGTCAAAGGCATAATCCTGCCCTGCCCTATCCTTTGATATTCTCATAGTGAATAGATCTGGTGAGACCAAGAACTAAGTAGGGCGAGCAGACAAAAGCTTGTTATTTCAGGGCAGAGGGAAGATGTCATGTTCAGCCAAATCCTTCTCTACCACTTGGCTGGCACATGGAAATGTTATCCTGTCTTTGACCCATTAGAATACCAATCTTTTTCATGAAAAGATTAATAATACCCATTCCTTAGTGTAGATTAAAGATCCAGATTTTTATTGAGGGTTAGGGGACTGATAGATTTGAGCTAGGAAGAAAATGGCAGGCAAGGTCTGTAGACTGTGAGGTGGCTATGGGTCAGGAGTTCTGATTTAGCTTCCACTTTTATCTACTTTATTCTCTGATGTCATCCTCTGAAAATTACCTTTGAAAATATCTTGGGGTTGGCTGAAAGAAAGTTAATACTCTGACAGGGCCAAATTATTTAAGCCAGATACTTAGAGGTAGAAAAATAATCTGTTTATTGGACTGATCATTAAAAGATAAAAGTTCTTTTCTTGACTCTTTTGCTCATCAGCAAAGTGAACCTGGGCAAATCAGATCGCCTGCCTGGGCCTCAGGCTTCTCATCTGTTGAATAAAAAGACTGGATCATATGTGTATGTGGTTCATTCTCCCTGTAATACTTTCTGGTTTTAAGTCATTTTTCTGGCTAACCTTAAAGAATAAAGTGATGTAGGGTATTTAGAGTAGGGAATAATGGGTTAAGGTTAAATATATATTTAATATATGTGTGTGTATTTACATATAGTTTATCCACATATAGATGCACACATATATACATATATCTACATATAAATATATAGCTACACATGTGCATGTACATGCATACATATGTTTTCAGATATATGGAAATTCAGATTTCCATACACTTCAGTTTCAGATAGATGGGAAAACTTTCTAATTAAATATGTTTTTAAAGAAAGAGAAAAATCTCAACACTAGAGTGTTTGATCTAGAGCACAAAATTAAAATAAGTAGAGTTAATTTTCAGCAATGCCTGCATTTCAAAAACAATACTTATATTCACTTTTTTTCCTTTTAGCTTTGATCTTTTGTACAGAACTCTAAGAAGCCCTTTTTCTTTTTCTCTTCCAAAGGAGGAATTTCACTATCCTCTGGACAATGTCCATCTCTTGGGATACAGTCTTGGAGCCCATGCTGCTGGCATTGCAGGAAGTCTGACCAATAAGAAGGTCAATAGAATTACTGGTAAGAAAGCAGTGCCAGGAATCTTATCACAGAAGAGTTGAGATGCCTGTCATTCTGAAAGAGAATCAGAATGTTTGTCAAATACCCATATGTGTGTGGTGTTCCTCTGTGTTCGCCCAGCCATTTGATTATGTCATGGGAGGGCTTTTTTTTCCCTGGAGTAGGATAGAATACAGGCCCTTGCTCTCCAGGGCTTACCACCTACTGTCAGAAGAGAAATAGAGCAGCGTTAAGCACAGAGAGCCAAATGGAGTCTCTGGGAAGCTCATTCCCCTCCTCCCTGTGCTCTGTGCTTTGGTGGTATATTGCATGTATGTCGCCTCTCACATCAGTGCTGGGAAAAATGAAAAAGGACCAACACCAGAGGCTAGTTGTAAAAAGGAAGACAGTCAACCAGGGCAAAGGCAATGGATGATTTGGCATGCCTAGAGAAAAAGAAAGAACCCACCATTGTTTAAAGGCCTTCTCACCAGGTTCAAAAATAATTTACAAAAGGAGATCTACTTGTCCTGAATGAAAATTGGTATTTAATGGCTAGTTCAAGAAACTCAGATACCTTTCAGAGGAGCTAGGCCTACTTTTAATACTCTCAGTAATTTCAGAATTCAATCACTACTGGAACTAGAGGGTATTATGCTAAGCAAAATAAGTCCATTGGAGAAAGACAATTATCATATGATCTCACTGATACGTGGAATTTGAGAAACAAGGCAGAGGATCATAGGGGAAGGGAGGGAAAAATGAAACAAGACGAAACCAGATAGGGAGACAAAACATAAGAGACTCTTAATCTCAGGAAACAAACTGGAGTTTGCTGGAGTGGAGGAGGGTGGGAGGGAAGGGGTGGCTGGGTGATGGACACTGGGGAGGATATGTGCTATGGTGAGCGCTGTGAATTGTGTAAGACTGTTGAATCACAGACCTGTACCTCTGAAACAAATAATACATTAGATGTTAATTAAAAAAAAAAAAAAAAGAATCCAATCACTACAGAATAAGGAGCTAATAAGAACCTATGTGGCTGCCAGTTACATTCAAATGATGAACAATTGAATGCTAAGGTGACACTAATGGAGGCCAGAATGAATGGGAATTTAAAAATCTGTGAGGCCTTTATTTTTTTTGCATTAAGGCCTAGATCCAGCTGGACCTAACTTTGAATATGCAGAAGCTCCAAGTCGCCTTTCTCCCGATGATGCAGATTTTGTAGACGTCTTACACACATTCACCAGAGGGTCGCCTGGCCGAAGTATTGGAATCCAGAAACCAGTAGGACATGTTGACATTTATCCTAATGGAGGCACTTTTCAACCAGGATGTAACATTGGGGAAGCTATCCGTGTGATTGCAGAGAGAGGCCTTGGAGGTAAATATGATTTAGAAGTTAATTAAATGTAATTTTCACACTTAATTTTTATTGATCCTGTCTCCTACCCATTCCCCACAAGTATGTAGTTTTAATATACACATTTAGCCAAGAAATGTTTCTGAAGAAGCTATCATATTCAGCACAATCACCATTACAGCCTTAGTACTTCCTTTGGTCAGACAGACAGACATTTTTTCTTTTATGTATTATATTGTAGACTACACTGAGTACTGAGCTTCCAGAAATAAAAGAAGAGAAAGGTGAGACCTACACAAGAAAACTCCACTGCATTTGATAATAACAGCGTAAAGTGATATCGGGCCACATGTTGTTATACTTTGAATATGGTTGTGAAACCATAAGAGTTATTGTTAATTAGTCCAAATTTCTTTTGTCAGCCTTTTAAAGAGATGTACAAATTAGAAACAAATCAGGGGCACCTGGGGAGCTCAGTCTGTTAAGCGTCTGACTCTTGGTTTCGGCTCAGGTCGTGATCTCATGGGTCATGAAATCCAGCCCTGAGTGGTACTCTGCCCTCAGTGGGGAGTCTGCCAGAAGATTCTTTCACTCTGCCCCTCCCCTCACTTATGCACATGCATTCTCTCTCTTCTTCTCTCTCTAAAATAAATAAATAAATCTTAAAAGAAAAAATAAATCACCATTCTCTAATAATGAATATTCCAAAATTTAAAGAAGAAAATATAATTTAATATTATCTTAATGTTTACTTCAGTAATCTTGTTTGTGTTAAATTTATAATTTGTTTTAAGCGATCTTTTCATCCTTTGTGAGCAATGGAACCTACCTGTAGTCAATATGCTCAGGTCTTTTGTACACATGTTATAGAAATTATAGCTTAATGTTACTATTTTCAATAGTTATAAAATCTTATGGTAAGAGATACACTTTTATTACATTGCTAATTATTTCTGCGATTAATTTGAAGTAAAAATTATTAGTAGTGAGACAACCTCCAATTATACATAGTATCTATGATGAAATACTATTCACTTAACAATTCTGCCTTTTATGATGTTGTTTCTAGTAACATGTAGAAATATTTTATGTTTTCAATATAAGAGAAGGATATGATAAACTGGGGGAAATCAACTTCTACCTTGAATGTCTCTTACTGTATTTTCATAAACATACAAATATATGACAGCAGAAAAGGCAAAAGTTCTCTGAAAATTTGCAGTTTTGACACTCAGGAAGAGATGAAAAACTGCCACCAAAAATACTTCCTTAAATAGGGCTTACACTCAGTCAGTCATAGGACTAGATCCTTAGGTAATTTTGTTCTGACACCACACCTAAACTGGTTTAGCCATACACGATGAAACACTCATTGTGGACACTCATGGAGTTGAATTTTCTTTGTGCCTCTTTTTCCCCAGATGTGGACCAGCTAGTAAAGTGTTCCCATGAGCGTTCCATTCATCTCTTTATTGACTCTCTGCTGAATGAAGAAAATCCAAGTAAGGCCTACCGGTGCAACTCAAAGGAAGCCTTTGAAAAAGGGCTCTGCCTGAGTTGCAGAAAGAACCGTTGCAACAACTTGGGCTATGAGATCAATAAGGTCAGAGCCAAAAGAAGCAGCAAAATGTACCTGAAGACGCGCTCTCAGATGCCGTACAAAGGTAGGCTGGAGAATGTTGTGAATAAGGAAAATCAATTTGATTTTTATCATGCTCATTGCATCACAGGTACTGAGTCTGTCCTTCACCAACAGAGGTAGCGGAATGATGTTACTAGACCCTGAACCCTCACTTCCCACTGCCAGTAAGGCCCAGTGCACAGCCTGCACTACCCTATGCAGCAGCCTTGTTTGCCACCCTCCTCTGTAGCTGTGACCCCTAGCATGCGCCAGCCCATTAGTACCAGGCTCATTAGCACCAGCTAATTTGAATCCATCCATCTATCCAGGGTCAGCAAGCAAACTATGGCTCCTGGGCCAAATTTGGCCCACCACCTGCTTCTGTAAAGAAAGTGTTATTAGAATACAGCCACACACGTTCATTTTTTTGTTGACTACGAGTGCCTTTGCACTACTGCAGCAGAGTTAAGTAGTTGGGACAGAGACTGTATGGCCCACGAAGCCTAAATTATTTGCTATCTCGCCCTTCATACAAAAAAGTTGGCCAACTCCTAAAGTTTGCTTTAAGTGAAGGCAAAAATTACCTGTATTTTAACATTCAGCTATTCCTGGGAGGGAAGAATATACCAAACCTCAAGATATTTCCATTTTGTCATGAATTTGTACCTAGTTGAATTTCAAACTTGTTTAGAGCAAAATTTACAAGGACTGAAGGGAAACAAGAGAGGAGATACCAAGGAAATCTGGCAAGAGGAACTAAGACCAGAAAAGCTAACTTATGTGGAGTCCACATGGAAGTCCGAGGGAAGGGATGATATTGAAGTATAGTTTTCCAAGGTAAAATGTATCTGATGGAGGCAACTATCTGTCAGGTGGTTTGTTAGAACCTCTATAGTGGTGTGTTTGGTGGCCCAAAGGTTTGGAGCAACAATGATTCAAGGAAACCTTTTAAGCAATGAGTTAGTTTCCCTGACTCTTCAGAATGAGAAAGTGGGTGCGAGGTATAGAGGAGACTGGAATCTTCTGAAGACTCATCCCCAGGCGTCCTGCTCAGTGCTATGCAGTGTTCCATCACTATTCTTGGGGGTACCTCGGCAGTCTCAACTTCCCCTGCTCTGGTCTGTGGTGATGCCTGCAAGGGCTCCATTCAACCCCAAACTCTGTTTCTCTTCACCTCTAGTAGCTGTGTGTTAAGCCTGCTGCCTTTCCTATCTCCTTAATCTCCCCCATCCCACCTACTCAGGGTGATGGGGAGAGCAGGGAGGAAATGTAGAATTTCAAGTATCTGCTTCCAGAGGTTCTCCCTAATACAGAACACATTAGGAACTAGCAGTCTTTATGGCCTCACTGACGATGATTCAATGAATAAGTTTGATTGTGAGCTTGCTACAATACCTGCTCTGTGCTAGATGGTGGGGGGATAAAGAGGATAAACGTGATCTTCTGACATGAGGGAATTTACACATAGGTAGGGAGTCAGATGTACCCATAAAACGTGAAGAAACAGTTACATACAGTGTCCCATTAACAAATGCCAAATATGTTCCATATAGATATTCGGGGACAAGATGGCCAAGAAAGGGTAGAGTTCTTGGAGAAAGAATCATGGGTATTTTGGCTTCTTGATTTGATCTCCCTTGTGCCCCATCAAAGATGACTACTTTCCAGGACTGCTTAACAATTCATACACACCTGGATTCCTCCTATCCACTACAACCACACTTTCCTGAAAGGGAGTGGAATTCAAGGTCTGAATTTTCTAGTAACAAACACTGTGCAGATATGAAGAAATCCTTCACACTGATAGTCATGTGTGAACACTTCCTATTTAATGGTTCAGAATTCTGTGGTTCTGAATTACCTGTTTATTTGGGGGCGGTGGTGTTTCCATAAAAACTGATCAGCATTTGTTCCAATTTTCTCTCTACAGTCTTCCATTACCAAGTAAAGATACATTTTTCTGGGACTGAGAGTGATACACAGACCAACCAGGCCTTCGAGATCTCTCTGTATGGCACTGTGGCCGAGAGTGAGAACATCCCTTTTACTCTGTGAGTAGCCACATGACATTTCCTCCAGCACGTGGGCTTATCACCGGCACTGCTACCTGCTCTAACCATTGGTCCTTAGAGCAGAAGAAGAGTAGGACACTTGGAAAAGAAATAGTCATCATATTTTTTAAAAAAAAGCTTTATGGCAAAAGATACTCATTACATTAGTACATATAATAGCATGGATTAGAAACAAAATAAGTACCCAACATTGAGGCAATGGTTAAATGAATTGTGGTTTAAAGTCAATAAAATCAATCTAGTTTCTAAAAACTATAATTATAGAAAACCAGGTAAAACATGGCAAAAAATGGAAAGTAAAATATGAAGTAAACAAAGAAAGAATAGAGAATTTTAGGTATCCTATGACTTTAACAAAGTAAACATGTTCACATAGCAATATAGATTGAAAGGGGATATATGAAGATGAATATAAATGCCTCTGAATGATTGATTTATGGATTTTTTTCTTAAGAATTGTATTAAATAGTTCATACTGTTTGTGTAAAAGTTAAAATAGATTAAAAGGGTGTAAATATCTTTTAAAATACCCTAAATGACATTGATCTTCATCTTGAGTATCTTGCTGGACATTTTTTGCGTTTTTAAAAATATCTCCCAAACAATAAAGCTATTTATGTCTCGGGAGGAAGAAGAATGAAAAAAAAAAGACCAAAAAACAAAAAACTTGTTTCCACAACTAACCAAATACGCTGATTTTTTTCTTCAGGCCTGAAGTTTCTGCAAATAAGACCTACTCCTTTCTGATTTACACGGAGGTGGATATTGGGGAACTGCTAATGTTGAAACTCAAATGGAAGAGTGATTCATACTTCAGCTGGTCAGACTGGTGGAGCAGCTCTGGCTTCGCTCTTGAGAAGATCAGAGTAAAAGCAGGAGAGACCCAAAAAAAGTAATTAAATGTATTTTTCTCCATTTACGTTAGACTCACTGTGTCCTTACCTAGGGATCGTGGAGCCTTCAACATTCAGGTGGAACTTTAGTAAGCTTTTTCTTTAAAACTATATCAACTAGATAATTACACCTATAATTTTGGGGAGGAGTATTCTTTTATTATCGTACCAGGGAAGTAATAGTATTTCTGAATTTCATGGAAAGAAAATATAAGCCCTGAATTGATCACAATTATTGAGTGAGAGCTGAGATTTTAAGTTGAGGATCTCAGCTTCTCATTTAGCACTGTTTCTTGCAAGCACGAAACAGTTATGGAAAGAATCTCAGAGATGTTATTTTGACACTCAAAGATTAAAATCAACCTCTTCAAGAAGAAAGATTCCAAGGTAATCTCATCCTGTCTCCCCACCCCCACCTCACGTATATCTATAAATTAATTGCATAGAGAGCCCCATAGGATTTAAAACTTTTTTACTAAATGTATAGGTATTTTGCAAACTATAGTGTGCCATTATTGTTAATAAAAATGACTCTTTAAATTAGGACTGATAAATTTTTTCTCTCTGGTCATTTTCTTTGATAACAAACAAAAGAAACAACAACAACAACAAAAAACAAACAAAAAACAGGTTGTGGATGGAGAGGCTATGCAGAGTATTTGTTTCTCTAACAGGGCAGTTGAAGAATGGTTTGTGAATTCCCTAATGCAGATACAAGGAAGTGGTAAAGTTGATCTTGTATCACCTCGTGGTGAAAGCTTTGTGATTTTGAGGCTGCTCCAAGCTGTCTATATCCTGCCTAGACTGATTAACTCTATTGTTGAACAGTGGGTTAGGCCCTCAAATAACTGTCTGGTTCAGATGTGTTGCTGACCAGAATGGCCTGACTTTAAACAGTTATTGGAAATATCAAAATAATTAATCATAATGATCAGGTAGGATTTAAACAGCCCTGACCAAACCATATATTTTCGGTTGTTTCTCTTTTCCCATATGACATGTTCACATCCATTTTCTTCTACAGGGTAATCTTCTGTTCCAGGGAGAAAGTGTCTCATCTGCAGAAAGGAAAGGCATCTGTGGTATTTGTGAAATGCCATGACAAGTCTCTGAATAAAAAGTCTGGCTGGTGAGCATCATGGGCTAAAGATCCTCGGGTATCCTGAGCTTGCACTCAGGGACACTGCTTCATACATTGCTCTTCGTCCCATAACTAAAGACTTGCACTGGTTCTTGTGGCTAGAATCTTCAGGTGGTCTTTCTTAGCCCTTCCATGTACGCATTGGCCTGGCCCATTTGTTTTTGGCAGTACTTCCTCTTTTTTCTTTCTCTTTCTGTTCTTTTATTTTCCTTTTGCACTACCACAGAATCGTTACTGGCTGCTTTTTTCTGTACTGCATCCCTGCTACCTTTACAGAGCCTGTGTGCAGAGCATACAACACAATAGTCATCATTGTGACTGTGGGCCTAGCCCCTCCAGGGAAGCAAAACATCAGCTGCAGCACATAGGACTTCTTGGTGCTCCAAGTGGCAGCAGACTCCAGGACAGAGAGCCAAAAAGGGGCAGCCACCAAGCATCCATCTCAAAATCCCCAACGATGGGGAGCTAATGGAGTTAGAATTTAGGAGGTGGTTTTCTTTTCCATCTGAAAACAATCCCCTGGCTCTTTCCTACTGACCTTTAAGACTAATCCATATGGCAGCTGTCAGCTAAATCTTTCCAGAGTGTCAATACTAAGTGGAGATTAAGCATGTGACCTTCTCCATGCCCTCCTGGATTCTCACATTATCTCACTTTCATTTGTCTACTCATTTCCCTGCCGGATACCAAGTACTAATGGGTTACAAGTATAAGAGGGAAAAGCTTAGATCACGTCATACAAGCCAGGGAAACAAGAAACAATGGGAAAGGTTGGTCACAACATCATCCAGAAATAGAAAAAACAATTACTTCTGGTTTGTCTTCTCTCAGTTACATTGATAGACAAAAGTACAGAATAAGAATTGCCTAATCAGAAAAGCATATTAAAGACCCTATGTGGAATTTCTATTATTACTTTAAATTTCTATTTTATGTTATAATTTATCCATGGATAATTATGGATTATGGATAAATCAGGAAAAATAGGCAAAACAAAATCACTGTGACTCTATCCCCCTGGAATAACTCCCAATTAACATTTAAATTTATATTCTTTCAGACCTTTTCAATGCATATATAATTTTTATATTTTTTCATTTTTTACAAAAATTGAATTATGACATACACTTTGAACAATAAGATGAAGCCACTTGATTAAAAACATTAATGTAAGAGTACTCAAGATAAACTTAAAATGGAAAATAGTTGATGGTACTGAGCCGGGCAGAATAACTGAATTTTTATCTAAGTGGACTGTTCTACTTAGAGGTTCATTGCTTTGTTTTCCCTCATCACAAATCTGAGACAATTTCACATTTGCTTTAACTTTTAGAAGCAACTCCTCTGTGAAGTTTTATACATGCATTTATGTCACATACAAACACACACAAACACTTGTGCATATACATTCTCCCCAAATCATCCATAACTTTGACTATATGTGAATGTAGAAACAAAACCTGAAAAATTAGGAAATACCTCCAGCTGTTTTAAAAGTATTTCTGGTCATATTACTTATATAAGTCACAATCATTTATCTGAGAAAGTCTATTGATATATTCCTTGTCTGATTACAGGATTACTGAGACCACAGATATTTAGGTGGTTTTTCTTTATACATCTGAACTTTATCTAGGAATTATGATTCAGACTAATAACTACTTCTGCAGTTTCTCTCTTCTGTCACTAAATTAATCAAAATTCTCTGTCTCTTATCTTCTGATATAACTCTTTAGAAGACTCCTATCACAAGAAAAGAAAGAACCAGGCATTTCATTTGACAAGTTTTAGAATTAAGAAATCTTCTTAAATCATATCATCTTTGAAATCATTTGATTCAGTCCTCTGAAAATGATAGTCCTTATTGGGACATGGCTAAGTAGATCTTAGAGTGTCTTTCTTTCCCACAAGCCTGCCGTTATCTACATCTGATCCATTATCCTCATGTGCCCTGGGTATATACTCACAACCTTTGTTCTGAACTTCCAGTTGGATAACCTTTTCATCATGAAGGTGGGAGGGGGTGGGTTGTAAAACACTAAGCAAATAATAAATTGTCCTTCCTCTGCTTTTTCTCAGAACCTTGGGCAAATCTACAGAAGGAAGAGCAGCACATGAATTCTATGAAGAATGAAATAACTTTTACAAAAGATGCCCAGTGCTTTGGGTGTTTCAAAGAGAAATTTCCTGAGTATTAATCCCTAATTAATAATTAATTAGTTATTTTAGGATACAGTCTTAAATACCCAAAAAAGTGGCTAATTCAGTTTGAGGAATATAGTGGCCAAATAGCACATCTTCCAACATTAAAAGATCGCAGATTTGAAAATCACTGTTTTGTCCTTCGAGAAAGAAGTAAGAACCATTTTGGCTCATGGTAACATAATACACCTTCTTTATCTAGTGAGTTAAACCATAGCCTAAAATTAAGTAGAATCTCATTTTTTAATCAGAAGTCTGCATTTTCTGAACTGATACCTTCTCAGTGTTTTCTCCAAGTCTGAATATAGAAAATGATTTTTTTTTTTGGTGACATGAGTTGGACCCATTTACTTACTAGTCAAAACACCTGACTTTTTTGGAATGGTTTTTCTCTTGCCATTGGGTTCTGTGTTGCCCAGGAATTAACCAGGGACTAGTGACTCGGAGAGAGGAATAGAAAATGAAATTGATAAATCACTGAAACTTTAAACTCTCCCTGCAGCTGGTTGCATCATTGCTAAGTTACAAATTAAAAGAGATATAAAATTTAGACCAATTCAGTCTTAATAGGCTTACAGTTTATTGTTTAATCTCTACCTGCCGTTTGTCTCAAGATTATATTTTAACAGTGCTTTCTAGGTTGGTGTTTTAAATGAGCCTGTTATTGTCAACTGACACATAATTTTAACTATGGGGAAAGAAAATGATACCACAATTTCGTTAATCAGATATCTGAAGTTATATTCATCAATTTGAGGTCATTTAATATCTGATAGGCACTGTTCAATTTTAGGTTTATCTCAGTCATGCTTCAATCATACTTTGAGCATGTCTCTTTTCTGGTTTTAGTAAGAAAATATGTACTCAAGGTCAAATTTTACATCACGCAAACTTCTATAAATTTTAGACAAGGGCCATTGTTACTAAGTTAGGAGGTGAAAAATTATATATCCGTGAACAGTGCTTAACACCACTGTGGGCAATTAAAAGAATCCTCAATTGCCATAGCCACATGAAATGCCATGAGAGGTGTTATTTTTAACAACGAGTCAAGAGTGAGTGAACAGTAATTTATAAACTAGATATCATATTTTCAGAATGATCTTCTATATGTTAATATAAATTGATAAAGAAGTAAAATGTCTCAAAGACTATTGCTGGGAATCCAAACTATGAACATGTGTGGGTATCTGAACATATGACTCACATACGAAGCCCCTCATGTACATTTATTATTCAGCATAGCTTGGAAAGTAAACAATCAAGAGATATAGTATTAGGATGTATTGAAGTAGAAATTATTCCAGAGGTGCCAGAACTTAAGCCCTTCATTTGAGAAATATGGTTATACCTATACAAAGTAGGATGAATGCTGTGATTGATATCAGCCAACTTGGAATGAATTTTCTCTAAAAATAAAATATTGTGAGATTTGTTGTTGTCATCCCCCTTCATTACTAATTTGTTAATTTTCTGGATTTGGGTTTTGAAAAAGGGTGCGTAAACTTGAGAAAATATGGATCCAATCAGTGTATGGCCCTAGGAACTCTGGCTTCTACAGACTTCACTATATATATATAAACAATGCTTTGGCTTTAAATGTTATTTATTAACTGTAAATATATGTGTATATGAGTAAAGGGAAATTGTATATCAGAAAGGGTTGTGGCTAACTGCATTTATAGACATGTGGTGCTAACTTTGTACATGTCTTTGTCAGTGACGGTCTCACTGAGCCAACTTACTCTGATGAAATAATACCATAAAGTAGACTTTTTTAAAAAGGAAACTTAATTAACTATGTTAAGAAATGGAATCTGCTTTTAATAAAATTGACAAGATTTTATTATGACACTAAGTCATTATTTTGTATTGTTTTAGTTCCCTAAAAAGATATTTATTCTTAGGGCAGATTCATTCAGCATATTTTTACTGAGTAAAATTAGTATACTTGGTAAAAAATTTAGCTTCTAAAAATTATAATACTCATTATATTTTATTTTTATATTTACATTTGTACAAAGCCTTAGAAATCCTTTAAACTATAAAGGAAAATAATACAGATTTTTTTTCCTAAATAAAATGCACAGAATTTTCCTTGCCTGCACCTACTTTTTCACTAGTAAAATGTTAAATTAATATAAAAAATTCTGACCACTTTCTAGAATACATTATCTTTATTTCTGAGGTCTAATTGTTACCTATGAAGTGAGTTTGTGCAATAAAATTAACTATTTGGTGTGGGAAGGTGCATTTTTTAGAACTTTTCTTTGCGAAAAGAACAACATAGCCATATATGCAACTAAGTAAAGATTGCTTCTTAGTACAGTCAGAAAGAATTTCATACAGAAAACAATTGTTTCAGTGGCCACTGATCCAAAACTTCATTGTTAGTTAGGTATAGGGTCTTCTGGACTGGGGTCCCCTTGACAGGAAAAGACTCCCCAATTTAAACTTTGCTCACTGTCCATTATTGCCTGTTGATATAATCAAAAAGACAAATAATAACAGGAGTTGGCAAAGCTGTAGAGAAATGTGAACCTGTATATATTGCTAATGGGAATGTAAAATGGTGTGGCCACTCTGGAAAACAGTTTGGCAGTGTTTTTTTTTTTTTTTTTTATTCTTATGTTAATCCCCATACATTACATCATTAGTTTTAGATGAAGTGTTCCATTTTAAAAATTAGTTACAGAGTTTAACCCATTTGACCCCGTGATTCCACTACTAGGTATATACCCAAGAAGCCTGAAACATATGTCCACAAAGATTTGACAAAATGTTCATAACAGCATTATTCCTAAGAGCACCAAAGTGGAAGCAACCCCAATTTTAAAGCTATACAGTTGTTTCAGTGTCACTTTTATACATAGTTCTATATATGTAAACATGTCTTCATGGTTTACACTTTCATTTGTATCTGCTGGGCTGGATTAAGCTTTGTTGTGATTGTGACCAATACATATTCAGGCCGTGTTAGTGCTGTGTTTATAACATCACCAATTAGTTGTAATAAATGTTCAACATACACACACACACACAAAAAAAGAAAATGTGGTATGTTCATACAAAGGAATATTATTGAAAATTAAAAGAATGAACTGCTGGTATCTGCTACAACATGAATGTACCTCAAACTCTTGTTATATGAAAGGACCAGATGCAAAAAACTACATATTGTATAATTCCATTTGTATGAAATTTTCAGAAAAGGCAAATTTATAGAGAAAAAAAGTAGATTTAGTTGTTGCCTGGGGATGAGAGTTAGAAGAAAAATTAACTACAAATGAATATAAGGGATATTTTGGGGGATTGTGGTGTTGATTGTACAACTCTGTACTTTACTTAAATTATATTGTACACTTAATAATATGGGTGACTTTTATGGCATGACTCAATAAAGGTCTTAAAAATGTATATGCATAGACCTGTGGGGATAGACACAATCACGTTACATTTATAACCTATGAAAACTATAATTTGGAGACACTCCCATCTTGCCCCATAGGAGAAATCTGCAGTGTTTATCTACTATCCTCTAACACCAGCCTTGTCTATCCCAGGGCCCAACACATGGCAGTTTGTCATAAGTGAATACAGCCACAACCTTGTTCTATTAAAAATGTTTTATTTTATATATGCAACTGATAAATCACTAAATTCTACCTCTGAAACTAATAAAAAATTTAAAGAATGTCTTATTTTAGCCTGATTCAGTTAGACTGCAGGCCCATTTTTGATGCACTTATCATACTGTAGAAATGTTATTATAGAGATGAACCATGAGAGACGATGGACTCTGAAAAACAAACTGATCGTTCTAGAGGGGGGGCAGTGGGAGGATGGGTTAGCCTGGTGATGGGTATTAAAGAGGGCCCGTTCTGCATGGAGCACTGGGTGCTAATATGCAAACAATGAATCATGGAACACTACATCAAAAACTAATGATGTAATGTATGGTGATTAACATAACATAATAATAAAAAAAATAGAAGACAAAAAAATGTTATTATAAAGATAATTATCCTCTAAATGAGTCTTATTGGGGATTTTAAATATTTAAAATATCAACCATTTTTAGAAGTAGCAGATTTTTAGAAATCACTTAATACAGCACTGTCATTTTTTTAGTTGATATAATAAGCTCAGAGAGGTTAAATAACTTGCCTAATATACTACTAGTTAGTAACACATGAAACTAGGACTGATTCTTACTGATTAATAACAGTATATCCTCCCACATTTACATCATTCTGCCTCCCAAATATATTAAAAATATGTGCTTAAGTATAAATTAATTTCATATACAAACAGCACAATGCATTTACCATTAGAAGATACATGCTGGGACTTCTAATAGTGGAAAAGGGATTTGCATTAATCCCATCACACTCTTTGTGACTATTGACACAGCATGCATGTAGTGATGAAGTTTCCCACTAAGTACACTCCCTTCCATGGCTCCTGACTGGTTCATTACATCTCAATTCTTCATTTTGTTATCATAGTATTGTACACAGAGAACTATGTATCTGCAGCTCAAACATATATGTAGAACAACTGGAATAGTGTAGCAATCAGCCATTAAGTTGGCCCCAAAGATTCTCACCTCTTGTTATTCACATCCTTGAATAACCACCTCCCACATTGGCTTTTGTGACTAGTAGATATGGAAAAGGTGATGGTACATCATTTCCAAAATTAGATTTTAAAAGTACCAGCTTCTATTTTGGTTGTTCTCTCATCTGTCTCTCCTCTTGGGTTATTAACTCTGGAGGAAACCATGTTGTGAATGTCCATATGGAGAGGCCTAGGTAGTGAAGGACTAACATCTCTCAACAGCCACAAGGACGAGTTTGGAAGTGGATCCATCAAACTCAGTCAAGCCTCTGAGACAGCAGCCCTGGCCAATATTGTGAATGTAATTTCATGAGAGATTCAGCAATATATTCCAAATCCTTGACCCACAGAAACTGTGAAATAATGCTTATTGATCTAAGCCGCTAAATTTTGAGATAATTTGTTATGCAGTAATAGATAACTAAGAAATATACTTTACCTACAGACAAGACTTTAATAGTTTTGTTTTATTTATAAATTAAACATTTATAAAACCATATTTCAAAAGAACCAGGGAAGGTTACATTTTGAAGGAACCTTCTTTCTCCCCTTCTTAACTTTAGTAAGGCAAAGGATAATAGATAATCAGCTATTTGGTTTCTATTCTTAGTGTTTCATTTTTGTTTTTATAAAATAATATACTTCTTCCATATAAAAAGATTATCTATAGAGTCATACTTATATCTAGTGAAATTTGCAGTCAGATAACTTTCAAACTAAATTCCTTCCTTCCCATAGCACTGCCATCCAGAAAACTAATTTCACACAGAAATATCCCATAAGATTTCTGTCATTTAGAAATTCTTTATACTTGAGTTAGCTATCTTACCCTGGCCACATCAGTCTTTACCGACTAGCACTATTACAAGTTAGTAGCTTGTCTCCCTTTTATTATTATGGGTTTATAGACAGTTGTGTCACTATACTCTTCAATTCAGGGGCTGGGAGCTTCCTGATGAGACATGCCAAGTTAATCAACTGAGGGACAAAAAACTCAGTCAGCATTTGCCTCAGAGTTGCTGACCATGCTTGTTGAATGAATGTCTTCTGTGTTCCATGTTTACATGTAGCCTGGAATTTCCAAATTCATGGAAACTAATGAGAATGAAAACACATCAGTTCAAAACCATTGGGATATATAGCAAAGGCAGTCCTTAGAGGGAAGTACATTGCAATACAAGCCTCTCTCAAAAAATTAGAAAAATCTGAAATATAAAAACTAACCTTACACCTAAAGGAGCTGGAGAAAGAACAGCAAATAAAGCCTAAACCAAGCAGAAGAGAAACAATAAAGAGTAGAGTAGAAATCAATGAAATAGAAACCAGAAGAACAGTAGAACAGATCAATGAAACTAGAAACCGGTTCTTTGAAAGAATTAATAAGATCGATAAACCTCTAGCTAGACTTATCCAAAAGAAAAGAGAAAGGACCCAAATTAATAAAATGATGAATGAAAGGGGAGAGATCACGAACAACACCAGGGAAATACAAACAATTCCAAGAACATATTATGAGCAACTATATGCCAACAAATTAGGCGAACTGGAAGAAATGGATGCATTCGTGGAAACTTATAAACTACCAAAACTGAGACAGGAAGAAATAGACAACCTGAACAGAACCATAACCAGCAGGGAATTGAAGCCATAATCAAAATCCTCCCCAAAAACAAGAGTCCAGGGCGAGATGGCTTCCCATGAGAATTCTATCAAACATTTAAAGAAGAAATATTACCTATTCTACTGAAGCTGTTTCAAAAAATAGAAATGGAAGGAAAACTCCCAATCTCATTCTATGAGGCCAGCATTACCCCCAAACCAGACAAAAACTCCCATCTAAATGGGAAATTACAGACCAATATCCCTGATGAATAAGAATGCCAAAATACTCACCAAGATTCTAGCCAATAGGATCCAACAGTACATTAAAAGCATTATTCACCAACACCAAGTGGGATTTATTCCTGGGATGCAAGGGTGGTTCAACATTTGCAAATCAATCAACATGAGAGATCACATTAATAAAAGAAAAGACAAGAACCATATGATCCTCTCAATAGATGCAGAAAAAGCATTTGACAAAATACAGCATTCTCTCTTGATTAAAACTCTTCAAATATAGGGATAGAGGGAACATACCTCCATACCATAAAAGCCATCCATGAAAAGCCAACGGCAAATATCATTCTCAATGGGGAGAAACTAGAGCTTTTCCCTTAAGGTCAGGAACATGACAGGGATGCCTAATCTTACCATTATTGTTCAACATAGTACTAGAAGTCCTAGCCTCAGCAATCAGACAACAAAAAGAAATAAAAGGCATTCAAATTGGCAAAGACGTAGTCAAACTCTCACTTTTTGCAGATGACATGATACTTAATGTGGAAGACCCAAAAGACTAGACTGCAAAATTGCTAGAACTCATATTGCAATTCAGCAACATGACAGGATACAAAATCAATGCACATAAATCAGTGGTATTTCTATACACGAACAATGTGACTGAAGAAAGAGAATTAAGGAATTGATCCCATTTACAATTGCACCAAAAACCATAAGATATTAGGAATGAACCTAACCAAATAGGTAAAGGATCTGTGCTCTAGAAACTACAGAATACTTATGAAAGAAACTGAGGAAGACAATGTTAGAAGAAATGTTAACTGCTCCTTAAAGTGGAAAGAAAATAGTTCCAGGTGGGGCGCCTGGGTGGCTCAGTTGGTTAAGCGACTGCCTTCGGCTCAGGTCATGATCCTGGAGTCCCGGGATCGAGTCCCATGTCGGGCTCCCTGCTCAGCGGGGAGCCTGCTTCTCCCTCTGACCCTCCCCCGTCTCATGTGCTCCCTCATTCTCTCTCTCTCAAATAAATAAATAAAAATCTTTAAAAAAAAAAAAAGAAAAGAAAATAGTTCCAGGTGAAAATATGAATCCACAAAACATAATGAAGATCACAGGAAATTATAATTAAATCTATATATAAATTTTTTCTTATTATTTAAATATGCTTAAACAATCACCTGTTCAAAGCAAAAGTAATGACAAAGAATTGTGGGGCTTATAACTTATGTAGAAGGAAAAAGATAAAAATGAACCAGAGGCTGGGAAGGAATAAATGAAAGTATACTATTGTAAGGTTCTTATGCTGTAAGTGAAGTTGTATTATATAATAGCATTAGAATAAAGACTGTGATAAATTAAAAGTTTACATCATAAATGGTTAAACTGTGAATAAAATAACAAAACAGTTTGAGTTAAAAAACCAAGGAAAGAGAGATACAATGATGTAGTAAAATTATTTAATCCAAAATAATACAGAAAAAGAGAAAAAAAAAGAAAAAGAAACACAGAACAGGATGGAGAAATAGAAAACAATTAGAAAATAATATCCTTAATTCTAATCATATCAATAATAACATTAATTATAAATGTTATACACACTCCCAAATAAAAGGGGATTTTAGGGGGCCCGAGTGGCTCAGTTGATTAGGCATCTGACTCTTGATTTCAGCTCAGGTCTTGATCTCAGGGTTGTGAGTTTAAGCCCCATGTTGGGGCTACTTAAGTAGTCCCTTCTTTAAGCCTACTTAAAGAAAAAGAGATTTTATATATGTCATATATATATATATCTGAAGAGATCATCAGAGAATAATAATGAGAAACTAAAACTCTCATACATGACTAGTGGGAGTATTAACATATATTCATTTTGGAGAACAGTTTGACAAATTCTTAAAAAGCTAAACAAACATCTACCATATAATTCAGACTATCTACTCTTAGAAACTTACCAAAGAGAAGAGAAAGTCCTACACAGACTTGTATAGGAATGTTTATAGCAGATACATTTGTAATAGTTATAAACTGGAAACAACCCACATAACTATCAACATGTGAATGTGTGAACAAATTGTGGACTATTGATACACTCAACAATGTGAATTAATCTCAAAATAATTATGGCTGTGTGAAGAAGCCAGACAAAAGAAGAGTACAGACTGTATTATTTCATTTATCTAAAATTCTACTAATTTCAAATTAATCTATAATGACAGAATGCTGATTAGTGATTGCCTAAAGACTGAAGGGAGGGAACACAGAAGAGAAGGGTTGTAAAGCAACATGAGTAAGTATTTGGGGTTGTGGATATGTTCATTATCTTGACTGTGGTGATGGTTACACTGTCACAACACATTAAATTGTATACTAGAAATGTAGCTTATTGTATGTGAATTATACTTCAATAAGCTGATCAAAACAAAACAAGATAGAGAAATACATATATAATATTTACCCATGGATATATTAAAAATCAATTTTTCTTTTACAGAAACCATTCCTGGGGCCAAATAATTGAAGAGCTCTATCTGCTCCAGCAAAACCTTGGAAATACCTTCCCCAATATGTGCAGCTTTAATGTAACAACCTGTCTTAATTCCATCATGCTCAGTAAATTGTTCTTATTGTTGACCAAAGAAGCTCAAGATTCCTATGTCATTCATCATCTAACTCTCCTCCCTTTATGACTCTGTATATTCCCTAATTTGACTCTGTCTCCCACCTCCCCCAACCCTACACATCCTTCCACATTTTCCTCTGGGATTCTTGATTTGTCATCAGTAAAAGCCATTGTATGCTACTAGGTATTTACCCCAAAGATACAGACGTAGTGAAAAGAAGGGGCACATGCACCCCAATATTCATAGCAGCAATGTCCACAATAGCCAAACTGTGGAAGGAGCCAAGATGTCCTTCAATAGATGAATGGATAACAAAGATGTGGTTCATATATACTATGGAATATTACTCAGCCATCAGAAAGGATGAATCCCTACCATTTACATTGACTTGGATGAACTGGAGGGTATTATGCTAAGTGAAATAAGTCAATCAGAGAAAGACAATTATCATATGGTTTCACTCATATGTGGAATATAAGGAATAGCACAGAGGATCATAGGGGAAGGGAGGGAAAACTGAATGGGAAGAAATCAGAGAGAGAGAAACCATGAGAGACTCTGGACTCTGGGAAACAAACTGAGGGTTACAGAAGGGAGGGGGTGGGGGGATGGGGTAACTGGATGATTGGTATTAAGGAGGAGTCCTCATCATGTTGTGATGAGCACTGGGTGTTATATGCAACTAATGAATCACTGAACACTACATCAAAAACTAATATGTTGGCTAATTGAACGTAATAAAAAAAATCCATTGTATGCTCAACTTCTCTTCTGAACATAATCTTTACCTTCTTTCTCTGAGACTTGGTTGTCCCTTGAGAATACCTCTTGCCTGCAGCCTTCTGTAATGGTAGATATTTTCTTTCCTCTTTTGTCACTTGGTCTGAGGGTGTAGATATCCCTGCTTGTCCTTTCCACTTTTAGACCATTGCCCCTTTCTCTTCCCTCAAACTCCAAGTTTGCTAAAGCTCATGTCAACAAACTCATTATCTTCTATCTCTCCTTGCAGATAACTATATATAGACCTCTGAGTTATTTTTTCTAACCA
The DNA here is from genome assembly GCF_029215605.1 of Mirounga angustirostris. Taxonomy (NCBI): domain Eukaryota; kingdom Metazoa; phylum Chordata; class Mammalia; order Carnivora; family Phocidae; genus Mirounga; species Mirounga angustirostris. The sequence goes on along the minus strand of NW_026991710.1, from coordinate 161,372,126 downwards.
TTATTTTAGCACCTGGCTTACACTCTCTAATACTAATCTTGTCATTATTCTTATTGATTGGATACCCACATTGTAGCAGATTTTATTTTCCAAAAATGGCCACAACAATATTTCCCATTCCACATGTTCTTCTACAATATTTTATATTCCCATCAAGAGTTGCTATCTGGGGGCGCCTGGGTGGCTCAGTTGGTTAAGCGACTGCCTTCAGCTCAGGTCATGATCCTGGAGTCCCTGGATTGAGTCCCGCATCGGGCTCCCTGCTCGGCAGGGAGTCTGCTTCTCCCTCTCCCACTCCCCGTTTGTGTTCCCTCTCTCGCTATGTCTTTCTCTGTCAAATAAATAAATAAAATCTTAAAAAAAAAAAAAAGAGTTGCTATCTGTTCTCCCCACCCTTTTGAATCTGTGTGGGCACTGAGATTGCTTCTACTAATGGAATATGGTAGATATGACATGGCACCAGTTTGGGTATAACCCTTTACTGGCTTTCTGGCTTCTGATTTCTACCTTTTGGAGTGCTCACTCTTGGGACACTTCTCTTTGGGACCCAGGACTTGTTATATTAGAAGTCCAAGCTACATGGAGAGACCATATGTTGGCACTCTGGTAAAAACAAACAAAACAGAACAGAACAAAAAACAAAGAACAAAAAGCAACTAGCTGCGCGTCCAGCCAGCAGCTAACATTAACTGTCAGCCATGTGAGTGAGGCATTTTGGATTTCCAGCCATTGAGTGTTCAGGAAACTATAATTCCAGCTGGCACTTGGATGCAACCACATGAGAGATCCCCATAAAGAACTATCCAGCTAAGCCTAGTCAACCTACAGTACTATGAGAGATAATAATTAATTCTTCCTTTAACTACGTTTTGGGGAGATTCACTATGCAACAATAGATAGCTGGAATGTATACAGATGATGCTTCCAATATTGTGGCCTCACAATTACTTTATCTCCTCTCCTTCCATGGTCTTGTCTTCCAATCTACTTTTACATAGACTTCCTGAGTCGTATACCACAGCATACCATTATTCCATTATTACATCACTCATAAATTCCATTTCAAGTTTGGCCACTAATTTCTGTCTTTCTATTTAATCAATCTAATGTTCCCACTGCAAAAATTCTTCAAATGCCTTGGAACCTCCAATTCATTGATTTATCTATTTCTTGCTTCCTTACATATCCTCACTTTGATCCTTACTCAGCTTAGATTTTAAGGCCTAAGGTCATTATTATTCTACTGCCCAGACTCTCAAAGTTCTTGCCCCTCTCTCCCTGAATTGAACTTCCCAGGGCAAAGTGCAAACCCTGAATAAATCCAAATCATCACTTTCTCAATGACTGCATCTGAACTGCAGAATGTGACTGGAAACACACAAATTCATGCACATAAGTGCATGTGTGCATACACACATAAGCACATGCACACACACACAACTTTGGTGACTATCTCACTTTAACTTTGTCACCACCTCATTCAAATTGTCCCTTATAGCTGCTCAGTAATTCTACTACATTTCCAAATATTCTTTTACTCTCCCAGGTGATTATTTCATCTCAAACCTGCAATAATTTCTTACCTCTCTTCACTCACAGCTGATGACTTAGCTTCTTATTTTACTGAAGATACAGATGCAGTCATAAGGAGAACTTCTATGTCTTCTGCTCCTCAATCTACCAATCTCCCTGCTACTATGTCCATATACTCTGCTTTCCTTCTTGATATGACATGTTCCCTATTCCTATCTAAGGCCAATTCCTTTATATATCAATTGTGCAGGAGAAGGAATTTCTTCTCTCCTACTCAGACATTGCTCTAAAGTTGTCCCTGTTCTTTTCTGCCCCTCAGTTTTTGCTTCCCTACTAAATCATTCTGTCAACATTTAAGTGAGCTATAACAGTTTCTACTTAAAAACAAAACATTTCTTTGATCCCAATCCAACTCCAACTACCATTCTATTACTATGTTTTCCTTTTAAGGCAAAACTGCCTGATTTTTCTCCACTCACTTTTTCTACTCCCCTTCTCCATTTTCAAAGTCTAATCAAGCTGTCACTTTTATTCTACCAAACTTACTCTTGTTAAGATTACCATGATGCTAAACCCCTGGGGGGTGGGATATGTGTGATATTCTTCCAGAAGCTCCCAACTGTCTTAATGTTAATGCTTTGCTAGAGGGAAAAACAACTTTAACTTGACAGTGGCAAGGCCTCTGGTATCTTGTAGGTCCTCTTTAGCATATGAAAGTTCTTTGGAAAACCTCCCTTTTCCTTACCTCCCTCAAGTTTATAAGCAGCCACCCCTCACAACCTCACAGGGTAGCAGCTCTTTCTGCCCACAGGTCCTGTCCCTGTGGTCCCATTTCGCGCCAAAAAAAAAAAAAAGAATATAGTATTGTGGGGGCACCTAGGTGGCTCAGTCAGTTAAGCGTCCATCTCTTAATTTCAGCTCAGGTCATGATCTCAGTGGGGCTCCGTGCTGGGCATGGAAACTGCTTAAGATTCTCCTTCTTCCTCTTCCCTCTCTCTGCCCCTCCCTTGCTCCCTCTTAAAAAAAAAAAGAATATGGTATTGTGTACTTGAAAGTTGCTGAGAGCAAATCTTAAGCATTCTCATCATACACACACACATACACAGGAGTTAACTGTGTTAACTATTTGAGGTGATGCTATGTTAATTATTTTGATCTTTGTAATTATTCTATAATGCATATGTATATCAAGTTATTACATTGTAGATTTTAAATATATACAATTGTATTTCTCAATGATTCCTCAATAAAGTTAATAAATAAATATCCCCACTTGGCTTTCTGATATATATCTCAAATCTAACATGTAAAAAACATAACTATTGATTATAAACCTTCTAATTCCCCATTTTTTCCCACCCAGTTAATGGCAAGTTCCTTCTGCCTACCTGTTGCTCAGGAAGAAAACTTTAGAATTTATACTTAAATCCTTTTGTTTTCTTTCCACAAGGATAGTCAATCAGTCAAGAAATCCTATCAACTCTGCTTCAAAATATATCCTGAATCTGACCACTTTTACCTTGTTAATGCTATCACTATCAAATCTTACCTGGATTATTACAACAGTCTTCCTTTAATCTCTCTGCAATTGCCTTGGCTACCCATTAGTCTTGTAATAATATAACAGACACATGAACTTTCTAGAATGCCACATAACAATCCCATTCCTCTACTCCAAACTTAATTTCTCTGCTAACAACAAAACTGTAAATTATTATTTGCATACATGAGCAAATGTGTGTGCAGGTATGTGCATGCATGTGTATGTGTGAGTGTATATATGTGTGTGCACTGTTAACTTTATTTTACATTTAGCCCACTTCTAGTTAAATTTTATATATGGTGCAAGATAGAGGGGTTTTTATTGTTATGGTGGAAATGGCAGTAATCGTTTGCTTTTTTATCTAATATAGTCAAATTGTTTCAGCAGTATTTGTTGAAAAGACTGGCCTTTCTCCATTGAATCACATCGGCAACTCTGTTCTCTGATCCTCACAGATCATTTACTCATAATGATTGATTTTTTTTGGCATATTTGGGCTCTGAACAGGTTTAACTCAGAAAGCCGGCACAAAAGTTCTAGTGTGGGGATTTTCCTATTTTATCATGGTTTAAGTTTTTTGCTTGTTTGTTTACCTTCTCATCCCAGGCTTCTGGACCTAAAATGGAAATCTGCCTAAGATGTGAGATGAAGGGAAGTACCTCAGGTCTAGACCTGAGTTATTTCTCTGACCTCTCCCATTCCTTTGACATGGTTCCAATATCTCTAGAGTCTTTTTTGGATGTAGATATCTCTTAATTTCCAAGTTAAGACAATTTTTCTTTAGCGAAAGGTAAAACACAAAGATTTCACAATCCAAATGAAACTCATTCTTAGGACACAATAGAAGAAATTGCTTACGGGGATAAGATCAATAATTAACAAAATTGAGAGCATAAGCCAAGGATGGTGAAATTTTCCTTCCAGTCTTAGTGTTCCTATAAGGGGCTAGTATGGTAGCAGAAATCATGTCATGGATGAGATGCTGAAGATTGGCACATGATCTGCACCTGAGATCCAGAGGCTATGGTTCTAGGTCCTCACATGCATCTTCTTTTCTAATCCTTGTAATAATCCATGAGGTTAGCATCATTGCCCCATTATAGCTGAGGAAATGTTATGTGCAAAGTCCAAACTCACACTACCAGCATATGGCTGCCAGGAGATATAATCCCAAGATCATCTCCTGAATTAGGCTGAGCTAAATCAAAATTAGAGGTACTCTAAGCCTTAATGGTGACATAATGGCCCAAATGCAGGTCAAGGGAAGTGGATAAATAGAGAGACAATAAATCATTGTATTCCCTATACTTTTCTAATTCAATCAATTCTTCATTAATCTAATATGGAAGCTCTGCCCCAGACAGCATCCCTCTTACTCTTTCCCCAAACAAGATTTCTTACTCTGACTTATACATTTTGGCTCCTATGGCCCTCTCTGCCAAGAATAACAACTGTATCTTCTCTATATCTTTAATGACTGTATTCAGTGTTCTGAACTCCTTCCCTCAATCTCCTTTCTTCCATTGCTACATGACCACTAGGATCTATCAGCATGAGTGTAGCATGTATTCAGATACTACTTTTTTATTATTAAGTTCACTTAGCCAACATATAGTAGTACATCATTAGTTTTTGATGTAGTGTTCAATGATTCATTAGTTGTGTATAACACCCAGTGCTCATCACGTCATGATATTGCTTTAATAAGAATAACAGATACCATTTTCTCTGCATCAACTATGTGCTAGACACTGTGCAAGTCACTTTGTTTACATTTGATTTTTTTAAAGATTTATTTATTTATTTTAGAAAGAAAGAGTGAGTGGAAGGGGGGAGGGACAGACAGAGAGAGAATCCTGAAGCAGACTCCCACAGAGCATGGAGGCCAACCCAGGGTTCTATCCCAGGACCCTGAGATCATGACCTGAGCTGAAATCAAGAGTTGGCCACTTAACCAATTGAGCCACACAGGCATCCCTACATTTGTTTTATTCTCACAACATCCCCCTAAAACAGACATTTTTATCTCCTCCTTATTAATGAATACATTGAGGTGCAGAGAAATTAAGTAACTTAGAAATTAAAGACTCATAACTAGTAAGTGAATAAGTTGGAATTCAAGCCCAAGTCTGACTTTTAAGTTGTTGGTTTTCCTCTAAGTTTTAAACCTATTTGAGCATGTCAGTGCACTTGGGGGATGGTCCACCAGAAGTCTATTGGCAAGGAAAAGAAAACAAGAACACAAGAGAGCAACTCATAGACAAAGGGTCAGGATGGAAAAGAGAGACAATTTTTGAATTCTTCCATGTGTCTGTCCTACTGTCTTGCAGCCCAGCCCATATGTTTTAGGGAGTTTTAGGGAGAAGGGACTAATCTGTGGATGGCTAGATTTAGTATCCATGGTGTGGGGTCTGGTAGCAGCTTTGGCCAAACATTTTCCCAGCAAGTTTTAATGCACAGGAATCTCTGGTGTTTTTGTAAACTGCATTGGCTTCAGTGGGGACTCAATCAGAAAACCTTGACATCTCTTCCATTTAAACGATTCATTGGTGGTGAACTGTGACAAGTGATATTATTAACAGCTGGAGGTACAGAGGAAGGCAAGTGTAAAGCCAATTCAGGCTGACAAATTTAACTAGGCACCTACTACATGCAGACAATTTTTAAGGTGCTAGGGTCGCAGTACCTATGGTAAGTTTGAGTGGGCATATGGAGTAAATAGGAAAGCTATGAATGACATAGATCTTCATATGCTTCATGTGCTCATAAGTGAATGTCTTTTTGTAATTCAGCTACCCAGAGTGGGCATTGTTTTGTAATTCAATCAAAGACCCTGTACATGTTAGTACTGACGCTACTTTCTGCCTTGTCCTTCACCAAAATTAATTAGGGAGGAAAGATTTGAAGATGCTGGAGGTGTCTGTAAATGAAGTAAGAGCTAGAAAATAATGCTGTGTTATATTGTGCTTTGGCTCTATGTTACCTCCATCATTCTATTTACCCAGATATAAATTTATACCATTGTTTATCTTGCCTTCTCAGATGGACACCAGGTTCCTTTAATAATAATGATTATATTATCTATCTACTTAAAAAAAACCTCAAAGAGTATAAAAATAAATATATTTATATTAACAACTCTTTGTTAATTAGATGTAAAAATAAATGGATGGTGACAATCACGAATAAGTACTTTTTTTTTATTTTTAAAATTTTAATTCCAATATAGTTAACATACAGAGTTATATTAGTTTCAGGTGTACAATATAGTGGTTCAACAATTCTGTACATCATTCAAGGCTCATCATGACAAGTGTACTCCTTAATCCACATCACCTACTACACCCATCTCCCACCCACCTCCCCTCTGGTAGCTATCAGTTTGTTCTCTATAGTTAAGAGTCTGTTTCTTGGTTTGTCTCTCATTTAAGAAACAACAAATAAGCAAAGGCGTAGTACTTTTTAAACTCTGACAAATAGCATAAATGAATGAAACTTCATTCTCCATATCTCTACCACTACAGGTTACTATAAGCAATGGGTATAATTGAAATTGACCAGTATACTCATTCTCTTTGGGAACAGGACACTTAGGATGTTCTAAAAATACATTCTTTGATTTATTAAAATATATTGCTTGAGAATGCAACAAACATGAACACAATTAGCTCCAGGAAGAGATTTTCCTGTATGTCCTAAGAAGAAGAATATAAAAAGGAACTGAGATGCTGACCTAAAAAAAGCTAAATAAAGATTGGGTGAATTGAGTTGGGGTTAGGAAAAAAAAAAAAGAAAGCAGAAGTTAAAAAGAAGGAAGGAAGATATTCATATTTTAACACTATATAGTTAATGTTAATTTTAAAAGAAAAAATAACTGTTTCCTGCCGTGTGTGCCAACATCATGTGAGATGGTGTCATACACAAAAGCAATGACAGTAGAGGTTAAATAAAGAGCTGGTTGAATTCATCCTTGTGAACTCAGCACTTCGATATGTAAGAAAGGGCTAGAAAATTAATATCTCAGAAGTCCCCAAGTTGGAGAGTATGGGTTGTAAAATGAGGTCCTAGGATTCCTCTATACGTGATTTGGGCTAGGATGTCAATGACAAGTATACTACTCTCAGAGGTATGAAGCATTTTATTTGAAACCAGGCCACTTATTATTTCAAGGTGACAATGACTTCAAGGGCACATTTTAACTCTATATGCATCAAATAGTATCACTTTGTTCCTTGACCTTTGTAATCTTAAAGGAGTGAATGAGGATGATACCTTTTTATCCATACCAGTGAAAGAAGAAACACTGAAATTATATTGACTATTTTCTGTGAAAGAAATTAGCAGGAATAGCCCACTATTATTATAAGGTTAACCACTTGTGGATATCTTTCAACAAGATAATTTGTCAAAGGAATTGATAAATTACAATATTTTCCACATTTTCTCATAAGTTACATTTTGAAAATCTTAGAAAAAATAGTGGAAAGGATGTGACTCATTTAAGATAAGCTGAAATATGATTTTCACACACACCAAAAGCAAAGTCAAAAGATAACAAATTGACAAAAGATTGATATTTAAAAAAAAAACAAGTTTCTAAAAATCAATAAAATTGTACACATGTGCACACACACACAAAGAGGGGAAATGGGCAAAAAATGTAAAAAAGACCCTCAAACAGATGAAAAGATAGTCATTGTTACTCATAATAAGAGATGAAAAAAAAAAAAAACAAAATACCTCTTTTTACCAATTTAGATTGGAGCAATTCTTTTTTTTTTTTATAAGGATTTTATTTATTTGACAGAGACACAGTGAGAGAGGGAACACAAGCAGGGGAGTGGGAGAGGAAGAAGCAGGCTTCCCACTGAGCAGGGAGCCCGATGCGGGGCTTGATGCCGGGCTCGATCCCAGGACCTTAGGATCATGGCCTGAGCCAAATGACTGAGCCACCCAGGCGCACGCCCCTAGATTGGAGCAATTCTAAAGTTTAAAGATACACTTTGTTAGCAACCCTAAAGGGAACTAAGAACTCTCTTACATTGGTGGTAGGAATGTGCATTGGTACAATTAACATGGAGGGCAATTGGTAATACCTATCAAAATTATAAATGCATATCCTTTTCTAATATCCCTGCTCCTAAGAATTTTATCTTGAAGATTCACATCTGCCTAAAGATATTAGTATGGTGCCACTCATCACAGTTTTGTTTTTAGTAGAAAATTTGCGAACAACACATATGTCCATTAATTTGCAATCATAATTATTTGCAATCATAAAAAAAATTGAGGATGAAAAAGCATTTGTCAAAGTTTGGTATCCATTCATGATAAAACCCTCAAAAATTTAAGAATAGAAAGGTATAATTTCAATTTGAAGAGCATTGTGTTAGTCAGGTTTCTCTAAGAGAAACAGAATCAATAGAATATATAGAGACATTATAAAGACAGATGATAGAGATAGAGCTACAAAGAGATTTATTTATAAGAGTTGGCTCACATAGTTATGGAGGCTTAGAAGTCTCACGATCTGCTGTCTGCAAGCTGGAGAACCCAGAAAAGAGGTGATATAAGTCAGTCTAAGTCCAAAGGCCTGAAAATTGGGGGCCAGTGGTGTAAGTCCCAGTCTGAATCTGAAAGCCCAAGAACAAGGGGTGCCAATGTCTGAGGGCAGAAGATGGATGTCTTGGGTCAAGCAGATAGGTCTGCCTTTTGGTTCTATTGAGACACTCAACAGATTGGATGATGCTTACCAGCATGGGAAAAGTTAACTTCTTTACTCAGTCTACTGATTCAAATGCTAAATCTTTTCTGGAGACACTCTTACAGACACACCCAGAAATAATGTTTTATCAACTATCTATAACATTTTTATTTTATTTTATTTTATTATTTTATTTTATTTTTTTATTTCATTTGTTTTATACAAATACATGGGATATATTGACTGGCTTCCAGTCTGTGTCTCATGGTTTACATTTGGAACTGGGGTGTTAACTTGTATTAATCTTTTAATTTTTTAAAAATCATTTTATGATGCTTTGACAGCTTAGGTCCTTGTAGACCTGGGGAGTGATGAGAAAAAACTCTACAGGCCTGATATTGAGGCCAGATGCTTGGTTCCTGGACCTGTTTTGAAAGCAATAAGCAGAACTATAGTTGTAAAGTCACATTATTAACTTAGCTCCATGTTCTGTTTTGCTACCTACTTAACTACTTCTTAACTTTAATCTTTTGAGCTTTTACAAGATGTAAAAATGTATATAATTCTGTAAAAATTGTTCATTTTCTGAAGCACTTTCTTCTCTGTGAAGATTGTGTTTCATGGGCAACTGTCCTAATCTGAGCTCTAATAAAACTCTATTTTCTTTTCATATTAAGGTTCTTTCTCTGGTCAAAGATCTTTCAACAGAAAGCATTGATGATATTATTTTGTACTTTTATGCCAGGGTGATTGCTTAACTATCCTGGATCCATCATGTCTCTTGATCCTTATTTAGATTCCCTAGGAGTCTATGTGTGGAGCCAATAATGAAGGCTTTATTAAAAATATTACAACATATATATTTTTTCAATGAAATTGAATTGTTGTGCATATGTTATACATGTGTTTTGAGGTGAGCTTTGCTCTGTACTTTTGTAACATTTATAGCATAAATACAAGAATAGTAATAAAAATCCAAATAATAATATTCAAAGCAACAAATGGGGAATAGGTATGGAATTAAAAAGACAAGAGAAGAATCCAAAGAATTCATTATAGGAATTTATAATCTTGAATGAATTTGAATATCTGTTTACCTCCTTTATCTACAGTTATTTGTGTTTTGTGATATGTTTGAGCTGATTGGTATAAACTGGTAATTAATTTTTCTGTTGTCCATAATGATTTTCCTGGCCAATTAGTATCCATAGATATTACATCTTGTGGTGGTTGTAATTCTTTCAAAACATTTGATCACCAGTATCAATATTAGTATAATTTTTGTTAGAATCGGGCAATTCTATTTAAAGCCAGTATTACCCTGTATAGCAGTAGAGTTGTAACGAAAGGTACTCTGATTACAAAATAAATTAAGAAGACACCTGGGTGGCTCAGTTGGCTAAACAGCTGTCTTGGTCATGATTTCAGGCTTGTGAGCTCAAGCCCCGTCAAGCTTGGAGTCTGCTTAAGATTCTTCCTCTGCCTCTATGCAACCCCCAACCCCACTCATGCATCTCTCTCTCTCTCTCTCTCTCAAATAAATAAATAAATAAATAAATACATACATACATAAAAAATATATTTAGGAGCATTACAGGAATGTTTTGCAATACTTCCCCCCCAAAATCTTCCTTTTCCCATATACCATATGTTAGTTTGTATAGGTGTAGCTGTTATAGGCCAATTTGGAGTGAATTTAGAGTTCCATTGTTGTTTAGGGCATAACCATATTTTTGCTTGAATTTACAAATGTCAGTAGATATTGGAATCCAGTAAGAATCTTTGACTAATAAATCCCATCATCCTTCAATGGAAAGAACTCTGGTGGTATTTTTAATAGTTCTTATTCCTACTAATTGAACATAAGTCTGATTGGCCATAAGTTTGGGTACCCAAGACAGTGATTAAGCACTTATATAAGTTTTAGGAGACTTTTAATAATTTTCCACAGATGAGAGCTATATAATTTCCATAAATGTACATTTTGGGTTTCTTCAGTTAATAAAGAAAGCCATTGACTCATAGTTACCTCAGATTCCATTTGGATTATTATGTCTAGGAGTCCTTGTCAGGTTAAAGTACATACTCTTTCCTCTTGTTGGACATGAGCATTTTCAGTCATAATATGCTAATTTGATTTAGTCCTTTAAATTAATGCTAGATTATCAGCCAGACAGATTTCCATCATTTACCTTCTTTCTGAAATAAAAATATTTCTAATTTTCCTTTTTGTACAACAGTGTTTTTCTCCTTAGCATGTCTTTCTTCATTAAAAGCAAACTCAGATCGACTGAGGATACCAGGCCTGATCCCATGGCACCCAGATCTCATTTATTTTTCTGTGGCCAAAGCTGATTTATCCACCAAATGTGTTGTTTCATTGTAAACTAAGAGTCTTAGTACAATTAGGATAAAGGTTTTGACCCAAAACTATTGGGTTCCCCAGACTAATGTTAAATGAGTAGTAGAAACTCTGAAATGTAGTTTAGTCTGAGTATGCCATAAGGCTTCTCATAATCTTCTGAGTCACATGGTAAAGTTAGACTTAGGAAGTGGCTGAATTCATCAAGTCATTCCTAAAATAGCATTTTTTAAAAAAGATTTTTTTTTTTTAATTCATGAAAGACAGAGAGAGAGAGACAGAGGAGACAGAGGGAGAGGGAGAAGCAGTTTCCCTGCTGAGCAGGGAGCCTAATGTGGGGCTCGATCCCAGGACCCTGAGATCATGACCTGAGCCGAAAGCAGACACAACTGCCTGAGCCACCCAGGTGCCCCTAAAGTAGCATTTCTGATAGATACTCATTGGTTGTTTTTGTTTTTGTTGTTATTGTTGTAGGCCATTCCATCAACAAAAACATGGTTTGTGAGTACACTGGATACTTTGGCATGTTAGACAAGCTACCCCTAAGTTTCTCCTGTTGTACCCAAACACCTTTCTTAATAAATTATCATCTAAATTTATAGAGACATAATGGTCAATCTACTGAGTGTTATATACAATGCAGGTTAAATTTGAGTTAGGTAATACTTCCTAAATTTTTTTTTTCTAATAAAGACCTTTTATTATGTAAATACGTGCATGTGTGTATACACACATATACATATGTACATATGTATACATATACACATATAACAGAAAAAATGTAGTATTTTACTTTATTATATATTTATAGACAAATGCATAGTCCTGTTGGGGAGGAAGGAAGAATTTCCTCTGCCCTCAAGGTCCTTCCAGGTGGACTAAGAATTCAATTGACATGAGACAGATTAACAAGAGAAAATCAAATTTAGTTTCATACATACAGTGAATCCACACAGACATTAAATTTCAAAGACAATCAAACAATATAAAGCTTATAAAAGCTAATGAGAAGAATAGGAGTCTGAGGATATAATGGGGAAAAAGACCATTAGCAAGAAGTTGAGAGGAGATGTCTGGAAAATAAATATTGCCCTATTATGCAGATAAGTTTCTTAGGTAAAGAGGAACCTCTGTTAATACCTCACTTCCTGGTATATGTAGGCAGTTGATGGGGAGGTAAAGAGTTTTTTCTGAATCTGGAGGGTTTTGATTGCTTTTAACCTAAAACAATGTTTATGTCAAGGTGGCCTATCTTGGTTTGGCCTGCCCTTGGCCCCTACATTTCATAACACTTAGTACCTACTAAATATTTGTTTGCTGAACTAATCTGGTAAACCAATATCTTAGTTGTTGCCCTCTTCTGTAAGAAAACAATTTTTAAAATCTATTCCATTCTCAAGAAGGAAAGGAAAGTTTAAAAAAGGAAGCCTCAGTAGGATGGTAGTAGAGTTAAAAGGTGTGGGAGGTGGATCAGAATAATCTCAGGAGGCAGGTACAGCAAGGTCAGTTTGGCTTTAAGTGCCCCCCTTTGAGATTTAAAAGATGGTTACCCCCAAAACAACACAATCTGCTAGTAAAACAAAATTGAATTTTTTGCTTACTTCAGTAAGGAAGAATGCAACTTGGCAAAGCATTGGCAGTGTCTTAGAGTAGGGATGATAAAATCAGAATTTATTGAGAATCAGAACCTAAGCTGGGGACTAAGGGAGGATTAAGTGTCTTTCAGAATTATCTCAGATCACACATACACACGCGCATGCGTGCACACATGCACACACACATGGACACACACACATATCTTCAAACAACAGAGAAATTTTTATTTTGAAATGAATGGCTTAAAAGACTGTAGTGTCATGGGGAATGATTTTTTGTGCTGGAAGTTTTGGTGATTGTTTATGAGAGTAAGTAGTGATTATTGTGGTAATAAGGATGAACAGTTGTGTTCTAGGACTGTCCTGACATGGACACCTTGGCCTCAAGGTCTGTTTTATAGGGTTGATCCTTTCAATGTCCCAAGGGCATGACAAGCTAAGATTAGATTCTGGCAGGCGTTAGCAGCAGACAAGAGCCAGTCTAGTGGAAAAAGGCATATGGGCCTGCAATTCAGGTGGGGTGGGCAGTGGTGCTGTGCTTCAGGGGATTCATCTTAACATAGAGGAATCCATCCTGTATCTATATCAGGGAGAAACTATAAAAATCTATGCAGGATGACTGGGATGTGCTAGACAAGTGAGTTCAGTAGGGACACTGAAGTAGATGGCCTGTCCTGGGAGCTTAGCCAACATGATGGGGAAGCAGGGAAGGCAGTGACTTGCTGGGTCTAATGTCCACAGTGTCTGCATGGCAACATCACTAATTAGAATTCTAAGTTTCCCAGGCCGGTGGGATGTGTCACTGATATTCTTCCTGTCATGATCTGGATTGGTTCAGTTGCTTGGCTGAATCCAGGTGATAGGCCCAGGGACTCTGCAGGGAAGGGCTGCTGTGGAAAACAAACCCAATAGAGCCTCTGTACTGTTAAGCCTTTATTCCTGCACATAGTTGAAAAGACCTCTTTGCTAACACAAAGCAGCTCCTTGATACTTTCTAAAGGTCTACCATGTGTATTCATTCCTGAGCTAAATTGTGGGGGACATACCATAGAAGTTAAGCCATGGTTTCTGTCTTAATTTGGGCTGCTATAACAAATTATCATAGGCTGGGTGGCTTAAATGACAAACATTTATTTCTCATATTACTGGGGTAGGGAAGTCTAAGATCAAGGTGCCAGCAGATTCAGTGTCTGTTGAGGGCCTGCTTCTTGGTTCACAGACAATAAATAGTCTTCACGCTGTATCCTCATGTGGCAAAAGAGGCAAGAGCACTCTCTAGGGTCTCTTTTATAAGGCACTAATCCCATTCATGAGAGCTCCACCTTCATAACCTAATCATCTCCCAAATCCCATCTTCAAATACCACATTGGAGATTAAGTTTCAAAATATGAATTTTGGTAGGACACAAGTATTCAGTCCATGGCAGTGCCTTACTTCAAGAAACTTGCTACCTACATGATGATAATGCAGCTGTTCATGACAAAGATGCAAGGTTGATACTTATTTAAATCACAAGATCAGTGTTGGCTCCTAACCAGGTTAGGATATACTAGATGGTATTGGCCACATGGTATATTAAGAGCAGAAATGATCTGGGTAGCACTGAGCGGGGTAGCAATCCACATTAGACAGGACTCCCAAAATGTAGACTGCACCCATCTGGGTTACTGGTGTGTGTTCCTAACCATAGGGTCTATTCTGAAAGTAGAAGTTTTCAGAAATTATTTCAGCATCCAGATTAATGTTAGCAGTGGTTCTCATTTTATGGAAACTCCAGTTTTAACTGATGTCATGGTTACAGATTTAGGTTATAGCTTTAGGCTCTCCAGTAAATGAGGGTGATCCTGTCAGCTGCCTAGACTATAGACTCTTTAGGAAAAAAGTTATACTCATTCCAGAGAACCTCAGCTAAAAGAGGATAGAGAGGCTAGCTAGCCTTGCAGAGGAGAGTAACTGAGAGAATCAGAGGCCAAGGCACTGGAAGTCCTTGACCTTCTTGGTAATTTGGCTTGTTGACATAGATCAACAGAAGACCATTTCTGAACTTCTTGAGCAAGTGCAGCTGCCTGGCTGTTTCCTCCATATTTAGTAGATATGAGGGCAGATGAGTCCTGGCTAGGGGTGAAGAACTTATGGGATATCAGTGCACAGCTGGGATAGAGTTAGGACCCAAGCCAGGAATGGAAATAATCATGAAGGTAGACAAAATGCAGATCAATAACTTTTTACTTGACTTTGTGTCTGATGACACTGACTCCACTCTATTTTTCCAAGTCTGCAGAGAACACTGACTTTCTAGATTTACATTTTATATTCCTTGGCACATAGGCCATTACTGGACAACAAGTTAACAAAAAACAGACTTTGGTCTCCCTTTGGTCTCTGTTTCAAGAAAAATTTTGCTAAAAATCTCTGCCTATCAAATACCATTAGAAAGAATTAATAAATTATGCTTTTATGAATCTTGAAAATTAACGGTGAATTGACCTTATTTGCAAAAGGTATATATATCCGAAGGCAAAACAAACAGCAATCAAATTCTTTATGAATATGGTATTACTAATGATGACTTTGAAGGAATTTAAAATATATCTTATAGTGCATTTAAATTATGTCTCTGTTAGCATTTGTCACTATCTGACTTACATTGTGGCAACTATGTGTCTCTAAACTGCTACCTTGTGAGTCTCTGGAGGGTCAGCACTATGTCTTATTTATTCCTGTGTTTCCTGTAGCACCTAACCTAGCACAGATCTGAACATTTACTGGAAGCTCAATAAATGTTGAATTAAACTAATCTGGCACCTGGACAACATAGACAATGCTCCACTCTGTCTCTATTTAGCTTCTATACACAGGACATATATTGAGAATCAATGACATCAACCCAGCTTTGAACATGAGAAGTGAACATGAGAAGGTGGGCAGAATGTCAACAGGCCAAGTTCAAAAATGTAGAAAGAACAGTGCTTTGTGGCTTCCAGTTATCTGGAAATGCTACGGCATTTAAAGAGATATAATACTAATTGCCTAATACAATTATAACAATGATTTGTTACCTTGCAAAGATCCTAGTTCATTTGCTGAAGAAGTGCTGGCCATTATTAATGACATCATTATTAATAGATTAATAGTATAAGTCACCTGGTATAATACTAGAATCCTGGGAAACAATTTGGTGTACAGTAAAGCCAAGAAAATTCCTTTTGAGTAACATTATTTTGGGCTTAATAAATAGGGATGTGGCAACTATCTAGACAGACTGAGCCTTGACTAAGGAAATCCTACATGTCTTATAATACTCAGTTCTATAGGTTTCTAAAAAGCCCTTCTTTCATCTTTCTCTTCTTTTGTCCCCACGGTGGTCTTCAGAGGACCCCAGCTCTGTATACCTAGAGCTACAAAATTAGTATCACTCCCCAGGTTACACTGCATCTCCAATCCTTATCAAAAGGAGCCATGCTTAGAGGGGCATTTTATAACCTTGTCAGGGGTGAATGAACAGGACAAGCACATTCAACTGGAATGTCCCCAGACATTCTAATATGTTTACATCCACACCATTGTGATAACTACTGCTTTCTTTGCCTATCTCTCTATTAAAATTTTAATTCAAATTTATATTAATTATTATAAGTGTGTTATAATAGTATACTACATTGTGAATGACCTATGTATGGTATTAATATATGACAGTATCATAAATATGTTAATGAAATAATAATTTGATTTAATATAGTTTTAAAAAATATAATTATTTTCTTGGCTAGATTTTATTTCATTTTTTTTCAAGTTTTTATTTAAATTTCAGTTAGTTAACATACAGTGTAATATTAGTTTCAGGTGTAAAGCCAGCAGAAGAAGGGAAATAATAAAGATTATAGCATTGAAAAAATGATACAGAAACTAAAAACAAACAAAAAAAGAGTAATGAAACCAAGACTTGGTTCTTTGAAAAAAATTAATAAAACTGATAAACCTGAATTATAAAAAGAAAAGAGAAAGAACCCAAATCAATAAAATAATGAATGAGAGAAGAGAAATAACAACCAAAACCACAGAATACAATCATAAGAGAATATTATGAAAAACTATAAGCCAAAAATTGGACAACCCGGAAGAAATGGACAAATTCCTAGAAACATAAACTATGAAAAAAAAAAAGTGGAAACAGAAAACTTGAACAGACCAACAACCAGCAAAGAAATTGAATCAGTAATCAAAAATCTTCCAGTAAAAAAAGGTCCAGAGCCAGATGGCTTCCCAAGGGAATTCTACCAAACATTTAAAGAAGAGATAATACCAAATTTTTAATTAAAAAAATAAAAAAGGATTAATACCTATTCTTCTCAAATGATTTCAAAAAAGGGAAGAAGGAAAACTTCGAAGTTCATTTTATGAGGTCAGCATTACCCTGATTCCAAAACCAGACTAACACACTACTAAAAAAGAGAACTACAGGCCAATACTCTTGATGAACATGTATGCAAAAATTGTCAACAAAGTACTGGCAAATTGAATCCAACAGTAAATTATAAGAACCATTCACCAAAATCAAGTGGGATTTATTCCTGAGCTGCAAGTTTGGTTCAATATTCACAAAATGATCAACATAATACACCACATTAAAAAAAGAAAGGATAATAACCATATAATCCTTTTGAAATATGTAAAAAATGAATTTGACAAAGTACAACACGCATTCATGATGAAAACCCTCAACAAGTAGGGTTAGAGGAAACATACCTAAACATGAAGGCCATATATGAAAACCCCACATCTAATATCATCCTCAGTGGGAACAACTGAGAGCTTTTCTTTTATGGTCTGGAACAAGATAGGGATGTCTACTCTCACTACTTTATTTAACATAGCACTGGAAATCATAGCCTCACCAATCAGACAACAAAAAAGAAATACCAGGCATCCAAATTGGCAAGGAAGAAGTCAAACACTCATTATTTGCAGATGACATGACATGACTGAAAACCTGAAAGACTCCACCAAAAAATTGCTAGAACTGATACACGAATTCAGTAAAGTCACAGGATACAAAATCAACGTACAGAAATCTGTTGCATTTCTATACATTAATAATGAAGCAGTAGAAAGAGAAGTCAACGAATCCCTCCCATTTATAATTGTACCCAAAACTATAAGATACCTAGGAATAAAGCTAACCAAGAGGTGAAAGACCTGTACTCTGAAAACTGTATGTAAAACACTTACAGAAGAAAGTGAAGAGGATTCAAAAAATGGAAAGATATTCCATGTTCATGGATTGTGAGAACAAATATTGTTAAAATGTCTATACTACCCAAAGCAGTCTACAGGTCTAATGCAATTTCTATAAAAAATCACCAACATTTTTCACAGAGCACAAACAATCCAAAAATTTGTATGGAACCACAAAAGACCCGGATAGCCAAAGCAATCTTGAAAAAGAAAAGCAAAGCTGGGGGCATACCAATTCTGGACTTCAAGCTATATTATAAAACTGTAGTCATCAAGACAATATGGTACTGGTCCAAAAACAGACATAGATCAATAGAACAGAATAGAAAATGCAGAAATGGACCCACAACTATACGGTCAACTAATCTTCAACAAAGCTGGAAAGAATATCCAATGGAAAAAAGTCTCTTCAACAAATGGTGTTCGGAAAACTGGACAGCAACATGCCGAAGACTGAAACCTGACCACTTTTTTATACCATACACAAAAATAAATTCAAAATGGATGAAAGATCTAAATGTGAGACAGGAAACTTTCAAAATCCTACAGGAGAACACAGGCAGGAACCTCTTCGACATCAACTATAGCAACTTCTTACTAGACACATCATCTGAGGCAAGGGAAACAAAAACAAAAATGAATTGTTGGGACTTCAAGATAAAAAGCTTCTGCACAGTGAAGGAAACAATCCTCAAAACTAAAATGCAACCTACAGAATGGAAGAAGATATTTGCTAATGACATATCTGATAAAAGGTTAGTATCCTGAATATATAAAGAACTTACCAAACTCAACACCCAAAACCCAAATAATCCAGTTAAGAAATGGGCATTTTGAAGATATGACTAGACATTTTTCTAGAGATGATATGCAGATGGCGAACAGACACATGAAAAGATACCTAACATCACTCATCATCAAGGAAATACAAATCAAAAACTACAATGACACTTCACACCTGTCAGAATGGCTAGAATTAACAACACAGGAAACAATAGATATTGGAACTCTCTAACAGTGCTAATGGGAATGCAAACTGGTGCAGTCACTCTGGAAAACAGTTTGGAGTTTTCTCAAAAAGTTAAAAATAGAACTATCCTAGGACCCAGAAGTTGCACTACTAGGTATTTATCCAAAGGATACAAAAATACAGATTCAAAGGGGGTACCTGCACCCCAATGTTTATGGCAGCATTATCAACAATAAACAAATTATGGAAAGAGCCCAAATGTCCATTGACTGATGAAGATGTGGTATATACACACAATGGAATATTACTCAGCCATCAAAGAGAATGAAACCTTGCCATTTGCAATGACATGGATAGAGCTAATAGAGAAAGACAAATACCATATGATTTTACTCATATGTGGAATTTTAAAAAGGATTTTATTTATTTATTTGACAGAGGAGAGACAGCTAGAGAGGGAACACAAGCAGGGGGAGTGGGAGAGGGAGTAGCAGGCTTCCCGCTGAGCAGGGAGCCCAATGCAGGGCTCAATCCCAGGACTCTGGGATCATGACCTGAGCTGAAGGCAGATTCTTAACTACAGAACAACCCAGACATGCCCTTCATATGTGGAATTTAAGAAACAAAACAAACCAGCAAAGGGGAAAACAAGAGAGAGAGGTGAAGGAAGACACAGATTCTTTTTTTTTTTTTAAGATTTTTTATTTATTCATTTGAAAGAGAGAGAGAGAGAGAGAAAGAGAGTGAGCACTTGAGTGGGGAGAAGGACAGAGGGAAAGAGAGACGCAGACTCCCCACTAAGCAGGGAGCCCGACACCGGGCTCGATCCCAGAACCCTGGGATCGTGACCTGAGCTGAAGTCAGAAGCTTAACCATCTGAGCCACCCAGGTGCCCAAGAAACAGATTCTTAACTATAGAGAACAATCTGATGGTCACCAGAGGAGAGGTGGGTGTGGGGATGGGCTAAATAGATGATGTGGATAAAGGTGTGCACTTATTGTGATAAGCACAGGGTGATGTGTGGAAGTGTTAAATTACTATATTGTACACATGAAATTAATAGAACACTGTATGTTAACTAACTAGAAATCACAACTTAAAAAGGGAAGGGAAGGAATAAATCATATCACATAACATGTATTACTGTACTTCTCTTATGAAGGATAATCATTTATTATTTTAACTTAAGCCTTTGGCTGATGGAAGAGTGTAGTTTAAAAGCATAGGGTGAAATGTTTCCTCTCCTGTGATATCCCTATAAGATGCTGTATAAACAAAATTGTAAGCATAAAGAAACTGTGGAAGGACACAGAATAAACTAGCAAATGTAGTTACCCATGATAGTAATGCTTAAAGAACTGGATTCTGCAGAAATAGAGTGCTCCTCTAATATATCTTTTCAATGTTCTTTCATTTTTTGAACTATTTTACTATACCACCTATTCATAATGTAAAAAAAATAAATAAATAAAAGAGAACTAAACACAAATATCCAATCATAGTTTCATTATCTCCTTATGCCTTCATCAAAGCACAGTATTTTGGGTCAAGCAAATGATCATCCTTCATAACCAAAGGCATGAATTAAGATCCAATTGGGATCCTAATTAATGAATGTATCCATTGTTCTTTCTATCTAGCATGAGGTACAGTTTCTATAATAGCACACACCCAGCCACTACATCATCATTATCATACAAACCATTTGCCTGTGTATTGGAAACCTATTCCTTCAGGATGACTGTCCAAAATGAAATCATATATGGACAGTTTATTTAAAATAATTCAATACTGTGTCACACACACACACACATGGACACACACACACACACACACACTGTTTAAAATGGGCTCAGGGAGGCACCTGGGTGGCTCAGTTGCTTAAGCTTCTCACTCTTGATTTTGACTCAGGTCATGATCTCAGGGTTGTGGGATTGAGCCCTGTGTTGGGCTCTGTGCTCAACAGGCAGTCTGCTTCTCTCCCTCTCTCTCTCCCTCTGCCTCTCCCCCCACTCACACATACTCCCTCTCTCTAAAATAAATAAATAAATCTTTAAAATAAAATAAAATGAAATAAAATGGGTTCAGCCAGTTGCAGGGCATACTCAAATATACACCCTCTCCTGAAAGACTGGGAAAGCACCCAAAGTGCATGATGCTCATGAGGATGTGTGCATCTGCACAGATTACTGTTGCTCTTGAAAATTGGAGGAAGAATTGTTCCTGACACTTACAAGAGGGGAACAGATAGGTCAGATGTTGGTGGGAAATGTCACATCTTAAGAGAAGAATAATGGAAGAGAAATGTGTGACTATATCAATTGTCCTTAGAGAGACCAGGACCATTATTAGAAAATTTGATTCTTATAGAAGATAACAACAATATACTTCTCCTTATATGGTTTATCCTTATATTGGTTACAATGACCTTTGAAGAAAGTCTTTATAAATGGAAGAAATCATGTTACAAAGTACAAAAGAGCAAGATAAGACTGAGAGACATTTCCATTCCTAAAGCTAACTGTCTTCCTTGAATCTGTTGCAACCACTTGTCCTCTAGAAATGAAGGATCCCAACATTCTGGACTACCACCACCCCACCCCCACATTAAAGCTTCTTCCTTCTTCTACTTCATAAACTTTTCAGAAAGGCTGCCTTAGCCTGTGGCAACTCCAAAAAATATGGGGTGAAAGAAGCATGGATTCCAACAGTAATTTGAGGCAGTTGTACTTTTCCCAAAGGCAGGATGGCACCATAGAATCCCCATTTGCCATAGATAGGAAGTCGGAGTGACAGCAAACCATAAACAGTGCTTACTGTTTATAATAGCTGCTTGTGAAATATGATGCTGGCCAATTCATAAGCTAATTTACCATGGAAAGACCTAGAATCCAAAATACAGGATTTAGTTGCTTATTTGACTTAGCAGTACTAAGTATTCTGACAGCAGACTATTAAATTTTTTTTTAATGTGAAAGAAGATGCTATTAAGTGCTAAAGAGTTAAAAGCATGACTAGGAAAACAATTTTTTAAATCAAAATTCAAAGTTTAGTTAACATGAAACAGCTACTTGCATTTCTGCTTGAAACATATATCAAATTTTATTCATTCAATTATTTATGCAGTCATTAATTTAACAGGTATTTGAATGCCTAGTATGAGCCAAGGTCTATGGTGAATAAAACAGATCCTTGCCTCTCAGGAAGCTGAAGGTCTAATGGAACGATAGGCATTTAGTTAATTATAATCTTAGATAATATGCCAAGAATGAAAAGAACAGGGTGCCCTCAGATTGTTTGACAATGATGTCAACCTCATTTGGGGATCAAGAAAGACTTCCCTGAAGAAGGTTGATTTAAATTGAGATTTGAAAGATAAATAAAAGTTATTCAGGCAAAAAGTGGGATAGGAAAGGGAGAGTATTCTAGATGGTGGGAACAGTATGTGCAAAGTTCTGAGACAGAAATTTGTTAGGAGAATGAATAACAAAGAGAAAATCAATGTTTATGGAGCCTAAGAGGCACAAGAGGAGGATGGTGCATAGGGCAGGGGCAAAACCATACGAAACTGTGTACCATTAGACTTTACTCAAATCAGTGGAAGTCCCTGAATAGTTTTACAAATGTCCCTCAATAAGGAATCTTCCCCAAACCTACAGTCTTGAAAATTCATGGGGAACAAAGGAAGGCAGATGAGATCAATAGAGAGAGCTGCAAAATACTATTTTTTTTTCTTTATTCTCAGAAATCTACACTCTGGGGCACCTGGCTGGCTCAGTTGGAAGAGCATGCAACTCTTGATCTTGGGGTTGTGAAGTCAAGCCCCACATTGGGTGTAGAGATTATTTAAATAAATAAAACTTAAAACAACAACAACAACAACAACAACCAGAAATCTACACCTTATGCACAATTCAGTCCATAACACATATTTGGTCACTTTATGTCTGACTTTTCTTGTGGGCACAGTGACCCCTGCATACTTAATTCTGAGCTTAATTTTCTTCTGAGGTTGACAGCAGTGAGACCCTGTTAAATATCTCCCCTTTTGGAAAACCGTGCAGCCAGGCCTGGCAAAAGCTATACTAGTTACCAGTGGCAGAAAGTGAAGTGAAAAAGGCTAAAAATGCATACATTTTTTCCCTCCTAAAATTAGAATTTGTCAAGTAGTGTACAAATGAGGTACATACATTATTAGTAAATATGATATCTTTTCCTTTTGAAGGTGAGGCAGGGTTGAATTGAAGCAAAATGGACCTGTGTTTGTTTTCATGTTATCAGTCTTCAGAAGGTACCAAGAGGAGCTTATAGATGAGTAAATGAGTGCAACGACTTCCTTTTACTTCTGGACAAAAGAGTATATGTTCAGTGAGAATATGACTAGTAGACTAAATACCTTTAAAAGATGGCATTTCCCTCCCTGTTTTTCTCTGTCTCTCTCTCTCTATGTCTGTCTTTGTGTGTGTGTTCCTGTATATGTCAACAATACTGAAAAAAAAAAAAAACCCAATAAGTTTCACATGTTTAAAGTGCACAATTTTTATGATATAGATATAGATAGATAGATATACACACACACTTGCTTTGGGTTTAATTTGCTTTTTCTTTTCTAGTTTCTTAAGGTAGACAGTAGTCATTGCTATGCAACATCTCTTCTAACATAACACTTAATCTTATAACTTTTCTTCTAATTACTGCTTATATCTCCAGGAAACCATCTCCATAATTAATGTAATGAACATATCTATTACCTCCAGATGACTAATAATGTTGAGCACCTTTTTGTGGACTTATTTGCCATCTGTATATGTTTGGGGGATTATCTGTGCAAATTATTTGCCCATTAAAAATGATTATTTATTTTCTCATTATTGAGTCTTCAGAGTTCCAGATACAAGGCCTTTATGAGATACAGGATTTTTTAAAGTTTTTATTTAAATTCCAGTTAGTTAACATACAGTGTAATATTAGTTTCAAGTGTACAATTTAGTGATTCAACACCTACAATACCCAGTGCTCATCACAAGTGCACTCCTTAATCCCCATCACTTATTTAACCCATTCCCACACCCACTTCCCCTCTAGTTACCATCAGTCTGTTCTCTATAGTTAAGAATCTGTTTCTTGGTTTGCCTCTCTCTTTTTCCCCCTATGATCATTTGTTTGTTTCTTAAATTCCACATATGAGTGAAATCATATAGATTTGTCTTTGAGATATAGGATTTCTAGTTTGTGATCCATTTGAGTGAATTTTTATATACAGTACCATGTATGGGCCAAACTATTTTTTATATGAATATCAAATTATTACTTCACCATTTGTTAAAAAACTACCTACTTTATACTGAATTGTTTTTGTACTTTTGTCAAACATCAATTGATCATACAAGTATGGTCTCTTTCTTGATTTTCTTTCCTGTTCCATTAATCTATTTTACTCTCTTGATGCCAATATTATGCTGTCTTGATTACTGTAAACTTATAATAATTCTTGAATCAGATAGTATAAGCCTTCCAAATTTCTTTTTCAAAGTTGTTTTGGATATTCTTTGTTCTTTGTATTTCCATATGAATGTTAAAATAAGCTTGTTAATTTCTAAAAAAAATATCCTTTTGGGATTTTGATTAGGATTGCCTTGAACCTATGGATAATTATGGAGAGAATTGACATTTATATGAAATTGAATATTCTAATCTATGAGTATGGTATATATATATATATTTAGTAATTTTTAAATTACCACCATTATTTTGTAGTTTTCAATATACAGGTATTGCACATTTTTTGTCAGCTCTATCCTGTTTCATATTTTCATAGTATTATAAATCATCTTTTAAAAAAAAAATTCAACTTCTCTGTTCATTGCAAACATGGAAATATAAGTGATTTCTATATATTGGTCTTGAATTCTATAATTTTGCTAAATTTGTTTATTGAATCTACTTTTTTTATTCCACAGAATTTTGTTTTGTTTTATTGTAGATTCTACATAGACAATCACATCAAATGTGAGTATAGACAGTATCACTTTTTTTCTTTTCAATCAGAATATTTAAAAAATTTTTTTATTGTTATGTTAATCCCCATACATTACATCATTAGTTTTAGATGTAGTGTTCCATGATTCATTGTTTGTGCATAACACCCAGTGCTCCATGCAGAACCTGCCCTCTCTAATACCCATCACCGGGCTAACCCATCTAGAACTCATACAGGAATTCAGTAAAGTGGCAGGATATAAAATCAATGCACAGAAATCAGTGGCATTCCCAAACTGTGGAAAGAGCCAAGATGTCCATTGACAGATGAATGGATAAAGAAGATGTGATATATATATACAATGGAATATTATGCAGCCATCAAAAGGAATGAGATCTTGCCATTTGCAACGACGTGGATGGAACTGGAGGGTATTATGTTGAGTGAAATAAGTCAAACAGAGAAAGACATGTATCATATGATCTCACTGATATGAGGAATTCTTAATTGCAGGAAACAAACTGAGGGTTGCTGGAGTGGGGTGTGGGGTGGGAGGGATGGGGTGACTGGGTGATAGACACTGGGGAAGGTATGTGCTCTGGTAAGTGCTGTGAATTGTGCAAGACTGTTGAATCTCAGATCTGTACCTCTGAAACAAATAATGCAATATACGTTAAGGAAAAAAAAAGAAGAAGAAGAAGGTAGCGGGAGGGGAAGAATGAAGTGGGGGAAATCGGAGGGGTAGATGAACCATGAGAGACGATGGACTCTGAAAAACAAACTGAGGGTTCTAGAGGGGAGGGGGGTGGGAGGATGGGTTAGCCTGGTGGTGGGTATTGAGGAGGGCACATTCTGCATGGAGCACTGGGTGTTATGCACAAACAATGAATCGTGGAACACTTCATCTAAAACTAATGATGTAATGTATGGGGGTTAACATAAGAATAAAAAAAAAAAAAAGAAATCAGTGGCATTCCTATACACCAACAACAAGACAGAAGAAAGAGAATTTCAATCAGAATATTTTTATTTCTTTATCTTGCCTTGTTACCTAGTGAGAACCTCTAGTAAAATGTTGAACAGAAATGGTGAGAATGAATCTCTGTGCCAAGCTCCTTCTCCTAGGAGAGAAATAGTCAGACTTCTCTCAGATATGTAGTAGATTTCTCCTAGATACCCTTTATCAGAATAATATCAAGCTTCTATTTCTAATTTGCTATGCAATTACATCAGGAATAGATGTTGTAATTTCTGAAATTTCTTTTCTGTGTATACTGAGATATTTTCTTTCTAAGTTAGTAAAAATGGTGAATTACATAGATTGATTTTCTAAGGCTAAACCAATCTTGTGTTCCTGGTATAAACTCTATGGCGTCGTAATATATTATGAATTTTATACAATGTTAAATTTAATTTGCTGGTAAAGCAGGCCCATTTGACCTGTCAAGTTTTTCTTGGTCAGGATTTTAGTCATGGTACTCCTCAGTATGCTCCTCTGTCCTCTATATTTTCTGCACATTGGCGCTGGAGCCAGAGACTTCATCAGACTCAGGTTTGATCCTGTTGGCAAGACCATAGTGTGTCTTTTCATGTGTCTCTTTTTCATAGCGTGTCTTTTCATTGTGTCTCTTTTTGTGATGTTATCAACTTTGGATGATCATCATCAAAATTCAATTTGTTGGGGGTTGTAAAATAAATGGTGATAGAATAATCCCATCCTTTCATTCTTTTTTTATTTTATTTTTTATTGTGTTCAATTAGCCAACATATGGTACATCATTAGTTTTTGATGGTGTTCAATGATTCATTAGTTGTGTATAACACCCAGTGCTCACCACATCACGTGCCATCTTAATACCCATCACTCGGTTACCCCATTCCCCCACCCCTTCCCTTCTGTAACCCTCAGTTTGTTTCCCAGAGTCCAGAGTCTCTCATGGTTTGTCTCCCTCTCTGATTTCTTCCCATTCAGTTTTCCCTCCCTTCCCCTATGATCCTCTGTGCTATTCCTTATATTCCACATATGAGTGAAACCATATGATAATTGTTTTTCTCTGATTGACTTATTTCACTTAGCATAATACCCTCCAGTTCCATCCATGTCGATGCAAATGGTAGGTATTCATCCTTTCCGATGGCTGAGTAGTATTCTATTGTGTATATGGACCACAGCTTCTTTATCCATTCATCTGTTGGAAGGGCATCTTGGCTCCTTCCACAGTTTGGCTATTGTGGACATTGCTGTTATGAACATTGGGGTGCATGTGCCCTTCTTTTCACTACATCTGCATCTTTGGGGTAAATACCTAGTAGTGCAATTGCTGGGTCATTGGGTAGCTCTATTTTTAACATCTTGAGGAACCTCCATATTGTTTTCCAAAGTGGCTGTACCAGCTTGCATTCCCACCAACAGTGTAAGAGGGTTTCCTTTTCTCCACATCCTCACCAACATTTGTTGTTTCCTGTCTTGCTAATTTTAGCCATTCTGACTAGTGTGAGGTGGTATCTCATTGTGGTTTTAATTTTTATTTCCCTGATAGCTAGTCATGATATACTTCCCTCATATATTATTTGGTGATTCGGTAGAATCACCAATTCAGTAGAATGAAAGACAGGAATTATGCTGGATTCTTTCTCTTTACTTACAGGTTTTCAAAATAATAAATTAATTCCCTATCATTCTAGAATGACACTGATTATATTTTTAAATGTATCATTTGAAGTAAAAAATATTTTTTTTAATTCCAAGACATATACTTCCTAATCTCAGATTGTTTCATCTTTCGTCAGTGGGAACCTCTTCAAGTTGGATCCCATCTTTTTGACATGACCCTATTCATCTTTGAAGATTCCTTGATCTCTGGTATATCAAGACACCCCACATGCATCATATACATTTCATGTTCTGGACCCTGAGCCAGCCATTTCTCCAAGAAGCTTGTTTTCTTTTAGTTGCAAATGGTATTTTAAGATAGCAATATAGGTGCCAGGAATGCTTACTGTTACTGAGTTTCCAATGTGTCTTGGTTTGTATCATTAATTGCTGAATAATAAACTATCCTCAAATCTAATAGTTTAAAGCAACAATAATCTTTTGTTTTCTCACAATCCTGAAATTTGGGCCAAGCTTGGTGTGGACTATTAGTGTAAGCTGGGACATGATGTCAGCCAGAACATCCTTATCAGGGCTAGAAGATCAGTTGCATGGAGAGCATGTTGCTGTTGTAATCTGGCAGCTCATCTTGGGCTGTCAGTCAGTTCTCAGTTTTCCACCTGCAGGGCTTCTCCACATGGCTAAGTATAGCTACTCACAGAATGGCTGCTACATTCTAACAAGGAATATCCCAAGACCTAGCATTACAAGAGGATAGATCTCAATGTGCAAGTACTTATCAAGACTCTGCTTGTATATTACTTGTTCATGTCTCATTAACTGGTCATAGTACCTAGTCCAGAGTCAGTGTGGGTGAAAAATACACAAAGGCAGGACAGTGTGCCTTATTGGGGGCCACCAGAGTACCAATATAACCCAAAGCCTTTTCAGTGAACAGAATTTGTATTCCTTCTAGTTTACTTTTGATAATTTTATTGTATTTTTACTTCTTCCTTGAATGCTGTCACATTATTTCTGATTTTTCCAATTTTACTTATGCAGTTTTACATGTTTTTCATCATCTTTTTGGTATCTTTTAATTAATTTTAAAAATAGTTTACAGTTTTACCTGACAGAAGGAAGATGGTGGTGGAGTAGGAGGACCTTTGGCATGTCTCAACACACAAACAGAACTAGATGACTATCAAATCATCTTAAACACCCCAGAAATTGACCTGAGGACTGACAGAACAAACTCCACAACTAAAGAGAAAGATGAGGCCACATCAAAGAAGGTAGGAAATGCAAAAACTAGGGTTTAGGGGAGAAAGAGAACACTGGTGCCGCACGGGGGAGGGAGCTGTGGTCCTGGAGAAAGGTGAGAGAGAGAAGCACACACACACAAGGAGAATCCTTCCCCAAAGCCATTGACTTTGAAAATGAGAGGGGCTGAATTTTGTGAATTCTTGCAACCCACAGGGCTTAAAGCCTGGAGTTTTAAAGATCAGTGGCTTTGGCTGAGATAGAGCCAACGAGGGCACTGTTCTGTTCCTAGAGAGAAGGCAGGCAAACAATCTAGTGGCAGATGGCATGGAAACAGTGATTTGAAGAACACCTGGTGCAAACAGTGGAGAGATTTTTCACTCTTCTTGGAGTGTGTCTCTGAGAGGCAGCTTTCACAGAGATGCCTCTCCTGGGATAAAAGAGCTAGCTGGTGCCATTTTCTCCCCTGTCTCTCAACAAAAACACACAGAGCCACCTGAAGGAAGCAGCACAGCACCAACACTGGCTGCCTAACTTGCTTACTCCAAGCCCCAAGCCCCTATGTTCTGGTGGGACTGCCCTTCTCATTTAAGCATGCTTCAGTCCCAGTGTGGTAGGCCCCATCTTACCCCCACCCCACCAGCACAAACCCTTGCTTACACCATGACTCCCAGTCAGAGTTCTGCAGGACCTCAGTTCTCAAGGAAGTAACATCAGATCTCATTTCACAAGCAGAACAGAGCATAGCTAGTTAAAATTCACCACATTCAGACCAAGGACCAAATACTGCCCATTGCAGACAAGGAGGGCCTCTGCAGACAAGTGGCCTGAAGGATAGGGCAGTCAAAACACAACAACAGAGTGCTTGCAGCACACACCAGAGACACTCCCTGAAGCACTAGACACTGGGCACTACTTGACCTCTTTTTTATAAGACCATTACTTTCACGAGCAGGAGACATAAAAGGCTTTTCTAACACAGAGAAGAAGGCAGATACTTAGACAAAATGCCAAGATTTTATCCCAAATGAAAGAACAAGATAAGGCCACAAGCAGAGATCTAAGTGAAACAGATATAATAACACATCTAATGGAGAATTTAAAGCAACAATCATCAGGATACACAATGGGCTTGAGAAAAGAATAGAAGGCATCAGGGACACCCTTACCACAGAGATAAAAGAGTTAAAAAAGAATCAATCAGAGAGGAAAAATGCAATAATCGAGAATAGAAACAAGCTTGAAGTAGCAGGCTGGAAGAAGCAGAAGAACAAATTACTGACCTAGAAGACAAAATAATGAAAAATAATTGAAGAGGTAGGTAAGATGGTGGAGGAGGAGGGCCACCCTAAGCCTGCTTCCTCACCAGAACACAGCTAGATAAATATCAAATCATTCTGAACATCCAAGGAATCAATAGGAAGTCTTAGAGAACAAAGTTGCACATCTACAAACCAGAAAAATGACCCGTGGGACATAGGAACTTCAGAGAGTTGATCTGTGGGAGAAGAGTGGTGGGTGCTTCTCAGGGAAGAGAGCCCTGACTACATACGGAATAGCGAGATAGAAGGAAGAGAGAGAAAAAACATGGGACAAAAAAAAAAAAAGTGAAAACACATGCAAGGGTCTGCACAAGAAAACTATTGCTCAAAACCATTGTGGGGGGTGGGGGAAGGAGAGGGCTACAATACTGCCAGTTTTCTTTAAACAGCAGAGTGAAGATTTTGAAGTATGGGAGCTTTGTGACATAAGTTCAGGCCTGGAGAGCTGAGTGGTGCTCTGGTGGGGGAGCAGAGCTGAGCCATAGCAGCAAAGAGCCTGAAGATCCTCAAGGTCACATGGGGAGAAAGTAGTTCCCCTGTTTGGAGTGCATTTGGGAGAGGTGATATGGCCTCTCTGTGGTAAAAAGACTCTGCGGGCACCATTGAGCTGTCCCACTTACCAGGAGAGGAACAAAGACACCAGCTGAGGGGTACAAACCCTTATGCTGGCTGTGTGTTGTGATTTACCATAAACTCTGAACCACTGTGCTGTCAACCCACTGTCTTCTGGGACCAGCTGCATAGGTCACAGCTTGAGTGCATTTGGGAAAGGTGTCACAACCTCTCTGCAGGCAAAGGAACCTGAAATAGCCATAGTGCTGCCCTGCCCACCAGAGTAGGAACAAAGACCTTGGCTGAGGGCTACAAAACCTGACGCTGGCTGTGTGTTGCCATTCATTGTAAACTCTGAACTGCTAAATGATCATGCCACTGTTTTCTGCTACAAGCCAGGACCAGCCACAATGCAGGGAAAGCTTCCCCCAGAGGATCAGTGTGGGTCCATGCCTCGGGGGTCTCTGAAATGTGGGGTTTTGAAATGCAGCCATCCCTGAGATAAAACACAGGAGTGCTGCACCGTTTGGCAGGCAGACAGTTCTGACACAGACAGGGTGAAGGCATGGACCTAATGGAAATTAGGGATACAGGAGGGGTCATTGTGCACCTCTGAGTGCTCACTAAAGAAGGGTGGTGAACATTTCCTACTCCAGAAAGGAGAGAACAGGACGAAGCCATTTTCTCCCTGTACCCACCAGTTTGACCCACATCAGTGAGCTAAACAGTGCCACCAAGTGGAGAAGAGAGACACTACACCAAGCCCCACTGCCAGCACCCCACCCCACCCCACCCCCTATGCCCTGCAGGCACATCTCCTCTAGGGCAATTTCACCTGAGAATCAGAGCAGCAAACTATCCCCAAGAAGACCAGCACAAACCTCTCACCCACACCAAGTCCACTGATCGTAGAAGGCTGCAAAACATCAGCTCTAGGGATCTAGCGTTCTTTGTTTGTTTCTTTTTTTTTTGTCTTTGCTTTTGTCTGATAATTTTGTTTTGTTTTTTGTTTCTTGGATACAGAAGGAGCAATTTTTTTTTATTTTATTGTATTTTTAAAATTTTTATCTTTACTCTTTTCTTTTTCTTTTCTTTCAGTCTACATTTTTTTCTAACAAGTTTCTCATAACAAGCAGACCAAAACACATCTAGGATCTAGCTTTATCTTATTTTATTTTTTAAATTTTTAAAATTTAAAAAAATTTTTATTTTAATTTTTTCCTTTTTCCCTCCAAAATGACAAGACAGATGTATTCACCCCCAGAAAAGGAGAAATGACAGCCGGATATTTAATAAATGCAGGTATAAGATGTCTGAACAAGAATTTAAAACAACAATCATAAGGATACTAGCCAGGCTTGAAAAAAGCATAGAAAACACTAGAGAATCCCTTACTGCAGAGATAAAAGAACTAAAATCTAGTCAGACTGAGATAAAAAATGCTAAAACTGAGATGCAAACCCAAATGGAAGCCATAAACATGATGATGAAGGAAACAGAGGAATGAATCAGTGATAAAGAAGATAAAATGATGGAAAATAATAAGGCTGAAAAGAAGTGGGAAACAAAGGTAATGGATCATAAAGGTAAATTTAGGGAACTCAGTGACTTATTAAGATGGAATAATATTCATATGAAAGGATTCCCAGAAGATGAAGGAGGAGAAAAAGGGGCAGAAGGTTTATTTGAGCAAATTATAGCCAAAAACTTCCTTAATCTGGGGAAGGATACAAGCATCAAAACCCAAGAACCACGGAGAATACCCGTTAAATTAAAGAAAAGCCAACCATCACCAAGGTTTATCATAGTCAAATTCACAAAATATACAGACAAGAAAAGATCCTGAAAGCATGCAAGGGGAAAAAAAGAAGTCAACCTACAAGGGAAGACAGATCAGGTTCCCAGCAGATCTGTCCACAGAAACTTGACAGGCCAGGAGACAGTGGCAGGATCCATTCAACGTGCTAACTAGGAAAAAGATGCAGTCAAGAATTCTTTATCCAGCAAGACTGTTATTCAGAATAGAAGGAGAAATAAAGAGTTTCCCCCACAAACTAAAGCTAAAAGAGTTTGTGACCACTAAACCAGCCCTACAAAGAAATATCAAGGGGAACTCTTTGAGTGGGGAAAAAAGACCAAAAGCAAGAAAGACTAGAAAGGACCAGAGAACATCACAAGAAACACCAACACTACAGATAAAACAATGACACTAAATTCATAGCTCTTAAAAATGATTGAATCTAAATGGACTAAATGCTCCAATCAAAAGACATAGACTACCAGAATGGATAAGAAAACCCAAATCCATCTATATGTTGCTTACAAGAGACTCATTTTAGACTTAAAGACACTGGCAGATTGAAAGTGAGGGGATAGAGAACAATTATCATGCAAATAGACATCAAAAGAAAACCAGAATAGCCATACTTATATCAGGTAAACTATATTTTAAAACAAAAACTGTAACAAGAGATGAAGAAGGGCAATATATGATAATTAAGGGGTCTATACATCAAGAAGACCTTACAATTGTAAATACTTATGCCTCCAAATCAATTAATAATAAACATAAAGAAACTCAATAATAATACAATAATAGTAAGGGAATTTAACACCCCACTTACAACAATGGAAAGATCATCTAAGCAGAAAATCAACAAGGAAACAATATCATTGAATGGCACACTGGACCAGATGGACTTAATAGACATATTCAGAACATTTCATCCTAAAGCAGCAGAGTACACATTCTTTTCGAGTGCACATGGAACATTCTCCAGAACAGATCACATACTGGGTCACTAATCAGCCCTCAACAAGTACAAAAAGAGTGAGATCATACCATGTATATTTTCAGACCACAATGCTATGAAACTTGAAGTCAACCACCAGAAAAAAATTGGAAAGACCTCAAATATATGGAAGTTAAAGAGCATCCTAGTAAAGAATGAATGGATTTAACTAGGAAATTAAAGAAGAAATTTTAAAAAATGCATGGAAACAAATGAAAACGAAACAAAACAGTCCAAAACCTTTGGGATTCTTAGGCAGTCCTAAGAGGGAACCATATTGCAATACAGGCTTACCTCAAGAAGCAAGAGTCTCAAATACACAACCTAATTTGACACCTAAAGGAGTTAGTAAAGGAACAGCAAATAAAGCCTAAAGTCAGCAGAAGAAGGGAAATAATAAAGATTGGAGCAGAAATAGATGATATAGAAACAAACAACAACAAAAACAGTAAAACAGATCAATGAAACTAAGAGCTGATTCTTTAAAAAATAATTAATAAAATTGATAACCCCCTAGCCAGACATATCAAAAGGAAAAGAGAAAGGACCCAAATAGATAAAATAAAAGAGGAGAATTCACAACCAACACCACAGAAATACAAATGATTATAAGAGAATGCTATGAAAAATTACATGCCAACAAACTAGGCAATCTGGAAGAAATGGACAAATGCCTACAAATTTACAAACTACCAAAACTGAAACAGGAAGAAACAGAAAATTTGAAAAGACCCATAAGCAGCAAAGAAATTGAATCAGCAATAAAAAATCTCCCAATAAACAAAAGTCCTGGACCAGATGGCTTCCCAGGGGAATTCTAACAGACATTTAAAGAAGAGTTAATAGTGGGGCACCTGGGTGGCTCAGTCATTCGGCTCGGGTCATGATCCCAGGGTTCTGGGATCAAGCCCCACATTGGGCTCTCTGCTCAGCAGGAAGCCTTCTTCTCCTTCTGCCACTCCCCCTGCTCCTGTTCCCTCTTTCACTGTGTCTCTCTCTGTCAAATAAATAAATAAAATCTTAAAAAAAAAAGAAGAGTTAATACTATTCTTCTCAAACTGTTTAAAAAAAAAAATAGAAATGGGAGGAAAACTTCCAAACTCTTTCTACGAGACCATGTTACCTTGATTCCAAAACGAGACAAAAGACCCCACTAAATTCAACAGTACATTAAAAGAATTATTCACCATGATCAAGTGGGATTTATTCCTGGGCTGCAGAGATGGTTCAATATTTGCAAATCAATCAATGTGATACACCACATTAATGAAGAAAAAATAAGAACCATATTAATCCTGTCAATAGATTCAGAAAAAAGGATTTGACCAAATACAGCATCCTTTCTGGATAAAAACCTGCAACAAAGTAGTGATAGATGAAATGTACCTCAACATCATAAAGGCCATATATGAAAGACCCACAGCTGATATCATCATCAATGGGGAAAAACTGAGAGACTTTCCCCTATGGTCAGGAACAAGAAAGGGATGTCCACTCTCACCATTACTATTTAACATAGTACTGGAAGTCTTAGCATCAGCAATCAGACAACAAAAAGAAATAAAATGCATCCAAATCAGCAAGGAAGAAGTCAAACTTTCACTCTTTGCAGATGACATGATACTCCGTAGAAAACCTGAAAGATTCCACCAAAAAAATCATTAGAACTGGGTCGCCTGGGTGGCTCAATAAGTTGAGCATCCGACTCTTGATTTTGGCTCAGGTCATGATCTCAGGGTTGTAAGATCAAGCCCCACATTGGGCTCTGCACTCAGTGGGGATTCTCCTTGAGTCTCTCTCTCTCTCTCTCCCTCTTCCTTTGCCCTTCCCCCCACATGCTCTCTCTCTTTCTCTCTTTAAAATAATTTTTTTTGGGGAGGGGGCAAGATGGCGAAGGAATAGGGGACCTCTTTTCAACCAGTCCACTGAGTTTAGCTGGATATCTACTAAACCATTCTGAACACCCACGAAATCAGCCTGAGATGTAAGAATATATATATATCTGGATCTCTACAAGCAGAAAAATGTCCTATCTTGAGGTAGGAAAGGCAGGGTTGTGAATCTGTGGGCAGATATCAGAAGATAAGCAGAAGGGGAGGGAGCTGCAATAAGCTGGTGCCTGGAAGTGATATAATGCTGGAGTGCAAAAGCTTCCTGTGCTGGGGACTGGGCAAAAACTTGCAGAGTGGTAGTGGCCAGGAAAGAGCTTTAGAGCAGAGCTCAAAGAGGATCCAGGGGCTAGGGGGAGGCACAAGCATGAACTGAGGACCACTTGGGGTTTTAGAAGCACAAAGAGCAGAGATAAGCCTGGGCTGCTGGGTTGACTGCTGAGAAGGTTGCTGTGGGCCTGCATCCATCCCAGGAGGTTGCTGTTTTCAGTGGTACATACAGAAATGGAGACTGTGTGTTCCAGAGGGTTCAGGGAAGAGCAGACTGTGATTTCTCTGCTCTGGGACAGAGGTCTGGGTGTGGCCATTTTAGCTCTGACACTCAGAAGAGGCACAGAAAGCTGCCAGAGAACAAAAGCTCAAAAAACCAGTTTCCACAGAACCCAGCACCCCAACGGGGGACAGGCAACTCTGCCCAAGCAGGGTTGCCTGAGAAACAGCGTGACTGGCTCCTCCCCCAGAAGACAGTTTG
The DNA here is from genome assembly GCF_029215605.1 of Mirounga angustirostris. Lineage (NCBI taxonomy): Eukaryota > Metazoa > Chordata > Mammalia > Carnivora > Phocidae > Mirounga > Mirounga angustirostris. The sequence continues at coordinate 161,336,040 of NW_026991710.1, read as the reverse complement.
GAAGAACAAGAGGATGACAACCCTAGGGGGCCCCCATAAAACTAAGTCCCAACACTGGGAGAAAATAGGATATTGAGTGCCAGGCATTGCCTCACAGCTTGTGTATTTTTCAGATATAACTCTCCTTTTCTTTTTATTCTTTCTCTTATGCTTCTTCTCATTTTTTTTCCTTCTTCTAATTTCAACCAGATGTCCAATATATCAACTTATAATTCATAGTAGCTTTTTAACTTGTACATTTTCACACCTATATTTTTTTATATAGATATATGCTTTAGTGTGGTCCTATTTTTTCCCTATTCAATATTACCTTTATATATATACCAGTTTTACTTTCCCTATAATTTTGGGAAGTAATGCCCTCTAGCAAACAGATCAAAATACACCCAGGAAGAACTAAAATGCCCTACTTTGTCCACACCAAAGGTTTATAACCCCTCTTCCCCTCAACCCCACCTTTTTCTTTTCTTTTTTTTTTAATTTTTAATTTAAAAAAAAAATTAATTCTGGGGCACCTGGGTGGCTCAGTCATTAAGCATCTGCCTTCGGCTCAGGTCATGATCCTGGGGTCCTGGGATCAAGCCCCACATCGGGCTCCTTGCTCAGCGGGAAGCCTGCTTCTCCCTCTCCCACTCCCCCTGCTTGTGTTCCCTCTCTCGCTGTCTCTCTCTCTCTGTCAAAAAAAATAAAAAATAAAAAATAAAAAATAAAAAATAAAAAAAATAAAAATAAAAATAAAAAAATTTAATTCTATAAATTTTATTCTTGGGTTTCATTTTGGCTTTGTTTTTTTTTTTGTGGTGGCTTTCAACTCCTCTGGATTTTCCTAGGGTACATCTTGCTTGGGTTGTGGTTGATATTTTGGGCACTGTACATTCCCTCAACCATCCCTCAACAGAATGACTAGGAGGAGGAACTCCCAAAAAAGAAAAGAAGCAGAGACAGTGACCCCTGCCACAGACCTAATGGATATGGATATAAGCAAGATGTCAGAGATAGACTTCAGGGTAGCAATTATGAAGTCAATAGCTAGGCTTGAGAAAACCATTAGCATCAACATAGAATCTCTAAGGGCAGAAATGAGATCTAAGGCAAAACTTAAAAATGCCATAAATGAGATGCAGTCTAAATTGGATACTCTAACAGCCAGGGTAAACAAGGCAGAAGAACGAATTAGTGATCTAAAAGATAAGCTGATGGAAAGGAAGGAAGCTGAGGAGGACTGGGATAAACAACTAGAAGTCCATGAGAACAGATTTAGAGATCAGTGATGCCATGAAACGTTCCAATGTCAGAATTATTGGAATCCCCAAGGGGATGGAGAGAGAGAGAGGGAACTAGAAGATATATTTGAGCAAATCATAGCTGAGAACTTCCCTAATCTGGGGAAGGAAACAAGCACTCATGTCCAAGAGAGAGAGAGGACCCCTCTCAAGATCAATAAAAATAAATCAACACCCTGGCATATAATAGTAAAACTTGCTAATCTTAAGCCAAAGAAGCTATCCTGAGAACAGCTAGGGGGAAGAGATTTCTTATGTATTGAGGGAGGAATTTCAGAATAATGTCAGACCTGTCCACAGAGACCTGGCAAGCCAGAACGGGCTGACAAGACATATTCAGGGTACTAAATGAGAAGAATATGCAGCCAAGAATACTTTATCCAGCAAGGCTGTCATTCAGAAGGGACGGAAAGACAAAGAGCTTCCAGGACTGGCAGAAACTGAAAGAATATGTGACCACCAAGCCAGCCCTGCAAGAAATATTAAGGGGGATTCTATAAAAGAAGAAAGACGCTGAGAGTAATATAGACCAGAAATTTACAGAGACAATCTATAGAAACAGGGACTTTACAGGCAATGTGATGGCACTAAATACATATCTTTCAGTAGTTACTCTCAACGTGAATGGATTAGATGCTCCCATGAAATGGCACAGGGTTGCAGATTGCATAAAAGACAGGACCCATCCATATGCTATCTACAAGAGACTCATTTTGAACCTAAGGACATCTCCAGATTGAAAGTGAGGGGATGGAGAACCATTTATCATTCCAACGGACCTCAAAAGAAAGCTGGGATAGAAATTCTTATATCAGACAGATTTTAAACCAAAGACTGTAGTAAGGGATGTAGACGGACACTATATCATACTTAAAGGGTCTATCCAACAAGAAAATCTAACAATTGTAAATATCTATGCCCCCAACATGGGAGCAGCCAACCACATAAGCAACTGTTAACGAAAATAGTCATATTGATAACAATATGTTAATTGTAGGAGATCTTAAGACTCCATTCTCAGCAATGGACAGATCATCTAAGCAAATCAACAAAAAAAACAAGAGTTTTGAATGACACATTTGACCAGATGGACTTTGTAGATATATACAGAACATTCCACCTTAAAACAACAGAATACTCACTCTTCTCGAGTGCACACAGAACTTTCTCCAGAAGAGACCACATACTGGGTCATAAATCAGGTCTCAGCTGATAACAAAAGACTGAGATTGTTCCTTGCATGTTATCAGACCACAATGCCTTGAAACTGGAACTCAATCACAAGACAATTTTGGAAGGAATTCAAACACTTAGAAGTTAAAGAGCATGATTGGGTCAACCAGGAAATTAAAGAAGAACTTAAACAATTCACGGAAACTAATGGGAATGAAAACACATTAGTCCAAAACCTATGGGATACTGCAAAGGCAGTCCTAAGGGGGAAATACATAGCCATCCAAGCTACCTCATAAAATTAGAAAAATCCCCAATGCACAAGTTAATCTTACACATAAAGGAGCTAGAAAAAGAACAGCAAATAAAACCTAAACCAAGCAGGAGAAGAGTAATAATAAAGATTAGAGCAGAGATCAATGAAATAGAAACCAGAAAAACAGTAGAACAGATCAATGAAACTAAAAGCTCGTTCTTTGAAAGAATTAATAAGATCGATAAACCTCTGGCCAAACTTTTCAAAAAGAAAACAGAAAGGACCCAAAGTAAGAAAATCATGAATGAAAGGGGAGAGATGATGACTAAAACCAAGGAAATAGAAATAATTATTAATTATTACCAGCAACTATCTGCCAACAAATTAAGCAAACTGGAAGACATAGATGCATTCCTGGAAACTTATAAACTACCAAGACTGAAATAGGAAGAAATAGACCATCTGAATAGACCAATAACCAGTAATGAAATTGGAAACAGTAATCAAAAACCTCCCCAAAAATGAGAGTTCATGGCCAGATGGCTTCCAAGGGGGAATTCTACCAAACATTTAAAGAAGAAATAATACCTATTTGATTGAAGCGCTTTCAAAAAATAGAAACAGAAGGAAAACTTCCAAACTCATTCTATGAGTTTTCTGCATTACCTTGATCCCCAAACCAGACAAAACCCCAGAAAAAAGGAGAATTATAGACCAATATCTCTGATGAACATGGATGCCAAAATACTCAACAAGATCTTAGCCAATAAGATCCAACAGTACATTAAAAGGATTATTCATCAGGACCAGGTGGGATTTATTCCTGGGATGCAAGGGTGGTTCAACATTCACAAAGCAATCAAAGTGATAGAGCACATTAATAACAATAAAAACAAGAGCCATATGATCCTCTCAATTGATGCAGAAAAAGGATTTGACAAAATATAGCATCATTTCCTGATTAAAACTTTTCAAAATATAGGGATAGAGGGGATATACCTCAATATCATAAAGTCATTTATGAGAAGTCCACAATGAATATCATTCTCAGTGGGGAAAAGCAGAGCTTTTCTCGGTTTCTCAGGAATATGACAGGGATGCCCACTTTCACCAATGTTGTTGACCATATTACTAGAAGTCCTAGCCTCAGCAATCAGACAACAAAAAGAAATAAAAGGCATTCAAATTGGCAAAAAGAAGTCAAACTCACTCTATTCCAGATGATATGATATTTTGTGTGCAAAACCCAAAAGACTCTACCCTAAAATTGCTAGAACTCATACAGCAATTCAATAACATGGCAGGATACAAAATCAATACACAGGAATCAGTTGCATTTCAATACAAAAACAATGTGACTGAAGAAAGAGAAATTAAGGAATTGATCTCATTTACAAAACACCAAAAACCATAAAATACTTAGGAATAAACCTAACCAAAGAGGTAAAGGATCAATACTCTAGAAACTACAGAACACTTATGAAAGAAATTGAGGAAGACATAAAGAGATGCAAAAACATTCCATGCTCATGGATTGGAAGAATAAACATTGTAAAAATGTCTATGCTGCCCAGAGCAATCTAAGCATTCAATGCAATCCCTATCAAAATATCAGGGACATTTTTCAAAGTGCTGGAACAAACAAACAATCCTAAAATCTATAATAGTCAAACTATGGAAACAGCACAAATATTCATCAATTGATGAATGGATAAAGAAGAGGTGGTATATATATGATGGAATATTTCTCAGCCATAAAAAAGAATGAAATCTTGCCATTTGCAATGGCGTGGTTGAAGTTAGAGTGTATTATGTTAAGTAAAATAAGTCTGTCAGAGAAGGACAAATACCAAATGATTTCATTCATATGTGGGATTTAAGAAACAAACAAAATGAGCAAAGGAAAAAAAAAATGAGAGAGAAGCAAACCAAGAAAGTGACTCTTAACTATAGAGAACAATCTGATGGTTACCAGAGGGGAGGTGGGTGTGGGGATGGATTAAGTAGGTGATGGGGATGAAGGAGTGCACTTGTGATGAGCTCAGGTGATGTATGGAATTGTTGAATCACTGTATTGTACACCTGAAATGGTGAATTCTGCTTAAATGGTGATTTTTTTTCACATGGTGAAAAAGAAGCAGGATAGGATTAATCACTTCAGGTCAGAAAGGAGAATTAAAATCCCTTTTAACAAGAAAGAGATGATTGGAAGAATTCCAGCCCTTTTGGCCTGGCCTTGATCTGGGGTAGAGAAGTAACAAGAACTTCAGAATGATGTCCAGATAGATTGAGACAGAAGTAAAAACAAAGGAGTTTGTACCTTAATTCCTGTTAGGAATGCTGGGAGATGACCTTGTAGGTTGCTCCTATATCAACACAGGATGGCTCAATAAAGTAGTGTTGGGAGGAAAACTTTACTCCCTTAGGTTTATTAGGCAGGGGGCCTGTGAATTAAGTTAACAGAGGATAGATTAACAGGAGAAATGGAACACAATTTTCTTTTTCGTGTATAGGAGTTTACATAAAAAAAGTAACACTTAAAGAAGCAATTAGACAGTTGTGATGGGGGGGTAGTATATACCTTTTTAACAAAGGAAAAAGGTTTTGGGTTTCAAGGGATGATAAACTGTGAGGAAGAAACTATGAAATATATATAGGAACTTGTGGAGGATAAGGGCTATTTTAGTAAAGTCTAATGCAAACTCATCTTGGTATTAGCTTTTCATCTTTGAAAAAGTTGTTCTTCTCTTTGGTATGGGAGGGGGGCACCTTCCTCAAAGGGACATTTATGCTTTATATTTAGGTGGATAAAGGTAGGGAAGAGAACTCTTCTTGCATTTTAGCCCTCAGTTTAAAATAACCCTTATGCCAATATAACGCATTTTGGGGTAGCATATTCTGGTATTCTGGTCTTCAATTGGCATACTGGTGTGATAACTTGATCAGAGGAAAAACCATAGTTAGAATTTCCATATCTCCTATAGTTACACTGTTGTATGGGAGGTATTGTAGGGGCCAAAGGCAGACAACCCCAAGATGGCCACTCTGGTATGAAGATTATTTTGAGCTGAAGGTAGTCAAAACTCTGTGACCTCAAGAGAAATATCTGCCCCTCCCATAACTACTTGGAAGAATCTAAAGTGAGGGTCTTTCCCAGAATAAGGGTTATTACCAGAGATAAGTTTTATCTGAGTGAGCCATTTATATGGCAGGGCAAACATCTAATCACCAATCATCTGCTTTTTTTTTTTTTAATTTTTTTAAATTTATTTATTCATGAAAGTCAGAGAGGCAGAGGCAGAGGGAGAGAAGCAGGCTCCCTGCCTAGCAGGGAGCCTGATGCGGGACTCGATCCCAGGACCCTGGGATCATGACCTGAGCCGAAGGCAGACGCTTAACCATCTGAGCCACCCAGGCGCCCCCATCTGCTTTTCTTATTGCTGTGTGAATTACATTCCTTTCCTCTGAAGTCTCAGACTCCTACCTCCTTCTCCTTAGTTCAAGATTACACATATACCTCATTTTACCTGAATGTCTTTGGAATTTTCATGTCTTTGTGAATTCCCCATACATATGCTATTAAATTTGATTTTCTCTTGTTAATTTGTCTGTGTCAATTCAATTCTTAGTCTAGCTAGAATGATCTTGAAAGAGATAGGAATTCTTGCTCCCTGAAAGTTTTCAAAATTCTGTGGGCCTCAGATGTGAACATGGAAGGTAAGAGACTCTGTATCTAACTTGGGGTCTCCAAGGTGAGATGACCCTTAGCAGAAATTTAGGGAGAATAGACTAGGCCAGGAATTGACTGGATGACAGAGCTGAGACCCAGAAGATAAGTACCTGGGTGAACTGAAGTGTAGCTCAGTCCGCAAAGGAGACCACCCATGACTGACAGTAGGATGGATCATGAGTTTTGCAATCTTGGACAATTCTTCAGCAGTAAATGCAGTGAGAACAAAGGGTAATGTCCAGAAACCAGGTGACTTGAGTAAGGTGTGGGAGGAAAATTCTTCCTCTTCCAAGCTGAGTCCAGTGGTGGTGGAGGGGGGGACGGGGGCCTGTAAATTAAATGACAATAGACCAATTGCCAAAAGAAAAGATGAAGTTTATTTATGCACATAGGTAGCAGCCAGAGTACTCAGTGACGAATAACTCACTTTATAGACAAAGATAAAAGGTTTATAGACAAAATTTACAAAGGGGAGGGGTATTTTATGGCTACAGTGGGAAGATGTGGAAGATTCGATTGAACTTGTTAATGCTAGTGAAAATGGACAGTTTGGGAGGTAAGATGGAGGAAGAGTAGGGACCTCCTCTCATTTGGTCCCTTGAATTTACCTGGATATCTATCAAACCATTCTGAACACCCATGAATTCAGCCTGAGATATAAGAAAATATACCTGGAACTCTACAAGTAGGAAATTGACTGCTTTTTATAAAGTTGGAGGTCCAGAGATGTGGGTCTGAGGGGAGATATCAGAAGATAAACAGATGGGGCAGGGAGCCTCCATAAGCTGGCTACAGGAAAGCGATATAGCCCCAGAGGGCAAAATCAGAACCCTTAGAAATCTGCTCCAGTGAGAGACATCCCTATCTGAAAGGGGCTCAGGGGATGAAAAGGGCATAATTCTAGGTGCGTCGGTGTGGTCTCAGGATCCCAGGAGTCACAGAACAAACCAGGAAGCCTAAGCCAGTAGAGTGCCCAAACATTGGAGTGGGGAAACTAGTTATGATCAGTGACCCCAGAGGGGACTCTCAGTTCAGGTCACCATAAACCTCGAGCTGGGCCAATCAGGTGACTGGTCTCCATCTGTCTCCACACTGGAACACACAGACCCTCTGCCATCCCTGGGAGGGGCAAAACAGCTGTGCCCATGACCGGGCAACAGTTCTCAGGGTGGCAGCTCCAGAAAGGACAGTAGGGTGACACTCAGCTGTCCCTCAGGAGTGGCAGGGTGGGTACAGGCATAAGCCCACAACCGCTCTCAGCCCCAGGGCACAAAAAGGGCAGTAACGCCAGACCTTCAGATTCTCCCCAGGAGGATTGCTGTGGGCACACACCACAGGAGTCTGTAAAGTTTGACACACACAAACGTGAAGACTGTTTGTCCCAGAGGGTTTACTGGAGGAGGGGAGACCTCTATCTTTTGGCTCTGGGGCTGGAGATCAGGGCACAGCCTTTTTTATTCTGATCTTCTAAAGAGGTGCAGAAAACATCCAGGGCACAAAAGCCAGGTAGAGGGCTGGCTTATACTGTACCCAGCCCCCTGGCAAGGGGCTGTGCAACTTCTCCCAGGCAAAGACACCTGAGAAGCAGCCCAGCAGGCCCCTCCCTTAGAGGAACAGTGGGAAGAACAGGTGGACAACTACTTTATGGATCCCACAGGACTGTAAAACCCCAGCGCCAGGGGAAAATAGCACATTGAGCTTAAGGTTTTTCTTCATCATTCATTTATCTTTCGTCTAAAATTTTCCATTTTTTTCTTTTTTTCCATTTCAACTAGTTTCTTATTTTATCAACTCTCTGTTTTTAAGTTGCTTTTTTAACTTTTATTTTTTACATCTACATTTTATATATATATGCTTAATTTTTGGCTTTTTTTACTCTATTTAATTTTATTTTTGTATATATGTAAGTTTTGCTTTCTTTGCAATTTGAAGGTTTACTGTCTTCTAAAAGACAGATGAAAATTCACTCAGGAACAAGTGGATCACCCTGCTTTGTCCACCTTGTGAGATTATAGTCTCTCACCTCCACCCCCTTTGTTTTTCTCTTTTTATTTTTTGTGTTGTTTTGTTTTTGTTTGCATTTCCATTTTGTTTTCCAACCACTTTGGATTTCTCTAGTGTGTATTTTGCTTGGGTCGTGGTTGATATTTTTGATTCTGCTCACTAGATCACCCATTCTTCTCTGGGCAAAATGACTAGAAGAAGGAATTCACAACAAAAGAAAGAACGAGAGGTAATGTTCTCTGCCACAGAGCTAATCGATATGGATATAAGTAAGATGTCAGAGATGGAATTCAGGATAGCAATTATAAAGTTAATAGCTGGTCTTGAAAAAAGCATAATAGACCATAAAGAATCAGTGCAGAAATGAGATCTAATCAGGCTGAACATAAAAATGCTATAACTGAGATGAAGTCTAAATTGGATGCTCTAGCAGCTAGGGTGAATGAGGCAGAAGAGAGAGTAAGTGATCTAGAAAACAGGCTGATGGAAAGGAAAGAAGCTGAAGAAGAGAGAAAAACAACTAATAGCCCATGAACAAAGGCTTTGAGAAATTAATGATGCCATGAGACATACCAATGTCAGAATTATTGGGGTGCCTGAGAGGGAAGAGAGAGGGAGAGAGGGCCAGAAGGTATATTTGAGCAAATCATAGCTGAAAAATCCTCTAATCTGGGGAAGAAAACAAACATTCGTGTCCAAGAGGCAGAGAGGACCCCTTCCAAAATCAATAAAAATAGATCAACACCCCAACATATAATAGTGAAGCTTGCACATTTTAGAGAAAAAGAAAATCCTGAGAGCAGCTTGAGACAAGGGGCTCCTTACCTCCAGAGGAGGGAACATCAGATTAACATCAGACCTAACCACAGAAGCCTGGCAGGCCAAAAAGGGCTGCATGATATATTCAGGGTACTAAGTTAGAAAAACATACAGTCAAGAATACTTTATCCAACAAGGCTGTGACTCAGAATGGAAGGAGAGATAAAGAGCTTTCAGGACAGACAGAAACTGAAAGAATATGTGACCACCAAGCCAGCCCCGCAAGAAATATTAAGGGGGATCCTGCAAGCAAAGAGAAAGTCCAAGAGTAACATAGGCCAGAAAGAAACAGAGACAATCTACAGAAACGGGGACTTTACATGCAATACAATGGGACTAAATTCATATATTCCAATAGTTACTCTGAATGTAAATGGGTTAAATGTTCCAATCAAAAGACAAAGGGTATCAGATTGGATAAAAAAGCAGGACCCATCCATATGCTGTCTACAAGAGACTCATTATAGACCTAAAACACCTCCAGACTGAAACTAAGGGTGTGGAGAACAACTTACCATGCTAAAGGACCTCAAAAGAAAGCTGGGGTAGCAATCCTCATATCAGACAAATTAGATTTTAAACTAAAGACTGTAGTAGGAGATGAAGAGAGACACTATATCATACTTAAAGGGTCTACCCAACAAGAAGATCCAATCATTGAAAATAGTCATGCTTCCAACACAGAGCAGCCACCTATATAAAACAATTAATAACTAAAGTAAAGAAACACATTGATGAGAATACATTAATAGTAGGGGCCTCCAACACCCTACTCACAGCAATGGACAGATAATCTAAGCAGAAAATCAACAAAGAAACAAGGGCCTTGAATGACACATTGGATCAGATGGACTTTACAGATAAATACAGAACATTCCATTCTAAAACAACAGAATACTCATTCTTCTTGAGTGCACATGGAACTTTCTCCAAAATAGATCACATACTGGGTCACAAATCAGGTCTCAACCAATACCAAAATACTGGGAGTATCCCTACATATTTTCAGACCACAGTGCTTTGAAACTTGAACTCAATCACAAGAAGAAGTTTGGAAGAAACTAAAAAACTTGGAGGTTAAAGAGCATCCTATTAAAGAATGAATAGGTCAAGAAGGAAATTAAAGAAGAATTTTAAAAATTCATGGAAACTAATAAGAATGAAAACACATCAGTTCTAAACCTTTGAGATAGAGCAAAGATAGTCCTAAGTGGGAAGTACACTGCAATACAAGCCTCTCTCAAAAAATTAGAAAAATCTGAAATATACAAGCTAACCTTACACCTAAAAGAGCTGGAGAAAGAACAGCAAATAAAGCCCAAACCAAGCAGGAGAAGAAATATAATAAAGATTAGATTAGAAATCAATGAAATAGAAACCTGAAGAACAGTAGAACAGATCAATGATACTAGGAGCTTGTTCTTTGAAAGAATTAATAAGATTGATAAACCCCTAGCTAGATTTATCAAAAAGGAAAGAGAAAGGACCCAAGTCATTAAATCATGAATGAAAGGGGAGAGATCATGACCAGCACCAAGGAAATACAGACAATTTTAAGAACATATTATGAGCATCTATAAGCCAACAAATTAGACAATCTGGAAGAAATGGATGCATTCTTGGAAATTACAAACTACCAAAACTGAAACAGGAAGAAATAGAAAATCTGAACAGACCCGTAACCAACAAGGATTGAAGCAGTAATCAAAAACTTCCCCAAAACAAGAGTTCATGGCCAGATAACTTCCAAGGGGAATTCTATCAAACATTTAAAGAAGAAATACTACCTATTCTACTGAAGCTGTTTCAAAAAATAGAAACAGAAGGAAAACTTCCAAATTTGTTCTATGAAGCCAGCATGATCTTGATCCCCAAACCAACAAAGACCCCATCAAAAAGGAGAAATACAAATCAATATCCCTGATGAACATGGAGGCCAAAATTCTCACCAAGTTCCTTGCCCATAGGATCCAACAGTACATTAAAAGGATTATTCATCAGGACCAGGTGGGATTTATTCCTGGGATGCAAGGGTGGTTCAACATTTGCAAATCAATCCATGTGATAGAACACTTTAATAAAAGAAAAGACAAGAACCATATGGTCCTCTCAATTGATGCAGAAAAAGTATTTGACAAAATACAGCATCCTTTCTTGATTAAAACTCTCCACAGTGTAGGGATAGAAGGAACATACCTCAATATCATAAAAACCATCTATGAAAAGCACATGACAAATATTATTCTCAATGGGGAAAAATTGAGAGCTTTTCTGTTTCTCAGGAACATGACAGGGATACCAACTCTCACCACTGTTGTTAACCATAGTACTAGAAGTCCTAGCCTCAGCAATCAGACATCAAAAAGAAATAAAAGGCATTCAAATTGGCAAAGAAGAAGTCAAATTCTCAATCTTTGCAGATGACATGATACTTTATGTGGAAAATCCAAAAGACTCCACCCCCAAATTGCTAGAACTCATACAGTAATTCAGCAACATGGCAGGATACAAAATCAATGCACAGAAATCAGTGGCATTTCTATACACTAAAAATTTGACTGAAGAAAGAAACTAAGGAACACCTGGGTGGCTCAGTTGGTTAAGCATCTGCCTTAGGTTGGGTCATGATCCCAGGGTCCTGGCATCGAGTCCCACATTGGGCCCCCTTGCTCAGTGGGGAGCTTGCATCTCCCTCTGCCTAATGCTCCCCCTGCTTGTGCTCTCTCTCTCTCTCTGAAATATAGTGAATAAAATCTTTAAAAAAAAAGAAAGAGAAATTAAGGACTTAATCTCATTTACAATTGTACCATAAACCATACTACCTAGGAATAAACTTAACCAAAGAAGTAAAGGATCTATACTCTAAAAACTACAGAAAAATTATGAAAGAAATTGAGGAAGACACAAAGGGATGGAAAAACATTCCATGCTGCTGGGTTGGAAGAATAAACATTGTTAAATAGTCTATCCTGCCCAGAGCAATCTAAGCATTCAATGCAATCCCTATAAAAATACCAGGGACATTTCTCACAGAGCTGGAACAAACAATCCTCAAGTTTGTATGGAACCAGAAAAGACTGAGAATCCCCACAGGAATGTTGAAAAAGAAAACCAAAGCTGGGGGCATCACAATGCCTGACTTCAAGCTGTATTACAGAGTTGTGATCATCAAGACAGCATGGTATTGTCACAAAAACAGACCCATAGACCAATGGAACAGAATAGAGAGCCCAGAAATGGACCCTCAACTCTATGGTCAACTAATCTTTGACAAAGCAGGAAAGAATATCCAATGGAAAAAAGACAGTCTCTTCAATAAATGGTGCTGGGAAAATTGAACAGCAACATGCAGAAGAATGAAAATGGGCCATTCTCTTACACCATACACAAAGATAAACTCAAAATGGAAGAAAGACCTCAATGTGAGACAGGAATCCATCAAAATCCTAGAGGAGGACACAGGCAGCAACCTCTTTGGCCTTGGCCACAGGAACTTTTTGCAAGACATGTCTCCAAATGCAAGTGAAACAAAAGCAAAAATGAACTCTTGGGACTTCATCAAGATAAAAAGCTTCTGCACAACAAAGGAAATAGTTAACAAAACTAAAAGTCAACCCATGGAATGGGAGAAGATATTTGTAAATGGCATTACAGATAAAGGGCTAGTATCCAAGATCTATAAAGAACTTCTCAAACTCAACACCCAAAAAACAAATAATCCAGTCAAGAAATGGGCAGAAGAACATGAACACACATTTCTCCAAAGACATACAAATGGCCAACAGACACATGAAAAAATGCTCCACATCACTTGTCATCAGGGAAATCCAAATCAAAACCACAATGAGATATCACTTCACACTAGTCAGTCAGAATGGCTAAAATTAACAAGAAAGGAAACAACAAATGTTGGTGAGGATGTGGAGAAAGGGGAACCTTCTTACACTGGTGGGAATGAAAGCTGGTACAGCCACTCTGGAAAACAGTATGGATGTTGTTCAAGAAATTAAAAATAGAGCTACCCTATGGCCCAGCAATGGCACTACTGGGTATTTACCCCAAAGATACAGATGTAGTGAGATGAAGGGGCACCTGAACCCCAATATTCATGGCATCAATGTCCACAATAGCCAAACTCTAGAAAGAGCTGAGATGTCTTTCATCTTTATCCAGATGAATGGATAAAGAAGTTGTGGTTCATATATACAATGGAATATTACTCAACCATCAGAAATGATGAATACCTGCCGTTTACACAGACATGCATGGAACTGGAGGGTATTATGCTAAGTCAAATAAGTGAAATAGAGAAAGACAATTATCATATGGTTTCACTCATACATGGAATATAAGAAAGCACAGAGGATCACAGGGGAAGGGAGGGAAAACTGAATGGGAAGAAATCAGAGAGGGAGACAAACCATGAGAGACTCTGGACTCTGGGAATCAAACAGCATTGAGGAAGGGGAAGTGGGTTGGGGGGATGGGGAACTGGGTGATAGGCATTAAGAAGGGCACATGATGTCATGAACACTAGGTATTATACACAACTGATGAATCATTGAACACTACATTAGAAACTAATGATGTACTATATGTTGGTAATTGAATTTAAATTAAAATAAAGAAAATGGACAGATTGTCACTAGGGCAGCTGAATTCACAAGTAACTCCTTTAGAGGGGCATTAATGTCAGCTATTATTTTCTGGGGCCTCTGCTTAAGTCTGATAAGGGACATTCAAATAAGATTTCTTTCTGCAACTTATTTAGCTCAGATCTTTTTTTATTTAAAGATTTTATCTACCTATTTGAGAGAGAGAGAGAGAATGACCAGGAGAGAGCACAAGCAGGAGCAGTGGCAGAGGCAGAGGGAGAAGCAGGCTCCTTGTTAAGCTGGAGCTCCTTGCTAAGCAGGCTCCTTGCTAGCAGGTCATGATCCTAACATCCATCCTAGAATGTTAGGATCATGACCTGAGCTGAAGGCAGATGTTTAACAAACTGAGCCACCCAGGCTCCCCTAGCTCAGATATTTTTAATTTAAAATAATTTTTATACCAACTTTGGAGGACCGAGTGAGTCTCCAGAAAGGTCAGCAGCAGCCATTAGTAAAAGTCAGCACACAAGCCAGGCCCCCACCCCAATTCCATGAGGATGAGTACTCATACTGAGAAGGGGGGGGGAAGAAGCTTTGCAGAAGAGAATTCCTGACAGAGAGAGAGAGAGCGGGAGATTGACTAGATTACCACTAAGTGGAAAATTAACATTTGTCTTTCTTCAGTCATTGGTAAAATGATAGCTTCAGAACAAATAAGCAACCACAGAAAATAAATGTGTAAGTAGAAAGAGTTAGGAGTCCTCAGAAAAAGAAAGATGAGACACAGCTTTCATGACACAAAAGAAATCTTTTTAGGCTCCCAGCTGTTTAGATTTAGGCCTTAACTGCTCTATTTTGGGGAGCACACTTCTTGTAGAACTTCTTAGAAGGTGTTACAACAAAGAAATGCAAAATCCTTAGTAGTTGAGGATTTTAAGGGAACAAAGCGAATGCATAAACAATCTCTACCAGGCCAGGAAATAGCCTAACCATATCAGTGACAATAAGTCTATGGTAAAACTCCAGTGCAGTTTCAAGAGTAAAGATTGACTTAACACAAGTTCTTGAGTTGTTTTTGCAGGATTGAAACCATAACTCATAGGGGTAATGGGGTTAAAACTGTCACCAGCAAGACTTCCTTTGATCCCCCTTCTTCACAGAATGTTAACTTTAATCTTTTAGAGGCAAAAAACAGGAAGAGCTCCAGTGGCCTAGACCAGTTTGAACTGGACCGCTGACTCACATCTAAGCATATGGACCATGGAGTGACTCATAATCACCTCTATCTCAATATAATGTTAAAATCTCCACACAAGGAGGAGCACAAACCTCATTAACATAAATACAATGTGCATATAAGCATGTTTCCTTAAGACACATGCATGACCTTATGCCCACCTCTACATATGACAAAGCTCCAGTTTTTGAATACTCATCCTAACCCTAAATAAAAGGAGCCCACTCCCCCATGCTGTAGGAGTCATGGCTTTGGAAATTATTCCTTGTGGTCCCCTTATTTGCTGAAAATAAAGTTTCCTTTGTGTGACAACCCTACCTGGTGCAGTCTCTACCTGTAACTCACCAAGGAAGAAACTTGTGTTAATTCAGCTACGAAGGGATTTATACTTTTTCCTGAAGCAAATGTGAATTCTTGTGAGTAATTTCTATCTTTTCCTACATCACATATCCTTCAGAGTTAGGAACATGGGCACCTCATGGGCATTACCTTAAAGTAATCCTTTAAAAAAACTTTCAAAGGCGTAGTGTCTCCTAATCTGAGACTTGTAAAGCTTTCATGCACCTTGCAGAGCTGCTGGGAGTCATGGGGTGTATGGGAGTGAGAGATGCCAAATGATTTCTTGAATAATTAAAAATATCCAGAACAATTTAAAAATTACTAAAGTATATTTTGTTAATTAATCTTTGTGTAACTGTGTCTAATTAGAATTATTACTAGAAAGCAGTAACTCACATAATTTCTAGTCCCTGGGAAACTTGAAACCGTGAAATCCTAATGTTAGCCTCTACATACTGCTTGTGGATTTCAGTATACCCTAGGGAGGGAGGCTCAGGCCAGACCCTCTCCTCCTCCTTTCCTCTTTCTGACAAAGTCTAATGTGCTAAAACACCAAAATCCCTAGTGTATTACTGGGAGCCACTGCATTTAAGTGTTTAAGGAAAAATAGAAACTATCATGGTCAGAGAAGCCAGCTATTCCTTGGCCTAAGAAACAAACATTAATTAAAAACAACCGTCTTAGCCTCTCTAATGTTTATGAAGGGAAAAATATTGTCATGCGACTTGCATTGGCTGTCTCTACTAAAAACTGATCAAGTCACTTATTGTAGACTGAGCATGAAGTTAGTGTTTAAACAGTAAAATTCCAAGTGGGTGGGGGGGTGGGTGGGCAAAGGAAGGTTACTTTGGACAAATTCTTTCTCATAATTCCTGGCTGTGATTTGCATGTGACTATAGCTGGCTCTAAAGCAACATGTGGGTTTGGCATTGGGGAGTTTCCTGTAGAATTATCTAGCTTGCTGGTTTCTCATACAAAAAGTGCAAAGAGTCAGGCAATAGGCCCCACCAAAATAATTAATTAGTAACAGCTGAAGCCTGCCCTACACATTCCACAAAGACAATGGTTCTCTCTCTCTCTCTTTTTTTTAAAAAGATTTTATTTATTTATTTGAGAGAGAGAAAGTGAATGAGAGAGAGAGCATGAGTGGGGGAGGAGGAGAGGGAGAAGCAGACTCCCTACTGAACAGGGAGCCTGATGCCAGGCTCCACTCCGATCCCAGTGGGATCATGACCTGAGCCAAAATCAGACACTTAACCCACTGAGCCACCCAGGCACCCCAGGACAATGGTTCTCAAAGTTTTCTGTATATTATAATTAATTGGGGATACTTGACAAATGCAAGTGCCCAGCCACACCTCCTATGAACTAAATCTCTAAGGATGGGACACAGGCATCTCTATTTTTAAAAATTCCTCCAGGTGATTTCTATGTATAGCCATGGAAGTCTGAGAACCATTGTCCTAACAGGGACCTCCAGGAATGATGATACTGACTTAGAAATATGGGAATTAAGGAATAGAATGGGTTTCTCCCCCAACTCAGAGAGAAATCACAAATGAGAAAGACAAGATCTTCAGCCAGATTATGAGTATAATCATATTATTAGACATAGGTATCTGAGTTGTAGACTAAACCCCCCTCCTCCTCTCAATACAGGGGCAGTTAGAAATCTTAAAGATCTCTAGCTTCCTAGGCTGTTCTGGATTGTTCAGACAGGCAATCAACAGTTATTCAATCCAAGTGTGGAGGGGTTTTAGCCATAGGATGCTAATAGTTTTTGTTTTGGTAGGAAATGTTCCTTGAGCCCTCAACAGAGTTGATAAATTGATAAAAATACAATAGATAAAAGGCTTCTGTGAGTGCTCACTTAAGAAGTGACAGTCAGCTTTCAAATAAATAAATAAATAAATGGGCGCCTGGGTGGCACAGTTGGTTAAGCGACTGCCTTCGGCTCAGGTCATGATCCTGGAGTCCCTGGATCGAGTCCCGCATCGGGCTCCCTGCTCGGCAGGGAGTCTGCTTCTCCCTCTGACCCTCCCCCCTCTCATGTGCTCTCTCTCATTCTCTCTCTCTTTCAAATAAATAAATAAATAAATAAATAAATAAATAAATCTTAAAAAAAAAAAAAAAGAAGTGACAGTCAGGGTTATAGGAGGTTAAAGAAGGAACAGGGAGAGTCATTGAGGGCTTCATGGGGAATGGCCTGAGCTGGGCTGGCATACCTCAGTGAAGCAAGGGGTTTTCCTGACCCTGAAGTATTGTTGATGTCCTGGCCTTCTGATGAGCAGAGGATATAATGCAGATTATTTCAACATTTATGGAACACCTCATATGTGCCAGGCATTGTTCTATTGCCTGAGCACACAAAATAAACAAAATAGATACACCCTGCTCTTTGCCTTCAAGAAGAACCTTAGGATCTGACTTTTCCCCACATCACTCTAATGCCCTTGGTCTGAATTACTCAAACACTCCCTGCACTGGGTTGAATAGTAGCTCCCCAAAAATACATGTCCACCCAGAACATCAGCATGTGATCTTATTTGGAGGAAGGGTCTTTGTCAATGTAATTCAGTTAAGGATCTTGAGATTTTCTTGGCTTGGAGTGGGCCTTAAATCCAATGACAAATATTCTTATAAGAGATGAAAAAAAAAGAAATGGACATAGACACAGAAAGGAAGTCCATATGAAAAGGGCGACAGAGATTAGAGTGATATGTCTACAATTCAAGGAACACCAAGGATTGTTGGCTACCAGTAGAGGCTAAAAGAAAGGGATGAAATGGATTGTTCCTTAGAGACTCCAGAAGGAATCAACTGTATGGTCACCGTCTAGCTTCCAAAAATGTGCAAGAATATATTTCTCTTGTTTTAAGCCACCTAGTGTTTTTGCCTGGTAATTTGTTATACAGCCCTAGGAAACTAATACATCCCCCTAATGGTCTTCCTTCCTCTGTACTTGTGCCCCATAGCAATCAGAGTAATCCTTTTGGAACCCAAGTCAGATTATACCACTGCTTTAGTCAAAGCTCTCCAGTGGTTCCTGTCTTATTCAGAGCAAAATCCAGTGTCCTTTCAAGAACCTTCAAAGCCCTTGGCATTGGGGAGTGATAATCTAGTCCCAGCTATCTTTCCAGCCAATTTCTTAACTAACCTCATGACTACCTCCCCCAATACTGACTGAGCTCTAGCCACACTGAAATATTCCCAGAAAATTTCCCCCATGTGCCTAGAATGCTCTTCTCTGCCAGATACTCCTTTGGCTAATTTTCTTTCTTCTCTCAAGTCTCAAGTAGCACAGTATCAGGAGAGGCCTTCTCAGAACACCCTTTCTAAAATAGTTTCACTCTTCTGTCTTCACCTTAGTCTGTATCTGACATTATATACACATATAGATAAGTATGAATATAGATATGGATATAGATTATTTATTTGTATACAATGTGACTTTCCCAGTAGAACGAAATCTCCTTGAAAAAGGATTTTGTTTTGCTTGCTGCTGCATCCCTGTTGCCCCTTTCTGAAATGTTATATCCTTGTGTTTTTGCCTGTCTTTTGACATACCAAAATTATTTTGCATTAAGGATATTTCTTCATGTATCTTATCTCTTCTAGTGGATTGCAAGCTTCTTAAAGTTAGGAACCCTGTTTCAGTCATATCTACCTCAACTTCTCTCACTGCCCAGCCTAAGACGATACTTATAAATAGTAAATGCTCAAAAGATACTAATTGTTTGGACCATGTTTTTTAATAAGGTATTTTTTCCAGATCTAGTGTTTTTAAGTATAAAAACTGCATAAACTAAGATTTGAATTTCTTGTTTTCTTAAGAGTTTCAAAAATGAGCTCTCCTAAAGAATCTTGGACTTTTATGAATTCATTTTGGGAGGAAAGCAATCCTATGTAAAAGGTTATAATCCAAGTTATTCTTTTAGTGATCTTAGTGGTGCCTGGGTGGCTCAGTTGTTAAGCATCTGCCTTCAGCTCAGGTCATGATCCCAGGGTCCTGGGATCGAGCCCCACATTGGGCTCTCTGCTCTGCAGGAAGCCTGCTTCTCCCTCTCCCACTCCCCCTGCTTGTGTTCCCTCTCTCACTGTCTCTCTCTCTGTCAAATAAATAAATAAAATCTTTTAAAAAAGTGATCTTATTCTCTTTGATATTTATTAAATATTGACAACGTATCTAGTACTTGGCCTATTAGATTTTGCTTCCTTAAAAATACCAGGTATAATGTAAATCACATATGAAAGGACTCTAAAAGCTCATTAATTTGAACTCCCCTAGTTTTGAGATTTTTTTTTTTATACTACCAATGAAAAGGTATAGCATGGGTTAAAGTATCTTATCTAAGAATAAAAAGAAAATATTTTCAGCATTTTAACAAACATCTCTGGGAAGTTTTTTAAACCATTTAAGTACTCCTTTAAGAGACCTACTTCTAAGAACCATACTTATGACTTCTTTGGATCAATTTTCCCAGAATGAACTGATATGCTAATTAAAAGCATTCTTATTTATTCACTAATCTAAGACCCTAAAAATTTTTCAAAAGCAGAACTCTTGCCTCTCGAAATAAAGGTGTCCCCAGGGCAAAGACTTAATCAAGGGCATGGGCTCTCAGAATGATTTGTCCAAGGAAAAATTTGCAATGGGTATGTCTATAAATTATTATTGAAATTCAAACTTTAAATGAACTTTATTTCAACAATCTGGCCTAAGTCCATGTGAGTTTAAAAGATAAGAATCCGATAGGATTCATCCACTTTTCTTTTTCTTTTTTTGTTTTTAGTTTAAAATGACTACAATTTAATTTTTATTTGAGAGGAAACAACTTATAAAACAATGTTCTTGACTTTTGTTTCTGTGTTTAAACACATGGAGAAATAATATACTGAAAAGAACACTGGACTAGAAATTAAGAGACTTGGCTCCAGACTCCTCTCTGTCCCATATGCCCTTGGACAAATAATTTCATTTCCTCTGGGACTCAGTTTTCTTTTTTGGAAAATTATGGGTTTAGACTGGTTGAGGTCTCCATCAGTTCTAATATTCTATGACTTTATGTAGTTACCCATGGTATTGTTTCGGAAATCTGACTTCCTATCATATTTGAATACTTTGAAGGTTTGTCTTTTAGGCTTAAGTTTCCAATATTTCCTTCAAAATTTAGATTTAGATTAATCTCTGGATCTATCACTGAACATTTTCAAGATGCATATTAATCCAAAGATTTGTAATATGCAGGTAAGCCTTAAGTCAAAATAGATAGTAAGATACCCAATATAGCATTTTAAAATTTGATTTTAAGCCAGAAAAAGTGATCTTTGAGCATCTAATCTAATCCTACTGAAACTATTAAGAGTTTTATTTCAAATATCTATAAGTTTGTTATTAAACAGATAAATAAATAAACAGGGAGGGAGGAGAGAGAGAAAGAGAGAGAGTGTGTTGAACTTGAAGCCCTGTGCTTACAGAAAGCAACGATGTTGACAAATTTTTCTGTATTGTGAGAAACAGCCAGCCACAAAGGCTCACCCTATTCTGGCATATCCCCTTCCCTACTTCTTCATTACTCCCACTAAGTCTTGCTATGAACTTTCTTGTTTACCTACCCTGATAAAACTCCAGACTCCCTTCTTTTCCTTTGAGACACTTCTCATTAATGAATGTTCTTTCTATTGTAATAGCCTGAATAAAATTATCTCCTTCATTGCGTGCTATCTTTTGTCTTTGACTGTAGATAGCAGGGAGTGCTGAACAATATGATGGAATGGGACACGTGGTGTTATTCTAATTTAGGTGGTCAAGGAAGGTCTCTGTGAGGGAATGACATGTAAACTAAGACCTAAATAACAGGAGAGAGCAAGACATGGACAGAGCAAGGGGAAGAGCCCTCTAGGTGGGGTGTGGGAGGAGTTAATGCAAATATCCTAATGAAGGAACAAGATTGGTGTTTTCCAGAAGAGTGGACCTGCAGAGTGGAGTAGGGTTACAGTACAATGGTACTAGAGAAGATTGAGAAAGAGAGTAGACAGAGAAATTATCCTGCAGTCTTTGTAGCACATGGTAATAATGTTAGATTTTATTCAAAATACAGTGGAAAGCACTGAAGTTTTTAAGCGGAATAATAATATGATCTGATTTACCTTTTTAAAAAGATAATTTTTGCTGTTACATGTAAAATGAATTTTATATGGCAAGAGTAAAAGTGGGAAATTTGTAAGCCATTGCAATTGTCCAGTCAAGAGCTGATAGTGTTTTGGTAGTGGTGGCTATGGGGAAAAGTAAATGAACATATTTAAGATATGTTTAGAGATAGAGATAATAGACCTTGTTACAGGATTATTGTGTGGTGGGGAATAAAGAACAAAGTGGAATAAAGAATGACTCTTAGATTTTTGTTTTTGGCTTGGGCAACTGGTTAGACACCAGTACTAGTGGGGTCCAAGAGTCTTCTGGGAGGAAGCTGATAAAGATTTATACCCAAATTCAGATATTAGGGGGGGTCTTCTGAGGTAGGTACTAGACTTGCTGCTAGTAAAGGCATGTGAGAACTCAAGATAGTTGAAAAAATAAAAGAAATGTGGCTGTGTTTATACTCTAAATTGGTCAAGCAAATCATGTAGGTTAAAGTGCCTGTATTGAAAATAAATTTATCAGGTACCTACTAGGTATTAGTGCTTCCAGGAGTCTGTTCTTGATCATTTACTTTTCTAATTCTTTATACAGTCCCTGGGTGATCTCATCAACTCTCATGTCTTCACCTAACACATGTGATGCTAAATTCAATTGAAATCTTTATCTATAGTCAATGACCTTTCCTGTGCTGTGTGTGTGTGCGTGCATGATGTGTGGGCTCATGCACATGCATGCACAAACCCATACAACTCTCCATTAGATATCTATTGAATGTCCTACAAGTATGTGAAATTAAACAGGACACACACATAAATACATTATCTTCTCTTGAAATATTCTGTTATTCTTCATCCTGTGTTTGATAATTCAGTGAATGGTATCAAAGCACAGCCATTCATCCAGCCAGAAACTTGATTGTCATTCTGGATATTTTCTTATCTTATCTTCATTCACATCTAACTAAAACTCAATCACATTATTCACATTTCTTCATACCCTTTTCTGTGACTTCAGATTGTAGGGGAGAAAAATTCTTTATTCTCTTAGGGTCTTTAGGTAGGTCTGTGAAATAGACAACAGAGATTAAGAAAAGGCATACACATTTATTTGATGTTATAAGTTTTATGTGGCATGGGGTGGGTAAGTAGGTCTTCATAGAAAGAAGAGAAAAATTCCAAAGAAATGGCTAATCTTTGAGACTTTTATGCCATTTGAACAAAGTAGGATAAATTTAAAGAGAACTAACAAGACAAAGGAAAAGAACTTTGAGCTTTTAGGGATAATAAATTGCAGGAAGGCAAAAATATGGGAAACTAATGGTAGGTAAGAAGTAGTTAGTAAGGTTTGTTTGTGTAGACTCTTTCTCAGTGCCATCTCATCATTGGTCATAAGATTGTTAATTCCCTCCCTGGTTTAGGTAAGAGATGGGGGTACATCTTCACAAGAGGATTTTATTATATTGTTTTCAGGTAGATAGTAGGAAGGCAGAGAGCTCATCCTGTGCCCTTTTTCTCAATTGCCTTGAGTTCAAAATAATCCTTATGCCAGAGTGGCATATTTTGGGGTAACATATTCTGATTTCCTACAAGATCATGTAATTATTATCCCACACTTGAAATATAACAAGAGTATTCTAACTAGTTTCCTAGGTTCTAATAACCTCAATTCACTTTCTGTACCATAACCAGTGTAGCATATCTAACACATAATTATGATCATGCCACTCTCTAGACTTCCCTTTAAGGGAATCCCATTGCCTACAAGATAAAATCAAAACTCCATAGCCTGTCATACAAGCTCTTCCATGATTTGGGTACTGCCTAGGTCCTCCTCCTCATTCTATATCACCATAACTCTACAATGACACGATCTCAAACCCTTTCAAGTTTCTCTAATGGCATCCTGCTGCTTTGCTTCTCTTGCCTGGAAAGTCCTGACCCTTTGCCCACCATTGATCTGCTAAGTAGCTGCTCATCTTTCAAGATGCAGCCTAAGTATTACATTCTTGACAAAGTCCTTTCTGTTTACTGCCCATTGAATAATCTACCTCTTCCTTTATACTCCAACTCTATTCTGCACATATATTAACTATAGCACTGCATATATCATTGCCCCTATTTAAAAGTATATCTTCCCCACTAGACTGTGTGCCCTTTAAGGACAAGGGAAATATCTTAGCTACATTTGTACCTTTAGCACAAAGCTCAGTGCCTATTATGTAATAGTAGTTAGTAGAATTTTAGAAAATGATTCAGTAAGTTTAGGAAAGGATGAATATCAGGATTGAAACTAGGGATCAAAACTGGAGATTCAATAGAGACAGTCATTTACTTCATGAAGACAAATCAGATAATGGACCAAAGGCTAGAGAGAGAGAAAAATCATGGGAGAGTTATTATCAAAGAAATAACACAAAAAATTTTGTAGTTGAAGGAAAACATAAGACTTCAAATTGAAAAAGCCTATTATGTGCCAAGTAAGATAAAGGAAAAAGAACTACACCCTAAAACATCACTGCAAAATTTCCAAATCTAAAGAATTCAAAGACAATAAAAGGCCATCCATTTAACAATTTAGAGTTATAGTTAATGTATAGTTAACTGCCTACTCAGAATTCACAACTCCCTCCTAAGAGAACCCCGATACTCAGTTTTCTAGACTTCTATTTAGCTAATATGATTTAGGAGACAATGGCTCTACCTCCAGCATCAGGAACAGAGCCTTAATGGCATATGCCAATCTGAGTAAATCTTTCTGAATGACAGGTTCAAGAATGGTCAGAGGAGCAATAATCCAAGTCACAAAGGCAGTAGAAAAGATTTGCCTGGGTGATCTGGAAACATTTCTTATTCTTCTGGAAAAGCTTCTGGGAGTTACTCTCTATTTTAACTTGTCATAATGAGGAAAAAATCACCTTCAAGTGAAGGTAGCTACCCTATATTCTTGAAAAACAACAACAAAAACAACAGCAACAAAACCCCCAGATCCCTGAAAAGATATCTTACTCTGGATTTTCAGTTATTTAATTCAGTTTGAGTTGTGCTTTTTGTTCTTTGAGGCTGAAAGCACTGAATACGTACATCCATAACAATAGAAAAATCAGACTGAATTAATAGGAAAAAAAAGTTAAGAACAAGGATGTATTTAGGAGGCATGGGTTTCTTCTAATGATAAAAAAAAAAAAATGGACAATCAAACTCCAGAGAAGTAAAAATGACACAGGAAGGGCATGGTTTATATAAATAAGAAATTAATAAGTGGCATAATTTTGATCACTGTTGAGTTAGAAGGAAGTGGAATTGATTTAAACTTAATTTAAGCTAAGTTTTGGGGCAATTATTTAAGTAACAATAGAAAACTGATACAGACTTTATTACTAGAAGTGAGGTGATGCCATAACATATACCTAAAGTGTGGGCATGGCATGGGAACTGGGGTGGAAGTTGCAAGGACTTTAAAAAGTGTTAGTGAAAACCTAAAGTGCCTTGAAGTGACTTTAGTCACTTTAGTGAAGTGACTTTAGTAGACCCTGGATAGCCCTGGATACTGGTGAGAGCTTAAAAGAAACTAATGAAAATGTTACTGAAAACAGGAATGAGAATCCTTGTTATGTAGTGACATAAAGTAGCAATAGTGCTGCCTGAAATAATATGGAAAACAGAAAATCTCCCTAATAACCTGAATGATCTAATGAAGATTTCCAGACAGGGAGTTGATGATGTCATCTGGTTTCTTCTTACAGCTTATATTAAAATATCAGAGGAAAGAGATAAGCTAAAAAAATAACTTCTATACAGAAAGAAACCAGGACTTGATGAAAGCAGGTTTTGAAATTTTCCAGCCTCTTGATGTGGAAAAAATGCTAAATTAAGATATGACTTCTAGGAAAAGATGCAAGCTTGATCACTGTCATGAAAACAGTTTCTAAAGGTAAAAACCCAGGGTTTGGCTCTAAAATCCTGTTAACACCCCAGAAAGATCTATGGTGATGTTTTAAGCAATAGAACTTTCTAAGAAGTTTAGGGTGCTGTCTCTCAACAGTGTTAGCTGAAGATCAAGATGAAGAATTTATGATAAAGAACCCCCCGAGGTGTGTGTGTATCTTCTGTCCAATGGAGTGAATCCCCAAAAAGAAAATTATATCAAAAAAAATATTGCTAGCTTGTATTGAAAGGGATAGGAACCATATGGGGAAAAAAAGAAGGACCCACAAACTTACAGGCAGGAAGCAAGCAAAGAGATTATTCAGCTGGAAACACAATCTTATATGGAAAATGTAGAATAATCCAAAGGATGGCTACAGTAGCCCAGGAGGCATATTGCCACAAGCCATGGAGAATCATTCCAGGAAAAGAGTAGGACTAAGACAAGGAACTTTTAAGTCAAGAAAATTCCAACTGGATTTTGGAATTATATGGACCAACGATTACTTTTACCCCCTTTTCAAATGAGTCTATTGTGATTATCCTATGTCTGTCATTGTATGTTGGATGTGTGGAGCAATAACTTGTCTCCTCAATTCACAGTTCTTCAGATTAGCAGGAATTATACTCTAGAACTTGTACTCAAGTAACCACACCTACACCTATACCTGATTTAAATGGGAAGATCCTGGACTTCCAGCAGTCTATAAAGGGATAAGTCCTGTCTAAGATCTTGAGAAGGGTTAAGTGTTTTTGTTTGTTTGTTTCATGTAGGAGAGATATGAATCATGGGAGACCAGAAGGAAGACTGGAGGCAATTTCCAAGATGATCCCATTTCTGTTATCTTTGACTTGACCTTGTGTCATCTTTAAACCAGGCTGACTTGTATAAATCAAGATGATATTGTAGAAATAATGGTGTGTGACTTTCAAGGACAGGCCATAAAACATGTGGAGGATTCTACCTGGTGTTTCCTTGGATCACTTGCTCTGGGGGGAGCTAATGTCCTGTAGTGAAGACAATTACATAGCCCTATGAAGCAGTCCACATGGCAAGGAACAAAGGTCTTCTGATAATAGCACCAACTCACCATCCATGTGAGTGAGCCATTTTGGAAGCAAATTCTCAAAGCCCTGGTTAAGTCTTTGCAGTTCCAGCTGACATCTTGATTACGATCTCATGAGCCAGGACCACTGAGATAATTTGCTTCTGAAGTCCTGACCCACAGAGACTGTGTGAGATAATAAATGTTTATGGCTGTTGTAAGTCACTAAAATTTAGTGTAATTTGTTGCATAGCAATAAACAACTAATACAAGAATAATAAATAATAAGAATAACAAAGTAATCAATAAAAAACTAAATAAAGAAGGTAATGATATAGGGAGTATAGAGTGGGTTGAGGGAACTGTGTATAAATGAACAAAATCCTCATTTGCCACAATAAAATATCAATTGATAATGTCTAAAATTAATAAACAAAGAAACCGCTGAGTGAAGGTATTGTTTAGAAATGTGAATATATAGTTATTAAACAATTAAAAATAAAAATAATTCAAAGTGGCCGCCTCTGAGGCAGAGAATTGTCATTTTTCATTTAAGTCCTCTGTTTCTGTTGATTTTTAAGCCAAATTTTATACCTTGATTTAATAAAAATTAAATAAGATGTGAAAATATCTGACATATTTGTTGGTATTTATGTTGATATATATATATATGTATGTATATTAGATTTTATTTGATCCATTTTAGAGACTTTTATATATTTAGCTTTGTTTTAAACATGAGAAAATTGAACAGGAATATGCCTCAGAATTCTTGTATCCAAATACATCAAAATTGTTCTTCAGTACTCTTGCGTAAAAATTTTAAAACTGGTCTGTCATACCTTCTATAGTGCAAAAGTTTGAATATTTATATAGGAACATTTTTAAAATTAACTACAAGCCTATCTTCCATATGTTGTAACTTCAGTAAAGGCAAATGTTTGATATAAACTCACCTATTAAAAGCAAGTGACTCAGCTATGACCAAAAAGAAAAATCCAACTTTGTACAGCATGTTTGAAAAATATTTAAAACAAAAGAATTCAGTCAAGCTGAGAATAGAAGTTGAAAAAGGCATATATGCAATTAAAAACAAAAAGCAGGGGCCCTCGGGTGGCTCAGTTGGTGAAGCCTCTGACTCTTGATTTCAGCTCAGGTCATGATCTCAGGGTCCTGAGATGGAGCCTGTATCAGGCTCCATGCCCAATGGGAGTCTGCTTGAGATTCTCTCCCTCTCCCTCTGCTCCCCCCACTTGCTCACTAGCTTTCTCTAAAATAAATACATCTTAAAAAAACAAAAACAAAACAAAAAGCATAGTTGTAAGGTTAGTAGCAGACCAAATTATTTTCAGAGCCAAAACACTGAGACAAAGATGTCTTTTCATAATAAGATGCACAATCTAAAATAAAAATCCAATAGTTGCTAATATATCAAATAATAGAGAATAACTATTCACACAGCAAACTTCATAGGAAATTAAAAAATAGACTATCAAAGGCTTTGAATCACTTTCTAAACCTATGAATATTTGAGTAGTCAAAAGTTAGGTAATGGAATAAAATGCCTAAATAACAATGAGATGAAGCCAAGAATAAGACAGATTCTGAAAAATAATAAAACTAATGTCTAAGGACAAACTGTGCCAAATATTAAGATATATTAAAAAACCACAAGCCATTAAAATAGTGTTGTCTGGTGCATGAAAAGACAGATCAATGGAGAAAAAATAGACTAAATACATATATAATTTTAGTGCATATGTGTATATATTTAATATGTACATATACATATATTATAAATTAACATTTCATGTCATTGAAAAAGAATTGATTATTTAACCAATGGTATTGGAATAACAGAGTAGCCTTCTGGGAAAATAATTGATCACTATTTCATATGTCACATCTAAATAAATTCCATAAGGTTTAAAAATTTAAACATAAAGAAAGTAAACACAAATCACAGAGTTAAATTCCTTAGCACCACAAGTCAATACTGAAGAGTCTAGTGAATTATTATAAAAGTGGGCAAAGATATGACCAGATAGTCACATGTTAAGAAATACGAATGGTTTTAAAATTTATGAAAAGATATTCAGACTCAGTCATAATAATAAAAATGCAAACTAAAATTACAATGAGGTGATTAAAAAAAGAAAGAAGAAAGAAAGTTTCATAAAAAATGGTGCCAGTGAGTGCAGGGGGACTGACTCTCCACTGCAGGTGGGAGGGAGTACTGTTACAACTGTATCTTTCAGAATTGAAAATTGATATATATTTTAACCCAGCAATACTTTTAAGTGTTTATCCTACATAAAAATTCTTACATATGTGAAGTGGTAAATATACACAGATACTAATTACATTGTTGTTTGTAATAACAAAATATTGAAAATGAATTTAATATAGTGAAAAGCTAAATAAATTATGCTGTATCACTATATTGCTATATGTTGTCATTTCAAAGATGTAGCTTATCTATACTGACTTGGGAAGATCTAAAAATATATTAAATGAAATAATTATGGAACAGTGTGTTTGTTACCACTTGTGTGGGGGGAAAATATAGAATCATGTAAGTTTTGTAATGCACTGACCATTTCTACTAGAACCCTCAGAAACTAGTGATAGTAACTGCTTCCAGTTCAGGGAGCTGGGTTGTTGAGGGACGGAGGTAGGAGAGAGACTACCTTTGCACTCATGCATAAATTATTTATTATAAATAAATAAAAATAATTTAACATTATCTAATTTGAATACCTGTCTCTGAAAAAATACATTGATTTTAAATCAATTACCCAAATGAGATGTTCACACTGAAAATTATTTGGGTTGGAAAATGGAACATGGAGGAAATATTTATAGATTTGGCATTATTTCATCTGAGGAAGGAAAGTCTGGAGTAATTGTTTTCAATTTTGTGGACAGTAGTGGTGGAGAAAATAATGACAACCAGCTGTTTCATTTCTGCTGAGCCTGCAGCAAGGAGGAACTAGAATAGAATGGATGGAATTATAAAAAATAACACAGGCCCTGGGTCTAAGCTCCTAAACTATATCAGTAGACCATGTTCTTCTAGGGGAGTTGCTTAATGGTCTCTTTATGATCCTCTCTGGGTATCATCTTCAATAAACACATAACAATTGTTTCCCTGACACAAGAGAGCTGGATGGGGTTATTGCAGGGCAGTGAAAGATGCGGAGTCTTACAGGTTACTGTGGGGCAACAGGAACTGGCAGGCCCGCTCTCCTGACTGGGAAAGACTAACACTTCTGATCCAGTCACAAGGGCCTCCAGATGAAAGGCACAGTCCAGGCAGAGCATCACAGCATAGAGATTGGGATGCCTCTCTGGATGTTCTTCCAGTGAACTAGAGAGGATCTCATATGGGAATGTTTGAGAGATGGAGCCAGGACCAGTACTAGATGGGTGGAGAAACTAAGGGAACACTCTCAAAAGGAGGGAAAGGAGTGAAGAAGAGCTGGCAGAACCATCAGAGAATTAACATGAAGGTAAAGTAAATCAACTTCTTGATATTTGGGGTTATTTCAGTTTTTTCCTATCAAAATATTGAAAAGAACTTTCATTTACTTTTAAATTCTTTAAAGGGTTACTTATTTCCCTGTTTTTTTGGCTTGCTTTTCTCTAAGTTTCTAGGCACACAGACTGCCTGGGTGTTTTGTCCTTTGCTTAGAATTCCAAAAAAAGAGTTCTGATGGGTCAGGGGCTTCTGCAGCCTCTTTGGGGATGATGAGGACAAGGCAGCTCCCTTCTGTCAGTGGAATAGGCTAAGATTATATGATGTGATTTAAGAGATGAAATAACCTTAAGGGAAATAAATATTTGCGGGGGACATAGTTATTCCTCAGCTTAATAAATTATACTCTAGCAACAAAAATGTCCAGAGGTACTTTTAAATATAATTGTTTTTACAATAAAGAATTTAATGGTAAGAAAAATTAAGGCCAAATCTCAACATGAAAGCAGAGGAGTGTACGTAAACAGAAAGACACAACATGAAATCCCACAGGATTAATAAAAGTTAGCCAAAATTTAGTTCTATTTCTTACAGCCAAAATAAGACAGCTAAAATGCAAACACCCCTTGGAGAGGCTATTTACTGACTTATATTGTGTAGGTGACCAAGAACAGATTTTTTTTTTTTCTGGGAATTGGGTTTTATTTGAAGGGAGAAAAAAAACACTAGTTGCCCAAAGACAATCAAGTCTGTCTCTAATATTCTGTCCCTCTTGTCTCCTGCTTCTCAGGATCTGATCACAGAAACTACTCTGGCTCCTATACTCCAACCTCTGCCTGAACCCCATCTAGGATGTATGTTAGCAGAAAGACTGGCTCAAGATAACACAGAGCAGTTTTGGTTTGGGGTTTTATTGAACTTTGTACTGCTCAAAATCTTTTCTTCCATTGCAATGTAGTCTTCTTAATCTCCATTTTTGTTAAGGCACAGTTCTAAGAATGATTCTTTGGTCAACGGGTGTAGAATCACGAGCAAGCAGAATGAGACAATTCCATGGTATACCTTTTCTGCCCCATTAATGCTTTTTAAAATGTGAATAAAATGAATGTTATAAGGTACTTTGAAGGGAAAAATAAGGGGAATAAAGAATGTCAAAGTCAGGAAACATGGATTCCAGTCTTGGCCCCTCTTCTATTTACTAGCCATGAAACTTTGGGCAAAGCATTTCATTTGTTTGTGACTTATTTTTAAAACCAGCAATAACACACTGTCTAAAGATAGGAACAAATCTCTATAGGACCATTTATTTTTTTAAAATATTATTTATTTACTTATTTATTTATTTATTTATTTATTTATTTATTTATTTATTTATTTTGAGTGCAAGAGAGAGAGGGAGAGAACTAGAGGGGGTGGGCAGGAGAGAGAATCTCAAGCAGACTCCCTGCTCAGCAGGTAGATACACGTGGGTCTTGATCCCATGACTCATGAGATCATAACCTGAACTGAAAGTAAGAGTCAGACTGAGCCACCCAGGCACCCCACTACAGGATAATTTAGGTTCTTTTTTTTTTTTTAAAGATTTTATTTATTCATTTGAGACACAGAGATACAGAGAGAGAAAGAGCCTGAGCAGTGAGAGAGGCAGAGGGAGAGGAAGAAGCAGACTCCCCACTGAGTCAGGACCCCGATGTGGGGCTCAATCCCAGGACCCTGGGATCATGACCTGAGCCAAAGGCAGACGCTTAACCATCTGAGCCACCCAGGCACCCAGGATCATTTAGGTTCTAATTCTGTAAGAGATGCAGTGAAAGGATGGCATACAGCCAAGGACGATTGAGCAAACAGAAAGGGGAATGACTGTATCTATAAAATGGGCCTAGGTTGCTTTTAAAGCAAGCCAGCCTGTTTTCCAAGACCATGTTAGGACCAAGTAGAGATTTCAAATTCCTATTTGTGGGAGTCTTACCCTCATTGTGAAAATATTGCAATATACCTTAATCCACATTAATATAATTTAAAAAATTTAAAGTATATTTATATTTTTACTTTTGATTTTTTTGTAATTTGTTTTACTAATGACTAATGTTTTGGCACTCATGGTACATTCTCAGGAATTCTTGTAAAATTAAAAAACATTTAACTTGAGGGGGCGGAGCAAGATGGTGGAGGAGTAGGAGACCTGGATTTCGTCTCCTTTCAGGAATTCAGCTGGATAGGGATCAAACCATTCTGAACACCTACAAACTCAACAGGAGATCAAAGAAAAGAATAGCAACAACTCTCTCATCAGAAAAGGTACCACTTTCTGGAAGGTAGGATGTGCGGAGACGTGAATCCGAGGCGATATTCGGGAGGATAGACGGCGGGGGAGGGGCCTCCGTCGGCCGCTTCTGGCAAGTGATAGAACCACGAAGCACAAAATCGGAACTTTTAAAAGTCTGCTCCACTGAGGGACGTCAATCCAGTGGCTAAGCGGGGGGTGGAACCGTCTGGGACACTGTGGTCTCAGGACCCTCGGGGTCACAGAAAGACCGGGGGTGCCTGAGTGTGGCAGAGCTCCCAGGTAACGGAGCCGGGAAGCCGGCTGCAGAGGCAGAGCCCAGGCACGGGCTCTCAGCTTGGGGTTGCCATAAACCTTGATCCGTGGCACAGTCGGGCCCCTGCTCCTCCAGCAGGGACCCAAGAAGCGGCAGATCCGGGGAGACTCACCTTCCTCCCCCAGGAGGAGCCGCGTGGGAGTGCACCGCAGGGATCTGCTGGGTTTGGAGACTCTGCACGGGGTCGGGTGCCAGAGATAGAAACACGCAGTCACAGGCCGGGTGAGCACGGAGTGAGGCCGGAGACAGGGGAGACGGGAGTGACTGACGGCTTTTCTCTGGGGCCTCACTGAGGAGCAGGGCCCCGAGTTATCGGCTCCTCTGGGGCGGAGATTGGGAGGCTGCCATCTTCACTCTCTGCCTCCAAAGCTGTACGGAAAGCTCTCAGGGAACGAAAGCTCCTGAGAGCAAACCCAAGCAGATGACTTAACCCAGACCTGCAAGGGCGGGGCACTTCCACCTCCGGCAAAGACATTTGGGGACCACGGCAACAGGCCCCTGCCCCAGAAGATCAGCGAGAACAGCCAGCCAAGACCAAGTTTACCAATCAATGAGAACGACAGAACTCCAGCGCTAGGGGAATACTGCACATAGAATTCATGGCTTTTTTACCATGATTCTTTAGTCTTTCAAAGTTAAGTTTTTTTTTTTAACTGTCTTCTTTTCTTTTTTCTTTTTTTTTTGAATTTTTCATTTTCCCTTTTTCAACCAACATCTTATCAATCCCTTTTTTAAAAAACATTTTTATTTTTCATTTTTAGAGTCATATTCTATCCCTTCATAGTAGTTACCCATATTTTTGGCATATTTATATAAGTTGTTCTCTCTTTAAAATTTTGAGATAGTTTCTTCTAACAGATCAAAGTATACCCTAAATCTCTAGTATATGGTTTTTTCTACTCCCCTGCCTGATCACATTATCTCCCTTTTTTTTTCTTTTTTCTTTTTTTAAATCCTCTTCTTTCTTTTTTCAAACAACTTCTTATCAATTCCTTTTATAAAATTTTTTATAATTTTCATTTTATAGTCATATTCCATCCATTCATTATATCAACCCTTATTTTTGTACATATATAAGTTTTTCTTTCTTTAAAATTTTGGGACGCACTTTCTTCTAACAGACCAAAATACACCCCAAATCTAGTGTGTGGCACTGATCTATGCACCAGCCTGATCATATTTGATCACATTCTGGGTTTTTTTTGTTGTTGTTGTTTTGTTTTGTTTGTTTTTGTTTGTTTTTATCTTTATCTTTATCTTTTTCTTTTTTCTCTCTTTCCCTTTCTTTTCCACTACTTCAGGCCTTTCTGATTTGTTTAGAGTATATTTTCTGGGGACGTTGTTACTCTGCTAGCATTTTGTTCTCTCATTAGTCTATTCTCCTCTGCACAAAATGACAAGACGGAAAAAATCACCTCAACAAAAAGAACAAGAGGTAGTCCCGACTGCCAAGGACCTACTCAATACAGACAGTACGATGTCAGATCTAGAGTTCAGAATCATCACTTTAAAGATACTAGCTGGGCTTGAAAAAAATATGGAAGTTATTAGAGAAACCCTCTCTGGAGAAGTAAAAGAATTAAAATCTAACCAAGTAGAAATCAAAAAGGCTATTAATGAGGTACAATCAAAAATGGGGGCGCTAACTGCTAGGATAAATGAGGCAGAAGAAAGAATCAGTGTTTTAGAAGACCAAATGATGGAAAATAAAGAAGCTGAGAAAAAGAGAGATAAACAACTACTGGATCACGAGGGCAGAATTCGAGAGATAAGCGATACCATAAGATGAAACAACATTAGAATAATTGGGATCCCAGAAGAAGAAGAAAGAGAGAGAGGGGCAGAAGGTATAATGGAGCAAATTATAGCAGAGAACTTCCCTAATTTGGGGAAGAAAACAGGCATGAAAATCCAGGAAGCACAGAGAACCCCTCTCAAAATCAATAAAAATAGGTCAACACCCTGACATCTAATAGTAAAACTTACGAGTCTCATAGACAAAGAGAAAACCCTGAAAGCAGCTCGGGAGAAGAGATATGTAACCTACAATGGTAGAAACATTAGATTGGCAACAGACCTATCGACAGAGACCTGGCAGGCCAGGAAGGACTGGCATGATATATTCAGAGCACTAAATGAGAAAAATATGCACCCAAGATTACTATATCCAGCTAGGCTGTCATTGAAAATTGAAGGAGACATAAAAAGCTTCCAGGACAAACAAAAACTAAAGGAATTTGCAAACACAAAACCAGCCCTACAAGAAATCCTGAAAGGGGTCCTCTAAGCAAAGAGAGAGTCTAAAAGCAACTTAGACCAGAAAGGAACA
This sequence comes from Mirounga angustirostris, assembly GCF_029215605.1. Lineage (NCBI taxonomy): Eukaryota > Metazoa > Chordata > Mammalia > Carnivora > Phocidae > Mirounga > Mirounga angustirostris. The sequence continues at coordinate 161,301,086 of NW_026991710.1, read as the reverse complement.
TAGACAATATACAGTAACAGTCATCTTACAGGCAATACAATGGCACTAAATTCCTATCTTTCAATAGTTACCCTGAATGTAAATGGGCTAAATGCCCCAATCAAAAGACACAGGCTATCAGACTGGATTAAAAAACAAGACCCATCAATACGCTGTCTACAAGAGACTCATTTTAGAACCAAAGACACCCCCAGATTGAAAGTGAGGGGGTGGAAATCCATTTACCATGCTAATGGACACCAAAAGAAAGCTGGGGTGGCAATCCTTATATCAGACAAATTAGATTTTAAACCAAAGACTGTAATAAGAGATGAGGAAGGACATTATATACTACTTAAAGGGTCTATCCAACAAGAAGATCTAACAATTGTAAATATTTATGCCCCTAACATGGGAGCAGCCAATTATATAAGGCAATTAATAACAAAAGCAAAGAAACACATCGACAACAATAGAATAATAGTGGGGGACTTTAACACCCCCCTCACTGAAATGGACAGATCGTCTAAGCAAAAGACCAACAAGGAAATAAAGACTTTAAATGACACACTGGACCACATGGACTTCACAGACATATTCAGAACATTCCATGCCAAAGCAACGGAATACACATTCTTCTCAAGTGCCCATGGAACATTCTCCAGAATCGACCACATCCTAGGTCATAAATCAGGTCTCAACCAGTACAAAAAGATTGGGATCATTCCCTGCCTATTTTCAGACCACAATGCTTCGAAACTAGAACTCAATCACAAGAGGAAAGTCAGAAAGAGCTCAAATACATGGAGGCTAAAGATCATCCTACTGAAGAATGAATGGGTCAACCAGGAAATTAAAGAAGAATTAAAAAAATACATGGAAACCAATGAAAATGAAAACACAACTATTCAAAATCTTTGGGATGCAGCAAAGGCAGTCCTAAGAAGAAAGTATATAGCAATACAAGCCTTTCTCAAGAAACAAGAAAGGTCTCAAGTACACAACATAACCCTCCACCTAAAGGAGCTGGAGAAAGAACAGCAAATAAAGCCTAAACCCAGCAGGAGAAGAGAAATCATAAAGATCAGAGCAGAAATCAATGAAATAGAAACTAAAAGAACAGTAGAACAGATCAATGAAACTAGGAGCTGGTTCTTTGAAAGAATTAACAAGATTGATAAACCACTGGCCAGACTTATCAAAAAGAAAAGAGAAATGACTCAAATCAACAAAATCATGAATGAAAGAGGAGAGATCACAACCAACACCAAAGAAATACAAACAATTATAAGAACATATTATGAGCAACTCTATGCCAGCAAACGAGATAACATGGAAGAAATGGATGCATTCCTAGAGATGTATCAACTACCAAAACTGAACCAGGAAGAAATAGAAAACCTGAACAGACCTATAACCACTAAGGAAATTGAAGCAGTCATCAAAAGTACCCAAAAAACAAGAGTCCAGGGCCAGATGGCTTCCCAGGGGAATTCTACCAAACATTTTAAGAAGAGTTAATATCTATTCTTCTGAAACTGTTCCAAAAAATAGAAATGGATGGAAAACCTCCAAACTCATTCTACAAGGCCAGCATTATCTCCATTCCAAAACCAGACAAAGACCCCATCAAAAAGGAGAATTAGAGACCAATATCCCTGATGAACATGGATGCAAAAATTCTCACCAAAATACTAGCCAATAGGATCCAACAGTACATTAAAAGGATTATTCACCATGACCAAGTGGGATTTATCCCTGGGCTGCAAGGTTGGTTCAACATCCGCAGATCAATCAATGTGATACAATACATTAACAAAAGAAAGAACAAGAATCATATGATCCTCTCAATAGATGTAGAAAAAGCATTTGACAAAGTACAGCATCCTTTCTTGATCAAAATTCTTCAGAGTATAGGCATAGAGGGTACATGCCTCAGTATCATAAAAGCCATCTATGAAAAACCTACAGTGAATATCATTCTCAATGGGGAAAAACTGAGAGCTTTCCCCCTAAGATCAGGAACACGGCAGGGATGTCCACTATCACCACTGCTATTCAACATAGTATTGGAAGTCCTAGCCACAGCAATCAGACAACAAAATAAACCAAAGGCATCCAAATCGGCAAAGAAGAAGTCAAACTCTCACTGTTTGCAGATGATATGATACTTTATGTGGAAAACCCCAAAGACTCCACCCCAAAACTGCTAGAGCTCATACAGGAATTCAGTAAAGTGGCAGGATATAAAATCAATGCACAGAAATCAGTGGCATTCCTATACACCAACAACAAGACAGAAGAAAGAGAAATTAAGGAGTCGATCCCATTTACAATTGCACCCAAAACCATAAAATACCTAGGAATAAATCTAACCAAAGAGACAAAGGATCTGTACTCAGAAAACTATAAAATACTCATGAAAGAAATTGAGGAAGACACAAAGAAATGGAAAAACATTCCATGCTCATGGATTGGAAGAACAAATATTGTGAAGATGTCCATGCTACCTAGAACAATCTACACATTCAATGCAATCCCCATCAAAATACCATCCACTTTTTTCAAAGAAATGGAACAAATAATCCTAAAATTTGTATGGAACCAGAAAAGACCCCGCATAGCCAGAGGAATGTTGAAAAAGAAAAGCAAAGCTGGCGGCATCACAATTCCGTACTTCCAGCTCTATTACAAAGCTGTCATCATCAAGCCAGTATGGTACTGGCACCAAAACAGACACATAGATCAATGGAACAGAATAGAGAGCCCAGAAATGGACCCTCAACGCTATGGTCAACTCATCTTTGACAAAGCAGGAAAGAATGTCCAATGGAACAAAGACAGTCTCTTCAACAAATGGTGTTTTGGAAAATTGGATAGCCACATGCAGAAGAATGAAACTGGACCATTTCCTTACACCACACACAAAAATAGACTCCAAATGGTTGAAAGACCTAAATGTGAGACAGGAGTCCATCGAAATCCTAAAGGAGAACACAGGCAACAATCTCTTCGACCTCAGCCACAACAACTTCTTCCTAGACACATTGCCAAAGACAAGGGAAGCAAGGGCAAAAATGAACTATTGGGTCTTCATCAAGATAAAAAGCTTTTGCACAGCAAAAGAAACAGTCAACAAAACCAAAAGACAACCGACAGAATGGGAGAAGATATTTGCAAATGACATATCAGATAAAGGGCTAGTATCCAAAATCTGTAAAGAACTCATCAAACTCAACACCCAAAGAACAAAGAATCAATCAAGAAATGGGCAGAAGACATGAACAGACATTTTTCTAAAGAAGACATCCAAATGGCCAACAGACACAGGAAAAAGTGCTCAATATCGCTCGGCATCAGGGAAATCCAAATCAAAACCTCCATGAGATACCACCTCACACCAGTCAGAATGGCTAAAATTAACAAGTCAGGAAATGACAGATGTTGGCGGGGATGCGGAGAAAGGGGAACCCTCCTACACTGTTGGTGGGAATGCAAGCTGGTGCAGCTCCTCTGGAAAACAGTATGGAGGTTCCTCAAAAAGTTGAAAATAGAGCTACCAAATGATCCAGCAATTGCACTACTGGGTATTTACCCCAAAGATACAAAAGTAGGGATCCGAAAGGGTACGTGCACCCCGATGTTTATAGCAGCAATGTCCACAATAGCCAAACTGTGGAAAGAGCCAAGATGTCCATTGACAGATGAATAGATAAAGAAGAGGTGGTATATATATACAATGGAATATTATGCAGCCATGAAATGGAATGAGATCTTGCCATTTGCAACGACGTGGATGGAACTGGAGGGCATTATGTTGAGCAAAATAAGTCAAACAGAGAAAGACATGTACCATATGACCTCACTGATATGAAGAATTCTTAATTTCAGGAAATAAACTGGGGGTTGATGGAGTGGGGCGTGGGGTGGGAGGGATGGGGTGACTGGGTGATAGACACAGGGGAGGGTATGTGCTCTGGTAAGCACTGTGAATTGTGCAAGACTATTGAATCTCAGATCTGTACCTCTGAAACAAATAATGCAATATATGTTAAGAAAAAAGAAGAAGAAGAAGAAGGTAGCAGGAGGGGAAGAATGAAGGGGGGGAAATCGGAGGGGTAGACAAACCATGAGAGACGACGGACTCTGAAAAACAAACTGAGGGTTCTAGAGGGGAGGGGGGTGGGAAGATGGGTTGGCCTGGTGATGGGTATTGAGGAGGGCACGTTCTGCATGGAGCACTAGGTGCTATGCACAAACAATGAATCATGGAACACTACATCTAAAACTAATGATGTAATGTATGGGGATTAACATAAGAATAAAAAAAATAAAAATAATTTAAATTGCTAAAAAAAACCCACATTTAACTTGAAATTGTGTTTAAACGTAATGAAACTTTTTATAAGTACTAAATTCAGTGTTTAATGAAGTTAACATGTATTTGTGGGCATTTTAATTAAATAGTTTTCTATTTGGATTTTGTAGCTTTGTCAGCATATTTTGAAGCCTGTAATATATTCTGTAGGTCTCAAACCTTAACAAATTTCAAGTCCCTAAGCACTATAGCTCTAGTGTCTTTTGAGCAAAGCAGTCCTCCAGCTGCCTAGTCTCATGGTAGCAATGGGTCAGAGTTGAGGCAAATGCTTTCTACCTCAGGGAAGTACCTCCCTGAACTGCTGATTTAGGGGATTCTACACACTGTCAGAGGCAGGAGTCTTCTTTTCACTAGCAGATTTTCATGCTGTGGTCTTGGAGCCTGACAAAGAAAGGGATGCAAAATCCAATCAGACATCATTTAATTTCTGTGAAATTTTTAGTCCAGACAAAAAGAAAATAAATTAACTAACAAACAAAAGTGAGATCCAAACAAGCCATGAGGGAAGTTGCTGTAACCTTCAGACTGGATGCTGACTGACTAAAATAAATTTGAAGATTTAGGAAATAATATAAATAGGATAGTGGAATAAATAAATAGGATGATGGAGTCCAAATTGAAAGAGATGGGCTTGGAATCCTATGATATAAAAGCCATAAAAAGGGGTTCAACAGGTCATTTAATGGCTCAATGACTTTGTAGGTGTTCCAGTTATCTATTGTTGTATAAAAAAACTCCCTAAAACTTAGTGGCTAAAAAAATGTGTTATTTTTACATTTCACAAATTTATATATAGGTTAAGAATTCAGATGGATTCCTCAGGGATGGTTTGATTTAGAAGCACAATATCTGGGACCCCAACTGGGGTGATGTAAATTGTTGTGGGCTGGGACGGGTCAAGCTGACCAGGCATCCCTCTCTCTAGCCACATACGGCATCTCCCTGTGGCTAGTTTGGGCTTTCCTGAGGCATGGTGGACTGGTTGTCAAATTTCTTACACAGCAGCTGGCTTCCTTCAGAGTGAAAATTCAAAGAGATTGGGGGGAGCAACAAGATTTCATTTCTGTCACATTCTAGTAGTTACAAGCAAGTCACAGATTCTGAGAGGAGGGACTACACAAGGCTGTGGATTGCAAGAGGCATGGTTTATGGAGAGAGCCATCTTTGAAGAATGTCTACCATACCAGCTTTCTTATACTGGCTAAAAGGCTATGATTGGAGATAGCAAGCCCAATTTGCCTAGAATAGTCAAACTTTTAACCCTGGGAAGGCTTAGAATTGTTTTTATAGAGATAATAAATAAAATATTCTATAATAAATCAGGGTTAAATTTAAGAATCATTTATATATTTGTGCTATGTTTAAGGGAATTTGTTATATTCCTATGTGTCTGACAGATTAGCTTTGTATTTCCAATTAAAAATGTGTTATAAAGTAATTTATGTTCATCTTGAGTTTTTAGGTGAAAAGGGTAAGAGTCCAAGTTAGTAAACAGTAGTGGAATGTTTAAGGGAATTTAAGATTCATGGTATTTTTAAAGTTAATTTATTAGATTTAGGAGAGTGGCTAGGTAAAAAAGGTTTTGCTTTTTAGGTTTGACATTCCAGTGAGTCAAAAGAAATCAAGTACTTTAGGCTTATAAAAGCAGTTTAAAATGCTTGTACAAATATAATTAAGTTGTATATAGGTTGATTATTTAGGATGTCATGTTCACTATAAACATTTGATAAATGATAATCAAAAGATTTCTTAAAATGATTGTTAAAATTTGTTGTACTTATAAATAGAATAATGAAAATAAACTTAAAACTTATATACAACTAGGCTTAAAAATAACTAGAAAAACCCAAAGACCACCCCCAAATTACTAGAACTCATACAACAATTCAATAATGTGGCAGGAACAAAATCAATGCACAGAAATCAGTTGCATTTCTATACATGAACAATGTGACTGAAGAAAAAGAAATTAAGGAATTGATTCCAATTACAATAGGACCAAAAACCATAAGATACCTAGAAATAAACCTAACCAAAGAGGTAAAGGACTTGTACTAAAAACTACAGAACACTTATGAAAGAAATTGAGGAAGACACAAAGAGATGGAAAAATTATTCCATTCTTGTGGATTGGAAGAATAAACATTGTTAAATAGTCTATCCTGCCCAGAGGAATCTAAGCATTCAATACAATCCCTATAAAAATATCAGGGACATTTTTCACAAGCTGGAACCAACAATCCTCAAGTTTGTATGGAACTAGAAAAGATCCAGAATCACCAGGGGGATGTTGAAAAAGAAAAGCAAAGCTGGGGGCATCACGATGCCTGACTTCAAGCTGTATTACAAAGCTGTGATCATCAAGACAGCATGGTACTGGCACAAAAACAGACACATAGATCAATGGAACAGAATAGGGAGCTCAGAAATGGACCCTCAACTCTATGGTTAACTAATCTTCAACAAAGCAGGAAAGAATATCCAATGGAAAAAAGACAGTCTCTTCAATAAATGGTGCTGGGAAAATTGAACAGCCACATGCAGAAGGATGAAATGACCATTCTCTTACACCATACACAAAGATAAACTCAAAATGGATGAAAGACCTCAATGTGAGACAGGAATCCATTGAATCCTAGAGGAGAACTTATGCAGTAACCTCTTTGACATCGGCCACAGCAACTTCTTGCAAGACACATACTAAAGGCAAGGGACACAAAAGCAAAATTGAACTACTGGGACTTCATCAAGATAAAAAGCTTCTGCACAGCAAAGGAAACAGTCCACAAAACTAAGAGACAGCCCACGGAATGGGAGAAGATATTTGCAAATGACATTGTAGATAAAGGGCTGGCATCCAAGATCTATAAAGAACTTACCAAACTCAACACGCAAAAAACAAATAACCCAGTCAAAAAATGGGCAGAAGACATGAACACACATTTCTCCAAAGAAGACATACAAATGGCTAACAGACACATGAAAAAATGTTCAACATCACTAGCCATCAGGGAAATACAAATCAAAACTACAATGAGATACCACCTTACACCAGTTAGAATGGCAAAAATTAATAAGACAGGGAACAACAAGTGTTGGTGAGGATGTGGAGAAAGGGGAAACTTCTTACACTGTTGGTAGGAATGCAAGCTGGTACAGCCACTCTGGAAAACAGTATGGATGTTGTTCAAGAAGTTAAAAATAGAGCTACTGTCTGAACCAGCAATTGCACTACTGGATATTTAACCCAAAGATACAGAAGTAGTGAAACAAAGGGGCACTTGCACCCCAATGTTCATGGCAGCCATATCCACAATATCTTTTAAAGACCGATACTCTTCAGAGGAATTTAAATCTAGATGAATTTCTAGTAAGGATGTTTCTGACCAGTCTATCATAGCTGCTAACTCAGGAAATGAAGAGGTAAACCCTGGTGTACTACTGTGACCAACTGTTCCCTCCCAGGGAATCCCAGGAGGGCTGGACAAATCAAAAGCACAGTCCCTGGCCACACTCACAACACTGTTGCCAAACTTGGATAAGCTCAGTGCAAGAGAAGCCAATAACTCAAGAGATGAGCATTTGGAAAAGAATAAAGGAGAAATTTATTTTGGGTGCTGGCAGCCAGGGAAGGTGGCAGGTTCAACCTTAAAAACCCACCTCTCTGCCTACAAGATGGACAGAGTTTTATGAGGAAAGATTAAGGAAGTATATACAAGAGAGCAGGCAGAGAGTGGGTGATCATGGATGGGGGTTGGTATGTGTTCAGCCCATGATCAAGGACAGGGAAGAGGATGTGTGAGGTGTGATCTTCTCAGCATTCCATTATGATCAGGGTTTTTCTGGTCTGGCATTGGGATGTTCCAGTCATTGCAATACAGCTTCATTAATGTTTCAATAAATTGTGATAAGAAATAAACACAATTGTTTTCAGTTAGAATGTGATCGTAACTATTTCTGGTTGTAACTGTTGTGGTCTATAGTTGAACATGAGGGCTTGCTAAAAAGAAAAGTAGGAAATTTAAGGTTTTGTCTGAAAGGGGAGAAATAAAAATGCATTTCTCATTACATTTCATAGTGGCATTAAATGTAACATAATAGATCTCTAGTTTTGCTGGTGAGGAGTTGGAAAGTAGAAAGGCATAGTGTTGTTAAGAAAGCCTAAAGATATTGGGGTGACCTAAGATATTGGTAATGAAGTAGATTGCCCTGAGACTCTGACAACCTCATTAGAATCAGAGGTGACAGGTAGAGATAAATCCTCTTAGCAGATCGTAAATTCCCACCAGTGTAAATTTTAAAATCCAGATTTTGATCCTTTTTTAAAAAAATCTAATGGTGAGCTCTGGGATGTGACTGAGGATCAGCTGATCTCAGCAGTCAGTGGTGAATTGTCTCATAGGAAGGGGAAAAGTTGACTCTCTGGGGGTTCTGGGACCTTGGAGGATTATTTTTAAAATGTTCTTTTCTCTTAAGTGCAGGACAGTTATTCTTCCAATGGCCTGCTTTTTTTTTTTCTTTCACAATGTCTGCAAATGTTTAGAGGAAAATAGGAAGGGCTTCGAGTTGCTTTTAAAGCTATACTTTCATCTCTCTAAAGATTTAAGTTGCAGAGCAACAATTGTTGATTTTAACTTTTTCCCCCTGTTTTCCTAAAACCTATTCTCAAACAATTGAGTAACTGGTGGAGCGAGATGGCAGAGGAGTAGGAGGCCTGGATTTCGCCTGGCCTCAGGAATTCAGCTGGATAGGGATCAAACCATTCTGAACACCTACGAACTCAACAACAGAAGAATAGCAACAACTCTCTGAACAGAAAAGCGACCACTTTCTGGAAGGTAGGACATGCGGAGAAGTGAATCTGAGGCAATATTCGGGAGGATAGATGGCGGGGGAGGGGGCCTCCATCAGCCACTTCTGGCAAGTGATAGAGCCCTGGAACACAAAATCAGAACATTTAGAAGTCGGCTCCACTGAGGGACGTTGCTCCAGCGGCTAAGTGGGGGGTGGAACCCTCGCAGGACAGTGTGGTCTCAGGACCTTCGGGATCACAGAAAGACCAGGGGTGCCTGAGTGCGGCAGAGCTCCCAGGTATTGGAGCAGGGAAGCTGGCTGCAGAGATGAGCCAAGGCATGGGCTCTCAGCTTGGGTTTGTCATAAACTGTGATCCACGGCACAGTTGGGCCACTGCTCCTCCAGCAAGGACCCAACAAGTGGCAGATCCAGGGAGACTCCCTTTCCTCCCCTGGGAGGAGTGGCATGGGAGTGCACCATGGGATCTGCTGGGTTTGGAGACTCCACACCGAGTTGGGTGCCAGAGATAGAAACGCTCGGTCACAGGCCAGGTGAGCACGGAGTGAGGCCAGAGACCGCGGAGATGGGAGTGACTGACTGCTTTTCTCTGGGGCCGCACTGAGGAGTGGGGCCCCGAGTTCTTGGCTCCTCTGGGGCAGAGATGGGGAGGCTGCCATTTTCAGTCTCATCCTCCAAAGCTGTATGGAAAGCTTGCAAGGAACAAAAGCTCCTGAGAACAAACCCGAGCAGATGCTTAGCCCGGACCTGCAAGGGCGGGGCAATTCCACCTCTGGCAAAGACATTTGAGAACCATGGCAACAGGCCCCTCCCCCAGAAGATCAGCAAGAACCGCCAGCCAAGACCAAGTTTAACGATCAATGAGAACGGCAGAACTCCAGAGCTAGGGGAATACTGCACATAGAATCCATGGCTTTTTTACCATGATTCTTTAGTCTTTCAAAGTTAATTTTTTTAACTTTTTAAAAAATTTTTCTTTTTCCCTTTCTCAACCAATATCTTATCAATCCCTTTTTTAAAAAACATTTTTATTTTTCATTTTTAGCGTCATATTCTATCCCTTCATAGTAGTGGCCCTTATTTTTGGCATATATATATAAGTTGTTCTCTCTTTAAAATTTTGAGATACAGTTTCTTCTAACAGATCAAAATATACCCTAAATCTCTAGTGTATGGGTTTGTTCTACTCTCCTACCTGATCACATTCTCTTCCCCCCCTTTTTTTAAATCCTCTTCTTTCTTTTTTCAACCAAGTTCTTACCTTATCAATTCCTTTTATAATTTTTTTAATAATTTTCATCTTTACAGTCATATTCCATCCCTTCATTGTATCAACCCTTATTTTTGTACATATATAAGTTTTTCTTTCTTTAAAATTTTGGGAGGCACTTTCTTCTAACAGACAAAAATACACCCGAAATTTAGTGTGTGGCACTGATCTATGCACCAGCCTGATCATATTTGATCATATTGTTTGTTTTGTTTTTGTTTGTTTTTATCTTTTTCTTTTTCTTTCCTTCCCTTTCTTTTCCCCTGGTTTCAGGTCTTTTCTGATTTGTTTAGAGTATATTTTCTGGGGACTTTGGTACCCTGTTAGCATTTTGTTCTCTCATTCATCTATTCTCCTATGGACAAAATGACAAGATGGAAAAAATAACCTCAACAAAAAGAAGAGGTAGTACCAACTGCCAGGGATCTACTCAATACGGACATTAGTATGATGTCGGACCTAGAGTTCAGAATCATGATTTTAAAGATACTAGCTGGGCTTGAAAAAAGTATGGAAGGTATTAGAGAAACCCTTTCTGGGGAAATAAAGGAACTAAAATCTAACCAAGTCAAAATCAAAAAGGCTATTAATGAGGTACAATCAAAAATGGGGGCGCTACTGCTAGGATAAATGAGGCAGAAGAGAGAATCAGTGATATAAAAGACCAAAATGAGGGAAAATAAAGAAGTTGAGAAAAAGAGAGATAAACAACTACTGGATCACAAGGGCAGAATTCGAGAGATAAGCAATACCATAAGATGAAACAACATTAGAATAATTGGGATCCCAGAAGAAGAAGAAAGAGAGTGAGGGGCAGAAGGTCTATTGGAGCAAATTATAGCAGAGAACTTCCTTAATTTAGGGAAGGAAACAGGCATCAAAATCCAGGAGACACAGAGAACCCCACTCAAAAGCATTAAAAATAGGTCAACACCCAATACCCAATTACTAATAGTAAAACTTATGAGTCTAAGAGACAGAGAAAATCCTGAAAGCAGCTCAGGAGAAGAGATATGTAACCTACAATGGTAGAAACATCAGATTGGCAACAGACCTATCCACAGAGACCTGGCAGGCCAGAAAGGACTGGCATGATATGTTCAGAGCACTAAATGAGAAAAATATGCAGCCAAGAATACTATATCCAGCTAGGCTGTCATTGAAAATTGAAGGAGACATAAAAAGCTTCCAGGACAAACAAAAACTAAAGGAATTTGCAAACACAAAACCAGCTCTACAAGAAATATTGAAAGGGGTCCTCTGAGCAAAGAGAGCCTAAAAGTAACATAGACCAGAGAGGAACACAGACAATATACAGTAACCTTACAGGCAATACAATGGCACTAAATTCCTATCTTTCAATAGTTACCCTGAATGTAAACGGGCTAAATGCCCCAATCAAAAGACACAGGCTATCAGATTGGATAAAAAAACAAGACCTATCCATATGCTGTCTGCAAGAGGCTCATTTTAGACCCAAAGATACCTCCAGATTGAAAGTGAGGGGGGTGGAAAACCATTTACGATGCCAATGGACACCAAAAGAAAGCTGGAGTGGCAATCCTTATATCAGACAAATTAGATTTTAAACCAAAGAGTATAATAAGAGATGAGGAAGGATGATACATAATACTTAAAGGGTCTACCCAACAAGATCTAACAATTGTAAATATCTAAGCCCCTAACATGGGAGCAGCCAATTATATAAGCCAATTAATAAGAAAAGCAAAGAAACACATCGACAACAATACAATAATACTGGGGGACTTTAACACCCCCTTCACTGAAATGGACAGATCATCTAAGCAAAAGATCAACAAAGAAATAGACTTTAAATGACACACTGGACCAAATGGACTTCACAGACATTCAGAACATTCCATCCCAAAGCAACAGAATACACATTCTTCTCTAGTGCCCATGGAACATTCTCCAGAAGAGATAACATCCTATGTCACACATCAGTTCTCAACCAGTACCACAAGATTGGGATCATTCCCTGCATATTTTCGGACCACAATGCTTTGAAACTAGAACTCAATCACAAGAGAAAAGTCAGAAGGAACTCAAATACATGGAGACTAAAGAGCATTCTACTAAAGAATGAATCGGTCAACCAGGAAATTAAAGAAGAATTAAAAAAATTCATGGAAACAAATGAAAATGAAAACACAACTGTTCAAAATCTTTGGGATGCAGCAAAGGCAGTCCTAAGAAGAAAGTATATAGCAATACAAGCCTTTCTCAAGAAACAAGGAAGGTCTCAAATATACATCCTAACCCTACATCTAAAGGAGCTGGAGAAAGAACAGCAAATAAAGCCTAAACCCAGCAGGAGAAGAGAAATAATAAAGTTCAGAGCAGAAATCGATGAAATAGAAATCAAAAGAACAGTAGAACAGATCAAAGAAACTAGGAGCTGGTTCTTTGAAAGAATTAACAAGATTGATAAACCCCTGGCCAGACTTATCAAAAAGAAAAGAGAAATGACCCAAATAAATAAAATCATGAATGAAAGAGGAGAGATCCCAACCAACACCAAAGAAATACAAACAGTTATAAGAACATTTTATGAGCAACTCTATGACAGCAAATTAGATAATCTGGAAGAAATGGATGCATTCCTAGAGATGTATCAACTACCAAAACTGAACCAGGAAGAAATAGAAAACCTGAACAGACCTATAACCACTAAGGAAATTGAAGCAGTCATCAAAAGTACCCAAAAAACAAGAGTCCAGGGCCAGATGGCTTCCCAGGGGAATTCTACCAAACATTTTAAGAAGAGTTAATATCTATTCTTCTGAAACTGTTCCAAAAAATAGAAATGGATGGAAAACCTCCAAACTCATTCTACAAGGCCAGCATTATCTCCATTCCAAAACCAGACAAAGACCCCATCAAAAAGGAGAATTAGAGACCAATATCCCTGATGAACATGGATGCAAAAATTCTCACCAAAATACTAGCCAATAGGATCCAACAGTACATTAAAAGGATTATTCACCATGACCAAGTGGGATTTATCCCTGGGCTGCAAGGTTGGTCCAACATCTGCAAATCAATCAACGTGATACAATACATTAACAAAAGAAAGAACAAGAATCACATGATCTTCTCAATAGATGCAGAAAAAGCATTTGACAAAGTATAGCATCCTTTCTTGATCAAAACTCTTCAGAATTAGGGAGAGAGGGTACATACCTCAATATCATAAAAGCCATCTTTGAAAATCCCACAACTAATATCATTTGCAATGGGGAAAAACTGAGAGCTTTCCCCCTAAGATCAGGAACACGGCAGGGATGTCCACTATCACCACTGCTATTCAACATAGTATTGGAAGTCCTAGCCGCAGCAATCAGACAACAAAAAGAAATAAAAGGCATCCGAATTGGCAAAGAAGAAGTTAAACTCTCACTCTTTGCAGATGATATGATACTTTATGTGGGAAACCTAAAAGACTCCACTGCTAAACTGCTAGAACTCATACAGGAATTCAGTAAAGTGGCAGGATATAAAGTCAATGCACAGAAATCAGTGACATTCCTATACACCAACAACAAGAGAGAAGAAAGAGAAAGTAAGGAATCGATCCCATTTCAATTGCACCCAAAACCGTAAGATACCTAGGAATAAATCTAACCAAGAGGCAAAGGACCTGTACTCAGAAAACTGTAATATACTCATGAAAGAAATTGAGGAAGACACAAAGAAATGGAAAAACATTCCATGCTCATGGATTGGAAGAACAAATACTGAGAAGATGTCAATGCTACCTAGAGCAATCTACACATTCAATGCAATCTCCATCAAAATACCATCCACTTTTTTCAAAGTAATGGAACAAATAATCCTAAAATTTGTATGGAACCAGAAAAGTCCCCGCATAGCCAGAGGAATGTTGAAAAAGAAAAGCAAAGCTGGCGGCATCACAATTCCGGACTTCCAGCTCTATTACAAAGCTGTCATCATCAAGCCAGTATGGTACTGGCACCAAAACAGACACATAGATCAATGGAACAGAATAGAGAGCCCAGAAATGGACCCTCAACTTTATGGTCAACTCATCTTCAACAAAGTAGGAAAGAATGTCCAGTGGAAAAAAGACAGTCTCTTCAACCAATGGTGTTGGGAAAATTGGGCAGCCACATGCAGAAGAATGAAACTGGACCATTTCTTTACACCACACACAAAAATAGACTCCAAATGGTTGAAAGACCTCAATGTGAGACAGGAGTCCATCGAAATCCTAAAGGAGAACACAGGCAACAATCTCTTCGACCTCAGCCACAACAACTTCTTCCTAGACACATTGCCAAAGGCAAGGGAAGCAAGGGCAAAAATGAACTATTGGGTCTTCATCAAGATAAAAAGCTTTTGCACAGCAAAAGAAACAGTCAACAAAACCAAAAGACAACCAACAGAATGGGAGAAGATATTTGCAAATGACATATCAGATAAAGGGCTAGTATCCAAAATCTATAAAGAACTCATCAAACTCAACACCCAAAGAACAAAGAATCAATCAAGAAATGGGCAGAAGACATGAACAGACATTTTTCCAAAGAAGACATCCAAATGGCCAACAGACACATGAAAAAGTGCTCAATATCGCTCGGCATCAGGGAAATCCAAATCAAAACCTCAATGAGATACCACCTCACACCAGTCAGAATGGCTAAAATTAACAAGTCAGGAAATGACAGATGTTGGTGGGGATGTGGAGAAAGGGGAACCCTCCTACACTGTTGGTGGGAATGCAAGCTGGTGCAGCCCCTCTGGAAAACAGTATGGAGGTTCCTCACAAAGTTCAAAATAGAGCTACCAAATGATCCAGCAATTGCACTACTGGGTATAATAAAAAAAGATACAAATGTAGGGATCCAAAGGGGTACATGCACCCCGATGTTTATAGCAGCAATGTCCACAATAGCCAAACTGTGGAAAGAGCCAAGATGTCCATCGACAGATGAATGGATAAAGAAGAGGTGGTATATATACACAATGGAATATTATGCAGCCATGAAATGGAATGAGATCTTGCCATTTGCAATGATGTGGATGGAACTGGAGGTTGTTATGCTGAGCAAAATAAGTCAATCAGAGAAAGACTGTATTATATGATCTCACTGATATGAGGAATTCTTAATTTCAGGAAACATACTGAGGGTTGCTATAGTGGTGGGGGTGGGAGGGATGGGGTGGCTGGGTGATAGACATTGGGGAGGGTATGTGTTATGGTGAGCGCTGTGAATTGTGTAAGACTGTTGAATCATAGACCTGTATCTCTGAAACAAGTAATACATTATATGTTAAAAAAAAGAAGAAGATAGTAGGAAGGGAAAAATGAAGGGGGGGGGATATCGGAGGGGAAGACAAATCATGAGAGACTATGGAGTCTGAGAACAAACTGAGGGTTTTAGAGGGGAGGCACGTGGGGGGATGGGTTAGCCTGGTGATGGGTATTAAAGAAGGCACATATTGAATGGAGCACTGGGTGTTATACACAAACAATGAATCATGGAACACTACATTAAAAATCAATGATGTAATGTATGGTGATTAACATAACATAATAAAATAAAATTAAAAAAATAAAACTGGGCATATTAAATTTTTTAAGACTTTATTTGAGCAAACATCACCTCAAATCAGGCAGCAACAGACCATAAGTGGTTAGGAGCACTCCACTCACAGCAGCTAGAGGAAAGGTTTTTATAGAGAAATTGTGAAAGCAAAACAAGGAAATTATTTGATTGGCTTAAGTTGTATTATTTGGAAAAGACTAGTTGATTATTTGTAACTGGTTGTCCTTAGGTTTTGATTTCTTAACTTTGAGGCTTTTATAGGCTTAGGTTTTAGTTTATTTACCTAGGCTGCTAAGGTGTTAGGGCTGCCTCAGCCTAATGGCCTTGTTTAATTAATTTAACACCAGTAATTGCTATGTCATTTGATCAGAGAGGGCAATTAAAGCATGAATTCTTTGTGTCACTTTGGCTGGAGTTTTTAATCATGTTTATACATAACTGTATCTTTAACTAGGGTTCATGCCTTATTCATCTTGGTGTTAGTCCAGCACCTGACATAGTGCCTGCTGTGTGGTAGAACTAAACAAATGATTAGATGAATGAAATAAACATTTTTCTTATTTCAAAACTTATCTCAGTGTCATTTTATAATGTTTTGTTTTATTTAGTTTAATTTGGGACTCTGAGTTTCTATTTTTGTTCTTACAAGATTTAAGTGTCATGAATTTTTGTTTGCTTTTAAAATTTTAAATATTTATTTATTTGAGAGAGAGAGAACAGGGGAGGAGGAGCAGAGGGAAAGAGAGTCTTAAGCAGACTCCAAACTCAGCACAGAGCCAGATGTAGGGCTCGATATCACAACCCTGAGATCACAACTTGAACTGAAACAAAGAGTCAGACGCTTAACCAACTGTGCCACCCAGGCACCACTTGTTTGCTTTTTTTTATGCAAGTTTTTTTTTTTTGATAGTTTTAAATCTATAGAAATGTTACTAGGGCAGTATAAAAAACTCTAGCTTTTCCACTTAAAATTTCTATTTACTACATTATCGCCATCCTCATCCTCCTCTCCCTTCTCTATGTAATATGTGTACACACACACATACACACACACACAGAGAAATGATGCCCCATCACCCTAAATACTAGAGGGCATAACTCCTAAAAACAAGAACACTCTCTTACATCACCATCCATAATCCTCCCAATCAGAAAATCACCAATGTAACAACACAAGCATCCAATCTATAGACTCCATTCAAATTTTCCTCATTATTTCAACCACTTATTTTTTCCTTTCTGGTTTAGGATCTTATGAAGAAACTAGTACATATTTAGTTGTTATGTGTCTTAGTCCATGACCATAGTCTACGTAGCTTATAAACAACAGACATTTATTTCTTAGAGTTCTGGAAACTGGAAGTCTGAGATCAGGATGCCAGCATGGTTGGGTTGAGGGCCCTCTTCTTGTGGCAGTTTTCTTGTTGTATCTTCATGTAGCGGAGAAATAATACTTTTTCTCTATCCTTCTGTGTTCATGGCTGAGACCTGACTATAATACAAGACAGATTAACAAGGGAGATAAAACAATTTTAATTACAAATGTACATATGGGAGCCCCACAAAAACATTAACCTCAAAAGGCAGCCAGACTATTAAGGCTTATATATCAGCCTGAGCTGGGATAGAAATTGGAAATGATAGGGGTGGGGCTTCAAAGAGGGGAAGGCAATTCACAGGAAGGTGAGAGGAGAAAATGTTCCACAAACAAATATTCCAGGCGCCTGGGTGACTCAGTTGGTTAAGCGACTGCCTTCGGCTCAGGTCATGATCCTGGAGTGCCGGGATCAAGTCCCACATCGGGCTCCCTGCTCAGCGGGGAGACTGCTTCTCCCTCTGACCCTCCCCCCTCTCATGCTCTATCTCATTCTCTCTCTCAAATAAATAAATAAAATCTTAAAAAAAAATATTCCCTGCCCTGCAGGTAAGTCTCTCAGGTGAAAAAGTTTTCTTTGGTAGTAATTCTCTACCTGGTATAGGCTCACTTTGTAATGGAAATTTCCTTTATAAGTGAAGATTTTCCTTACAAAAGGGTGACTTCTACTCTGCTTTCTGAGCTTCTTTTGTGTATGCAGTTTCTAAAATAATCAGCTCAAGATAATGCTTATGACAAAAAAAAGCATATGTTGGAATGGCATATTCTGCTACCCTTCACCCACATGGTGGAAGGGCAAACAAATTCTCTCTGGCCTCTTTTATAAGGGCATTAATGGCATGACCTAATGATTTCCTAAAGGCCTCACTTCCGAGTAACATCATATTGGGGGCTAAAGTTTCAACATAAATTTGAGGTGGGCACATTCAGACCATAGTATCACATCGCATCAGTTTCCTTCAATCTGGAACTGTTCCTCTCTCCTGCTGTCTTGGTCCTTCTCAGGCATTTCCTTCTGTAAAATGTTCCTTCACCTGGGCCCATTCAACATTACCCTGGCCAGACTCAGGCCATGTATACTTGCCAGGGAATCCCACAAAATTTCTGCTGCTCCTTTTTTAGCTCATCAATCATGTGGGACACAATGTTGGTCCAGACCATTGCTGGTCATGTTACTCTTGATCATCTGGTCAAGTTGGTCTCTTCCAGGTTTCTTTACAATAAAAATTGTCATTTTCTTTGTATTTAATTAGCATTTTGTAAGGAGATAGTCCAACATTACACCAATATCCTATTTCTCACCGAACCTCTTCCATTGAGGAGGAACAGAATGTGACACCCCAAAATATGTCTCTTTGGCATAAGGGTTGTCCTGAGATGGTTACTTTTAAGAAACACCAGGCATAGGTGAAGCTCCAAAAACTGAGGGGAAGTTACTCTTTTGCAAGGGACATTTACACTTATAAAGGAAATCTCTTTAAGAAAAAAAAGTTTTTATTTAAATTTCAATTAGTTAACATCCAGTGTAATATTAGTTTCATGTGTACAATTAGTAATTCAACACTTACATACAACACCCGGTGCTCATCTCAACAAATGCATCACCTATTTCTCCCATCCCCCACCTTGTCTCTGGTAACCATCAGTTTGTTCTCTAAAGTTGAGTCTGTTTCTTGGTTTGCCTCTCTTTTCCCCCCTGACTGAAATCTCCATTTGTAAGGGTGTATCCCTTTCTCTACCAGGAAGAGAAGAAAGGCTCTAAATCACAAGGCACTCTTATTAATGAAGAAGTCACTTACTTAAATCTACATAATAGCTTTACCCTGGTTTGCTGTGTTTTTCCCTGATAACCTCCCATAATGGCACTCCTCCCTCTCCTGACTCTCCCTCTCTTTTGTCTTTAGCTGAAGATGGTATTTAAGTTATTGTCTCAAGCCATTTGTGCATGTTACTCAGTTTTCTTGGGTATCTCCCATGTATACAGAAGTTTACATGTTATTAAACATCTGTTTTTCTATTGTTAATCTGTCTTTTATAATAGAGGAGTCTCAGCTAAAAACCTAGAAAGGTAGAGAGGAAATTAATTTTCCTCTTCTGCTCATCAGCTTCAGCATCCATTGGTGATTCCTGCCTATATCAACGAGCACTGTCACGGTTGACAAAGAATTATTCTCTATTTCCATTGATGGGGTTTAGAGTAGTCCACCCTAAATTATGCCACTTTAGCATATTGATCACTTTGAATCAAAGTTACTTAAGAAGCAGCTGGTATAAGAACATTTGACCCTCCCCTGTCCCCCTGAAGGCAGGAAGTATATCTTCCATATGAAAGGTACCCTCCCTATACCAGAAGGTAGAGAGATATTCTTATCACAAGAGAGAGAACTTAGGGATTCAAAGACTATATAGACTGACCTATTTCTTCACCAATTTACTACACAGGCCCAAATTTTTTTGTCTTGTCAATTCCTTGTGAATTTATTGTCTTTTGCCGAAAACATGCCTGCTTTGGTCACTTCTTTGAGTCTCATAATTCCATAAGCTCCCAGATTTTTTAGATTAAAATTTGTTTTTTCTTCTGTTAATTTGTCTTGTGTCAATTAAATTATTAGACTAGAACTGAGAAGGGAAGAAAGGAAAACTTCCTTCCCTACAGTTTTGATGCCCCATATGAGATCCTCCACTGGCTGGCTGCATACTACCCACCTCAGGGCTACTGCAGTTGAGAGATCCCGGGACTTTTGACAATAGCTGGCATAAGGTAGAAATTCTTACCACAAAAGCCTCTTGGATCTCTGCCTGCAAAATCTGGTGGAAGCAAGAGTGGTGAAAGTCCTTTTCTTTGTCTAAATTTAAAATAGCAGGAAAAAATACTTGTGTGAATTCGTTTCTTGCATATAATGACTTTGATAAAGATTTGTTATAAGTAGTCTTCATTTTAACTGATCCCATTCCTCCCAGAGATAGTCCTTGTTTCCTTTTGTTTCTGTCTTTTTTTTTTTTTTTTTAGATTTTACTTATTTATTTGAGAGCGTGAGGGAGAGGTAGAGCATGAGCAGGGAGGAGGGGCAGAGAAAAAGCAGACTCCTCACTGAGTAGGGAGCTGGACATGAGGCTCAATCCCAGGACCCCAGGATAATGACCTGAGCCAAAGGCAGATGCTTAACCAGCTGAGCCACCCAGGTACCCCTCTTTCATCTCTGTCTTTTGTGTAGTTTTTCATGAAGAGTTGATGAGAGAGAGAGGAAAAAAAAAAAAAAACCCTCTCTAAAGGCCTGATATATAAGAGAAGCCATTTTAGATTTCTTTCTAAATTAGCATGACTGTACATAAACTTTGTTTAAAGCAAAAGCCTGATTATGGCCCACCAAGCATACATTGTACGTCAGTTTTGTAAATGAGTAGCCTAAAGAAAAAACATCCTGTCATTCAGATATCAATCAATACTTCTACCCCCTGCATTCCTTGACATTAAACTTGTGATTCCTGCCTTTATGCTAACCTATAATCTTTTGAGCTTTTACAAGATGTAAAAAAAAAAATAAAAAATATATGTGTATAACCCTGTAAAAACTTTTTATTCTCTAGAGCACTTTTTTCCCCATGAAGAGTATGTTTCCGGGCAGCTGTCCTAACTTGGGCTCAAAAAAAACTCTCTTTTTTAACTTTTAGAGATTCTAGAAGGTTTATTCATTTTTTGACAACAGACTAGAACTCAAGCATAGTTCCTATAAGCCTGTTGGTGAGCCAGCCTCACATGTCAGTGAGTTCATAGTTCTCACTGGACCAGTGTCTGCTTAGTGAAGCTTTGCTGTGGGTCCCCTATGTAAAAAATCAGGTACAGTTTTCGTTCATCTTATTCTGTGTCCTGAGTGCTTGGTTTTGTGACCAGGATCTCTGGTCCCTATCATCCAGATGGTGCACATAATGGTATGAATCTAGTGGCCAGTTGAATATACTGGGGTTCTGAGATACAAAATCACAAATAGCATTTTCTTTGTCCAGCCATGCCAGCTCTCAGAGGAGTTTGTCATAAGAGGTTCCAGTCCATTTAGGGGCCTGTGAGAGAGAAGAGACACTGTTTTTACTACACTATACTTACTGCCTATGACAATAAAGGTCTTTGCTTTCTTAGGATAACTCTGAGAGTAAACTTTTCAGTCATGGATGCCTATCTTCTGCACCCACTTCAGGACTGCCTTTCACATTCATGGAAAAGATTTATTCTAAACCTCGGAAGTGACCTCCAAGTCTTTCCATAAAAAGACACAAAGGAATATCAGGGCTAGCCTTACAGACTCCTTTAAGAAGATGAAAAAAAAAAAGAAAGAAAGAAAGAAAGAAAAAAGAAATTGAACTTAGAACAAAAATTAAAATCCACATCCAATGTAAATTCCCTCTTTCCACCCTCTCATACATCTCATTATTCCCAACTCCCTGTCTCTGACCCTCCAGAAGATTTTTTGGATGTCTGGGCCCCTGGTCTAAATTCCCCTTTTCAAAATCTAACCCTATCACCTGAACAAATTTCCTTAGCTCCCCAAACTTCTCCAATGTTCTCAGAAAATACCTAAACACACACCTACTTGTTTTATCATCTTTTTCCTTAGAAGATTTACAGAAAACACCATGGCCTGACCTCCATGTCCAGGGTATACAGTTTATTTCTATAAATGTAAATGTCAGGAATGAATGTAGTAGAAACACCTGGGACAGGTGGTGATGATGATTGTTTTATTGCAGCTCCTCCTTCCTTCAAGTGATCAGTAATCAGGTACTACCAGTTTGGGGCCTTCCTATGCAATGTCCGTTGTGGGTATATCTTGGACCGCCACAGCAAAGAATTCATTTCCCTTGTACAACAACAGATCTTTTAAACTATAAAGCCCTTTTACTTCTACTTTCAGAAGATCATACCAAATTTAGAGGGCAATTAGAAAGATTGGTGGCCATTCACAATTCCACTCACAGAGACTGCTAAGGGTTGTTTTTCCCCTCCTATGATTATACTGTAGTTAAACAAGACAGATGGACCCCTGGAGAAAACCTCCCCTCACAAGGAAAAAACAGATGGCCAGAAATCTCCCAGACCCTCCTAAAAATGACCAGGAAATAGCTCAGGTAGAGGATGATATTCAAGGCTTGATAGGTACAATTTTAGAGGCTTTCCACACTAAAATGAATTGGTCTAAGGTTGTATTGTGCACTCAGAAAGGAGAGCATCTGAAGGTCTTTGTTGAATGCTTTATGCAAAATTTTCAAGGGATTACTACACTAAACCCAGAAGCTCCAGGGCACAGGAATCTTTTTTTTTTTTTGAAAAGAACCTTTTAATTTCCACTTGAGTAGGAAATTTCTCCCTGACATAAAGAGGCAAATATAAAATAATGTAGTTGGATGGGCCAGCCAGCCTATAAGTGCCATGATAGAAGTACTTACTCAATTATTTTTTTATTTTAATTTTTTATTGTTATGTTAATCACCATACATTACATCATTAGTTTTTGATATAGTGTTCCATGATTCATTGTTTGTGCATAACACCCAGTGCTCCATGCAGAACGTGCCCTCTTTAGTACCCATCACCAGGCTAACACATCCTCCCACCCCCCTCCCCTCTAGAACCCTCAGTTTGTTTTTCAGAGTCCTTCATCTCTCATGGTTCGTCTCCCCCTCCGATTTCACCCCTTCATTCTTCCCCTCCTGCTATCTTCTTCTTCTTTTTTTTTTTTTAACTTATATTGTATTATTTGTCTCAAAGGTACAGGTCTGTGATTCAACAGTTATGCACAAATCACAGCGCTTACCATAGCACATACCCTCCCCAGTGTCTATCACCCAGCCACCCCATCCCTCCCACCCCCACCACTATAGCAACCCTCAGTTTGTTTCCTGAAATTAAGAATTCCTCATATCAGTGAGATCATATGATACAGTCTTTCTCTGATTGACTTATTTTGCTCAGCATAACAACCTCCAGTTCCATCCACATCATTGCAAATGGCAAGATCTCATTCCTTTTGATGGCTGCATAATATTCCATTGTGTATAGATACCAGCTCTTCTTTATCCATTCATCTGTCGATGGACATCTTGGCTCTTTCCACAGTTTGGCTATTGTGGACATTGCTGCTATAAACATCGGGGTGCATGTACCCCTTCGGATCCCTACATTTGTATCTTTTTTTTTTTATACCCAGTAGTGCAATTGCTGGATCATTTGGTAGCTCTATTTTCAGCTTTTTGAGGAACCTCCATACTGTTTTCCAGAGTGGTTGCACCAGCTTGCATTCCCACCAACAGTGTAGGAGGGTTCCCCTTTCTCAGCATCCCCGCCAACATCTGTCGTTTCCTGACTTGTTAATTTTAGCCATTCTGACTGGTGTGAGGTGGTATCTCATTGAGGTTTTGATTTGGATTTCCCTGATGCTGAGCGATATTGAGCACTTTTTCATGTGTCTGTTGGCCATTTGGATGTCTTCTTTGGAAAAATGTCTGTTCATGTCTTCTGCCCATTTCTTAATTGGATCATTTGTTCTTTGGGTGTTGAGTTTGATAAGTTCTTTATAGATTTTGGATACTAGCCCTTTATCTGATATGTCATTTGCAAATATCTTCTCCCATTCTGTTGGTTGTCTTTTGGTTTTGTTGACTGTTTCCTTTGCTGTGCAAAAGCTTTTTATCTTGATGAAGACCCAATAGTTCATTTTTGCCCTTGCTTCCCTTGCCTTTGGCAATGTGTCTAGGAAGAAGTTGTTGTGGCTGAGGTCGAAGAGATTGTTGCCTGTGTTCTCCTTTAGGATTTCGATGGACTCCTGTCTCACATTGAGGTCTTTCAACCATTTGGAGTCTATTTTTGTGTGTGGTGTAAAGAAATGGTCCAGTTTCATTCTTCTGCATGTGGCTGCCCAATTTTCCCAACACCATTGGTTGAAGAGACTGTCTTTTTTCCACTGGACATTCTTTCCTACTTTGTTGAAGATGAGTTGACCATAAAGTTGAGGGTCCATTTCTGGGCTCTCTATTCTGTTCCATTGATCTATGTGTCTGTTTTGGTGCCAGTACCATACTGGCTTGATGATGACAGCTTTGTAATAGAGCTGGAAGTCCGGAATTGTGATGCCGCCAGCTTTGCTTTTCTTTTTCAACATTCCTCTGGCTATGCGGGGACTTTTCTGGTTCCATACAAATTTTAGGATTATTTGTTCCATTACTTTGAAAAAAGTGGATGGTATTTTGATGGAGATTGCATTGAATGTGTAGATTGCTCTAGGTAGCATTGACATCTTCTCAGTATTTGTTCTTCCAATCCATGAGCATGGAATGTTTTTCCATTTCTTTGTGTCTTCCTCAATTTCTTTCATGAGTATATTACAGTTTTCTGAGTACAGGTCCTTTGCCTCTTGGTTAGATTTATTCCTAGGTATCTTACGGTTTTGGGTGCAATTGAAATGGGATCGATTCCTTACTTTCTCTTTCTTCTCTCTTGTTGATGGTGTATAGGAATGTCACTGATTTCTGTGCACTGACTTTATATCCTGCCACTTTACTGAATTCCTGTATGAGTTCTAGCAGTTTAGCAGTGGAGTCTTTTAGGTTTCCCACATAAAGTATCATATCATCTGCAAAGAGTGAGAGTTTAACTTCTTCTTTGCCAATTCGGATGCCTTTTATTTCTTTTTGTTGTCTGATTGCTGCAGCTAGGACTTCCAATACTATGTTGAATAGCAGTGGTGATAGTGGACATCCCTGCCGTGTTCCTGATCTTAGGGGGAAAGCTCTCAGTTTTTCCCCATTGCAAATGATATTAGTTGTGGGATTTTCAAAGATGGCTTTTATGATATTGAGGTATGTACCCTCTCTCCCTAACTCTGAAGAGTTTTGATCAAGAAAGGATGCTGTACTTTGTCAAATGCTTTTTCTGCATCTATTGAGAGGATCATATGATTCTTGTTCTTTCTTTTGTTAATGTATTGTATCACGTTGATTGATTTGCAGATGTTGGACCAACCTTGCAGCCCAGGGATAAATCCCACTTGGTCATGGTGAATAATCCTTTTAATGTACTGTTGGATCCTATTGGCTAGTATTTTGGTGAGAATTTTTGCATCCATGTTCATCAGGGATATTGGTCTCTAATTCTCCTTTTTGATGGGGTCTTTGTCTGGTTTTGGAATGGAGATAATGCTGGCCTTGTAGAATGAGTTTGGAGGTTTTCCATCCATTTCTATTTTTTGGAACAGTTTCAGAAGAATAGATATTAACTCTTCTTAAAATGTTTGGTAGAATTCCCCTGGGAAGCCATCTGGCCCTGGACTCTTGTTTTTTGGGTACTTTTGATGACTGCTTCAATTTCCTTAGTGGTTATAGGTCTGTTCAGGTTTTCTATTTCTTCCTGGTTCAGTTTTGGTAGTTGATACATCTCTAGGAATGCATCCATTTCTTCCAGATTATCTAATTTGCTGTCATAGAGTTGCTCATAAAATGTTCTTATAACTGTTTGTATTTCTTTGGTGTTGGTTGGGATCTCTCCTCTTTCATTCATGATTTTATTTATTTGGGTCATTTCTCTTTTCTTTTTGATAAGTCTGGCCAGGGGTTTATCAATCTTGTTAATTCTTTCAAAGAACCAGCTCCTAGTTTCTTTGATCTGTTCTACTGTTCTTTTGATTTCTATTTCATCGATTTCTGCTCTGAACTTTATTATTTCTCTTCTCCTGCTGGGTTTAGGCTTTATTTGCTGTTCTTTCTCCAGCTCCTTTAGATGTAGGGTTAGGATGTATATTTGAGACCTTCCTTGTTTCTTGAGAAAGGCTTGTATTGCTATATACTTTCTTCTTAGGACTGCCTTTGCTGCATCCCAAAGATTTTGAACAGTTGTGTTTTCATTTTCATTTGTTTCCATGAATTTTTTTAATTCTTCTTTAATTTCCTGGTTGACCGATTCATTCTTTAGTAGAATGCTCTTTAGTCTCCATGTATTTGAGTTCCTTCTGACTTTTCTCTTGTGATTGAGTTCTAGTTTCAAAGCATTGTGGTCCGAAAATATGCAGGGAATGATCCCAATCTTGTGGTACTGGTTGAGAACTGATGTGTGACGTAGGATGTTATCTCTTCTGGAGAATGTTCCATGGGCGCTAGAGAAGAATGGGCATTCTGTTGCTTTGGGATGGAATGTTCTGAATGTCTGTGAAGTCCATTTGGTCCAGTGTGTCATTTAAAGTCTATTTCTTTGTTGATCTTTTGCTTAGATGATCTGTCCATTTCAGTGAGGGGGGTGTTAAAGTCACACATTATTATTGTATTGTTGTCGATGTGTTTCTTTTCTTTTCTTTTTATTCTTATGTTAATCCCCATACATTACCTCATTAGTTTTAGATGTAGTGTTCCATGATTCATTGTTTGTGCATAACACCCAGTGTTCCATGCAGAACGTGCCCTCCTCAATACCCACCACCAAGCCAACCCATCTTCCCACCCCCATCCTCCCCAGAACCCTCAGTTTGCTTTTCAGAGTCCATCGTCTCTCATGGTTCGTCTACCCCTCCGATTTCCCCTGCTTCATTCTTTCCCTCCTGCTACCTTCTTCTTCTTTTTTTTTCTTAACATATACTGCATTATTTGATTCAGAGGTACAGATCTGAGATTCAACAGTCTTGCACAATTCACAGCGCTTACAAGAGCACATACCCTCCCCAGTGTCTATCACCCAGTAACCCCATCCCTCCCACCCCACCCCCCACTCCAGCAACCCTCAGTTTCTTTCCTGCGATTAAGAATTCCTCATACCAGTGAGGTCATATGATACATGTCTTTCTCTTTTTGACTTATTTCACTCAACATAATACCCTCCACTTCCATCCACGTCATTGCAAATGGCATGATCTCATTCCCTTTGATGGCTGCATAATATTCCATTGTGTATAGATACCACCTCTTCTTTATCCATTCATCTGTCGATGGACATCTTGGCTCTTTCCACAGTTTGGCTATTGTGGACATTGCTGCTATAAACATCGGGCTGCACGTACCCTTTCGGGTCCCTACTTTTGTATCTTTGGGGTAAATCCCCAGTAGTGCAATTGCTGGATCATATGCTAGCTCTATTTTCAACTTTTTGTGGAACCTCCATACTGTTTTCCAGAGGGGCTGCACCAGCTTGCATTCCCACCAACAGTGTAGGAGGGTTCCCCTTTCTCCGCATCCCCACCAACATCTGTCGTTTCCTGACTTGTTAATTTTAGCCATTTTGACTGGTGTGAGGTGGTATCTCATGGAGGTTTTGATTTGGATTTCCCTGATGCCGAGCGATATTGAGCACTTTTTCCTGTGTCTGTTGGCCATTTGGATGTCTTCTTTGGAAAAATGTCTGTTCATGTCTTCTGCCCATTTCTTGATTGATTCTTTGTTCTTTGGGTGCTGAGTTTGATGAGTTCTTTACAGATTTTGGATACTAGCCCTTTATCTGATATGTCATTTGCAAATATCTTCTCCCATTCTGTCGGTTGTCTTTTGGCTTTGTTGACTGTTTCCTTTGCTGTGCAAAAGCTTTTTATCTTGATGAAGTCCCAATAGTTCATTTTTGCCCTTGCTTCCCTTGCCTTTGGCGATGTGTCTAGGAAGAAGTGGCTTCAGCTGAGGTCAAAGAGGTTGCTGCCTGTGTTCTCCTTTAGGATTTGGATGGACTCCTGTCTCACATTTAGGTCTTTCAACCATTTGGAGTCTATTTTTGTGTGTGGTGTAAGGAAATGGTCCAGTTTCATTCTTCTGCATGTGGCTATCCAATTTACCCAACACCATTTGTTGAAGAGACTGTCTTTTTTCCATTGGACATTCTTTCCTGCTTTGTCAAAGATGAGTTGATCATAGAGTTGAGGGTCCATTTCTGGGCTCTCTATTCTGTTCCATTGATCTATGTGTCTGTTTTGGTGCCAGTACCATACTGGCTTGATGATGACAGCTTTGTAATAGAGCTGGAAGTCCGGAATTGTGATGCCGCCAGCTTTGCTTTTCTTTTTCAACATTCCTCTGGCTATGCGGGGTCTTTTCTGGTTCCATACAAATTTTAGGATTATTTGTTCCATTTCTTTGAAAAAAGTGGATGGTATTTTGATGGGGATTGCATTGAATGTGTAGATTGTTCTAGGTAGCATTGACATCTTCACAATATTTGTTCTTCCAATCCATGAGCATGGAATGTTTTTCCATTTCTTTGTGTCTTCCTCAATTTCTTTCATGAGTATTTTATAGTTTTCTGAGTACAGATCCTTTGTCTCTTTGGTTAGATTTATTCCTAGGTATCTTATGGTTTTGGGTGCAATTGTAAATGGGATCGACTCCTTAATTTCTCTTTCTTCTGTCTTGTTGTTGGTGTATAGGAATGCCACTGATTTCTGTGCATTGATTTTATATCCTGCCACTTTCCTGAATTCCTGTATGAGTTCTAGCAGTTTTGGGGTGGAGTCTTTTGGGTTTTCCACATAAAGTATCATATCATCTGCAAAGAGTGAGAGTTTGACTTCTTCTTTGCCGATTTGGATGCCTTTTATTTCTTTTTGTTGTCTGATTACTGTGGCTAGGACTTCCAATACTATGTTGAATAGCAGTGGTGATAGTGGACATCCCTGCCGCATTCCTGACCTTAGGGGGAAAGCTCTCAGTTTTTCCCCATTGAGAATGATATTCGCTGTAGTTTTTTCATAGATGGCTTTTATGATACTGAGGCATGTACCCTCTATGCCTATACTCTGAAGAGTTTTGATCAAGAAAGGATGCTGTACTTTATCAAAAGCTTTTTCTGCATCTATTGAGAGGATCATATGAATCTTGTTCTT
The DNA here is from genome assembly GCF_029215605.1 of Mirounga angustirostris. NCBI lineage: Eukaryota > Metazoa > Chordata > Mammalia > Carnivora > Phocidae > Mirounga > Mirounga angustirostris. The sequence goes on along the minus strand of NW_026991710.1, from coordinate 161,271,847 downwards.
TCTTTTGTTAATGTATTGTATCACATTGATTGATTTGCGGATGTTGAACCAACCTTGCAGCCCAGGGATAAATCCCACTTGGTCGTGGTGAATAATCCTTTTAAAGTACTGTTGGATCCTATTGGCTACTATTTTGGTGAGAATTTTTGCATCCATGTTCATCAGGGATATTGGTCCCTAATTCTCCTTTTTGATAGGGTCTTTTTCTGGTTTTGGGATCAAGGTAATGCTGGCCTCATAAAATGAGTTTGGAAGTTTTCCTTCCATTTCTATCTTTTGGAACAGTTTCAGAAGAATAGGTATTAATTCTTCTTGAAATGTTTGGTAGAATTCCCCTGAGAAGCCATCTGGCCCTGGGCTTTTGTTTTTTGGGCGATATTTGATGACTGCTTCAATTTCCTTAGTGGTTATAGGTCTGTTCAGGTTTTCTATTTCTTCCTGGTTCAGTTTTGGTAGTTGATACATCTCTAGGAATGCATCCATTTCTTCCATGTTATCCTGTTTGCTGGCATAGAGTTGCTCATAATATGTTCTTATAATTGTTTGTATTTCTTTGGTGTTGGTTGGGATCTCTCCTCTTTCATTCATGATTTTGTTGATTTGGGTCATTTCTCTTTTCTTTTTGATAAGTCTGGCCAGGGGTTTATCAATCTTGTAAATTCTTTCAAAGAACCAGCTCCTAGTTTTGTTGATCTGTTCTACTGTTCTTTTAGTTTCTATTTTTTTGATTTCTGCTCTGATCTTTATTATTTCTCTTCTCCTGCTGCGTTTCAGCTTTATTTGCTGTTCTTTCTCCACCTCCTTTAGGTGGAGGGTTATGTTGTGTACTTGAGACTTTTCTTGTTTCTTGAGAAATGCTTGTATTGCTATATACTTTCCTCTTAGGACTGCCTTTGCTGCATCCCAAAGATTTTGAATATTTGTGTTTTCATTTTCATTGGTTTCCATGTAGTTTTTTAATTCTTCTTTAATTTCCTGGTTGACCCATTCATTCTTCAGTAGGATGCTCTTTAGCCTCCATGTATTTGAGTTCTTTCTGACTTTCCTCTTGTGATTGAGTTCTAGTTTCAAAGCACTGTGGTCTGAAAATAGGCAGGGAATGATCCCAATCTTTTGGTACCGGTTGAGACCTGATTTATGACCTAGGATGTTATCTCTTCTGGAGAATGTTCCATGGGCACTCGAGAAGAATGTGTATTCCATTGCTTTGGGATGGAATGTTCTGAATATGTCTGTGAAGTCCATTTCGTCCAGTGTGTCATTTAAAGTCTTTATTTCCTTGTTGATCTTTCGCTTAGACGATCTGTCCATTTCAGTGAGGGGGGTGTTAAAGTCCCCCACTATTATTGTATTGTTGTCAATGTGTTTCTTTGCTTTTGTTATTAATTGGCTTATATAATTGGCTGCTCCCATGTTAGGGGCATAGATATTTACAAATGTTAGATCTTCTTGTTGGATAGGCCCTTTAAGTAGGATATAATGTCCTTCCTCATCTCTTATTACAGTCTTTGGTTTAAAATCTAATTTGTCTGATATAAGGATTGCCACCCCAGCTTTCTTTTGGTTTCCATTAGCATGGTAAATGGTTTTCCATCCCCTCACTTTCAATCTGGGGGTGTTTTTGTTCTACAATGAGTCTCTTGCAGATAGCATATCGATGGGTCTTCTTCTTTAATCCAGTGTGATAGCCTGTGTCTTTTGATTGGGGCATTTAGCCCATTTACAATCAGGGTAACTATTGAAAGATAGGAATTTAGTGTCATTGTATTGCCTGTAAGGTGACTGTTACCGTATATTGTCTGTGTTCCTTTCTGGTCTAAGTTGCTTTTAGGGTCTCTCTTTGCTTAGAGGACCCCTTTCAATATTTCTTGTAGGGCTGGTTTTGTGTTTGCAAATTTCTTTACTTTTTGTTTGTCCTGGAAGCTTTTTATGTCTCCTTCAATTTTCAATGACAGCCTAGCTGGGTAGAGTATTCTTGGCTGCATATTTTTCTCATTTAGTGCTCTGAATATATCCTGCCAGTCCTTTGTGGCCTGCCCATTCTCTGTGGTTAGGTCTGTTGCCAATCTAATGTTTCTACCATTTTAGGTTACATATCTCTTCTCCTGAGCTGCTCTCAGGATTTTTTCTTTGTCTATGAGACTCGTAAGTTTTACTATTAAATGTCTGGGTGTTGACATATTTTTATTGATTTTTAGGGGGGTTCTCTGTGCTTCCTGGATTTTCATGCCTGTTTTCTTCCCCAAATTAGGGAAGTTCTCTGCTATAATTGGTCCATTATACCTTCTGCCCCTCTCTCTCTTTCTTCTTCTTCTGGGATCCCAATTATTCTAATGTTGTTTCGTCTTATGGTATCACTTATCTCTCCAATTCTGCCCTCGTGATCCATTGGTTGTTTATCTCTCTTTTTCTCAGCTTCTTTATTTTCCATCATTTGGTCTTCTATATTACTGATTCTCTCTTCTGCCTCATTTATCCTAGCAGTAGCGCCCCCATTTTTGATTGCACCTCATTAATAGCCTTTTTGACTTCTACTTGGTTAGATTTTAGCTCTTTTACTTCTCCAGAAAGGGTTTCTCTAATAACTCCCATATTTTTTTCAAGCCCAGCTAGTATCTTTAAAGGGATGATTCTGAACTCTAGATCTGACATCGTACTAATGTCCATATTGAGTAGGTCCCTGGCAGTCAGTACTACCTCTTGTTCTTTTTGTTGAGGTGATTTTTTCCGTCTTGTCATTTTGTGCAGAGGAGAATAGATTAATGTGAGAACAAAATGCTAGCAGAGTAACCACGTCCCCAGAAAATATACTCTAAACAAATCAGAAAAGATCTGAAGCAGTGGAAAAAGAAAGGGAAAGAGAGAAAAAAGAAAAAGAAAAAAAAGAAAAAGATGAAGATAAAAACATACAAAACCAAACAAAACAAAACAACAACAACAAAAAAAACAAGAATGTGATCAAATATGATCAGGCTGGTATATAGATCAGTGCCACACACTAGATTTGGGGTGTATTTTGGTCTGTTAGAAGAAAGTGCCTCCCAAAATTTTAAAGAAAGATAAACTTATATATGTACAAAAATAAGGGTTTATATGATGAAGGGATGGAATATGACTGTAAAGATGGAAATTATAAAAAATTTTATAAAAGTAACTGATAAGAAGTTGCTTGAAAAAAGAAAGAAGAGGATTTAAAAAAGAAAAAAGAAAAAAAAGGGAGAGAATGTGATCAGGCAGGGGAGTAGAAAAAACCATATACTAGAGATTTAGGGTATATTTTAATCTGTTAGAAGAAACTATCTCAAAATTTTAAAGAGAGAACAACTTATATAAATATGCCAAAAATACGGGTAACTACTATGAAGGGATAGAATATGACTCTAAAAATGAAAAATAAAAATGTTTTTTAAAAAAGGGATTGATAAGATGTTGGTTGAAAAGGGGAAAAAGAAAAATTCAAAAAAAAAAAAAAACACCAGTTAAAAAAATTAACTTTGAAAGACTAAAGGATCATGGTAAAAAAGCCATGAATTCTATGTGCAGTATTCCCGTAGCGCTGGAGTTCTGCCGTTCTCATTGATCGGTAAACTTGGTCTTGGCTGGCTGTTCTCACTGATCTTCTGGGGGGGGGGGGCTGTTGCCGTGGTTCCCAAATGTCTTTGCCGGAGGTGGATTTGCCCTGCCCTTGCAGGTCCAGGTTAAGTCATCTGCTTGGGTTTGCTCTCTGTAGCTTTTGTTCCCTGCGAATTTTCCGTACAGCTTTGGAGGCAGAGAGTGAAAATGGTGGCCTCCCAATCTCCGCCCCGGAGGAGCCGAGAGTTCAGGGCGCCGCTCCTCAGTGAGCCCCCAGAGAAAAGCCGTCAGTCACTCCCGTCTCCCCGGTCTCTGGCCGCACTCCGTGCTCACCCGGCCTGTGACCGTGCGTTTCTATCTCTGGCACTCGACCCCGGGTGGAGTCTCCAAACCCAGCAGATCCCTGAGGTGCGCTCCTGCGTGGCTCCTCCCAGGGGAGGAAGGTGAGTCTGTGCAGATCTGCCACTTTTTGGGTCCTTGCTGGAGGAGCAGTGGCCCGACTGTGCCGCGAATCACGGTTTATGGCAACCCCGAGCTGAGAGCCCGCGCCTGGGCTCCGCCTCTGCAGCCGTCTTCCCTGCTCCGATACCTGGGAGTTCTGCCACACTCAGGCACCCCCGGTCTTTCTGTGACCCCGAGGCTCCTGAGACCACACTGTCCTGGAGGGTTCCACCCCCCACTTAGCCACCGGAGTGACGTCCCTCAGTGGAGCAGACTTTTAAAAGTTCTGATTTTGTGCTCCGTGGTTCTATCACTTGCCAGAAGGGGCCAACGGAGGCCCCTCCCCCGCCGTCTATCCTCCCGAATATCGCCTTGGATTCACTTCTCTGCATGTCCTACCTTCCAGAAAGTGGTTGCTTTTCTGATGAGAGAGTTGTTGCTATTCTTTTCTTTGATCTCCTGTTGATTTTGTAGGTGTTCAGAATGATTTGATCCCTATCCAGCTGAATTCCTGAGAGGAGACGAAATCCAGGTCTCCTACTCCTCCACCATCTTGCTCCGCCCCCTCTTTGCTTTTCTTATTAATTGGCTTATATAATTGGCTGCTGTTAGGGGCATAGATATTTACAATTGTTAGATCTTGTTCGATAGACCCTTTAAGTATGATGTACCATCCTTCCTCATCTCTTATTATCCACTTTGGTTTAAAATCTAATTTGTCTGATATAAGGATTGCCACTCCAGCTTTCTTTTGGTGTCCATTAGCATCATAAATGGTTTTTCACCCCCCTCACTTTCAATCTGGGGGTGTCTTTGGGTCTAAAATGACCCTCTTGTAGACAGCATATGGATGGGTCTTGTTTTTTTATCCAATCTGATAGCCTGTGTCTTTTGATTGGGGCATTTAGCCCATTTACATTCTGGGTAACTATTGAAAGATATTAATTCAGTGCCATTGTATTGCATGTAAGGTGACTGTTACTGTATATTGTCTGTGTATCTTTCTGGTTTATGTTGCTTTTAGGGTCTCTCTTTGCTTAGAGGACCCCTTTCAAGATTTCTTGTAGGGCTGGTTTTGTGTTTGCCAATTCCTTTAGTTTTTGTTTGTCCTGGAAGCTTTTTATGTCTCCTTCAATTTTCAATGACAGCCTATCTGGATATAGTATTCTTGGCTGCATATTTTTCTCATTTAGTGCTCTGCATATATCCTGCCAGTCCTTTCTGACCTGCCAAGTCTCTGTGGATAGGTCTGTTGCCAATCTGATGTTCCTACCATTGTAGGTTACAGATCTCTTCTCCCGAGGTGCTTTCAGGATTTTCTCTTTGTCTCTGAGACTCATAAATTTTACTATTAGGGGTCTAGGTGTTGACCTATTTTTATTGATTTTGAGAGGGGTTCTCTGTGCCTCCTGGATTTTGATGCCTGTTTTCTTCCCCAAATTAGGGAAGTTCTCTGCTATAATTTGCTCCACTATACCTTCTGCCCCACTCTCTCTTTCTTCTTCTTCTGGGATCCCAATTATTCTAATATTGTTTTGTCTTATGGTATCACTTATCTCTCGAATTCTGCCCTCATGATCCAGTAGTTGTTTAACTCTTTTTCTCTGCTTTTTTATTTTCTATCATTTGGTCTTCTATATCACTAATTCCCTCTTCTGCCTCATTTATCCTAGCACTTAGAGCCTCCTTTTTTGATTGTACCTCATTAATAGCCTTTTTGATTTTGACTTGGTTAGATTTTAGTTCTTTTATTTCTCCAGAAATGGTTTCTCTAATATCTTCCCTGCATTTTAAAACCCAGCTAGTATCCTTAAAATCGTCATTCTGAACTCTAGTTCTGACATCTTACTAATGTCCGTATTGATTAGGTCCCTGGCAGTCACTACCGCCTCTTGTTCCTTTTTTTGAGGTGATTTTTTCCATCTTATCATTTTGTCCAGAGTAGACTAGATGAATGAGAGAATAAAATGCTAACAGGGTAACAACAACCCCAGAAAAATATACACTGAACAAATCAGAAGAGACCTGAAACCGGGGGAAAAGAAAGGGAAAGAAAAAAGAAAAAAAAGGAAAAAGATAAAAGAAAAAATGTGATCAAATATGATCAGGCTGGTGCATAGATCAGTGCCACACATTAGATTTTGGGCATATTTTGGTCTGTTAGAAGAAAGTGCCTCCCAAAATTTTAAAGAAAGAAAAACATATATGTACAAAAATAAGGGTAAATACAATGAAGGGATGGAATATGACTGTACAAATGAAAATTATAAAAGATTTTTTAAAAGGAATTGATAAGAAGTTGGTTGAAAAAAGAAAGAAGAGGAATTAAAAAAAAGGGAGAAGATGTGATGAGGCAGGAGACTAGAATCAATCCATACACTAGAGATTTAGGGTATATTTTGGTCTGTTAGAAGAAACTGTATCCCAAATTTAAAAAAGATAACAACTTATATATATACACCAAAAATATGGTTAACTTCTATGAAGGGATAGAATATGACTCTAAAAATGAAAAATAAAAAAGATTTTTAAAAAAGGGATTGATAAGATGTTGGTTGCAAAAGGGAAAAGAAAAATTCAAAAGAAAAAAAGAAAAAGAGAAAAAAAGAAAATTAAAAAAATTAACTTTGAAAGACTAAAGAATCAGGGGGAAAAAAGCCATCAATTCTATTTGCTGTATTCCCCTAGCACTGGAGTTCTGCCATTCTCATTGATCGGTAAACTTGGTCTTGGCTGGCTGTTCTTGCTGATCTCCTGGGGTAGGGGCCTGTTTGCCATGGTCCTCAAATGTCTTTGCCGGAGGCGGAATTGCCCCACCCTTGCACGTCCGGGCTAAGTCATCTGCTTGGGTTTGCTCTCAGGAGCTTTTGTTCCCTGCAAGCTTTCTGTATAGATTTGGAGGATGAGAGTGAAAATATCATCCCCCCAATCTCCATCCCGGAGGAGCCAAGAACTCGGAGCCCCACTCCTCCATGTGCCCCCAGAGAAAAGCATGCAATCACTCTTTTCTCCCTGGTCTCCAGCTGCACTCTGTGCTCACCTGGCCTGTGACTGAGCATTTCTATCTCTGGCAAAGGCCCCTGTTTGGAGTCTCTAAACCCAGGAGATTCCTTTGTGCACTCCTGTGCCACTCCTTCTGGGGGAGGAAAGGGAGTCTCCCCAGATCTGCTGCTTGTTGAGTCCCTGCTGGAAGAGCAGTGGCCTGACTGTGCCGCATATCATGGTTTATGGCAACCCCGAGCTGAGAGCCCGCTCCTTGGCTTCATGTGTGCAGCTGGCTTCTCTGCTCCAATATCTGGGAGCTCTGCTGCACTCAGGCACCCCTGGTCTTTCTGTGACCCCGACGGTCCTGAGACCACACTGTCCCAGTGAGGGTTCCACCCCCCACTAGCTACTGAATCGAGTCCTTCAGAGGAGCAGATTTCTAAAAGTTCCAATTTTGTGCTCCGCTGCTCTATCACTTGCCAGTAGCAGCTGACGGAGGCCCCCTCCCCCGCCATCTATCTTCCCAAATATTGCCTTGGATTCACTTCTCTGCACATCCTACCTTCCAGAAAGTGGTCACTTTTCTGTTCAGAGAGTTGCTGCTATTCTTTTCTTCGATCTCCTATTGAGTTCGCAGGTATTCAGAATGATTTGATCCATATCTCGCTGAATTCCTGGGACCAGATGAAATTTAGGTCTCCTACTCCTCTGCCATCTTGCTCCTCCCCCTCCAGTTTTATCTTTTAACAGTGGCAAAACCAAAATGACATAGCTGAGCTCAAAAACCAGACAAACATTTCTAGGAGTTGGAAGTTGAGTAGTTAACAGGGCTATAAGGACTGGGCTGGAAATAGGTATCGTGGCCAGAATTGACATTCTGCCAGGAAAAGATGACTGAAAACAAGTCCTATTTGAGCAGAAAAGGTTGGGGTGAGGGGAGAGGGGCACTACACTGAGCCAAGCTTGTAGCTAGAAGTGAAAGGCTGTGATGTCTGATTGCTGTTGCTAGGACTTCTAGTACTATGTTGAACAATAGTGGCAAGAGTGGGCATCCTTGATGTGTTCCTGATCTTAAGGGAAAGGCTCTCAACTTTTCCCCATTGAGGATGATATTTGCTGTGGGTTTATCATAGATGGATTTTATGAACTTGAGGAATGTTCCCTCTATCCCTATTCTCTGAAGAGTTTCAATTAGGAAAGAATGCTGTATTTTGTCAAATGCCTTTTCTGCATCAATTGAGAGGACCATATGGTTCTTCTCTCTCCTCTTATTAATGTGTTCTATCACATTAATTGATTTGTGAATGTTGAACCATCCTTGCATCCCAGAGATAAATCCCACTTTGTTGTGGTGGATGATCATTTTAATGTATTGTTAGATCCTATTAGCTAGGATTTTGTTGAGAATTTTGGAATCCATATTCATCAGGGATATTGGTCTGAAATTCTCATTTTTGATGGGGTCTTTGCCTGGTTTGGGGATTAAGGTAATGCTGGCCTCATAGAATGAGTCTGGAAGCTTTCCTCCTGTTTCTATTTTGTGAAACAGCTTCAGGAGAATAGGTATTATTTCTTCTTTGAATGTTTGGTAGAATTCCCCAGGGAATCCATTAGGCCCTGGACTCTTTTTTTTGGAGCTCTTTGATCACTGTTTCAATCTCGTTACTGGTTATTGGCCTATTCAGGTTGTCAATTTCTTCCTGTTTCAGTCTTGGCAGTTTATAGGTTTCCTGGAAGGCATCCATTTCTTCCACATTGTTCAATTTATTGGCATATAGTTGTTGATAATAATTTCTAATAATTGTTTCTATTTCCTTGGTGTTAGTCGTGATCTCTCCCCTTTCATTCACAATTTTATTAATTTAGATACTTTTTCTTTTCTTTTGGATAAGTCTGGCCAGTGGCTTATCGATCTTATTAAGAACCAGCTTCTATTTCTCTTGATCTTATCTACTGTGTTTCTGGTTTCTAATTCATTGATTTCTGCTCTAATCTTAATTATTTCTCTTCTGATGCATGTCTTAGGCATCCTTTGTTGCTTTTTCTCTAGTTCTTTAGGGTGTAAAGTTAGTTGATGAATTCGGGATTTTTCTATTTTTTTGAGTGAGGCTTGGATGGCTATGTATTTCCCCCTTAGGACCACCTTTGCAGTATCCCATAGGTTTTGGACCAATGTGTTTTCATCCTCATTGGTTTCCATGAATTGTTTAAGTTCTTCTTTGAGTTCCTGGTTGACCCAAACATTCTTGAGCAGAGTGGTCTTTAGCTTCCAAGTGTTTGAATTTCTTCCAAATTTTTTCTTGTGATTGAGTTCCAGTTTTAAAGCATTATGGTCTGTGAATATGCAGGGAATAATCTCAATCTTTTGGTACCGGTTGAGACCTGAGAAAGTTCTGGAGAAAGTTCCATGTGTGCTCGAGAAGAATGAGTTCTGGAGAAAGTTCTGGAGAAAGTTCCATGTGTGCTCGAGAAGAATGAGTATTCTGTTGTTTCAGGGTGGAATGTTCTGTATATATCTATGAGGTCTATCTGGTCTAGTGTGTCATTCAAAGCTCTTGTTTCTTTGTTGAAATTCTGCTTAGATGGTCTGTCTATTACTGAGAGTGGAATATTCAGGTCTCCTACAATTAACGTATTATCATATGACTATTTTGGTAAACAGTTGGCTTATGTAGATGGCTGCTCCCATGTTGGGGGCATAGATATTTATAATTGTTAGATCTTCTTGTTGGATAGACCCTTTAAGAATGATATAGTGTTCTTCTGTGTCTCTAACTACAGTCTTTAGTTTAAAATCTAATTTGTCTCATAGAAGAATTGCTATTCCAGCTTTCTTTTGAGGTCTGTTGGCATGGAAGATGGATCTCCATCCCTTCACATTCAGTCTGGATGTATCTTTAGGTTCAAAATGAGTCTCTTGTAGACAGCATATGGATGGGTCCTGTCTTTTTATCCAAACTGCAACCCTGTGCCATTTTATGGGAGCATTTAGACCATTCACGTTGAGAGTGATTATTGAAAGATATGAATTTATTGTCATCATGTTGCCTGTGAAGTCTTTGTTTCTATAGGTAGTCCCTGTAAATTTCTCTTCTATATCACTCTTGGGGTCTTTCTCCTTTTATAGAACTCTCTTTAATATTTCTTGCAGGGCTGGCTTAGTGGTCACATATTCTTTCAGTTTCTGCCAGTCTTAGAAGCTCTGCATCTCTCCATCCATTCTAAATGACAGCCTTGCCGGATAAAGTATTCTTGGCTGCATGTTCTTCTCATTTAGTACCCTGAGTATATCTTGCCAGCCCTTTCTGGCTTGCCAGGTCTCTGCGGATAGGTCTGACATTATTCTGATGTTCCTCCCTCTGTACTTAAGGAAACTCTTCCCCCTAAGTGTCCTTGGTTCTAAGATTTGTGAGTTTTATTATTACATGCCAGGGTATTGGCCTGTTTTCCTTGATCTTGGGAGGGGTCCTCTCTGCCTCTAGGAAACGAGTGTTTGTTTCATTCCCCAGATTAGGGAAGTTCTCAGCCATCATTTGCTCAAATATATCTTCTTGTCCTCTCTCTCTCCCCACCCCCTCAGGGATCCCAATAATTCTGATATTGGAACATTTCATGATGTCACTTATTTCTCTGATTCTGTTTTCATGGATTTTGAGTTGTTTCTCCTTGTCCTCCTCTTTATCCTTCTTTTCTATCATTTGGTCTTCTATATCACTAATTCATTCTTCTGCCTCGCTTACCCTACCTGTTAGATTATCTAGATTAGACTGGATCTCATTGATAGCATTTTTAAGTTCTGTGAGTTCAGCTTTAATTTCTGCCCTTAGAGACTCTATGTTGCCAATAATCAATTTCTCCATTCTAGCTATTGTCTTCACAACTGCTACCCTGAATTCCATTTCTGACATCTTGGTTTTATCTGTATCCATTTGTCAATCTGTGGCAGAAGTTACAGTCTCTGAGTCTTTCCTATTTTGGGGGTTCCTCCTCCTAGTCATTATGTTGAGGGATGGTTGAGTCCAAATTATGGACCACAACCCAAGCAAGATGCATCTGTTTTATAGGGACCTTTGGGTTGCCTGCCTCTTGTTCTCCCAGCCTGTCTTCTGGGGAAGAGGCCTGCCTTGATGTTACTCAGGTAACCCTGTTTGGGCAGAGTTGCCCTGCCCCCTGTGGGGGGGATGGGCTCAGTGAAAACCGGTTTTTTGGAGCTTTTGTTCTCTGACAGCTTTCCCTGGTAGCTTTCTGCATCTCTTCCGAGAGTCAGAGCAGAAGAGATCATTTCCAACCCTCTGCCTCAGAAAAGAGAGATCACAATCATTCTTCAGTGAGCTCTCCAGGCCACACTATCTCTGTTTCTGTCTGTGCTGCTATAAACGGCAGTGTCCTGATTTGTGTGCCCCTCAACAGGGCTCCCAGTCCTCACCTCCAGGTCGGGGCACAGGGGCACGTCTCTGACCTTTGTGCTTCTAAAACCACCCGCTGTCCCCAGTTCCCATGCAAGGCCCTGCCACTTCAGGTTTCAGTCTGAGGGGACTGTCCTAAAGTCCTTTCTCTGCTGCTACTGGTCTGCGAGTCTGTGCCCTGTTCCCAGTGTGGGAGGCTGTCACTCACCAGTGCTGTAGGATCCCCATGTCTCCCTCCCCCTTCCATTTATCTTTGGTTATGTGCTTGTAGAATCACAGCTCCCTGCTTCATACCTTGAAACCAACCGCCTGCAATATTCTGTTTGTAGAGTTCCAGATATATCTTCTTACATCTCAGACTGATTTCGTGGGTGTTCAGAGTGGTCTGGTGGACATCCAGCTCAATTCCGGGGACCGGTTAGAATAGGGTCCCCTACTCGTCTGCCACCTTTTTCTCCCCCACCTTTCATTCTCAATTATAATGTCTCAGATCCTATTAAATATCTTTTTCTGGATAGAAATACAAATTGGTAATTACCACTTTAAAAATAAATTTTTTTAAAGATTTTATTTAGAGAGAGAAAGAGAGCAAGAGAGCACAAGCAGGGAGAGTGGAAGAGAGAGAGGGAGAAGCTCCCTGCTCAGCAGGGAGACTGATGTGGGGCTTAATCCTAGAACCGTAGGATCATGACCTGAGTCTAACAGAGATGTTTAACCTGATGAGCCATCCAGGCACCCTGGCAATTACCACTTCTTAAAAAACAATTTTATGCTTTCACTTTTTCACACTGCAATATCTCCAAAATCTGAAAGCATTCCAGAATTTCTTTTGGAGAACAGACACTTGTGATGCAAATTGTCCCTGACAGATCTTAAGAATCAAAACTAGAATAAATGTCAGAGGTGCAAAGAACTTCGTGAAGACAGGTTAAGAAATGCTGTATCACCCACGCTCTAATTGGCACCGGGACCAACATGAAGTGAAAAAATATGGAACATCAGCTTCTGAATTGAAAGAGATAAAGACATTCTAAGAACATGTTAGTCCTTGACTTTTTTACATGTATAGAGTAATATATAATAAAAATTGACATCTATGGGGTACCTGGGTGGCTCAGTCATTAAGTGTCTGCCTTCAGCTCAGGTCATGATCTCAGGGTCATGGGATGGAGTCCCACATAGGGCTCCCTGCTCGGCAGGAAGCCTGCTTCTCCCTCTACCACTCCCCCTGCTTGTGTTCCTGCTCTCGTTATCTCTCTCTCTCAAATAAATAAACAAAATCTTTTTTAAAAAATTGACATCTAAGTCAAAGAGTTCTTTTTTGATAAACATAAAATAAAAATTATTTGTGATAACAAAGCATAATAACAAGATTTAATTGGCAGTTTTATTTTCTTTAATTGGTACACAGAATGCCATAAAATTATACCCTCTAGTCAGTAACATCCTGGATTTCATAAAATATGATACATTGCTTTTATTTAATTCATAGTTCCTGACTAGGGATTTGTTCTGTGACACCACCTTTGATATTCCCATTATAAATCCAGGGCAGGAATGAGCTCCAAATTATCATTAAAAGATCTTGCTTGGAGGTCTAGAAGGCCAAATGGAAGCAGCCACAAACTTGTTAGACAGAAAGAGGTAAGCCCAAATTTACTTGGAGCAAAAGAGAGAAGAAAAACGTCTCCTACTCAAAATGAGCCTGTCACTCAACATCCCAAAACTCATGACATTTAATAAAATAGACAACAGACACAAAAATCAGAAAAGGAATTCTCTCCAGTAGGAATTCTGTTTGTAGAGCAATATGGAAAATACTTAAAAGTAAAGATGTTTGTGATGTTCGAAGAGATAAGTGAAGATGCAAGTTGCATTAAAAATAAGCAATTATATTTAAAGGCAGCAGCTAAAAAAAGAATGATATAATAAAAAATCATAGAGCAAAAAAAGAGAGAGAGAGAGAGAAGCAAACCAAGAAAGAGACGTAACTATAGAGAACAAATTGATGGTTACCAGAGGCGAGGTGGGTGGGAGAATGAGTGAAATAGGTGATGGGGCTTAAGGAGTGCACTTGTGATGAGCACCAGGTATTACATGGAAGTGTTGAATCACTAAACTGTATACCTTAAACTAATATTACACTGTATGTTAACTAACTGGAATTTAAATAAAAACAAAAACAATTTAAAAAAATTTTTGCAGTATGTTTTCTCATTATTTTATTTTTTAAAATGTTTTTATTTAAATAGAGTTAGCTAGCATACAGTATTATATTAGTTTCAGGTATACAATATAGTGATTCAACACTTCCATATATCACCTGCTGCTCATCATGATAAGTTCACTTCTTAATCCCCATCACCTATTTATTCCATCTCCCTAGGCCCCTCCTCTCTAGTAACCATCATTTTTTGAAATTTATAATTAAGATTCTGTTACTTGATTTTCTCTCCCTCCCTCTCTTTTTTCCCCCTTTGCTTGTTTGTTTCTTAAATTACACATTTGAGGAAAATCACATGGTATTTGCCTTTCTCTGACTGACTTATTTTGCTTAGCATAATGCTCTGTAGATTTATCCATGTCATTGCAAATGGCAAGATTGCATTCTTTTTTATGGCTGGATAATATTCCATTGCATGTATGTACCACATCTTCTTTTTCCATTCACCAATTGATGGATACTGGGGCTGCTGCCTTTACTTGGCTATTGTTAAGTAATGCTGCTATAAACATAGGGGTATATGTATCCCTTTGAATTAGTGTTTTTGTATTCTTTGGATAAATACCCAGTAGATCAATTGCTGGGTTGTAGGTTTGTTCTATTTTTAACACATTGAGAAACTCCATATAGTTTTCCAGAGTGGCTGCACCAGTTTGCATTCCTACCAACAGTATAAGAGAGTTCCCCTTTCTCCACATCCTCACCAACGCCTGTTGTTTCCTGTGTTGTTAATTTTAGCCATGTTGACTGGTGTGCAATGATATCTCGTTGTAGTTTTGATTTGTATTTCCATGATGGTAAGTGATGATGAACATCTTTTCATGTGTCTATTGGCCATCTAGACATCTTCTTTGGAGAAATGTCTGTTTATGTCTTCTGTCCATTTATTAATTGGATTATTTGTTTTGGGTGTTGAGTTTTATTGAATACTGACCCTTTATTGGATATGTCATTTGCAAATATCTTCTCCCATTCAGTAGATTGCCTTTTAGTTTGGTTGATTGTATCCTCTCTTGCTTTTTATTTTAATGTAGTTGCATTAGTTTATTTTTGCTTTTGTTTCCCTTGCCTCAGGAGATATATCTAGAAAAAAGTTGCTACTTTGATGATGTCAAAGAAATTACTGCCAATGTTCTTGTCTAGGATTTTGATGGTTTCCTGTCTCACATTTAGGTGTTTCACCATCCATTTTGAGTTTATTTCTGTGTATGGTGTAAGAAAGTGGTCAGTTTCATTCTTTTGCATGTTGTTGTCCAGTTTTCTCAACACCATTTATCAAAGAGGCTGTCCTTTTCCCATTGAAGATTCTTTCCTGTGTTGTTGAAGATTAATTGACTATATTCTAGGTCATTCACTTCTGGGTTTTCTAATCTGTTCCACTGATCTATGTGTCTATTTTCATGTCCATACCATACTGTTTTGATTATTATGGTTTTGTAATATAACTTGAAGTCTGGAATTGTGATGCCTCCAGCTGGGTTTTCTTTTTCAAAATTGTTTTCCCTATTAAGGTTCTTTTGTGGTTCCATACAAATTTTAGGATTGTTTGTTCTAGTTCTGAGAAAAATGCTGTTGGTATTTTGATAGGGATTGCTTTAAATGTGTGGATTGCTTTGGTTAGTATAGACATTTTAACTATATTTGTTCTTCCAATCCATGAGCATGGAATGTCTTTCCATTTCTTTGTGTCATCTTCAATTTCTTTCATTAGTGTTTTATAGTTTTCAGAGTACAGGTTTTTCTCCTCTTTGGTTCAGTTTATTCCTAATATCTTATTATTTTTGGTGCAATTGTAAATGGAAATGTTTTCTTAATTTCTCTTTCTGCTGTTTTATTATTAGTGTATAGAAATGCAACAGATTTCTGCACATTGATTTTGTATCCCGCAACTTTACTGAGTTCATATATCAGTTTTAGCAGTTTTTTGGTGGAGTCTTTGGGTTTTCTAGACATAGTATCATGTCATCAGCAAACAGTGAAAGTTCTGCTTCTTCCTTACCAATTTGGATGCATTTTATCTCTTTTTGTTGTCCAATAAATGTGGCTAGGACTCTAAATACTATGTTAAATAAAAGTGGTGAGACTGGACATCCTTGTTTTGTTTCTGACCTTAGGGGAAAATCTCTCAGTTTTTCCCCATTGAATATGATGTTCATTGTCGGTTTTTCATCTATGGCCTTTATTATGTTGAGGTATGTTCCCTCTAAACCTACTTTGTTGAGGTTTTTTTTTTTTTTTTTATGAGTGGTTGTTGTACTTTGTCAAATGCTTTCATCTATTGAAATGATCATATGATTCCTACCTTTTCTTTTATTAATGTGATGTATCACATTGATTAATTTGTGAATATTGAACCACCTTTACAAACCAGGAATAAATTGCACTTGACAGTGGTGAATGATTTTTAAAAATTTATTGTTAAATTCAGTTTGCTAGTATTTTGTTGAGGATTTTTGACTGTATGTTCATCAGAGATATTGGCCTGTAGTTCTCTTTTCTTGTGGTGTCTTTATCTGGTTTTAGTATCAGGGTAATGCTGGCCTCATAGACTGAATTTGGAAGTTTTCCTTCCTTTTCTAGTTTTTAGAGACTTTTGAGAAGAATAGGAATTAATTCTTCTTTAAATGTTTGGTAGAATTTGCCTGTGAAGCCATCTGGTCCTAGACTTTTTTGTTGTTGTTTTTGGGAGTTTTTTGATTACTGATTCAATTTCTTTACTGGTTATCAGTGTGTGCAAAGTTTATATTTCTTCCTGCTTTGGTTTTTGGAGGTTATATTTCTAGGAATTTATCCATTTCTTCCAGGTTGCCCAATTTGTTGGCATATAGTTCTTCATAATCATCTTTTATAATTGTATTTCTGTAGTTTTGGTTGTTATTTCTCTTCTTTCATTTGTCATTTTATTTCCTTGAGTCTTTTTTTTTTTTCTTGATGAGTCTGGCTAGAGGCTTATCAATTTTATTGATTTTTTTCAAAGAACCAGCCCCTGGTTTCATTGATGTGTTCTATTGTTTTTTTATGGGTTTTGTTTGTTTGTTTTTTAGTTTCTATATCATTTATTTCTGCTCTAATCTATATCATTTCTTTCTGTTGGTTTTAGGTTTTGTTTATTCTTCTTTTTCTATCTCCTTTAGGTATAAGTTTAAGTTGTTTGAGATTTTTCTTGCTTCTTGAGGTAGGCCTGTATTGCTATATACTTCCCTCGTAGAACTGCTTTTGCTGCATCCCAAAGGTTTTGGACCATTGCATTTTCATTTTTGTTTCTATGTAATTTTTTATTGTTTTATTTCTGGCTGACCCATTCATTGTTTAGTAGCATATTATTTAATCTTCATGTATTTGTGGTCTTTCCAGATTTTTTCCTTTAGTTGGCTTCTAGTTTCATAGGTTTGTGGTCAGAAAAGATGCAAGGTATGACTTCAATCTTTTTTAATTTGTTGAGGCTGTTTTGTGGCCTAATATGTGATCTGTTCTGGAGATGTCCCATTTGCACCTGAAAAGAATGTGTATTCTGCTCTCCTCGAATGGAATATTCTGAATATATCTGTTAAATCCATCTGTTTCAGTGTGTCATTCAAAGTCATTGTTTCTTTGTTGATATTCGGTTTAGATGATCTGTCTATTGATGTAAATGGGGTGGTAAAGTCCCCTACTATTATATTAATTCCTTTATATTTGTTATTAATTGATTTATATATTTGGGTGCTCCCATGTTGTGTGCATAAATATTTATAATTGTTATATCTTCTTGTTGGATTGTCCCCTTTATTATTATATAGTGTCCTTTATCTCTTGTAAGAGTCTTTATTTTAAAATCTATTTTGTCTTATATAAGTATTACTACTCAGTTTTTTTTTTCATCTATTTGCATGATAGATATTTCTCCATCCCCTCACTTTCAATTTGTGTGTGTCTTTAGGTCTAAAATGAGTCTCTTATAGACATCTTATAGATAGTCCTTGTCTTTTTTTTTAAAAATCCATTCTGTCACCCTATGTGTTTTGATTGGAGTGTTTAGTTCATTTACATTCAAATTATTGAGAGAGATGTATACAACTGTCTTCTTTTGTCTTGCTGCTTTTAAGGTTTTTTCTTTTCCAGGGATGCCTGGGTGGGGTTTAGTCAGTTAAGTGTCTGCCTTCAGCTCAGGTCATGATCCCAGGGTCCTGGGATTGAGTTCCACATCAGGCTCCCTGCTCAGTGGGGTGTCTGCTTCTCCCTCAGCCTGTGGCTCCTTCTGCTTGTGCTCTCTGTCTGTCTCTCTCTGACAAATAAATAAAATAAGAAAAAAGATTTTTCTTTATCACTATATTTTGCCATTTTAATTACCATGTATCTTGGTGTGGATCTGCTTTTGTTAATTTTGTTGAAGGTTTTCTGTGCCTCCTGGATCTGGATATCTGTTTCCTTCCCCAGATTAGGGAAGTTTCAGCTATTATTTCTTCAAATAGATTTTCTACTCCTTTACTTTCTCTTCTTCTTCTGGGACTCCTATAACACTAATGTTTTTACCTTTGATGGGGCAACTGAGTTCCCTAAGTCTATTCTCATTTGCATAATTCTTTTTTCTCTCTTTTGTTTAGCTTGATTATTTTCCATTACTCCTTCTCCTAGGTTACTAATTCATTCCTGTGCTTTTTCCACCCTATTGTTTGTTCCATCAGGTGTGTTTCTCATTTCATTTATTGAGCTCTTTTATCTCTGCTGCTATTCCTTATCTCTGTGTTAAGGGTCTCACTCATGTTATCCACTCTTTTCTCAAGTTCAGTGAGTATCCTTATTATCATTGAATTAAATTCACTATCAGCCATGTTACTTATGTCTGTTTTGCTTAGATATTTGGATGTGGCCTCATCCTGTTCTTTCATTTGGGATAAATTTCTCTGTCTCCTCATTTTATCTTCCTCTCTGTGTCTGTTTCTCTGTTAAGAAAGTCAGCTATGTCTTCTGCTCTTAAAAGTATTGACTTTATGAAGAGGAGTTCCTGGAGTGCCCTGCCTGCAGTAAACCCTTGTTCACCAGATCCTGGCACTTCAGGAAAGTATCCTTCAGGAAAATGTATGTTTTTTATGCCCTGCTTTTTTTGTCTGAGTCACTTTTCCTTTTAGTGTAATTGTCTGCAAAGATTCTCTGCCTGTTGTGGGCTCTATTTGTTGTTTGTGTTGTTAGTGGGCTCCAGGGAGGCCAGCTCTGAGGGGGTGTGTTCACTGGGTAACTTGGGAGTTGGGCAACAGTGTTAGCAAAATTTGTGCTGGGCCACTAGTCTTATGCAGCACTGTGGTGCTGTGGACTGTGCACAGGGATAGCCAGGGGTACAAGGTTGGGTGCAGAAATGGCTGGGCTCTGCTAGGTGAGAAATGGTGGCTGGGCACTGCACAGAGGCTGGGTGCAGTGTGACAGCTGGGTGCAACATGCCATGGCAGCAGTGCATTTGGTGGCTGGGCATGGCACGTGGAGGCAGCTATGCACCTGGTGGCTGGGCACCATGTGTACACAGCTTTACTAAAATTTGCTCTGAGCCCAGAGATGGAGCTAGCAGGCTTGGAGTGGGTGAGTCCTCAGGAGAACTTGTGGGTGTGGCATGCAGCTTGCAGGTTAGGTAGCAAGTGTGTGTACAATCCTGCCTCCTGCAGATGGCCCTTTGTTTATACTAGGGGGCAGGGGAGGAAAATGGTGCCTGCGATCTTCCTTGTTTTTGG
Organism: Mirounga angustirostris; assembly: GCF_029215605.1. Classification (NCBI taxonomy): domain Eukaryota; kingdom Metazoa; phylum Chordata; class Mammalia; order Carnivora; family Phocidae; genus Mirounga; species Mirounga angustirostris. The sequence continues at coordinate 161,252,519 of NW_026991710.1, read as the reverse complement.
AGAAGTCCCCTAACATATTCTGTAATCACTATGAGCAAATCTGTTTCCCACTTGCCCCCAGCATTGTAAAAAACTGCCATTTTTATGTTGTCTATCTGTGCAGGCTGCTGTCTCTTTAAGGGTGGCAACCCAGCTATCACTCACCCTCCCCTCTAGCCCAATGTTGAGTCAGCCCACTTTTAAAACTCCAGGCTCCAAGTCTCACTGGTTATACAAACTCAAAGAATTCAGCGTCTCTGGTTTTCAAAGCCGTGCTTCATGGGGATTAGTCTTCCCCATGTGAGCTCCCTGGTGTGAAGACCTGTTTCTCTGTGTGCACAGCTCCTTCCCTCCTACAGGCAGCCACCCTTTAACTTTCTGACTGTACTAACCTTTCAGATGAAGCTTCTTCTCTATATTTAATTGTGGACTGTTTTCTGTCAGTCTTTTGATTTCTCTGGTTTATTGACTTGGATGTGAGTGATATCTAGTTGTAAATGTGGGATGGGGTGAGATTAGGGTCCTCCTACTCTTCCATGTTCCCTAAATTTTTTGAAATAAATTTAGATATTAATAGAACAATATCAATAAAAGTTAGTATTTATTGAGCTTTACCATGTATGCTAAGAACTATTTTAAGTGTTCTACATGTATTGGCTCTCCCAATATTCATAATTACTACAAAGTAAGTACTATTATCTACATTTTACAGATAAGGAAAATGAACTCCAGAGAAGCTAGTAATTTGTTTAATCCCACTTAGCTAATGAATGGTAGAAGTGGAATTGAACCTAGACAGATTGGAAGCAGAACCCTAGCACTTAAACACTCCTTAATTCTGCATAAATCTTGAATGGACTGTTGAAAAGAGAATTTTTAAATTGGAAGATTAGCGATCTGAAATAAATTTAAACAGAATTTAACACAAAATTCACAAAGATATAAACAAAGAAATAGCAGGTATAAGACATACAGTATAAATAGAGAGGGCCCAACATTTGTCTTTAAATAGCTCTGGAAGAACAATATAAAAAAATGTTTAAATTGGGGAGCCTGGGTGGCTCAGTTGGTTAAGCGGCTGCCTTCAGCTCAGTTCATGATCTCAGGGTCCTGGGATCAAGCCCCTGCTCAGTGGGGAGGTTGCTTCTTCTTCTCCCTCTGCCACTCCCCCTGCTTGTGCTCTTTCTCACTCTCTCTCTGTCAAATAAATAAATAAAATCTTTAAAAATTGGTTAAATCAAAAGACCATATTTGGAGAAATCATTGAGAAGAATTTGCCAAAATTAAATGAAGATATAAATCTTGAATGGACTGCTAAAGAGAGAATTTTTGAATTGGAAAATTAGAGAAATGAAAGAAATTAAAACAAAACTTAACAATGTGGCAGAAACAAAGGACATGTCACCCATGAAGAATTGGACATAGAACATACTTCTCACCAGCTACAATAGATGACAATGGAGTAATATTTTAAAGTGTTGAAGGAATATAATATTCAACAGGATTTTATGCTCAGTAAATATGACGGACAAGAGAATTAATCAGCCATAGATCCTTACTAACATATCTACAAAATATCAGCCAGAAAAAAGTGAACCCAGGTACAAGAAACAATAGTAACACAAATTGACAACAAATGACAATTTAATTAACTACTGAATAAAAGAATGTTTTATTTTAGGCTAAAATTAACAACACAAGAAACAATAGGTATTGGCAAAGATGTGGAGAAAGGGGAACCTTCTTACACCATTGGTGGGAATGCAAACTGGTGCAGCCGCTCTGGAAAACAGTATGGAGTTTCCTCGAAAAGTAAAAAATAGAACTACCCTATAATCCAGCAATTACACTACTAGGTATTTACCCAAAGAATACAAAATATTAATTCAAAGGGATGCATAGACCCTGATGTTTATAGCAACATTATCTACAATAGTCAAATTATGGAAAGAGCCGAAATGTCCATCAACTGATGAATGGATAAGGAATAGTATACATGTACAATGGAATATTATTCAGCCACAAAGAAGAATGAAATCTTGCCATTTGCAAAGATGTGGATGGGCTAGAGAGTATTATGCTAAGCAAAATAAATCAGTCAGAGAAAGACAAATACAGTATTAGTTCACTCATATGTAGAAATTAAGAAACACAATGAATGTGGTGGGGGGCGGGGAGAGGCAAACCAAGAAACAGACTCTTAACTATAGAAAACAAGCTGATGGTTACCAAAGGTGGGGTGGATGGATTAAATAGGTGATGGGGATTAAGGAGTGCACCCAGGGTTGTATGGAAGTGTTGAATCACTAAATTGTACACCTGAAACTAATATTACACATATTTTAACTAACTAGAATTTGAATAAAAACTTAAAAATGTTTTATTTTTTAAAAAATGAGTAGAAATAAAAGCAGGTAATGAAAATCAGATGGGAGCCCCATGTCAGGCACCTTGCTTCACTGGGAGTCTGGTTCTCTCTCACCCTCTGACCATCCCCCCTGCTCATAAATGAAAAATGTTTTAAAAAAAATCAGATGAGGAGGGGCACCGGGGTGGCTCATTCAGTTAAGTGTCTGCCTTTGGCTCAGGTCATGATCAGGTCCAGGGATTCAGCCCCACATTTGGCTCCCAGCTCAGCAGGAAGTCTGCTTCTCCTTCTAGCTCTCCCCCTCCCCCTGCTTGTGCACTCTCTCTCTAATAAATAAAATCTTTAAAAAATTTCAGATGGGGAAGTATTCTAACGGTAAAGTGCTCCAAGTTCCTTGCTATAGTCAGCTTTATATTTTGTTAGAACGATAATAGCAGAACATTTGTATATTATAAATTTAAGCATAGCCCCTGTAGTGGGCTGAAAATGTCTTCTAAGATGTCTATGTCCTAATTCTTGAAATTTATGAAAATTGTCTTATATGGCAAAGACTTTGCAAATGTGATTAAGTTAAAGATCTTGAGATGAGGAGTTTATCCTGGATTATCTGTCTGTGCTCTAAAGACAATCACAAGTGTCTTTATAAGAGAGAGGCAGAGGGAGATTTGATGACAAACTGAAGAGAAGGCAATGAAGGCAATGGAGGCAGAGATTGGAGTGCTATGGCCACAAATGAGGGAATTCTGGCAGCCACCAGAAGTTGAAAGAGGCAAGGAAGGGATTCCGTTAGAACCTCTGTAGAGAGCTCAACCCTGCTTGCAACTTGGTTTCAGACTTCTGGATTTTAGAACTGTGAAAGAGTAAATTTCTGTCGTTTTAAGCCACAAAATTTGTAGTGATTTGCTACAACAGCCACAAGAAACAAATATAAATACTAAATTAAAAGTAATAAAAACCAAAATATCTTTCCCTAGTTTTAAAACAAAAGAGGTAAAAAGAAGCCCATGCACAATAGCAGCAACAATTACAATGTGCCAATGAATAATGCTGGCAGATACACAGATATGGAAGACCTCAACTGAGAAAATTTCAAAATATTATTAATTGCATTCTAGGATGGGAGGAGGAGGGACAGAAGAAAATGAAGGAAATAAAGTCAGGTCTTGAGAATATCTGTAAGGTTTTAAAACTTTCAAAAAACATCTGAAGAAAATATGGCAAAATGTTGAGTCCTTTAAATTCAGTTGTGGGTGTTATTCTCTGTTCTTGTTTTTATATTTGAAATATTTTACAATAAAAACTAAAAAATAAAATACCATGAGTCTCTATTATATAAAATGGAAAGAGAGTTCAAAAGATAGGGTTGTGTCTTCCTGCTTGATTTTTTTTTTTAATGAAATCTTGGAAGCTGTTGACAGAAATAGCTTAGCATGAGCTTGATATAATCAAGGGCACTGAGATCTGGACAATGACCATGATGGAGTTTGGCAAAGATGGAACCAATAATCCCCAAGTATGAGGGAAGGTGGATATGCTCAACCTGAGGTATCATGTGTTCCTCTCTGTTTAGAAGAGATTCCAAAGCATGACTCAAACAATCGCAACAATTGTTTTCCTTGTTTGTTTGCTTTTTATTTTTTTCTTGTCATAAATCATTTTATTGATTAAACCAAAATCAATGATTATAAAAATTATACTTCATCATTTGACCCCAAAGTGCAAGTGTGAAAACAAGTCCATATATACCAATACATGAAATAGCATAAAATAAGAAAATATTTTTCTTATTTATTTATTATTTTATTTTTTAAATTTAATTTAACTTTATTATGTTAGTCACCATACAGTACATCATTAGTTTTTGATGTAGTGTTCCATGATTCATTGTTTGCATATAATACCCAGTGCTCCACGCAATATGTGCCCTCTTTAATACCCATTACCGGGCTAACCCATCCCCCCAAACCCCTCCACTCTAAAACCCTCAGTTTGTTTGTCAGAGTCCATAGTCTCTCATGGTTCATCTCCTGCTCCAATTTCCCCCTTTCATTTTTCCCTTCCTTCTAATTTGCTTGCTTTTTAAAAATTGCATTTATTTTTCAGATAACTTAGAGGAGATAAAGATATTACCTGAACTATAGTAACAGCCAGTTATGTGAGGATGAAAAATCCAACTCTAAATCAATTAGAGGTTGCATGACATGGAGGGAAAATCTGAACCAGAGTCAGGAAATCTGGTTCCAAATCTCAGTCTACAGCTAACCAACTGTGAGGCATCTACAGTTTGTATCACCTATAAGTTGGGAAAATAAAAACAACCTCTAAGTTCAGTTTTTACATTATCATGCTATAGCTGCTTTTCAGTGTTTTTGTGTTTTTTCATACATGTTGTTCAAGCATCAACTGTAACCATTAGAGTTTCAGCTGAGAAGTTGGCTTCCCAGCTACAAATTGCCTTTCTCAGCCTCCTTTATGTCTAGATGTAGGATCTGGCCAATGGGTGCAAGTGGAAGTTTCTAGGTCTGATCCTTTAAAAAGAGAAATTACATGTACTTTACTCTCTCTTTCCCCTTCCTACAAGCTGAAATTCAATTCTGATGCTAGTAAGGCAGCTTCGACTTTGTGAGGAACAAATACTTGAGGATGACAATGCTAGAATAACAGGATAAAAGGAACTTGGGTCCCTGGATGTCTTTATGGAGCAGAACCACTCTCCCATAATGGCAGACTTCACCTTTGGACTTTTATGTGAAAGAAAAAATAAAATCCATCTTGTTTAGTTGTAGCTTAACCAGTGCTTGGATTAATGCAGTGATTAAAAAGGAGCTTCAGATTTTAATAGAAGTCCCAGAGGAGATGGGAACTTATATCAAGGGTCTGTGACTACTAGTATTACAAGAACAAATACTAGTTTGAATCTAAATATGAGAAAATGATAGAAAAAAATCCACATAGAAAGACATTCTGCAAAACAAATGACTGGATTCTTAAAAATTGACAGTGTTATAAAAGACAAAAAGAGGTTGTGGTATTAGATTTGAAAAGTCTAAAGAACCATGACAAGTATATGTAATCTGTGATCCTTGATTAGAACCTAAATCAAAAATAGAACAAAATTATACAGAATTATACATAATTTTTAAAAAGTTCTGAAGACCTCTACCCAGAGAAGAAAACATCTGAATAAGTGTTAGAAAGAGAACCCAAGGAAATGATTCGGTTAATGAGCTGAATTCATTTATTCATGTATTGAGTCTTCACTAAAGGAAATAACAACTTAGCGCATGGCTATGGTAGAGACCACTAATGGGGGGCGCCTGGGTGGCTCAGTTGGTTAAGAGACCACTAATGGCCCCTGAGTGCTATATATATATATACATACATATATGTTTTTATACAGCTGTGGAAATTAGAATATAAAATGCATATTGGATAATAAAATAGTGTTACATTTCTTGAGTATTGCAGTTGTATTGGGTTTATAGGAGAATACAGAAAAAAATGCTGGACTATTTAGGGGTAAAGTGTTTAATGTCTGCAACTTATTTCCAAATGGTTCAGTAAAGTAATAATAATAGTAGTAGTGGTAGTAGTAATTTTTGTGTATGGCCAAATATTAACAATTCATGAATCTAGCTGAATGTAGGTGAAGAGTATATTGATGTTCTTTGTACTGTTCTTACAATATTTCTGTAGATTTGAAATTGTTAAAAGTAAAATGTTGGGGAAAAACTATAGTAGAAAATACACATGGATATCTTTTAAATTTTAAGGTAGAAAAACATTTCTAAATGATACATATAAAAATTGATCATATAAGAAAATATTTATATATTTAACTATATTAAAATTAGAGTTTTATTTATTGAATGAAACCCTAATTCTATTTATTATATTTTTGTTAGCTGCCTAACTCTCCTCATTAGAAATGTAGACTTTGTGAAAGCAAGAATTTTTGTATATTTTGTTCACTGGTTTATTTCTAGTTCCTACAACAGTGTTAGCACATAGTGGAAACTCCATAAATATATGGTGATGAATTACTGAAGGAATAAATTAATGAGTTTTATAATTAAATTCTAATATTAATTAGTAATCCTTTTAACTAAATTATAAAGCACTGTGGCTCACCAGGTGTGGCTAACATCTGGTTTTGGTCAACAATTCTAGAACTCTGACTTGATTATGTCATTTAATCCTGAAAATTGTGCTGATGACAGACTGCCTGGGTTCAAATTCTGATGCTCTCACTAACTATAGAACAGTGATCACAGACAAGTCATATAAATTCACTAAGTCCCACTTTCTTTATCTTTAAAATTGGTGGGAATAATTGTACTACTTCCTAGGGCAGTTGTGAGTAGTAAATAAAATCATACATATAAAACAAAGTGTTGGGGGAGGAGCAAGACGGCAGAGGAGTAGGTGACCTAAATTTCATCTGGTCCCAGGAATTCAGCTAGATAGGGATCAAACCATTCTGAACACCAATGAACTCAACAGGAGATTGAAGAAAAGAATAGCAACAACTCTCTGAACAGAAAAGCAACCAATTTCTGGAAGGTGGGACATGTGGAGAAGCGAATCTGAGGCAATATTCAGGAAGACAGATGGCGGGGGGAGGAGGCCTCTGTTAGCCGCTACTGGCAAGTGATAGAGTAGCAGAGCACAAAATCAGAACTTTTAGAAGTTGGCTCTGCTGAGGGATGACACTCCAGTGGCTGAGCAGGGGGTGGAACACTCACTGGGACACTGTGGTCTCAGGACCGTCGGGGTCACAGAAAGACCGGGGGTGCCTGAGTACAGCAGAGCTCCCAGGTATCAGAGCAGGAAGCCAGCTTCAGAGACGGAGCTGAGGAGTGGGCTCTCAGCTCGGGGTTGCCATAAACCATGATATGCGGCACAGTGAGGCCACTGCTCTTCCAGCAGGGACACAACAAGCAGCAGATCTGGGGAGACTCCCCTTCCTCCCCTGGGAGGAGCAGCACAGGAGTCCACCACAGGAATCTGCTGCTTTTGGAGATTCCAGATGGGGCCATGTGCCAGAGATAGAAACAGGTCCGGGTGAGCATGGAGTGCGGCCAGAGACCAGGGAGATGGGAATGATTGACTGCTTTTCTCTGGGGACACACTGAGGAGTCGGGCCCTGAGTTCTCGGCTCCTCTGGGGTGGAGATTGGGAGGCCGCCATTTTCACTCTTGTCCTCCAAAGTTGTACGGACAACTTGCAGGGAACAAAAGCTACAGAGAACAAAACCGAGCAGATTACTTAACCCAGACACGCCAAGGGTAGGGCAATTCCGACTCCGGCAAAGACATCTGAGAACCACTGTGACAGGCCCCTCCCCCAGAAGATCAGCAAAAACAGCCAGCCAAGACCAAGTTTACCGACCAATGAGAAGGCAGAACTCCAGCACTACAGGAATACTGCACATAGAATTCATGGCTTTTTTCCCATAATTCTTTGCTCTTTCAAAGTTAATTTTTTTAACTTTTTCTTTTTTTTTTGAATTTTTCTTTTTCCCTTTTTCAACCAACATCTTATCAATCCCTTTTTTAAAAAATCTTTTTTATTTTTCATTTTTAGAGTCATATTCTAACCCTTCATAGTAGTTAACTTTATTTTTGGTGTATATAAATAAGTTGTTCTCTCTTTAAAATTTTGGGATACAGTTTCTTCTACCAGACCAAAATATACCCTAAATCTCTGGTCTCCTGCCTGGTCACATTCTCTCTCTCATTTTTTTTTTTTTAAATCTTCTTCTTTCTTTTTTCAACCAACTTCTTATCAATTCCTTTTATAAAATCTTTTATAATTTTCATTTTTACAGTCATATTCCATCCCTTCATTGTATTTACCCTTATTTTTGTACATATATAAGTTTTTCTTTCTTTAAAATTTTGGGAGGCACTTTCTTCTAACAGACCAAAATACGCCCAAAATTTAGTATGTGGCACTGATCTATGCACCAGCCTGATCATATCTGATCATATTCTTTTCTTTTATCTTTTTCTTTTTTTTTCTTTTTTCTTTCTTTCCCTTTCTTTTTCCCCAGTTTCAGGTCTCTTCTGATTTGTTTAGTGTGTATTTCTCTGGGGTTGTTGTTACCCTGTTAGCATTTCATTCTCTCATTCATCTATTCTCCTCTGGACAAAATGACAAGATGGAAAAATCACCTCAACAAAAAGAACAAGCGGCAGTACTGACTGCTAGGGACCTAATCAATATGGACATTAGTAAGATGTTGAAACTAGAGTAGAGAATGATGATTTTAAAGATACTAGCTGGGCTTGAAGAAAGAATGAAAGATATCAAAGAAACCCTTTCTGGAGAAATAAAAGAACTAAAATTTAACCAAGTTGAAATCAAAAAGGCTCTTAATGAGGTGCAATCAAAAATGGAGGCTCTAAGTAGTAGGATAAATGAGACAGAAGAGAGAATTAGTGATATAGGAGAGCAAATGATGGAAAATAAAGAAGCTGAGAAAAAGAGTTAAACAACTACTGGATCATGAGGGCAGAGTTCGAGAGATAAGTGATACCATAAGACAAAACAATATTAGAATAATTGGGATCCCAGAAGAAGAAGAAAGAGAGAGTGGGGCAGAAGGTATAGTGGAGCAAATTATAGCAGAGAACTTCCCTAATTTGGGGAAAGAAACAGGCATCAAAATCCAGGAGGCAGAGAGAACCCCTCTCAAAATCAATAAAAATAGGTCAACACCCAGACGCCTAATAGTAAAACTTATGAGTCTCAGAGAGAAAGAGAAAATCCTGAAAGCAGCTCGGGACAAGAGATCTGTAACCTACAATGGTAGAAACTTTAGATTGGCAAGAGACCTATCCACAGAGACCTGGCAGGCCAGAAAGGACTGGCATGATATATTCAGAGCACTAAATGAGAAAAATATGCAGCCAAGAATACTACATCCAGCTAGGTTATCATTGAAAATAGAAGGAGAAATAAAAAGCTTCCAGGACAAACAAAAACTAAAGGAATTTGCAAACATGAAACCAGCCCTACAAGAAATATTGGAAGGGGTCCTCTATTCAATGAGAGAGCCTAAAAGTAACATAGACCAGAAAGGAACACAGACAATATACAGTAACAGTCATCTTACAGGCAATACAATGGCACTAAATTCATACCTTCCAATAGTTACCCTGAATGTAAATGGGCTAAATGCCCCAATCAAAAGACACAGGCTATCAGATTGGATAAAAAAAAAAGACCCATCAATATGCTCTCTGCAAGAGACTCATTTTAGACCCAAAGACACCTCCAGATTGAAAGTGAGGGGGGTGGAAAACCATTTATGATGCTAATGGACACCAAAAGAAAGCTGGGGTGGCAATCCTTATATCAGACAAATTGGATTTTATACCAAAGAGTATAATAAGAGATGAAGAAGGACACTATATCATACTTAAAGGATCTATCCAACAAGAAGATCTAACAATTGTAAATATCTATACCCCTAACATGGGAGCAGCCAATTATATAAGGCAATTAATAACAAAAGCAAAGAAACACATTGACAACAATACAATAATAGCGGGGGACTTTAACACCCCCCTCACTGAAATGGACAGATCATCTAAGCAAAAGATCAACAAGGAAATAAAGACTTTAAATGACACACTGGACCAAATGGACTTCACAGATGTATTCAGAACATTCCATCCCAAAGCAACAGAATACACATTCTTCTCGAGTGCCCATGGAACATTCTCCAGAATAGATCACATCCTAGGCCACGCATCAGGTCTCAACCAGTACCAAAAGATTGGGATCATTCCCTGCATATTTTCAGACCACAGTGCTTTGAAACTAGAACTCAATCCCAAGAGGAAAGTCGGAAAGAACTCAAATACATGGAGGCTAAAGAGCATCCTACTAAAGAATGAATGGGTCAACCAGGAAATTAAAGAATTTTAAAAATTCATGGAAACAAATGAAAATGAAAACACAACTGTTCAAAATCTTTGGGATGCAGCAAAGGCAGTCCTAAGAGGAAAGTATATAACAATACAAGCCTTTCTCACGAAACAAGAAAGGTCTCAAATACACAACCTAACCCTACACCCAAAGGAACTGGAACAAAAACAGCAAAAAAAGCCTAAACCCAGCAGGAGGAAAGAAATAATAAAGATCAGAGCAGAAATCAATGAAATAGAAACTAAAAGAACAGTAGAACAGATCAACGAAACAAGAAGCTGGTTCTTTGAAAGAATTTACAAGATTGATAAACCCCTGGCCAGACTTATCAAAAAGAAAAGAGAAATGACCCAAATAAATAAAATTATGAATGAAAGAGGAGAGATCCCAACCAACACCAAGGAAATACAAACAATTATAAGAACATATTATGAGCAACTATATGCCTGCAAATTAGATAACCTGGAAGAAATGGATGCATTCCTAGAGATGTATCAACTACCAAAACTAAACCAGGAAGAAATAGAAAACCTGAACAGACCTATAACCACTAAGGAAATTGAAGCAGTAATCAAAAGTCTCCCAACAAACAAGAGTCCAGGGCCAGATGGCTTCCCAGGGGAATTCTACCAAACATTTCAAGAAGAATTAATACGTATTCTTCTGAAACTGTTCCAAAAATTAGAAGTGGAAGGAAAACTTCCAAACTTGCTTTATGAGGCCAGCATTACCTGATCCCAAAACCAGACAAAGACCCCATCAAGAAGGAGAATTACAGACCAATATCCTTGATGAACATGGATGCAAAAATTCTCACCAAAATACTAGCCAATAGGATCCAACAGTACATTAAAAGGATTATTCACCATGACCAAGTGGAATTTATCCCTGGGTTGCAAGGTTGGTTCAACATCTGCAAATCAATCAATGTGATAGAATACATTAATAAAAGAAAGAACAAGAACCATATGATCCTCTCAATAGATGCAGAAAAAACATTTGACAAACTACAGCATCCTTTCTTGACCAAAAGTCTTCAGAGTATAGGCATAGAGGGTACATACATCAATATCATAAAAGCCATCTATGAAAAACCCACAGCTAATATCATTTGCAATGGGGAAAAACTGAGAACTTTCCCCCTAAGGTCAGGAACGCGGCAGGGATGTCCACTATCACCACTGCTATTCAACATAGTACTAGAAATCCTAGCCGCAGCAATCAGACAACAAAAAGAAATAAAAGGCATCCGAATTGGCAAAGAAGAAGTCAAACTCTCACTCTTTGCAGATGATATGATATCTTATGTGGAAAACCCAAAAGACCCCACTGCAAAACTGCTAGAACTCATACAGGAATTCAGTAAAGTGGCAGGATATAAAGTCAATGCACAGAAATCAGTGGCATTCCTATACACCAACAACAAGACAGAAGAAAGAGAAAGTAAGGAGTTGATCCCATTTACAATTGCACCCAAAACCATAAGATACCTAGGAATACATCTAACCAAAGAGACAAAGGATCTGTACTCAGAAAACTGTAATACACTCATGAAAGAAATGAGGAAGACACAAAGAAATGGAAAAACGTTCCATGCTCATGAATTGGAAGAACAAATATTGTGAAGATGTCAATGCTACCTAGAGCAGTCTACACATTCAATGCAATCTCCATCAAAATACCATCCACTTTTTTCAAAGTAATGGAACAAATAATCCTAAAATTTGTATGGAACCAGAAAAGACCTCAAATAGCCAGAGGAATGTTGAAAAAGAAAAGCAAAGCTGGCGGCATCACAATTCCGGACTTCCAGCTCTATTACAAAGCTGTCATCATCAAGCCAGTATGGTACTGGCACCAAAACAGACACATAGATCAATGGAACAGAATAGAGAGCCCAGAAATGGACCCTCAACTTTATGGTCAACTCATCTTCAACAAAGCAGGAAAGAATGTCCAATGGAAAAAAGATAGTCTCTTCAACCAATGGTGTTGGGAAAATTGGGCAGCCACATGCAGAAGAATGAAACTGGACCATTTCTTTACACCACACACAAAAATAGACTCCAAGTGGTTGAAAGAGCTCAATGTGAGACAGGAGTCCATCGAAATTCTAAAGGAGAACACAGGCAGCAACCTCTTCGACCTCAGCCACAACAACTTCTTCCTAGACACATCGCCAAAGGCAAGGGAAGCAAGGGCAAAAATGAACTATTGGGACTTCATCAAGATAAAAAGCTTTTGCAAAGCAAAGGAAACAGTCAACAAAACCAAAAGACAACCGACAGAATGGGAGAAGATATTTGCAAATGACATATCAGATAAAGGGCTAGTATCCAAAATCTATAAAGAACTTATCAAACTCAACACCCAAAGAACAAATGATCCAATTAAGAAATGGGCAGAAGACATGAACAGACATTTTTCCAAAGAAGACATCCAAATGGCCAACAGACACATGAAAAAGTGCTCAATATCGCTCAGCATCAGGGAAATCCAAATCAAAACCTCAATGAGATACCACCTCACACCAGTCAGAATGGCTAAAATTAACAAGTCAGGAAATGACAGATGTTGGCGGGGATGCGGAGAAAGGGGAACCCTCCTACACTGTTGGTGGGAATGCAAGCTGGTGCAACCACTCTGGAAACCAGTATGGAGGTTCCTCAAAAAGCTGAAAATAGAGCTACCATACCAACCAGCAATTGCACTACCAGGTATTTATCCCAAAGATACAAATGTAGGGATCCGAAGGGGTATGTGCACCCCGATGTTTATAGCAGCAATGTCCACAATAGCCAAACTGTGGAAAGAGCCAAGATGTCCATTGATAGATGAATGGATAAAGAAGAAATGGTATATATACACAATGGACTATTATGCAGCCATCAAAAGGAATGAAATCTTGCCATTTGCAATGACGTGGATGGAACTAGAGGGTATTTTGCTGAGCGAAATAAGTAAATCAGAGAAAGACTTGTATCATATGACCTCACTGATATGAGGAATTCTTAATCTCAGGAAACAAACTGAAGGTTGCTGGAGTGGTGGGGGTGGGAGGGATGGGCTGGCTGGGTGATAGACATTGGGGAGGGTATGTGCTATGGTGAGCTCTGTGAATTGTGTAAGACTGTTGAATCATAGACCTGTACCTCTGAAACAAATAATACGTTATATGTTAAAAAAAAAAAAGGAAAGAAGATAGTAGGAAGGGGAAAATGAAGGGGGGGAAATCGGAAGGGGTGATGAACCATGAGAGACTATGGACTCTGAGAAACAAACTGAGGGTTCCAGAGGGGAGGTGGGTGGGGGGATGGGTTAGCCTTGTGACGGCTATTAAAGAGGGCACGTACTGTATGGAGCACTGGGTGTTATAGGCAAACAATGAATCATGGAACACTACATCAAAAACTAATGATGTAGTGTATGGTGATTAACATAACATCATAAAAACAAAAAACAAAAAACAAAGTGTTGGATTCATACCAATACTCTGCTGATGTGAGCTGCTAAACTTATGTGGCTTACAGAGTTTGATCTGGCCCTTTCCCCCCTCCACCATTATCCATACTGCTCTTACTTTATGTTTTATGCTCTAGTCACTGTGAACCTCTTTTCCGTGAATATTCATGCTCTTATTCACCTGTATGCCTTTGTATATACTACAGCAATGGCATAGAACAACTTTCCCCTAGGTTTTTTGTTTGTTTGTTTTAATTACTACCATTGTGAATATCATATCTCAGAAATCTTTCCCTTGGAGAGGAGACCTTCTCTACACCCCACCTTCATTTTAGTTTAGGTGCCCTCCTATGTGATCACAGAGGTCTGCCGTGACCAAACACTATTGAATAAGGGCTCAATATTTGTTAAATTAATGAATTGAAGCACCATTCCCAACATGACATGACTAGACAGCTTTCTAAATGCACTGACCTGGCACAAAAGTGCTCTATGGAGAAGTTTAAAAACTAGCAGTGACTAAGAGTTGCTAAGGAGTGCTTTCTTTCCTTCTCATCCTTATAACATTCTCTGTGCTACTACTGATCCTTTTTTTTAAAAGATTTTATTTATTTATTTGAGACAGAATGAGAGACAGAGAGCATGAGAGGGAGGAGGGTCAGAGGGAGAAGCAGACTCCCTGCCGAGCAGGGAGCCCGATGCGGGACTCAATCCCAGGACTCCAGGATCATGACCTGAGCTGAAGGCAGTCGCTTAACCAACTGAGCCACCCAGGCGCCCACTACTGATTCTTTTTTATCAATGATCTGTCTTACCCAAAGTAGAGGGAACCATTAAATCACTCCTTGACCAATCCCCAGGCATAGGCCTTATTCCCTGGTTTGGAGAAATGTACATTTTTTTCATGACTCAAGGCAGGCCTTCTTGAAAAAAGAGAGCATAGTAAAACTTTCCTGCCCACTCAGAGCAGGTACTCCCAGCTCTGGGATTTGTACTGTTGGGAAGTTAACAACTGCCCAACATACACCACTGTTTTGTTCTCTTGTGACTCACAGAGTCTGACACCTGGACTGATTATATTCTATTGATATAAAGTATCAATATACATTGCATGAAGAGGTGAGGCAGGATCTGCCTTCTATCATTGTAACCTTGATAAGAAGTAGCTTTGAATATGATTGCTTGCCCAGAAGTAGAAAAATGTTGGCAAGACAAAGTGTTTCCCTCTGGCCATTCCATTCCATCCACTGCCTTCTGACTTGATTCTTATTCCCTGTATCATTAACACATTGTCCTCTCATGTTTGAGGTCAGCTGGTGTCATCTCTGTCCAGCTTGCTTTCCAGGGCAGACATCCAAGCTTCAAGGACTCACAGTCTGTACTCAGACCATCTTAAAGGCATCTGAGGTGGGACACACAGGTTCCCTTGGAACTGAGCTCTGCTGACTTTGAAAGGTCTGCAAATCAGAAAGATATGAACTTGTCTTCTCACAGGGAGTTTGTGAGAGTAAGCCATAATAACTGTTAGCCCCATAAACTGAACACAGTATCAAAGACAAATGTGTTGTAGAAGAGAATATGCATGTTAGAGGAGAATGAAGCTGCTGTAATCCAAAAATTGACTAAAATGCCACATTGTATTATCTATTCTATTATCGTAATTATTTCATTAGGATTTGTGGAGTCAGAAAATTCTTACATTTGGTTCATTTCATGAAACAACTCATGAACTACAACTGTATGCCAGTAATATGCAATGTGCTGTAGGAGATTAAAAAAAAACAAAACAAAACCTGGTCCTGTGTTTGAGAAAAACAGTGACCAGTTACTCTAGTCACAATCCTGCCTTTATTATCCCCTTGGCAAAAACTTGCATATTTTTTTTCTCCTTTTACCTAAAGTTTATCTATTTCTTAAATAAATTTAGTTTCCCATGTCTTGGATCTTTCTATACAGCTATTTTAAGACTTTCTTGAGGTACAGTCTAGAACTATGTACACAGTCTTCCTGCTTTAGACAAAACATAAATTTCCATAAGATGAAGTCACATTTTCTGCTTATTTTTCACTGCTTATAGGTGGTATCCACCTAGGTTGATGCTTCTTGACTTTAGGAGTACTTTGGAATGATTTCTTTAAGGATGTCCATATCCATTTCTTGGGTGACGAACTATTGGATACAGCTTAACAGCTTCCAAATCTGGTTTACATTACTTATGCTTAAATGTGATAGGGTATATTTACACATAACCACACCTAAACTCCTTGCCATTTTTCTAACAACTTAAAGAAACCTTCACCTTGGTAGTTTATCATACTGTCTACTTAAATTTTCAGTAGCTCAATAATAATTCTGCTCTTTGTTGAATGTCCTTTTGAAAGACTTTTTGAAGAGAACGTTCCATGATGAGAAACTAAAATCAAGAAACATGGGACAAAAAGAGGAAAAGGGGTTCAGGAACCGGACCAAATTAAAATTGTGCACCTCTGCCACTTTGTACATGAACTTGGCCGAACCACTGAATCCCTCTGAGATTTGGTTTCCCTAGCAGCAAAAGTGAGGTATTAATATTTACTGCAGAGATGTGTGAAGATTAGGAATAATGCCCATAAGGAATCTAGAAAGTGCCTGTACCACAACCTAATAAAACTTCCTGCAATAATGGAAATTCCCTATGCTGCCCTGTCTTATATAGTAGCTATTAGTCATATGTGGCTACTAAGTATTTTCAATGTAGCTAGTCTGACTTGAGGGACTGAATTTTTCATTTTTAATTTAATTAAATTTAAATTTAAATAGTCCCATGCTGATACTGTTTTAGAAATCACAGGTCTAGACTATGATAGGTCCTCAGTAAATGAGTCATTGAGATAATTATTAATGGGAAATTTGGATTTTCTGAAAAATGGCCTAACCTGGAGAAGAACAACAACAAAACAGCTCCAACAAACCGATGAAAATTCTCATTGCAGTTTTCTGTTATTTTCTTTGAGAACTTATGTCATATTAAATTAAGAACATCTAAATATTGCCTTCTAGATGCCTATGGCCTCACATCTCTAAGTCCCTTCCCTAGTCCTGAGAACAGCAAGACTTTCTTTCCTCCTCACTACTGACATGGCTACCTCTGCTACTATTATGTCCAGTAAAGAAGAGTCCTCCTGAAATCCTTTATTGAGAATCCTGTACCGCTGATGCTGCAACCCTCAAGTTACCAACGACATTCTAAAAGCCCCTAAAAAGAGTGTGCATTCTTTAGGTATTTGAGATCAGCTTCATTTAGAAGCTTATGAAAAAAAATCTCTAAGTTTATTAAATACCATACTCTTACACATTTGTTCACCTTGTTATCACAACACAAACAAGCTTTAAGATTATTCAGTTCAGCCAAGAAATACTGCTGGAAGTAATTTTATCACACTCACATTTCTCAATAGAAACTCTATACCACTTTCTAAAATTACCAACTATTCTGGGCCAGGTGACCTTGGACACCTCAAGGTCTTAGTAACTTTGGCTTCAATAGTTCCAACCTCTCCAAACTCATGTGAGTCCAGCCCTGAAGAGATAGTACTAATTATGATAATTCTTTTGTTTATGATTTAGAGACTTGATCTTATAGTCTGGATAAATAGGGTTGATTCTGAAATATAGCAGTTGAAGCAGAGTAAACTAGAGATTAGTTGCATGCTTTATAAACCAGACCTAAAGGAACTGTGAGAAATAAATTTCTGTTGTTGATAAGGCACCCACTTTGTAGTAGCTAATTTTAGCAACCTGAGCTGACCCAGATAGGCATGTACAACTACCTAAAGTTGTATACCCTTCCCTTCAGAAGTTTTTAATACCTTGTAGGGCCCAGGGAGGGGAGAAAAGATAAATATAAATGTAATCCAATGCTAAGTTACACTGAGAAATAAGAAATGAGTTACATATGAGAAAATGCAATAATCCAACGAGGTATTTGGTAAAGAGAGAGAGCAGTGTAGCTGAAAAGACATCATGAGAAAGGACCTCAGCTGGGCCTTGAATGATTAATCAATGAATTGGAGAGAGGGTAAGGTAAATTAGGTGACAGCATGAGGGAAGTCAAAGAAACAGGAATGAAGAGGAATTGAGTCTAACCGAAGTGAAGGG
Source organism: Mirounga angustirostris (assembly GCF_029215605.1). Classification (NCBI taxonomy): domain Eukaryota; kingdom Metazoa; phylum Chordata; class Mammalia; order Carnivora; family Phocidae; genus Mirounga; species Mirounga angustirostris. The sequence continues at coordinate 161,234,635 of NW_026991710.1, read as the reverse complement.
TAAGTGTTAATTAAGTACTGAATAAAAATTTGTTTTTACCACGTTTGCTAATTTCTTAAGTGAAACAGAAGTCAGATTGGAACTGTTTTCTAAATCTACCTGCAATTCTGGTTGTACAAAATTATTATTTTTTTCAATAGCTAATCTAAAAGTATTCTATTCAGGCCCCTACTAGTCAAAAGAGGTAATTGGGGAAGGACTTTGATCTTCATTGTGGGGAATTGATTCTCAAACTTTAACTTCCATCAAAATCACCTGGCGAGCTTGTTAAAAGAAACTCCTTGACAGTTTCTGATTCAGTAGGTTTGGGTTGGGCCTGAGAATATGCATTTCTAACATGTTCCTGGTGATGCTTATGTTGCTCGTTTGAGACAACCTCTACTGGTTGAGAGCAAAGCTAAGTGGGATCTTCTATCCTGCTTATAAAACTGCATAGTGAGGCCAACCACAGGCACGGGGAAACTTCAGATCAACAAACTAAATATAAAAATAAGGTATCCAGTTAAATGAACTGAGCTTGTTGTTTGAGATTGTGGGACATAAAAAATAAACTTCACAACATGACTTTTAAGAACACTAAGACTTTTTTCCCCTTACTACTGCATCTCCTTTTTAAAAAATTCAATTTATTTTATTTATTTAACTCAAGTATAGTTAACATACAGTGTTATATTAGTTTCAGATATACAATATAGTGATTCAACAATTCCACACATCATCCAGTGATCATCAGGACAAGTGAACTCCATAATTTCCATCATCTATTTCACCCATCCCCCCACCCACCTCCCCTGTGGACAAACCATCAGTTTGTTCTCAATAGTTAAAAGTCTGTTTCTTGGCTTGCCTCTCTCTGTCTCTTTTTTCCCTTGCTCATTTGTTTTGTTTTTTAAATTTCACATATGAGTGAAATCATATGGTATTTGTCTTTGACTGGTTTATTTCACTTAGCATAATACCTTCTTGTTCCATCCATGTCATTACAAATGGCAAGATTTCATTCTTTTTATGGCTGAATAATATTCCACACGTATATGTATTACATCTTTATCCATTAATCTGTCAGTGGACACTTGGGCAGCATCCATAGTTTGGCTATTATAAATAATGTTGCTGTAAACATCAGAGTGCATGTATCCCTTTGAATTAGTATTTTTGTATTTTGTATTAGTAGCATGATTACTGGATCATAGGGTAGTTCTGTTTTTAACTTTTTGAGGAACCTCCATACTATCTTCCATAGTGGCTGTACCAGCTTGCATTCTCACCAACAGTGCAAGATGGTTCCTTTTTCTCCACACCCTCACCAATACTTAGGAATACTAAGCCTTTTAAAAAAAAATTTATTTTGTTAGTCGCCATATGATACATCATTAGTTTTTGATGTAGTGATCCACGATTCATTGTTTTCGTATGGAACCCAGTGCTCCCAGTCCTCACCTCCAGGTTGGGGCACGTCTCTGCCCTTTGTACTTGTAAAACCACCAGCTGCCCCCAGTTTGCACGCGCAGCCCTGCCACTCCAGTTTCCATCCAGGGGGCTGCCCTAAAGTCCTTTCCCTGACGCTACTGGTCTGTGAGTCTGTGCCCTGTCCCCAACAGAGGAGGCTATCACTCACCCATGGTGCAGGATCCCATTGGCTCCCTCCCCCTTCTGTTTATCCTCCAATATCTGCCTGCAGAATCATGGCTCCCCACTTCATACCTCGAAACCAACGGCCTGCAATATTCTGTTTGTAGAGTTCCAGATATATCTTCTTACATCTCAGGCTGATTTTGTGGGTGTTCAGAGTGGTCTGGTAGATATCCAGCTCAATTCAGGGGACCAGTTGGAATAGAGTCCCCTACTCTTTGCCATCTTTCCCCCTTTCAGGAATACTAAGCCTTTTAACTCAATAGTGAGCAAATCCATATCAAATTTAGTCAAGTTAAAAAAAATCAGTGTTTTTGCCATGGTTTTGTGCTTGGCCTTTGGTATAGCATGGGTGCATTAGTCAGAGTTCTCCAGAGAAACAGAATCAATAGGATGTGTGTGTGTGTGTGTGTGTGATTTATTTTAAGAAATTCACTCACATAATTGTGGAGTTTTGGCAAGTCCAAAATCTGATTGAGGAGACCAACAGGCTGGAGTCTCAGAAAAGAGTTGCAGTTTTAGTAAAAAGGCAGTCTACTAGCAAACCAGGAAGAACTGATACTAAAGATGAAATCCTAAGGCAGTCTGCTGCCAGAATTCTTTGCTTGGGGAGGTCTGGCTTTTGTTTTCTTCCTGCCTTCAGAGACTCACTCATATTATGGAGAGCAATCTGCTTTACTCAAAGTCCATCTATTTACTGCAAATCTCATCCAAAAACACCCTACAGAAATATCCAGAATAATGTTTAACCAAATGTCTGAGCACCAAGGCCTGGCCAAATTGACACCTAAATTTAACCATTACAATAGGTTTATTTCATTTTGTATATTTGTCTATTTCATTGTTGTTTTCAGATTTGGTTCAATTCAACTCACAAATATTTCATGTGCCCAATAAATTCAGTAGGCTGTAGTTTAGTAAGGGAGGTTATAAAAGATTTGATTATAATAGAAACATTTTATAGTTTATTCATTTCTTCATTCCATAAATATTTATTGAGTACTAATTTTGTCAAAGCCTCTTGGTGTGCCTTAATTTTAGACAGAAACAGTCACTTACATTTAGGTTTAGGGATACATCTATGGTTGGGGATGGGAGGGGGTGGAGAGGAGGTCCTGGCTTTGCCTCAACTGTGTTCATTCTGGGAAAACTGTTATGCCTAGGCATATGGCTAACACTGGAGAAACACCAGAGTTGATGTGTTAGCCAACTTTATGAGGGTTTGGGTGGAAGAGGTGTCAAGCAGCACTAGAGAAGGTGAGTGGGAATATTACTCAGCCATCAGAAAGAATGAATACCTACCATTTGCACTGACATAGATGGAACTGGAAAGGATTATGCTGAATGAAATAAGTCAGAGAAAGACAATTATATGGTTTCACTCATATGTGGAACATTAAGAATAGTGCAGAGGACCATAGGGGAAGGGAGGAAAAACTGAATGGGAAGAAATCAGAGAGGGAGCCAAACCATGAAAGACTCGACTCAGGGAAACAAACTGAAGGTTGTGGAAAGGGAGGTGGGTGGGGGGATGGGGTAACCAGGTGATGGGCATTAAGGAGGGCACATGATGTGATGAGTACTGGGTGTTGTACACAACTAATGAATCCTTGAACATTATACCAAAAACTAATGATGTACTATATCTTGCTAATTGAATTTAAATTTAAAAAAAGAGAGAAAAAGTAATGTAAAGTAAAATAAAAATTAAAAAAGAAGAAAAGATATAATCTCAGGGACTGATCCTTTAGTCCAGCTTGGAAATTATCTGGGACCTGGGAAATAAAGTCTTTTGGACTAAAACTAAAAGGAGTTGTGGGTTTTTGTTTGTTTGTTTGTTTGTTTTCCATTTTACTCTAAGGCCAGGGGACCACTTTAATGCCCAGGTGAAAACAAAACGATAAGAATGTGTGAAAGGAGAGTACAAAAGGCTGAATGGTGTCCTCTACACATACACACACACACACACACATGCACACACATGCACACATGCATGCATACAAGATATGTCCATATCAATCCTTGGAACCTGTGAATGTCAAAAGGGGTCTTTTGCCAGCCACATGCAGAAGAATGAAACTGGACTACTTTCTTATACCATACAGTAAAATAAACTCAAATTGGATGAAAGACTAACTGTGAGACAGGAATTCATCAAATTCTAGAGAACAGAGGCAGCAACCTCTTTGACCTCAGCCGCAGCCACTTCTTGCTAGATACATCTTCAAAGGCAAGGGAAACAAAAGCAAAAATGAACTATTGGTACCTCATCAAGATAAAAAGCTTCTGCACAGCAAAGAAAACAGTCAACAAAACTAAAAGACAACCTACAGAATGGGAAAAGGTATTTGCAAATGTCTTATCAGATAAAGGGCTAGTATCCAAGATCTATAATGAACTTATCAAACTCAATACCCAAAAAACCCAAAAAATCCAGTCAAGAAATGCGGAGAAGACATGAACACACATGTCTCCAAAGAAGATATACAAATGGCCAACAGACACATGAAAAAATACTCAACATCGCTTGGCATCAGTTAAATCCAAATCAAAACAACGATGCGATCCGATCCCTCCTCTCACCAGTCAGAATGGCTAAAATTAATAACTCAGAAAACAACAGATGTTGGCAAGAATGTGGAGAAAGGAGAACCATCTTATACTGTTGATGGGAATGAAAACTGGTACAGCTACTCTGGAAGACAGTATGGAGGTTCCTCAAAAAGTTAAAAATAGAGCTACCCTATTACCTGGCAATTACACTATTAGGTATTTATCCAAAGAATACAAACATAGTGATTTGAAGGAGCACCTGCACCTCAATGTTTATATCAGCAATGTCCACAATTGTCAAAATATGGAAAGAACCCAGACATCCATTGACAGATGAATGGATAAAGAAGATGTGGTATATGTATATTTACAATGGAATATTATTCAGCCATCAGAAAGGATGAAATCTTGCCATTTGCAATGACAAGAGGGTATTATGCTAAGTGAAATAAGCCAGAGAAAAACAAACACCATATGATTTCACTCATATGTGGAATTTAAGAAACAAAACAAATGAACATAAGGGAAGGGAAGAAAAAATAAAACAGAAACAGAAAGGCAGACAAACCAAAAGAGACTCAACTCTGGGAAACAAACTGAGATTTGTTGGAGGTGGGTGGTCGGTAGGGGGGATGGGGTAACTGGGTGATGGGCACTAAGGAGGGCACTTGACGTAATGAACATTGGGTGTTATATGCAAGTGATGAATCACTACCTCTGAAACTAATAATACACTATATACTAATTAAATTGAATTTAAATTAAAAAACAAAAAACAAAAATAAATCTTTAAAAAGAGGGGTCTTTTACAAAGGTAAAGTTAAAAACCTCAAGATGAGATCATTCTGAATTATCTGGGTGGGTTTTAAATCCAATGACGAGTGTCTTTATAAGAGACATGCAGATAATAGGCACACAGAGGAGACAGTGATGTGAAAATGGAGGCAATATTGGAGTGATGGGGCCAGAAGCCCAGGAATGCTTGTAGCTTCTTCCCTGAGCCCCTGGAAGAAGTATAGCCTTGCAGGATTTCAGACTTCTGGCCTCCAGAACTGTGAGAGAATAAATTTCTCTTGTTTGTGATAATTTGTTATGGCAACCTAAGGAAGCTAACACAGAGAATTTTCTTACTTCTGCTCAGGATACCAGTTGGCTTTGGCTTTTCAGGGTCCTGGGAAGTGCAGCACTGAAACATAGCAGAAGAGCTATGAATGCAACCTGTGGGAGGCAACAGCCCTTCACCAGAGCAATCTGATAATGGAAACCAAAAGCAGCGATGAGGCCTCTCATGCTGCTTCCTAAGCGGCTGGTGATTCTGCTGCTCTTATTGCTTCAGCATTGGAAGTTTATTAAGGGGGCCTTTGAAGCAATACTAAAAATGAGTTCAGACAATTCCTACTCCTAGATTCTATCCAGGCCAGGGATAGAGAATAACACCGTTACCCCTTTCACCTGAGACTGCATTGATCCACATGGAGATGAATTTGCCACATGTCTGACTGCACAAACTCACATCTACTCAGTCTTGAGGTCCTACTGACAAATGCATCTAAGTAATAGTCAATGTACCCAGGCCTGAGCAAGCCTTATTGAACACATTCTGTTTACCTAATCTTGGCCACTCTGGGTTACCTAAGGCTTGGTATGAACAGTCAGGATGAATCGACCCAGCCCTGGAATCTATATGTGATACCTTGAAAGGACTCAATTAAGACAACATTCTAGAACAAAAATAAACATTTACTATATATATACACTGACTTAGCTATGCATATACAATAAATCCTCATTATTTATGGTTCCATATTTGTAAATTTACCTACTTGTTAAAATTTATTTATAACCCCAAATGAATAAACGTGCCACTTTCATAGTCTTTGTGGATATGCACAAGGCATAGGGAAGTTTGAGTCATCTGGCATGCATGCTCCCAGCTGAGGTCAAACAAGGCAACACTGCCTTCTTGCTTCAGTTCTCATACTATAACTGACTGTCCCTTTTGTGGTCTATTTGGTGGTGTTGTTTTGGATTTTTTTTTTTTTCATTTTTGTGCTTTTTGTTGTTGATTTCATTGTTTAAAATCCCCCCCAAGCATAGTTCTGAAGTGTTATTTAGTGTTCTTAAATGCAAGAAGGCCTCTCATGCACATGTGATGTGCCTTATGGAAAAAAAATATGTGTGTTAGGTATGTTCCATTCTGGCATGTTTTATAGTGCTGTTGGATGTGAGTTAAGTATTAATGAATCAACAATATATATTAAATGAGGGGTGTTTAAACACAAACACACATAAAACAAGGTCATGTACTATATCAGTTGATGAAAATGTGACTAGAAGCTCACAGGAACCTGCCCCTGTATTTCCACTAAGTGTAATTAGTGTTTACTAATTGTGTTGACTTTACAGAACATAACTACTGTGAATAATGAGAAACAACTGTATGTGATTATAAAAATTAGTTAGTGTAATTCTGACATAATTTTCCAAGTGTTCTCATGAAACTTCCTTAGCCAAACTGCTGGAGTTTATCTGGTGCCCCCTCTCTATATCTTGTCTCAATACTACTAATCCCTCCACCCACACACCCTGGGGCCTATTTTGTTAGGTTTGTTCTCATCCTGTTCAGGTTGAATTTCATGGTCTGCTTTCAGGTCCCTTATTATCATGGGCATAGCATTCTTGCTCTTTTCATAGACACATATTCAAAGTTCACTCTAAAAATTGTACGGAGGCTTAACTATCTTTAATTTCTTTTCAAAAATGCTAACTTTCTGCTTTGCTTGTTGACTTAGGGAAGCTTTTCTTTGTGCCCTCATGTCCCTTCTCTAACCTGAGGAATCTTACATTGCAGCTGCATTTTCTACCACAGTAGCATTCCTTCTGTTAAAAAGGATGATTTTGCATGTTGGCTTTGGAGCCGGAAATACATATTTCTTTGTGAATCACTATGACACGCCTTGTGTAATATTAAACTTCCCCTCCACGTCCTTTTTTCTCCCAATCATCAGCATATGGATAGATAGATGGTAGATTGATGATAGATAGATATAAAATATATATGTACACACATAATATATATATGTTAATACTGAATAGTTATACTATTATTAACACAAAGTATTGTTGTTATACTCTGAGATGGTACTTAATATTATTTCATATCCTAACAATACATGACCACTTGTAGCTTTTAATAATCTTTTAACAATAGAGTAAGAGCTTCAACCCAGGGTCTTATTCTGAGTAATTTAGATTTTACACACTTCTATCCTTGGAGGAGAAAGTAGCTGTTGCCCACCATTTCAGAAATTCTGTCTTGTGACAATATCACAAGAGTCAGCTTAGCCTGCTTTGTGAATGTTTTCTTGTAGAGTATGTTCAAATCTCAATTTGAGGCTCATCTCAAAGTAAGAAATGAATTACAATAAAGATATTTCACGCATGCTTAATTCACTGGAAAAATTGGAGAAAATAGTTCTTTGGGAGAAATCAGGGAACCGAAAGCATGCATGGAGAGCAAGAGAATTTGGACTGCCCTATTGTGGGAGTTTCCTGTGATGACTCATACTTGTCCTGTGGTATACTCGTATTGTATGTAATGACATTCTAATAGCTTTATTTCATATGTTAAGAGATAAAGGATGCCTCTGTTTTCTCCAATGGAGGCTTTTTGGCTCTAGGTTAAGAGAACAGTATGATCAAAGGGGATCTAGGATTGGATGGTTAAAGGAAGGAAAAAGAGGTCTTTCTCAATTAGAGAAAGAACAGGGCAACCTCAGTGGAGAAATAGGATGCAATGTCAGAAACCAGCTCTTATGGTGACTGAGACATGGAAGCAATCTGTTGCCAGAGGTCTCAGTTCTGTAGCTTCAAGGATTCCCACATCATTTACAAACCCAGAAGTCAGGACGTGGGGCATGGGAAAGTACATGGCTATGGGCACTGTAAATTGCAGCAGTGACTAGGGATCCAAAGACCCTTGAGAAAACAGCTGCTTTTCTTGCACAGCTCAATACCGTGAGAGAAATTTCCTTAGCTTATAAACAAGGTTTATTAGCTTAGCAGATCTGTTTGTTTAATGAATGTCCATTTCTGAAAGCTCCAATCATCAAATTGGCTCAAGCTTAGTTATCTGTGAATAGACTGTCAAAGACCCTGCAAAGATAGCATAAGGAAAAAAACTCACAACCCAGGGCTTGGGGAGGTTTGCAATAAACACAAGAATCAAAGATAAATCTCAACTGTCTAAGATTATGAGATGATTTTCTCAAGCCTGGATAGATGGATGTAGAATGGAACTACCCCGTATCTTCTTGGGCATGGGAGTGAGGACAGGAAGGAAAAGGAACAGCTAATATGCCTACCAGGCAAATCATTCCAGATGAGGCTCAAGGCTGGGCTGGGTTTGGGCCAGTTATTTACCAAAATGCCTGTGCAAACCATGTTTTATCTAGGGGATATTGAGTCAAAACTGGGAAGATGGAATTCTGCCATTGAGTTCAGAGGGCAAGTGTGGAGCTAGAAATAAGCAATAAAGTCAAGATAAGGAAAGCCGATAGATAATGGCAGAGCCAGCACTTGGCTCAACTCCAGGGACCACCATTCACACTGTAGTCTATATGTATGTAACCTGCACTCCTTTGCAGTGGTGGATAGTAAAATGCACCATGGCACAAGAGTGAGACTGTATCAAAGCTAAAAATGACCTAGAGTTGGGGCACCTGGGTGGTGCGGTTAGTTAAGCCGCTGACTCATGGTTTTGGCTCAGGTCATGATCTCAGGGTTGTGAGTTTGAGCCCCAAGTTGGCTCTGTGCTCAGTGCAGAGACTGCTTAAATTTCTCTCTCCCTCTCCCTCTGTGCCTTTTAAATCTTTTAAATAAACGACCTAGAGTTTTTTTGTATTTTTGTATTTTTATTGGCTCCCCATTTTAAAAGCATAGATATCCTGGGAAAAAGTCAAGATATGGTGGAAAGAGGAAAGATCTAGAAATGAGGAGACATAGGGTCAAATCCACGTCAAACAACTTTCTGAGAAGCTGATAATTTATTCAATATTTTCTGAGTTTGGTTATTCATTTCTAGTTCAGTGATATCTGCTACACTTTTCTACCCCAGCAAAGTAGGTTCAAATTTGATCAAGAACATAAATAAACAGAAAATGCTTTGCTAATGATAGGGATTACAAATGAGGCTATAGTTGGTATAAGCATGATGTTTTGATGGCCTACAAGACCCCACACACTACCTGTCTCCCAACACTTCACCTCACCTCCTTCCACCCTCACTTCCTTCTCTCTGCTCTAGCCACTCTGGTCCTTTCATTATTATATGCTCCCCATGCCACTCCAAGGCCTTACCAGTTACGCTTTCCTCTGCTTGGAAGGTTCTCCCCCAAGATATCCTTTTGCCTTTCTCCCCCAACCTCCTTTAGGTTTTGTTCAAATGTCAACTCTCAATGGAGTCTTCCCTGATGACACTCTATTTAAAATTGCCTGCCAGCTAGCACATCTTTATTTTTTTCCAAAATCACTCTCCAATAGCAATTTAATTTACTTGCTATTATGCATAAATTCTTCTTCCCACAAAAGAATGTGAGCTATCTCCAAATTCCTATCAGACCAATACTTTTTGAGTCTTCTAGGATTCTCCCTGCAGTGACTGGCTGAATTTCTCACTACCTTTATATTCCCCTTTTCTTATCTATTCCACCCCATTCATCTTTCATGTAATGACTTTGCTCTTTGTCAAGAATTAGAAAGCTATCCAAATATGCCACAGTTGGCTCAATTAGTTAAATAATATAGCTGATCTTTGCTAAGAATTTAGTTCTTTCAATCAGGTGTTTATCATGTCACATGATAGTTTATGTTCCTGTGCAGGAAGGAGACTCCAGGAAACTTGATTTGCAATAGGATCAGCACATGAATCTGTATCATCACTCAAGAGAATCAGGATGGACTGCATTCCACAGGACAATGGAGTATAGCCACTCAAGCAAGAGCCAAGGCCAAGTGCCACAAGGCAGCATAACATGGTAGAATAAAGCAAGGAGGCCTGGGTTTATGTTCCAATCTCTGTATTAGTGCATGTGAGATTTGGGGATTTGTAAACCTTGGAGGCTCAATTTTCTCAGCTACTACTAAATGGGGACAACAAAACCAACTTTGTAAGTTGTTTTAAGAATTAAGGAAGAAATAATACAGCTCAAGGAGATCAAAGAGTATAAGAAAATACTTTATAAATGTGCAGGCTCTACAAATGTTAGTCATGTAATTATCTTCGTTGGAGTTTTAGCACATGGAAAGCCTTGAATTTGTGAGTTTTCCTTAAAAGACAGGACCTTTATTTTATTTTTCTTATTTCTTTGATGTTGTTTTAATTATTACTATTTTTGGCTAAGCAATATAATTCAGTATTTCAAAAAGCAAAAAAAAAAATGAGAAGGTATAACAGTGAAAGGTCTTCCTTCTCCATCCCCAATTCCCACCCTCTTCCTGTTACTATACTAGTCTGTGTGTGGGTGTGTGTGTGTAAGCTCCCACAACTTTTGGATGCATATGCTGGCAAAGACATTTATACATTTCAAAATACATTCTCTTATGCCCACCCCCTTTTTAACCACAAATGGTGACACACTATACCCATTGTTCTTTACTTTGCTTTTTTCTTAATAAATCCCAGAGAAACTTCCATTTCAGTACATAAAAAGCTTTCTCATTTCCTTTTTCTCTTTAACCACTGAATGAGTTCTATTGTACAAAGGTACCACAGTTTAAGTTGCCTATTGATGGAAATTTAAGTTGCTTTTAATCTTTGCTATTACAAATTATTTTGTACATATGTGAATATATTTATAGGACAAATTTCTAAAAGTGTAATCTCAGGGTGGAGAAGTATAAGCATTTATAATTTTAACATTTATTGACAAACTGGCCTTTATAAGGATTGTGCTAGCTTATTCTCTCAGCAGAAATGTCTGAGAGTACCCATTTCCCCACCACATTCTTGCCAAAAAATCTTGAAGGTTTTGCCAACAAGTTTGCTCCTAAATGGACTATATATAAGAATCATTTATTATTTTATTTTTTCTCAATTATTTCTTTTTTTTCTGTTAGGTTTTCTTTTATTTTCTTTCCTTCTTTTCTTTTCTTTTTTTTTTTTAAGGGAGATTAACCTTACATCTGTGATATGGTTTGAAAAATATTTCTTCTCAATTTGACAGTTGTCTCTTGGATTGTCTATGGCATGTGTATGTGTGTGTGTGTGTGTGTGTCTGTTTTATCATACACAACTCTCTAAACTTCTATGTTGTCAATTTATCAACCTTTTATCTCTATTGATTTTGAGTCACAGTTAGATAGGCTTTTCCACTTGAAAGATGTAAAAGTAAATCTTCCATATTTTCCTCTAGTCTTTTAATAAAATTGTTTCTTACATTTTAATATTGGATTTATGTGGAATTTACGTGAAGCTATGGTTGGAGCATAGATTTAATGCTTTTGTCCCCAGATGGCCACCCAATTGTCATTTATCAAGTAGTACTTTTCCCTACTGATTTTGAGACATATCTTTATCATATACAAAATTCCCATATGCACTGAGTGTGTGTTGTTAGATCTTTGAGGACTGTAATTCCCAACAAGTGAATCCACGAGAAAGTGTAAAATCATTGGAAAGGAAACAAGAAGAGCATGATATCTTGTCAGGATCACTATCATCAATATGACCCTGTTTCTTGTGTTCCTGCTGTTTACTTTAATATCTATTTTAATACTCTGGAGGAACTGTGCTACAGGAAGTGGAAGTTTCTGGGCAGGAACTGGTTCTCCTTTTGTAGAGAGTAAATTCATTATAGAATCACATAAAAATAAACATAAAATCTACCAGTGATGGGACTGAGACTCTGTGTCTGTCGAGGGTCATAAAAGTCATAGAAAGAGGCCTGACTCAGATATGGAGCCAGATTCAGCCTCGGTTCCAAAGCTTCTAGTGTCCCTAGGAGAGAGAGCAAGAATCTATTCAATGCCATTCTTCTTTACTTTTCTCTCTAGTCACCCCTTCAAAGTTCAAATCACAGTAATAATAATAACTAAATGTATTGAGAGTTTCTTATGGGCCTAGACCCTGGTAAATGCCTCATTTACATGATCTCATTTGATCCTCACAGCAGCTCTCTGAAGGAGCTTTTCATATCAGGTTTTTTAAATGTAGACAATGGAAACCAACTCTACCCAAGTCAATCACAGGAGAATTAATAACAAAGACATGGAGGGGTGGTCACAGAATCCAAGGAATAGCTGAAGAAACAGGTTTGGAAAGGGCAGGAAAGAGTATGTAGGATTTGGGTGAACAGGAACTAAGTAAGATACTGTCTTGTTGGAATTTCCCTTATGAAATGAATTAACTCTAACCCTTTGTGTCAAATTATTTGAGTTTCAATTAGATTGTGAAGCTTTCAAGACTGCCAGGCATTTTTGGTGATGGGTATTAAAGAGGGCATATTCTGCATGGAGCACTGGGTGTTATGCACAAATAATGAATCATGGAACACTACATCTAAAACTAATGATGTAATGTATGGTGATTAACATAACAATAAAAAATTAAAAAAAAAAAAAAAGACTGCCAGGCATTTTATTCATTCTTATAGACCCAGAAGTTAACAAATTCTCAATAAATGTTTGCTGACTTGATAGAAAAGGAGAGGATCTTCTACATGATTTACTATGGCAAAGGACTTTTTAATTTATTGTATATTGGGATCCTTGGCCATCTTGACTTTACATTTGCTTGTTCCACATCATTAGTATTGGTTGAAATACAGGTCCAATCCTTTTTATTTCTCTCAATTATTGTACAGCAAACTGCACACCAGGAACCACTATTGACTTAGCTAAGATTGAGCCAAAATCTCAAGTGACTAGAAGTTCCATCATTCCCCCCCCCACCACCACCTATCCACATTCTACCTTTTCCAAAAACTGGAACAAAAAAAATCCCTAAACAGCAAAAACTGCACAAGATGAAAATGGATTCTTTATTTTAGATATCTTAGAACAGTGCTTCTGAAACTAGATGTACTTCTACTTCACCTTGGGATCTTATTAAAATGCAGGTTCTGACTCTGTAGATCTGGCCTTGGTGAAGCTGATATCCTGCATTTCCAACAACCTCCTGGAGGAAGTCAAGGCTACTGTCCATACATCACACTTTGAGCAGCTTGAACCTAGGGAGACCAACTGATAAGGGGTTTAGAAAAACGTATGAGCAAAAAAGATCAGAAAGCTTGGGATACACTTATCTCAAAGTTAATGGATTTGCTTTTGGGTCATCAATAGCTGGTTTTCCAGCTTATTTGCCTAAAAGAGAGTTTGCAGCTGTTGTAAGTTGAGAAATGGGAGAACTTGTCTCCTATGCCATCTCTCCCATAGGCCATACAGAGCAGAGGCATTGGGAACTCAACCCTAACATGCTGATAACTTTCATAAAGCTACAAATATGTGAAGAGAGCAATGGATGGCTGATTGTGTGTTTTTTACATCAACATCATGTGCTAAAGCCCACATTTTTGACAATTGAATTTAATTTCTTAACTCAATTGGGAAACCCTTGACCGGTTGACATTGTTCTATATGATTTTAACCCAAAGATACATCAGATATTATAACTTATTCTATTTATGTGAGTTGATAAAAGACAAGACTACAACATTATCTATGCATTTGATGAGCACCTACTATTTACTCATACTGTGAAGGAGAAATAGAAGTCTCTACCCATAAGAAGTTTGAAACCAAAATGATGAGAAGTTAACTCTAGTGTAGAGGGATCCATGGTGACCAGTGTAAAGTAGAAATAATTCAGTGCTAAATTGTGTGGTACAATCTAAACTAAAATCCCAGTGGCCTAGCATTAATTTAGTCTTGAGACTTAGAATTTCATAGTAAGATAATTAGAGCCAAAATGATGAAAAAATAATAAATGAGTCACTTTCAAAGAGCACAGCCCAATCTCAAGGGCAAGAATAGTCTGAGCAACGTAATAACTAGTCCCCACCAGCACTCTACTCTTTTAGATCCACATCCTTCATGGTGTAGATAGCCTATGTCATTAGCTCTTGGTAGTGGTGGTGGTGGGGGGCATGTAGTAGTCACCTACTTTCCCACCCACATTTAACTTATTTTGCCTTGACCAGAAGCAAAGTCCTTATCTCATCAGCCTGTAGGCAAGAGTGAGTGAATAAAATAAACACATACGCATTGTCACCTTCTAATAGTAATGAGGAAAATAACTTTAAACCTCTGAGAGATGATTTCCCCATATGAAGGTAGTTTCTTCATGTTGCTATCCAATATCTCAAAGGAGTAAATGAAGGGATATTAGTAGTAGAAGAAAAGTTAGATTCTGCCTTTTAGAATCAAAAGAATACAAACCATTATGCTGTATGTTAAATTTATATAGTGATGTATGTGAATTATCTCTCAATAACTGGGGGAAAACTCCATATTAGATGTACAGATCATAGATTATAGTCAACACAAATTTTTAATCAACTTAGCAAAAAATAAAATTAAAATTAAAAGGATGAGCAGGTGGTCACCAGGTATTTTTAAGTTGACAGAAATGTGACATATGGTACATATGGTTCTGAGAGTTCTTTTCCTCCAATTTGGTAGGTCCTTTCGCAGAGAAGCTAGACACATTGAGCTCTGAGTAAACAAGAGGCATTTATTATTTTTTTTTAAAGATTGCATTTATTTATTTGACAGAGAGAGAGAGAGACAGAGTGCATGCAGGCAGAGGGAGAGGGAGAAGCAGGCTCCCTGTGAAGCAGGGAGCCTGATGCCAGACTTGATCCCAGGACCCAGGGATGATGACCTGAGCCGAAGGCAGATGCTTAACCAACTGAGCCACCCAGGCGCCCTACAAGAGGCATTTAAATATAATTATGGGAATGAAGAACAACATTTTGAAAAACATAAATGTCAACTTTGCATAATGAATTAAAGATGAAAAATTTTCAAAAATAGGAAGGATAAATTTCATTCTTTTTAAAAAATATGGAATCACTTAATGACAATGTATAAAATAAATGAAATATCAATTGCAGTAAATAAAAAGGAAAAAGAAAAAGAAATGCACCCTCACAACCAGCCTCAGAACAGTAGAAGGAAGAGGCTCTTCCTAGTTCAGGATTTAGTATTCCAGGTAGGGTACAGCATTGTTGGGGTGGGAAGGGAGGGCATTGCAGTGTAGGGAAGAGGCAACAAGGCCACCAGTGGGCCTCAGTGTAGAGCAGACAGAAAGTTCATCTTACTGATGTGGGAAACAAAGGCATGAGAAATGCAGTTGAAATTAAATCTTACAGCTTGCAGCCACTGGTAGACACCTGAAACATGAAGAGTGTGACCTTCCTCAGGGAACTCATGGCTGCCTTAGTGCCTTAATGTTTATGTTTTATTAAAGACTAAAAGTAACCTTATCTTAACAGCAGCTAGCCCCTCAAGGTCCTGAAAGCCTTGCTTCCAAATTCCTTAGAGACTTACTATTCCTAACCCCCCTAATTAAAAAATATATAATCAGTCACTCCTCACAATCCCAGTGCAGCTCTTTCTGCCCACAGGTCCTGTCCCCGTGCTATAATAAAATCACCTTTTGCACCAAAAACTCTTAAGAGTTCTTTCTTAGCCATTCACTTAGGAACCCCAAAACTTCCAAGTTTCATCATTACCATCTTGGAGAGATAGCCATGGGGCTCTCCCTGAAAAATAGAGTGACCAGGCACTATGTCTTAGATAATTTTAAATATAGGTTTTATTAATACTTATTAATATTTAGGTACAGCAAGGTCAACAGATCAGTGTCATTGAAAAGATAATTTGTTACACACAGATCCCAAGAAAAGAGGGTCCATCATCATGCTACACAAGGTCACACAGGGAAGCACCAGGGTTGGTCAAGAGACACAGGGAGTGGAGGGAAATGGAAGCAAGAGCCTTTCCTGTGGTTTTCATGGGAAGGAACAAGCAAGGCAGGAAGAACAGGCTTTAGATTGTCGGGTTTGAATAACTCCAGCAGGCAGTGGTGCCTGGGGGCTGACCCTAGATGTCTGGCACCTGGCCCGGGGTAATTAGGACATGTGGATTGTGGCTCAGAGGGAGAGCCTGATGGAAAAGGTGGTTGTGGGTGTGGGCTCTGCATTGGCTCATTTGCTTTTGAAAGGCCCTTTCAGAGTGAGTTGTTTCCTACATCTGATGGAGCTGGGAGGGGCAGTATGCTGTTAATAGGCTACCAGATGGCTTGGCAATTAAAATATCTGTGGCTGAGGTTGGAGCTAAATTAGAAAGGCAGGCTTTCTAATTTAGCCAGTAGGTGTGGGCCCTTTTCCTCAGTGGTTGGTTTCATCAGTGACAGTCTTTGGATTATTTATAGGGTTTGTCTTACCCAAACTAGAAAGCACATGGGTCTCAGTAGTTGCCATGTCTGGTTAAAATAATGGCTTACTTGGAAGATTTGGGCCTCCAGATTGCAAACCAATGAATGCATCCAGATCAATAATAATGAGACCAACAGTCAAGAGAAGGGTGTTCAGCTGCACTTGACAGTTTTTGTTTTGCCTTGATTTTGTGAGGTGGAAGTTTATGCTCAAATGAGTTCCATATTAGATGAGCAGCTACTTGAGTCATGGGGCAATTATGGTCAATGAGTCCCAGGTTAATAATATGCATTCTCCATCTGGTCTTTAGCCTTTCTGGAACAAAAGCAAGATCAAACATGTATAAAGAGAGAGGAAGACAAAGAATCTCATATATCCTGAGTCTTTATATACACGGATGTGAGACATATCCTCCTTTACATATAGGGAAAGACGACATGAAAATTTTTAAAGTTGGTATTCAATGCAAATCATTCAAGACATCTTGGATTAAGAGAGATTAAAGCCTGGGGCAAGGTGGAGATCTTTTTAGGGGTATCCAATGCTAAAATGACTAAATGTCTAAAGTTGGCTAATTGTGTCGATCTTTGTATCCTATTCGTTATCAGGGACATCATGGCTAAGGAATGGAAAGCAGCAACATTCCACTGAGCTCCATTATTTTTGATGTTTGGCAGTGCAATCTGTATAGTCTATCAACTCCCACTGCTGTTCACTAATTTAATCCCAAGTAGCCAAGGAGTCTAGGGCAGGGGTGACCTCCTCTAGCATTATGGCATCTGGCAAAGGATTGAAGACAAAGGAGGCCACCCCCTCCTATAGAAGAAATATGCCAGAGACCTCGGGTTTGGCTCCATTAGTATTAAAGAGATCTTGATAGCCATGCTGAGCTTGTGGGTGCTGTGTCCATGACCCAAAGTAAAATGGGCAACTAGATATGGAAAGAACAGAGGTTTAGTGTCTATGAGAGCCTCTACTTCCAGCAAAACCCAGTAAGTAACCAGTCATTTTGTTTTTTGTTTGCTTGTTGTTATTTGTTTGTTTTTAATGGTGTATAGCATGAGACTGAGGAGGGCAGTTTCTTGCATCAGAAGCCCTTGGGCAATTTATGGCTCATTAAAAGTGGCCCAAAGATTTAAGTGAGAAAAGTTTGTCAAAGCCTTTATAGTGAAAGAGACTCTGAGGCACTAATGGGAGTGCCCGTTGATTTCAATTGGGACAGATTTTAAGTCTTTTGTTGGAGGGAGCCCCACTTAAAGTGGGCTGATTTGTGGCAGCATTAGTAAGATTAAGTAAAATTGGAAAATGGGGAATATGTTGCCACCAGAACCCAAAAAGAACTGAAAGATGTTGGACTTCTATGTCCTTAATAAGGCTGTCAAAGGAATCTCTTTGGAGGACAATGTCATCAGTGTAGTGACATTCTTGTGCTTCTGGAGAGAGGTGGGTACAATTAAGATCTTGTTTGCAAAGATTGTGTACTATGCAAAGTTGTTGAGTACCTGAGGGGTAGCCTTGAAATGTATTGTGTGCCTTTGAAGCTGAAGACAAACTAGCTGACCACCTGTTGAAATGGGCATTGAATAGAACATGTTAGCCAAATCTATATTAGTAAGATGTGTACCAGTTGTGGATTAGATGAGGCCAGTAATTTTCATAATAGTGAGTATTGAGTATGGGGACCACATTAGGATTTTAGTAATTTACTATGAGGCACCATTTATTTTTTCCATGATTAAGAACCAGAAAAATTGGGCTTTTGACTGGAGAAGCAGTGGGGATAATCACCCCTTTATTAATGAGAATTTATATAAATTTTAATTCTTGAAGGCCCTATTTTAATTTAATTTGGGTCATTTTAGCTGGGAGTCCATGGAATCCCATTTTATCAAGGCAACTGTAAGTGCCAAAGACTTGATCTAATTTTATAACTCATGGTGTTGAGAAATACCACGCCCACTATATGACATTTTAGAGCAATAGTTACTATGAATATGGGAAATCTAGGCAAGGTTATCATTAAAGTGAGTCATACTTATTTTTCTTCTATTTTATACTTAGTTACTTTCTTAAGATTATAGAGGGTACAGTGTTCAAATTTAGCGGTATCCCCAGGTATAACTATAATTTGAGGTTCAGCATTGATTAAGTCTATGATGCTGTGTCAGTTGAGTGCATTTTAACAAATGCAAGAATTATTTAGAGGCTATGCTATAGACACAAACATCAATCAGCACCCTTTTGTATTTTTCGGTTATTCAAATTATTTTAGTATATAAACTTTGTTATATGTAATTATTATATATAATTTGTTATACATAAATTTTAGTATATAAATTTTAATATAAAAATTTTGAATTTCCAATTGGGTCATATTGTAGACTTTTGTTCTTACATTTATTTGTTTGCTTATTCATTTATTATAAAATTTATTTATTTACTTTTATTTTCTCCCTGTATTCAGGTATTTGCTTTGTATTGTTTTGTTTTTTCTCTTTTCTCTCTTTTTGTTTCTGGCTTTTAGTTTTTGTTTTAAGCTTTTAGTCATCTGAACCATGGTTTTTAGTTTTTGTCTTCTGCTAGTAAATCAATGTGGGTCTTGTAGATGGTTATAGGGAGAAGGGGAGGACAGAGGGGCCTGGAGGCATTCCTCTTAGTCAGCAACCTCTCACTTCAAGGCTTCCCAACCCAGGGACATGGATTGGTACTTAAAGACCTATAGCAGCCTCTTATTCCCCACCAATCCAAACCACCATGCCTTTCACTTTTTTTTTTTTTGGTCTCCTATCTGTCCCCAGTTGTCCTTTAAGTGTTTATTGGATAAACTCCTAGTATTCCCTAGTGGCCTTGTTCATGATTAGAGGCCTCCCTCTCTGGGTGTCCCCATTACCTTATAATGGATCTAGATCCATTCCAAGGAGAGTGACAGTGGCCGTCTTAGTATTTTTGAGGCTCTGTGTTTTGAGCATAAGGCCCTTGGTGTGCCGATAAGCAGTAATCCATGCACATGATCCCAGCATTTTACATCCCTGAATCAATTGCAAAACCTCTTCAGGGGTCTTACGTAGGTCAAGGATAAAGTGCTCCCTCTTTATCATCTATCTATCTATCTATCTATCTATCTATCTATCTATCTATCTATCATCTATCTATCTATCATCTATCTATCTATCTATCTATCATCTATCTATCTATCTATCATCATCTATCTATCTATCTATCTATCATCTATTAAGCATTGTGCCATCTGTCTCCAAGATTGTGATCCTTTATATTTCCCTGGTCAGGGGACAAAGTGCAACAACTGCAAGGTAAGCAACCACACAAAATTTAAGTCCAAAACAATACCTTTTGCAAGGTGCCATGGTTTCTGAGATAGATGCCCTCACACTGACCCTATGTGTAGCTCACAACTCACAAGTACCTCTGAAGAGCACTCTCTCTTTACTTGACCCAGCAGGTGGAAATGCATGGGAAAATAGCAACTCAGTTGCCCTACCATATATTACTGCTGACTGCTTGACTCATCAGGCCCTTTTTCTGGCACTTGGACGGAAGTCATACCTTGCTTCCTTTGGAAGAGGCTTTGGTAAGCCCAATATAAAAAGGGGTGCCCCTGAGGTATCATCCCAGAGTCTAGGTGAGTAGCTCAGCTCAGCTCAGAATTCAAGGAAGTCTCAGCTTTTGAGTTCTGAATTTAGGCAACACCCCTCAAATGCAACAAATAGCATTTTCAGCCACAACACAAATGTACACCAGCAGGCAGGGGTACCTTCTCAGGCTGCCACTGCCATCTAGTGAAACCAGTTAGCAAGGCAAGAACAGTCTAGTGCTGTCATTGCAGTTTGAGGCCAAACCTCCCTGCTCATTGCACCAATTGTTTTAAATACAGGTTTTATTATTATTTAGGTATGACAAGACCAACAGATCAGGAAATGGCCACCATTGAAGAGATAAGTTGTTGTACCCATAGCTCCCAAGGGAAGGGGCACACAACACATTAGAGGGCCACATGAGTAAGCACAGGGTCAATCAGAAGGCACTGGGGAGTGGGGAAGTGTGGGCAAGAATCTTTATTGTGTGCCAAGTTTCTATATATCTTTCATTAGGACATCTGTCATTGGATTTAGGACTCACCCAGATAATCCAGGATTATCTCTTTATTTCAAGATATTTAAATCAATTACATCTGTGAGGCACCTGGGCAGTTCAGTTGGTTGAGTGTTCCACTCTTGATTTTGGCTCAGGTCATGATCTCAGGGTCCTTGGATCAAGCAAGCATCAGGCTCTGTGCTCAGCAGGGAGTCTGTGAAGATTCTCTAACTCTCCTTCTGCCCCTCCCCCTGCTCATGTGTGTGATTTCTCTTTTTCTCTCTCTATCAAATAAATAAATCTTAAAAAAAAATTTAATTACATCTGCAAAAACTCTTTTTATAAATAAGGTAATACAGGTTCCAGGGATTTGACATGGATTTTTTTTTTTTCTTTTGCAGGGGGATTCCATTCAACTCACTACAACTGCCTTTTAATTATATCATAAATCTGACCAAATCTCACCATCTCTACTGCTACCTCCTTGGTCCCAGATACCATCATCCCTCCCTAGACAAGAACAAAGCCTCTATACTTGTCTCTCTGCTTCCAGTCTTGCCCCTGGAGTTCAAAACAACCCCCCCACCCCCCAAAATACGCCACTTTGGCGGGAGGCTTATTTAGAGCTAAAGGAAAACCTGTCAGATTCAGGGAAAGCTCTTTACCATCTTTTGAACTGCCTAAAAGAAATACAAATTTCCCCATATGTGGGAAAACCTTCAATTATAAAGGAAATTTACACTGGAAAGGAAGAAATATACATGTTACCAGGAAGAAAGCTATTACCAAAGATAACTTTTTTTTTTTTTTTTACCTTAGAAACTAATCTGCAGCGCAGGGCAACCTTTGTGGAACATTTCCTCCTCTCACCTTTCTATGAATTACCCTCCTCCTCCATAGTAGCCCCAGACCTCTACTCTTTTCTTTAGCTCAGGATGGTATAGAAGCCTCAATTGTTGGCTGCCTTTTGAGTCTTATATCTTTATGGGGCTCCCCTACATGTACATAATTTTGTTTTTCCTGTTATTTTGTCTTATGTCATTTTAATTGTTAGACCAGCCACAAAACCTAGAAGAGTAGATGTGAAAGTTTTTCTTCTCCTACATCCCCTAACTATGTATTCTCCAAAATGCAGCCAAGATTATCCTTTTAAAACCTAAGTCACATCATATCACTACTCAGCTGAGAAACTGCATGGGCTTTCCTCGCATGTAAAATAAAATGCAAAGCCCTTGTTCTTGCCAATGTAATTTGGCTTCTGGATTCCTCTTCAACTTTTATCTTCTACAACTTTTCCCCCCACTCTAGCTTGTTTGCTATCCTCTCAAGCAAACCAAGAAGCTCCAAGGCTTTCACATTTACCCACTCCAGCTGGACCCCTCTTCTCCAGTATGTATCCCTGGCTTGTTCTCTCACCTCATCCTGGTTTCTACTCACTTGGGTCCCATCTTTTCATAAAAACCTCCACTGAATACCTTATCTCACTCTAATTCTGTATCTTGTAACTTTTCCTTAGCACTGTGGTAAATGATGCTTATGTGTTCACTGTCTATGTTCCCTAAAGGCAAGAGCTTCTCTATTCCATGATAGTACCTAAAACAGTGCCTGGCACACATTAGACACTTAAGGAATACTTTTTGTTGGAAGGAATGAATGGGTGAATGAATGAATGAATGAATGAATGAATGAATGAATCTGTTGAGGGTTTTCCTAATTAGGGTCATCTTACCATTTGCCAAATTATACTCCATTTCTGAACTAAAGGCCACATAAAAGCACTATCTGTATTTATTTATTTTTTAAAAGATTTTATTTATTTATTTGACAGAGAGAGAGAGAGAGCACAAGTAGGCAGAGAGGCAGGCAGAGGGAGAAGGAGAAGCAGGCTCCCGCTGAGCAGGGAGCCTGACGCAGGGCTCGATCCCAGGACCCTGGAATCATGACCTGAGCCAAAGGCAGCCGCTTAACCAACTGAGCCACCCAGGCACCCCAGCACTATCTGTATTTAAAGGGAATAATGAAATCGAAGCATTAAAAAAAATAATTTTTATTGAAGTATAATTTTATTTAAATTAAATAAATTAAATTAAAGGGAAGAATGAACACATTAAATAATAATTTTTATTGAAGTATAATTGTTTTTAATTTATGTTTTAAATAGTAGGGCTTATATTGAGGAACTGTGGCATGAGAATTACATAGTTTATTGCTTAGGAAAATGTTCAACTGATACTGTCATTATTCTCACAAAGACAAGGAAGAAACAACCATAGGATAATTCCTTTAAAATCCTGCTTTCCAGGGATATGGGAAATGTCCATTTCTGACAAGTGGTTCAAATTCTCTATAATGGCCAATCCTGTTGAAATTAATTATTATTAATTTACTAAGCATTTACCGAGTTTGTAGGTACTAGGTTGAGAAAGAAAAAAGTGTGTATCCTATATAAACAGTTATGTAAACAATATACAAACTAAATAAAGAAATGAAAACATAAGGGAATGTTAAGTGATACAATAAGCACAGTTGAGAGAGGCAGCTGGAGATGAGCTGCTCGGAGTCAGGATAAAAGTATTCAGGAGTACTGAGTGTTATACGCAAACAATGAATCATGGAACACTACATCAAAAACTAATGATGTAATGTATGGTGATTAAGATAACATAATAAAAAAATAATTAATTAATTTTTAAAAAAAGTATTCAGTATCATGCAGTGATACTCGGTGGCCCTCCTTAGACCCAGACCCTTCCTGCCACACTTCTCTATCAGGGTACTGCATCCTGGTCCACATTTCTCCAGCTATTGGCTGAGAATAGACACAGTTCTTAGAATAACAAGGTACTTTCATATGATGACTCTCTTATCACCTACTGCTTGGAATCCCTTGCCAGCTTTCCCACTAACTGGACTGTCCTCCCAATATGCTTTTCTAAGCAATGCCTGAGTTTAACATCTGCCTGGACAAGGCCTGGGCTCTCTGACCACATGTGCTAGGACTGGCCTCTGCAGTTGCATGGATTTCCCTGGCTGCTCTCTGCCCCTACCTGGCTCAGTCCTCCTCCTCCCAGACCCTTCCACCTCTCTCGCTCATCATGTTATTGGCCCTGAACAGAGCCAAACTCTCTCTTGGTCCTGCGCCCAGCCAGTCTCATGTGTTTGTTCCCCAAGAGGCAGCCAAGGACTGGAAGTCCCTTCTTTCTGTGTACCTCAGACAGACCTGTAGGCAGACTGTAGGCAGGCAAGTGTCCCAGGGCATCCTTCTGCCCTGGAAGCTCCTACTCATAGCATAGTTTGGTGGAGGGGGTGGGCAGCTAGGTGAATTGGGGCAGGCATAGACACAGGATTTCCACTTTTTCACTTCCCTTTCATTTCTCAAAACTCTCCTCTGAAATGCCCCTTACTAAGGCCTCTAATGACCATCATGTGCCCAAATCTACCTACCTTTCAGTCCTGATTTTTTTTTTCTTTCCTTGGCTGCCATAAACTGAGTGGCTTAAAACAGCAGAATTTTTTTTTCTACCACTTTTAGAAAGTCTTTTATTCATATGATTATGTATATTGTGATCCGTGAACCACACTGTGGTTAACACATTGTATAAAATTACACTGAACTTTCTAAAAAATGCAATGAGCATTCTTAGAAACATTTTTTATATATGTACATGTGCCATTACAGAGTATTTTAAATGTAGTGCCTTCTGGTAAACACATTCATTCATTGAAATAACATTCTTTTTTTTCTTCAAGTTTTTATTTAAATTCCAGTAAGTTAATATACAATGTAACATTAGTTTCAGGTGTAGGATCTAGGGATTCATCACTTACATACAACACCCAGTGCTTATCACAACCCATACCCTCCTTAACCCATCACCCATTTGACCCCCCCACCCCCCCACCTTCCCTCCAGCAACCCTCAGTTTGTTCTCTATAGCTAAGAGTCTATTTCCTGGTTTGCTGGTATTTTTTTCCCCATGTGTTCATCTGTTTTGTTTCTTAAATTCCACATATGAATGAAATCATATGGTATTTGTCTTTCTCTGACTTATTTTGCTTAGCATAATACACTTCAGCTCCAACATCCTTGCAAATGGCAAGATTTCATTCTTTTTTGATGGCTGAGTAATATTCCAGTGTGTGTGTGTGTATGTGTGTGTGTGTTCTTTATCTAATCATCAGTCAGTGGACATTTGTGCTATTTCCATAGTTTGGCTATAGTTGATAATGCTGCTATAAACATCAAGGTTCATGTATCCCCTTTGAACAGTATTTTGCATCCTTTGGGTAAATACCTAGTAGTACAATTGTTGGATTGTAGGGTAGTTCTATTTTTAACTTTTTGAGGAACTTTCATACTGTAAAACAACAGAAATTTATTTGCTCACAGTTCATGGCCCGAAGTCTAAAATCAAGATATTGATGGGGTTGGTTCCTACCAGGGACTCTGAAGGAGAATCTATCCCATGCTTCTCTCATAGCTTTTGGTGGTTGCCAGCAATTCTTGGCTCTCCTTGGCTTGTGGAGGCATCTCTCTAATCTCTGCCTCTGAATCTCTTTGTCTCTTCTCCTCTCCTCATGGGGACCCCAGTCATTGGATTTAAGGTCTACTTTAATTCAATATGATCTCATCTCAATTCTTAATTAGTTATATCTGCAAAGACCCTATTTCCAAATAAGGTCACATTCTGAGGTTCTCGGTGGACGTGAATTTTGGGGGCACACAATTCAACCACTACACCTACCTAGTAGCATTTAACAAACTTTCCCCACTCCTTCCCCTCATCTTTCTGGCCAATCCTCTCAGTATATTTTCAATCTATAAGAAACATTAAAAAAAATCACACATAGAGTTTCTCTTGAAAAATCTCAGAGCATGTATTTCTCACAGTTGTTCCCTTTAGATGATGGGTACTTGCCTAACCCTATGAGCATCTGAGTTTGTGATTCCATCACATGTAAAAGACTCTCTATAGTTAGTATAAGATGAACTGAAATGGAAGTAACAACACAATAAAATTTCTATCATGCTGGAAAAATCTATTTATTGATTTATTAATCTATTAGACAATGCCTAAAAAAATGAATGTCCTCTATAAGGTAGAAACTATGCTTGGCACCAGATACACCATTTTCGGCAAATATAGATATACCTGCCTTTATGGAGCTTATTGTCTAATGAGGAGGAAAGATATGAATTACACAAATAAATGAAAAATACACTTATGATAAATCTTATAAATGAGAGGTCCATGGTGCTG
Organism: Mirounga angustirostris; assembly: GCF_029215605.1. NCBI lineage: Eukaryota > Metazoa > Chordata > Mammalia > Carnivora > Phocidae > Mirounga > Mirounga angustirostris. The sequence goes on along the minus strand of NW_026991710.1, from coordinate 161,208,660 downwards.
AGAAGATAGAATGGGAGAGATTTTAATTAATCCGAAAAGTTAGGGAAAGCCAAGATATGAAGGACGTGGGATTTAACTAGATAAGGAAAGGAAGCAATCCACGCAAATGAAACTATGTGCAAAGGTCCTGTGGCTGTAGGGAATATTATATGCAACAAGACTAAAAGAAGAACAATATAGTTGAAGTGGGAGGAAAATGTGGAAGAAATTGAGGGAGAGAGGCAGCAGCCAGATCATGCAAACCCTGTCAATCATACTAAGGTGTTTGTATTTATGCTAAGAGCAATGGGAAGCTGTTAACATGTTTTAAGAAACAGAATATTTTTAGATTTGTCTTATTAAAGAGGTTACCCTGTATGCAATTTGTACAGCAGATTTAAAAAGTGTGAGGGTAGATAAGGGTAGGCAAATCAGGAGGCTTCTGCTAAAATCTAAGTGAGAAATAATGGTATTTTGGACTGGGGTAGTCTGATAGAGATGGACAAATATGAACAGATTTGAGAGACGCTTAGGAGGTCAAATCCACAGAAATTGGTGATGGATTAGAAATGGGGAGCCAAGGAGAGGAAGGCGTGCGTAACTCCTTAGTCTAGGAAGTATGTAATAGGTGCTATTCACTGAGGTGAGGAACAAACACTGGTCTGAAATGGTGGGGGCAGGGGAGGGCATGTGAACATGTGCTTGCTTTAGGAGTTGTTGAACTTGAGGTGCCATTGAAACCCTGAAGAAGAGATATTGAAGCAAGAGATGGTCATTTGAGTCTAGAGCTCAGAGAAGTTTGGGTTAAATTAGATGATATGTAAAATGCTTAGTTCAGTATCTGTTCATAAGTTCTGGCCATCACTGATTTTCCAATAATATCTTTAATGTGGTCAAAACTGAGATGATAAAAATTTGTATGATTAAATGTGTTAACACATTTTAAGTACTCAAAACAGTGCCCAGCATATATTAAGGGCTTAATAAAAAATAGAAAATAAAAGAGATTATATCTCTGAAACCCCTTTTTATTTATGTCAGTACAAGAAATTATTATGTATTCACAGTCTGACCCAGTTTTGGAAACTTCACAGAAAAGGGATAAGTCTCTGAACCCATTATTTAGAAAATCTTACTTTGCTTTCTAGATAGGAATTTAACATTTCTAAAAATAGCTCTTCATTCTGTTATCAGTAAAAGCACTGAATAAAGAGACAAGAGACCTAGTTCTAATTTTTAGTCCAAACCTCCCTACTTGTGTGAACTCCTTTAGCTTTCATGAAAGAATTGTATAAGATGACCCCTTTCAATTTTAAAATTCCTTATCTGATTTCTAAACATCACAGTTAAAAGACAGCCTTTTACCACTCAGATGGGGGGAGCCCACAGGAAAGCCACAGAAAAGCTGGACTCCAGCAAAGAAACTGGCCCCCGTGCTCCATTACTACATCTCCAGTTGTGATGATGATACAGAGATGGCATGATCATCTGATTAACAGGCATTTTAGACCTTGTATGTCAAAGGTCAGTGATTTCCCCACTTCCTCCCCCTGAGACTGACAGAGGAAGATAAGAAACACAAATATAGCAGGGTTCAGAACTCTGGCGCCTAGAGACACATCAGTTTGGGTAGTAAGGATGTGGGTGGACTGAGGCACTACTTTGGGTTCCCAAACCCTTGGGACGCTTGAGCGCTGGGAAATGGGTGTGGCAGCTGCAAACAGCTGAAAGCAGATCTAACTGAAGATCATCTTTACCAGACAACCTTTTCCAAGAGGAAGGAAACCCTTAGGAGGATACCTGAGGACACTGACTCTCACAGTGACTTACTGACTACTGTATTTCAGAGTAAGACTGCAGATCACAGAATTTAGGGGAAAGGAAAGGTCTGTTGGTGGAGGAGGTGAGTTGAAATCCCAGCCGTGCCACCAAATCTGTGGCCCTTGTCAAGTCACTTTCTGAGCCTTACCTCCTTCATCTATAAAATTTTCATTACTCACCTGATTTACTCACAAGATTGTTATAAAAATAATAACATTCAGGTGATAGAGCAAAGCCACAGTACCTAGCATACAGTAAGGACTAATTTCTCAGTGAATATCTTAGATTATCTCCAAAGCAGACATAAAATTTCCCTTATGGTATTCAATAAGAAATGTAATTTACTGTTTGAGATGTTCATCAGGATACATTCTTTTCTTGGCCTTTATTCCCATGGAGTGATTCTTTCACAGAATTCTGTTGGGATAAAGGAAATAAAGGAAGAGGAATAAAGGAAAAAGAGAGAGGCAAAGAGAGACAGGCTCTGAACCAGTAAACCCCAAACTCGAGAGCCTGAAAGTGTTCAGTGGAACATTTTTTGGAGTGTTCTGCCTGTGTTTTCAACAATGTCAAGTCCCAGAAATGCTTTCTGGATCATGGGTCTTTTGGAATGTATTTGTAGAAAACTTTTTGGTATAAACAGAGCTATTCTGAGAGTGTGCCAAATCATGGAATCTTCCCAGGGTCCCAAGAGATCCAGGAAAATAGATCTAATGGGTAAAAAGGTGGTTTTGCATATAAACTTTGAAGACATAACAACTTCTCACACTGATACACAGGAAAAAAATGTGTTTTGAAAGTCATCATCTTTTTATTTTCCCTTTAACCTTTATTAAGTTCTTACTATGTGCTAGGCACTGTTTTAAGTACTAAAAATGTGTTACTGTATACATCATGTAAGTTTAATTATATTAGTTTCCATTACCACATTCTCTCTCTCCCATTATTATTAGAGGTAAAGGGCAAGATATTCCTACTTTCCTCAATTCCTCTGGTGGTTGATTTGATAGAGAACATCCATCAAACTCCCTGTGCCTCCCTTGCCAACCAGACAGCCGTTACAGTAGCTTAGGGGAAGACCCATAGAGCTCTGCCTGCTTCTGTCAAGAACCCTGCCACCTCCCCAACACCAACAGCCTCAGTGCTACAATCTGAAAAAAAAAAAAAAAAAAAAAAAAAAAGCATCAAGGCTAATCTCCTGATGACCAGTCCCAGTTAGGCTGCAAAAGAAATGCCACTGGATCACTTCTCACTGCCTCTCGCCCAGACAACCCTCACACTCCCTAGTCTGGCCCAATGCCCTCTGCAGCTTGTTGCCACCCATCAGAAAAATACCATCTAATCTTAAAATCTTCCTGAACTTTACCTTCATTTTCTTGGTCTAACTCAGTGGTTTTCATCCCTAGCCGCACATTAGAATTACCTGAATGTGTAGAAAAAATTTTAAATTTAAAAATCCATCTCCTCTCCCCAAAAGTCAGATTTGGGGTGGATGGGATGGAGTATGGGCACTTTTTAAAAGTTCAAACAGGAAGGGGTTTATTAAAGGATATTAGGTAGTGTACAGGATCTCCAAGAGAGTCAGAGCACCAGGTGGATTAGCTGGACAGACAAAAATAAAGCTCAACCCTCCTCCCTGTGAGCTGCCCTGGAGATGGAGATGTCTCCGTTACCACCTTCACCAGAAAGTTGAGCCTGCTTACTGCTGGCTCCCCCAAAGCCTACACTACCAGGGAAGTTTTGTTTTGTTTTTTTGGTAATTAATACACAGTAAAGTTGACATTTTAAATTGGTGTCCAACTACATGAGTTTTAACACACATACACAAAACTGTTCCATCACCCCAAATAACTCAGGACCCTTCTATAGTCACACCCTCCTCCCACTATCACCTGCCTTGTCGCCATGACTATAATTTTGCCTTTTGGGCAATGTGATATAAATGAAATCATACAGACTGCCTTTTTTTCACTCAACATAATGCCCTTGAGATCAATCCAAGTGGTTGTGTATCAACAGCCTGCTCCTTTTTATTACTGAATAATGTTCCATTGTATGAATATACCAGTTTACTTACCCATTTGTCTATTGAAAGACATTTGGATTATTTCTGGTCTTTGATTATCAGCAATGGAACTGCTATAAGCACTCATGTCTAGGTTTTAGTATGAAAAAAATTTATTTTTCTTGGGTCAATACCTGGGAGTGGGATTGCTGGAGCATCCACACACTGGATTTTGCCTCTTCTTCCCTATCCAATGGCACTACTTGTGTAGTTGTTCCCTTTATTTCTTAACATTATCATTTTTTCCTACAGCTGGATCACGTTATCAACTACAATTTCTTTACCTCACATCCCTCTCTAGCTACCACTCCACTTTCTCTGCTCCCCTTCAACAAAAGTCTTTTGAAATAGCTGTCCATATTTACTATCTCTACAACCTTCCCCATTCCTTTTTTTTTTTTTTTTGGCATCTTTTATATCTACTGCAATTAGACTTTCACCTCCCTCCTCCAGGCCATAAAAACTGCTTTTGTCAAACTCACCAGCAGCCTTCATGAGTCACATTCAAAGTCCAAGCACTCTCAATCCTTAATGTATTCAACTGTAATCTTTAGAATTGATCACTACTTCTCTTTCTTCATTTTCTTTCTACCCGGCGTGTAGGCTACTCTCCCATCTCAGTAGTTAATCTGTCTCCGCTTCTTTTTCTGGTTCCTTCTCATCTTTCTGACTTCTACAATTTGGAGTAGCTCTGGGCTCAGTTTTCTGATGGCTTCTCTTAACATTCACTTTCTAGATGATCTTATTCTATCTTCTGGCCTCAAATACCATCTACAGATTGGTGACTTCCAACTATATATCTCTTGGCTTGTGCATTTGGATGTCTAATAGGCATTTAAAACAATATATGCATGACTGAATTCTTAATCTCCCAATTATCTTTCTTCCATCTGGTCTTCCTTATTTCAAGAAAATAGCAATTTCATTCTTCCAGCTACTCAGGCTAAAAACCTTGGAATCATGCTTGACTTCTTCCTCTCATACCTTACATCCATTCAACCAGAAAATCTTGTTGCTCTATCTTTAAGTAGATCCAGAAGGCAAGTAATTCTATTTCCATTGCTACATCTTAGTATAAGCCACCATCAACTCCCATGGAGTTATTGCAATACCCTTATAAATAGTCCCCTTGTTTCCAGCTTCCTCCTTCAGTTTATTCTTCACACAGCTCAAGAATAAACATTAAAAACATTCACACTTTAAAAATATTAGTCAGACAATATTGCTCCTCTACTTAAGAAGCTCCAGTGGCTCCCCACTTCATTGTGAATAAAATGCAGAGCCCACTGATCTTCCTGTGACTTTGCCTTAACTACCTTGTTAACCTCATTGCTACCCCTCCTCCACCTTCCCTTCCCACTCTACTCATAAGTATTCACTATGGCTGGTAGCTTACAACAGATACAACTGCAGTTGTGTTCTTAGTGAGTCTGATTTGGGGGAACAGGAAAGAATTTGTATTAGTGTAATCATTGGACATTCTGAGCAGTCTTCCACTTTGGAGGGCCCGTACTTGCTTTTTCCTCTGCTCAGATGCCCTTCCCACAGATATCTGCTTGGCTCTTCCCTCCCTTTATTCAGGTCTCTGTTCAAATGCCCTCTATCAAAGAGGCTTCCCTGACCATCCTTTCTAAAATAGCATCTCTCCTTTGTCACTCTCACCCAATTTAGTTTTTCTTCAAGGCACTTAACACCACCTCACATAGAATGAACTCTCCTTGAAGTCCCCTCTACTTTCGACTTGAATATAAACCCCAGTGAGGCAGTATTCCAGGTTTTGTTCCTTGATTTATGCCATGTGCCCAGTATTAGTGTGTAGTACATTGAAAGGGTTTAATATGAGTTGAATGAGTAAGTGAATGAATCTTCCCTCACATAACCATTTAGTGATATTTTTTTTTTCTAAAGCTTCCCTAAATTTCATTAGAGCTGGGTTATAATGTGTTTTTCCTAACCAAATTTCCTAGTAATGACTTTCAGAGCCTAAGTCACGCTGGGGATGCCCTAGGTCTAAATCAGTTTATAATGGCATCACTTCAAAGGAGACTCCTAGCTACCCTATGACCAAGCAATTGCACTCTGGATATTTACCTCAAAGAATACAAATGTAGTGATCCAAGGGGGCACCTGCAGAGGGAGGTGGAGGTATGGGGTATGATGGGCATTAAGGAGGGCACATGATGTAATGAACACTGGGTGTTACATAAGACTGATGAATCACTGACCTCTACCTCTGAAACCAATAATACATTATATGTTATTTAGTTAGTTAGTTAATTAAATTTAAATTAAAAAATGGAAAAAAATTATTATCAACTTCAAGGAAGATAAAAATACAATGCCCTTGAATAATTATAACCTATCTTATATTCTAAAGAATAAGAATTATATGCAAATTCACTTTATAGGGATGGGAATAATTTTCATGGAATAATATAACTATTTAAGTTTATTTTATAGAAAAATAGTTTATAAAATGCTTGATACAAAGTTTCATATATAAAAATAAATAAATAAATAAATAAAATCTTAAACAAACAAACAAACAAACAAAGGAGACTCTTATTTGGAAAATTCACCTGAGTGGAAATTAACCATAAATGGAGTGCCCTGGGACAAGCGTTCACATACAAAAATGTATGCATAAATATTCACAAACATTCACCTACACACACACAAAATCTCACACATGCATGCACACATAGCAGTTTGGCCTCTTTGGTAAATAATAGATTTTGTTGCCATGTAAAATAGATGTTGTATTTATTCTCTGGAATATGTTTTTTAGCTTTTAAAATGTTTAAAATAAAAACCAAAAATGTTTAACTCCATAGGGATTCTTACAGAAACAAGTTGGTAGTTTCAGTATTTAAAAACAGGTTATCCACAATGTAGAAATGACTAAACACAAAACAAAATAGAAAAGAACTAAAAATGCATGCATTCGTGTAATACATTTATACTTTCAGGACATAATTTGATAGAATTTTAATCATGTTGATTTTTTTCAAAATCCTAAACTGCCATTATAGCAAGTTACAAGATTACTTGCCTACGAACATGTTGTCTGTGGATAACAGCTCCATAACTGATTCGATGCTATCACTTTCATGTGTTTCTATATGGAGTTATATTTTATAAACTTAGCCCATATTGAAAATCTGCATCTACTCCATAACTCAGGGAGATTATTCATGGATACAACCACAGTTACGTCTATTGTATTTATATTTTAGAGGAATGAAGGTAAAAGTAAAGTAGTCCGAACATTTGCACATTTCTGGCTTCTGAGTATTCTTTTCTTCCTAAGTTGTTAAAGTGTTGCTAAGAATTTGGTACCATTCTAATATCCATATACCTTTCTTCATCCATTCAACAAATATTTATCAGAGACCTACTATGTACCTGTTCTGAAAGTTTGAGGTATATCAGTGAAGATAACTAGAAAAGATTTCTGTTCTTATGGAAATTTTTATTAAGGAGAGACACTTAAGAGTGTATTATTTTCCCAATGTTGCATAACAAATTATCACAAACTTGGCAGTTTAAAAAAACACACGTATCATCTCACAGTTTGTGTAGGTCAGGAGTCAGTGCATAGCCTGCCTTTTAGGAACTTTCAATCTCACTACAGAAAAGAGTCATGTGAAAGTATTACTAACAGTTCATTAGATACTAAAACCTCTTAAAACAACAGCAACTTAAAAACTAGGTACATCAACTTAAGACCATTCAATTTTAGTTTAGGGATGAAAAGACCATCACTATGATTTCAAATGTATTTCTTAGGGTCTGTCTTTAAAGTAATTTACTAGGACTAATATTTGTGGTGATGACCCTTAATCATATGAAAAAGTTAGAATCTCCTCAGGGTGCCTGGGTGGCTCAGTGGGTCTCAGGTCATGATCCTGGAATTCCAGGATCAAACCCCACATGGGGCTCCCTGCTCAGCGGGAAGTCTGCTTCTCCCTCTCCCTCTGCCGCTCCCCTTCACTCATTCTCTCTCTCAAATAAATAAAATCTTTAAAAAAAAAAAAGAAAAAGTTAGAATTTCCTCAATGTCATCTGTACAAAAGTCTGCAAACACCTATTTTAAATTGATTTCTACCCAAAACAGCTAGAATGTATTCATATTTTGGTGCTTAAAGGCATAGGCCCTCACCCATTAAAATTAAAATTGGCCTTCAGAAATGACTAATTTCCTAATGTTGACTATTCAAAATTTGACTACACTTTGTAGTTCAAGAGGAAAGGCCATGAAAGTTTCCTTGGGGGATGATCAGAGGGGACTTTCCTCCAATCTAGGCAATTCTGAACAAATTTAGCTTGTACCTCTGTCCCAATTTCTGGTGGACATGTGTAGTTTCAAGGCACTACTTTCCCATTTCTCCTTTAATTATTTCTCACTCTTTTTTTTTTTTTAAGTCAAGTAGCAGCATGATTCATACAATTACTTCCTCCTCCCACAAAGTCTTAGAAAAGGCCTTCCAAATGAGAACAACAACAGCAACAAAATGATTACTATGGTTTTTTACAGCAGGCCAGGATTAGCTCATTGAATTGCAAAGTTCCTCTTTCTGCTTTTAATTCTGTGTTTTTCTTTTAAAATGGAAAGAATTGGGTGGGATTTATGTAAGCATTTAGTTTCTGGCTCATGTCCACCCCCAATAACTCATTCCTTGTGACCTAAAGAACAGAGTTTCATCCAGTACAGTTATGAGTGGCAACTTTAATTAGGATGTAGACATTCTAGCATTCACAAAATATTTTCCTTTCTAATTGCTGAAAGTAAATAATTATCATAAGTTAGACTACAAAAGAGAAAAAGATAAATTAATAGTAAAAGGACTGTTGGAGCTCAGAGATGTTACTCTATGATTAAGGGAAAGTCACCTAAACTCAGTGAGCCTCCCTTTGCTCATCTGTAAAATGGTATTTAAGAATATATATTTTGCCTACCTTACAGGCTTGTTTTGAGGATGAAATAAGCAGTATTTTGTAAGCTTGCTTAGTCATAAGAACTACTTGAGCTGCTTATTTAAAAAAATAATAATAACAATTTACCCAGATTCCTATGTTTTCCAGAGAACTGAGTAATTCTTATCACTAGATAGGTTTGGAAAACAACGAGATAATGGAAAATGTAATTAGCCAGCTGGAGAAGATTACAGAAATAGAAGATGCTTGCTTTTCTGATAGTGTCTTATAACTGTACAAAAAATTCTTTTAAAATTTATTTTACATTTGTCCTTTGTGTATCTGCTCAGAGTTAAGATTGTTTTGCTATTGTTACTGTTGTCACTTCTGTTGCTTAAGACCTAGGTTCTAGTCTCAACCCTGCTACTAACTAGTTGGGTAATTTGGGTGATTTGTTTCACTTCTCTGGGCTTCACTTTCTTCTCTACAAAGCTACTAGGTGGTATCCATGTCTGATGTCCAATTTTCCCTTGATAATCTTCTTTCCAACTGCTAGATTCTAAGTGCTTAGTATTGCGAAGTATCTAATTATTTCAGAGTTTAACATACCATCATTATTAAGAAGCTGCCATAATCCTTCAGACATGTACACACTTTTCCAAAGAAGAGCTCCAGATGGCTAACAGACACATGAGAAAATGCTCAATATCACTCATTATCAGGGAAATACAAATCAAAACTATGATGAGATACCACCTCACACCTGTCAGAATGGCTAAAATCAACAACCCAGGAAACAACAGGTATTGGTGAGGATGTGGAGAAAGGGGGACCCTCTTACACTTTTGGTGAGAAAGCAAACTGGTGCAGACACTCTGGACAATAGTTATGGAGGTTCCTCAAAAAGTTAAAAATAGAACTATCCTATGATCCAGCAATTGCACTACTAGGTATTTACCCAAAGGATACAAAAATACATATTCAAAAGGGCACCTGCACCCCGATGTTTATAGCACCATCATCAACAATAGCCAAACTATGGAGAGAACCCAAATGTCCATCCAACCATTGATGAATGGATCAAGTTGATATATATATCAATATATGTATATATGTGTATATATTTGTCTGTATTCACACATATACACCTGTGTGTATATATGTGTGTGTATAATCGAATATTACTCAGCCATCAAAAAGAATGAAATCTTGCCATTTGCAACAATGTGGATTGAAGTAGAGTGTATTATGCTAAGTGAAATAAGTCAGTCAGAGAAAAACAAATACCAAATGGTCTCACTCATATGTGAAACTTAAGAAAACAGATGAACATATGGGAATGGGGGAAGAGAGAGAGGGAGATAAAGCATAAGAGACTCTTAACAATGGAGAACAAAATGAGGGCTGATGGAGGGAGGAGGTGGGGGATGGGATAGATGGGTGATGGGTATTAAGGAGGGCATGTTTTGTGATGAGCACTGGGTGTTGGATTAAGTGATGAATTTGATGAATTACTGAATTCTACTCCAGAAACCAGTATTGCACTGTATGAACAAGTTTAGTTTGTACCTCTGTGCCAATTTCTGGTGGACATGTGTAGTTTCAAGGCACTACTTTCCCATTTCTCCTTAAATTATTTCTCACTCTTTTTTTTTTTTAAGTCAAGTAGCAGCATGATTCATACAATTACTTCCTCCTCCCACAAAGTCTTAGAAAAGTCCTTTTCTAAGCCTTTTCTAAGCCTCTAAAGCTGCTAAGCACCCTATAATGCAACAAACTGCCTACCACAACGGGAATGATCCAATGCAAAACTAAGTAAAATAAAGTAATAAAATAAAAAAAATAAAAATAAAAGAAGAAGAAAAGGAAAGAAAGAAAAGAAAAAGAAAGAAAGAAAGGATTTGGGCTCCTGGGTTCCTTAGTTGGTTAAGCCTCTGACTCTTGATTTTGACTCAGTTCATGTTCTTAGGGTCATGGATTGAGCCCCACATCTGGCTGTGTTCAGTGTGGAGTCTGCTTGAGATTCTCTTTCTCCCTCTCCTTCAGCCCCTCCTCCCACTCATTTGGCTCTCTAAATAAATAAATAAATAAATAAATAAATAAATAAATAAAATCTTTAAAAAAACAAAAAGAGAAAGTAGGGATTTATTTTTTTCCAGATGGCTGGCTAGCTTATTGTCCCCAAACTATTTATTGAATACACCATCATTCCTCCAATGACTTGAAATACTTCTTTTTTATTATATATTAAATTCACACATACATTAAGTCATATTGCAAAACATCTGTTTTATTATATTGATTGATCTGTAATTTTATACATCACACCAAGAGTATCTTGATAGTCTTCTATTCAAATTTTTTTCTAGGTATTCTAACTAGTTTATTTTCTATATTAAAATTTAAGAGAAGCTAGTCTAGAAGCTAAAAAACATTTACCTTGGTATTTTTACTGAGATCATACTAATTATAAATGATTTTGAGGAGACCTTACAATATTGAGGGTTTTTTAAATCCAAAACAAGTTATATCTTTCCACTTATTCAAATCTTCTTGGGTAGTGGGAGCAGAGACAAATGGAAATATAAAGAAAGGACAGTAAGATTGAAAAGCTGTAAAAGAAACACTCTGGGAACCTGAGCAGATCTATTGTTTGGAGTCAAAAGGAGAGTAATAAGACTGGGTGGCATAGGAGTCAGGTTGCTGAAGAGCCTTGAGTGCCAAGTTAAAGAGTGTGGACTTCATTCAGGCTGTTAAAAGACTTGCTTCAGGAAGATTCTTAAGAGCTGTCAGTGGTTCTCAACCAGGGGTGATTTTGCACCCAGGGCACATTTGACAACTTCTGGAAACTTTTATGTGTCAGAGTGACACAGAAGGTGCTACGGGCATCTAGAAATATTGCACCCTGCTAAGCACCCTATAATGCAACGAACTGCCTACCACAACGGGAATGATCCAATGCAAAATGTCAATAGTGCCAAGGTTGAAAATCCCTTCACTAGAAGGATTAAAAGGCAAACAGACTCCAATCAGGGAAACAATTTAAGAGGCCAGTGCAGACACAGTGGGCTCTGACCATGTCTTAATGTAGTTCCTATTGGCATCTCCCCTTCCAGCATCTACTATTCAAAAGCAGAATGGTACCAGTGAAGCCTAGACAGTCCTAGTGGACCCCACCCCTGCAAAGGAATTATTTAGTGGTTTGCATACTTCATACTTAGCTACATTAAGGCATAGAAAAACCTCAATCCAGAAAATGCTTTGAAAAATTCTTACTGTAAAACTTTCAAAATAAAAGCTTGTTTAGAGTTCAAATGCTCAGAATTATGGAAACTACATGAGGCTAATTTTAGAAATTTGAGTAGTTATGGGTGGCTTTTCTGGTCTTGAGAAAAATGAACAGCATTTCCTGTTAAGGAACCACATCCCTGAAAATGTTATACCTCCCACTGTTCAAAGTGGGCTCAGTTTCTGGGCCTCTAGAGCAACACTTAGCATAATATATGCAAATAATAGGCACTGATAAATAAAAGTGAGTGAATACATAGGGAAAAGTAAACATATAACTATATTATTTGAAATAATTGAATATTATAATTGAATAACAACTAAGTTCATTTTGAATTTAACGTGTGCAAACATTCTGAGTGGATTATCTCACTGACTTCTCACAACAAAGAAATGATGGTAAGTGTCATGATTACACATAAGAAAATAAGGCCCAGAGGGTAAGTAGATTGCCATGGTCACCTAGCTAGTTCGTAAAGAACAAGGATATAGGCAACCTGTCACTAGAATCCATCATGTTAAGCACTCGGTTGTAGTGCTACCTGCCCTTTGGGGTGCTGGGGAGAGCTGCTTACAAAGAGGTGCCATGCCTCAGAACTCATTGCAAAGCTTCCCAAGGAGTTGCCAAGGAGTAGGACCAGTCATTGGACCCTGTTACTTCTCTTACTACTGATACACAACTCCCACCCTCTATCTGATTGACCCTAACAATGCCCTTGAGGGATAAACATATAGGATCCCATTTTGTAGTCATGGATTTTGAGGCTCAGAGTTAAACCTGCCTGAGGCCCTACACTCAGTGAGTCACAATACTAGGTCTACAGCAGCTTGATGTTTCTTATAATATGTCACAGTCTGTATCAGTTATCAATTTATTGCCTCTCAGCTCAAAATTCACCCTTCGTCGCTTTGTGTAAATGGAGCTGGATCCTGCAAATACATCTCCTTTGCCAGTCAGCACAGTGTTAATTTTTGTTAGTAGAAAATGCTGGAGAGACACTGCCAGAGGAGGGGGTTTTTCTCTTCTTGGTTCCAGAGTGCTCCTTTCTTGAAGCTCTGGCAGTGCATGGTCTGTCAAATATCCAACTCCTGCAGTGAATGACCTCTTTAGCACCCAGCTCCTGCAGAGTCCAATGACTGGTCCCATTCCCTGGCAACTCCTTGGGAAGCTTTGCAATGAGTTCTGAGGCATAGCACCTCCTTGTAAGCAGCTCTCCCCGGCACCCCAGGGGGCAGGTTTCCAGCAAGTTCAACCAGCATATTACCTGAGCAATGTCATGGTCATCCAGTGAGTCAAGGCTGTGCCCTCCAGGAGGTCTCAATCTCAGCCTTAGGGAGAGTGACTGCTCTTTATATCTGCAATCCTATATTCTTTTCCTCCTCCTTACTAACAAATTCCCCATAAATTCAATGTCCCACTCTTTATTTTAAACTTTATCTATTCAAATACGGTGTGGTCTGTCTCCTGGTTGGTTGCTTCCCTTCAGAACATCTTATTAAGAGTAAGACCAGAAAATTACCTGGCACTCCATAACATTAGCAATAGAATCATGAAGCCAGGAGTCAAGAGAAATTTGCTTTTATCTTCTTTTCTTGGTCTGTTATTTAAGTTTCAGGGAGCACAGAAGAAAAAGATAGACCATATTGCACTTTTTATAACTGATATCTATAAAATATACAAATATTAATTTTTCAAAATTCAAAAACATTTCAAAATCCTATTTATTTCTAAACTTATATTTCAAATATAAGTACAATAGCCAGCATCCAATTCTCCAACCATGGGTTATCAATGCTTATCATCATTTGTAATCTCAGTATGTCTCTTCTCCCAGGAACAAGTGCATTTGATCACCAGCTCTCATGAGAACAATGTCAACTCACATGCACACAGCAACTTCACATATGTTAGGTCATTAGGCTATCAAAGAAACTCCTGGGACCTCCACAGCAAGTTTCACTCTCCCCTCTTTAGACAAGCAAAACCTGTCACTGGAAAAGTTAAATGACTCTCAAAAGGGCAAGTGATAAACATCAAAGCTGCAAGCTAGGACTAAAATCCAGAACTTCCAAGTTTGTTGTTCTTTTTCTATTCTCTCCCAGTTCCCCATCTCCCCGTTTCTTAGACAGAAGCTTTATCCTTTGTTAAGGAATTTCAAAGATAAGCATACGGGAGTGTGTGGAGGACTATTTGGGGGGCTGCAGGGTTCTTCTAGCACCCCTCATATCACTGTTGAGCAGAAGGCATCTCATGTACTGGACCAGCTACACTCCCGGCCCAAAACAGAGGCAGGGACTGAGGGTATGCAAGGGCTGGGTAGGAGTGGGGCCATGAAAATGGTATTGCATAATCTGAATGGAACTTTAAGGTCCTTTCCAAGCAGAGCGCCAAGGCTGCACAGAGAAGGAAGTGAGTGTGTGTGTAGGAAGGGTGGGGGGGAGGATAAACAGCCATTTTGTCTGTCCTGCTTGGATGCTAGCAAGGCTTTGTGGAAGAAGTTGCCTGCCATCTGCAGGGGCATGCAGGCTGCCCTCACGTGGTGACTTAGGATTTGTACACTAGCAGAGAACTAGTATCACTTTTTAGATAAGGTTTGGGTATATCATGTTTGTACCAGACTATCTTGGTTTACACTTCCTCTAGAGCAATTAATTTCTGCTGATTATTTTTAGTACCCTTTTCACTGTCAAAGTCAAATTACACAGTCACCCTGTTAGGTCTACTGCAGACAGTGGACACTGGGATGCAGGACTCAGGGTTGTGTAATGATGCCACTACTTTGAATGTGAATGTTCATTCTCTCTGGAGAAGCACTTTGGGTATAATTGATGTTCTTTGAGGTTCCCTCATTTTGTGGAAAAATTCTCTCCTCTTTTCACTATCGATTCAGCTGTTTCTCTGCTTATCAGCACCTCCATCCAAGGTTTAGTAAATTCAAATTCATTCTCTAATTCTGTATCTTGCAAAGTAGCTAAAGACACATTAATAAATCAATCAATCATATGTTTAATTTTCTATCAAATTATGGTGGAGTTGAGTAAGAGTCAAACTAAGAGAGAAATCTAAATGGGAAAGAAGGTATATACAGATGTGAAAATTTCCAAGTGAAATGTGTGTGTGTAACCAGAACACCTCTAGGTGTCACCAACTTGTAACAACAATGACGGCAGCACTGAAGATGACATTAGCAGTGACTAGCATTTATTAAGGCTTACCATGGGCCATTGCACTAGGTACTATTCCACTTACCCCCAAAATAGCCATATAAACTATATATAAATTTGAAATGTTACATCTAATATAATATCCAAAAGGTAATAGATACTTCTACCCTAGGACACCTTCACTCTCTCACACCCTACCAAAGACCTCCTAACCACACTCCCACCCCCCCTTCCAGTTATTTCTGGAACCATGGAAAGTTTCACAAGTACTGGTATTTTTCTTTTCTTTTTTACTTTTTCAAACTTCTCATTTTGAAGTAATTTCAGACTTACATAGAAGTTGCAAAAATAGTACAAAGAATTCTTGTATATTTTCACCCATATTCCCCAAATGCTAACATTTTATACAACCATAGTCCAATGATCACAGTGAATAAATTAACATTGCATAAATAACATTATCTAGTCTATTAATAACTCACTAATGTAACTTTTTCTGCTCCAGTATCCAATCCAGAATCACATACTGTGTTATTATTGTCACTTCTCCTTAGTAACTTTGAATCTGACACAGTTCTCCAGTCTTTCTTTGACGTTCCTGACCCTGATATTTTTGTAGAGCACTGACCGTGTACAGTGTTCTTCAGTTTTGGGTTGTTTGATGAATCCTCATTATTTAAGTTCAAGTTATGCATTGGGGGCAAGATTATCACAGAAGTGATAGGTATCCTTTTCAGTGCATATTAAGACACACATGAAGTCATTTGCCCCTTTACAGGTGATGTTGATTTTGACTGCTTATGCCTGTGCTGTCTGCTAAGTTTCTCCATAGTAAAGTTACTGTTTATTTTCCTTTTGTGATTAATAAGTATCTTGTGGGGAGATATTTTGAGAACATATAAACACCGTGTTCCCATAACACTTTGTCAAATAAATTTAGTCTATACTGATGATTCTTGCCTGTAATAGTAATCAGTAGTTATGTTTGCCAAATGGTGATGTTTTATTTCTATCAGTCCTTTTGCATTTATTATTTGGAATCCTATAATAAGAAAGAGCTTTCTCTTCTCCCCCATTTATTTAATGATTCTTTACTTATATCAGTATGGACATAAGGATCCTTATTTTATTCCATGTCTTCTTTTTTAAAATATTAACATATAATGTATTATTTGTTTCAGGGGTACCGGTCTGTGATTCATCAGTCTTTTTTTTTTTTTTTTTTTTTGAGAGAGAATGAGAGACAGAGAGCATGAGAGGGAGGAGGGTCAGAGGGACAAGCAGACTCCCTGCCGAGCAGGGAGCCCGATGCGGGACTCGATCCCGGGACTCCAGGATCATGACCTGAGCCGAAGGCAGTTGCTTAACCAACTGAGCCACCCAGGCGTCCTGTGATTCATCAGTCTTACACAATTCACAGCGCTCACCGTAGCATGTACCCTCCCCTATGTCCATCACCCAGCCGCCCCGTCCCTCCCACCCCCTCCATGCGTTCTATAATCATTTCAGATTTGGCCACTGGGGATTCTTTCATGTTGGTGCCAAGAGGACTCATGCTCTCTTGAGGCTCTTTCCTTATAGAGGTCTGTGTCTGAGAAGCCACTTTTTGCAAAGGGTACTGTGCCACCGTCACTACCTGAAAATACTGTTTCCCTAACTCTGTGTCCTGCCAGGTGCTCCTGCCACTGCTACTGTTCCTGCTTTGCTTCTCTTCAGAGGGTGCTGGCTGCTCTGGGTTCCAGGGCGGGAAGGAGACATACGTGCAGCTGTTCACTGGCCCTCAAGCAGCCCTGCCCATATCCCTCAGTTGCACATCAAGTGTGTGTGTTTTCAGGAAGTGACTTCAGCTTCTAAATTCTTTATCTCATGCAGAGACTTTTAGGAGTCCTAACAGGAAAAAAATGTGGTGAGTCTAGAGGCTTTGGAACAGCTGACTTGCACAGAAAAGAATCGGAAAGGGTCATGGAAAGTTGAACAACAAACTGTGAGGTGGAAGGATAGTCTCCAAAACCAAATGTATTAGGAACCCCCCTTATTGGAGCAATAATCACTTTATCAACCTCTTTCTATTAGAGTAATAGTGAGCATCCCTCATACCAAATGCAAATAGTTTTTGTTTTCCCCCTCAAATGGCTTTTATATCCATTATCTGTCTTGATCTTGATGCAAAACAAGGGTGCTGTTATTGGTTAAATCCATTTGGGGATGAGAAAACTGAGGAACTTATAAGATCGTAAGGACTAAAGTGAAAATCTATACCTGATATAAGTGTCTGATTCTCCAGTTCGGGTCTCTCTTAGGTCACACTGCTGACCAAGTCATTTTCCTTTTCTTGGCTGGATTCCTCTATTATACAAAGCTGTGGTTGGATTCAGATTATTTTTATTCTGAGAGGCATATCAAAAATCGGTGGGGAGATGATATGAGATCTAAAAACAAAGCAGATTGTTGGTGGGAATGCAAATTGGTGCAGCCATTCTGGAGAATAGTATGAAGTTTCCTCAAAAAGTTAAAAATAGAGCTACCCTACAGTCCAGCAGTTGCACTACTAGGTATTTACTGAAAGAGTACAAAAATACTAATTCAAAGGGATGCATGCACCCTAATGTTTATAGCAGCATTATCAACAACAGCCAAATTATAGAAACAGCCCAAGTTTTCATTAACTGATGACTGAATAAAGAAGGTGTGGTGTATGTTGGTGGCAATGCAAACTGGTGCAGCCACTCTGGAAAACAGTATGGATATTTCTCAAAAAGTTAAAAATAGAGCTACCCTATGACCCAGCAATTGCACTACTAGGTATTTATCAAAAGAATATAAACATAGTGACTTGAAGGGTCATGTGCACCCCAATGCTTCTAGAAGCAATGTACACAATAGTTAAACTATTGAAAGAGCCCAGAGGTGCATCAACAGATGAATGAATAAAGAAGATGTGGTATATATATATATAAAATGGAAGATTACTCAGCCATCAGAAAGGATGAAATCTTACCATTTACATCGACATGGATGAAACTAGAGGTTATTATGCTGAGCCAAATAAGTCAATCAGAGAAAGACAATTATCATATGGTTTCACTCATATGAGGAATATAAGAAACAGCACAGAGGATCATAGGGAAAGGGAGGGAAAAACAGAATGGGAAGAAGTCAGAGAGGGAGACCAACCATGAGAGACTCTTAAGTATGGGAAAGAAACTGAGGGTTGCTGGAGGGGAGGTGGGTGAGGGGATGTGGTAACTGGATGACAAGTATTAAGGAGGGCACATGATGTGATGAGCACTGGGTGTTATATGAAACTGATAAATTACTGAACTCCACATTGGAAACTAATAATCTATATGTTGGCTAATTGAATTTAAATAAAAAAGTGTTGCCATTAAAAACAAAAATAAATAATAAATAAATAAATGCAATAAGTCAAAACTCTGTTTTTATTTATTGTTTGTTTGTTTTTAAAGGGTAGCTCTATTTTTAGCTTCTTGAGGAAACTCCATACTGTTTTCCAAAGTGACTGTACCAGCTTGCATTCCCATCAACAATGTAATTAATGGCAACACTTTTTAAATTTTGACTAACCTAGAAACAGGCTATGAGATCCTTATATTTGTCAAAGGGGATCTGGACAGAAAACACTGCACAACACTGGGCTAAATGGTCTGCAAACTCTTATCCAGCACTTCTGATCACTGATTCTAATTCCACTTTTCTTAGCACCACCTAGAATTTCATTTGCATATTTTGACAGCAAACTCTCAGAAATATTTGTTAGGTTTGCTTTTCTAAAATGTTATTTATGCATGTATGTACATATGTATATAATAATGCTAACATAACTCAAAAAGGAAGGTTACATGATTTAAGATAGTCTAGCCCAGAGGAAGGAGAATAATTTGAAGATTTTACAGGGATCTTCCAGTTGCAGATTCTAAAAAGAAATAGATACTACCCAAGTCATATGTTATTGTGACAACCCAAAATGTCTACGATTTGTTTTGGTAGAAGTTCATTCTAAAGAATGTGTTGCTAGAACTCCGTTTCCAGGCTAGAAATTGAGCAGACCCTCTCTTTATAGGACTGGGTAAGAGAAACAAATTCTGTGAACTCAGTAAGAGAAATGAAATATATGGCTATATATTTCTGCCTCTCCGCCCCTTCTTTCTCCAAACTCTTGGATCTAGGGGGGGTTGAGGGGTTGGCATGTGAATCAGCTTTCATTTATGTAAATGATCTAGAAATGGTTCGAGGTATGTTTTTGAATGTTTGTGAGAGAGGTAGGAGTGGAAGGATAATTTTTGTATTATTTAGCTCAGAGCTTCTCTCCTTTCCTTCTTCTCCTGCCAGGATTGGAAGGAACAGAAAATCAGGTGTTTTGTTACTTTAATCATAAATGATGATTATCAGCTGGCTAAAAATCAGGTCAAACATGTATTATAAATGACTATTGTAGCCACCATTTTTACAGATCATTTACTCAGAGAAGGAAATAGGTTCACATTTTATAGAATCTTCCTTTTAGTGTCCATAAAGTACCGTATGAATATGAATAATGAAAATGAATAAATAACATCCAAAAAAAAGTACTGTAGACTGAAGTAGGGAGACCTGGATTTGCATTCTGACTCTGCCATCTACTAGTTAAGTGACCTGAGCATTACACTGAACCTCATGGAATGCCTGTGTCTCTATTTACATAGTGGAGCAAATAATTCCTGCCCTGTTCAATCTGGATCAAGTGAGAGGGTTTCTATATGTTGTAAAATGCCACAAAAATTTAAGATGGTATTATTATTATTTGCCATCAGGGGCTTTCATCTGCATATCCTATACTAAATTTCCATCTCTCCTAAGACCAAAGGAGACCTTGTCTGTAGTTTTGTTTGTCCCAGACCCCCAAGGAGATAGGAAGTTACAGGAAGTTCCCCTCCTCAGAACTGAATGTGCTGCGTGGCTCAATACCCTTCAGCAGAGAGTGCCAGAAACAGAACCCTCTGTCTTGATCTGAACACAACCTGACATATGATAAGACATGATACAATGTTATTGCTTCAACAGACCCAGTTTCAGGGCAGACAGTTTTTCAACCAACTTCCTGTCCTGGGGCTCTGCAGTACAAGGGTGATTTGACCATGGACCACACTCCAGTGTGGCTTTAGTGTCAGAAATGACTACATCTTTACCACATCTAGGGCACTGAAAAATCAAGGCAGATACTGCTTGCCATTGGTTTGGATTTTTTTCTTGATTTGGGCTTACAGAACTGTGTGGGGAATTTGATCAGGTCCTCTTTCACCTAAAAGGATGTGTCTCTAGCTTTCCTTGCCAAACATAACGAAATGTCTTTACCACAGCTCTCAGGGGAAAAATGGTCATATATTTTAGGAGCCCTTGGCTCAGCACTGTGAATTATGAAATGATTTTGAGAGAACTATCCAGTGATATCCTGTTTGGATAGAAAGAGAATGTGGTTTTTTGTTGTTGTTTTGTTTTATTTTTTTAGTGGAAAAGTGAATCTTACAAAATCAGGCCAATTCCCTCTGCTTTCTCCAGTTCCCTTCCCCTGTATGTAGGAGAGACAACATAGAAGTTGTCTTCTGTCAGTGTCTTCATTCTTCCTACTAGACAGAGAAAACAGATTTCCACCAGTGAGCACTTTAATCCCATAGTGATCCCTCAAATACAGTGTATCTCCTCAAAATGGTATGTCTCTAGCATCTAGAGATATCTGCTATGGTCTCTCTGGGCTGCCAGATGATTCTTGGCTCTCCTCATGCTGTTCTCTCATTTCCTTGGTCCAAACAAGATGAAGATTTTGAAAGAGTCCCTTGGACTTCTGCACCCTACACCAGATTGTGCCATCTCCTCAATTCTGAGAGAACACAAAGTCAGGAATTAACAGTTATAATATGGCAACTGCAATGCAAGACCTGAAGCCCTGTTTCAGGCTCTGCTTCTCCCAGGAGGGAGCACCTCTGCAGCCTCCTCCCCAGTCAGCCTGTCTCCTACTGCCCCCTTTCTGTCTTGCACAGCCCTGCCAAAATCATCTTCCTGGACCATCATTGTCATGGAGCTCCTTTCCTACCATCAGTAAGATAAAGCCCAACTTTCCCCAACCTGGATTTTGAGGTTTCTTATGACCCAGAATCAGCACACCGCTCCTTCTTTGGCTCCCATTTTGCTCAACACGAGACTTATTTCCTATCCCATTGCCTCCCTCTTCCCACTGTCACTGCTGTTTTGCTCAAAGTATCTGTTTGCTTTCCTAAGATATATTTCCAAGCTTTTTTTGCCCAGCTGAAAATCAGCTTCTTTTTTCTTTTTTGGTGTCAAGTTTTTATTTAAATTCCAGTTAGTTACATAGAGAGTAATATTAGTTTCAGGAGTAGAACTTAGTGATTCATCACTTACATAGAACATCTAATGCTCATCATAACAAGTGTCCACCCATCACCCATCTAGCCCATCCCCCATCCACCTCCCTCCATCAACCCTCAGTTTGTTCTCTATCATTAAGAGTTAGGAGTCTCTTATGGTTTGCTTCCCTCTCTTTTTTCCCTTTCCCTTATTTTCATCTGTTTTGTTTCTTAAATTCCACATGAGTGAAATCATATTGTATTTGTCTTTCTCTGACTGACTTATTTTGCATAACGTAAAATCAGCTTCTTGAGAGTGCAGTTCAAATCTTATAGCTTCAATAGTACCTTCCGTCACATGAAGTGATCTCTCCTTCCTTTGAACTGTCTCAGAAATTTTCTGCATTTTTCACTTCAGTCAACCAATCAACCTCCCACAATTGTACTCTTCAATAATGCTATAGACTGAATGTCTGCTTTCCTCTAAAATTCATTTGTTGAAGCCCTGCCCATCAATGTGATGTTATTTAGAGAGGGGCCTTGGGGAAATAATTAGGGTTAGAAGAGGTCATGAGGGCAGGTGCTCTGGTCTGATGAGATTAGTGTGCTTATAAGATTATAAGATATGAGTTCTCTCTATCCTCTCTCTCTCTCTCTCCTCCCCTCCCTTCCTTCTTCCCTTTCCTCCCTGCAGGCAGGCACTTAGGAAAGGGCTTGTGAGAACAAGGCAAGATGGTGGCCATCAGTAAGCCAGAGAGAGGGCCATTACCAGAACTTAACCATGCCGGCCCCTAATCTCTAGGAGGAATTCCAGCCTCCAAAACTGGAAGAAAACAAATTTCTGTTGTTTAAGCTAGCTAGTTTATGGTATTTTGTTATGGCCACCTGTGCTGACTCAGACAAATATTTTAAGTCTTGTGCTGGGTAACATTTTCTCTTGTTTTACTTCCTATCTTCCCAACAGGATAACTAACTCTCCTGGCCTTAAACACCTTAGCATCCCCCCACAGGGCTTGATATTCAAGAATTAATTGGTCTCATTTGAATTCCACTTAGTCTTTTAGGCCAACTGAAGGAAGATATGTCTATATTTATGGAAGTATGTTTTTTGAAAATAATTCAAGAGGTTGGCTCTATATCCTCAAGATCGTATCCTAAGTAGAATAATGTTTCCTAAAAAGATTGTTTAAGAAAACTCTTTTTGAGTCTTTAATGTAGAAATAGAAATTATTTGCCAATTCCCTTAGTAATCGGATAATCACGTGTAGTCCTTATTCTTGACAAAATTTAAATTACTTTTTCACCCTTCCGACACAGTTTGAAACTCCAACTTTCCATCTTGTTTACGTGAGTTCTTCACAAAAGCCCTTTCTTCATAATCACAAAGGTTAAGGTCCGTTTACCTCCATCCTGAACCACTGTGACTTTTCAGGAAGCTGAGTCAGAATTGGGAAGTTTAACAATATAAGCATTTTACAAACTGAGTTTTCTTTCTTAATCAGTCCACATTTTGCAAAAGCTTTATTTTTTCTTAACATGCCCACTATTATGTGGAAAAGAAAAAAAAAAAGCCCTCCAAAATGGCTGAGGGTTTGTTTCCCACTTCTCCCCTACTTCTAAGGTGGGGTTCTGACTCTTTGAAATGTGTCCTGAAATGTGTCCAAGAAGAGCAGGAAGGAAGGGACTGACTTCTGGGAACTCATTGCACTTCCACCTAGAAACTGAGGAAGGCCAGGTGCCCAGAGATGTCAGCAGCTGATGAAAATAAGTGTGTATTAGACAAGAGGCCTAATTCAGTGGGGCTACTGTTCCCTCATGGGGAAAAAAGTCCACAATGCATTTTTTGTCCTCAAGTGAATGTTAGTTTGTCAGATGTTATCCATAGAAAGCATATGATTAACAGCTCAGTCTATTAATCCTGAGGACCTAGGCCTGATTTAGAGTACCCTCCCACTTCTTCTCTACTGCAGTGGCTGTTCTCTGGGGATTCTGTTTCCTGCCTCTCTGACCACTGTTCTCTACTGCCCCAGCACTTACTGGCCCAAAATGACTGTGCTCAGTATCCTTATTCAGAAACATTCTATGGCCTTTAAGAGTCTACAACATTAATTCCAAACATCTTCAGAACACTTCTGAAAGCCCTCCACAATGTCTCTTCGTTAACCTGTTCAAGCCTCTCTCTTATTACATCTCATACATGTTATCCATAACCCCAGGGGGTCTATTCCTTCCTACCTTTGCTCAAGCTGTTCTCCTTCCACGTGTCTTTTTCCTCTTTACCAGCCTGGCCAGTGTTGTGCCAAGCTACATTGGAGTCAAGACAAAAGGAAAAATACACATCCTCATGGACAGTTATCAAGGTATGCTCTCATATTTGGAATCAAATGCAAAAGTTAATTAAAGCTCTATAATCAAAAAACATGACTATCTATAAAGCTCTGTGTTGCCCACTCTGTTTGCAGGGCATTGTCAATCCCCATTATTTATATGGTAGGGAACTAGGAACCCAGGAACTGATTGAAACTGACTGTTCCCATTATATAAGAATACAGTATTATTGGGTGCCTGGGTGGCTCACGCAGTTAAGTGTCTGCCTTTGGCTCAGGTCATGATCCCAGGGTGTTGGGATCGAGTCCCACATCAGGCTCTCTGTTCAGTTGGGAGTCTGCTTTTCCATCTCCCTCTGCCCCCTGCTCATGATTTATTTCTCTCTCACACTCTTTCTCTCTCTCAAATAAGTAAATAAAATCTTTAAAAAAAAGAATGCAGTGCTATAAAACAATCAAACATCACTTATTGAAATTTTGATGCTCTGTTTATCATGGGCTTTTTTTGTGTTCAATTTTTAAAAAATATCTCATTAAAATACTAGTTATCTTGATAACTGAGTTTTTTCTTTTTTTTCATTTCTTTTTTTTTTGGACTACAGTTGACCCACAATGTTACATTAGTTTCAGGTGTGCAACTAAGTGATTTGACAAGTTTATACATTATGCTATGCTCACCACAAGTGTAGATACCATCTGTCACTATATAATGCTGTTACATTATCATTGACTGTATTCCTTACACTGTGACTTTTATTCCCATAATTTACTCATTCCATAACTGGAAGCCTATATCTCCCTCTCACCTTCACTGATTTTGCCCACCCACCCACCCACCTCCTCTCTGGCAACCATGAGTTTGTTCTCTGTACTTATAGGTCTGATTCTGCTTTTTGTTTGTTTATTCATTTGTTTTTGTTTTTATTTTTAAATTCCACTAGTGAGTGGAATCATATGATATTTGTCTTTCTTAGTCTGACTTATTTCACTTGGTATAATACCCTCTAGGTCATCCATGTTGTCTCAAATGGCACAATCTCATCATTTTTTATGGATGCATAATGTTTTGTTATATACATATATACATACATTTCCCTTATTCTTTCATCTGATAACTGAGTTTTTTAGTAGCACTCTTTTACATTTTGCACCCTAGTCAAAGTGCCTTACTTGCCTTACCCAAATCGCTGCCCTGAATCTGCCAAACAGGGCTCTCACAGCCCTGTCTAGGTACTATTTCCTCTAAGAAGCCTTAGCTGATCACATTTATTAGAATCGATCTCTCCATCATCGTACTTCCACAGCATACTGCTTGGGCCTGTATCTTGGTCCTAACTATGTTCTTTTCCAGGTTATTGTCATGTGGGTCTTGCTCACTTACCAGCTGAGGGCTCCTGGAGAAGTAGGTTCACACCTTTTTCATCTCTATATTCCTTGCTGTGCTTAACACAGCACTCTGCATGTGTAACTAACTATTCAATAAGTTTTGGTTTGATTAAATAACAAATTCTAATCCCCCAACCTGAAATCCCACTCAGATGTTATTTGTTGTAAAATATGACTTAGCATAAATTCTCTTATTGCAACTGAGGGGAATTTGGTTCCCAAAGTTCTGAAGATACTAGTTAAAAAGTAGTCCCATTATATCCAGGCTGGAGTATAAATGTATGGCACAGAAATGCCTCACAATGGCCTTCTGCTCTTCTCTGTTAGTGTCTCTTTCCAATGAGCCTCCTCCCATTTCTCCCCATTAGATCAATGAGGGATTCCCCACAATGCAGGCTACCCACATTCTTTATTCTCTTTGCTAAAGAACTAGACCCGAGGCTCAATGCTTCCAGTGTTTCTCATATTTGTGTTTGTTCCTGATGCTCCTCACTGATATCTCTCTTTCCAGGTAATATTTCTCACATGGGATAGGCCACTGTTTCCCCAGATTACTGGGGAAGAAAGGAGCTCTTGATCTTTCCTAGTGAGGCCCAAGGTGCAACTGTCCCTGGTTTGAAAGCCTTTGGGCCTGCTGGTAATTCCCTAGGGAATTTGAAGACATTTCTCCATACATTTAATGGCATACTTTTGCATGCTTAAATTAAGATGCTATGTATAAGACTTAAAGCAACTCATAATAGTGGAAACAAATTTTTAAACCAAGAGAGTAAATTAACATCTGAATAACTGTCTAAGTAAAGTGGTCTCAGCGACTTCTCTACTACCCTAAAGGTGAAATATCCCTAGACTCTGGGGAAGAAGGAAGGAAAAGTGGCCCCTTTTATTTGTGGCAGGGTACAAGGTTTTATAGGCTACTTCTGGAAAGTTTCAATTAGGGTCACAGAGGAATGAAACTGAGGATAAATTCCCCCAAATCAAGGGCTTTGACCGACCTGATGCTTCTAGGCCCAGGAAGCATTGAGGCACCTTTTAAACTCTGTTGCAGTTTGCTGCTGCCCGCTGTGGACACCTGCCACAGACTCTCTTGGCTGTGTGACATAGCTTCCTGTGGCCACTGCTGATAAGGCCAAAGCATTCAGCTCAACTCACTGAGCTAAGCCCGGAGATTCCTCAAGGGAAACAACCACAATGCCATAAATGAATTACATTAGCCTTTAACTTAGGTTAACACTGTACCTGCTCTAGTCAACCTTTGCATCAGCCAATCCACAGATTCCCAGAGAACATCACCAGGATGCTCTTGTTCTCAACCCCAAGTTTGACAAGCTGCATTTACGTGTCCCAAGTGAGAAAGTGTGGTGGGTGGTTTCGCCAGAATAATCCCCTACATGGCCTCTCCAAGCCAGAGATAAGAAGTCTCTTTAGGAAGTATTTTCTCAGTATTCTAAACTCCACTTTTCCTACATCATATCCGTGGATGTGAAATGCAAGTGACACAGTCATTTGGAACTCTGTGAGACTGAGCACACCAAATTCCAAGGTTGATGGGCTTTAGGAACACACTGAAACACGTGCTAGCCCACATATTTTCCCTGCTCTGTCCCCAGTACTATGATCTATCAGTGTATCTCTTCCCAAGCCCATTTTCATTGCTATTCCATGTTGGTCTTTGTCTCTTGAGTAAATAAGTCAAATTCAAATTCATTCATTCATACCCTCATGTATTCACTCCCTCACCAACACGTTTTGAGTAACTTCGGTATCCAAAGCACTGGCCCAGTGCTGTGAGGGGCTCAGAGATGACTTCCAGAGCCCCTGAGAGCCCACCGCCACTCCCTTCTCCCTGTCATCCCCTCCGACAGCCAGCACCCTGCCAGGGTTTGAACTGCCAGGTTAGAATCTCCTATTACCCTTACCTCCATCCATAATTCCCTGGATTAAGTTTAACTCTTCAGTAGGAAAAGTTTTGGAGACTTATCCTTACAGGAAAGGGAAAAACAAGATTCCTAAAACCAGCAGACAGGTTTTTCAATTTAGAAAATAGAAGTTTGGGTTAGCTAAATACTACTAGGCAACAGGAACCGTGTACAAGTAGAGAAATTGTCTGCAGGGCCTGTGCCAAGAGAATCGGCTGCTCAGCTCCCGTGGGAGCTCAATACAGGCCAATGTACTGACTCGCCAGGGAGGGTTTTCTAAGAAAGATGGCAGGACCAATATTTTTCTAATGGTAAATATGCTGTTTTTCTTGTGGCTGGTTCACTCAACTCCCTCCCTAAGCCTACTGGATGAGACAGTTCATTAGCTGGGTTTTTGAGTGCTCAACCTGCCTAGCTCTCTACTAAATATCAAGCACACTGCTACAACTAGAAGTTCCATTTTCTGGCTAGGAAGAGCCCTGACATTGATGTATGTAGAAAAGATCTGCAAGTACATATAAACACAGAAATGGGCAAAACACCACCAGGACTGCAGACAACACCTGAGAAGGAAGAAATCTTATTGTCAGGAACTGCTTATTAAGAATAAGTATGGGATGCCTGGGTGGCTCAGTCGGTTGAGCGACTGCCTTCGGCTCAGGTCATGATCCCAGGGTCCTGGGATCAAGTCTCACATTGGGCTCCCTGCTCTGCGGGGAGCCTGCTTCTCCCTCTCCCACTCCCCCTGCTTGTGTTCCCTCTCTCGCTGTGTCTCTCTCTGTCAAATAAATAAATAAAATCTTAAAAAAAAAAAAAGAATAAGTATGAAAATAAGAAACTTAGAATTTGCTTGCCACATCTGAGGGCAACGTTTCAGGTGCAATGCTGCTAAGCCTCACCACAGCACATGCAAAACAGATGTTAATCTCATTTTCCCACAGGAAAAAACTGAGGCACAGAGGTGACCTGTCTTGACTAGTGTGACTGTAGACAGGGACGATGACCCAAGACTGTCTGGCTCCACCTCTCTCTCAAATCTTTCCCAGAAATCAAAATCTTCATACAATCCCTTCCCCTGGGACATGCAAGAGCCAGGGCTGCCCATTCAGGCAAGGAGGAGACCATGGCCCACTTGGTAGGATTTCAGGGCTGCCATGATTGAAAACTTTCCTTCAACAGCTTGCCAGCAGTGACTGCTGGTAATCATATCATAATTGTTTCTTTGGTTGTTTATGTTGTACTAACTGCATTCACTCTTCTTATTTGTTGGCTTCTTCCCCTCAGCCCCCATGAAACATTCAACTCTCTCCATTCTAAAAACAAAAAACAAAACAAAACAAAACAAAAAAACAACTTTCTGCATCTCTGCCTATCCCCCTATTTATGGCCTCTTCTTTGGTGTTCCAACTCTGGAAAAGTAGTATCACAGTGCTGCTATGTCTCTTTATCCTCTTATGTCCAGTTCTTATGTCCACTAACCCACGCCCTCCCAAGGGACTCTTAGTTGTCACCTATAAGGGTATCTTTACAGCCTCCTTCCTTCCTGGCTTTCCTTGGCATTCAGTGGTACTGATCACAAACTTGTTACACTGTCTTCTTTCTCAGCTTTAGGCAAACTTATTTTTTTCTAGATTTGTTGATGTTCTATCTCTCCTGTTTTTTTTTTTCCTGTGTGTCTCACTGGCTTTAATTTAAAGTTTATCCCCTTGCTACTTCTTCATCTTTATTCCAGCTCTTGGCCATAGAAATCATGCCACAAACTGGAGTCAGGAAGCCATATTTTTTGACACCTCCTTCTATTCCTCAGTCTCCACATCCTATAAATTCTACTTTCTTTTACTTATCCTGTGTCCTCTGTTATCTCAGCTACTGCCCCTTTTGAGTTTTTCTCTTTTCTCACTTATAATAAAGAAACTCCCAATGGATGTTCCTGCTCATAATATATCCCCACACAGTGGAACCTCTACATGGCTGTCAGATCCTTTGACAGTACAAACATGGTCATATCAGGACATGAATGAAAGCCTTAAATAACCCTGATTCACTATAATTTACTTTCTGAATTCCATGGATTGGCCTTTAAGCCTCTTTACAAAGTCCTTTACTGGATGGCCTGCAACCACTCCCACCATTCATATAGCTCTCCAGGCCCTCAGAAGGACCTGTCACTCCTGAAACCTATGCCTCCCCATCTGTGCTGCTCACCTCCCCTTTGTGAGAAGCACACTCTTATCCATCCCTCAAGGTCCAACCCAAATATCACCTCCTCTGGCCAACTCCCTCTTCTCTCCTCCAACTTCTTCCCCCCAAAATGGTTGAACTGAGGTGCCCTTTGTGCATCTGCAGCACTTTCATCCTTCTGTGAATAGAGCCCCAGCCCCAAGGCCTTCTTTAATGAGTTGCTGGACAGGTAAGAGCCAGGTTTTGTCTAATTTTGTTTTTCTAGTACAGTAACTGTACATCATAGGAGCCAAATAAATGATAATGATGATCATGAAAATACATTGCTGAATGAATGAACTAATACATTTAAATTTTTCTTTTAAGGGCTTTCAGGAAGGAGGGAAAAAGAGATGGAGATAGACAAAAGGGGAAGCAGAAGCAATGAACAGGGTAGCATCACTTAGCTTATCGGATCACCAGTTGTATTTAAATGATAGGGCTAGTTAAGTTTTATTTCACAGAAAGCCAGTTGGCAATTTAGTACTGGGGAGCTGCCTCAGGAACCCCAGGCCATGTCCTAAAAGTGGGAGTGGTTATACCCAGCCTCTGGAGGCCTGTGCATTCTGATTGAAAGAAGATAGAAAAATGATCAAAACAAATACTTCACAAGTTTTCCCTTGAGCCTTTTTGTGGAGTAACAGTTTTCTATGCCTGAAAAAAAAACCTCCCTGAAATTAAAAAAGCTGGAAGCTTCCGAGGAGAGGAGCTAGGTTTCTAGTGTGGTCAGGGCTCCTCCTGGTGGATCTCTAGAAACTGAGTCTTTCCTAATCCCATCCTCTTACCCATTTATTCAGCATTCTCAGTCTTCATCAACTATTGTATGTATATTAGCTTTGTATTGCTACTATAACAAATTATCTCAAATGTAGTGACTTAAAACAATATAAATATATTATCCTATAGTTCTATAGTGGCCAAGGGCCCAAAGATGGGTCACTTTACAGGAAAATTATTTTGAGCTGAAGGCAACTGAGACTCTACAGGTTTTTGGGAAGGAGGAATACCTGACTTCTCAAAGGTCCTTTTAGCTGCACTAAGAATCAAGTTGACATGAAACAGATTAACAGGAAAAAATCAAATTTAATAAGCATATGTTTGGGGAAATCCACATAGACATGGAAATACCAAAGACAGTCAGGCAAAATAAGATATATATGTCATTCTGAACTAAGGAGAAGGGGGTGGGACCTGGAATTTCAGAGGAAAAGAATTCACTTGACAGGATGAAAAGAAGTGCAGATATTTGGTAATTAGGTGTTTGCCCTAACATACAGATGGCCATTCAGATAAAATTTATCTCTGTGAATAATACTTATTCTGGGAAAGACCCCCAATTTATTTATTTTTTTATTTAAATTCAATGAACCAACACATAGTATATCATTGGTTTTAGATGTAGTGTTCAACAATTGATCAGTTGCATATAATATCCAGTGCTCATCAGATCAGGTGTCCTCCTTAATGCCCATCACCCAGTTACCGTATCCACTTACCCACCTCCCCTTCAGCAACCCTTAGTTTGTTTCCCATAGTTAAGAGTCTCTCATGGTTTGGAAAGCCCATGAGATTTAGATTCTTTTCTTCTGTGTGGTTAAGGAAGGGACAGAAGTTTCTTTTGAGCTCACAGGGTCTCAAGTGACTTCAGCTCAAAATAATCCACATGCCAAAGTGACACATTCATGGTTGGGGAGGGGTATCTGTCCTGATCCCCTTTAGTCCCCCCATATGAAACTTCCATGGGAGTATCACATATTAAAAGTTGAGCTGGTAGCTTGTTTCATCTCAATTATCTAGTTGCTTTGTTCTGATAATAGGTCAGTTTAGTTAAACTCATTTCAGAAAACAGTGATGCACGTGTATTCTCAAAGCTAGGTCTATGGTTCGAGTAATCGGATATTAAATAAAAGACATTTCTATGGAAATAAAGGAAAAACAATAGTCAATAATTGGATCAAACGTTAAGCCAGTGTCTGAGTTCTAAGGGTAGCCAGTTGAGAAGATTTCTAGATGTCAGACTTTAAGCATCTTCACATAGAGTGAGGGGAGGTAGAGGCAATCTGACAGATGTTCCTGGTGTGTAGTTCAAATGTCTCTGGTGATTTTGTCATAAAGCAATAGCACAAAGATTGTCTATGAATGAGTTATTATGGTGATTTCTTTATATCAAGTTATTAGTATTTAGTTTGCAGGTTTTCAGAAAAAAAGGGCAGTTTTAGTTTCAAAATCATTCCAAGTCAGAAAGTTGGAAGAAATATCAAAATGTTAGTTAGGCACTGGAAGACACTAGAAGAAATCAGGATCTAGTCAAGTTTACAATGAATTGTATTAAAATCTAATACCTACAAAGATGTGTTATTGAAACATATTTTCTCTCTATAATCACCCTCATTTTTACCAAAGATAGTCAAATTGACACTAATGTATTTGCAAAATAAGTCTAGTCTCAAAAAAACTTGGTTTGGTTATTTACATAAGTGCAGTAAGAATAGTGATTGACCATATACACTCTTTAAAACTTGTTTGCTGAGGGAAACAAAAGCAAAAATAAACTATTGGGACTTCATCAAGATAAAAAGCTTCTGGAAAACAAACTGAGGGCTGTGGAAAAGGAGGTGGGTGGGGGGATGGGGTAACTGGGTGATGGGCATTAAGGAGGGCATGTGATGTGATGAGCACTGGGTGTTATACATAACTAATGAATCATTGAACATTATATCAAAAACTAATGGTGTACTACGTGTTGGTTCATTGAATTTAAATTAAAAAAAAAGATAAAAACTTCTACACAGTGAAGGGAACCACCAACAAAATAAAAGGCAACCTTGGAAATGGGAGATTTTACAAATGACATATCTGATAAAGGGTTAATATCCAAAATCCATAAAGAGTTTATCAAATGCAACACCCAAAAAACAAATAATCCAGTTAAAAAATGGGCAGAAGACATGAATAAACATTTTTCCAAAGAAGACATCCAGATGGCTAACAGACACATGAAAATATGCTCAACATGTACTCATCAATAGGGAAATACAAATCAAAACCACAGTAAGATACTACCTCACACTGATTAGAATGGTTAAAATTAACAACTCAGGAAACAACAGATGTTGGCAAGGATGTGGAGAAAGGGGAACCCTCTTACACTGTTGGTGGGAATGCAAACTTGTTCAGCCACTCTGGAAAACAGTATAGAGGTTCCTCAAAAAGTTAAAAAGAGAAATACCCTATGACCCTGCAATCACACTACTATGTATTCACCCCAAGGATACAAAAATATGAATTCACAGGGATACATGAACTCCAATGTTTATAGCAGCATTATCAACAATGGCCAAATTATAAAAATAGTCCAAGTGTGTCCATTGACTGATGAATGGATAAAAAAGAAGTGGTACACACACACACACACACACACACACGAATATTATTTGGTAATAAAAAATGAAATCTTGCCATTTGCAACAACATGGATTGATCTAGAGAGTATAATGATTTCACTTATATTTAGAATTTAAGAAAAAACACAAATGAACATAGTGGGGGAAGAAAGATAGTAAAACCAAGAAACAGACTCTCAACTACAGAGAACAAACTGAGGGCTGCCGGAGGGGAGGTGGGCAAGGGGAGGGATTAAATAGGTGATGGGCATTAAGGAGTGCACTTGTG
Source organism: Mirounga angustirostris (assembly GCF_029215605.1). NCBI lineage: Eukaryota > Metazoa > Chordata > Mammalia > Carnivora > Phocidae > Mirounga > Mirounga angustirostris. The sequence goes on along the minus strand of NW_026991710.1, from coordinate 161,175,542 downwards.
ATGAGCACTGGGTGTTGTATGTAAGTGATGAATCATTAAATTCTACACCTGAAACTAATGTTACACTTATGTTAAGTAACTGGAATTGAACAAAAATTTGGAAAGAAAAATAAATAAATAAATAAATAAATAAATAAATAAATAAATAAAACTTGTTTGCTGGGACTTTTCATAAAGAATCTCTAGAATGAATATTAATAGCATCTGGAGGCCAGAAGCCAAGCCAAATACTTGCCATCAGAGTTTGCCTGTAATACCTATAGATCTGGGTGAATTACTCTCTTCTCAAGGTCCCCCAAATATCCTGAGGCTCCTACACCTGCCAAGAAGTGACCTTCTTTACTCACCTGGTAAGTATGTTGGGAACTCTGTAAGCAAGGTATCAGGCTAATATTTCCAAGGGGGCTTTATTGGATCCATAAAGTCAACCTTGGATCCTTAAAACTGTCTGATCATATCTGAGTCTATGCAGGTCTTTCTCAAATATGACATTCTGGACAAAGCCTTGGTAATATAACCAATGTTTCCAATTGTGTCTTGTCAGAAAGAGAACAGATTCTGAATGAGCTTATGCAAATAAATATACTGCCATTAAAATATAAGAATATCTGCTGAGAGTTTCTGAATTCTGGAGAATTCATGTAGGGAGAAAAAAATAAATGTTGCAATTTGTTCACAAAGGTATATTTTGTCATATTGCTGTCAATTCACTTAAGGGAAAATGTTTTCAATTCCCCACAACAACCAAGGGAGAACTTTGTAGAGGAAGGACCAGTGGGAAAGAGCAGCCAAAACACAACAGCAGAGTGTACACACAACATATACCAGAAATACCTCCTGAGGTTTTTGTTGTGGTGGTGGTTATTGTTTTTGTTGTGTGTTTTTTTCTTTTTCTTTGTTTTCCAGAAACAATGACAAAACAGAGAAATTCACCCCAAGAGAAAGAACAGTAGGTAGTCCTCAGTGCCAGAATCAATATGGATATAAGTGAGATGTCTGAAATAGAATTTAAAACAATGATTCACAGAAACTAGCTGGGCTTGCAAAAGCATAAAAGACACTAGAGAATTCCTTACTGTAAATCTGGCAGGAAAAGAGAAATAATAAAGATTAGAGCAGAAATCAATGATATAGAAATTAAAAAAAGCAACAACATACAAACAGTAGAACAGATCAACAAAACTAGGAGCTGGTTCTTTGAAAGAATTAATAAGATTGATGAACCCCTGGCCAGACTTATCAAAAATAAAAGAGAAAGGACCCAAATTAATAAAATCATGAACAAAAGAGGAGAGATAACAACCAACACCACAGAAATACAAATAATTCTAAGAGACTATTATGAGAAATTACATACCAACAATTAGGCAATCTGGAAGAAATGGATGCATTCATAGAAACATATAAATTACTAAAACTGAAACAGGAAGAAATAGAAAACCTGAAGAGACCCATAACCAGCAAAGAAACTGAATCATTAATATAAAGCTCCCAAAAGAGAAGAGTCCAGGGCCAGATGGCCTCCCAGCAATATTCTGCCAAACATTTAAGAAGAATTAATACCTATTCTTCTGAAACTGTTTCAAAAAATAGAAATGGAAGGCAAACTTCTAAACTCATTCTATGAGGCCAGCATTACCTTGATCCCAAAACCAGACAATGACCCCACCAAAAAGGAGAATTACAGACCAATATCCCTGATGAACATAGATGCAAAAATTCTCACCAAGATACTGGCCAATAGGATTCAACAGTACATTAAAAGGATTATTCACCATGACCAAGTGGGATTTTTTCTCTGGGCTGCAAGAGTGATTCAACATCCACAAATCAATCAATATGATACACCACATTAATGAAAGAAAGGACAAGAACTATATGATCCTCTTAAGAGATGAGGAAAAATAATTTGACAAAACACAGTATCCTTTCTTGAAAAAAACTCTCTGCAGTGTTGGGATAGAAGGAACATACCTCAATATCATAAAAGCCATATATGAAAAACCCACGGTGGATATCATCCTAAACAGGGAAAAGCTGAGAACTTTTCCCCTAAGGTCAGGAACTCAATAGGGATGTCCACTCACCACTGTTGTTCAACATGGTATTGGAAGTCCTAGACTCAGCAGTCAGACAACAAAAAGAAATAAAAGGCATTCAAATTGGCAAAGAAGTCAAATTCTCATTCTTCACAAATGACGTGATACTCTATGTAGAAAACCCCAAAGACTCCTCCCCAAAACTGTTAGAACTCATACAGGAATTCAGTAAAGTGGCAGGATATAAAATCAATGCACAGAAGTCAGTGGCATTCCTATACACCAACAAGACAGAAGAAAGAGAAATTAAGGAGTCGATCCCATTTACAGTTGCACCAAAAACCATAAGATACCTAGGAATAAACCTAACCAAGGAGGTAAAACTAGAGAACACTTATGAAAGAAATTGAGGAAGACACAAAGAACTGGAAAAACATTCCATACTCATGGATTAGAAAAACAAATATTGTTAAAATGTCTATGCTACCCAAAGCAATATACACATTCAAAGCAATCCCTATCAAAATACCATCAGCATTTTCATAGAGCTGGAACAAACAGTCCTAAAATTTGAATGTAACCAGAAAAACCTTGAATAGCCAAAGGATGTTGAAAAAGAAAACCAAAGCTGGAGGCATCACAATTCTGGACTTCAAGCTGTATTGTAAAGATGCAAGCATCAAGACATGTGGTACTGGCACAAAAACAGACACATAGATCAATGAAACAGAATATAGAGCCCAGAAATCGACCCTCAACTCTATGGTCATCTAATCTTCGACAAAGCAGGAAAGAATAGCCAATGGAACAGACAGTCTCTTCAACAAATGGTGTTGGGAAAATTGGACAGTCACATGCAAAACAATGAAACTGGACCACTTTCTTACACCATACACAAAAATAAACTCAAAATGGATGAATGACCTCAAGGTGAGACAGGAACCCATCAAAGTCCTAGAGGAGAACACAGGCAGCAACCTCTTTGACCTCAGCCACAGCAACTTCTTCCTAAACACATCACCAAAGGTAAGGGAAGCAAGGACAAAAATGAACTATTGGGACTTCATCAAGATAAAAAGCTTTTGCACAGCAAAAGAAACAGTCAACAAAACTAAAAGGCAACCTATGGAATGGGAGAAGATATTTGCAAATGACATATCAGATAAAGGGCAAGTATCCGAGATTTATAAAGAGATTATTAAACTCAATGTCAAAAAACAAAAAATTCAGTCAAGGAATGGGCAGAAGACACGAACAGACATGTCTCCAAAGAAGATATACAAATGGCCAACAGACACATGAAAAACTGCTCACCATCACTTGGCATCAGAGAAATCCAAATCAAAACCACAGTTAAATCCCACCTCACACTGTTCAGGATGACTAAAATTAACCACTCAGGAAACAATAGATGTTGGTGAGGATGTGGAGAAACCCTCTTACACTCTTGGTGAGAATGCACACTGGTGCAGCCGCTCTGGAAAACAGTATGGAGGGTCCTTAAAAAGTTAAAAAGAGAGCTACCCTATGACCCAGCAATTGCATTGCTAGATATTTATCCAAAGGATACAAACATAGTGATTTGAAGGGGCACATGCACCCCAATGTTTATAGCGTCATGTCCACAATAGCCAAAATATGGAAAGAGCCCAGATGTCTATCGACAGATGAATGGATAAAGAAGTGATACATATATTGGAATATTACTCAGCCATCAAAAAGACTGAAATCTTGGGGCACCTGGGTGGCTCAGTCAGTTAAGCATCTGTCTTCCACTCAGGTCATGATCTCAGGGTCCTGGGATCTAGCCCCACATAGGCTCCCTGCTCGGCAGGAAGCCTACTTCTCCCTCTCCCACTCCCCCTGCTTGTGTTCCTGATCTTGCTATCTCTCTCTCTCTGTCAAATAAATAAATAAAATCTTTTAAAAAAAAGGAAATCTTGCCATTTGCATTGATGTGGATGGAACAAGAGGGTATTATGCTAAGTGAAATAAGCCAATCAGAGAAAGACAAATATCATAGGATTTCACTCATATGTGGAATTTCAGAAACTAAACAAATGGGGACACCTGGGTGGCTCAGTCGGTTAAGTGGCTGCCTTCGGTCTGGGTCATGATCCCAGGGTCCTGGGATCAAGTTCCGCATTGGGCTCCTTGCTCAGCAGGGAGCCTGCCTCTCCCTCTCTCTCCCTCTGCTTATGCTCTCTCTGTCAAATAAATAAAATCTTAAAAAAAAAAAGAAAGAAAAGAAACAAAACAAAAGAACATAGGGGAAGGGAAGAAAAATAAAATAAGACAAAATCAGAGAGAGAGACAAACCAGAAGGGAAACAAACTGAGGGTTGCTGGAGATAAGGTGGGTGGGGGGATGGGGTAATTGGCCATTGGGCATTAAGGAGGGCACTTGATGTAATGAGCACTGGCTGTATACGCAATTGATGACTCACTAAACTCTATCTCTGAAACTAATAATACACTATATGTTAATTAATTGATTTTAAATAAAAAAGATGTGGTAATCACACACACAGACACACACACACAGCAGAATATTATTCAGCCATAAAAAGGAATGAAATCACACCATTTGCAACAACAGGGATGGAGCTAACGAAAATAATGGTAAGCAAAATAACTCAGAGAAAGACAAATACCATATGATTTCACTCCTATTTGGAATTTAAGAAACAAAACAAATGAGCAAAGGAAAAAAAAAGAGAGAGAGAAAAAGAGAAAAACCAAGGAACAGACTCTTAACTATAGAGAACAAACTGATGGTTACCAGAGGGGAGGTGGGTGGAGCATGGGTGAAGTAGGTGATAAGGATTAAAGTGTATACTTATCATCAAGAGCACTGAGTAATGTATAGAATTTTATCACTATATTGTACACACAAAACTAATGTAACATTGTATGTTAACTATACTGGAATTAAACTTTAAAAACTTAATTAAAAATAATTTTAGAAAGATATTAAATCAAGAAAGATCTGGGTAAGTAAGTTTCTTAGATTAAAAAAAAAAAACAGGCAAAAAAACTAACTAAATAAATTACCTAAAATTTGAACTGGAGTATAGGATTCAGGGGTGAGGAAGCAGGAAGCAAAAGACATTTGTTGTTGTTGTTGTTTTATTATTATTATTATTATTATTATACAGTTGAGGAATTATTTATTTTTTCATTTTAACTATCTGATTTATCAAGACAGGATACATTAATCAAGACAGAGAGATGCTGACATAAAGTTTACATTACATTGTTCAAGTTATTTTGATCAAGACAGGGAGATACTGGCTTATGGAGTAAAAATAGATTAATGGAATGAGATCTCAGAAATAAATCCTGACATATGAAGTCAATTGACTTTCAAAAAAGGGTTCTGAGAAAATTCAATGGTAGAAAAGATTGTATTTTCAACAGATCCTGCTAGGACAACTGGATATCCATATATAAAAGAATGCAGTGAGACTCCCTCCATCAGACCATATACAAAATGAATGCAAAGTGGATTGTATCTAAATGTAAGAGCTAAACCTAAAAACTGTTAGAAGAAAATGCAGATATAAGTCTTTTGTTTTGTTTTTTGGATTTTTTTGGCTGTTTTTTAAATTCGATTAGTCAACATATAGTACATCATTAGTTTCAGATGTAGTGTTCAATAATTTATCAGTTGTGTATAACACCCAGTGCTCATCATATCATGTGCCCTACAGATATAAGTCGTCATGACCATAAAATAGGCAATGATTTGCTAGCTTTGGTGCCAAAACACAAGCAACAAGGATAAAATTGATACATAGAATTCACCAAAATTACAAACATTTGTGCTCCAAAGGACACTATCAAGAGAATGAAAAGACAACCCACAGAATGGGAGAAAATATTTGACAATCATATATCTGTAAGGGATTTGAATATGCCTCATTCTAGTTGTGTGATCTTAGGCAGCTCATTTTCCCTTATTGGACCTCAGTTTCCTCTTCTGTGAGATGAGAGTTGGAATAACTGATAATAGAAAGTAGTACTTAAATAGGACTTTATGGTTTATAAAGTGCATTCTTATTCATTTATTATCTTATTTAATCTTCATTATAACTCTGTTATAAAGGCATTACTATTATTCTCACCTTACAAATAAGGAAGTTTCTATTACGACATCACTTTTATGTATGGGATTCTACCACTGCTTTGCTTTGTAAGACTGCTTTCCTCTCCCCAGGTCCCTGACATTCCATGTCATGACTTCATGGTAGATCTAGGTTGAGCATCATACCACCTGCACATTTTCATGCACTATACCTTACTTTCCTTTTTTTCTTGTGAAGATTTGCTAAGCCACCTGTTGTGTCATCTGCTCTGTCTGCTGACCCACAGCACACTCTTCCTGGGAATAGTTGCCAGTTACTGAACTGGGCCAAGAGTCTGAGTAACCAAAACCAGCAAGACTCGATTCAACTTCACTCTTCCCCCTTGTGATTTCAGGAGACTGCATGATGACTCACTTTGGAGGATAAATGCAAATAGTCCTTGATCACTCCTCCTACCTCTGCTAACACTGTGCTCTTCACTCTCCAGAGGAAGAACAAAGTCAAAAAGGGGAAGGAGAAAGAGGAAGAAGAAGCAGCACATTTTATTTCCAGTAATTTCCTGAAAGCAGAAATTAAAACTTCAAGTAACATTTGTATTTCTGAGGTGATGTGGAGCATTGGACTGACCTCTCAGCTTTGACTCAGGCTCCTCCCAAGGCCCTGCCCCTAGCCCTCACTAAGGATGCCCCCAAATGAGCCAGTGGTGGGAAGGAAACAGATCTGAAAATGGTGATACAAAAGCCCAGAGATATGAAATGATCTATACCAGGCCACACAGCTAGAACATGGGAGAGCTAGGTGAAAATATTAGGATTAGGTCTGTAGTACCTGACTTGATCCTCTTTCTATCACCTTATGATTTATGATCATTCCTCTCTTAAAACCCTTAAGACTGCAGAGAGTGCTGTATTCCAAAGCTACTTCATTCTAGTCCTCCCTCGTTCCGGAAATAGTTTTTCTCCCACAGACAAGACTGTAGGGATGAGCTGTGTAAGAGTGGCTCTGGTGTGCTGCCCATGAAGCTCAGCCTCTGGGGGAGAACAGACAGCTGTTAGAGACAACAGAGGTACTTTGCCACATCCCATCCAGGGCATCTAGGAATGCTAGGGGGAAGGACTGCATTGCCCTTTCTTCATGTCAGCCTCAGAGGACAGACTTACACAAGCATTTTTGAGCTCCCTCCAGGAATAGAGTTAAGTCGATTTGGGCTATATCTGGGAATAATGAATTCCATAAGTAATACAATATAGTGGGAGATAGTATTTCCTAATATTAACTCTCATCTTAGCTCTTAGCACTTTTGGAGTGGCCCTTTGTGGAAGTGTTCTAAGACTCTGGTCACCAAGACTGGGACTTTCTTAAATATTTTAGCTACTTTAATCATATCCCCTCATATTTGGGTCTCTCCCTATAAGAATTTTCCTGTCTCTCTCTCTCTACATCACTCTCCCTGCCACTGATTCATCACCTCCTGTGCCCCCTCTACATTTTCTCCAACTTCACAGTCACTGCCTTAATTTGTGGTGGTGTGGCTTCCACCCAGGTTTTGTACTTTGGAAACAAAATGTCTTCTGGTCTGTTTCCAATACTCCCTCTGAGAATGCCCAATATTTCTCTGGCCTATTGAACACAATGTCTCATTAGTCCCACTATCTTCTCTGCTGCATCATAATTGATAATTCAGAGACTATCATCCTATAAACATGTTTATGGTCTCTTCAACTCCTCTCTTTCCAAAGGGGAAAATGCATTTCTTTGTCCTTTCCACAGGGGAGGTCATCTGACATTTTATGTTACTTAAAAAAAACACAAAACTTATTGTGACTCATTTTTGCTGGACTGATATTTTCATGTTTAGAAGAACTTAGTGTCACCTGTGAATGTGGGAAGTTTATAATGTATTATTTTCTTCATATCATTTATTAAGCCACTGATAAAGACCAATCCCAGGGTGCCTGGGTGGCTCAGTCGGTTAAGTGGCTGCCTTCAGCTCAGGTCATGATCCTAGGGTCCTGGGATCGAGCCCTGTGTCAGGCTCCCTGCTCAGTGGAGAGTCTGCTTCTCCCTCTCCCTCTGCCTGCACCTCTGCCTGCTTGTGCTCTTTCTCTATCTCTCTGTCAAATAAATAAAAAATAAAATCTTTAAAAAAAAAGACCAATCCCATTGTCTATTTTTATGGGATTCTCCTTTTTATACTTTTCCATACATAGACTGTGTTTATGATCTATTTGTGATCTAAAATTAAAAAGAAAATGTTCCTTGACTTACTTTGTAGTATGTGGTGTTGACTTTTCTACAATAAATTATAATTATAATTTATTGCCATTGTTTTCCCCAAAATATATGTTTTATATTGCTTAAACAATGTTAACTGGCAGGTCAGGGATGAGTTCCCCTTTTAAAAATTCTTCCTATTTTATAAATGTGTTAACACTTTTTGTAAAAGCCCAGTCTTTATTATAAATCCTCCTCCCCATGTAGGAGTAAGGAGTGTACCATTGTCAGTGCCCCTGACTCCTCCACATCCTAACTTACCTCACTCCCTCTTTGTACAGGGGTCCAGTGGCCATTCACTCAGTCTACATTTAGTTACAGCTTACATATTTTGACAAAGGACTTTCTAATTTTACCTCGGGATTCTTCAAAATCTGAGACAAATAATGTCTTGACTAAATGACAACATAAGCACATATGGTTTTGAAAATCAGGTAAGTCTAGTTAATGCTAACCCTCTAAAAACATATCCATAAATCAGATATCCATTGTCCAAGTGATAAGGATTCATTGAGGTTCAGCTTGAAAGTGTTCTGGTGATTTGAGGCTTGCACTGAGCCCACCAAACTCCTGCAAAGGAGTGCGATGATCAGAGCCAGATATCATTCCAGAGTAAAGTTTGAACATCTCAATCTGATATCCAGGTATCCCCACAGCCTGCACTTGTGGGTCTTTCCATTCCTACCTCTGCCTCCATCTCCACCATTATTCCCCACCCAGACTATGAACATCCCTTCCTCTTTGTACTTGAACACATAGTGTATACTAACTTGCAGTATCGATCAATTCTATACTGTGTATATCCTGTTTGCTCAAATAGATGGGAAGCTACTTAAAAGTGGGTGCCATGTCTCCCATCTCTTTGAAACCCCACATTTAATAAATGTTTAAAAAGGTAAAAAATGTCAAAATATTTATAGTATCTATGTATTTGCCCACACATTCTCTTTTGCTATAAGAGCATTTAGTCTACCATGTCTGAATTAGGTAATAACTTATTAATTAACAAGTGGGAACAATTCCTCATTATAATCCTTGTATTAGGAAATCCACTGTGGGAAGGGATTTCAGGGTGGTTGCTTTTCACTTCCTCCAATAAAATCTTGGAGTTAATAATTTTTTTTTTCTGTCCTTTCCTAGGAAAGGTGTAAACCCAGCCTTCTATTCACTGAGGGCAAAATCACTTCAGCAGCTATAGGTTTAGCCACAGAAAAACCGCTCAGCTTCTAAAAACCAGGCAAACAATTTCCCAAATTGGCAATCTGGCAGCAGTATAACATCGAGGACACTTTCTCAACTCAGCTGAGAAAACTCAGGAAGGACCACATGGAGGAACAGAGGACAAAAGTTTTATGGTCTGTTGGGAATGTGCCAAAGAAAATCAGATAGCAAATGAAATGAGGTTTGTCAGTCACCCCACTGGTTTCAGGGGCACACTGTGCTCACTGCTATTCCCATGGAATAAGTCACTCCTTGCAGCACCCACCAGCTCAAGTTTAATCAGCCTCACAACAGCCTAGGAGAAAGCATTACTACGTCCTCTCATACAAGATGGGCACCTGAGGCAACAAAGCTTAGAGGAAGAACTACGGGTTACACAGGTAAGGAGAGAACCAAGAAATGGCACTCGTGGGAGGGGAGGAAAGGAGATACCCAGGGGAAAGGGAAGTGAAGCCTATTGAGCAGCCCATGGTGATCTGGTGATCAGTCCAAAACTGATGAATCCACATGTGACAAGGTTCAGAGACCACCTTCTCCTACTACTCTTCACTGCCAGGCTCCTCATCGCTGTCCTCCCCCAGAGGGAATTCCCTTGTGGGCTTCTGAGTTGCACACATCCGAGTCTCCATGGCACAGTCCTGGCTCAAAATTGCCTGAAGCAAGACACAGGAAGAGAAATTACTGCATATCTTTTACCAATCTCCTTGTTCCCTTCCCTCACTAGCTCATCCAAGTCTAGTGTTGCTCAGGAAAGATTCAAGAAACAAGCATAAGATTCTTTTTCTGCTTCATTTGCAGGCACAGACCTCCCAAGGCACCTAGGTGTACCAACCCTGGTCAAGACAAATATCTAGTATGTTTTTAATTGAATCATAACAGTGGTAGTGTAAGCTACAGCAGGGAGCCAGCTGAAACTGGTACTATCCCCTATCAGACCTCCCTGTCTTTTTTTGTCCCTGTGATCAGCCCCTACATCCACCATTAAGCCACCCAGACCCTTAGGGTCCTCATGCTGCAATAAAGTATCTTATTAACTAAAATCACAAGTTATGGTTCTCTTCCATACTTTAAAGGGTTTTGTACTTTAAAGGATGACCTGCTAAGGATAATGGCAGACATGAATGAATGAATGAATGAGCCCAGTGGAATTTTGCCCACCTTGAGGAGATAATGTGTTAACTCACATTTTGCTGGTAACTAAAGTATAAGATGCCTTTGATGGCCCCTGCCCCCAACTCTTTATAAGCTTCTCATTTTTGTTCTTTACTTAGGGCCCTTCTTAACCACCCAGTATAAGAGGAGAAGTGCTTAGTAAAGAAGGGAAAATAAGGAAGAGCACAAAGGAAAAATAAAGGTGAAAATGGGATCAGAAAATATGGCAAAGCAAAAAAGACTTCCAAAGAGGGAAGAAATAGCATACGATAAAAAGCAATGAGAGAGATGAAAAACAAACAAATAAACAGAAGATTATTATTCTTTTAGCAACAGTCAGAGCCCCTTACAAGATTTTCCTCCTTGGCTGGGGGGCTTCTCAGGTAGTAGCAGAGAGGAGCATAGATGATGTTGATGACCCCAATGATGACCATAAGCCAGGGGAAGCCAATGGCATGCACAATGGCACCCCCAGTGGATGGGCCTGTGAGGAATAAACCAAATTCACAAGTGTTTATTGACACTTGATCACAAAGAAAACATTATGCAAGGGGCAATGTGTGGCCCAGAGGATGTCCCAAAATCAAATATCTCCAGAACCCTAGGAGAATCAGCCTCTTGGCTTTACTCTCAGCAGTAAACAGTAGATAAGCACCAAGTCCTGGGTGCTCCCCTCTCCCCTGCCAACATACCTATAGCAAAGCCCATACAAAAAGCCACATCAGCTATGGCATAGACACTCCCATACACTGATGTGTGACGCAGGTCCACCAAGTGTCCCATGATGGGCATCATAGAGGAATCAACCATGCCTGTGGCCAAAGGAAACAGGACACTGTCAGCTCTACCCACAGTCCCTTCTCTTTTTTGTGGCACCCTTCCTTCTTCTCCTTCCTTTAGTCTATTCCCTTTGCCTGCTATCCTCCCACTCAGCACTAACACCTATTCCTGGTAAGAGTTAGGAGCCCACACCTTTGCCAGCCACCCTCCTGCTCCTTCTGCCTTTCCGTATACCTCCTCTGATCTGACCCAAAGCCAAAATTCAGGGGCTTTTTGTCTCCTTTAGAAGTACTCTTACCTATGGAAAAGCCAAGCCCTGCATTGGGGCCAATGAGACCAAAAATATTGTGAGCCAGAGGAACCTGCAGCAGGGAAGAAGGAAGAGTTTATCAGGAGTCCAATTAGTTACCACAAAACAAAGGGTTTTGACATGATAAGCATTTATTAACCATGTGCTATGTACCACATATATGATCTATCTGGATTATCACTTATCCTTATGAAGAAGAATCTTTACCTTTATTTTAAAATATGAAAGCTAGATTGGTGCCATTTGGGTTAAATGCCCTATCCAAAGTTAAAAAGCTAGTAAGTGGCAAGATTAAGTCTAAATCTCAGATTTGACTCCATTATACATAATAATGGACCTCTTCTATTGCATGAATTCTTCCTCCACTTCCTTTAACCCCCCTCCCAGACACACTTCTGCCCTCACTCTTCACTGAATGGAGTTTCCTCTTTTTTCTATTAGCAACATGCAAAGGTTTTAATTAAATCCTAATTTGGTAGCTACTGGGGCAAGAAGACAAAGAAAAGACACCAACAACCAATTGCCTATAATCTAGAGGGGCAGGTGGCATGGTTTGGGGTGCTGCTTCAGCAAGCTTGTGAAACTCATTCTTTTGCCTTCCCAGTCCTCCAGTGAAAGACTTCCTTTCCTCTTTCACCGCTTCCTTAGGTCCCTCCCTGAGCACCTGTTAACTAAACCTGCTACCCCAACACATTTACCCCTCAGAGGTTTAACATACCATCTAGATGTTTGTGGCTAATAAAATTTTAGGGATTATTCCTCAAAAGATAATTATAGTTTATCAATAGTTTGGGTTAAGGTTTACTGTGGGCCCACTGTGTGCTGTAGTTTATATGGACAGTCCTATGAGAGGCTATCAGAACCCTCTCTACACTGATGAGGATATTAAACAAAAAGAGGTGACATATCTAGCTCAAAATCCCACAATCAGCAAGTGGCAAAGCTGGGAATGAATGTGGAACTCATGCTCCTGATCAAGACTTCCAGCCTTTCTTGAACACGGTACTCAGTGCTTTATAGCTCTAGTCTCATCTCCTTTAAGCCTAGGAGGCAAGTGTGCTTATGATCCCCATTATGGGGAGGAGAAAATAAAGGCTTAGAGAGCTTGAAGGGGGCTCTTGAAAATAGGAAAGCTCTTCTTTTTTTCTTTTTCTACCAAACATTCTGGCACCAGAGACTTACACAAGCATTTTATGACTTAATTTACTTATCCCACCCTAACAGGACCTCATAAGGTGAATTAAGTCATAAAATGAACCACTCTGATGGCCCCATAAATAGATGACAACATGAATTGTTTCATGTGGCCATGCATAGTGCCTCAGACCTCTGGCTACAGCTGCTCCATTGCCCTTCTTCTCTCCTTCCCCACCTCCTTTAATGGGATGCTTGGTGGCATCTCTCCCAGAGCTAAATTCTTACCCATGCAGAAAGAGTCTTTCCAACAGTCATTGCCAAGTTAAGCTCCTGTTCATTTTAAAGGAAAATGGTCTTTAAATGTCTGGGTCTCTCTCTCTCTCTCTCTCTCTCTCTCTCTCTCTCTCTCCCTTTCTCTCCCTCTCTCCTAGATCTTATTATACTTACACAAAGCAAGCTGGTGCCTACTACAATCATCCCAATCAGGGAGCACAGCCACCTGGAAGGAAAGAGCCATCAGCAAACTGTGCTAAAGGGAGAAATCCCTTCTACCTGCCACCCTATCTCCACAACACTAGTCAGTCCTACACCCCGAATTCCAGGAACCCCTTAGGATGTGAGAAGATGAAGACATCTCTACATGATCTGTTTATAACCAGGTGAGCCTTTTCCCTGCCCTCCTCCTTGCCTGGCTCCATATCTCTTTCCATAGTAGAAGCAGAGGAGGTGCAATGGGACATATTCTTTCTTCCCCTAGCAGAGGAATCAGCTTACTTAGAAGGTACTTGCCCCTTGGAAGTAAACTTCAAACTTAATTCATGCTGTTTCCCAATTCAGACTACCTCTCACCTATTCATAGTTTATCTGGTCTTCAAGGTCCATCTCAAAACCCACAAAAAATACCAAATTTCTTTCCTTTTCTGATTTCCTATAGTAGGGGTTTTTAAGCTTATCTTAAAAATCTGTATGCTGAGCTTCAAAGATATAATTGAAAATTGAAGCTGTTCTCACTGTAGTAGAACAAGATCCAGACTCATACTTTTTAGCTCTCAAACCCTTTCTACTTGGTGGCTTCTGACGTACCTCTTTAAAACTCTCTAGGACTCCAGTGAACATAGTTTCACAACCACTGCCCCCAAAGTACTGAGCTTTTTCATAGTTGTTCTGTGGGGTTATTTTAGCTCTTCAACTAGACAACAAACATCTGGAAAGTAAAGGTTATGCCTCATATATTCACAACCAACTCAGGGTCTTCCTTTATCCATAGCCCCCTCACCACCTACCCACTCCTATCCTCTCTGTAGGCAACTTTTATCCATGTGTACTTGTCCTAAGCTTTCAACCTCAGAGAAGCTGTTCCTTATCCTAGGTGCAGGGACAACCTCAAAAGGCTCTCCCATCTTACATTCCTATTACTCTCCACAGATTCCAAGACTACATACCGACCCATCTTGTTGGCCAACACACCAAAGAGGTTGATGCCAATAAGGTAGGACACACTGGCAGGCAAGAAAGCTAGACCTGTAGAAAAACACAGTTCTAGGATTAGGACATGCCCAGTTTACTATAAAATACTTTATTTACTATAAGACAGTGAAGTCTCTCTGTTACCTTCAAGGATTCCAAACCACATTGTTTTGTGTGTTGGAGATCCTTGTGCAAACCCAGAACAGTTAACATGAGGCTCTATACTTCCATTTTCCTCAGGATCTGGGCTTTGTTTAGCTTTAATACAATGTACTCCCAGCTCCCCACTTAGATTTCCTAAAGGATCGCCCTAATGAGCCATTCTCATGTGTAAAATCCTTCTGATTATCAGCATAAGAACATCATCAGCCTTACAGAAAGAAATATGTATTTCCTGGGAAATGAAATTCCTGCCTTGCTATTCACCTTTCTTTCCATTGCTCTGGTAGTGATCTTGGATAAGTTACTAAACCTTTCTGAGCTTTAACATCCACATGTGGCAAAAACAAAGCTATGATTCTATCATACCAATTTACACTGAGGAGCAAATTGGATAGCATATTTTAAAGTATTTTGTAAACTGAAGCACTGGTCACATTGCTTTCTCTGACAGTAGAGTCAAGTGCTCTAGAGCATTCAAAGCTTTGAATCCACACAGTTCTGGGTTGAAACTGTGGCTTGGCTACTTTTTAGCTCTGTGACTTTGGGCACCTTACCCTCCCTGAGTCTGATTCATTCATTCAGTACTTTTAATGAACTTTTACTATGTGTCAGGTGTTCTAAGATTAGAGGGGTAAATATGCTAGACAAAATCTTAGCTTTTAGGGAGTTTACATTCCAAGGGAGAGAGCCAGACAATAAACAAGTAAACAAATGAAGGAAAAAGATAATTTAGAAAAATATTAAGTTGTGTGAAAAACATTTAATGTTGTGGCATGGAAGTGTGATCAGGAATAGAGCTAACTTCAATTTGGTGGCTGGTAAGGCTTTTTTGAAGAGACGACATTTAAACTGAGATCTGAATAACCCAAACAGAGCATTCCAAGCAGAAACAAACAAATAAACAAAGTAAAACATCTAATGCAAATACAAAGACATTAAAGAAGAAACTATTTGTCTGTTATAGGAATAGAAAAGAGGTCTGTGTGGCTGAAGCATAATGAGCAAAGTGAAGAGTAATAGAAAATGCCTAGAATTTGGAATTTATTCCAAGTGCAATGGGAAACTTTGGAGGGGAATGACATATTTTAATTCACATTTTTTCAAGCCCTCTGGTTGTGTTTAGAAGAATGGGTTCACAGAACAAGACTGACTATTTGAAGAACCCAGGAAGAAAGAGATAATGCCTCAGCTTAGATGTCATGATGGAAAGAAGTGAATAAAACAAGAGGCATTATTATGGTGGTAGAGTCAGTGGATTTTTCTGTTGGATTGAGTATGGGCATAGTGGGAGTGAGAGAAAGAGAAATCAAGGATCACTCATGTTGGTAACTCAGTTGGGTAACTGGAGATGGAGGAATAACTTAGGGAAACATGAAAGGTTTGAAATGCATATTAGAAATCCAACTGGAGATGTCAGGCAGTGGGTGTACAGGTCTAGACTTCCAAGAACAGATCCTAAGCACAGATATAAATGTTTGACTGATTGGTTTATCCATGGTTCTTAAAGCCATAGGAAGGGGGGGAGCAAGATAGTGGAGGAGTAGGAGACCTAAATTTCATCTGGTCCCAGGAATTCAGCTAGATAGGTACCAAACCATTCTGAACACCTACAAACTCAACAGAAGATTGAAGAAAAGAATAGCAGCAACTCTCTGAACAGAAAAGCGACCACTTTCTGGAAGGTAGGACGTGCGGAGAAGTGAATCTGAGGAGGTATTTGGGAAGAATGACCGAGGGGGGAGGTAACCGGCTACCGGCAAGTGATAGAGCAGCGGAGCACAAAATCAGAACTTTTAGAAGTCTGCTCCGCTGAGGGACTCGCTCCAGTGGCTAGCAGGGGGTGGAACCCTCCCTGGGACAGTGTGGTCTCAAGACCCTCAGGGTCACAGAAAGACCGGGGATGCCTGAGTGTGGCAGAGCTCCCAGTTATCAGAGGAGGGAAGCCGGCTGCACAGATGGAGCTGAGGAGTGGGCTGTCAGCTCGGGGTTGCCATAAACCGTGATCCGCGGCACAGTCAGGCCACTGCTCTTCCAGCAGGGACCCAACAAGCAGCAGATCCAGGGAGACTCCCCTTCCTCCTCCAGGAGGAGCGGCACAGGAGTGCACTGCAGGAATCTGCTGGGTTTGGAGACTCCAAACGAGGTCCTGTGCCAGAGATAGAAATGCTCAGTCACAGGCCAGGTGGGCACGGAGTGTGGCCGGAGACCGGGAAGACAAGAGTGATTGACAGCTTTTCTCTGGGGGCACACTGAGGAGTGGGGCCTTGAGCTCTTGGCTCCTCCAGGGCCAGAGATTGGGAGGCCGCCATGTTCATTCTTGTCCTCCAAAGCCATATGGAAAGCTTGCAGGAAACAAAAGCTATGAGAGCAAACCCAAGCAGATTACTTAGCCCAGCCCCTGGCAAGGGTGGGGCAATTCTGCCTCAGGCAAAGGCATTTGAGAATCAAGGCAACAGGCCCCTCCCCCAGAAGATCAGCAAAAACAGCCAGCCAAGACCAAGTTTACCGACCAATGAGAACGGCAAAACCCCAGTGCTAGGGGAATACAGCACATAGAATTCATGGCTTTTTTCCTCCTGATTCTTTAGTCTTTCAAAGTTAGTTTTTAAAATTTTCTTTATTTTTTCTTTTTCTATTTTTTTAATTTTTCTTTTTCCCTTTTGCAACCAACATCTTATCAATCCTTTTTTTAAAAATCTTTTTATTTTTCATTTCTATTTCTTTTTAAGATTTTATTTATTTATTTGACAGTGAGAGACACAGTGAGAGAGGGAACACAAGCAGGGAGAGTGGGAGAGGGAGAAGCAGACTTCCCACTGAGCAGGGAGCCTGATGCAGGGCTTGATTCCAAGACCCTGGGATCATGACCTGAGCTGAAGGCAGATGCTCAACAACTGAGCCACCCAGGTGCCCCTTATTTTTCATTTTTAGAGTCATATTCTATCCCTTCATTGTACTTAACCTTATTTTTTGTATATATATGTTATCTCTTTAAAATTTTGGGATACAGTTTCTTCTAACAGACCAAAATATACCCTAAATCTCTAGTGTATGGCTTTGTTCTAACCTCCTGCCTGATCACATTCTCTCCATTTAGTTTTTTTTAATTGTTCTTTCTTTTTTCAACCAACTTCTTATCTTATCAATTCCTTTTATAAAGTCTTTTATAATTTTCACCTTTACAGTCATATTCCATCCCTTCATCGTATTTACCCTTATTTTTATACATATATGAGTTTTTCTTTCTTTAAAATTTTGGGAGGCACTTTCTTCTAACAGACCAATATATGCCCAAAATCTAGTGTGTGGCACTAATCTATTCACCAGCCTGATCATATTTGATCATATTCTTTTTTTTTTTTCTTTCTTTCCCTTTCTTTCCCCCCCAGTTTCGGGTCTCTTCTGATTTGTTTAGTGTATATTTTTCTGGGTTTGTTTTTACCCTATTAGCATTTTGTTCTTATTCATCTATTCTCCTCTGGACAAAATGACAAGATGGAAAAAGTCACCTCAAAAAAAAGAACAAGAGGCAGTACCAACTGTCAAGGACCTAATCAATATGGACATTAGTACAATGTTGGAATTAGAGTTCAGAATGACAATTATAAAAATATTAGCTGGGCTTGAAAAAAGCATGGAAGATACTGGAGAATCCCTTTCTGGATAAATAAAATAACTAAAATCTAACCAAGACAAAATAAAAAAGGCTATTAAGGAGGTGCAATCAAAATTGGAGGCTCTAACTGCTAGGATAAATGAGGCAGAAGAAAGAATTAGTGATATAGAAGACAAAATGATGGAAAATCAAGAAGCTGAGAAAAAGAGAGATAAACAACTGGATCACGAGGGCAGAATTCGAGAGATAAGTGATACCATAAGACAAAACAATATTAGAATAATTGGGATCCCAGAAGAAGAAGAAAGAGAGAGAGGAGCAGAAGGTATATTGGAGCAAATTATAGCAGAGAACTTCCCTAATTTGGGGAAGGAAACAGGCATCAAAATCCAGGAGGCACAGAGAACCTCCACTCTAAATCAATAAAAGTAGGTCAACACCCCAACATCTAATAGTAAAACTTACAAGTCTCAGAGACAAAGAGAAAATCCTGAAAGCAGCTCAGGAGAAGAGATCTGTAACCTACAATGGTAGAAACATTAGATTGGCAACAGACCTATCCACAGGGACCTGGCAGGCCAGAAAGGACTGGCATGATATATTCAGAGCACTAAATGAGAAAAATATGCAGCCAAGAATACTATATCCAGATAGGTTGTCATTGAAAATAGAAGGAGAGATAAAAACTTCCAGGACAAACAAACCCTAAAAGAATTTGCAGACACCAAACCAGCCCTATAAGAAATATTGAAAGGGGTCCTCTGAGCAAAGAGAGAGCCTAAAAGTAACATAGACCAGAAAGGAATAGAGACAATATACAGTAACAGTCACCTTACAGGCAATACAATGACACTAAATTCCTATCTTTCAATAGTTACCCTGAATGTAAATGGGCTAAATGCCCCAATCAAAAGACACAGGCTATCAGATTGGATAAAAAAACAAGACCCATCGATATGCTGTCTGCAAGAGACTCATTTTAGAACCAAAGACACCCCCAGATTGAAAGTGAGGGGGTGGAAAACCATTTACCATGCTAATGGACACCAAAAGAAAGCTGGGGTGGCAATCCTTATATCAGACAAATTAGATTTTAAACCAAAGACTGTAGTAAGAGATGAGGAAGGACACTATATCATACTTAAAGGGTCTATGCAACAAGAAGATCTAACAATTATAAATATCTATGCCCCTAACATGGGAGCAGCCAATTATATAAGCCAATTAATAACAAAAGCAAAAAAACACATTGAAAACAATACAATAATTGTAGGGGACTTTAACACCCCCCTCACTGAAATGGACGGATCATCTAAGCAGAAGATCAACAAGGAAATAAAGACTTTAAATGACACACTGGACCAAATGGACTTCACAGACATATTCAGAACATTCCACCCCAAAGCAACAGAATACACATTCTTCTCTAGTGCCCATGGAACATTCTCCAGAACAGATCACATCCTAGGTCACAAATCAGGTCTCAGCCAGTACCAAAAGATTGGGGTCATTCCCTGAATATTTTCAGACCACAATGCTTTGAAACTAGAACTCAATCACAAGAGAAAAGTCAGAAAGAACTCAAATACATCGAGGCTAAAGAGCATCCTACTAAAGAATGAATGGGTCAACCAGGAAATTAAAGAAGGATTAAAAAAATTTATGGAAACAAATGAAAATGAAAACACAACTGTTCAAAATCTTTGGGATGCAGCAAAGGCAGTCCTAAGAGGAAAGTATATAGCAATAGAAGCCTTTCTCACAAAACAAGAAAGGTCTCAAATACACAACCTAACCCTACACCTAAAGGAGCTGGAGAAAGAACAGCAAGTAAAGCCTAAACCCAGCAGGAGAAAAGAAATAATAAAGATCAGAGCAGAAATCAATGAAATAGAAACCAAAAGAACAGTAGAACAGATCAATGAAACTAGGAGCTGCTTCTTTGAAAGAATTAAGAATTAATAAGATTAATAACCCCCTGGCCAGACTTACCAAAAAGAAAAGAGAAAGGACCCAAATCAACAAAATCATGAATGAAAGAGAAGAGATCACAACCAACACCAAAGAAATACAAACAATTATAAGAACATATTATGAGCAACTATATGCCAGCAAATTAGATAATCTGGAAGAAATGGATGCATTCCTAGAGATGTATCAACTACCAAAACTGAACCAGGAAGAAATAGAAAACCTGAACAGACCCATAACCAGTAAGTAAATTGAAGCAGTAATCAAAAGTCTCCCAACAAAGAGGAGCCCAGGGCCAGATGGCTTCCCAGGGGAATTCTACGAAACATTTAAAGAAGAATTAATACCTATTCTTCTGAAACTGTTCCAAAAATAGAAATGGAAGGAAAACTTCCAAACTCATTTTATGAGGCCAGCACTACCTTGATCCCCAAACCATGAGAAAGAATTACAGACCAATATCCCTGATGAACATGGATACAAAAATTCTCACCAAAATACTAGCCAGTAGGATCCAACAGTACATTAAAAGGATTATTCACCACAACCAAGTGAGATTTATCCCTGGGCTGCAAGGCTGGTTCAACATCCTCAAATCAATCAATGTGATACAATACATTAATAAGAAAAGAACAAGAACCATATGATCCTCTCAATAGATGCAGAAAAAGCATTTGACAAAGTACAGCATCCTTTCTTGATCAAAGTTCTTCAGAGTATAGGCATAGAGAGTACATAACTCAATATCATAAAGGCCATCTATGAAAACCCCACAGCGAATATAATTCTCAACGGGGCAAAACTAAGAGCTTTTCCCCTAAGGTCAGGAACATGGCAGGGATGTCCACTATCACCACTGCTATGCAACATAGTACTAGAAGTCCTAGTCACAGCATCAGACAACAAAAAGAAATAAAAGGCATCCAAATCAGCAAAGAAGTCAAACTCTTACTCTTTGCATATCATACGATACTTCATGTGGAAAACCCAAAAGACTCCATCCAAAAACTGCTAGAACTCATACAGGAATTCAGTAAAGTGGCAGGATATAAAATCAATGCACAGAAATGAGTTGCATTTCTATACACCAACAACAAGACAGAAGAAAGAGAAATTAAGGAGTCGATCCCATTTACAATTGCCCCCAAAACCATAAGATACCTAGGAATAAATCTAACCAAAGAGGCAAAGAATCTGTACTCAGAAAACTATAGAATACTCTTGAAACAAATTGAGGAAGACACAAAGAAATGGAAAAACATTCTATGCTCATGGATTGGAAGAACAAATATTGTGAAAATGTCAATGCCTGCCTAGAGCAATCTACATTTAATGTATTCCCTATCAAAATACCGTTCTTCAAAGAAATGGAACAAATAATCCTAAAATTTGTATGGAACCAGAAAAGACCCCAAATAGCCAGAGGAATGTTGAAAAAGAAAAGCAAAGCTGGTGGCATCACAATTCCGGACTTCAAGCTCTATTACAAAGCTGTCATCATCAAGACACTATGGTACTAGCACAAAAACAGACACATAGATCAATGGAACAGAACAGAGAGCCCAGAAATGGACCCTCAACTCTATGGTCAACTCATCTTCAACAAAGCAGGAAAGAATGTCCAACGGAAAAAAGACAGTCTCTTCAACAAATGGTGTTGGGAAAATTGGACAGCTGCATGCAGAAGAATGAAACTTGACCATTTCTTTACACCACACACAAAAATAGACTCAAAATGGTTGAAAGACCTCAATGTGAGACAGGAGTCCATCAAAATCCTAAAAGAGAACACAGGCAGCAACCTCTTCGACCTCAGCTGCAGCAACTTCTTCCTAGAAACATCACCAAAGGCAAGGGAAGCAAGGGCAAAAATGAACTATTGGAACTTCATCAAGATAAAAAGCTTTTGCACAGCAAAAGAAACAGTCAACAAAACCAAAAGACAACCGACAGAATGGGAGAAGATATTTGCAAATGACATATCAGGTAAAGGGCTAGTATCCAAAATCTATAAAGAACTTATCAAACTCAACACCCAAAGAACAAATTATCCAATCAAGAAATGGGCAGAAGACATGAATAGACATTTTTCCAAAGAAGACATCCAGATGGCCAACAGACACATGAAAAAGTGCTCAACATTGCTCAGCACCAGGGAAATCCAAATCAAAACCTCGATGAGATATCACCTCACACCAGTCAGAATGGCTAAAATAACAAGTCAGGAAATCACAGATGTTGGTGGGGATGCAGAGAAAGGGGAACCCTCCTACACTGTTGTTGGGAATGCAAGGTGGTGCAGCCACTCTGGAAAACAGTATGGAGGCTCCTCAAAAAGTTGAAAATATAGCTACCATATGATCCAGCAATTGCACTACTGTGTATTTACCCCAAAGATACAAATGTAGGGATCCGAAAGGCTACGTGCACCCCGATATTTATAGCAGCAATGTCCACAATAACCAAACTGTGGAAAGAGCCAAGATGTCCATGAACAGATGAATGGTTAAAGAAGAAGTGGTATATATATACAATGGAATATTATGCAGCCATCAAAAGGAATGAGTTTTTGCCATTTGCAATGACTTGGATGGAACTTGAGGGTGTTATGGGCTGAGCGAAATAAATCAATCAGAGAATGACATGTATCATATGAACTCACCTATATAAGGAATTCTTAATCTCAGGAAACAAACTGAGGGTTGCTGGAGTGGTGGGGGGTGGGAGGGATGGGGTGGCTGGGTGATTGACATTGGGGAGGGTATGTGCTATGGTGAGCGCTGTGAATTGTGCAAGACTGTTGAATCACAGATCTGTACCTTTGAAACAAATAATACAATATAAGTTAAAAAAAATTAGAAGATAGCAGGAGGGGAAGAATGAAGGGGGGGAAATCGGAGGGGAAGACGAACCATGAGAGACGATGGACTCTGAAAAACAAACTGAGGGTTCTAGAGGCGAGGGGGTGGAAGGATGGGTTAGCCTGGTGATGGGTATTAAAGAGGGCACATTCTGCATGGAGCACTGAGTGTTATACACAAAGAAGGAATCATGGAACACTACATCAAAAACTAATGATGTAATGTATGGTGATTAACGTAACAATAAAAGTTAAAAAAAAAACCAACAAGAAAACCTCAATGAGATACCACCTCACACCAGTCAGAATGGCTAAAATAACAAGGCAGGAAATGACAGATGTTGGCGAGGGTGTGGAGCAAGGGGAACCCTCCTACACTGTTGGTGGGAGTGCAAGCTGGTGCAGCCACTCTGGAAAACATTATGGAGGTTCCTCAAAAAGTTGAAAATAAAGCTACCCTATGACCCAGCAATTGCACTACTGGGTATTTACCCCAAAGATACAAATGTAGTGATCTGAAGGGGTATGTGCACCCCAATGTTTATAGCAGCAATGTCAATAGCCAAACTATAGAAAGAGCCAAGATGTTCATGGACAGATGAATGGATAAAGAAGATGTGGTATATATATACAATGGAATATTATGCAGCCATCAAAAAGAAAAAAAACCAACCAAAGAAATCTTGCTATTTGCATCGATGTGCATAGAGCTAGAGGGTATTATACTAAGCGAAATAAGTCAATCAGAGAAAGACAAGTATCATATGATCTTACTGATATGAGGAATTATTAATCTCAGGAAACAAACTGAGGGTTGCTGGAGTGCTGGGGGTTGGGAGGGATGGGGTGGCTGGATGATGGACACTGGGGAGGATATGTGCTATGGTGAGCGCTGTGAATTGTGTAAGACTGTTGAATCACAGACCTGTACCTCTGAAACAAATAATACATTACATATTAAAAAAACAAAAAGAATATAGTAGGAAGGGAAAAATGAAGGGTGAGAAATCAGAGGGGATACGAACCATGAGAGATATGGACTCTGAGAAACAAACTGAGGGTTTTAGAGGGGAAGGGGATGGGGGGATGGGTTAGCCCAATGATAGGTATTAAGGATGGCATGTATTGCATGGAGCGCTGGGTGTTATAAGCAAACAATGAATCATGGAACACTAATGTTCCATGAAACAAATCAAAAACTAATGATGTACTGTATGGTGACTAACATAACATAATAAAATAAAATAAAATAAAAAAAGCCATAGGAAGGGCTGGGATCACCTCTGAAACATCAGATAGAGAAGAATAGAGATCCAAGGTCTGAGCGTTCATGGACTCCTACCTTTAAAAGTTATCAGGGAAGAGGAGATAATAAAGGTGATAAGAAGTAGCCAATGAAATAGTTGAGAGGGGATGGAATGAAAAAGAGGGTGGAGGAGGAGAAGGAGGAGAACAACAACAGCAACAACAAGAGGAAGAAGTGGTGGAGGAGGAGGGTGAAGAGGAAGAGGGAGAGAAGGAGAAGGAGAAGTAATGGTGGTGGTGGTGGTAGTAGTAGTTTGGCCTCTGAAGGGATTGGGATGCTTTAACTATAAAAAGAAGGCAGTGAATGTGGGTACAGATGCAGGAAAATGAGTATACTTAGTGAAGGGAACATATGAGTTCCCATCTCATTGCTTCTAATTTCTCAATGACTAGGAACTGAGAATGATGAAGGTAAAAGGATGAGGGTGTGGAAGAGGTTTGAATGGATAAGTATAAAATAGTCATTTCAGAAAGTGGGAAGGAGAACATAACTGGGGACTTAGAGAAAGATTGTTGGGCAATGTGAAAACCTACTTTAGATTTGTAGCCATAAATGTAGGGTGAGACCAATAGTCTCGCTGTGTGTTTTCCCACGGCCCCAAAGCACTGCTCATGCATAGGCATGGAGTAGGCAACCAGATTGGCTTAACCAGAATCAATGCTGACAACCCCAGAGGGGGAGCAAGGCAAAGGAATTAACAATATTTTCAAAGGAGTAATATCATGATGGAATCCAAGCTGAGTAAATAAAAAAGTGAGGACATGAGAAGTGATGCAAATACAAAAAGAATTGAGGCCAATGGATTGGTGACCTCCAAGTGACCAAAATTTGTTGATATGGGGATATTAGAATACCTGAGCAGGTAATATATGAGTTGATAATTGGACTGCTTAGAATTAAATTTCAGAGATGATAGAATTAATGCCAAGGTCAAAATTATATAAAGGTTAAGGTGGAAAGGAGAAAAAGATCATTGCAAAAGATTATTGCAAGAAAGTAGATTAAGGAAGAGGCCAAGATGTTGGTAGGGTTATCCACCTGGATATTGAAGCCACCAAAAGTGGTGACAGGAATAATGGAGAAAAGAATATGACCCAGGTGTTGACAATTTTAATGAATGAGAAGGGGTAACTAAGGGGTCAATAGGTGATTGCAATGAAGAGAGGTGGAGGGAGGGTATAATGTAATGACATAATCTTCAAGGGAGTTTGGGTCTTTGAAGGAGAATTAAGAAGAAATGATTCTGGGGTGCCTGGGTGGTTCAGTCGGTTAAGTGTCTGCCTTCGGCTTAGGTCATGATCCCAGCGTCCTTGGATCGAGCCCCGAGTCAGGGTCCCTGTGGGGAACCTGCTTCTCCCTCTCCCTCTACCCCTCCCCCTGCTCATGCTCACCCTCTCTCTCAAATAAATAAATAAAATCTTGAAGAAGAAGAAGAAGAAGGAGGAGGAGGAGGAGGAGGAGGAGGAGAAGGAGAAGAAGAAATGATTCAGAAGCAGCAAAGGTGAGCAAAGTCTAGAGGAACGTGGATTTTCTCAAGACAGCTGGAAAACTGTTCTCAGGAAACGGCTCTCAGGGCAAGATGATGGAAGTATTTAGAGATGAGGCTGAGGACATGGGGACACTTGTCAATGACAGGAGGTTCTGCAACGCCCAGGAATTTTTAGAGGGGGAGATAGGAAATTGGGTTAGATTAAGAAATTTCTGAAATATGTGGATAATAATAATTCCTACCAGATAGGCTAGTTGTGAGCCTTAAATGAGATAATGTATGCCAACCATTTTGCACAGTGTCTGGCACAGAATAAGTGCCCTCTGAGCATCAGCCTTAACTGTTATTGTCATAACTGGTGAGTAACAGGGTCAGCACTTGAACCCAGGCCTTCTCCTTCAGATGGCTCTGGCATAAGGGACTGCACAGAATCAGCAGTGAGAGTTTCTTCAGGTCTCACTAGCCTCTCTATGCCTTTCTGTACCTACAGGAAACAGTGCTGCCTAATAGAAACTGTCATGATGATTACAATTAAACCTAAAGTCAACAATTCACCAGTTACTGGTTGATAGCTTGTTTGATTTTAATATTCTCTTCGATGGGGTGGAAGTGAAACTTATCTTAGTGTATTTGTCTATTTGTATAGGGCTGCAATATGTTTCAAACTGTACCCATTTGTTTATGTTTAATTGCTTTTCAAAGTTTAGAACTATAACTACTCCACTGTTTACCTAACTACTCCACTGTTTACTACTGTTTACCTGATGAAAAGCACCTCTAGGAAGCTCACTATCCTCCCAGATACATCTCCTTACTATTGTTTTAAATGATGTGGAATTTCCTAAATGAGATTTTCCTCAACCAGTGTGACTTGTTCTTTAAAACTTGGGTATAGCTTGCATTTCAATAGCATTTTGTGCAAAATACGTGTTCCAACCTATATGTCTATAGACAAACATGTATTTTTCACAGCATATCTTCCAAGGAGCAGGGAATTACACATATCTGTGACTGTCAAAATAATTTCAACAAAAGCAATGATGAAAATAGTAATTTTTATTTAAGTAGTATATCTATCCTGTATTCCATCCACTGTGCTAATCTCTTTATTTATTTATTTTTAAAGATTTTATTTATTTGAGAGAGAGGGAGGGAGAGGTGGAAGGGAGGAGAAGAGGGAGAGGGACAAACAGACTTCAAGCTGAGCATGGAGCCCAACACAAGGCTTGATCTCAAGACCCTGACATCATGGCCTGAGCCGAAATCGAGGGTTGGATGCTCAACCAACTGAGCCACCCAGGTGCCCCTGTGTTAATCCCTTTAGAAAACATAGATGTATTTAATCCTGACAACAACCCTGAAAGCATCTCCATTTTTTCCAAATGAAAAAAAAAAGTGGTGTTTGAAGAGGTGAAATAACTCATCCAAGGTCACAAACAAGTAAGTGGTCAGGATTCAAACCCAGGTGGGCCTGTTTCCTACCCTAAGGAAGAGTCCTGGGCACAAAATGGGTCACTTAGAGAGGACTCAGTTATAGACTACAAATCACTCTCAAACGTGCTGTCTCTTCTCCTCCAAATAATTTTGACAGGTTGTCTGCATTTAGTGCTATATTTTTCAGTGTGATCCCTGACACCATATCAGCATCACCAGGAAACTTAAGAAAATGCAAGTTTGATTCTATTGAATTTCTGGGTGGGGCCCAGCACTCTGAGTTTTAAAAAGCTCACCAGGTGATGTGAGAGCTTTTAAAGCTAGACTTAGAGATGCAGATAGCATTGAGGAAACTTGTAAAGGATGGTGGGAGACAAAGCCTTCTCAGTGTTTTTTTATTTCCTGAGGGCTTTCTACTGCAGCCTTATCTGCATAAGGGACTGCATAGAGTCAGCCCAGTGAGCTTCTCTGGGTCTCACTAGCCTCTTGATGCCTTTCTGTACCTAGAGGATACAGTGCTGCCTAATAGAAATTGTCATGACAATTATAATTAAACCCTAAGTCAACAATTCACCAGTTACTGAAGGCTGGTTTGCTTTTAATATTCTCTCCTGTGTGGTGAAGAAGAGCTGGGGAGGAGCTGTTCTGAGCTGTGTTTGCCCACCTGCACCAAGAGCCTGAGCTGTCATAGCCTTGGGGCAGAGGATGCTTTTCTGCACAAAGCACCAACTAACTCAATTAATTGTCATGGTCAGAGGCATTTGCAGCCCAGAAAAATTCAATTTGAGGCTAGGAGTGCAGCTTGGAGCCTTGCTTGGAATTGTCCCCTTAAAAAATTAGATTTAGTGCTTTTCATTGTATGCTGAGCTGTATCAGGTCCTTATCAACTTCCCCTCTGGCCCTATAAGCCTCTCCTCCCTACAGGGACAGAATGGCACATAGCCTTCTCTGTTCCCTTTCCTCAGGCTTCCTGGGAAGGTCCAGAACCTCCTCTCTAAACTCAGATGAGTCACAAGGACATCTCTCCATGAAGCAGAGGAAGCTTCATGGCACCTCCATAAGCACCTTGTTTTGTTAGAGGTAAAAGGATAGATAAAGAGAAATCTAGGGGAAGGGGAGTTGAAGAGAGAAAAGTGTGGGTGGTAATGATGGTGCATATTAATATTCTATAGGTGCAAAGCATTTCCACATATTATGCCATTTATTTCTCAAATTATCCTTTGAACTAAACAGTATTCCAATGCCCATTTCAGAGATGAGTAAGTTGGTGCTCAGAAAATTGATGTGGTTGGGCGCCTGGGTGGCTCAGTCGTTAAGCGTCTGCTTTCGGCTCAAGTCATGATCCCAGGGTCCTGGGATCGAGTCCCGCATCGGGCTCCCTGCTCCGCGGGAAGCCCGCTTCTCCCTCTCCCACTCCCCCTGCTTGTGTTCCCTCTCTCGCTGTGTCTCTCTCTGTCAAATAAATAAATAAAATCTTTAAAAAAAAAAAAAAGAAAGAAAGAAAATTGATGTGGTTTGCACAAGTTTAAATAGCCAATCAATGGAGCTGAAATGAAACCCTTGATCTTTTGACTAAAAATCATCGATCATTCTACCACATTGCTAGGTATGTTGTCACTCCATTGACCTTCTCAACCCCTCCCACCCTGCCCTTCTTGGGCTGCTTCTTGGAGGTGTTGCCTGCCCACTCAGTTTTGATTTACAGGTGTGGACAAAGATAATTCTACAAAGGAAGCCCATTGTGTCTCTGTGACCCTGAAGACCTGGGCCTGATAGTGCATCTCAATTACTTGGGAAAGGGCCCATTGCATACACCTCTGCCCAAGCCCAAGTTGGGGAGCAAAGTCACTTACCTAACTGCCACTCAGGCGAGCACATGGTCTGCATCATCCAGATGGGCAGTGTGGGCTCCAGCATGGCCACTCCCATGTTAGCAAAGCAGAGGGAGCCTGGAGAGAGAGTTCTGTGAGTCACCAGGGCTACACAGAAGCCCAGACTCTCCCAGCCCAAAGAAAGGCATTTTCAGCTTACCTGCAGCCACCAGGATATAAGGGTCTTTGAGAAGTGTAAGGAGAGGTGTCCCCCTGGCACTCTGAGAACATGGACAACAAAAAACTTCCATTTGTACAGTGTACATCTCTCCTATTGTCATAGAATCTGAAAATATGCAGACAGGACCTTAGAGATCATCTATGTCAGCTCCTTTACTGAAGAGACCAAACAACCGAATCAAAGGAGATAAAGTGACCTGCCCAATGTCACAGTCATCTGGCGATGCACCTCCTGTGTGCAACGCAAACACTGTGGTAGTCACAAAGAGTAGGACAACATATTCCAGACATGATTCCTGCTTTCAAATGATTATCTCAACTAGATGAGAGTGGGTAGTCAGCAAGGCCAGCAATGGACAATGGGTGTCTGGACTCTCGGCCTTGGGCCTCACCACTAGATCTTGCTGGCACTAATTGTTTGCCTTGGGAGAGCCACAGGTAGAGTGCTGAATCCCAAAGGTGAGCACAGAGGTGATAACTCAGAAAGCTCCTCAAGCATTCTGGAAGCTTTATTCTGACCATTTTGAGCCATACTGGCAAGTCTAGCTGAAGGTGTCTGAACATCTAGATTAAAATGCAAGCCTAAGTGTTCAGTTCTGATTTCCCCCTCCCCTCAGAAAATATTTATTCCAATTAAACTCAATCACTCCGCCTTCCTCCCATGCATTCCAGCAGGTTATTTTTGCCTAAACTATGTTCATGGTTGGTTATTTTTGCCTAAACTACCTTCCTTCTCTCTACAGGTCCAACTCCTACCCATTCTTCAAAGTCAGTCTTAAATGGCTCCTTCTTTTCCACTGTATTCCCTGACTCAGTAGCTGAAACTTCTCCCTCTAACAAACTTCCTGATCTGTGGTGCTAACTACATTCTATCTGATAATAGATTTAATAGTTTTGATATAATAACCCTCTCTGCATACTTACAGGGGTGGATTAAAATATTCAGAGATACTAAAGCAAAATATATAATTCAAAATACAGAGACAGATCTAAATCATAAAATACACATAAAGAAGCCCAATAAGCCCTTTAGCCTAACAATTCCACTTCTAGGAATTTATTCTATAGATTACCTCCAATGTTATAAAAATGCATATACCTAAGGTTATTAATTGTAGCACTCTTTATAACTGCAAAATACTGGAAGGCAGAAAAATAAAAATTAAATTTTTTGAATATGTAGAACATATTCAATGTAGAACATTACCATCTAAGTCAAAACTATTCAGAAAGATATTAAAGGAAAATAATTTCTCCTTTCCCAACACTTTTGGTACCAAATGTGGGGGCTTTCCCACCAAACAATTATTCAGTTCTC
Organism: Mirounga angustirostris; assembly: GCF_029215605.1. Taxonomy (NCBI): domain Eukaryota; kingdom Metazoa; phylum Chordata; class Mammalia; order Carnivora; family Phocidae; genus Mirounga; species Mirounga angustirostris. The sequence continues at coordinate 161,144,868 of NW_026991710.1, read as the reverse complement.
TATGGGCACCAACTCAGTGTCTTATAATGTAATTCAATTCTGACACTGACTACTTGGAGTTAGCACAGACCCCACAGGTAAAGGGCTCAGTCCCACAAGACTGCCCCTTTTCAGATCCCAATTGCAAATAGTGGGTTCCCAGGTTACCCACACTTCTATCTGACTTGGCTATAAAATCAAGGTTTTTAGGTCAAACTTTCCCATATTTTCTGTACTTCCTTATCTTTCATTCTTTGTGGTTTGGTATGGATTTCCCAGAGCCATCTTTGGCTTGGAGTCAGACAAATACCAACTCTGATATTTAACCATGATAGAATGATAGTCTGTAAAGATGCTCTTGGGGGGAGAGATTATCTAAACAGCCTCTAAGGTCTTCTCTAGCTCTGAGGTGTTGTAACTATGAACATACAGGTCCCAATGTCATTGTCTCCTGGTTCTGAGTTTATATATATAATTTTTGTAATGTTTCTTTGATTCTTCATAAGGCCCTTCCTCCATCTTTGTCCAACATCAGTCCAGATTCCCCCACCATCCCCAGTGCTACCCTAAATATGATACCATCTGGGAATCCAAGTATAGTTCTTACTTTCCTTGACTCCACTCCTCTTCACCTTTCTTCTTATGGTTTGACAGGGATGATCTATGGGTCTTAGCACATAGCCATTCTATATATCCCTTGGCAATGGAGCTTAGTGTATACTTACTTCAGGAGAGACTTTGGAAGGCTGTAGGATACACAGCTGGAGTGCTAAGAAAGAAAGTGGGAGAGAAAGAGTTTATTTTGTCCACTAATTAGTGTGAGGCTCTGATAATAGCCACATTGATATTACCCTATCATGTACAGATCTAACTCCCTGAGTTTCTTCCTTCTTTCCTAAAATGGGGCAGTCCTTGATCTTTTAAGCATGTCAAGACTATCACCACAGCATAGTGCATTCCCAACCTGACTTAAGTTATCATCTGTCTGGTGACCTCTTATGGTGACTTACCTCCATCCAGTAGTGCCAGGAAGGCCAATATGAGGAAGGGTGAAGACTGCCCAACAAATACATACATCACACTTCCAAAAGGAGCTCCCACTGGAAAGGCAAAGCAGGCATGGATTTCAGAAGAAAGGACCAATTCCTAGTTGGTGTGACTTGTCCACATTTACCAATGAACCTCCATGTAAGGTTCTGGGGATTCAGGAATGAAGAAGTCCTGGTTCTCAGGAGCTCACTTTCTAGTAGAGAAAATGCATGTGGTGGGTTGGGGTAAGGGGACCCATATAATTAGAACATGGTGAAGAGTAGAGTTCAACAGTAAAGGTTCAATCTACAAGGTGCTGTGCAAACACAGTGCAATGAGTTCAGGTGGCCACAAGGGCTTTGTCACATGGGTAATATAGGTGGGGAAGAAACATAAGTGAAGATCATTGATGTGCCATAAAAGAGAGTATGGTTGCAGTATGGAGGTTCCTCAAAAAGTTAAAAATACAGCTACCTTACAACCCAGCAATTGCACTACTAGGTATATATCCAAGGATATAAATATAGTGATTCAAAGGGGCACATGCACCTCAATGTTTACAGCAGAAATGTCCACAATAGCCAAAATACAGAGAGAGCCCAGATGTCCAATGACAGATGAATGGATAAAGAAAATAGTGTATATATATATATATATATACACACACACACACACAATGGAATATTAGCCATCAAAAAATGAAATCTTGCCATTTCCAATGACATGGATGGAACTAGAGGGTATTATGCTACGTGAAATAAGTCATCCAGAGAAAGACAAATGCCATATGATTTCACTCATATGTGGAATTTAAGAAACAAAACAGATGAACATAGGTGAAGGGAAGGAAAAATAAAATAAGAGGGAAACAGAGAGGGAGGCAAACCCTAAGAGACTCTTAACTATAGGGAACTAACTGAGGGTTGCTGGAGGGGAGGTGGGTTGGGGGGATGGGGTAACTGGGTGATGGACATTAAGGAGGGCACTTGAAGTAAGGAGCACTGGGTGCTGTATGCAACTGGTGAATCACTGAACTCTACCTCTGAAACTAATACTACACTATATGTTAATTAAACTGATTTTAAATAAAAAAAAATATATAAAAAGAGTGTGGTTGGATAACAAATAGAAGAAAATCAGTATTCAGTGTTCAGTCACTAAAATATGAGTATTTGGGAGAGGAAGAGTAGAGGTAGGGAATGTTGAGGCCAAATAGTCAAAGGCCCTGTATATCCAGATAAAGAATCTACTTGGTCTTGTGGGCAATGGAGAAACATGTTTTTTAGCAGGAGAGAAATACCACCAGCTCTGGGCATAGGAAGCTTCTTCTGGTGGTACCTTGGGGGAAGGAGGGAAGGCACAAGAGATTAGGCAGTAGGCTGGTTCCAACTGAGGTGTGATGAGGAACCGACCTTGAGGAAGTAGCTGTAGAGAATATTAATGGGCTTATCCATTTGGAAGTGAGAAGTGATAAAGGAGACCAGGATGTACCAAAGTTTTAGCTTGGGTGTTTGGGAAAATGGATATTAACAAAGAGCAGGATTTTTGTTCCCTCTTCTCCCTGGGTTGTGGTGGTGGGGGGTGAGTATGGACCAGGAAGAGACCTTTGGTGTTTTCTCCTCAACTAGCTTGTGAGCTCCTAGAGGGAAGGAACCATGTGTGAGGCTTCTTACCTATATCCCCTGTGTGCTAGCATTGTCCTTGGCATATAGTAAGTGTTCCATAAAATATGTGACTTGTTGGAATAGTCAATCAATCTATACGAGGGATGAACCTCAAAGAAAGTATGTTATTTTTTAGAGTTTGGGGTTTGAGTCCAGAAAATCTGAGTCTATATCCTGGCTCTGGCATTTTCTAGCTATGTAATCTTGGATGGTTACTTAACTTTTTTGGTCCTCATCTCTATAATGGAGACAATCATTCCTCCTTCATAGTGGTGTGAGGATTAAAAGAGATTATGTCTGCGATGTATTTAGCACAAAATCTGACAAAGAGCTTCTCTCATTTTGAAAGCACAGCCATGTGTGGAAGCAGAGGTGAGGCAGTGGCTGCTAACATGGGGATATTTGATCACTGGAATAGACTAGGTTTCTTCTATTCCCAGGACCTCATGGGCTATTAAGCTTCTTAACGAGAAAGAGATTTTGCCTTTCCTGGGAAAAATTTCAGAAGGACTCAAAACATGATTGGACAGAAAAGGAAAGAAAATCCTCTCTTCCATGACCCTTAGGAACACTTGCCTCCTGGAGCCATCTTCGAAGAGTAAGCAGTATCTTACCCTCTGAACCTAGATTTGGGACCAGGTGCCACTTACCCAGCACTCCCAAAGCCAGGCCCCCCAAGGCGATTCCCATGGCACGCCCTCTTTCATAGTCATCAGTGTAGACACTTGCCAGCATCCCAAGACCTGAAAGGAGAGTGACATGGAGTTAGCATACAGGAGCCCTCTGTCTGCGTCTCTCACTGAATCCTTGGTCTATTAGTTCTTAGTCCTCTATCCTTATTATATCTTCAGGGATCATCTTACCTATGGTTACAGTTTGAGGGGTTTTGTAAAACTTAGTCCATAGTATTTTACAAATACTGTCCCCATTGGTCCCCCAAGCCCCCACATTGTTCACTCCTTCTGTTCACAATATTGTTGGAAGTGTGAAAGTCTCTGGGAAGGGTAATACAGAATACCACTGTCCATTGATAGAGCATTTCATTGCATTTTATCATTTCCTAACACATTTCCCTGAATGAATGGAGTGGGTCAAAGGAAAATCTAACAGACACAATTCTATTCAATGGAGGTGCCCAAAGAAGAGGAAAGTACAGAAGATGTGAAAGACAGCATGGGTTGGGCTCTTCTAGCATTTACTCATGTGTAAAATGGCATAAAATAGCTACTTCATAGGATTATATTAAATATTGTATTTGTATTTGATGATACTTTGCAAAGTGATAGTGTTACTGGTAGTATTAGCATTACTTTTCTTACAAAATGTTAAGAGGGGGCAGAGAAAAGACCATAGGGGGCATTAAATAAAAAACTGGCTTACTTCATGGTTTTACCTTAGGCTTGCTTCAACCTGAACTGGCTGTATCTAAATTTTATCAGAGGAAGTTACGTCAGGCTTAGGGATTTATAACACTGACAATAACTCTACAGTTATCTTGTTTTTGAATCATAATTTCTGCTCACTAGGATACTTTTCTATCTATTCATATAAATCTTATAGGGTCTGAGGGTAGTAAGAGATGGTAAGAGATGTATGTGTGTGTATGCACGTGTGTGTGTGTGTGTGTGTGTAAGATGTCAGCATTACCTGCAACAGATGAAAATGAAGATCCAATGCCTTGAAGGGTTCGGGCCACAAACAGTAGGGTATAGGTACCAGAAAAAGCAAACACTGTGTATAGAGAATAGCAAGAATGCTCCAGTTAACAAATTGTCTTTGTTCCCTCACCACCAGAAAATGTGCCCATGATATTGTAGATATGAGCCACTATGTATATGTTTTAATAAAGGATGATCATTGCCCCCTATTTTTGGAGTTGTCTTTCTAATCTCCCACACCTTAATCAGGATTGCATTTTAATTGACATGAAACTGAGAAACCACAGAAACACAAACCAATTCACCACACAGTGGATAGAAGCCTGCATTTTCACATTTCTGACCCAAAGCTCAGTATCCTGTCCACTGGAATCATGGCTGTCCAAAAAGTACAATGCCATTAGACCCTACTCTCAATCCTTCATATTCAACACCCAGATTTAACTTTTGCCATTGTTGGGCTCCATTGGGTCATCTACAGTGAGGGAATAAAAGCTATGTGTAATTGAAGGACCATAGGTATTGGGTAGAAAATAGTATCTTGTGATCCAATCAGATATTATTTCCTCTTCCCTTATGCTGGAAAATATTTTAGCCAAATCAAATCAGTGAATGTGTATTAAGTAATATCAAACATACAACTATACTAGAAATGTGAAATAAAGAGAATATCCAGTTCATGCCCTTTAAGAGGTTCCATCTACTCAAGACTAGCATGCACAAAACTAAGTACCAAACAGGAATATGTTATCAAAAACCAAATTACAGGGTGTTGGTGGTAAGCTTGGTAATTCCAGACATGTCTCACCTCCATTTCAAGACAATGCCATTAAAAGAAAGATTCCTCCCAAAGTATCTGAATCAGCAGAATTTGAATCCCTTTGCCCTTTCATTACAGATATATTTGGTTGTTTGATGTCTTACAATCTTTTTCCATTATTTCCTGATGTGATCACACTGTCTCCCAAACATGCATGTGCTTGGTCTCTCTTTGCTGAGTTTCCAATGCCTTCTCCTAGGCCTTCTGATTTCTAATCTGTTCAAGGTTAGCTATTCTTATGTCCTTTTTTTTTTTTAAGTTTTTAAAAAAAGATTTTATTTATTTATTTATTTGACACAGAGAGAGAGCACAAGCAGGGGGAGCAGCAGGCAGAGGGAGAAGCAGGCTCCCGGATGAGCAGGGAGCCCAACACAGGACTCAATCCCAGGACCCTGGGATCATGACCTGAGCTAAAGGCAGATGCTTAACTGACTGAGCCACCCAGGCGCCCCATTCCTATCCTTTGCGAATGGAGTGACCAACTTGTCTCAGTTTGCCAAGGACTTTACATTCTGGGAGGACCCTGAATCCCAAAGGATGGTTGGTCATCCTATTTAGGAAAATCAAAACAATTTCCTTCTCACTTAACCTCCTAACGTGGGTTACCATTTCGCTCCTAATTACATTAAGCATGGGTCTCAGCTAGGGGCCCTTAATGGTGGTAAGGGGCATCAGCAACCTCTTTTTAGTATTTAAAAAACCCTAAAAAGATGCCCCATAAGATTCCCTAAAGACCAAACATTTGCTAGAATTAGGCCAATTCAGTACAGCAACACTGGTTATGGCATGGAAACAATAATTATTTAATTGCAGAGAATCAAGCAAGGCCCTTATGCTAGAGTTTGCGATACTCTAGCATTATCCTATTTTGCAGGGTGTTTGTTACATCTCCCCAGGCATGTATCATAAATCCTAGGCTGGAACCATGTCATTTCATTCTTTATCTTCCCGCAGTGACTTTTGCCATCAAGACATAATATGTGTGCTCCATAAAGTTTTTTAGAGAAAATTATGAGTCTCATTTGATGAAACAGAGAATCCTATTAGTTTTTAATTTATTATTTGGCATAGGCTGAGATTTTAGAAGTTCAATAAACATTTCTAACTTGAATTTCCTCATTTTGTTTGATTTAGCTAGAATTTTCACAAGTAAGCTCCAGTTCTCAGAACTTTACACATCAAGCTTCTGCTCTTTGCAACCTTCTAGCCTTGACTGCAGCAAATTCCTGTTAAGCATTGGTTGATAAGAGCCAAGCTATATGCTGATAGGGAAGAAAACTTGAGGAGGAGCAATAGAAAAAGCGGAAAAGCAATAAAAAGTTGATAAGAAAAACAGGAGGTTGGAGATATGTTATTGGGAGCAGAGTCAGCAGAAGCATCAGGGAGCCAACAATGGCTCCAGAAGCTGCCTTCTCCTTCAATTAACCTCCCACCCCACCCCACCCCCCATCATTCCTTCTTATTTTAATTCTCAGGGTCAATTTCCAGACATAATTTGTTTACTTACTGCTCTTATTCCATCTCTATTTTATTAGAACATTTATCTGATACTGGATAGACTGTCTTCCTCTTTCTTGTTTTTTTTTAGCAAATTTATTTCTCTAAGCTATAACCTTTAATGTCCTTACTTGAAGGCAGTAGACTTTTTGGTATTATCTAGTTACTATTGTTCAGTTTAGATTCTTTGCTGGTGGCTTTTTACCTTTGTGTATCAAATAATACAACCTCTTCCCAAAGATGGGATATTTGGACTAACCTCATTCAATAGACTACTGATACACACACACAACAGCATATCTATTAAAACAACTGTTAACAATTTTCCCCAGCTGAAGGAAGTAAAGTATCTGTTCTTTTATAGCAGAATATACAAATTCCAACTAGACTGATTTGCCACTACTGCTCTAATGCCCATATCTAAAACTGCAAAGGATTTCAATCAGTGTCATAAGCCATTTAGTCAGATGCCTAATTAGCTACGTTGACCCTACTCTCTGCATTGTAGCGCATGTGATAAAATCAAAGGTAATCAGTGAAAAAAATAAAAAAGGAAGCAAATTACTTACTAACTGTGGAGACAAACAGGATAACAAAGCCAGCAAACATGGGGATGTGATATCCAATTCTAAAAGAGAATTACAAAGAAAAAATATACAGTCCCAATAGGCATCTATATACTTGGACCATATTTTTTCATGTAATTGGGAACAGAAATGCAGTTATTTGAGTACGTGGAAAAGCAGGTCCCTGAATGCAAGTGTAAAGATAGGATATGCCATATTGATGTGTACAAGTAAATGAACAAACATGCAAATTTACCCGTATAACAGGGCCAAAATCCTCTTTTCCAGAAAGGATGGCCTAGTCGGAGTGTATATCCCTTTGAAACATCAGGATAATCCCAAACACTGCTAATAAGCCAGTGCTCTAGATTGCAGTAGTTCTGCCTTGGAGCCATGTTCCAAGGCACTGAAATAACATCAGCAGTATACTTCTGATCACTGGTTCTTTTTTTGGTGTTCAATAGTCATTACATCACTAAGAAAATTTGAAGCCTATGGCATTTCATCAATATCATGTTATCCTTTGGGTAACCAGCTTTCCAAACAGTTGATTGCCTGGAGACTGACAAGGGAGTTTTCCTACTTTTTCCCTTCTAACTACCTTTATGATACCTCAGCCTATCATCCTCTTACTCCTGAGCCAGTGAGTACTATGTAGAGAACTGCACCCATTGAGATACCTGTTGGTGAGAGGTCCCACAAAAGGGTTGACCAGAAGTTGCATCAAAGCCTTTGAAGCAAACAGAACCCCAACCCGCAAGTTCTCTTCCTCCAGAAACTCTGTGCCTTGCAAACAGTTGTTTTGTTGTGCTGGGATGGCTCCAGTGACTGGAGGGGGGATGGTGCCAGCATTGTCATCTGTCCATGCTGTGCCACTGGGTGCACTTTCTTCGATAGCCATGGTGTTGTTATCAAAGAAGGAGAAGATGGTGGAAAAGGCAGGAGAAGTAAGGACATGCTGAGAAATTGTGGTGAGGCCAAGGTATAGAGGAGCGTTGATTTCTTTGAACTCTGTGGCATATAGGAAGTTGGGTATAATGGGCACTGAAAATCAAGAAGGACAAGTGATGAGAGCTAAGCACACTTTTTAACACTAACTGGTTCAGGGGCATTACTATGAGCTTTATATTCATGTTGAGGAAGGTGTCTAAGTGACATGATTTGAAGCCTACTAAAAGACTGTACCTGCCCAAATTATCCTATTAGATTAAGTACCTAAATTCCAACCCACATACAATTGGTCCTCATTACTTCTGAATTCTGTATTGGCCAATCACCAACCCACATACAATTGGTCCTCATTACTTCTGAATTCTGTATTGGCCAATTGCTAATAGTTAGTTGTAATCACAAAATCAATGCCCATGGAGTTTTCACAAGTTTTCTTGGACATGCATGCAGAGAGTGGGGAAAATTTCAAGTTACCAGATGCTTACTTTCACAGCTGAGGTCAAAGAATGTAGGATCTGTCTTATTGTTTCAGCTCTCATATAGGGATGGCAGAGCATGAAAATGGTAGGGGCAGGGAAGTATAGTGCAAGAAGCTCCAGCTCTGGGGTCAGTTGGACACAGCCTGAACCCCGACTTGGCACCTAAGGCAAGTTACATAACACTTCTGAACCTCATTTTCTATTTTGTGTTTTCTAAGCATAAAAAGAAAAATTTTCAAGTCCACTCACTGCTGAACTTTAGCAGGTGTATGCTACCTGCTGGGGCCCAGAGCAAACTAACCCCCAGCCTAAAGACACCCAAACATACCCACTACAGTAAGCAGCATGTTGTCCAGAAGCAGAGCAACAAACACCACCACCAGTACCAGCTTCCGTGACTCTCTCCCCTCCTTGAGCAACTGCTGAGGAGTGTCCAAAAACACCCTGGGCATGGTGATGGCTGGGCTGGGAGCGTCCTCTCCAGTTTCTTATGAAAGGTCCCGTTACAGCTATAGGTCTTCTGCAGCCTTTATAGAAGAGGGAAGAAATTCTGCCCAGACAAGTGAAACTCACTATTAAAATGAAAAGTGCAAGTCGTTGCAAATACTAGGATGGTATTTGAACCATTTCTTTGCCTGTGTCTCTGCTCACTTCCTATACATCTCAATAATTCTACCTGGTTCTCAGATTGCCTTCTAAGAAAGCATTGCTTACTGGCTTTTTATATCTGGAATTCTACCTAGCACATTAAGCAGATTCTAGCTCTGTTCACTTAGCTCTGTGTCTCAAATGCCTATCACTTCAATGGTTTATGTCAATATCTGAGGCCTACTTGTATTATTACTTGTTCAATCTTTTCCTCTAAATCCACTCTTTTTAAAAACCAAACTACTATTGTTTTTTAAAAAAATAAATGTGCCATACAAAACAAATTATGGTTCATGTGTACGCACCAATCCAAAATTATAGCCTATGGTCTGTACTTCCCCCAAATATGTCATGTGCTACAAGTGTTACTTGTGCTGCCCACAGAGAAACACTGACCTACAGCAACACTGTCAGTTCACAGATAAGTGTGAAGACTCAGGAGGCTAGGAGATCTGTTTCACACAATTAATATCAAACTGGAATGAAACTCCAAGCTTTTTAACTTGCAGGATTATAGTCCACCATCTTCCCTTGTTCTGTGCTACTTGAAGCACTTCTATGTTGTTTGAGCTATAAATCCCTGCCCAGTAAGGTGTGTTACTGTGTATAAATAAAATACTGTCATAATTAGTTCTCTACTTAGGATTTCGTGTCATTAGTCAGCATTAAGTCACAGTATTTTGTTAAACTTCAGGTAATAGCAATTTCAGGGAAGAATTTGTGTGTGTGTGTGTGTATGGCTTCTGTTGTGATATCAACAATACCAATCATACACGTTTTAATATATATTGCTGTCATGAAATGCATCAGGGTCTAAGATTTATTTAACCTTTTATTCAGTAACTCTACTTCTAAGAACATATCTTAAGGAAAAGATCAGAAGTGTGGCCAAAGATTTATGTTTAAAATTACTAATTGCTGAATTATTTATATTAGTGAAAAAATCAAACATTTTTTTTAAAGATTTTATTTATTTATTTGACAGAGAGAGACACAGCGAGAGAGGGAACACAAGCAGGGGGAGTGGGAGAGGGAGAAGCAGGCTCCCCGCAGAGCAGGGAGCCCGATGCGGGACTCGATCCCAGGACCCTGGGATCATGACCTGAGCTGAAGGCAGTCGCTTAACCAACTGAGCCACCCAGGCGCCCAAAATCAAACATTTTAATGGTGGAATATAAACAGCTCTTAAAAATAATTTTTTCAAATAATTTCAATGACTTAGAAATACCCAATATAATGTTAAGTTAAAAAGGATATTAAACTGTATTTGCAGCTTGACCTCAATTATATAAAAAATTATGTGTCTATTTTAAAAGATTAGATACACACTCAAGTGTCAGCTATTATAATCATTGATTTAAATTATTTTTTTTATTTTTCTGTAATTTCTAAATATTTTTTAATTAACTACTTTCATAATTAACATACTTTACAAGAAGTAAATAATTTTAAATGATTATCACTGGAGTTCAATAGTGAGTCTTAAATGTTGGGAGTATCCCAAGCACTGAGCTACTCTGTTCTATTCTAAGACCAGAGCTGGGAGAAGAACATCATCCATACTATAGTTCTAAGTGACCAAGAGGTCCGCACTGAACCAAATTCCCAGATAAGTTTTAACCAGAAAATGCATGCAATCATTTAAGATCTTTCATTTCTCTATGTAAATAAGGTGTTTCTAAATACAAATTTACCTAAGATACATAAGGGAAAAAAAAGAGACTAAAAAAAAAAAGGGGGGGGGATAGAAAACTGAAGATGAAAATGGAATAAGTACTGTAAAGACAGATCGAAAAAACACAGCCAAACCAAAAAAAACCAAACCAAGAATTTGCCAACCAGTCAGTAGTAAACTTTACCTTAGAGTCAAAATTCTCTGTTGAGAGACAAATTATAAGGAAGGATTAAATTGTGTCCAGGGAAAGAAACATCTTACCTTAGAGCCCATCTTATGTGAGGTACTCAGTGAGGTATTGGCAGCTGTTAGCAGTTCAGAAGGGACTCTGTTCTCTGAGTGGATGTTCTGATGGATTTATTGCCACCTGTTATCTGAGGATGTCATGTGTGCCCTTTGTCCACAAAGATTTAATTGGAACTTCCAACAGGTTTCATTCAGAGCCTTAGTTCCCTGCGTCAGAGGCAGGAAAGCAGGACTGGAGAGGATAAAGAGAGGGGGAAATTATCCTAAGGAAAGATAGACTGGGCTGTGCTGTTTTTCATCTGTGCTTTTTCATCATGGTTTCTATCACTGAATTCATTTTTTTTTAAGATTTTATTTATTTATTTGAGACAGAGAGAATGAGAGAGAGAGCACATGAGAGGGGGGAGGGTCAGAGGGAGAAGCAGGGTCCCTGCCGAGCAGGGAGCCCGATGCGGGACTCTATCACTGAATTCATTAACTCTTGCCTAGGTCTGAATATAAATTGGCAGATAGAATGAAGCCAAAGTACAGTTCCTGTCCCTTGTTACTTAGTGAAAGAGACTCCATGTACCCCAATTGCTTTCTGGAAAGAAACAAATCTTAGAACATCCACCAGACCAAAACAAAAAATAAAAAAATATATGCATGTTGTTCGCAAATCATAAAAATCCAACCTCTATTTCCTCTCTAAGGCATAGATTGTGCTGTGATCTTTGCATCTCAATGCTAGCTGATTGCCTGGCATGTAGTGGCCTCCTATAAGTACTTCTTGTATGGATGACTGAATTAATGGCTACAGGAGAGAGTGTGGCTCATTGCGGGGTCTTGGAGTACGACTAGAGATCTTTATTTTTCTGACATTAAGAGTCATCAGTGGGGCAAAGAACTTAAGAACAAGAGCAGCAGCAGAGGTTTCCAATTTATGATCCCTCCTAACTGTTTTAAATAACTTGGGGACTTTCAATTTAGGGTCAGAAAAGAAGGAAAGAGTTTTAAAGGAAACCTGGAAAGAGAAATAAGGGGAAGAGGCAAGGACATTAAGGGAGCATATGAGTTCCCTGTTGCTGCTGTAACAAATTACCACAAATTTAATGGCTTAAAACAATACAAATTTATTATCTTAGAGATTTGGAGGTCAGAACTCCAAAATAGGTTGTATTGAGCTAAAAATCAAGGTGTTCGCAGAACTGCAATTCTTCTAGAGGTTCTAGGAAATAATCTGTTTCCTTGCCTTTTTTAGCTTCTAGAAGCAGCCTGTGTTTCTTGGCTTAATGCAGCTCCCTTCCACCTTCAAGTCAGCAGCAAAGCACTAACTCATTTAACACACACACACACACACACTCTCTCTCTCTATCTCCCTAATTCTTAGCTTCCTATCTACTCCCTTTACTTATAAGAATTCATGTAATTGCATTAAGCCCATCCGGATGATCCAAAATAATCTCCTCCATCTCAAAATCCTGAACTTAATCACATCCACATAGGCTCTTTACCATGTAAGGTAACATATTCACAGGTTCTGGGATTTGAATGTGGACATCTCTGGGGCCAATGTTCTGCCTACTGTAGGGAGCATCGCATACTGTCCCTGTGGCCTGAGCCTTTACAAAGAGAGGGGGTTGTGGCCAAAAGATGGAGAAGCCATATTAATAAAGACATTTACAAGACTCTAGGCATAATGTGGTGTCCTATGTGAAGCCCACGTGACACTTCTGCCACCGTGCTATCCACCCTAAGTGCAGTTCTGGAACCCTGAGGGCTTAGGAAAGCTACCAGCAAAGCAAAGCTATGATTAAGAGTGAACACCAGCAGCAGAGGGCTTGGGTGGAGCACCTCCACAGTGAAGAAAAAACTGTTCTGAGATACCACCAAACTGGGGATGCCTCACATAACTGGAAAGCCATGGTTTATGGGAGCTGAGGGCCTGAGAGAGCAGGTACAGGCTAAAAATAATCATACTTTATGCATTAATAGAAATAATGGCAACAGTAATAATAGCTATCATTTATTGAGCACCCACTATGTAAGGTATGTTTCTAATACATATATATAATTATACTCACAGGCTAGCCAAGCCTGGGGTGTTCTTACAAATGCTCATCACTGTTAATAATCAGAGTGTTGTCTATTAAATAGGAATGAGTTTTTATCTTCCTCCTGTTTAATTCTTAAAATTTTAATTCCAGTGTAGATAACATACAGTGTTATATTACTTTCAGGTGTACAGTATAGTGATTCAACAGTTTCATATATTACTCAGTGTTCATCAAGATAAGTATACTCTTGGGTTCCTGGGTGGCTCAGTCCATTAAGTGTCTGCCTTCAGCTTAGGTCATAATCCCAGGGTTCTGGGATCAAGGCTGGCATCAGGCTCCCTGCTCAGTGGGGAGTCTGCTTCTTCCTCTCCCTCTGCCTTTCCCCCCGCTAGTGTTCTTTCTCTCTCTCACTTGCTCACTCTCTCAAATAAATAAGTGTAAAAAAAAAAAAGGTAAGTATACTCTTAATCTCCTTCATCAATTTCACCCATTTCCTTACCCATCTCCCCTTTGGTAGCCATCCGTTTGTTCTCTCTAGTTAAGAGTCTATATCTTTGTCTCTTTCTTTCCCTTTGTTCATTTGTTTTGCTATTTAAATTACACAAATGAGTAAAATCATATGGCATTTGTCTTTCTCCAACTGGTGTATTTCTCTTAGCATTATACTCTTTAGATCCATCTATATTGTTGCAAATGGCAAGATTTCATTTTTCATGACTGAATAATATTCAATCCTATTGTATATATATGCGCCACATTTTCTTTATCTGTTCATCTGTCAGTGGACACTTGGGCTGCTTCCATGGTTTGGCTATTGTAAATAATGCTGCAATAAACATAGGGATGTATATATCCTTTTAAATTAGTGTTTTCATATTCTTTGGGTAAACACCCAGTAGTGCAATTACTGAATAGTAGGGTAGTTCTATTTTTAACTTTTTGAGGAAACTCCATACTGTTTTCCACAGAGGCTGCACCAGTTTGCATTCCCTCCAACAGTGCACAAAAGTTCATTTTTCTCTACATCCACACCCATACTTGTTATTTCTTGAGTTTTTGATTTTAGCCATTCTGACAGGTGTAAGGTGATATCTTTGTGGTTTTGATTTGCATTTCCCTGATAATCAGTGATGTTGAGCATCTTTTTACATGTCTGTTGGCCATACCTGATGTCTTCTTTGGAAAAATGTTGGTTCATGTCTTCTGTCCATTTTTTAATTGAATTATTTGGTTTTTGTATAAGTTCTTTCTGTAGTTTGAATATTGGCCCTCTATTGGATATGTCATTTGCAATTATCCTCTCTCATTCAGTATGTTGTCTTTTAGTCTTATTGGTTGTTTTCTTTTACTGTGCAGAAGCTTTTTATTTTGATGTAATCCCAATAGTGTATTTTTGCTTTTGTTTCCCTTGCCTCAAGAGACATATCTAGCAGGATGTTGCTATGAACAATGCCAGAGAATTTACTGTCTGGGCTCTCTTTTAGGATGGTTTCAGGTCTCACATTTACATCCTTAATGCATTTTGAGTTTATTTTTGTGTATGGTATAAGAAAGTGGTCCAGTTTCTTTCTTTTACATGTAGCTGTCCAGTTTTCCCATCACCATTTGTTGACGAGACTATCTTTTTCTCATTTCATATTCTTGCCTCCTTTGTCAGAGATTAATTGACCATATAATTGTGGGCTTATTTCTGGGCTCTCTGAACTTTTGATCTATGTGTCTACTTTTGTGCCAGTACCATATTGTTTTGATTACTACAGCTTTGTAATATAACTTGAAGTCTGGAATTGTGATACTTCCAGTTTTGCTCTTCTGTTTCAAGGTTACTTTGGCTATTCGGGATCTTTTGTGGTTTCATACAAATTTTAGGATTGTTTGTTCTAGTACCGTGAAAAATGTTGTTGGTATTTTGATAGGGATTGCATTAAATGTGTAGATTGCTTTGTGTAGTATAGACATTTCAACAATATTTGTTTTTCCAATCCATGAGCATGGAATGCTTTCAATTTTTTTGTGTTGTCTTCAATTTCTTTCATCAGTGTTTTATAGTTTTCAAAATAAAAGTCTTTCACATTTTTGTAAGTTTATTCCTAGACATATTATTATTTTTGGTGCAATTGTAAATGGAATTGTTTTCTTATTTCTCCTTCTGCTGCTTCATTATTAGCATATAGAAATGCAATGGATTTCTGCACATTGATTTTGTATCCTCAACTTTACTGAATTCATTTATCAGTTTTTCCATCCTCTTATTTAATTTCTTAATGTAAAAAAAATGAAGCTGATATGTATATAATGAAAGCAAATTTATGCACTATTAATACACTATTAGTAGCTATGCAAACAGATACAATTCTTTTATTTTTATTTTTTTTAATTTTTTAAAGATTTTATTTATTTATGTGACAGAGAGAGACACAGAAGGGGGAGTGGGAGAGGGAGAAGCAGGCTTCCCGCTGAGTAGGGAGCCTGATGCAGGGCTCGATCCCAGGACCCTGGGGTCATGACCTGAGCCAAAGGCAGACGCTTAACCAACTGAGCCACCCAGGTGCGCTAAGATTCTTTTAGAAAGCAATTTGGGTTTCTATCTTTTGTCTTTTAAGTCATAAAATGTTCATACCTTTTGACCTAGTAACTTCACTTCTTAGGAATCTATTCTAAGAAAATAAGCTAAAATATGTGGGGAATATGATAAGTACAAGATTTTTATCATAGCATTTAGGAAAATTAAAAATATCAAACATCAAATATCCAACTATAAAAAAAGTGTAAGTACATGGGCTTAAGAACTATCATGTTGTTGTTAAAACAGAGAAGAAAAGATTATTATGAAGACTACATATCAACCTGAAAAAAATTTATCTAGGCATATACATAGTTATTATAATGGGAATGAAAGGTAGGACATAGCATTTTATGTATATTCATGGCAGAATTATGCACAATTGCCAAAAAGTAGAGGTCGCCCCAAATATTCATTGATGTATGAATGGATAAACAAAATGTGGTATATCCATGCAGTGGGCTATTAAAAGTGGGGTATACCCATAGAGTGCTTCCTTTAAAAGGAAGGCAATTCTGGGGCACCTGGGTGGTGCAGTTGGTTGAGCCTTGGTTTCATCTCGGATCAAGATCTCCAGTTGGTGGGGAGATTGAGACCCGTGTCAGGTTCTGCCTTTCGTGATAAGTCTGCTTGAGACTTTCCAGGGCAGAGTCTGCTTGAGACTTTTTCTCCCTCTCCCTCTGCCCACCCCCCCCAAATAAATAATCTTTTTTTTTTAAAAAAAGAAGGCAATTCTGACACATGCTAATCTTGAAGATGAATCTTGAGGACATTATGCTAAGTAAAATAAGCCAATCACAAAAATGTGTGATTCCACTTATAGGAGGTATCTAGAGCAGTGAAATTCATAGAAACAGAAAGTAGAATGGTGGTTTCCAGGGTCTGGGGGGAGAGAAGGAAATGAAGAATTGCTTAACTAACAGACTAAACTAATAGAGTTTCAGTTTTGCAAAATGAAAAACTGGAGATTGGTTGGTTGCACAACAATGTGAATATACTTAATACTACTGAACTGTATACCTAAAAAATTTTAAGATAATAAATTTTATGTATATTTAACTACAACTAAAAATGTTTAAGACTTTATGTATATTGTAATTATATGCCTATGAAAACTCCATATAAATAGGATAAATACACTTAAATTATATTAGTGGTTATGCTAAATGCCAAATTATGGAAGATTATTTATTATCTAAATTATAGTGGAAAATGTAAAAATAAAGAGTTGCCAGTAAAAAGTAATAGCTCAGTCTATATGTTTTTGGACTAGTGAACTCTGAGTCCTTGATATAAACTAGTGATTTCTAGCCAGAGCAGCTTATTGAGAGCAATTTGGGACTGAAATGGAAGTTTGAGGCTTTTTGATAGCGGTTCTGTTATCACTCCAGTTAAAGTGGTTGGCATACAGCATCATCAGACAGATAGATTTTTCTCCAGACCAAATAACATGCATAACCTAATTATACTTTCCTTTGCCTATGACTGACATGGCCTGCCAGAGCAGATGGTCCTGTAGCTCAGACCTAGAGGGTGCTTTTGTTTCTCATTGTTTCCTGTTTTTCTTGCTGTTGAAATATTGAATCAGTTCAGACTTCCTCTTATATCAGGTATATATGTCAGTGTTCCAGTCTCAGAGTAGAGGGATTTGGTTCCTGTCACAGGCTTCTGAAAAGAAGGCCAGGAAGATGTTACTTTATGGCTACGATTTATATGGCATTGTAGACCCCGTAGGGGTGAATTTATGTCCAAAAAGCACAGAATTGCTATGCCTGGTAAAGTGAGGAAAGAGCTCATTTCAGATCAAGGAAAATGAGGTGGTTTAAAACCAAACTCAAAATAAGCTGGAATTTCATAGAATAATTGTATTGTAGAGACCCTGGAGACAAACTGGATAATAAATGAATAAGTAGACTGGAGATTAGGGAAATTCAGCACTCTGCCATTTCCAACCAACATCTCCTGATCCCCAGTGCTCTTGAGGATATAGTCCTGCCTATGGAGATAGCAGACTCAGGAATGCTTAAAACCAAAGAAGATAAAAAATTTGGCCCTGTGATACCAGATACCAGAGAGAGGTCCCTTCAAATTCAGTCTGGATTTCCTTTAGCCAGGCTTACCAGGGGGAGCCTGCAACTCTCCCACAACAGTAGAATTAGGGGGCTTTTCTAGCTGTTGCTTCTTACCAGCCATCTCAGTCATTTCCTTTGTTTCCTCAGTATAGACCTAAGATTCTTATCCATACGCCTATCTTGTACTTTCTACCTGCTTTTAACCTAACTTGATAAAGTCCCTCCCTTCTTTCTAGTTTCTTATTGCCTCTCAGTATGTCATTTCAAAAATCCTCCCTTGCTATCAAGTTTCTGCCTCCTGTCTTTCCCTGATTATCAGGGTGCCTAGTGTGACTCAAGCCCACCATGCTTAGGAAATGCAGCCCCATCTACATTTACCAGTCAGTGCTTCCATCTCCTTTCTTTTGTGCCCACCTTGGAGCTATGCAGGAGTTGGTTAAGAAGAAAACTGGCCAAAAGCCAGAGGCAGAGATATGATACTTTATTACACTTGTGGCATTTTTCTTTGAATTGCAGTTATCTGCTTCTAGACTGTACACTACTTAAGGGCAGGGTTTTATCTTCCTCAGCTTTGTATTCCACATAGCACCTGGCATCTTGCCCAGCCGAAGTACTTGATAACTAGTTGTTGTTTTTGTTTTTGTTGTTGGTAATGATGACAATGATGATGAACTTTCTTGCCTCTTTGAGCATCACATAAGACTGGTGAAGTATTAGTTGCCTTGAAGGAGACTTGTAATTTCCAGACCCTCACTGCTTAAGAATGGGAATAAGGAAATTCCACCTTCCATATGGAATTCAGCTCCCACTCCCACCCACTTTGACTCTGTGAGCAGAATTCCACAAGCAGAGTTGAGAGTTTTGAAATTCAGCACTGGCCCTTGGGATCTTAGCCTCAGCCATGGCTCCTTACTAACCTTAATTCACAGACCAGGGATGGAAAATCTACCATCTCATGCACCACTGCACTGGATCAGAGAATGTATAGAAACATCCATGACTTCAGTAGGCTATGAGAGGCCACTGGTATTGTTTCTTAAAAACAAGGGCCATGTTTTCTATGAATATATTTCTATAAACATGAGGAAACAGAAAAGAAGCGTCTGAATTAGCAGGGTTTGGGTCTTGATTCCTCTATTCACTAGCTATGAAAATTTGGATAAACTACCTGATTTCTTTGTGCCTCAGTTTGCTAACTTCTAGAGTTCATGTGGAGTAGATTAATCTACTACAATGAGTAGATTAACAATGAGTACCTGTAAGAATGTCTGGCACATAGTAGACATATAATATTAGATTCTATGAACTTATTTATCAGAAAAACAGTAAAACATTGACTCTGCTCCAACGGAACTCTATTTTGGAGTGGAATTTACAAACACTAAGTTCCCTAAAATAAATTCCTCCTTTGAATGAAGCATCCACCATGAACTGCTTCAGAGCTTTTACTTCTTGTTTACCATGAGAATTTACATGCCTTGCTCGCGACTCCCATCGGACACCCAATTAATGTTCCTCTCATCCAAATTCTCTCCAGGTTCTGTTTAACTGAAAAGATCTGCCTTTCCATGGATACCAACCTAACCTAAGTAAATCTTAGCTGACTTTTCCCTTACTAGTTAGACAATCAACATGTCATTTCATGCTGTTTTGCATGTTCTTTTTGTCAAATCAACTGTGTTAATCTTGTCACCACAATTTAACCTTTAGCTTCTTAGAAATAACATTTTACAGATATGTCACCTTTACTTTAAAGATGTGACACAGGCCCAAAGAAACTGTGTGCCTGAAAGCACAAAGCTCAGTCCAATGTAGTCCAATCTGCTTACCACTGAGGAGCAGAAACATGTACTTTAGTTCTTCTGAGGCTTTCTAGTGCCTAGCACCATGTTGAATTCATTATCAGTACTCATTCAATATGTACTTGTTGATAGAAAATGTCATTCAAGCTTTAACTGTACTTCTTTAATGAGTACATTGTAAGTAAGCCAAGACATAAAGCCTTCCCTACTGATGGTCAGATTCAGACATTGAGATTGTACAGGCATGTTGCCATGACAACTAGTGGAAAAAATAGAGATGATCCAGATCAGAATAAATCCCTAGGTTTTTTCCTGAGAATCCCAGATGTTCTAAGTCTAGCTTGTCCCCAGGTCATCTTTGCAACCAAACTAGGAGCTTCAGGCAGACACCAGGTCAATGCCTGCATCTTAGATTCTCATTTCAGAGAATCAGAATCCTCCACCTCTCTGAGAATTAATTTAGTCTTCCAAAGGACCCCTAAATAGGGATAGAATAGACCATCTATAATTACCCTGCATCAGAGGGAATCTCCCAGACTTAAAGAAATGTATACATAGGTGACAGAGCAAGAACTGGGCAGCTGTGGACCAAAAAAAAAAACATGGTCTAAGGTCTAGGAAGGTTAGATTGTCTTCTTAGCACTGCTGCTATCTTGCTTCTGGAATTTGGGAAAATCACTTTACTTCCCTGAGCTTCAGTTTCCTCACCTGTAAATTGTCAAGTTAAGTCTAGTTGATTCTTAAGGTCTATTCCAAGTCAAATAATCATAAATTAGTCTTAGAGTTAAAACAATGAGTTCTCATCAAATGCGGACTCTGTGTCATCTGTCACTACTTTCTTTGACCCAGATTCTTTCTGGGTATCTGTAATACAGAACTTTTCATTTACCTGATTATATACCTATTTTACCACTCGTCAAACCCTCTACCTATTAAAATGAAAACTGTGCCATTTTAAACAGAAGCATCTTAACATTCTCAATTTTATTGCTGATTAAAAAGTGTAATGGAGGCTCAAGCAAAAAAATATTGACAGATAGAATACAAAACCTCCCATAACTCAGAAACCATCACTGATAACATATATTCCTTTCCAAATTTTCTCTGAGGGTATGTGTACACATATAGATGATAGAGATTATACTGTGTATGTTATTTCATATAGAATCTCAACTTAATACTGTATTGTGAAAGATATTTTTTTCTGTCTTAATGTTTGAATAATATTCCATCAAATAGACACATTGGTATTTATCCAACTGATTTCCTTTTGTTTGGAGTATTTAGGATGAGAAAAGTCTATTTAGATCTGGGGGGAAAAAGAAAGGCTTTGACAAAGGACACCTGGAGTTTCAGACTTTTTCCCACTTCATTCTACTAGGCATGATACAGTTAGCATTTGGTAAAGGAACTTCCAACCACTGTCTTTTTCTTGGATTTACATGTTTAAACATTTGTACCATTTGCTCAGTAGCCATTGCTTTGATTATAGGGGGCCCTCTATTGTTCCCTCTTTCCACAACACATGAGTGACCCTAGTGACGATGAAAATAATATAGAATAAAACCAAAGATCTGTTTTCAGGAGGTCAATATAGTTTTCAGCCTATAAAGCACACTTTCCATCTGATGGTCAGAAATACAAGATAACCAACATAACGACAACAAAGAGAAAGTACACACACACACACATACACACACCCATACCCATATGCAGGAATTAATTAGCTTCCTTTCCCATCTGATGCCAAAAATTTTATATCGATGATTTCATACTTGTTTTTGCCTTGTTACATGGAAATGTACAGCTCTGTTTATTTAATCTGCTGTGGTTTGTCTTCATAATGCTTTCCTCGATCAAAATTTTCCAGCAAGTGAAGAGAGATACACTGTGTATGGGGAAAATTAGATCACTGGCATGAGCTTTTCTTTCACTTCCCTTCTCTGATTTTCTTCCCCAATAATCATTTGTAATAAAAGAATAAGCTTTTTCATTTCTTTCTGAGATGTTGATTTCTAGAAGCCTTCTTTTAAATCCTTGAGGACTATCACATAAAATCTTCCTGACATATGGATGCTCAGAGACAGAAGGAATTGAGAATTAGCCCAAAGTCATACTGCGCATTAGGACATAGTCCACACTGAGACGGGAGCTGCTGACTCTGAGTCTCATGTTCTGATCACATTCCCTACTGTGCCAGCTGGTCTTGCATTCCTTGGGGGTAAAGTAAGGACAGGATTTCAACAAATAATAAAAGGACAATAACCAGCATACAGGATGAGTACTCCTTGGGGCAAAAAAAAACCCAAAAAACAAAAAAAACAAAAAACCCTCCATATGGAAGTATAAGTTTGGTGAAGAGCTGCTCATGTTTAGGAAAGGAGCAACACATTTTGATTCATCTAATAGTATGTATTAAATATTATGTGTAAGTTGCTTTGCTAGGTACTATAGATATAAAACACAAGAAAATTACAACATATAGTGTCTGCTTACTACAAACTAGTTAGGGAGACATGCCATTTATAAAAGCTACAGAAAGAATCTGACACATAGCAATTAATATGTAAATGTTTGATCAATCAAAGTATATAATAATAACACTAGCTGAAACATATTTAGCTTTTGCTATTCGCCAAATTAATCTCTTTTAAGGCTTATAAGTTTATGAAGAAGGTAGTATTATGTTTCTCAGTTTGCAAATGAGACCTAGAAAAAATAAATAAACAAATAAAAATTTGTTCAAGGTCAAAGAACTAATAAAATCAGGACTTAAATTAAATCTATCTGGCTCCAGAGCCACCTTGACCTCAATACTGTATTCCACCCCTTTCCTCAGGTTACACTGTCTGTGAGTGTATGTGAGTTTGGATAGTTAATGTCTACTTAAAAAGAAAAAAAAATGAAACCCCTTAAAACACTGCAATATCAATTATTTATATCACTGCACAATGTCTCCTCATTTTTATCAGTACAAAAGTGTTTTATGCTATTGCAATTGGTCTATATCTGTGTTTAGCTCTTTTTACTATTATTTTGTACAAGTAGTTCCATATACTTAAAATACTAGTTATATATTATATGTATACCAGTATCCATTAAATATAGAATCCTTTTACTAAAAATCTACTAGAAGTAATAAATGAATTCATTAAAGTTAAAGGACACAGAATTAAGATACAGAAATCTGTTGCATTTCTATACACTAATAATGAAGTAGCAGAAAAATAAATTAAGAAAACAATTCCACTTACAATTGCACCCAGGAATAAACTTAATCACAGAGGTCAAAGACCTATACTGTAAAAACGACAAGACAATAATGGAAGAAATTGAAAATAACACAAACAAATGAAAGGATAGCCCATGCTCATGGATTAGAAGAGGTAATATTGTTAAAATGTCCATACCACTGAAAGCAATGTACAGATTCAATGCAATTCCTACTAAAATACCAATAGTACTTTTCACAGAACTAGAACAAATAATACTGAAATTTGTAGGGAACCACAAAGACCCAAAAAGCCAAAGCAATTGTGAGAAAGAAGAACAAAGATAGCAGCATCACAATCCCAGATTTTGAGATATCTTACTAAGCTATAATAATCAAAATAATATGGTGTTGGCACAAAAATAGGCACAACAAGGGAAGAAAGACTATACATCGGGAAAAAGACAGTCTTTTTAATAAATAGTCCTGGGAAAACTGGACAGTTACATGCAAAAGAATGAAACTGGATAATTTTCTTTCACCAATCAAAAAAAATAAACTCAAAATAGATTAAAGACATAAATGTGAGGGGGGGGAGCAAGATGGCAGAGGTGTAGGAGACCTGGATTTCGTCTGGTCCCAGGAATTCAGCTAGATAGGGATCAAACCATTCTGAACACCTATGAACTCAACAGGAGATTGAAGAAAAGAATAGCAACAACTCTGAACAGAAAAGCAACCACTTTCTGGAAGGTAGGACATGCGGAGAAGTGAATCTGAGGCAACATTTGGGAGGATAGGCAGCGGGGGAGGGGGCCTCCGCTCGCCACTTCTGGCAAGTGATAGAGCAGTGGAGCACAAAATTGGAACTTTTAGAAGTTGGGTCCACTGAGGGACGTTCCTCCAGTGGCTAAGTGGGGGGTGGAACCCTCGTGGAACAGTGAGGTCTCAGGACCGTTGGGGTCACAGAAAGACCGGGGGTGCCTGAGTGTGGCAGAGCTTCCAGGTATTGGAGCGGGGAAGCCAACTGCAGAGACGGAGCAGAGGAGTGGGCTCTCAGCTCGGGGTTGCCATAAACTGTGATCCGTGCTACAGTCGGGCCACTGCTCCTCCAGCAGGGACCCAACAAGTGGCAGATCCGGGGAGACTCCCCTTCCTCCCCTGGAGGAGCAGCGTGGGAGTGCACCACAGGGATCTGCTGGATTTGGAGACTCCACACAGGATCGGGTGCCAGAGATAGAAACGCTCGGTCACAGGCTGGGTGAGCACGGAGTGTGGCCAGAGACCGGGGAGATGGGAGTGATTGACTGCTTTTCTCTGGGGGCACACTGAGGAGTGGGGACCCAACTTCTTGGCTCCTCTGGGGTGGAGATTGGGAGGCCATCATTTTCACCCTTGTCCTCCAAAGCCAAACGGAAAGCTTGCAGGGAACAGAAGATCCAGAGAGCAAACCGAGCAGATTATTTAGCCCAGACGAGCAAGGGCGGGGCAATTCTGCCTCCAGCAAAGACATTTAGGAACCACGGCAACAGGCCCCTCCCCCAGAAGATCAGCAAGAACCGCCAGCCAAGACCAAGTTTACCAATCAATGAGAATGGCAGAACTCCAGAGCTAGGGGAATACTGCACATAGAATCCATGGCTTGTTTATCATGATTCTTTAGTCTTTCAAAGTTAATTTTTTTTAACTTTTTTTTTTGAATTTTTCTTTTTCCCTTTTTCAACCAACATCTTATCAATCCCTTTTTTAAAAAACATTTTTATTTTTCATTTTTAGAGTCATATTCTATCCCTTCACAGTAGTTACCATTATTTTTGGCATATATATATAAGATGTTCTCTCTTTAAAATTTTGAGATACAGTTTCCTCTAACAGATCAAAATATACTCTAAATCTCTAGCGTATGGCTTTGTTCTACTCTCCTGCCTGATCACATTCTCTCCCCTTTTTTCTTTTTTTTCAAAATCCTCTACTGTCTTTTTTCAATCAACCTCTTATATTAACAATTCCTTTTATAAAATTTTTTATAATTTTCATCTTTACAGTCATATTCCATCCCTTCATTGTATTAACCCTTATTTTTATATATATATAAGTTTTTCTTTCTTTAAAATTTTGGGAGGCACTTTCTTCTAACAGATAAAAATACACCCAAAATCTAGTGTGTGGCACTGATCTATGCACCAGCCTGATCATATTTGATCATATTCTGTTTTTTTTTGTTTTGCTCTGTTTTTATTTGTTTTTATCTTTTTCATTTTCTTTTTTTTCCTTTTCTTTTTTCTTTTTTTCCCTTTCTTTTCCCCTGGTTTCAGGTCTTTTCTGATTTATTTAGAGTATATTTTCTGGGGACGTTTTTACCCTGTTAGCATTTTGTTCTCTCATTCATCTACTCTCCTATGGACAAAATGACAAGACGGAAAAAATCACCAAAACAAAAAGAACAAGAGGCAGTACCAACTGCCAGGGACCTACTCAATACGGACATTAGTATGATGTCAGACCTTGAGTTCAGAATCATGATTTTAAAGATACAAGCTGGGCTTGAAAAAAGCATGGAAGTTACTAGAGAAACCCTTTCTGGAGAAATAAAAGAACTAAAATCTCACCAAGTCAAAATCAAAAAGGCTATTAATGAGGTGCAATAAAAAATGGGGGTGTTAACTGCTAGGATAAATGAGGCAGAAGAGAGAATTAGCAAAATAGAAGACCAAATGAGGGAAAATAAAGAAGCTGAGAAAAAGAGAGATAAACAACTACTGGATCACAAGGGCAGAATTCGAGAGATAAGTGACACCATAAGATGAAACAACATTAGAATAACTGGGATCCCAGAAGAAGAAGAAAGAGAGAGGGGCAGAAGGTCTACTGGAGCAAATTATAGCAGAGAACTTCCTTAATTTGGGGAAGGAAACAGGCATCAAAATCCAGTAGACACAGAGAACCCCTCTCAAAATCAATAAAAATAGGTCAACACCCTGACATCTAAGAGTAAAACTTACAAGTCTCAGAGAAAAAGAGAAAATCGTGAAAGCAGCTCGGAAGAAGAGATATGTAACATACAATGGTAGAAATATTAGATTGGCAACAGACCTATCCAAAGAGACCTGGCAGGCCAGAAAGGACTGGCAGGATATCTTCAGAGCACTAAATGAGAAAAATATGCAGCCAAGAATACTATATCCAGATAGGCTGTCATTGAAAACAGAAGGAGAGATAAAAAGCTTCCAGGACAAACAAAAACAAAAGAATTTGCAAACACGAAACCAGCCCTACAAAATATTGAAAGGGATCCTTTAAGCAAACAGAGAGCCTAAAAGCAACACAGA
Source organism: Mirounga angustirostris (assembly GCF_029215605.1). Taxonomy (NCBI): domain Eukaryota; kingdom Metazoa; phylum Chordata; class Mammalia; order Carnivora; family Phocidae; genus Mirounga; species Mirounga angustirostris. The sequence goes on along the minus strand of NW_026991710.1, from coordinate 161,118,643 downwards.
CCAGAAAGGAACACAGAAAATATACAGTAACAGTCACCTTACAGGCAATACAATGGCACTAAGTTCATGTCTTTCAATAGTTATCCTGAATGTAAGTGGGCTAAATGCCCCAATCAAAAGACACAGGCTATCAGACTGGATTAAAAAACAAGACCCATCGATATGCTGTCTGTAAGAGACTCATTTTAGATCCAAAGACACCCCCAGATTGAAAGTGAGGGGTTGGAAAACCATTTACCATGCTAATGGACACCAAAAGAAAGCTGGGGTGGCAATCCTTATATCAGACAAATTAGATTTTAAACCAAAGACTGTAGTAAGAGATGAGGAAGGACACTATATCATACTTAAAGGGTCTATAACAATTGTAAATATCTATGCCTCTAACATGGGAGCAGCCAACTATATAAGCCAATTAATAACAAAAGCAAAGAAACACATTGAAAACAATACAATAATTGTGGGGGACTTTAACACCCCCCTCACTGAAATGGACAGATAATCTAAGCAAAAGATCAACAAGGAAATAAAGACTTTAAACGACACACTGGACCAAATGGACTTCACAGATGTATTCAGAACATTCCATTCCAAAGCAACAGAATACACATTCTTCTCTAGTGCCCATGGAACATTCTCCAGAACAGATCACATCCTAGGTCACAAATCAGGTGTCAGCCGGTACAAAAGATTGAGATCATTCCCTGCCTATTTTCAGACCACAATGCTTTGAATATAGAACTCAATCACAAGAGGAAAGTCAGAAAGAACTCAAATACATGGAGGCTAAAGAGCATCCTACTAAAGAATGCATAGGTCAACCAGGAAATTAAAGAAGGATTAAAAAAATTCATGGAAACAAATGAAAATGAAAACACAACTGTTCAAAATCTTTGGGATGCAGCAAAGGCAGTCCTAAGAGGAAAGTATATAGCAATAGAAGCCTTTCTCACAAAACAAGAAAGGTCTCAAATACACAACCTCACCCTACACCTAAAGGAGCTGGAGAAAGAACAGCAAGTAAAGCCTAAACCCAGCAGGAGAAGAGAAATAATAAAGATCAGAGCAGAAATCAATGAAATAGAAACTAAAAGAACAGTAGAACAGATCAATGAAACTAGGAGCTGCTTCTTTGAAAGAATTAACAAGATTGATAAACCCCTGGCCAGGGGTTTAAAAAGAAAAGAAAAATGACCCAAATCAACAAAATCATGAATGAAAGAGGAGAGATCACAACCAACACCAAATAAATACAAACAATTATAAGAACATATTATGAGCAACTCTATGCCAGCAAATCAGAAAATCTGGAAGAAATGGATGCATTCCTAGAGATGTATGAACTACCAAAACTGAACCAGGAAGAAATAGAAAACCTGAACAGACCTATAACCACTAAGGAAATTGAAGCAGTCATCAAAAGTCTCCCAACAAACAAAGGCCAAGGGCGAGATGGCTTCCCGGGGGGAATCTACCATATATTTAAAGAAGAATTAATACCTATTCTTCTGAAACTGTTCCAAAAAATAGAAATGGAAGAAAAACTTCCAAACTCATTTTATGAGGCCACCAATACCTTGATCCCCAAACCAGAAAAAGACCCCATCCAAAAAGAGAATTACAGACCAATAACCTTGATGAACATGGATGCAAAAATTCTCACCAAAATACTAGCCAATAAGATCCAACAGTACATTAAAAGGATTATTCACCACGACCAAGTGGGATTTATCCCTGGGCTGCAAGGTTGGTTCAACATCCACAACTCATTCAACGTGATACAATACATTAACAAAAGAAAGAACAAGAACCATATGATCCTCTCAATAGATGCAGAAAATGCATTTGACAAAGTACAGCATCCTTTCTTATTCAAAACTCTTCAGAGTTAGGGAGAGAGGGTACATACCTCAATATCATAAAAGCCATCTTTGAAAATCTCACAGCGAATATCATTCACAATGGGGAAAAACTGAGAGCTTTCCCCCTAAGGTCAGAAAAACGGCAGGGATGTCCACTATCACCACTGCTATTCAACATAGTACTAGAAGTCCTAGCCACAGCAATCAGACAACAACAAGAAATAAAAGGCATCCAAATCAGCAAATAAGAAGTCAAACTCTCACTCTTTGCAGATGATATGATACTTTATGTGGAAAACCCAAAAGACTCCACTGAAAAACTGCTAGAACTCATACAGGAATTCAGTAAAGTGGCATCATATAAAATCAATGCACAGAAATGAGTTGCGTTTCTATACACCAACAACAAGACAGAAGAAAGAGAAATTAAGGAGTCGATCCCATTTACAATTGCACCCAAAATCATGAGATACCTAGGAATAAATCTAACTAAGGAGGCAAAGAATCTGTACTCAGAAAACTATAAAATACTACCTAGAGCAATCTACACATTCAATTCAATCCCCATCAAAATACCATCCATTTTTTTTCAAAGAAATGGAACAAATAATCCTAAAATTTGTATGCTACCAGAAAAGACCTCAAGTAGCCAGAGGAATGTTGAAAAAGAAAAGCAAAGCTGGCGGCATCACAATTCCAGACTTCAAGCTCTATTACAAAGCTGTCATCATCAAGACAGTATGGTACTGGCACAAAAACAGACACATAGATCAATGGAACAGAATAGAGAGCCCAGAAATGGACCCTCAATTTTATGGTCAACTCATCTTCGACAAAGCAGGAAAGAATGTCCAATGGAAAAAAGACAGTTTGTTCAACAAATGGTGTTGGGAAAATTGGACAGCTACATGCAGAAGAATGAAACTGGACCATTTCCTTACACCACACACAAAAATAGACTCAAAATGGTTGAAAGACCTAAATGTGAGATAGTAGTTCATCAACATCCTAAAGGAGAACACAGGCAGCAACCTCTTCGACCTCAGCCACAGCAACTTCTTCCTAGAAACATTGCCAAAGGCAAGGGAAGCAAGGGCAAAAATGAACTATTGGGACCTCATCAAGATAAAAAGCTTTTGCACAACAAAAGAAACAGTCAACAAAACCAAAAGACAACCTACAGAATGGGAGAAGATATTTGCAAATGACATATCAGATAAAGGGTTAGTGTCCAAAATCTATAAAGAACTTATCAAACTCAACACCCAAAGAACAAATTATCCAATCAAGAAATGGGCAGAAGACATGAACAGACATTTTTCCAAAGAAGACATCCAAATGGCCAACAGACACGTGAAAAAGTGCTCAATATCGCTCAGCACCAGGGAAATCCAAATCAAAACCTCAATGAGATATCACCTCACACCTGTCAGAATGGCTAAAATTAGCAAGTCAGGAAACGACAGATGTTGGCGGTGATGCAGAGAAAGGGGAACCCTCCTACACTGTTGGTGGGAATGCAAGCTAGTGAAGCCACTCTGGAAAACAGTATGGAGGTTCTTCAAAAAGTTGAAAATAGAGCTACCCTATGATCCAGCAATTGCACTACTGGGTGTTTACCCCAAAGATACAAATGTAGAGATCCAAAGGGGTTCGTGCACCCCGATGTTTATAGCAGCAATGTCCACAATAGCCAAACTGTGGAAAGAGCCAAGATGTCCAACGAAAGATGAATGGATAAAGAAGAAGTGGTATATATATACAATGGAATATTATGCAGCCATCAAAAAGAATGAAATCTTGCCATTTGCAATGACGTGGATGGAACTGGAGGGTATTATGCTGAGTGAAATAAGTCAGTCAGAGAAAGACATGTATCCGATGACCTCACTGATATGAGGAATTCTTAATCTCAGAAACAAACTGAGGGTTGCTGGAGTGGTGGAGGGTGGAAGGGATGGGGTGGCTGGGTAATAGACATTGGGGAGGGTATGTGTTATGTTGAGCACTGTGAAGTGTGCAAGACCATTGAATCACAGATCTGTACCTCTGAAGCAAATAATACATTATATGTTAAAAAAAAAAAGAAGAAGAAGAAGATAGCAGGAGAGGAAGAATGAAGGGGGGGGCAATCGGAGGGGGAGATGAACTATGAGAGACTATGGACTCTGAAAAACAAACTGAGGGTTCTAGAGGGGAGGGGGGTGGGAGGATAGGTTAGCCTGGTGATGGGTATTAAAGAGGACACGTTCTGCATGGAGCACTGTGTGTTATGCTCAAACAATGAATCATGGAACACTACATCAAAAACTAATGATGTAATGTATGGTGATTAACATAACATTAAAAAAAAAAAAGACATAAATGTGAGACCTGAAACCATTAAACTCCTAGCAGAAAACATAGGAGGTCATCTCTCTGACATCACCCTTAGCAACATATTCATGGATTTTTCTCAAGGAAAGGGAAATAAAAGCATAAATAAACTATTGGGATTACACCAAAATAAAAAAGCTTTTGCATAGCAATGGAAGCCATTAACAAAATAAAAAGATGACCAACTAAATTGGGAGAAGCATTTGCAAATGATATAACCAATAAAGTGTTACTATCCAAAATATATAAAGAACTTACAACTCAATACCAAAAAAAACAAATAATCCAATTAAAAATGGCAGAGGACCTGAATAGATATTTTTCCAAAGAATACATGCAGATGGCCAAAAGACACATGAGAAGATACTTAACATCACTAATCGTCAGGGAAATGCAAATCAAAACCATAATGAGGTATCAGCTCACAGTGTCCATCAGTAATTGAATGGATAAAGAAGACATGATGTGTGTGTGTGTGTGTGTGTGTGTGTGATGGAATATTACTCAACCATAAAAAAGAATGAGATCCTGCCATTTGCAAAAACATGGATGGACCTAAAGGGTATTATGCTAAGTGAACTAAGTTAGACTGAGAAACAAATACCATAAGATTTTACTTAAATGTCGAATCTAAAACAAAACAAGACAAAACAAACAAACAAACAAACAAAACAGAAACAGACCCATAAATGCGGAGAACAAACTGGTGGTTGCCAGAGGGGAGAGGGGTACAGAGATGATCAAAATGGGTGAAAAGGAGTTAGAGATACAGGCTTCCAGTTATGGAAAGAATAAGTCATGGGGATGAAGGTATAGCATAGGGAACATAGTCAACGGTATTGTAATAGCGGTGTATGGTGACAGATGGTAGCTACACCTGTGGCTAAAATAGCATAATGTATAAAGTTGTTGAATCTCTATGTTGTACACCTGAAACTAATGTAACATTGTGTGTCAACTATACTTCAATTTTAAAAATTACTTAAAAAATAAAATTATTAGTAGTCCTATATAGATATAGATACAAATTCTTTGTCTAGTTCACTATAGTTAGACATTTTAGGTTATTACTTGATTTTTGCTACAGTGAATAATAGTATTACTATAATAAGCTATAAACATGGTTGTATTTACTTTGGTTAATAATCCCATTCTTGAGGTTACCAAAACAAATTATTGGATCAAGCACTATGAACAGTTCTGTGATCCCTAACCCATACCAGGTTGCTCTGTAGAAGGACTGGCCAATTTACAGAGGAAGGAGAAATGTGTTGGCACACCTCTTAGTCCCTAATATTGCCAACACTTAAAAAAAAATCATTTGGGGGCGCCTGGGTGGCTCAGTTGGTTAAGCAACTGCCTTCGGCTCAGGTCATGATCCTGGAGTCCCAGGATCGAGTCCCGCATCGGGCTCCCTGCTCGGCAGGGAGTCTGCTTCTCCCTCTGATCCTCCTCCCTCTCATGCTGTCTCTCATTCTCTCTCTCTCAAATAAATAAATAAAATCTTTAAAAAAAAATCATTTCGTTAGTTTTGATAAAACTGTTAAAAACAGATGCAGTGGAACCTCATGGTTGTTTCAGTTTGAATTTTTTCATTATTAGAGAAACTAAAATTTTTCCATATTTTCCTATCTGTATTTTTCTATGTGTAAAATATTTGTTTTGGCCTTTGTCTTTTTTTTATATTAAGAAAATATTTTTTTAAACATGAGGAAACGTGTTTAAATATGTTCAATTTCAATTGACTATTATTTTTTAGTTATCTGTTGACATCTTCATAAAATAAAAATAATTATAATCATCCAGGAAGTTGGAGATGGTGCCAAGTAATACCAACTATCTGACACTATCATATAGAAATTTGATTTAACACCTGTGAATCTATAAATGGATGTGCCACTTATCCAATTACTCAGGGATCCTTAGTTATTTTGTTTTCTTTAAGAGTTCCATGTTCCTTTGAGAATCTGATAAAAATCTATGGGTCATCTCCATGAAAAATGCTCATATGAATAATGTTCATTTTTTATAAGGATTCACAGATTGCCATGTGTTCCCAGATAATGACATCTGTTTTACAGCAATCTTAGACACATCAAAAGACATCAAAAGACACAGATCCAAATTAAAACCATAATGAGATACCACCTCACACCAATCAGAATGGCTAAAATTAATAACTCAGGAAACAACAGATGTTGGCAAGGATGTAGGGAAAGGGGAACTCTCTTACACTGTTGGTGGGAATGCAAACTGGTGCAGCCACTCTGGAAAACAGTATGGAGGTTCCTCAATATGTTAAATATAGAGCTACCCTATGACCCAGCAATTGCACTACTAGGTATTTACCCCAAAGATACAGATGTAGTGAAAAGAAGGGGCACCTGCACTCCAATGTTTCTAGCAGCAATGTCCACAATAGCCAAAATATGGAAAGAGCCCATATGTCCATCAACAGATGAATGGGTAAAGAGGAAGTGGTATATATATACACAATGGAATATTACTCAGTCATCAAAAAGAATGAAATCTTGCCATTTCCAATGACATGGTTGGAACTAGAGGGTATTATGCTAAGTGAAATAAGTCAGCTAGAGAAAGACAAACACCATATGATTTCATTGTGAAATTTAAAAAACAAAACAGATGAACACAGGGGAAGGGAAGGAAAAATAAAATAAGAGGAAAACAGAGAGGAAGGCAAAGCATAAGAGACTCTTAGCTATAGGGAGCAAACTGAGGGTTGCTGGAGTGGAGGTGATGGGGTAACTGGGTGATAGGCATTAAGGAGGGCACTTGACGTAATGAGCACTGGGTGTTGTAAGCAACTGATGAATCACTGGAACTAATAATACAATATATGTTAATGAAATTGAATTTAAAATAAAATTAAAAAAATAAATTTTGAGGTTAATACTTTGCTTATGCACTGTAGACCACAATTGATTCCTGCTCGCAGAATAGAAATTACACAAAACTTCTTAAAAATAAGAATTTTGAACTACTCCTAAGATAAAAAGATAAAAGTTGTAATTATATTAATTCACTTTTTTTTGTTATTCAAAATGTAGAGCCAATCTAAATGTCCATAAAAAGGAGATGATACATCAACTACAGATGGAATATTATATAAAGTTTCAAAACAATGAAGTAAATTTTTATGTATTGATATGGAATGATGCCCAGGATTTATTTTCATTTATTATTAAATAAAAAGAGCAAGTTATAGAACACAGAATGGTATGTACAACATCATCCTATTTATATTAAATACCTACACACACTTCAAATCTATACAGATACCTATCAAATTGACAAGAGTGGTTCCCTTTGGATGGAACTGGATGGAAATCAAGAGAAACTTTTGACTTATTTGCATTGTGTACATTTTTTTTAAAAACAAGAATAAATTACTGTATTACTTGTTTGATTGAAAATAAATTCTAGACAAGAAAAACAGGTGTAAAAATAGCTAATAGTTTGATATTCATATTTGAAACATACTTATTATGAAAAGTTAACATGAGAATACCAGATTGTAATTTTTATTAAAAAAAAAAAGCTGCTGTATATATGGAAAAAAAACTCAGTGCAAAAACCTATTAAAGGATTGAAACTATACAGACAGATTATTAAATTAAAAGTAGAATTCTCTTGGGGTGCCTTGGTGGCTCAGTTGGCTAAACACCTACATTTGGCTCAGGTCATGATCTCGGGGTCTGGGATCAAGCCCCATGTCAGGCTCCCTATTCAACAGGAAGTCTACTTCTCCCTCTCCCTCTGCTCTTCCCCCCCACTTGTGCTCTCCCTCTCAAATAAATAAAATCTTTTTTAAAGAAGTAGAATTCTCTCACATATGTACATATATGCATATATCTACATACATACTTCTTTATACATGTAACTACATTTATACTTATATACATTTTTACATATATATTTATAATACTACATATTTATATATTACTTAAAATGTATACAAATTAATCTACTTTGCAATTGCTTTTTAAAAAACTTAATAATTTATTTTGAAGGATTTTTTATTTTTAATTTCAACACTTAAGGCTATGCTGAATTCTTCAAAGGTTAAGGAGTACCTTTGACTGGATAGGCCGTAACTTATGAATGGTCATCTAGTTTATTTCTAGATTTTTGGTATTTCAAAATGTTTCAATGAATATGACTGTATATATCCATGTATATGTATATAGATCAATACAGATCACATATCATATAATAATATATGTGATGTATATGTATATGTATTTAATTAATATGTAATTACAAATATTTATCATATATACTGATATAGATAGATAAATAGATGATAGATGAATCTGAATTGCTTTTCTAGATAACATACCAGTTATACCTTTAGCAATGAAATATGAAAATTCTTGTTTCCTTATGCTCTTGCCAACTTAATTGTTGTCATTGTCACAAATCAAAATGGTGTCTCATATTGTTTTCCCTTTCTTTTCTATAATTATTAAGACATGTTAAATGATGCTCAGTATCACTCAAAATTAAGGAATGCTTGCTTCAATGATATGGTTCAAAAGAGCTGTGGGCATTTATACCAAAGGGCATAGAAATGAGACTGACCTAGAATAGACTTTAAATAACCAAGTAACGCTCACTTAATCTGTAATATACCATCCAGACATACCGTTCAAACCCTAAAATTTTCACATATGTGCAAAAGTTTATTGCTCTCTATTAAGCATCCATCTCCCCATCATATCACAATGGTTTTCTAATGGCCAAATACAATGAATATTTGTAATACTTCGATCATTTGCCTTCTCTTCAGTTTTTGGCATTATACAATAATCTGTCCTTAAGATTTTTCTCTTCCTTTTGCTTCTAGGACATGTGTTCTAGGTTTTCCCAACTCTAATATCATTCCAAATTTGATTGCAGGATACTCTTCATTTGATCTTAGTGATCCCTTAGAGGTTGTCTTTAGCGTCTCCCCACAGTACACACATTCTCTGACTTACCTCTTTTATTCCCATGCTACCTACATGGTGATAAGTTAGAAATTTTGATCTCAGCTTAGCATAGATATCTTCTTGTGAGGCATTGACCTATATAATCCAATAGAAATCTCTTTCAGAATATTCCACTGGGAATTTAACACATCCCTGATTAGCTTTTCTCTTTTCCTCCACCACCACCCGCGAGGTTTTTCACTTCCTTCTCTATTCTCTACCTATAAACAGCACCACAATCAATTCAATCACTCAGGCCCTAAGCGGGACTGTCACCTCCCACAACCACCTAGTCATTCTTGTATAAATTCTATCTCTAAAATAATATAGAAATATGTTACACTTTGTGTTTCACACCGCCCTAAATAGTCCACTATATGTTTTTTGAATGGATACATAAGTGAATAAATTGGATAGGAAGATAGTAAAGTGCAAGAAATGATGGCACATAGTGCCCTATGTTAATAACTGGAATAGGTTTAATGTTTGTTTTTCAAAGTGCTTTTTCAGAACTTTCAGAGTTTTCTTCATTCATTGTCATGAAAATGGACACCAGTTGACCTTTTCTTGTACGTGCTCGCCTTTCTTCCCCCTCCCTCCCTTCATGCGCATCCTTTTTTCCTTTCTTCTCTTTCTTAAGTCTTGCCTTTCTATCTGGGACCCTCTTAACGCTTCTCTTCTGTGCCTGGCCCAGCACCCTCCCTCGCAGCACGCTGGTCAGCTCCTTTCGCCAGTGCGCGGACTCAACCCCGCCCACGCGGAACCCGAGTCACGAGGCTGCGGGAGGTGAGCGGCTAAGGGGGCGGGGCGGGCCGGGGCTCCGCAGCGCGCGTGGGCGGAGCCGGGAGCACAGGCCACCCGGCTATATCCGCGCCTGCGCGGCGCGGCTACGGGGCCAGTCGGCACGGAGGAGACAAGATGGCGCTGCGGGCAATGCGGGGGATCGTGAACGGGGCCGCACCCGAGCTACCGGTGCCCACCAGTGGGCCTGTGGTGGGATCTCGGGAGCAAGCGCTGGCAGTTAGCCGGAACTACCTTTCCCAGCCTCGCCTCAGTGAGTATCAGACAAAAGACAAGTCCTGTCTTGCTCCTTAGCTCAGTCTCTTGCTTCCATTCACCTGCTTAGCGGGGGAGGGGGCATTTATTTTTCCCTCTCTCATCCCACCTACTCTGACTCATTAGTCTGTCTCTAGAAGGAGATTTGAGTGTATCTGATGTATCTGATGTTTTCGTAAAATAGGTGGGCGGAGGGCAAGAGCATCGACGAGAACTTTTTCCTGGGGTTGGTGGGCTCCTGGCTATAGCCCGCGCTCTCCCAACTTCCCTAGACTGGGGCACACTTGGGCTCTTGCTTCTTGTCTCTAAAGGAAGGCCGCTTCTTGTCACTTCAATCTTAATCATCCCCTAACCTCAATTGGATTTGTAGGGGTCGAGGGAACGCCCCTTCCCATCTCCTCCCACCAGTGTAGATCTTCAGGGCTGGTCAGGAGTTCCTGCCAAAGGAGACTATGTAGTGCCAACGCTGACGTGGTCAGGCCTTTCGTTGATGGTCAGGCCCGCAGCCAGAGGGAGATGTTCTGTGGAGGGGCTGCTTCACAGGAGGACACCTTGGTATCAGAGAAGCTACAGCTGAAAAGTACCCTGCAGGTCATCTACTCTAACCCTCTCATTTTACAGTGGGAAGCTTAAGGTGCTGGGAGGGACAGGACTTGCCAGACTTTAAGCAGTTATTGGCAGAGCAGAAACTAAAATCCCCCCACCTTTTTTTTTTTTAAGTAGGCTCCACGCCCACCGTGGAGCTCAACACGGGGCTTGAACTCACCGAGATCAAGAGTCGCCTGCTCAACCGACTGAGCCAGCAGGCGCCTCTAAAATTCCGTTTAATTCTCGCTGGTCCTTTTTTTTACCATTGTCTCTTCATTTACTGAGGAGTTAAACCTAACACAATTAAGTGCAAGGCTATCCTGGGGAGCCGAGTAGCTTTGGCCATATTATATAGTATTATGTGCAGAATAATATCATATGCATGTTTAAGTGTTGTGATTATAAAAAAAACCCAAAAACCTGCCTTAATAAATGAGGTTTTAAGTGGACTACCCAGTAGTTCCAAAAGAAATGCCTTTTTTGATTACTAAACAATACAGTTGTGTAGCACCAGATCTCTTCACAGCTTCCTTCGGAATTGGGGATGAGCCCTGGAAATAGACTCTTTTTAAAACTTGGGAAAGCTGATGTTTCCCCAGGTGGTGAGACTATGTTTGCGCTGGTTAGTTGCCAGAATGCCTGTTTGTGGGTGGCTTATTGGTTAAAAAGAATTTCAGATGAAGGGTTTCGGTCTAGCCGCCCTCCAGTCTGACTAATCCCATCCTGATCTGTCACTAGGTCATATGACAGCACTGCAGTGTGAGGAAGAAGGAAAACACAGTTGATTCCAGTGGTTTGCTGAGATGTGCTTTTTACAGTGGGAATTATCTGAATTATCTGAGATTGCCTATTGGAGGTTTATATAAGCTGAAGTAAATGTTTCAGGAAATTAACAGATTCTATAGATTTTGACAATTTTATACCTAACAATTTACATTCTCTTTTATGAATTGCATTTGCATGCTTTGCTTTGCTTTGGGTAGACAGACATTATTGGTGCTTCTAGGAAAAGATTATAAGATTATAAGGGTGCAGTAGTCAGTTTCCATACAATTATTCGTTCTATGTCAATTCGAAGAGTATTAACTGAAATAATTGTTTCAAAAGTACTCCATGATTGTTAACCCTTAAGGGAGATGAGTATGCTTTTTCAGTATTCTTTGTGTGCTTAGCCAGTGGCTAAAGAATTCCAGATGAGATTCCTCCTGACAAAGTGGTTGCAATATAATGCTTAACACTGAACCTCAGGAATCCTTTTTGTATCCTCAGTGCCTAGCACAGTGCTTGACACATAGAAGGTATCTTGTAATTGTTTTATAACTTGCGTTTAAACCCCTTGTTCTAATAGTTTAGTAGATTCTTAATGTGGCTGGAATCAGAGTAGGGAGTTGGGACACTTGGTTGAGTTACTTTTCTGTACCCGGGTTATTCTAAAAAGCAGAAATGATACCATACTTAGACTAACAGCTAACTACATTTGAATATCATCCTTTTCTTATATTGCCACATTCTTGATTCTAGCCCCACAGTTTTAATTGCCTCTGAATAAATACTGATTAACCTCTTAATTTTTCTAAAGATTGATTATACCATCTTAGATGGTATGTTATTGTAGTTATTTAATGTGTGCTTTTGAATGAAGGAATGGACTGTTAATATTGGCAGTACTGCTGTACAAATTGGATCCTGTTTTAAAACAACTTCACGAAACTGGGTCTTTTAACAAGAAATAGAAAATGAGATACGTAGCCTTAAAGTTATCTTGAGCACTTTAGTTGAATTTCTAAATTCACAAGGAAAGAAAACTTAATTGTTGTTTAAACTTTGAGCAAAGTTCAGTAATACATACTGAACTTTTTGACACTGAACATTTTGAATTAGATAATTTCCATTGTTCTTGAGACCTTAGATTAGAACTGACCTTAAGTTTCTTATTTCATAAAGCAGAGGTAGCCTCAATGAAAAGTAAACTAAAGGAATCATAGGCCTACTTTTTCTAGAACCTCTCCCTCATTGCCCACCTGTCAGGGTGTGGGTCTCTACTGTTCTTGCACAATAGAAGATGATTGCCGGGGGAGGTTTTTGTTTTGCTAATAAGGTGGAGGCTAGAGTACTGGATCTCTTGTGCAATGACTGTCTACTTTTCTCTCTGAAAATTTCACAATCATTAAGTGGTGTTACTAGTGTTGAACAATCTCATATCCTGCAGGAGGAAGAGAATGTCATCTGACAAAACATGTGCTGCTTAAAACTTTTGTAGATTTTAGTTTTGAAATATTACTCCATAAATATTTATTGCCTGCTTGATAGTTCAGAATCAGAGATGTAACTTTTTGGTTGTAAGATATGTTCACCATGTAATGTAAACATGTGTCAGTGTTGTCAGAAGTTCTGAATATCCCCTGCGGATCTAACTTCTCATTCATTTGGAAATTTTCATAAGAAGAGTGTTCATTATTTTGGTAAATAGCAATGTTTATATAACTTGTGAATGGGTTTTGACTTTTTAGAAGAGCAGCTTAATGTCTTTGGCAGCCTTTCTTGAAACTTCTCTCTGCTTTGGGCTGTTAATGATAATGGTGAGGAAGGCTGGATAAATAACTGTTTAGAGTTAAATGGTGTTTGATATTTTCTTTGCTTGTATTTTTTTAAATAATTTTATTATCATGGAAGAGAGCTATAGTTCCTATACAAACTGTCTTCTAGTGCCTGTTTGTAATCCAAATATTAGGGACTCTGTCATCTATATTTTTAAATTATATTGGAGACTAAGTTCAGAAATATTATAAGGTCATAGAATACCAAACTTAGAATTAGGGGTAGGGGGGAAGCCAAACAAACAAAAAACCAGTTCTAAGTCTGGTTCTCCCCTTGAGTAATACATTTCTCAGAGCCTTAGTTTCTTTAAGTGTCGAGTGGGTATATCAGCCTTGCCTACCTCCCAGCATTTTGTGAGCCTGAAATGAGGTAACCTATCTGAAGACATTCTGTGTAAGTGTGAAGCACTCACCAAATGTAAAGTCTGGTGATATTTTTATTTGGGTTTGGGTTTGGGTTATAACATTTATTAATTCAGTTTGTATATGTCAGTTTAATTTAAAGCAAGCATGTTGCTTAAGCTCTGATTTGTATCCGAAGTAGTCTCCTTGCATTTTTGTGTGTGTGTTTTGCAGTGAGGGGAAACTGCTGAAGTAAGCAGTAGTAATTAGATTCTCCTTTTTTCTGCTTAAAAACTCTTCCAGTGGCTCTACTCCCATTAGAGAAAGATTGTTTAGCAGTAGTACAAAATGTAGACACAAGGGAAATACTGTCCAGTGCATTGAATAGTAAAAATAGCTTACTTTTTTATAGCTAAAGTTGCAGACTCGTGAAATTATTTTGAGTAGTATAGCTGCGTAAGTCTTGCAAATAATTACAAGAATGTACCAGGCCACAAAAAATAACCAGTTCAGTTTTGGAATTTGAGCTGCAGTACAGAGTTAAAAGAACAAGTGACTTTGGAGCCAGACTATGCAAGTTCAGATCCTTGGGCAAGTTACTTGATTTCTGAGTGTCATTTTTCTCTTCTAAAACTTGGAATATTAGTTAACTCATAGATCTTTTATGGAGATTAAGTGAGAATTCCTGACAAGTACTTATTAAATGTATATTGGTAGTGTAGGTATTAATCAGTTAGTTTGAATGGTTATTTATAGGCTTTTTAAAGGCTATATACATTGCAAATTTAGAGACTGTTTTTGATGAAGTAGAATCTTAATAAAAGTCAGCTTGATTCACTGTTTCCCACAAAAACAATGACTAGTGTTTCTTTTTCTTGGTCATGCTTTTGTGACTGGCAAAACTTAATAATTTTAAATGAGCTTGAATTTAAACATGAGATTCTGAGGCATCTTTGTTGTAGAGGTTAAAGTTAAAGGAGGTGAAAATCATGGTGGAAAAAGTAGAGAGAATTTTCAGAACCTGAAGGATTTTGTTGGTTACATTTTATTCAGAACAGTTGCTTCTAAATCTCAAAACTAGATCCTCTCCCCAACCTCACCAGCCATACCCTCCTCCTATCCCTGACTGTTTTAAGTGAAGGTTTTGAGATGTTGTTTCTATATTTTTAAAAACTGGGTTCTAAGAAAACATGTTTCAAATGTAGCTCCTTCTGCATTTCTACGGAGCAATTTTAGAAAGTGATTGAAAAATTGAATGTTTGAACACAGTAAAAATGAGAACAACAAATTTTTTAGGGGTAGGAATTATTTTTAAGAGTGTTAGTTTATTTTCATACAATGGGGAAGATTTTCATAAAAATAAGTGTGACAGCTGAGGTTTTTCTATAAAGGGAACAAATGATTAATTCTTTTACATTACCATCCATTCAGGTAACTTAAGTCTTTAAATTTGTGACTTGCCTTTTATTATCTAAGGTTAAAAAAGTCATTTGGGAGTCTCTTTTGAGATAATTACAATTACAGATATTCAGGCAAATATTTGGTATCAGGTTTAAATGTCCTATGAGTATGAATGACAAGTAAGTGCCCCTGATGGTGCTTTCCTGCTCACAGCATTTGTACCAGGGCGCTTGCTTCCTGTTTTTAAGTTCTTAAGCCCCTTGAGTGGACAGATTAGATATATTAAATGGTTTCCTCATTCTTGGGGGTCTACATTTGTGCCAGAAATGTCTGTCCCAAGACCTCACAAGAAATCAAGCAAGTGAAAAAAATCTCAATTAGTTGACAGTTTCTTACAATGTATTCAATGCCTTGTAGTAAGTTTTCTTCATTTATTTTTTTTCAGCTGTTCTGATTATGGAATTTAGTTAATTCTGACATTAGAATTACAGTCTCCTGAGCGTTCTGTTTTATACCTAATTACCATTACATTTGACATGTTTGTAGGTGTGGTAGGGTTGCAGGATATCTCCTTTCTAAAATGAAGGATTTGAGTAGAGCCTTATAGATTGGTAGTTTATTCCTAGAGAATAATTTGCAGTAGAAAATAGAAGCCTCTAAACTGACAGTAACATTTGACTTTTTTTTTTTAAGGATCTTATTTGACCTCTGGCCTTTCATTCCATTGCCCACTCCCCTCTTCTGAAAGCTCTTTTCCCTGTAGTTTTTATGACATCATTTAATTATGGCTTTTTACCTCACAGATGACAGTTTCTCAGATTTCCTTTGTGAGTCTTGTCACTTGTGCTTAAAGTTCTTGAGGCTTTCCTTTCCCTTATCTACTTTGCTAAGTGCCACCTCTTCTTTAAAACATTTCCTTTTCTCTTCTAGGTAAGAACTACTGCTAGGTTTTTCCTCTGCTCCCATAAACCCTCTGTACACCTCTGTTACAGCCCTTAACTCTTCCCCCTTCTCCATATAAAACTGGGAACTCTTGAAAGGACTCTGCCCCTGTGTGCCTTCTTTGTTTTTGTATTCTGGGTCCTTAAAACAAAGTGACTTATAGTAAGAATGCAAAATGTTAAAAAATAATAATAATAATGCAAAATGTTTTTGGTTGGATGAAGGTGGATAATGAAAAGTTGTACAGGCACAGGTATATTTTATAAATTCAATTAAATTTTGTAACTGTTTGAGTGCTCCATATTATAATAGGTGCCGTAGAGAGAGGAGCTTTTTGGTAATACTACAGAGGTAATTGTAGGTTGTTGTCCTGTTTGACTAAAGGTGATTCTTCTGTTTTTTTCTAGCATACAAGACAGTATCAGGAGTCAATGGTCCACTAGTGATCTTAGATCATGTTAAGGTAATACCACTGTGATCATTTAACCATTTATGTAAAAACATGGCATTAAATCCTGTTCAATACACTTTAAATCTTAAGTTATGATTTTTAACCCACTTTTTGGTCTGAGTGTCAGTGCTATATAGGGGATGAGTTTTTTTTTTTTTTTTTTTTAAGATTTTATTTGACAGAGAGAGACACAGCGAGAGAGGGAACACAAGCAGGGGGAGTGAGAGAGGGAGAAGCAGGCTTCCCATGGAGCAGGGAGCCCGATGTGGGCCTCGATCCCAGGAGGCTGGGATCACGACCTGAGCTGAAGGCAGACGCTTAACGACTGAGCCACTCAGGCGCCCAGGGGACGAGTTTTATTTATTTATTTATTTATTATTTTTTTAAAGATTTTATTTATTTGTTTGACAGAGAGAGACACAGTGAGAGAGGGAACACAAGCAAGGGGACTGGGAGAGGGAGAAGCAGGCCTCCTGCCGAGCAGGAAGCCCGATGCGGGGCTCGATCCCAGAACCCTGGGATCATGACCTGAGCTGAAGGCAGATGCTTAACGACTGAGCCACCCAGGTGCCCCGGGGACGAGTTTTAAATCAAAAGTCAGAAGACTGGATTCCAGTAGTGATCAACTATGGATTCTGTTAGAATAGCTCATCTGCAAAATTAAAAAAAAAAAAAAAAAAAAATTTTTTTTTTTTTTTTGGTCAATCCTACCTTATAGGTTTACTGAGGAAAAACAATAATATATGAGTGTGTTTTATAACCTGTAGGTTATTGTATAGCTATATGGTATCCTATGGTTCTTGTCATAGACTTCCATGTGTTATAATTATTTGTTAATAGTATTTGTCTTTTTTTACTAAATTTTAAGGTCTTTGAGTGAATAAACAAAGTTACTTTTATCTTTGAGGGCCTGACACTGGTATTCAAGTAACAAATAAACAAGAACAGATTATCTCGACAGTGATTAAAACCCTAAACCTATCTCTAAACCCTAAACCTAAAGCAAAGAACAGTTTTTAGTTTGTTGTGAGGATCTTTAGTTATATATTGGTTTTTTAGCCACACCTATACATAAGAATTATAAACACTATTACTGTTATCATAGAAAAAGTGACACAGAATATAGACCATAACTGAATACCCTAGGGAAAGCCTCCTACCTGAGCTCTATGATCAAAATATCTTCAGAGAAAATAATTTATATGGTATGCTCTCTAGAACAGTAATTATATACTGGTTGGTGTTGGGGTGGTTTAGGGGAAAGGCACACAATTACTAGTTTGTTGAGAAAAGTAATGATGGAAATATGTTTGGCATGTGACCCCTCTGGAAGCAGAAAATAAATTGAAAAACATTTCACAAAACAAAGGGCAAAATGCATTGTCTTTTCAGTTTTATATATAAATAAATATATTTATATATATATATAAATATAATAAATATTATATTTTTATGCATGACAAGGTACCTATACAAATTAACCTCAGGATTAAACGTAACAAATTTACCTCCGGCCAGTCTCATACTAGTCTACAGTTTGATTCAAAGTCTCAATATAGTGCACTCAGTTTGTACAAGGTTTAGGCAGGTGCCCATTAAATGTCTTGTGAAAGAGGGGAGCCTACACATTTTTGAGGAAAAGATAGGAAGCTTTCTTTGTTTTTGTTTTTGTTTTTTTTATCCTTTTATTTTTTTCCTATAGTCTTTATTAGATAACATTTTGGGCTCACATTTAAAAACATGAAACTTTTTTGTTAGTAACTGTGTTACTGAAAACAATATTTGTGGGGTTTTTTGTTTTTTTTTTAAGATTTTATTTACTTGAGAGGGAAGAGGGAGAGAGAGCATGAGCAGGGGGAGGGGCAGAGGGAGAGGGACAAGCAGAGCCCAACACAGGGCTCAATTCCAGGACCCTGAGATCATGACCTGAGCTGAAGTCAACATTTAACTGACTGAGTCACCCAGGTGCCCCCAAAATATTCACGTTTCAATTATGTTAAGCACTGAGCTCAGAGCAGAAGATATGATGGGGAACAGTGGGTCCTCCCCCAGTGGAGCATCACGAAGGGAAGAAGCAAATATAATGCAGATAAACACATACCTATTTAGTAAGTGCTATGAAGGCTAAGTTGGGGTGCTATGAGAGTCAGTAAGGAGAAGGACTTTAGAAAACATCTTTGAGGAAGTAACTTTAAGAGTGTTAAAAAAGTTTCATTGAATGTTTGCTTGGGGTAGAGCTCCAGCTGAGGAAAAACTGGTAAATAAATTATATGTAGTTGTAGGAATGGTTTTATAACACCAGATTTAGAGTGTCTTTTTAACTTAAAGGATGAAGGAATAGATGATCTTACACAAATTGTGTCAGAATAGAAGATGGAGACTGCTACTCAATTCTTGTTATGAAATTGGCTTATCTTTTTTTTTTTTTTTAAGATTTTATTTATTTGTCAGAGAGAGAGAGTGAGCACAAGCAGGGCAAGTGGCAGGCAGAGGGAGAAGCAGGCTCCCTGCTGAGCAAGGAGCCTGATGCAGGACTCGATCCCAGGACCCTGGGATCATGACCTGAGCCGAAGGCAGACGCTTAACCGACTGAGCCACCCTGTCGTCCCTGAAATTGGCATATTTTTAATTTCCAAACCAGACAAAGGGTGGTACTAGAAAAAAAGAACGACAGTTATCCTCACTTATAAGCATAGATTCAAAAGCTCTTAATAAAAGCATGCTCATGTATTGGAAATTAGCAAAAATAATTATGTAAAAAATCAGTAGAATTATGACAAAGTAGAATTTATCCCAGTAATACAAAGATGATTTGATGTTAGGAAATATATCAGTAACTTAGCTTTAATTCAGCTCATTCATAGATTAAACTAGAAAGAGCTTATGGTCTTCTCGATAAATAAATAGTATCTGATAAAGTTACTCATTTCTTAAAAAAAAAAGAAAGAAAAGGTCTCTTGTAAATAAAGAGTAGTAGAACAAACTTTTAACCTCTTAAAAGATAGCCACCATAACCTATAGCAAACAGCATACTTAAGAAGAGACTGGTAACATTCTCATTTAAATCAGAAACAAGAGGAGGATGCATAGTTGTTACCACCACTCTCCATCTTTGTACTTAGAACCTAACCAGTGCTGTGGGAAAAAAGAAATAAGGGTATAAAGGTATTAGAAGGGAAAAGGCACAGCTGTCATCATTTCTTGGTGATACAATTAACTAAGACTCAAGTCATTCAGTGGGCAAACTATTAGAAACAATGATGTAACACAGAGTTGCTGGATACAAGAATCAGTCTACAGAAATCAGGAGTATTGTATATGCCAGAATTCATTATTTACAGAAAACCATAAAACTTTGTTGAAAGACATAAAGAAAGACTTAAAATAAATGGAGATTCCATGTTCGTGAATGAAAAGACTCAGAGTGGTAAATACATTGGTTCCACCAGGCAACAGAATCAGTGAGAGATAGAGAATTAAGGTTAAAGATTTGGTGCAGGCAGAGCAATTGTATCAGTGGAGCAAAATTAAGCACCCTGAAACCATTTCTTGTCACACTGGGTATGTGACTTGGTAAATGGTAAAAGCAGCATTACAAGTCAATAGGGGACATGTTGTGCTGCTTGGCAAGTATTATTGGGGGGTAATTGGCTTTCTATACGAAAAAGAATGAAAAGGAGAAAAATAAAACTGCATACCACAAACAAAGCCAGTTGGATTAAAGGCCTAAACCTGAAGAACCTATTAGAAGACAAAATAGAAAACCGTTTGTATGCATTTAAATTAGAAGGTTTTCCTAAACAAGATACAAAAGGCACAAATCATAAAGGAAGATAAGTCATTTTATTACTTAAAAAGTTTTGAAACTTCTGTGTGATAAGATACCATAAACAAAATTAAAAGGCAAGATACAGAGTGGAAGCGCATATTTACAAAAGGGTTAATATCCAGAATCTATAAAGCTCCTACACATTTAAGAAAAAGCAGATCCATTTGAAAAGTGAAGAAGAGATATAAGCCAGTCATAGGTAATTAAGTCTGAATTGTCAGTGAACATGAAAAGCTGTTTAGTATTAGAAATATTAGGAAAATACAAGTTGAAAAGATGTTATTTTTACCTTAACAAAATGGCAAAAATTAAAGTTCAGTAATGTAAGATTGGCATAGTTGTAGGGAAAAGATGATTTTGTATACTGCTAGGGAGATTGTAAATTAATACAGTTCCTTTGCAGAGTAATTTGAAAATTTATAGAATGGGCACAGCCTGTATGTAGCCCATGACTTGGTAACTTGGTAACCTATACCTTAGGGAAAACACTTGGCCCAAGGAGCCGCATGCAAGAATGCTTTTGTAGGGGCGCCTGGGTGGCTCAGTCGTTAAGCGTCTGCCTTTGGCTCAGGTCATGATCCCAGGGTCCTGGGATCGAGCCCCGCATCAGGCTCTCTGCTCGGCGGGAAGCCTGCTTCTCCCTCTCCCACGCCCCCTGCTTGTGTTCCCTCTTTCGCTGTGTTTCTCTCTGTCAAATAAATAAAATCTTTAAAAAAAAAAAAAAGAATGCTTTTGTAGCATGTTTATAATAGTGTAGATTTGGAACAACCTTGAACTCCACTGTTAGAGAACTACTTAAATAAAATGTGTCATTTGATTTTAACTACATTTGTTTTATTTTAACATTAATTCTAAGATGCCCATTGGTTCACATGTTACCATCTCCATAATCAAGAGTTTTACAATCAGTGGTGCACCATATTTTAATTGTGAGATACTTTTCTTTACATTACTCAAAGTAGGGATGTGCTTTTCAATAGATTATGTTGATAAAATGAGGTAAATAGTACCATAACAGATCTGAAACATAAGCTCAAGTGAAGAAAATGAAAAGTTGCAGGATGATATATTTAGTATGTTGCCATTTATGTAAATAAAACACTAAAATCTATTTTTGGAAACCTGCATTTTAAAATAGTAAAAGTGGAAGAGGAATATATATTTGGTTAGGAGAATTTGAGGGGGGCGCATTTATGTTATTATAATAGTGATTATTGTATTTTTAATTGGCATTTTATCCCCCTCCCCACCAAGCATACAGGTGAGTACACACACAGCCCAGAAGCAGACATCAGTTCTGAGTAGTGGGAATGTGGTTATTGTAAGTTTTGTGCCTTTATTTAGTCTCAAAGTTTAAAACCTATACACAGGAGAAAAAATTGCTGTTTTATGGATTTAAGACCTTTCTCTCTACCTTATGCTGTGTTTACCAAATTATATGCGCCAGTCTAAGTGTTGTTTTTTTTTTTTTTTTAAAGATTTTATTTATTTATTTGACAGAGAGACACAGCGAGAGAGGGAACACAAGCAGGGGGAGTGGGAGAGGGAGAAGCAGGCCTCCCGCTGAGCGGAGAGCCCGATGCGGGGCTCGATCCCAGGACCCTGGGATCATGACCTGAGCCGAAGGCAGACGCTTAACGACTGAGCCACCCAGGTGCCCCCAGTCTAAGTGTTTTAAGGACGTAGACTACCTGAGGATGTTACAAACTCTCAGTATATACCTGTGTGGTTTGGGGAGGTGGGGGACGCTTTACGTGCATACGTGCTATGATAGAGATCGAGCGTATAGGGTAATTTGGGGAGCTTTTAAATATCAGTTATTGACCCTTTATTTTTTCTGGTATAGTTTCCCAGATATGCTGAGATTGTCCACTTGACATTACCAGATGGCACGAAGAGAAGTGGGCAAGTTCTAGAAGTTAGTGGTTCTAAAGCAGTGGTTCAGGTAAGCATCACTTTCAAAACCTGGCCAGTTGAACAAAAATAAGGAACACTTCTTGTCTTTTCTAGAGATCATTGAGTAAGTCTCTCTTTAGAGATTGATTACTGGCTGTGGGGAGAAAAAAATTATTTTTTCTTGTTGTCTTGCCAAATGTTAGCCATCTATATACATTCTAGTCCAGTAGCTCCACTGCTCCACTGGTAAATGGCTTTTTTTTTTTTTTTTTTTTTTAACAAAGCAGATAATCACATGGAAGGAGAGAGATGAAGGGCAGAATTTATAACTTATGGGATGAAACCAAAACAAGATCTGAGTCTGTTTCTTTAAATTGTCTCTTATAATACCTAGTTTTTAATGTTACCAATTATGGGAAATGCCAGTTTTCTCAAATAACATGTTCCCTTAAAAAGTAATCTAGAGCAAGGGTCAGCAGGATTTCTGTAAAGGACTAGATAGTAAATTTCTTAGGCTTTGTGGGGCCACCTAAGGCCTCTGATGCATATTCTCCTTCCTTTCTTTTCCTTTTTTTTTTTTCTTAAACCCTTTAAAAATGTAAAAAACATTCTTAGCTTGGTGGAGTTAAACTAGAGTCATGATCCTTGATCTAGGGGTTGGCAGGTTGGTTCATCACCATGGACATTTCTTTGTTCATTATATTGAAAATAGTATTTTATTTTATATGGGCTGAACAGACAGAAATAGTACTTAAGTACTTATGATCTAAATTCCTTTTGCCTTTCTGATTACTTCCCTTTCTCACTAGGTATTTGAAGGGACATCAGGTATAGATGCCAAGAAAACGTCCTGTGAGTTTACTGGGGATATTCTCCGAACACCAGTGTCCGAGGATATGCTTGGTAAATGGATGTTGTTATGCATTTAGGGCAGAGATCTGTTTTCTTTTAAACATTTTTCCATGGAGTCTTTCTTAAAAATTACCTATTTGAGTCATAGTCCACTCTGTACTATCTTGTTACTGTTTTACAGGTCGGGTCTTCAATGGATCAGGAAAACCCATTGACAGAGGTCCTGTTGTACTGGCTGAAGACTTCCTTGACATCATGGGTAGGATGATAAATGGGTTTCTGTGTTTTGAAGAAAATAGCCTCTGTTTTATATCTTTGTCAAGTAGTGATTTTTGTGATATTATAAGTAGATAACCAATGCGGTCCATATTAATTGCTTTATTATTTAATAAACAGAAATCATCTTAAAATTTTATGTAAAATATTTTAAGATATTATAAAATATCACTATGGTATATATGAAATGTAAATAGCTTTGCATGTAAATGGCTTCTAAATTAGGATTTTTCTCTTATTTGCTATACCTTTATTTCATTTTAGGAACTTGTTCTGCTATCATATTTTGTGAGGCTACAAAAGACTAATGGGAAAGCTTCTTAAACAGTTTCAGATTTTAAAAAATAACTGATTTTTTAAGAGAAAAAAGTCTTAATGTCTTAAAATTTTCTCTTTTGGAAATGCATTAGGCCAGCCAATCAATCCTCAGTGTCGAATCTATCCAGAGGAGATGATTCAAACTGGCATTTCGGCCATAGATGGCATGAACAGTATTGCTCGGGGGCAGAAAATTCCAATCTTCTCTGCTGCTGGCTTACCACACAATGAGGTGAGAGCTAGGATCTGTTTGGTGTGAAATTTAACAAGGGAGAATTTCTAAATGCTTCAATGTTAATAAGAAGCCAAATAAAAGGTTTTCAACAATACTCACTTGTACCCAGTACCCATTTCAACAGTACTCAATGTTATTGTTTATATACTCCAACTACATTGAATCTTTATCCAAGCCATGTCTGTCTTCTTGCTTACTCTTACAAATCTTTACAAAAAGTACAAAGTAGCTTTTTTGGGGAAAGTCCTTTAGAACATCATTTCATTTATGTAATTGCAATTCCAAAAAGTTTAGGATAAATGGTATTTTGTTGTAGAAATGTTATTTTAAATTTCAGCTCAGTTCTTTTGTACTTCTTATCAGATTGCAGCTCAAATCTGTCGCCAGGCTGGTTTGGTAAAGAAATCCAAAGATGTAGTGGACTACAGTGAGGAAAATTTTGCAATTGTATTTGCTGCTATGGGCGTAAGTATAATTTTTTTCTATTTTGGTATGACATATAAGATTGTTTATTTTATTAGAACAATGCAGAAAACAACACATACATCATTGGATTTATTTCTAGGCAGAGAAGTTGTAACTTGGCATTTTGGGTAAACTCAGGATTAAAATTCAACATTTGGGGCGCCTGGGTGGCTCAGTCGTTAAGCGTCTGCCTTCGGCTCAGGTCATGATTCCAAGTCCTGGGATCGAGTCCTGCATCGGGCTCCCTGCTCCGCGGGAAGCCCGCTTCTCCCTCTCCCACTCGCCCTGCTTGTATTCCCTCTCTCGCTGTGTCTCTCTCTGTCAAATAAATAAATAAAATCTTTAAAAAAAATAATAATAATAAATAAATAAATAAAATTCAACATTTGACTGCACAGTTTAAGAATAATTTTCTTTATGCCCAAAGCAGGCTGTTTACTCTGTTGGCTTTTGTGAAACTTTGGGGGTGCTTGAAACTTCAAAAGAAGGAACAGTGTAGATCCATAGATTAGCCTTCATCAGAAATACTGAGAATTTTTCTTCTCCCAGCACTGATAAAGTCATTGCTATTTAGGTAAACATGGAAACTGCCCGGTTCTTCAAATCTGACTTTGAAGAAAATGGCTCAATGGACAATGTCTGCCTCTTTTTGAACTTAGCTAATGACCCAACGTAAGTAAATAGAGCTATTTCTTTCTGTTCACTCAGGCTTTAGACCAAAAATGTTACCTAAGACAAGGGAAGTGAAATGTTACAGTGAAGGCAACATGGGGCTAGGAATGGGAGAGCTGTGTTTAATTAAATTCAGCTCTACTTCTTGCTGGTTACTTGGCTTTGGGCAAATCACATAGGCTCTGAAGTTCAGTTTTCTCTTTGAGAAAATACAACAAATAATACTTGTCCTGTACTGTCATTGTGCATTTTAAATGAGATGATACGTATAAATTACCCAGACCATACTCAGTAAGAAATCTAGCCACTCCCTTGTTTCTTCCCTCCCTCCCTTCCTCCCTGTTTTTCTCTCAATTTTGAGAGGTATATAGTCCTGAGAAATTATGGGCCCATTGCTAAAATAATCTAACTTTGTAGCATTAAGTAATTCTTATGAAAAAACATGACTGCTTACTTAACTTATTCTAAAGTAATAATTGCTTTTTTATTTATTAAAATAAATTTATTTACTTAAAACTTAAATAAATTTTCTCTATTTATTTACAACTTTTGAAGGGGCACTATCATTTCCAGAATCATGTTGTTTTGTCTTTGGCCTTTTTATTGGAGTAACAAAGGATTTAATGTTCCATTTCAGTATTGAGCGAATTATCACTCCTCGCTTGGCTCTAACTACAGCCGAATTTCTGGCCTATCAGTGTGAGAAACATGTATTGGTTATCCTAACAGACATGAGTTCTTATGCTGAAGCACTTCGAGAGGTAACTTTATTCTCAAAATGGGTCACTTTTCAGAGTTATTATGTCTGTTTACAAGTGTTCATTTTTCTTTAATCATGTTTTTTTTAAGCTTCACCACTCATGTATTGGTAGTAGAATACCTTAATTAATCGAAAAGGAAAACAAAACTTTTTTTCTGTCAACCTAGTTGAAATGATTATAGGATGAGATTTAAATTATTAGCTTAGTTACCATACTATCACATCTCTCTGCATTGAAGACTTGATTCTAAAAGGCAGCAAATGATGCAAGCTCTTTGTTCAGTTACTCTCCCAGGATGTTCTGTCTTTGTCCAGATTGTCAATTTTTAACCCTTTTCAGAATTTCATTTTTAATAATGTTAGTATTTAAATATATGAAGAGCATACTCTGACAGTACCCTTTTTAGAACTTTTTCTTTCAGAAAACATGGTGTTTATTTAGGAACAGTGTTAAGGTTCTAGCAGGTACCACCCAGAAGTTTGGGGTATTCATTCTAATACAAGTTACTGAAATCTTGAGTAAGTTACTCTTTTAAACATGTAAGAAGGGGAAAAAAGACTTCTGAAGGGCCATGCTATATGAATATCTAGCTTCTTAAAAATCCCTGACATCCCTCACCATATCTCACTCTGCTGCAGTGTTTTTTCAGGGAAGGACTTTTTTTTCCATCCATCACAGACCAGTAGTTTTCTAAAGTAAATTAAAATGAGTTATTAGCATATTTTAAAGAAGATACACAATTTACAAGCCTGGGATTTTTTTTTTCTGGTAGGTTCAACGGACATAAAATTATTCTGTCAGATTGCCATTAGAGTTTTTAAATGCTTATCCTACTTTGTGTTATCTCATTGCCCATTAATAAAAGTTGGTCTGCAGACCACACTTTGAGTAACACTGCTATAGCATACTCTTTTGGAGGTGCCAAAGTAGCACCTAAAAGTTGGGCTTAATGCTTTAAGGTTCTTGGTGATTGTAGATTAATGTTATATATTAATGTTTTATATAATATAATTTACATATTATATATAATATATAATTAATATAATATAACATAATATAAATTATAACTATTCTTACTTTGCACAATGAATGGACTCCTGGCTCTGTGATCTTGGGAAATTATTTAACTGACCCTTGATCCCAACTGTAATTGGGGTTAACAACATTACCTTCTTCATAGGATTGTTGTGAGGATTAAATTAAATATGTAAACTGCATCAAATGATTCCTGGGATGTATTTCCTTCCCTTTTGACCTTTTTACGTAAATATGGCTTACATAAATATGGCAAGATTCATGGCATGAAATAGATCTTGTGAACTAAGAATGTTGTCTTAGTTTTAAAATAACTTCCTTTGATTTATAAAATTGCAAGCAGATTTTTTTTCTAATAAGCTAATTAAAGATTCGCATTATGGTGATATGATTGTAGCAAAAAGCTTTTGGTCCCCAATTGTCAACATTTTTGTTGCAGAATAATCTGAACTTGTGTTGCTAGACTTTTAAATCGTCTTCCAGAGACAGTATTTAAAAGTAAAATTATAAAACTTTGTAAATGGGTATGTTCAAGGAAACGTATTCTAAGCTTTATTTTTCATATTCTGGTATGTGACATTCTTCTCCTTGATTTTACTGTCAGGTTTCAGCAGCCAGGGAAGAGGTTCCTGGTCGACGAGGTTTCCCAGGTTACATGTATACAGATTTAGCCACAATATATGAACGTGCTGGTCGAGTGGAAGGTAGAAATGGCTCCATTACTCAAATCCCTATTCTCACTATGCCTAATGATGGTAAGTTTTTGGTCTTTGGATTATAGCAGACGTAATCATTGTAAGGACTTGATTCTGAGAACATCTTACCTTTTTGAGTTGAAACTCTTTTTTTTTTCCCCAAGTTTTTACTAAAATTCCAGCCAGTTAACATACAGTATAATATTAGTTGCAGGTGTAGAATTTAGTGATTCATCACTTACAGTACCTGGTGCTCATCACAAGTGCATTCCTTAATCCCCATCACCTATTTTACCCATCCCCCCACCCACCTCCCTTCCAGCAACCCTCAGTTTCTTCTCTGTAGTTAAGAGTCTGTTTCTTGGTTTGCCTTTTCCCCTATGTTCATTTGTTTTGGAGTTGAAATTCTTTTGAGGGTTTATCCTTTAAGAGTTTACCTTAACTAGGTGATTTGTATCTAAATGAAATTTTTCATTTGTAAACTGCCCATAATAATCATCCTTTTGTAGAAGAAAAACAATTTTCTTTGTAATTAGAATTTTCAGTTTTCATTTATTAGGTTACTATTGAGTGTCTGCTATTTGTGGAACACTGATCTAGATATAAGGAAATTCTTTTTTTTTTTTTAATTCACTCTCTAATGTAAGTTACTCGATCTTTTGGATTGAGTTGGGTATTTTTTATGTACATGCACCAATAAGTTAAGGTAGCTTAAGTGCCAAATGAAGAGCACAAATAGTAAATGCCGCAGGACTTTCAGGACAGAGTGATCACCAGAGGCTGGTTAAAAATGACTCTGTTTTACTTTGCATGTGAAAGCACACACACAGTACAGTACCTGTTTGAGTGTATGCTTGGGGGTGAAAAAGTCAGTAGTCCTCTTCTATTACTGCTTTTTTGTCCTGATCTCAGTGTTTAAAAAGCTGTTTTACAAGGTATTTTCAGAAATAGTAATAACTCACTGTAATTGAGCACTGTTTTCAGTGCTTTATAAATACTACCTCATTTGATCCTCATAGCAACTTTGAGGTAAATGCTCTACTCTGAGTCACAGGGAGGTAATCTACTGAGGTTAAGAAGTGATAGTTTTAGAACCCAGACAGTCTGAATTCATAATTCACACTGTACTGTCTCTGACATGAAAATGTTTTGTTCCAAGAAAGTACCTATAAAATTACTTTATGTAATTTAACCAACTTAGAAACCTCTTGCTTTGTAGAACTTTCTTGGTGCCGCCTGCATAGTGGTGTTTTGCTTATCTAACATTCTTGTACTTGCTTATGAACTAAGAAGTTCTCTCAGTGTATGTTAAATTGGCAAACCTCTGCCAGGGAACTTTGTGTTTAAAATGGAGTTTTATTGGGCGCCTGGGTGGCTCAGTTGGTTAAGCGACTGCCTTTGGCTCAGGTCACGATCCTGGAATCCCAGGATCGAGTCCCGCATCGGGCTCCCTGCTCAGCAGGGAGTCTGCTTCTCCCTCTGACCCTCCCCCCGTCTCATGCTCTCTCTCTCTATCTCATTCTCTCTCTCAAATAAATAAAATCTTTAAAAAAATAAAATAAAATAAAATGGAGTTTTATTTATATTTTGGGGGGAAATAACTAGGAGAAATGGTAATTTTTCTGAATGCAGCTAATTTACCTTATGTGCCAATACATGTCTAACTGTGCTGCAACTCAGTAAATGAAACCATCCAATATGATAATCGCCAGCTACATTTGGCTATTTAAGTTCTAAAGTTCATTAAAATTAGATAAAATTTGAAATAAAGTTTTCAGTTACAATAGCCACATTTCAGATTCTCAATAGCCACATTTGGCTGGTGGGCTACCATATTGGACAGCACAGATACAGAACTTTTCTGTTATCACAAAAAATTACTTTAAAGAGCACTGTCTTATATAATTCTATAGGTAATGCACACTGACTTCCTGTGATTTGTTTATATGATATGGACACTTTAACTAATGTCAGATGTCTTCCTCTGGTAGATATCACTCACCCCATCCCTGACTTGACTGGATATATTACAGAGGGGCAGATCTACGTGGACAGACAGCTGCACAATAGACAGGTATTTGACATTTAAGCAATGGTGTAAAGCTTACACATCTACTCTTCAGTTACTCTTTAGTGATTAGTGACTTTGACTTTGCTCTTAGGAATTATTAGAAAATATCAGCTTGTTTTTCATATGGTTATATAATTGTCATCTCTGTATATCAAGATCCTGTTGTGAGTAAGAGTGCCAGTATTTAAGTTTCCACTTTTCTTTATTGTGCCTTAAAATGGAGTCAGTGGTCTCAAAGAATTTTTTGGGATATTCTATTCCATAATAATATCTACCAATCTCATTAGTAATACAAAAATATGTTTTTTCTATTTTTTTTGCTGATGTATAATTGACATATTAGCTTTAGGTGTACAAAGTAATGATTTTATACTGATACATATTGCAGAATGATCACTGTAAGTCCAGTTAACATCCATCAATACACATAATTACAAAATACTTTTTCCTTATGATGAGAACTTTTAAATCCACTCACCTAGCCACTTTCAAATATGCAATACAGTATTATACATACTATAGTCACCATGCTCTGGATTATATCTTTATGACTTAATTCATTTTGTAACTGGAGGTTTGTACATTTTGACCCCCTTCACCCATTTTGCCCAGCCCCCATCTCAGGCAGCCACCTGTCTACTCTATCCATAAACTCACGGGTTTTTAGTATTTTAGGTTCCACATAGAAGTGAGATCATAATAGTATTTATCTTTTTCTATGTAACTTAATGTCACTTAGGATAATCCCCTCAAGGCGCACCCATGTCGGTAAATGACAAGATACCTTTTTTTTTAAATGACTGAATAACCAAAAAAAGATGGTTCTGTAACAGATGCCGGCTTCTAATATCAGCTTTTAGGAGGAAATACTTACTTACTGTTAATCTTTTTACTTGGTTTGTGATATATGAGCCAGAGCTCAGAGGCTGTTTAGATTTGATACTCCAGGCAAATGTTGAAAATCTAGTTTTTCAGTATCATCTTGTACTGTTTTTTGCAGACTTCACTTTCTGAGTTTGATACCCAAAAGAAATACTATGCCATGAAGTCTCACTTCATTTTCTAACTAGGAGAAGATATTAGAACTCCTCTAGGAAATAAATAGAAGCTTTATGTAATTTAAGGGATAATAATGAGTTTCAAAATGCTTCTTTACTACTGGTAAATCTTGAATTTTGTACTTAAATGTATTTTTTCTCTCATGTTCTATGTAAGATTTACCCGCCTATTAATGTGCTGCCCTCATTATCACGGTTAATGAAGTCTGCTATTGGAGAAGGTATGACCAGAAAGGATCATGCCGATGTATCTAACCAGCTGGTATGTATATCCTCTCAAGGATGGTGTTTAAAGAAATGACCACCTTTCTTGGTCCATTCTTTTTGCTGTCTTACACCTCTTATCTTTCTCCCATATCATTGTACTTATCCCCCATCCAAGTAGAATTTTAGTATAGGTTACATGTGGAAGATACAGTCATTCATTAGAACCAAACCCAGTCTTCTTTTTTTAATAAGGATAGATGCTGATAAACAAGATTAAAAATCATTTGCTTGAAACCCACATCTAATGCTATACAAGATAGTTTCTAAATTAAAAACAAACAAGCCATAAGGCCATTTTAGGTTTTTATTAGTAACCATAATAATAATTACAGAATATTCCTAAAAAGATACTTGAATTTCTTACTTAAGAAATTAAGCAATCATCAGAACACTCAGAGATACAGCTTTATATATTCTATGAAATCCTTGATTTCCGTAGCTTTTTTGTTTTTAGATTTTATTTACTTATTTGACAGAGAGAGCCAGAGAGCACGAGCGGCAGGGTGGGGCAGAGGGAGAGGGAGAAGCAGGCTCCCCACTGAGCAGGGAGCCCAATGCGGGGCTTGATCCCAGGATCTCGGGATCACGACCTTAGCCAAAGGCATACTCTTAACCAACTGAGCCACCCAGATGCCCCATAATCCTTAGTTTCTGTAGTTGTATGAGATTGTACACCAAGCACAAATAAAGAAGAGTACCTTTGACCTTAAAGTAAAAAAGGTAAATCTACTCCTACTGCAAATATTTTTCTTGAACTTCGAGATGGATTTGTCTGTGGTATGAGTTCTGACTTCCAAATGCTCTATAAAATGCAAGCTCATTAACATATTGAGGAAGTATATTTTTTAGTGTTAGTAGTGCCTGTGGACTGCATGCCTGAAGTCTCCTTTCTCAATGAGACTACTTTATAATAAAATCTGATAATTTCATAGGAACTTCATGTGAATTTTGTTTGTAAATAATGTGAAATTCCTTCTGTGGTCTCTTACGAAGATAGATACAGAAATACTCTTAATTTATAGCCCAGATTACTTTTAACATTTATAAAATCTTACCTGTGTTCATATAAATTTTTTTTTTCTCCTTAGTATGCATGTTATGCTATTGGTAAGGATGTACAAGCCATGAAAGCCGTTGTTGGAGAAGAAGCCCTAACCTCAGATGATCTTCTTTACTTGGAATTTCTGCAGAAGTTTGAGAGGAACTTCATTGCTCAGGGTAAGATGACTGTTTTCTTACAAACATAATTTTGAAGACTGCTTTCCCAATCTGAGAGAATTTACATTGATCTGTACATGATTTTCCTTCTGATTAGAGAAGAGGTTCTTCCAGCTGCCTGTCATGTCTTTTTGCCATTAGCCCTCTGGCTCCTTCCTCTCTGCCTTCAAGTCCGTTATCCATTTAGCTCCCATCTGAGTTTTTCCCTTCCTTACACCTGGCCTTCTGCTCTGCCGCCTCCATTGCCGGTTCTCCCCCCTCCTCACCTCTCTGCAATGATCTTCTCATGCTTTGGGAGTTTGGGGCTTTTGTGATTCACTTAATTTCATCTCCTTTTCTGATTTTGTATCTTCCTGCTCCTTCATTGTTTATGTTCTTAAAGGCCTAGCTCCCTGTTCTTTCTGTGCTTCCCCTTCCTCCCCCAGCTTTGACTTTGACTAAATTGCTGTGTATGACCCTTATCCTTTTTCTGAAGCTCTAAATCCCACATTAACAACTAGGATACTTTTGTTTATGCTGCCATCTCCTCAGGCTCAGCATGGTCAGAACCCGAAGTTTTTTTTTTAAGCTGACCACCTGCCTAGCAATTCCCTTTTCAGTATGTCTACCTCTTGCATGAGCATTGTCTTACTTAGCCCAAGCTCAGTAATTGAGCATTATTTATAACTTTATTCATTTATTCTCCAGTGACCAAATATTTACCAATTTCTATTGTTCTTATTTAGAATATCCTATTCTGGTTTCATTTCTATTACAGTACCTTGGTCCAGTGTTTCTCAAATTTTAATATGTTTTTGAATCAACAGGAGATCTTGTTAAATTGTAGGTTCTGATTCGGTAGAACTGGATGGGGCCAGAGATTCTTCATCTGGACAGGTTCTTGGATGATGTGGAAAACTACTGATCTCTGACCAACTTTGAGTCTTAAGGCCTAGTCCAAACCCTTGTCCCATCATCTTGGTCATTAGTGCCAGCTTTTTCACCACTCTTTCCGACTCCCTATATCTCTCTGATATTTGCCAGAATAAATTTATTCCTAATTGTATTGATTGTCCCTCTAGTAAAAAGGCTGTAACGGTTTTCATTACATAGCCCATGTTCAATTTTCGAGCTGTTTTGGTTGGTCTCTCCCTTGCCACTATTTCTGACCTCAGTGGTACTCAACACAGATATGTTAACTTTGGAATAATGCATCACGCACACTACACTCTTCTATTTATCTGATGCATTTCTTACTAACACCAAACCCCCCAAAATAATGTATAATTCTTTTTAATGCAGAACCATAATACCTTAAAAAGATAAAAAATGAAGTTCTTCTGGTGGAGAATATAACCCAGAACTCCAGCCACTCTGATTCCTTAGTTAAGAAATCAAATTTTATTTGCAGGATAAGAATGACTCTACTAGTAAAAATAATTAGTAACAACTTTGGAAAACAACTGACCTATTCAAGGTGTTCAGTTGACATTTAAGGTTTTCTAAGTGTCTATACTACCCTCCCTCACATTCATCCTCTGTTGCTGGAAAACCGCATTTCTCAGTAATCCATAGACAAAACACTGGGTCTAGTTTCCATTGCTCCAGGTATTTAGATCCTACCCAGTTGTCCACAGAGTTGTCCCACACATGCTAGATTGCCCAGTGCCTCTAGCCTGCAGGCCTCTCCCTTTTTTCTGATTCCTGATGGTATTTACTCTCTGTACCCTCACTTACACATTCGGTTGCATCCAGTGTTAGGAGACCTAACTGCTTTGTGTGTGTCTCTCTCTCTTTTTTTTGGTAATACTTGATGCTCACAGTAGTCATATAGTGAAATAAATAATAACACTGAAAAGTTGGAAGTAGTTTGCCTTTACTCATTGGACTTCAATTTTTTCTAAGGTCCTTATGAAAACCGCACTGTCTATGAGACTTTGGACATTGGCTGGCAACTGCTCCGAATCTTCCCCAAAGAAATGCTGAAGAGGATCCCTCAGAGCACCCTAAGTGAATTTTACCCTCGAGACTCTGCAAAGCATTAGCTGCTACTTCATCGCTGGCTCGATACACTTGTGAAATACTGGTTCTGTTTTCTTTATTCCTTTTGCACTCCCCCATTCCCCCATCTTTGTGTTGAAGTTTACCTTGTTACCCTGTAATTAAAAACAAAGACTAGGTAACATTGTGCCAGTGTTGCAATGTTTTAAACTTCTAACAGACTTTAAAATATCCCCTGTTGAGAAAACCTGGATCATCAGTGCTCTTTTTACAGTAGCTGCAGGGATGGAGGTGAAGTTTTCCTACAGATGTATGTGTTTGTACATAGTGGTGTAGTTAGTTGCCTAATAATGTCTTCATTATATGGGTCTCCTCGACCTTCCCTCTCAGCCCCCTCAAGAGTATCACTGTCTGAAGTTACAATGCTTTGAGCTCCAGTTTGGAGCCAGGATCAAGTCTAAAAGAAGCCTCCTCTCTGAAGAGCCGGGGGCCTCTTCGCTGCACATTTGTTTTTGGATTGTTGCTGTGCCCATGGGTTTGTGCTGCTGCTTCACGCAGCTGGTTCTTCCTGTCCACCTGCTCTGTCCTGTAATGACTAGATTGGAAAAGGAGTTTTCCTTTTTCTCTTTAGTCCTTACGAGTCGGGACTCCTGTGTCTTACTGTCCCCCCCGCCCGGGTAACACAGAGTCCTGTAGCTTTCGCACAGCTGGTTTTGATTTGACAGTAGTGAGATGCCTTGTCTTGATGATCCTTACTGGGTTTCCCTGCATCCCTGCAGAGGAATCATAATTAAAATAACTAATAGAACTGTTGCTTGGAAGGGGGGGTATGATAAAAGAGGAGAGAAAAACCCATATCCATTCTACATTCTGACATGCTAACAGTGGTTTCAGCTTCTGAAGTGTTGACCAGATGCTGAGGGCAAGGTGGGGAGGAGAAAGCTCTTGTGTGTATGGGTATTTTAAACTCTGTTAGAGAGCAGCCTTTGGAAGATCCCCTATTTGATCCCGTTTTCTGACCCCTCTCTGCCTTTTCAGGGTAATCTTGTGGCACAAGTGATAGCATTTAAAAGCTTTCGGCTTTTAATTCTCGCTCCTTCTTGCTGTGAGTCCTGCACTGTCTTCTGTGCACTTCTGCCACGTCTACTGTTCGGTCTCTTTGTGTTCTTTGTTACTTGGTGCAATAGCAACTTCTCTGTGCATTCCATCTTTCCAGTTGTGTAAAGTAGGGGGGGTGGGGGGGAGTCAGCATGATTATATTTTAATGTAGAAAATGTGACATCTGGATATAAAATGAAAATAAATGTTAAATTAAATGGAAGTTACCTAAAGTGACTCTGTATCTTCTAATCAGAAAAGCAATATCAACAAATGAATATATAATATATAATAACACACTTCTTTGATTTACAAGTTTTGAACATCATACCCAGTGTTGTGAACCAGCCCCCTGAGTTACAGGGACATGGCCCAATTTTTATATCCTTCTGTCTTCAGGTTGCCCTTTCTACCCCTTCGAGCGCTTTCCACAGTAATAGATCTTCCAACATACTGTATTTTTTCCAAGCTT
The DNA here is from genome assembly GCF_029215605.1 of Mirounga angustirostris. Taxonomy (NCBI): domain Eukaryota; kingdom Metazoa; phylum Chordata; class Mammalia; order Carnivora; family Phocidae; genus Mirounga; species Mirounga angustirostris. The sequence continues at coordinate 161,082,836 of NW_026991710.1, read as the reverse complement.
GAGAGTTACTACGGGTGTTGTATAGCATTCTTTGTTTCAAACCTATCTGCAATGAATGATAGAGGATGATAAATAGAAAAAGAAGTACATACTGAAGCAAGCCGAAACTTGCTTCAAATAAAATCTTAGATGTCCAGGATATAAAGAAAACATGCTGGGTTAAGGACGAGGGTGTGGCATCACGGAGAACTTCCAGTTCTCTCCCCTCTTCAATTCAAGGCAACTTTTTGGAGATGTAGAGCAAGAGGCTCAAACAAGAACTAGGTAGACCTGTGTTCTAGTTCTGGTTCTGCCAGTAACTGTAGGACCCTGTTTAGTCTTTTAACAAATTTGAGTCTGTTCGCCTAGATTCCTTTTAAGGTTATTAGAAGTACCAGAGATTTTGTGTACTAGACAGTGTCTAGTACTAGTATTCCTTTTCTAACTAGACAGTGCCCGATCTATGGTAGGCACTCGTAATAGGCTGCTTTTATTAATAATAAGGCAGATTTGACTTATTATTCTTATATAATACTTAGGAATAGTTGACTTAGTAGTGCTCTTGTTAGTTAATTTTTAGTGGAAACATTTTCTTAATATACCTTTTTATACCAGCGATAAGACCTAATTAAAGGACCAGTTAAAATGAGGCTTTAACATGGATTCTCACTGTGATTACATCATTTTTTAAAAAAGGAAATATTTCAGTCAGCTTAAAATACATGGGAAGAGAAAAAGTATCTTCAAAGGTCAGGCTAACTGATTGACTCATTAAAGATTTATTGCTTGCAATTGACTGTCACTTCAGTTTTTGAGATTTCATGTAAGTGAAAAAATGTTTTCAGACTAATGTAATAAATACCTCACTGAGCTGTTTTATTTTCAGATGTCTGAGGTCAACAAAGCATTGTGTGCTTTTAAGATTTTCTAATTGTTGACATTAGTAAGGGAAAGTTAGCTTAATCTATAAACAACAGAAAATAGTTCTCCAGACTAAACTAAGTATACCATTTGTAGACTACGAGAAAAACTTAGCAAGGCAATACTTGAGGGAAAGTGATCTTTTGGGGAAAACTTAAGTGCAAAGAAATGGGTTTTAAAAGTGAAAGTTATGTGCCTTCCTCAGCTACCAACTGTAGTTTTATTCCGAACCCTTTTACCAGGTAAACCTGGTTACCAGGTGAACACCTGCCTAGTGCTTAAGTGGACTGTGTAGTGTCCTTAGCTGCCGCCTCCTCTATATAAAGCCCTGCAGTGGCAAGAGTGAGCAGGTGACTTGATGTTTAGAAATAGTGAGAAATCTCTTTCAGTGACTTAACAGTCCCAGAGCTTTGTATCCTCAGCAAGAGTGGCAAAACCTGCCTGAAAAACTTAATAAATGTTTTCAGACACCTGGACAACCTGTCTGTCCCTGATCAGTCTGCCGCAGTTCCTGAGGAAGGGAAAAGAATTTGAGTCTCTGCCCGTGGCTATATCTGAGGTTGAAGACACAAATGAGCAACACCTCCAGTTGTCATTAGAAGCCTGGGGCTCCGCTAGTCTAGAACAGAACATACGGCCATTTGCTGTGATGAGTGGCTGTAAGTAGTGCACATATATTTGACAGACCACTTTCCCAAAGGATTACATCTCCAAACTCCAGAGCATTTTATAAATGTAACAGATTTGTGACTTGTTCAAGTTCAAATAAGGAATGGCAGAACATGAGCTAGAACCTGGGCCTTTCAAGTTAGTCTAGTGCTCTTTCCATAGTGTGATGTTAACAAAGTTCACTTCATAAACTGAAATGACATCCACAGACTACTCACTGGAAACCAGGATTTTATATTGTGACTAGAGTTCCAGTATTCTATGGGACTTAATGGTGTGGTGAATGTGAACCAAAGACTCTGAGGGGCTGGGGTCCGAATTTCAGGGCTCACACCTTTAAAAAGATAAGCTTTTTTGAGGGGGAGGTAAGACAGGGCTGGCTGTATGTGCTGACCATAACCTCAAGAGCGGCTTGATTACTTTTAAGCAGTTGTATTCTTCACTTCCACAAGAGGGCAGCACCTCTTAACGGCCCTGCCCTGGCTCAACGGTCCCCTCCAGAGATGGGGACACTTTTCAGCTGCAGCAGCAGGACAATCAATGATTCATTGAATCACATGGTGTTTTGGGGGGCTACACATTAGCCTGGGGGCTATAAGGCACCATACTGTCATAAAAATAAACCAAAATCGGTGCCAAGAGCCCTGGACTGGACTCAGAAGTTGTGGGTTAGAAGGATTTCAGAGGTCCAACTCTGCTGATAATTGAAGGCCCTTTTAAACATCGGAAACATGGAAATCTGGTTCTGTTGAACATGGAACTGTCTCAGGAGGCATTCTACTTCAGGAATTAACCTGATGGTTGGGGTGTTCCCAAGTCAAGGAAAATGCTCTATAACTTTATCTTTTTTTTTTTTTTTTTTTAAACCTTGGCCTGTCCCCCAGGGCTCTAATGTGTGACAGCCCTACACTGCTTTGAAGATAGTTGCCACTTTTAAGTCTTCTTCAGATTTTCCTAGTTTACCCCTTACTTTACAGGTAATGGAATTTTTTACCTCTTCAGTAACTGAATAGGATTAGTACCCATATCTAACCTTCTGGAATAGGAATCTTTGTACTTCTGTTATTAGCACAAAGGAGAAGTTCTCAAAAACATAGAGGCTCAGCCCATGAGAATGAAGTACTCTCCCAAGCATATAGCTGGAACTGAAGTCATGGAAACACTGTACGTGGTCTTTGGGACCAACTCCCATTGAGGCTAGGACTCTGATTCAAGCTTAGGTTACTGGAAATCTCAATATGCTCTGAAGTAAGACATTCTGTTCTCTGGTTCTATTGTACTTTCCCCTAGGATCTGCTTATTCAGTAGCTCTCAGGTGGAACTCAAGCACTGGGGAAGTTTCATTAATGGTTTACCTAATAGACACTCATTGTACAGATAAGACTCAAAAAGTACAGATGAGTACAAAGAAATAATCCCATAATCCTACCACTCAGAGAAACTTAACACTTTGTCATAGAGAATCCCTTAACAATCATGGCTTTGCCAACTGTGGCTTTGCCCACTTCATCTTGTTAAGCCAAAACCCATGGCAATTTTGGCTTCTTTCTCCCACAGACTCTATCAGATTATGGGAATCACGTCATCAAGAGGTGTGGTTAAGCTACAGACTCTTCATAACATACACTTACAAAACAGCTATATGTTTTAATCTGAGTGGTATCTGAGTTAAAACAACACAGCTCATGTAACAAACATAATTTCAGATAAAGTTCTTTTGTTCAGACTTTTTCCACTACTGTGAAGGGAATTACGGTTCCCTGGCAGTACTTAAAAGCCCCTTCGCATCGGTCCACTACTTCTGTCTCCTTCAGCTGCTTTGACCAAGGTTGCAGGCAGGTGTGGGGAAACTAGTTTCCATTATGCTGCTTTCTTTTTTTTTTTTTAATTTTTTTTTTAAAGATTTTATTTATTTATTTGAGAGAGAATGAGATAGAGAGCATGAGAGGGGGGAGGGTCAGAGGGAGAAGCAGACTCCCTGCTGAGCAGGGAGCCCGATGCGGGACTCGATCCTGGGACTCCAGGATCATGACCTGAGCCGAAGGCAGTCGCTTAACCAACTGAGCCACCCAGGCGCCCCGTTATGCTGCTTTCTATGCTTCTCTTCCCCTTTCCCATCCTGAGACCTCAGGAACTGGAGGGGTCAGGCTGAACCCTGTGGGAGGGCGAGGAAGGAGAACAGGCTGAGGTGTGAGCAAAGCTAGAAGCCCCCACCCTACCTGAAGGCAGAGGCAGGGTAAGGGCTGAAAGGTTTGTATGCTCATCTCTGGGCCATCTAGAGAGTAACTTGGCCCAAGAAGTGTACCCCTGAGTGCTTCAACAATGCCAGTTACCTGTGTGTTTGGCCAAGGATTCTGAAAGATAAAAAAAAACAACACGAGTATGAAAGATGTTTTAAGCCAATAAGGGTTGGCATGGAGAAATTTAATCACAGATTCAGGCTGCACACCATGGTTTACAGGAGAATCTGCTTTGACAGATCATTACCCAAAGCACTGAATGTGCCCTGGACCACTGCAGGTCATACAATCAATGAAACATTTTACCGGAGACAAGACCACTGCTAAGCTCTACTACTGAACAATTTTTCTATAAGTGATGAACTCCTTTCTAGAATAGGATAGAATAAGTATCTTAGGAAGCCATTGCTCTTTCCCCATAGACCTGGGCAGGAGCCTGGAATGGGAGAACTCCTGTTTTTCCAGGTCTGGGGACACAGGATACTTTTTTCAGAAGATTCTCCAGCCCTGCCTTGTGTGCTCTGTTTCCTGGGCTTCCTCTTACACTGACACCCAAGAATTAACATACCAGAAGTGATGTCGCCACAAATTCAAGAGATTGGCACACTTACTTCTCTGCTGCTGCCATGTAAAGAGAAGGATTAAGGAACATAGGGTTTTCCTCAGAAACTCTTGGAAGATCCAAGTGAATTGCTGTTTTCAGCACTATCTCCCAACCCTGCTGAAACCCACCATGTCATAATGTTCTTTACAACTATCCCAAGATAGGCCAGGGTAACATTATTCCCTTTTATCCAGGGAAGTCAAATAATTAATTGGATTTGCTGGTAGAACAGAGACTGGAACTCAGGGATCCTGAAATCTTAGTTGCGTGCCCTTCTATCATTCTGTACCTTTGCTGTGGTTAGGAGTCCTCAGACTCTGGCAGCCAAATGTGGATAATCATGGTCTTTGGAGAACAACAGGCCCAAGAGGAAATCTTTGGTGTTCTACCACCAAATTATGAGAATTTGGGCAAGTTATTTACCATCTCTGACCCTGTTTATCATATAATTGGGGACAATACCTACTCTAAACTGTTAGATTAAGTGAAAACACCACCAAATACCTAGCAGAATATCTAGGTTTAAATCCCTGCTTTGCCTCTTTCTTATTGATTGAAATATTGTTTAAGCTCTGGCCCTTCATTATGCCTTTTATTTAAAAAAAAAAAGATAAGACAAGAGAACATATTTTATTGATGATCAACTGATTCACAGTTATGGAGAAATTTAATGCCCACACCTCAGTGAATAAATCAGTTAATTTTAGCTTCCTCAACTATAAATCAATCTGAGCAGGCGTCATCCCTATAATCATCAGGTGGTAATAGAAATCAAAAGTAAATGAAAACCACTTTATAATGCATGATCTCAAAACAAAGTAGAAATATTAAGACTTCATGTTTCTTAAAAGAGTTTGTGGTCTTAAGCCTCATGTTCAGAGGAAGCTAACATGTCTCTTGTATGGCTTCTGAGATACTTTCCATTTTATTAATGTCAGCACTGAAGCTAGATGTTAAGTAACGTGCCCAAGGTCACATAGATAGCACACAATTGACCTGGGTTTAACTCACAGTTTGTTCTCCAAAGACAATGTTTTTTAGGATAAGAAGGTCATGAACAGGACCTTAAGTCTTAGAGAAATGAGACCTTGAACCGTAAAGATGAGTCACACGAGTTTCTCAGTGGGCTACCAGGATTGTATTCCTAAACAAAACGGGTTGAGGGAAGAGGGGGTCCGGACTGGCAACTTCTGCCAAAAAGCAAAACAAAATAGCACATAGTGACTCTGTGCTGCCTTCTTTCCCCACCCACCACCACTGCTCCCAACCAGATCAGCAGAGAGACCTCAAGAGAGCTGCCATGGGGGTGACAGCATGGGACCTGGGAGACCCGACTATCCCAGCGACTAAGAAGACCTCTCATCTCTGCTACGTGATACCCACCAAGGACCAGGCCTCAGAGGACAGAGGTGGCAGTGACTAGGGAGCCCTCAGAGCCTCAGGGCAAGACAGGATCTTGCGGCTTCTGAGGGGCCCAGGAAGGTACAGGAGCGGATATCAGCTCCAGAAAGCCTTTACCCTACAGGCTCCAGAGAGTTTCAGTGGCACAGCCCTGTCCCCCCCAAGAGAGGGTGCCCTGTCCCAAGAAGTTCTCAGAAGGCAGCCTTGGCACAGCCCCAGGCAGCAGTTGGACATGCCCGAGAGAGGGAGCCCCAGTCCCAGCTCTGGCTAGGTCCTTAGCCCACAAGCCCCAGACACCACTGCTCATGGTTTGATCATCAAAGATGTCAAATGTTGGGTGGACCCTGCACTTCAGGTGATGCCTGGTTCAGCCTCAGGTTGGGAGCTGTTAGGGGACCATGCCCTGTTAACCTCAGCCAAGACAGATCTGCACTCTGGCCCTGAAAGAGGCAAGTGACCCTGCCAAGTAGTAAAGTGACCAGCGCAGAGAAGGAACAGACGAAGGCGATGGAAGGAGGAAGAAGGAAGGAGGCAATCATGTCTCCCGCATGTCTGAGCACCAAGGATGCCCTGAGAGCTAGACTGCCTGATGTTTTTCTCACGCCTCCCTTCGCCCACCTTCCAGGGGTGGCACTGGGACTTTAACCTTTCCTGAGGCCCCCTCTGTCCTAGTGGGCAAAGAGCCTGTTAAATATGATCGGTGGGCGCTGTGTTATATATACTTTCTCATGCCCAGCCCAGTGATCCATGCAGTAAGGTATGTTTACAGATGAGAAAACTAAGGCCTGTGTTAGCTACCTTGTGTTCATTCCCAGTCCCCAGCTTTTGGAGCAGAACCCTGTCTAGTCTTGGGTGCTGGCTTTGGCTTCAGGGTTTGAGGTGGAGCCAGATGGTGTTACTGGAGCGCCCCTTCCGCCAAAGGGACTTCTGTGCCTCCTTATCACCAAGTTCACTCACTGATTCTTATCAAAACCATCCAGTGTCCTGTCCCCTTCTTGTAAACTAGCTCAGATGCCCCCCAAGGCCGCCTGGAAGAAAGCTGCCGGTAAAACAAAGAGTCACTCGTGCCTTCCTCCCCTCCCCCATCACCACGGCCCCTGTGGGGACAGCAGGTATCTAAGCAAATGGCGAAGCAGGACCGCAGCTGCCGCCCAGCACATTAAACACTGTTTCCTTAATTCCCTCTCCCACTAAGTGGTGATTACCCGGACTGCCTGGGGGCTGATCCTTCCAGCCACCTGACTTCAGCCCCTGGGGCACCGGGGAGCGCACTTCGGCAGGGGCAGACCCGGCAGATGCTAGGCACTGATTATTCCGGGTGGGGGGTGGGCTGCTTGGAGGGGCCGACATTTGCACTTCAAAGGGGGACAGGCCCCAGTTCTCCACTCCTGGGACCTGGTTCTATTCTGGGGAAAATCAAGCTGCTTTGAGTGAGTTACCCATGGGGGCCCAGCCCTTTCCTAACTGGAGGGCAGTTTTAAACAACCCCGCCCCCGCCCCCGAATTAAGGCGCACTTGCTAGACCCTCCCAGGGCCCTCCTCTGTCTTGCAGCTCTGCTTGGATGGGTTTGTTTCAGTCTGCGCTGGGTTAGAGGGACTCCGGGCACTAGCCCCCACTCTGTATTGACGCCCTTTGATCTCAGTCCTCCCAACAACCCCTTGTTAGGGGTTGGATTGTGTGCCCCAAAGAGATATATTGCTGTCCTAACCCCCAGTACCTTAGAATGTGACCTTATTTGGACATAGGGTCATTGCATATGTAATTAGTTAAGGTGAGGTGACCACTAATCCCATATGACTGGCATCCTCGAAGAGGAGAGAGACACAGAGAATGCCATGTGCGGACACGGAGGGTCAGGGAGAAGGTCAGGGGAGATGCCCGCAGAGGCGTGATGCTGCCACAAGCTAAGGAACACCTGGGGCCAGCAGAAGCTGGAAGAAAAGGAAGCATCCTCCCCTGGAGGGTTCCGAGGGAGCAAGGCCTTACTAACACCTTGACTTCAGACTTCTAGCCTCCAGAACTGTGAGAGAGTAAATGTCCGTTCTTTTAGGACACCCAGTTTGTTATGCTCAGTAGGCAGCCCTAGGGACAGTACGAGACACCTGAAAGGTAGGTGGCATTATCCTTATTTAACTAAAGAGGAAACAAGCTCCAGAGCTCCCCTGACTTCCCCGACTTCCCCGGCGGGGCAGGAAGCTGAAGTTGTGGGGCCCCTCATGGTCGCACACCACCCTTCTTGGCATAGTTTTGCAAGGACCTCCCTATAAGCCCAGAGCAGTCTGCTGTGGAGGAGACGAGCCCTGGTGTCACTCCCTGCCCCCCATCCCGCCGTCTCCCCTGTGATGAAGCCCCATGGGAATTAAGGTGCAGTAATAGCACTAGCCCACCTGGGTGTGAGGGGCTCTGCAGGCTGTAAATGCCATGTATTGCAAGAGCCCTCAACTCCACCCCACCTATGGTGACCGAGTGGGTCAGAGTGAGGGCTGCTGGGATCCAGGGGGGAGGTTACATCCCCACCCACAACCTGGGCCCTCCCAGGCACCAGGGAGCAGCCCTTTCCAAAGTTTCCTTTCAGAAATATTGGCCATCAGCATTCCAGGGAATGCAAGACAGTTTGGATAAGCTTGGGAGATGCAGATTGGAGCACAGTGAGGGGGAAAGACAACCAAGGGGGAGCCAGGAGAAAATGTTGTTCCAAGGTCATTAGCCACGTGGGTGGCCTCTGCAGTGTCCCAGTCCTTTGGGGTGCCTGTGAAATGGGGATAGCATACATCCTAGTACAGGGCTGCCATGGCACTGTCTTTTTTTATTGGTTTACTCTGTGTGTGTGTGTGTGTGTGCATGCGCATGTGCAGAAGAAAAGTAAATGATCTATCTTCATAGGCTTTTTCGTTTTCTGACATAGTTGTGCTGTTTGGGAATCGGTAAGTAGAAAAATACCCTACCAAACCAAGACTTTTTTTTTAAGATTTATTTATTTATTTGAGAGAGAGCATGTGTGTGAGCAGGGAGAGGGGCAGAGAGAATCCTCAAGCAGACTCCGTGCTGAGCTTGGAGCCTGACATGGGGCTCATTCCCCGGACCGTGAGATCATGACCTGATCTGAAATCAAGAGTTGGCCACTTAACCAACTGAGCCACCTCGGTGCCCCCAAACTAAGATATTTTAAAGATGGCAGTATGAAATTGAACCTGAGAATGTTTTGCTTTTCTTGGGCTCAGGAAGCAGGAGGAGGGAGTTGATAATGAGATTGGGGAAACAACACTTTGGGTGGGGGGCATTACTTTGGTCTTCCTGTAGCTGTATCTTTCTGTGATGCCGGCTCTCACTTGGAGCTGACCAGTTGGCACCATCATGGCCCCTCCCGCTTTCTAAGTACAGCTTATGAAGCTAAGCCAAATGAGAGCCAGAGCCAGAAATTCCCTGGAAAGCATTTGCTTCCACAGGGGAAGGGCCAGGGAAGCTGGTGTAGGAGGCTGGTGGGACTGGAGGGGGTGTCAGCCTCCTCCTCATTTCTTCTTTCCTGGGGTGGGCAGGGTTCCCTTGGACTCTCTGTCTACATATGAAGGGCTTGGGTGGATTGTCCTGAGGTTCCTCTCAGGCTGACCCTCCAGCCTGGTGGTGACCAAAGCTGGGCCTAGAGCAGGCCAAGCTCTGAACTGCTCAGATTGGCATTTTCAGGGGCTGGAGGATGGGTGGGTCTAGCGAGCTTGGGCCACTTGTATGGACAGTGGGGGAGAAAAGCAAGATGACCTTGAACCAGCTGATGACATTTGTCTACTAACCCCTGTCCCCTTGCTGCACCCACTTCCCCTCCCCCCAGCCTGGAGCCCAGCTTTCTCCTATAAACCTATTTTTCTCCAGTTTGGTAAATGCCTCAGAAACCCATTCACTCACTCAGTAAGTTCATGGGACGTTCATGTTTTTGAAAGCTCAGCCCAAAGATGTGCATTTCTAACAGTGGAATTTCAGGGCTCTGATGAAAAGGGCCTGCACTGAGGGGAGTGTGGGGCTCTCTCAGTCTGTGGGACAGTGAGGAGCAGGAGCTCAGAATACAACCTTCTTTGGCTAGTCGGGGACAGCTGGATCCGAGGGCTAGAACAGAGGTAGAAGGAAGAAGCAGCCTAGTGTCAGAGTGAGAACTCGTGTTGTGGCTACAGTGAGGCCCCATGCACCAAGGGCCACAGCTCCATCATATGCAAAATGCAGGGTTGTTTGAGTGATAAATGCAGATGCCAGCTTGAGAAGCCATCTATCCCCCAGCTCAGTAAATATTAACTTCCCTTCTTCTTGTCATGGGCAGTGCCCCCCTTGCCCTCACCCCCTAGCCTGCTCTATTGTGCCCCTGTCTTCCTGCCTGGAAGAACTGATCAAGCAAAGGGAAACTTGGACCTTGAACCCTCAGGCTAGGTGTGTACTGCGTGGCTCTGGACCCCCGCAGTCCGAGAGGGTGCCAGCAGGTGATGGGTCATGGCCGGCAAATTGCCCTGTTACTTTTGGTGTGAGGAATTTAATTTGTCTCACCTGTCACTGATTACAAGTGCTGTGGTAAGCCTACTTACAGCTCAGTTTAGCCATAATCGAGGCAGTGGGGGTGGTGGACACTGAAGGGACAATACAGTGGGGCCTCTGCCTGTGTGCCTGTGGGTGCACTGGGGCCAGCATTGTGTGGCAGGGCTGAGGGGGGTCTGTTTGACAGGAAAGGCTGCACTTAGGGGTGTGTGAATCGGATTCTAACTGGCTCCCTTTGGGCATGGGGTTTCGGTCATTGTCACAGGTCATCTGCACCCCCACACTGCCTAGCAAATCCCTCTTTGCTCCTTTCTTCTCCCAGCTGTGTGTCCTTGCTCTCTCCCAGGGGTTTTGCCCCACAAGTCGGTCTTCTGGAGTTGAAGGCTGGAGAGAAAAGCTTAGGTGGGGGAGGGGGACAGTTGACTAGAATAGTCAGCTGTTCCGCAAGGGGTGGAGTTTTGCTGAGGCTGCTGGAGTCTTGGGCACCAGTGTAGTTCAGCATAGCTGGAAGTTGAGACATTATATTAACAAATAACAATGGTAGCAATAAAGTATGATAGTGGTAATAAAATAATAGCAATACTTTAGCTACATTTCAGTGGGCATTATGTCATTTAATTGTAAAAAAAAAAAAAAAACCCTCTGAAGCACAGGGAGGTTAAGTAACTTATCCAATGTCATGAGCTCAGCAGTGGTGGAGTCTGGACATGAACTCAGCTCTGATTCTGTAGATTGAGCACTTGACCCCTTGCCACACTGCGGAACGGGTATCTCTGGTCAGGTCTCAGGGCTGAACAGAGGGCTGGGCAGCAGAACAGGTTTTTCTCATAAAGATTGTAACTGACAAGAGGAATGTCTTGGCATTTTTTGAACTTATATTGATGGTAGACGTGATGTTTCAGGAAAGTGGTTTAGGTTTGCCAAGGTAGGTGTTGGAACCATGAACTGGAGAGACTTGAGGCCAGGTAAGGGGATTTAACTTCATTTGGAGGTCGGGAGGGGGAGCCCCTGAAGGTTTTGAACAAGGGAGAGACCTGGTGGGAAAAGCACTGGGCCGGGGTGGGGGGTGGTGATAAACCTGCCTCTTGTATGTCAACAGACTTAATGGACCAGAGTGGGGGCAAAGTAACCAGTGGGGTTATTAGATTGTCAAGGTGACTAGCTCTATCATTCACTAGCTGTGTGACCTCAAAGATGTCCTCTCTCCCCTCTCTCCCCTCTGGGTCTCTCTTTTGTCATCTATAAAAGCGAGGTGGTTGTAATCAGATGTCTAAGAGGTCTTGGGCACTCTGGGAGTCTTTTGGTGACCTTAGCTGGCCAGCAGATGCAGGAAGAAAAGAGGATGGAGAGAAGGATAGGATCTGGGATCTGATTGGATAGAGAGGATGATGGGAGGCAGTGGGTCAAGCATGGCTCCAAGCTGCAAGGAGAGATTGGTAGAAGAGAGATGTCCTGGGGGAACAATCTGGAGTATACCGTAGGCTGAATAAACTGCTTGGGGCCCCAGCAAAGCACACCCCTCCCACCAAAACAGACACTAAAAAATGGGTATATGGATACAATGCTTGAAGCGGAACATTTCTCAATCATGTTACATGGGGAAAGATGCTATTTTAACTTTAGCGTCCATATAAGGATCGTGTCATTTCATAAAACTTTGTTTTTAATTTTCATGTGTGGAAGGACAATGTGTGACGCTGAATTCAAGCTTTTCAGTGTTCTTCACTGGAAGGGATGGGAGGAATTGTTTCTGAGGGAGAGGAAGCTGAGGTTGTAGGCTGCTCGGGGCTGCCGTAGGAGAGGTTCAGGGCAGCAAGAGAGAAGCTGAGGAGGGAGAAGCACTGCCAGCTCCCTGTGAAGAAGGTGTCTGCTGGGGCCCCCAGGAAGGCTGAGATTTCCAAGAGAGGGAACGTGGGGTGGGAATGGGAGGTCCAAGTTAGGAAGGGATGATGACTGGCACACGCTCCCAAAATGTTGAACTAAGAAGACATTTTGGTTCTCCAACCTTCCTTTCCCTGTACCGAATTCCCCCATGCCACCCTTCCACATAGCACCACCTGTGCCCAGCCGGCTTATATCATCCTGTTTCTTTCCTTCATGGCACTTATCTGATTGAATTGAAAATCATCTGCTTTATTTACTTCCGGAGTATAAGTTCCATGAGGAGAAAGGCCCTTCACTATTTTTGTTCACCTCTGTATTTCTGGTATCTAGAACAGGGCTTGGCATAAAACAGAAGCTCAATAAATATTTGTTGAATGAATATATGTATGCATACATGAGTGAATGAAATGGCGATATTTCAGGCCCTCTGATGCCTGGGTTGGAGAGAAAGTTGGAGGCAGCTTGACCTTCTTCATGTAGCTTAGAAAGCACCTGCTGGGGGCACCTGGGTGGCTCAGTCGTTAGGCGTCTGCCTTCGGCTCAGGGCATGATCTCAGGGTCCTGGGATCGAGCCCCACGTCAGGCTCCCTGCTCGGTGGGAAGCCTGCTTCTCCCTCTCCCACTCCCCCTGCTTGTGTTCCCGTTCTTGCTGTGTCTCTCTGGCAAATAAATAAATAAAATCTTTAAAAAAAAAAAAAAAAAAGAAAGAAAAAGAAAGCACCTGCTGTGGAGGCCGCTTGGAGACGTGGCCACTCTGCCTCCCCCCACCCCTCACAGGCACCAGTGTGCATACTCTATTCATGGCTCCATGAGAACCCTGGGACTGCTCCCAGTGCTGGCCAGGCTGAAGCTCAGCTGCTTAGTCTCAGGGGAGGAGGAGCCCCTCTCTCCCTTTTTCTTTTTCTCTCTCTCCCACTCTCATTTCCCTTTTGATCTTTTTTTTTTTCTAAAATAGTAAGTAGGTTTGGGGGCTTAAGAAAGGCTTGTGTCCTCAACAGCACTCCAGGGGAAGATGGGCAGGGAGAAGGCTTTGCTCCCTACTTTGCTGCCCTTCCTGCCACTAAAGCAGTCTTTTCCATTGCCCCATCCCTTCCCAGGAGCCGTTTCTATTACTCCTAGCCCAATAGACAGAGTCTTGTTGAAGTGGCAAGTAAGGGGGGTCACCAGAGAGTGTTTGGTTATCTATTTCTATGCCACATAAGAAATCACCTTGAATTTAGTGGCTTAAAAACACTGGCATTTAATGTGCTCATGGTTCTGAGGTCAGGATTGTGAAAGGGCAGAGTGGAGGAAGCAAATCCCTGCTCCATGGGGTCTGATGGATCAGCTCCACTTAGCTGGAGCCTAGCGGGGGCAATAGGAGCCCTCCTGCTCCATGAGGTCTCTCCAGCAGACTAGAGGGGCTTTGTACATGGCAGCGCAGGGCCCCCAGGAATATAAAATTGGAAGCTCCCAAGCTTAGGCTGCCTTCTAAGCTTGGGCTGGAACTGGTGGAGCCTCACTTCTACTGACTTCAATTGGTGAATGTGAGTCCTAGGGCCCACCAGAACTAAAGGGGAGGGGGCCAAAGCGGGGTGTGATTAGTGGGAGGCCTATTTCAGTGGGTGTCACCAATGCAACAGCCTCCCCGCCATGAGCCAGCTCAGGACAAAGAACAAGAAGGGTTACTCCAGGGCTGATACGACCCATTTGTCAGAGTGCTGGGCCTTGGGATTAGACAGATGCAGGCTCCTGTCCTGGCTTGCTCACTTCTCAGCTGCCTGGCCCTCCTTGAGTTTGGAGGTCCACCGCACCCTGGCCTCCTGCCTCTCCAACCTCCAGTGCTGCTCCTGTCACCTGCATAGACAGGCAGGAAGCCCCAGGTTGGTGGGAATGCCTGTCCTGGGATGTCCATCCTGTCTTTCCCTTTCTGCTCACTCCTCTTCTGTCCCATACTGGTCCCGCAGACCCGTTCCTGCCTGCCACCTTCCCTAGAGACCCTGATTTGTCCCACCTCAGAGGCATTGCCATTTATCCGTCATATGTTCCGTTTCCTTTGTACATGTCCCTTCTGTCTCCTGCCACCTGAGTAGAAGCCCTTTGAGTGTAGGATTTGAGCCCAGAGCAGTTGGGAATGCTTGTCCAGGTGAACAAGGCAGGTTGGCATGGAGAAGCCTGGAGAGATGGCCACCGTGGTGACCACACCTTCCCAGAGGGGAGGCCCAGAGGTAGTGGCAACAATAGTCATTCAGGTCTCCTGCCAAAGAGGCTGGAGTCAATGGGTCAAGGAATTGGCTGGTGAGGTGAGCAGCTAGACAGTGAGGGAGGGGAGGCCTAAGTTTGGGGCTTGGGAAGGAGTTCTCTTTTGGAGAGGACCCTGTGCGTTACAGACAACCATGTCCCTTCGTCTCCTTTTCTCATTCCTCGGGGTCAATTCAGGGTCCTTTCACAGATAAAACTACAGGGTTGGAGAGTGGTACAGACTGCCTGGAAGTCTACCTGATGCCAAGGCCCATGCTTTCCCCCTGGCCAACACTGCCTTCATCAAGGCTGTCTGCATTTCCTTCACTGGCAGGGAGAGACATCACCTTTCCTGTTCCAGATGGAGGCGCCCCAAGGAGCTGCCATACCATAGCCTGGAGAAGCAGGGTAGCTTGAGGAGACAAAAGTAGCTCTGGAGGGCATGAGAAATGGCATTCTTTATTCATAAATAGAAACATAAAATTATCAGAGATAGTTTACATGGCCAAGAAGGGGCATCAAAAATAAAATGAAGCTGTCAAAAGCAACTCAAACAAAACAAAACAAAACAAAACAAACAAAACAAGAAACAACCCAGAGAAAAATAACTATGTACATATTCTTCCAAATGCCAGTCTATCCAAAGCCAGCCTTGGCTGGAGGTTCCAGCTTTGCCTGCAGACTCAGCACAAGATGGACCACGCAAGAAGCGCCCACTGGACAGGGTGCACAGCCTCCTGCCATGGCAGCTCTGGTTTAGGAGAACTCAGGACCCATAGGGAAAGCCCTCTCCCAAAGCTGCTGCTCCATCAGCAAGAGATGGCCCAGGCTGGGCCGGGACAAGAGTAGGGCAAGGAGCAGAGGGTCAGCAAGTGTTTCTTAGAGGAGAGCTAACCCTCCGCAGGCCCTGTAGAGCTCAGTGCCTATGGGGGCCAGAGTGCACCCAGCAGCAGTTACCTGAATGACCCAGCAGCCAGAAGACATGCCCCAGGGGGAGCCCTGAGAGACTCTGGTCATTGCAAGGCCTGGAGGCAGAGTGCCCTTCTTGGCGAGGTGGTACTGGGTGCTGCTCTCTCTTTGCAGGCAGGCAGAGCGTTTTCAGGCCGGGCATCCTTTGGAAGAGCAGAGCAGGTCGATCTCACTGAATGAGCAAGCATGCCGGCAGGAGTATACAGAGCGAAGGGCAGCGAGCTCATGCTGGCTGGCCCTGGGCCAGGCCGTCTGCTCTGAAGCCCCTGTCATCTGACTTCCCAGTCCCTGCTCAGTCTCTGTTGTTCAGAGGCTCCTTCTGGAGAGGCTGGGTTTGGCATGGTCCGGGAATAGTAAGGATGTTTTTCCATAGGGAAGGGAAGAAAAACCACATGGCGGTAAGATCACTATGTTACAGGACACTGTTGCGCTCTGGTGCCACTGTGGGCCACCCTGGGGCCTTCAGCTGGTGGGGGGGGTGGGCATTCACGGGTTGGCCTTAGGCAGGGATGCAGAGTGCTTGGTATGGTCACACCATGGTGGAGCACAGACCTTGCCCCTGAGTGTCCTCCCCTGGGCTTAGCACCCATCTCTTCTCAGCAAGGTCACAGGGCTTTGGCTGCTCTCTGGGGGTGGAGAGCAGTGGGGTATCTCCAGCCTGGGTGGGGAGCAGCAGCCCCTCTATCTCATGGCGGTCTCACTGGGGAAAGGAACTCAAACAAGGCCCAGGCTGAGCGCTGTGCGTAGCAGTGCTGACAGTTGGCAGGACGGACTCCATCGTGGGCCCTCCATCTTGCTCGTGTTGCTTGATGACCTCTCTTGGGGCTGTGTTCTGGGCCCCTGGGAGGTTAACATACATACCTTAGAAATGCCTTCGGAGGCTGGGATTGGGGGAGGCTGTTAGGCCTCCCATGAATCTGCTAAAGAGAACATAGTCTTTCCTGAGGCACAGGCGGTGCTGCAGATCTAATTAAAGGTTAGCTGTCCATTAGGTGCGTGCAAACCCTTGAATCTCACTGTAATGCCCTCCTGTGTGTCCCCTCGCTTTATAGAATCTGTGGATGAAGGTCCAGACTTTGTGGAGAATAACTGCATGCAGCGCCTGGATCATCCTCCACCCGATTCTCCCTGTCAGTAAGTTACCCTGAATAAAACTCTGTAAACTGGATGGAGTCACCCGCTTTGTTTTCTGGTCTCAAAGTGCCTTCTCAGTTGAAAGATATTTTACCATCCCTCTCCCACCCTCTAACAGTGTGGCAGAGGGAATGGGACATTTTTGACTTGAGGGCCTGCACTGTGCCCAGTGGAGGGCATTGCCCTCCAGGCAGGAAGGGGGCGTTTAGCCTATCCATTTCAGGTTTAAATCTGCCCTATGACTAAGACCAGTGGCTTGAAATTCCAGAAAAGCTCCTCTGTCATGGGCACAGCTTAACCCCAGGGACCAGAAGGCAGAGCCAAATGCAGGGAAGATGGCCCTGCTCTCAGCCGACTCAGGGAAAGAATGCGGTGGCTCTGAAGGGGGGGTGGGGGGAGGTGACAAGAAGCAGCTCCCACTCCCACTCTGGGTCCTGTAAGGACTGTGGTCAGGGAGGCAGAACCAGGGGGTTTGGTCTCAGACTGCTAAATACCCAGACTCTCTCATCTCTCCTACCTCAGTGAACCCCTCTCAGCAAGCAGGCATGAAGCTCAGGAATCTAGCAAGGCTTGGCTGTCCTAAGAAAGAACAACAGCTGTAGCTTGAGTCAAAAATAGAACCTGGAACAGTTCTGGCTGCCTGCTAGATCTGGCTTGCTTCTGAAAAGACAAGAAAGAAAAAAAGAAAGAAGACTTAAAAAAAAAAAAAAATTTTTTTTTTTGTCCCTCTGAACCAAGCAACTAAGTAAGAAACCCCACCATTCTCTCCTCCCCCAGCTCTGCACATCTTCAGACGAGAAACACCAGCCTCCCCCAGGCACTGGCCCAGCCCCTAGCAAACTGAAGCTTTCTGGATTCTCTACAACTGGGGGCTCCTGTGGGGCCCAGGTGGAGGGAAGCTAGCCAGTGGCCCTGGGGCTGTTCATTAGGCTGTATTTGTGTCTCTTCTCCCTGCCTGGGACCCTGGCCCACCAAACTCTGGGACTGTTCCTGACCTGTAAGGAGTCTTGTCTGAATTTAGCACTGGAAATGCAAAGGGGAAAGTGTGTGCCACTCAACTGAGCCACAGGCAAAGGAGGGAAATGTCAGATCATCCCTGCGCCATTTTCGTCATATATAGGTTATTCTGGATCCAGCAAAGGCTGGATTCTTGAGAAGAAAGCAAGTTCAGAGTAGCCACTGGCCAATTTAAATCACGTGGGGGCACCCCTACCTCTAGCCCCATGAGGAAAGATCTGGAGGCTCTCCCAGGGAAATTTGGAAAACCACAGCTTCCCTGTGTCACAATCTTCCCCTCCCCAGGACCTCAGTGTCTATGGCTTTAAGAAGAGTGGTCACTGAGCTCAATGGCTACCAGCTGTCCAAAGGCTGCTTACCTTCAGTTAGCAGGGCCCCCAGCAGGGTCTGGCCATTACTACCTGGCTTCTCCCTCTGACCCCCTCTGGGCTTTGCTGAGTCTAGATATTCCTGGGCTGCCCCAGATTTCCCCTCCTTTTTGTGGCTTTCTAGGATTGGGACAGCTCTGATGTTGCTAAGCCAGGTTCTCCATACCAAAATCCAACCCCCACAACTCTGAGGCCAGAGAAAAACAGCTCAGGTTATGACCGGGTCAGGTTCTAAGGTTTATGATCACAGATGGCTTCTTTCTACTCTCAAGCCATCCCAATGTGTCCAGGGGCAAAAAAAGCAGTTGTGCGAAGAGGCAAAAGGGAGCTTCTGTCCTGGGGTGGCCATCGGCCAATACAGCAGTTACCACCATCCCTGGGAGAGGGTCTAAGTATTTTTGAACAAAAGGCAAGGTTTAGAGACCTCTTAACCAAATGATGGAGATCCCTGAACCCATCTCTTAGGAAAGCTAGAGGTCTGGTGGGCTGCAGGGATGGTAAATGCTGGAATGTGGGCAAGGGCTGCAAAGGTTATGTAGCAGTCCTTCCTCCCCCCCCTCCCCTGGAGAATCCCAGTCTGTGCCTTGGGGAAGGCCTCTCACAGAGGCCTGAGTTACTGAGCAGGGGAGTGGGGAGAGGAGCCCTCCGTGACAGGCTCTGTACCCCTGCCTCCTGATGCCAGATCCCTGGCTCTCCCTCTCCCGGTAGGCCCCTCAGATCTCAGTGGCTATGATGTCCTCATAAGGGATGTCGGCCCCTTCAAGGTCAATTTCAAAGGGCTCCCCTGCACTGTCCCCACGGGCCAGTTGCTGCAGAGCCTTCTCCAGGCGCTGGTTCCGCTGGTACATGGCTAGGTAGCTCTGCTGTAACTGCTTCTGGTACTGGATCACCTTCTCTTTCTCCTCCTTCCACACCAGCCGCTCATGCTGGAAGCCTGACGACATCTGGTCGTGGCCTTGCCGCTCCTCCTTCAGCTCTGCACGCAGCCGCTCCAACTCCCGCTGCAGGGCGGGGATGTCCTCAGAGAAAGTAGTCCCTGGCCCAGGCCCCAGTCCTGGCCCCAGAGACACAGCATCCCGCTGCAGGGCAGCCTGGGCCCGCAGCTCCAGCAGCTCCTGCTCCAGCAGGTTCACCTTCTCTCGGAGAAGCTCAGACTCATTTTTCTTGCGCTGTAGCTCATTCTCACAGACCTCTAGCTCCAGGCCCTTGTTGCGCAAAGCGCTCTCCAAATCTTGAGTCTTCAGCTCCATGCCTTCCAGTTTGCCCCGTGTGTCCTTCAGCTGTGCCTTCAGACTGAGGATCTCACTAGCCTTGGCATTGATCTCTGTCTGGGACTCCTTCAGCTGCTGCTTCAGGAGAGAGATTTCACCTGACTTCTGGCACACCTGCCAAGGGTTGGGTGGGGGAGAAGAGAAAGTGCTAAGATGTAAGAGGTCCTTACCCGGGGCAAGTAACATCTTAAGTGCCTAAAGAATTAGGCTGGTCCTGACACGGTATCTCAGGAGCATGACGGTCTGGGTGACCCATGAAGGCCGAGCCCCTCTCTGAGCTTCCTTTCATTCTGTAGCCTGACTTGGTCCGTCCACATGCCTGCCTCAATCCCAAATCAGAGTCTAAATCTCAATCTGTACCCAAACCCACGGCTATGTGTAAATCAGTGACCACTACCCATAGCTCCATCATCCACACTTAACAATCAATGATATTGATTTCTGTGTCTGCCAAACTTCTATCATTCATGTTTGTGCCCATATCCTCTGACCTCACCCCTGTGCACACCCAGCTCCCCTCTCTCCCTACTGGGATAAAGACTGTCTTCAGTCATTAACCGCTGCACTCCAATGACAAGCAACACACCTGGCTCAGGGTGTCAAATTCAGATCTGCCACATGGAGAGCTACTATGTTCTCCCCCTGCCCCGCCCCTCCACCCTTTCTATTCTTATTTCTTTTCAAAAGTTGGCCAAGAGCAGCAGACAAAACCAAAGGCACTGATTCAGATCCACGGTCTCCGGGGTCTTGGTCATTTGGGGTCATAGGTGGCTCAAAAGAAGATCAAGACCAGTCTGGCCGGCCATGTCACAAGAATGACTTTTCTCCTGCCGGCCTGTGGGAAAGCTGGACAGAATGAAGGTCAGGGCCTGGGCCTCTATAGAATGGATTCTTGGATCAAGACCAGAAGCCACCTTAATTTCTCCTCACTTCACTCACAGTAGTAAACCCCAACCCCTTGTGCTCATGAGCCACTTATGAAGCAATGCAGAGCTCTACCCACAATGCTTGTGTGGGACCAAGGATGCCTTTCTAAGACCAAGCCTGTATTTGTTTCATGGAGGGAGCAACATACAGTCATGGTTGGGCCATGGGCCTGCCTTTGAGTCCTGGCTGGATCATATGATATGATTGGCTGGTCCTGGCGATATACTATGTTGGTGTTGTGGTACTATGGAGTAATGATTGAACTCTGGAGCCAAAGTGTTGAGATCAAATCCTGGCTCTGATACCTATTATGTGGTGACCCACCATGGGCAAGTCATTTAACTTGCTACTATAACCTCTCTGTGCCTCAGTTTCCTTAACTAAATTAAGGATTAGTAACAGTACCTACTTCATAGGGTTATTATAAGGATAAAATGGGAGAACCTAGGGCTTGGCACTTAATAAACACTTGATAAATTATTATCATTCTAAATATGTTTGTAATATATTTACGTGTTATTTTAAATATATATATATTTTTTATTGTTTTGCTGTACAGCCTGACTGGACAATCTGGGAATGAGGTCACGGCAATGCCCAGCGTAGTTGGGGGTTGGGCAAATAAGGATGGATGCCTAGTGCCAGAACTAGCTTATATCTCTGAGTTGCCCCAATGTGTCCTGAGCCCTGGCTGAAAAACAATGGCTGGGATGGGGTCTGCTTTGCCAACACCAATGGGAAAGCGGACAGGCACTGCTCCCACGGTCAGTATCCTTTCCTCTTTGGGAGACCTGGCAAACACAAGCGACTTTCCCTTCTCACCTGTCCAGTCCCCCTGTTCATCTCTGCCATAGAAAGGATCCTTTTCCTCTACTCCTGATAACACTTGTCATTCCAATTTCCAGAGTACGTACAGAAAGTTGCAGGGCATATAGGAAGCTGTGCTGCTGAGAATGTGTCCCCAGCACCTGCAGGTGGCGCTGGTCTGACCAGACACATTGCCTCCTCAGTTCCTTTCCAGGGTAGGAGTCTTTGGGGAGAATGCCAGAGCCACCATGCCCACACCCCTACCAGTGCCCCCCGCCCCCTGTACCACCTTGAGAGGCCCTTCAGGTGAGGAAAGCTACCTTCTGGAGAGCAGGATGTGGAAGCTAAGCAGGCTCTCCAGCAAAGCCAGGTCCAGATGCCTCGTTTCTAGGTGCTGTGTGCCCTTCTCTTGCTCATGTTTCCATTGCAGCCCACCAAACAAAGCCCCACTTACACTTCTGTGAGGAATGAGCCATTCTGTCAGTGATACCTGCCCCAAGTGAGGTCACTCTTCCTGGTGGGTGGGGTACCTTCTCTCAAAAGTAACAAGGTCTCTGCTCTCTTGTGGTCTCTTGAACCAGTGTGAACTCAGGCTCAGGAACAGCCTGTGCTTCCTTTGAGCCTCCCGCAAGAGGAAGTGGGTCGGCCCTCGGACTGCCCAATGAGGCCTCCGTGCTCCTGGTTCCAGCTTCTCAGTCAGTGACTCAGTTAGTAAATTCAGTTCTGGAGGCCATGAGGCCCTGGGGTAGCAGAGAGTAGGAAACTCACACAAATCATAGCCCCTACTTTGGGTCCCAAGGCTGGCACTTTGGCTCACTCTGCTTAGGCAATTTGTGTTCACACACCATGGGCTAGGACCTGGAGAAACAGGGACTGGCATCAAACACCTGACCCCCCACCCCCACCCCCCGCAGCCCACACGGTAAAGCCTCACCTCCCACTGGGTCTCTTCCAGCGCGGGGGCGAAACTGGTCTTCTCCTTCTCATAGGACCTAAGCTTGGTCTCCAGCAGGTTCTGCTCCTTCATGAGGCTCTCAAGTTCCTGCCGGAGCTGCCGCTTCTCCTGCTGGAGCTGGAGCACCTGGAGGTGCAGCCCCTGCTGCGTGCGCTGGCTCTTCTGGGAGGCTTGCTTCGGCTTGCTGCTGCCCTTCTGCTCCAGGCCCTCCCGCCCCTCCTTGCAGCGCCACTGCCGCTCTTCGGAGGCCTGGCTGGAGGGCAGCTCCTTCTCCTCCAGGCTGCGCTGCAGCTTTTGCAGCTCTCCTTCTCTCCCCAGCAGCTTCTGCTCAAGCTCCTGGATGGTGCACTCGTCTGTGGAGATGGGGCAACGCACACATGAGGAACCCTTGTCCACCTGGCTTGGGTGGGCCAGCTTGCTACCCCCATCAGAGAAAGACAGAGCCTTCAAGCTCATCATGTTGCTGTCCTGGAGGATGATG
This sequence comes from Mirounga angustirostris, assembly GCF_029215605.1. Classification (NCBI taxonomy): domain Eukaryota; kingdom Metazoa; phylum Chordata; class Mammalia; order Carnivora; family Phocidae; genus Mirounga; species Mirounga angustirostris. The sequence goes on along the minus strand of NW_026991710.1, from coordinate 161,060,476 downwards.
CCCTGGGTAATGTTGTGGGCTGAGCCCCCAAAACGGCTGGTGGGCCCCACTGGCGTAACCAGCGGGTCCAACTGGTAGCTGCTGCTGGTGCTGTGTGTGGGCAGGCTGGACATGGAGTTCCGGCCGGAGTCAGACAGCGCCCCAGAGCACAGGCTGGGCTTTGGCTCCTGTTCCTTGGGCCTGTCTGGAGGGGCAGGGTGCAGCTGGTGGCTGGAGCTCTCAGGGGACGAGTGGAGGATGGCTCCTGACCGCGGCAGCACCGGCTTGAACGCTGTGGGCCTCGCTGCACCCTTCTCTGAGCCCTGGTGAGGAAAACAACCGTATCCATCCCATGTCTTCCTTCAGGTCCCCTCGCACCCTTCCCTCCCTTGCCTGGGTATGTGTACCAGCCACACAGCATCCTTCTTGGTCATAGCCACAGGCATCCTTGCCTGTGGCTATGAAGCAGCTGAATATGGTGAGTGTCTCTCAGGAAGGAGAAATTCCTTTGTGTCCAGGGATGGCCATCCTTAAGGATGACTCAGGCATTTTGTTTTATAAACTACCAACCTGTCATAAGCTTGTCCCCACCCTCCTGAGATGACAAACAGCATTTTTAGGTTCACTGGCTGAAACCCCTGGGCCACGGCTCTGGCTCTGGGTCTCTGGGTGGTAGAGGGTAAAGCAATTAGGCTGGATGAGCATGGTGCCCTTGTAGAGGTCAATCCCTTCTTCACCTTCACTGCCCCTTCCAGTAGGCCAGGAGTAAGAAAACTGGCTATGACCAGTATTGAAGGGGTGGGAGGATCACTTGAAATAACAATCCTTTTCTGAAAATTGTCATTTTCATTGGGAGAGTGCACGGCAGTCTACAAGCCCTTTAACTTGAAAAACTGAAAGCTCTTTGCAAACTAAGGGGGTCTCTTCTGAGTATAGCAAACCCATGGATTCATCCCCCCAGGTGGGGGCAAAGGCTTAACTAGGAAAATTTTCAGGTCCGCTGGTGGGACCCATGAAAGCTTGAGGTGGCACAAGGGCTGGATTTCTGAGTATGTAGGGCTCTTTTAATCTCATCCTTGCTAACCTGATGATGACAAACTTGGCTCTTATACAGCAGCCAAAGATATTTCCAAGGCCCAGCTTGAGTGAGGAGCTGCGGCACCACAGAGGAGCGAGTGAGGGCAAGGCCCACCTCCAGGAGTCTGCGAGCAAAGAAGCGGCTAGCTCTCTCCAAGTGGACTCTCCGTTGGCTCTTACAGAGACAACAGAGCTCCCTCCTCTTGCCATGCACTTGAAAATGCTGCTCTTGGTCCTGCTTTGACAACCAGTTGCATTCCAGTAGAGCTCAGAAAGGCTTTCATTCCCCTTTGCTCTTTGATTAGGGCTCACCCAAGGCTTCCAGATTAGGGGATTGACCAGTGCTTCAATTCCCTCGTCCAGCCTTTGATCTCTGTGGTGTAACTGAGCACTTCCGCCCTTACCACCACTGTTCTGGCCTCTTGGAGGGTTAAATGTTAGTGTCACCGCCTCCATTCCCCTCCCTGCCTCCCTGCTCTTTACCCCCATTTTGTCTCTATTGGTTTTCTGACCCACCCACCCTTACCAGAGACCCTTGCTTACCATTTCTAGCTGATTGGAGAAGGGCATAAGCTTGGGTGGGGTGGACGGGCCAAAGTCCACCCCAGGCTGGCCGCCCATGTCCCCACTAGACAGTGCAGTGTAATCTGGGTGGTGGGAGCCCCGGGCTTTCTGGCTGACCTTGATGTAGAAGAAGTCTTCACTCTTTCCCATTTTGGAGCTGGACTTGCCATGGCCTGAGTCCTGAGAGAAGCCAAATCTCAGCAGCCCATCTGAATACCGATTGAGCTTCTTGAGATGGGAGGATTTGCCCAGCTTGTACCGTGAAGCCCGGCAGTGCTTGCCGTGGAAGCTGTGGCCAGAGATGAGGCTACTGACACTGCCCATGCTGGCTTGGGGCCAAGGACAGACAGGGCAGAATGGGGATCTGGTGTGGCTGCAGCAGCAAAGGGCAGTCCTGGTACCACGAGGGAACTGTGGTCATAGCAGAGGCCTCGAGGAGCCTGGGAGAGCTGAACACCTGGAAGGGGACAGAAGGCAAAAGTCAGCCTGAGAAGGGACAGTCACTGCACAGTCCTCAATGGTGACTTGGAGAGGAGTTGGTTCAGACTGCTAGATCTGAGCAGTAGAGAAAGTATGCTTCTCCTAACGAAAGCTCAGCCCTGACTGTTACTGGACTCTTTGTTCATTCTTCCTTTGTCTGCTAATTCAACAAACATTCACTGAGACCCTCCTTTGGGATGGCCCTCCTCTAAGTCCCGGGATATTGTAGTGACTAACACGGCTACGGTCCCTGCACTTGCGGGACTTGTGCTCAGAGTAGTGTGGACAGGCCATCAGCAAATCAGTATCTACTATTCTTAGTGATATATGTGCTATGGGGGAAAACTAAGCAGAGTAAGTGTAGAATTCTGGGAGGTGGTTATTTTATATGGGTGGCACAAGGGAGGCCTCTCAGTTGTGGTATCATTTGAAGAAACCTCAAGAAAATGAGTGAGCAAGCCAGGTGGAAATCTGGGGCAAGAGAAAAGAAGCTCAGAAGCCCCAAGAACAAAAGCCCTAAGTCCCTGTGGTGGACTGTGCTTGGCATATGTGAGACCAGTCAAGAGACCAGTCTGGCTGGAGAATAGTTAGCAATGAGGGTGGGGGGAATAGGACAGGCAGAAGTCAAAACTAGCAGGTACCAGGAAACATAAAGCCTCGTTGGGCATAGGGCTGGGATTTAACTCTGATTGAGATGAGGAGCCCCTACATGGCTTTAAGCAGTTGATTACTTGATCGTAGGCTGCAGAGGGTCACTCTGGCTGCAGGGTGGAAAAGGAGCTGCTGATGGGCCTGGGTGGAAGTGGTGGGCTAGTTACATTAGGCGAGTGACTAACACGACTGGGCCAGGGTGGTAGCAGTGGATTACATTTTAGATGTAATTTTAAAGTCCAGCTGATAGGATTTGCTACAGGACTGGATGCAGGGAATGAGAGCAAGAGAGGAGTCAAGATGACCTCAATATTTTTATCCAAGCAACTAGAAGACATAAGTTGCCATTTATTGAGGTACAAAAGACCACAAAAAGAACCAGTTTAGGATGAGGTGGGGGTGGAAAATAGGAGTTTGGTTTAAGACATTAAGTTTGCAGAGCCTATTAGACATCCAAGGAGTGCTATAGAGTAGGCAGTAGGATGGGTGGAGAGCTGCAGATTTCCATGTAAAAGCTGTTGATTATAGAAGCCAGCTATGCAACTAGGTGACATAACTACGGAAGTGAAGGCGGGAAGATAAGAGAAGTCTGAGGACTGGTTCATGGAGGTCAGAAGGTGAGGAGGAATGAGGAAGAGAAACTGAGAAGGCTCTGACTGATAAAGGAGACCTAAGAAAGAAACTGTTTTGTAAGGATGGTGTCAGGTGCTGCTGCTGCTGACTGAGAGTTGGTCAACAGGTCAGGCCATGTGGAGGTAGGTTGTCACTGACCTTGATGAGAGCAGTTTGGCTGGAGGGGTGGAAACCAAGGCCTGACTGGAGAGGATTCCGCAGAGAAAGAAGAGGGAAATAATTGTACCCCCGAATGTTGAGAAGTTTAAAGTGCTTTTAAAAGTAATAGGAATGTCCAATCCAGGAATCACACTACTGGGTATTTACACTAAAAATACAACAACACTAATTCAAAGGGATACACGTACCCTATGTTGATTGCAGCATTAGTTATAATAGCCAAACTATGGAAGCAGCCCGAGGGGGATGGATGGATAAAGAAGAGGTGAAATATATATATATATATATGAATGATGGACTGTTACTCAGCCATAAGATAGAATGAAATCTTGCCATTTGCAACAACATAAATGGAGCTAGAGAGTATAATGCTAAGTGAAATAAGTCAGTCAGAGAAAGACAAATACCATATGATTTCACTCATATGTAGAATTTAAGAAACAAAATAAATGAGCAAAGGGGAAAAAAGAGAAAAAGGCAAACCACAAAACAGACTCTTAACTAGAGAACAAAGTGATGGTTACCAGAGGGGAGGTGGGTGCAGGGATGGGTGAAATAGATGATGGAGATTAAGGAATCCACTCGTCAGTGATGGGCACCCAGTAAGTATGAAAGTGTTGAATCACTACTATACATTAACTATACTGGAATTAAAATAAAAAACTTAAAAAAAAGTAATAGGAATGCATTTTATAACCAATGCTGAGAATAACAACAACCTTGCCAGTCACCACACAGAGGAATACATTGGGATGTCAACACCAGCACATTTGCAAATTTGGACAAATCTCTAAGCTTAGGCCACATGACTTTCAAAGCTGGGAAAATCTATGTGGTTGTCATGCATTGTGAAGGAGTATTTCTTTTTTTCTTTTTTTTTTTTTTTTGGATGGTTGAAAGATAACTATCTCTAACAGCAGGATCATAATACAAATTATTTTTTTTTCCCGGTCTGCTGCATATTTTTTTTAATTTTTTTTATTCTTATGTTAATCCCCATACATTACATCATTAGTTTTAGATGAAGTGTTCCATGATTCATTGTTTGTGCATAACACCCAGTGCTCCATGCAGAATGTGCCCTCCTCAATACCCACCACCAGGCTAACCCATCCTCCCACCCCCCTCCCCTCCAGAACCCTGTTTGTTTTTCAGAGTCCATCGTCTCTCATGGTTCGTCTACCCCTCCGATTTCCCCCGCTTCATTCTTCCCCTCCCGCTACCTTCTTCTTCTTCTTTTTTTTTTTCCTTAACATATATTGCATTATTTGTTTCAGAGGTACAGATCTGAAATTCAACAGTCTTGCACAATTCACAGCGCTTACCAGAGCACATACCCTCCCCAGTGTCCATCACCCAGTCACCCCATCCCTCCCACCCCACCCCCCACTCCAGCAACCCTCAGTTTGTTTCCTGCAATTAAGAATTCCTCATATCAGTGAGATCATATGATACATGTCTTTCTCTGTTTGACTTATTTCACCCAACATAATACCTTCCAGTTCCATCCACGTCGTTGCAAATGGCAAGATCTCATTCGTGAAGGAGTATTTCTTAGTTAAAAGATAGATGATGGGGGTGGGGGGACTATGAGTTTAATAAAACAGGAAATGCAGAAGAAACCTTGTATTCTTTATTCTGCTCTAAATTACACCGTTAATCCTAAAGGTGTGAAAGAAGTCCCAGGCAGGTTATAGGGCACTGTATGTGCAGAGTGGAAGAAAGGACTCTTCAGACTCTGAATATGAAGGCTTGGATTCAAACTTGCATTGTTAGCCTGAACTGTAAAGTAGTTATGTTATGAATAAATGCATTCTATATTCCATTAGTAGAGGCACAACACAACAAGACATCATGGTGTAAGTACAATGTATGCTTTCTTTGAAAAGTTTTTATTAAGTTGATGGTTTCTTAGAATCAAGGAAACACAGTTATGCTACCTCATAGGATTGTTAAGAGAAGTTTATGAGACACCAAAATAAGCTAATAGGCCTGGTACGTTTACTAAATGCCTACACAGTAGGCACCCCATAACTGGCAGGTATTTTCCTTGGTATTTATCGTTGTTCTCTGCAGCATTCTTCATCCCCATTTATCTTCAATGCCTCACCTCATCTTCCAGAACTAGTGCTCTCCGTTCCATTGGGATGCAACTTTCCTGCATCCCAATCCCCAATGATGTTACTTAGGAGTACAGAGATCCTCTGCTAATTTACCAGTTGATGATGACAAAATGTGTTTTTCACCCCCATATCTTCCATCTCTTGCTTAACTGGGCCTTCAGATCCTAAGAAGCAAAAATTCTACTGTTGTCCCATGTAGGGAAGCTATTTTTAGCCAAAAGCCTCTCCTGCACTCTGCGCACTACACCACTTGGGCAATGAGTGACTTACTTTTTGCCCATCCAGTACACATTTATGAACATTTATATATACAATGTTGTAGAGATAAGACAGTTGGCTATGGCCTCACACAGATATGAATTTCAAAATTAACCTCTCTGAGGTTTCCTTGCTTATAAATTGGAAAAAATAACTATTTCATAGGACCAATATGAGGATAAAGCAAACTAACAAGTCAAGGGCAGTGCTGGGCACATGGTTAGTGTTCTACAAATGCATGTGTGATCAACTGAAGGCCAAGATGAGGGTGTTACCCTCAAGAAGCATACAGCATAGCTGGAGTATAACTATAGTATCCGTCAGACATGCTACATAAATCTGTTCATGGCTCTCCTGTTCCGGGACCATCTCCTCTCATGCAATCCTTGAGATGGTCTCCAAATTTGTCTTTCCCCAGTCTGTTCTTCTTAAGCAGCTGAAGTGTAAGTGTCATGCTCCCTGATGGTAATCCTTCAAAGCTTTGAACTGTTCCTAGAATAAGCAGGCCTTGGTTTCTATCTATTGCTCCAATCTTATCTCGTCCCATTCTTTCCTTGCTCACACCTGAAAGGATAGCCAGACTCATCTCTCCCCTATTGGTGAACACACCAAGCCTTTCCCCACTGAGGAGCTTTCACACCTGATGCTACCTCTGCTGACAATTCTCTTTCCTTAGCTCTTCACACAGATCTTTCTCATCCTTCAGTTCTAAATTCAAATATATTACCTCTGCAGTGACCTATGGTTACCCTTGAAAAAAATCCAAGTCCCCCATTACTCTCTATTATACCAGCCTGTTTATTTCCTTCATAACAATTGCTTAACCTGAAACAATATTATTTTTTAATTTGTTTATTGTGTGCATCTTCACCAGTATATATAAGTTCTATGAAAGCAAAGACTTCAAATCTATAGCTCCTAGAACAAAATGAGGAAGTGAGGCATGAGGTTACATGATGTGGCCCTTGTCATTTAACTGGCCAGTGGCTAAGCTGGGACATAAACCTAGACCCAAATTCCAGGGTCTCCATGCTACAGCACAATGCTGGGGACTGCAGGTAAGGCTCAGAGATGTTAGGGCTCCCATTGTGAATAACAAAATAAGTTTCCAGGGATGGGGAAGAGAAAGCCTGGAGGAGAAGTCAGGGTCCGTGGTCTCTAGCCATAGTCACATTTCCCTTTTGGGAAGATGACAACAAGGTTTTAGGAATAGGTAAGCTTCTTGGTTCACCTGAGTAGCAATGTGGATGACCCGTGATGCCTGAATACTGTGCTAGGCCCTAGAGGATTGGGAGGAGGAAGACAAATGATGCCAGGGAGTGCAGGAGAAGAGTGGGTGCAGGATGGTGGCCTTTGGTCCCCTGAGTGCATTCCTGTCCCATAGCGCCAGATCTCTATTCTCCATTTCCTAGGTCTTGACACAGAGAAGAGTTCTGAAGTTTGGGATTATCTCCAGATGCACTTGAAGCTAAACTAATTACCTTTCAGTGTCTAGACTTGTTCTTTTATCAACTTGGAGAGAGCATCACAGAAAATGTGGCTATGATCCATCCTAGTTCCCAAACCCTAGGTCTTCCCATCCACCCACCCCTGCCAGACTTGCTATCTATGTACTCAGGAAGGACAAGGCATAGCGGCACATTTGTATTCCTGGGAAACAAATCCCTACTGGCCCAAAGTACTGTACGTACTTAGGGTAAAAAATAAGCAATCACGCAGATCCTGGAGGTTCAAGAAGGGGAAAGAAAGAGGGAAGAGGACAAGAGAGGAAAAATAACGGAGCCATAGAACCTCTCACTGAGCATGTCACAGCAACATTCTCCTGCATGACCTCCTACTGACTTTCCAGAAAGAGTCAAACAAGAATTAGACTCCAGGTTTAAGAGAAGGGAAGAAAAGAAAAGAACAGCCAAAAACATCTGGTAGAAAAGGATCCCCTAGCCTATACTTCTCAAAATTTGGCCCCAGGGAATTCAGGAGACTTCCCCCCCAGTACCAGGCCAGTCCTCCCTGTCCCCTACTTGACCCCACCCCCTGCCTGCCCTCAGTATGGCTGCTACAACAGGACCAGAAATCTTGGAATCTTGGAATCTTGGGAAGCCCTCCCTTTTGAGCTGCTTCTACTCCCAGCACAGCTGCTTTTCCCCCACACCAGTTTGCACTCTCCTTCCCCAAAGAAACCAGGGCTCATGCCAGAGCGACATATCTCTCTGATCCCCTTTTATGGAATGTGGAGATGGAGACATGGAGTTGAAAAGGGGTCTGTCTAGACTCAGGAAGGTGAGAAAGAATATTACTCACCCTCCCATCCCAAACCCTGAGGAAAAGCAGCTATGGCCTTACCCACAGGAATCCAGACTTTTGGCCTAGGAAGAGTGAGCATCTTTACCCACTGTCTCCTCTGCCCTTGCCCAGTCTGGAGAGGTCGCTCACAAGATCAGCATGCTCAGCCTCCGGAAGGGTTATTTTTCCATCAGCTCCACCTTCTCTCCCCCCTTCCCCTCCCCCTGTCTCTCCTCCCCTCTCAGTCACTGCCCAGGGAGTTGTCCTGCAGGAAGGTCCAGCAGGAACCCACTGCCTTGCTGTGGGACATCTCTGCACTCTGCCTGGCACCCTCCCACCAAGATGCCAAAGCCCAGTGCTCACTGGAGACTTTGGGGAGGAACAAATAGCTTAGTCTTAGATTACTGACTTAACTAATGACTCCCTGAGATGCGAGCAAGGAAAGGAAGTGAAACCAGAGAAACTGCTGTATCACCCGAGTGCACCTCCTCCTCCACCCCACCCTCCCATGCTCAGACTCCAGGTTCCTGCAACACTGTTTCCTAAGACTTGAACAGACTTTGGAACTGCTTCAAAGAGGGTCCATAAGGTGAAAGGCAGCAGGCATTGGAGGGAGCAGCCACCTAGACTGTGATGAACAGGCTCCCTCCAGGCAAGGTATCTCACCAATGCTTGCTCTGGTACCTGACATGCTGCTCTTAGAGCCTTCTTCATCCACTAACTTTAATTTTAATCCCTTTGTAAAATACTGAAATACTATAAAAATAATCTAAGTAACTTGTGCAGAATTGACAATTGTTAAAATGCTACTTGTTTTAGAAATAAAACATCTCAAAGTTAAAATCCCCATTACTTCTTCCTTTCTCCTTTTCTCCATATCTCTCTCCCCAGGGAGAATCCCTATCGTGGATTATGTATGTACATTTTTTAAATCATTAAATATTCTTAACATAAAGAATAGTATAGGTATTGCTTTTTTACTTTACATAAATGGTATCCTGATGTATGTATCATTCTGCAACCTTGATTATTTTATTCAACATGATATATTTGGGACCAGTTCATGTTCCTTCTTTTACCTGCTGCGCAGTAGTATCCTACTACATTTCACTCATTCCTCCCTACTCAGATGTTTCCATTTTGTTGCTAAAATACTCTTGTATATCACTACTTCTCCACATGGGTGGGAAGTTTTCTAGGATTTATTTTCTTTGAGTCTTAGATGTCTAGTTTTTAGGAGAGGTGACATCTGAGACCCTTATTGGCCAATACATCACAAGAGGGCAGTAAGAATGGGACAGAAACCCCAAATCACACTTCACCATATTCCTCTGGGATGAGGAAGTGGCACACTGCTGTTGTTAATAAGAGGGTGCCACTGGCAGAGCGGAGGCAAGAGGCAGCAACCCTGTGATGGAGTGGGGGCGGGGGCGGGGAGGGGGTAAAGGAGTTTTGACTAAACAGAGAGATCATCCTGTTGCAAGTGATGGAGGGCCTCCCTGCTCTGAGGCAGTCTGGACAATGAGGGCAGCATCTTCCATGGTCAAAGTTTCATAATGCTAGAGATAGTAGGACCTCAGAGATCCTTTACCCCAACTCCTTTACTACACAAAGGCTACATGGAAGCCCAGAGCAAGGAAGGGACTTGCCCAGGTCACATCAGGAGTCCTGGACTCAAAATTCCCATTTTACCAATAGAATAGGGCCAATTGGGTTCCATTTTCCAGTCTGGGGGTGGGGCTCTATGTGGGCCACATGTGTATGGAGGGGCTGTAGGGACTGTGTTTGTGTGTGTGTGTGTGTGTGTAAGGCTGCCTGATAAAAATGGGATTCCATCCTGTGGGCTGGCAGTGCTGCACCATTCAGAGAGGATCACTCAGTGGGTATAGTGACTGAGAAGGCAGAGGAAGCCACTGTAGGCTCCACATGGGCCCCAGCCATAGATGGGGGAGCTGACCTGCCTCCAGGAATGGCTGGTGGTTGCTGGGCTGGGGCCAGAGCTCTGCTTGCAACTGCCTCCTTCCTTCTGGTGGGATGTCACCAGTCTAGGATAATTTTGAGTCTTAGCCATGGGAACCATACCTATGCATCCTCATGTTTAGTTCCATCTGTGGAAGTTGGAGAATTTCACACTATTATTCATTTACATTGTCCCTCAAGGTGGACCATATGCCAAGCAACATGTTGGGTGCTGAGAAAAAGAGGGGCAAGGCCTCACAAGGAACTTGATTTGGTACTGAAACTGTAGCTTCCTCTCAAAGGAAGAATATAGCCCTCTTCCAGGCCTGTCTAGTGTGGCCCTAGGGGAAGACCTGCAGACCACAAGAAGCCTCTCTGCTGGGCCCACATTTGCTACTCAGTGCTTGGCTCACTAGGCACTCAGCCTTCAAGGCCTCGTGATGGCTCCTGCATTATTTAACCTTTCAGGGATGAACGGTTATCTCTCCAATTATCTTTTAAACCTTCCTGAAGGCAGGAAGGGCTGAAGCTTCTTTGTATCCCACACAGTGCTAAGAACACAGTAGGTGCTCAATACATGATTTTAATAAAGTCAGCTCACAGGGAGCACAGGGATTTACTGAGCGAGCTTGTGGAAGGGAAGGTGAGGCACAGGGAGGATATATGACTTAAACTGAGATCCCACAACAGAGACATAGGAAGCCAAGTCTTCAAACCTAGAATCCAAATCTGGTTTCAATCCAAATTTCCATCTTTTAGACTTTATTTGAGTCAACTGGCCGCTTGGGCAAAGTAAGTTTCCCCTCTCCTTCACTTCCCAGTCCTGTTCCAAGTTTTTGGCCAAGAACAGAAATATGAGGCAGTGTCTGTTTTTAAGGATCTGGTTGAGAGACAAGACAGGTACACCTAAATAAAAAGAGGGTAAAAAGCAGCACTGGTTTAACTGAAAATACAGGAGGGACTGGCAGGAGTTTGCTGAATCGGACCAGCTCTCTCTACCCCCAGCACATGAGTGCTTTTTAATTTTTTTTCTTTTGTATGGAAGTGAGGTAAAGGTTCTCACTGCATTGTCTGCCTGTTACAGATTGAAGGTTTGTGTCCCCCATAAAAATTATATGTTGAAGTTCTAACCCCCAATGTGACCAATAGTATTAGGAGGTAAGCAATTAGTTTTAGATGAGCATGAGGATAGGGCCCTTAGGGTGGGATTGGTGTCCTCACAAGAAAAGACCAGAGAGCTTGCTCTGTTCATTTGTTCTCATTCTGTCTCTCCCTCTCTCTTCCTGTCAAGTGAGAATACAATAAGAAGGTGGCCATCTGAAAGCCAGAAAGAGAGCTCTCACCAGAGACCTAATCTGCCAGTGCCTTGATCCTAGACTTCCAGTCTCCAGAACTGTGGGAAATAAATGTCCGTTGTTAAGCCCCCCAGTGTGTGGTATTTTGTTAGAGCAGCCTGAGCTAAGACAGCACCCCCCCTACACACACACACATACACACACACCAGATACCTGGCAGAAGACACTGCCTGGGCAGTCAGGTTACCCATTGTCTTCACAGTCTTCCCTCCTGCTTCTCTGTCTGCTTGGTGTTGATAGCCCCAAAGTGCAGAGAACTGCTGTTCTTGTGGAGAGTCCTATAATGGAAAGATGCTTGGTGGGAAGTCAGGAAAGCTGAGTTCTAGTTCTAATTCTGCCTCACCACAGCTCTGGGATACACAAACAGTTCACTTTCTGGACCTACCTGCTAGGACTTCTTTGCTCCTTTAAGCAAAGTCCCCAAAGACAGGATCTGTGCCTGCACAGTTGTGGGTCCATAGGAGGAACCATCAGATACCATTCAATTAGGCCCCCTACATAGTGGTATGTTCTATCTGCATTATCGCATTAGGCCCTCAACAAAGGATCACAGATTGATGGATCTGTTTTGCCATCCAGCATGAGATTTAACATGCCAGCATCTCTATTTCCTTGTGTCAGATGAGCATAGCTGATACCTAACTCACAGAGCAGGTATTCACAGGATTAAATGAAATCACATATTTGATAATGGTTGGCCCCAGTAAGAAGAATGGTACACAGGGGATGAATTTAAACCAAGTGCTTGTGAAATTATAAGTCGGTATCGAAAGATGCTAGAACTAGAGCTTCACATGTCTTGAAGTTAAAAGAGCAGGTCTTTACCTATAAATACAAAGAACAAACTGGTGGTTGCCAGAGGGGAGGGGGGATGGGCAAAATGGGGGAGTAGAAGATACAGGCTTCCAGTTATGGAATGAACAAGTCATGGGAATAAAAGGCACAGCATAAGGAATATAGTCAATGATAGTCAATGATATTGTAATTGCAGTATATGGTGACAGATGGTAGCTGTACTTGTGGTGAGTATGGATAAACTTGTCAAATCACTGTATTATACCTAAAACTAATGTAACATTGTGTGTAAGCTACATTCAAATAAAAAAAAAAAAAGCAGGTCTTTAGGGAAAGATTACCACCCCCCACTCCCACCCCATCTCCCTGTGGCAGGCATGGCTGGATTCATGGGGACTTGTCCAGCAGCCAGACCTGCCTCTCTGCCTCCAAGAGGGCAGCTGGGGCTTGCAGAGATGTGAGAGCAGCTCTGGGGCATCTGCCAGCTGGGGCTGGAGGGGGCGGGGGCTGGGGGTGGCTGGTGGGTGGGCCCCTAGCCAGCTCCCCAGCAGAGGTCTCTCTGGGGCTAAATGGGACATGTGCCCAGAGTTAATTGACTCCCCTTTCAAGATGACTCTCTCCCTGACCCTCTGTTCCTCCCCCTAGTACACTGACTGATTCAGCTTTTCTTATCTAGAATTCCAGTGTTTGTATTCCTGTTCTTGACCTCTCCTCCTATTTGCTGCTCTAGATGAGGGTTGGGGGCTGGGGCTGGGGCCAGGGCTGGGGCAGGTTAATCATCTCAGCTCAGACTGCAAGTCCTCGAAGTTTGGTTGCCTGGAGGGCTCCATGTGCAAGCTCAGTACATATTTTCTGAGTAAACGGGTGAATGAAAAGGTGAGAATGGAGGAGGAGGAGGGTGGGGGGAGTGTGGGCAGCATGAGGAATGGCTGAGGTCTGAGGGGGAGCATGTGGCCCCGGGGGTTGGGAGCAGAAGCCCACGCAGCTCTCAGTTAAGTGCACTTGGGTCTGTGAAAAGGCAGAAAGTGAAAGAGAAATCACTGGCAGGCTGAGTCATTCCACTGGGGTGAACAATCGGAAGCAATTCTGCTTCCCACTGCTCAGGAGGAATCAAAAGCCATTCTGCCTGGCAGCCTTTTGTGTGCAGGTCGCAGCTTTCAGCTGTGGCAGAGCCTTCCTCCATCCCAGTGGGCAGCTTGCGATGATTGACATTTCTCCTCAGGAACATGATTACCCACCCATTCCAACCTGCCCTTCTCTCTTCCAAAAATAAAGCCACAGTTACATGCAAAGCTCATGCAAATTTAACCCCACTGCTTTTAGTGCAGCAGCTGCTCCCTGTGAGAAAGCAGAAGGCAAGCCTCATCCACATTCATGACTCAGGTGCCAGTAGGCACAAGGGCCCCTGTGAGCTGGGCAGCACCCAGTGAAGAGAGCCACTTCTCCTGGTAAAGGGGGCAGCATCCAAAGAACAGTGGCTCAGATCTTAAATGAGTGAGTGAGATATCCAGAAGAGGTCTGGGAAACTTCCTAGCTCCTTCCCATCTCATGTGGTCAGACATAAGGAACCCAGGACACTTAGGACTTTGGAGGCCAGAATGCAGGGGTCAGACAGCCCCCCTTCCAGCCAAATCCTTACCACCCTAGAGTGCCCACTGAGCAGGGCACTTCCTGGAAAGGTGGATTTGAAGATAGGTCTGCACTAAGTGACTGAGGGTCAGAACCAATAAGGTCTTGGACAGTGATTAAACAGGTTTTGCCTATTTGCCATCTCTGTGGCTGTCTGAGGTATTGTGAGGCCAAATTTAATTCAGTAGGGAGGAATCTGTAATAAATTAGCAATGTGGGCCATGGTTTAGGAAAGGGGGGTAATGACACACTGTCATCACTGGATACATGACATCCCTGGTTCAGGTACCAAAGTTGGCACCTGGTTAGCCTTTGGCAAATCTTGGTCTCTTGAATTGGATGGGAGAGGTTTCAAGTTCCCTCAGGATTTTTGACTGTGGAATGCCTTTGTGGCTCCACCTCACCAAAATCTGACTCTTCCTTCACCTCTCCCCAGCTCCATACTGTGCTTCTCTTCACTCTCCAGATCACGTTCCTTGGTCAGAGGAAAATACGACAGGTGAGCTACCTCCATTGCATTCCAGGAGCCTGAGGGAGGGAAAGGGCAACCTGAACAGTGAGAGGGCTTTGAGGGTCACAGAGACAACCATCTAATTACTCTACCTATTCATGAAACCCATCCTAAGGGGGCAGGAGCCCCAGGGCAATCAGGACAAAAAACAAGTTGGTACCAGATCATAGATAGAACAGAAGGGAAAAAGCTTTTAAAATCCTGGGGTGCTGCTTCAATGTTCCACAGTAAGAGGCTACTGATGCCCAAAGAGGTTGGGTTATTTGTCCAAAGCCACATAGCAAGGCACGAGCAGAGCTGGGGCTAGACACTTGGCTTCCTGGCTCCCTAGTTAGTGTTCTTTCCACTTATATCTTTGTTAAACAGGAGAAAAGAAAGACTGGAGTGGGATTATTCTATGCTGAGAGATACTCTTTAAAAATGCTCAGATCAAGAGTCAGACCAAAGATGAAATCAAATCTCCCACCCCATATACCAGCAACCTGTGACTTCATGTGTCATCACCAACCATAAAGAGGAGCTGAGGCCAGGTGATAAGTAGTATCTTTCCTCAGAAAATCAGTGGAAAACTGGAGCTCATGAGTTTGGTTGGTGTGAGTGTATGACAAGAAATAGGAGGTAGCAAGACAGAGTAGAAAGAAGCAGGCAGAGTAGGAGCCTTTTGCACCTACAAGACCCCTGGGAGAGAGCACCATTTGGGGAATAGAATAGGAAGATCTTAAAATAGAAAGCAATGACTCTTCCAGAAGGTAGGGAAGTGTGAGGGAAGGATGAAGGGTGGAGGAAGTGGGGGGAGCATGTGCTTGTCCTAAAGAAGCTCCCCTTCCCTCTTCCCCTTTTCCCTCATCTCCACCACAGACTGGATTTTATACCCAATGAGTATATCCAATATATATAAATGTGTACTGGGGAGCAGGGAAGATACCTGGAAAGTTTTAGTCCACAGAAAGGGATTGGAATTAGGAAAGCCCTGGCAGAGGGCGAAGCTCAGATTCCCGACTCTGGATACTGGAAATGATCTGGAGTGGCTTGAAGAGTTCAACCTGGTCCCTTAACAACTGTGGCTTTTGGGATTTGGAGTTTGTCCATGTGCACCTGTGTTTTTATGTGCTCAATGGCATGGTCTCTCTGTTAGGATCTGTGTGCACAACATGAGAATCCTGTGACCATTCCTGATGAGTCTCCACATGTCCAGAGTTAATGTTCTCTCAGTAACATCTGATGTATCTGGCTGGGGAATTTTGACTTCTGTGTCACCTCTGCCCTGACTTCTCAACCTCCCCACTTCCTGTTCCAGGGTGTGTTCCTGACAGTGAACTTGAAGCCTCACATCTTGCAAAGGAGCCTCTGGTGAGCATCAGGCAATCCCTCTGCCCTCTTGGAGCCTGCTGCCCCCACTGGTTCTGAAAGTAAGATAATTAACCTCTTTCCAAAGCTCAGGGATCCTGTAGGGTTGGCCCTTGGCTGCCCCCAAGTCGCTCATTACTGTCCTCATCACCTCTGTGACACCTTCTGGTAAGGGTTACACAAAAAGAGACCCTGAAGTGCTACATGGAAATGCTGGGAATTGAGGGTTACTACAGCTTTGCTCTTGTTCCTCCTTCCCTGTCATGGTCCAGTGATACTGAATGGTTCATGGTTCCCCCACTTGCCAGTCAGTGCTTTTCCACATAGACTTTCCCCTGCCAGGAAGGACCTCCCTGAGCTTGGATACATCACAGGGAAAGGTGGACAAGCACCTCTTCCTCCCATGGCCTTCCTTGGCTGTGTCATAAGGAAGCAATGCCAGTCCTAAGCCCTACTAGGAAATCAAATCCAAGACCACAAATATCCAGTCCCTGCACTCTAGGGGAGGGGGAGGGTTGGGCATATGGCAACTCCTGCTGGGGGGCTTGGAATAGAAGCTGAGATCTGGGCAGAAGAAGGGGACTTCCAGCTGGGGGCTCTTAGAGAAACCCCAGGAACATCTCCTGTGCTGTGTCCCTTCACTATTTTGAGCTGGTAAAGCACACTGGGTCATCTATTTGCTCAGTGCCTCTATGGACATTAACCATATCTACTTCATCTGATATCTCTGAGGATTAAATCAACAATGCAAGTAGAGCATTTAGACTCAGCACCCAGCTTATTATAAGCACTCAATAACCGTCAGCTATCATCATTTGATATCCCAAACCCTATTTATCTTTCTAGGCCCACCTCAAATGTTGCCTGCTCTGTGGAGCTTCTCACATAAATTTGAGGTATGTCAGTCTCCAGATCCTCTTTGGCAATGGTTCTCAAAGTGCGGCCCCCATACCACCAGCAACAGCTTCATCAGGAGCCTTGTTAAAAATGCACATTCTCAAGCTACCCCAACCCTGATTTCTGGGGACCAACAATCTGTGTTTTAACAGCCTTTCAGAGGAAACTGAAGCTTGAGAACTGCTGTTGTGGTATTTTCTTTGTATTCTATCATTGTATTAATCATAGCCTACCTGAATTATCACTGTAAGCTCCTTGAGGGTAGGGAACTTCTTTTATATTCGGAGGAAATGCTGGGTAAATCCTTGTGAATTTGAGTTAGGTGAGCATTTTAATTAGATTTCATCTGAATAATTTCTAACTTCCCATTTCTCCCAAACCTTGTCTCCTGGTTCCCTCAACCTTCCTGTCCACTCAAGGCCCTGAGGAAAATCTTACCTGCCTTCAGTAAGAGAAGACTATCTTCCTTTCTTCATTCCTGCCTCCCTCCTTTCCTTCCTCTCCCACTTCCATCTTCCCAATCTAGGGCTCATGAAATTAACAGTGAGTGTAGAGTAAGGGTAGAGAGAATTTTTGGAGTATCAGAAAGAGCCAGATATTAAAAAGTTTGGATCAGGGATATAAAATATTGTCCCTGCCCCTGTAATGTTGCAAAAGCTTTAAAAACCTTTTAGGTGCTTCTCAGGTTGAGCAGATCTCTCAAAATGCAAAACCAGGGCAAAGAAATCTGGCCCAAATCCCCTTATACACAGAGTCCTTCAAGGACACCCCTGAACAGCCTGCTTACTATAACCCTTTGCATTATAGTCAGGTGGAAGAGAGCAAAAGGTATGAGGACTCCTTTTAATACTTACCCCATCCTGCTATACTGGCTATAGGGCTCCCTTTCTCTGCCCTGTGGGTAATATAACTAGAAGATGGGGTGACTGTGGCCAGTGAGACACATATGTTGCATAAACATGTTATTTAGCCCGCCTGGCAGCCAGACTTGCTTCTCTCTGTGTCCAACTAAAGCCACCGATTTGCAAACATAGGTTTCCAGGGAACACAGAATCTGTTAACACAGCACAGGCTATAGCAGGGTGAACATAAAATTTGGATACTTTTAAAAGTGAAAGGAGACACTAGTATCAATTACACCAGGACAGCAGACATAAACTGAGGCATATGGTCACCTTATGTATCAGCTATTATTTCTTCCCATGAGGGCCAGGCCATGGATGAGGATGTCAGGAAGGGCATCTCTTGGCCCCCATCCCTTCCTCTCAGCCACTTACTGTTCATTGATTATAAAAAACAAGGAACAGGAAGCAACTAGGAAATAGCTAAATGGACAACTTACCAGGTGCTTTACCTACAGTGATATATGGGTGCTATGAGACCTTATACATCCATCACCTTTGCAGTGGGTTTTTTTTTTTTTAATTCAATTAGCCAACTTATAGTAAATCATTAGTTTCAGGTGTAGTTTTCAATAATTTATTAGTTTCATATAACTCCCAGCGCTCAACACATCACGTGCCCTCCTTAATGCCCATCATCACCCAATTACCCCATCCCCCCACCCACCTCCCTTCCAGCAACCGTCAGTTTGTTTCTTATAGTTAAGCGTCTCTCATGGTTTTTCTCCTTCTCTGATGACTTCCCATTCGGTTTTCCCTCCCTTCCCCTATGACCCTCTATGGTGTTTCCTATATTGCACATATGAGTGAAACCATATGATAATCATCTTTCTCTGATTGACTTATTTTGCTCAGCATAATACCCTCCAGTTTCATTTGCGTCAATGTAAATGGTGAGTATTCATCCTTTCTGATGGCTGAGTAATATTCCATTGTATATATGAACCACATCTTCTTTATCCATTCATCTGTCGATGGACATCTCAGCTCTTTCCATAATTTGGCTATTGTGGACATTGCTGCTATGAACATTGGAGTCCAAGTGCCCCTTCGGATCACCACATTTGTATCTTTGGGGTAAATACCCAGTAGTGCAATTGCTGGGTTGTAGGGTAGCTCTATTTTTAACTTCTTGAGGAACCTCCATACTGTTTTCCAGAGTGGCTGCACCAGCTTGCATTCCCACCAATAGTGTAAGAGGGTTCCCCTTTCTCCACATCCTCGCCAACATTTGTTGTTTCCTGTCTTGTTAATTTTAGCCATTCTGACTGGTGTGAGGTGGTATCTCATTGTGGTTTTGATTTGTATTTCCCTGATGCCAAGTGATGTGGAGCATCTTTTCATGTGTCTGTTGACCATTTGTGTGTCTTCTTTGGAGAAATATCTGTTGCATTGGGTTCTTATCTCATCTGTGCTCACCACAACCCTGGACAGTAAGCAGAGTTCCAGGGGTTACAGCTAGAAAAACTGATTCTAGAACCCAGGACTTGGGTACAAAGGCCAGAGCTTGCCTATTGCCTCATATAGCCTAGTCATGGGGCAAACATGGTGAAAGCAGGATTGAAATGCCTGGTGGGGCAGGCAGAGCTAAGTGTCTCCTCCCAGTACAGGTGTCAGCAGTAACTTTGACAGGTAGAGAGATCTGCCACTGTGGAGGTAAGCTGCTGGGAGTACCCGTGACTTTGTCTGACATTCACAAGTATTTGGGGAACATTTACTATGTGCAGTCACTATCAGGGCTCTATAGACATCGCAGTGAGCAGAACAAACATGTAATACAGAAATACGGAAATCATGTTATACAGAAAATGACAGATGTAGCTTACATTCAAGGTCCTGTACAACCTAACCTCAACCTGCCTTCTCACCTCACCTCCTACTATCACAAGCTTCACCAGCTAAGCACTCTTCCTGACTAGCCCCAGTACTCAGGGTCATGGACGTTCAGGGTTGCGTCTGACATCTAGAGTGACCTCCTTCCTAGCACCCCTGACAGCTCTCAGGGACCCATCTAGTCCTTCCCTTCTCCATGTCTTTGCCTGTGCTGCTTCCTCCCATCTGAGGCACAATGCCTCTGCCTTTCCTGGATCCAGCACTCCCTGCCTTCTTCTGCTCCATACTGTGTTTTGCTGAGTAATGATTTTGTCAACTAAATCAATAAACTCTTTCTGAGCCCGGATTCTAATGTCTACACCAAAGAATCAAGATCTCCTAGCAAGCTCGGGCTTTTACTCCTGCCTTTTGTATTTCTCAAGTCACATCTTCAATGTGTAAGCCCAGTACCACCTCTGCGTCTTACTCCCTGAAGGCAACTTCATCTCTACAATACACAGATAAGTAGAAGCACTGGGAGCAAACTCCCTCAATTCCCTGAACTCATAAACTTACCTACAGTTGAAGTGATTCCTGCCTCCTTTGGTTCTGTCACAATGGAATGTCTTCACATCAGGCTAATCCTTCTAGCCATGGCATGATTCCATCAAATCCAGCCTTCTCAGGGGCCTGGCACTAACAATTATGTTCTATTCCTTCTATTTCTCCAAGTTCTGGCTTTCTATTATTCCCTCTCATGAGCATTTACACATGCACAAATCTGTCAACTCAAAAGCAACACAGCAGCTCCTGAACTCCATTTCCACCCCCTAGGAATTACTGCCTTTCCTCCTGTTCACAAACAAGCTTCTTGTAAGAGAAGGCCATACTCACTATTGCCACTTGCTCATTTCCCACTTGTCCTCTGTCTACAGAAGCCTGGCCTTTGTCCCTTATAATCCACTAGAAATGCTCTCCAGGGATGTTGGTAAGTCCAACTCACACTTTTTAAGTTACAAACTTGATCTCTCAGTCACTCCATATTTGTTTGTTCAGTTTTTTTTTCCCCCCACTCCATTCCTTTTGAAATACTCTTTTCTCGGCTTATATGATACTATGATCTCTTGGCTTTCCTCCTGTCCCCTTGGCCTCTCTCTGTGTCATTTTTCACTCTTTTGATCTGAAAGGTTGGTGTTCTTCAGGTTACATCCTGGACTCTATCCTCTGCTCCTGGTTGGTCTATCCTTTCTGATGGCTACAGCTGCATCCACATGGTAACGATTTTTGGATCTGTGTTCATAACCAAGCCTCTATACTGAGCTCCTGACCTTAATATCCAACTGCTTGCTGGCCATCTTCATTGGGATGGGCCACAACATCTCAAAGTCAACATATGCAAAATGGAATTCACCATTCTCTTCCTTGCTGTTACCCACCTTTCCTGAGTCCCTCCTTCTAGGTTCCTAGTCTTGGAGAATAGTACGACTGTGACCAAGCCAGAAATCTGACCCCAAGAAACTTGATGAAGTCCAGAACCTTTTACTCCTTCTTCTCACTCCTATATCTGACCAATTACTAAATCCTGTCTTCTTAGTGATTTTCCTCAAAACCAGCATTTTCCTCCAATTCCACTGCCCTATCTTAGTCTAAGTTTCTATCATACTTCCCTTGGGATATCAATAGGTCTGTTATTTGCTCTGTTCCAACCTCTCCCAAAGCTTCTCTATTGCCCAAAGAATAAAATCAGAATTTCTTAACATGGCAGAGAAGGCCTTCATGATTAGAACTGTTTATCTTTGTATCTCCATAACATATGGCACTGCTGCCTTCCCTCCCCTTACCCTTTCCTCCATCCATTTTGACTGACTTGAGATCTGTAAATGTGTAGTATTCTTCCACAGGTTTTCCCATGCTGCTCCTTAGACCTAACTCCCTGAGACTTTCCCGAGACAGGGCTTCCAACAGGAGGCCTTCCTATGTCTTTAATACACCCTCTGCTTGTTCTTATAACAGTGTGAATCACACTGTAGTTCAAGTCCTCTGTATTCATACCTCTTTCTCAACAGATTACATGACTATTTTATATACTGTTCTCCCAGCCCAGAGCTCAATAAATGTTTGTTGAATAAATGGATAAGCATGTGTTTAAAAATCATATTCTAAAAAAAAAAAAAATAAAAATCATATTCTATTTTATAGTTCATGGGTTCCACGAGCTACCCTTTCCTAGCTGGAACACCAGGAAACACTAAAACAGTGGGAATTTACAAACTTTTTTATCCCTAATCCCCACCCCCAGAACACACAAGGTAGCCTGGAACACAGCTGTGACAATTTTGGCTCCGCCATGCTTTAGAGAAGGCTTCTCTGGGTGGCACCTGTGCCTCAGTGGCCCCCTGTCTGAGTTCCTGGTCCAGGGCTCTGGGTCTGTTGGTTTGTAGGTTTGTGTGTTGGACTTCCTCATGGGGTAAGAATACAGTTGAATGACATAACCTGATGGGGCCGAGTATGCACTGGATTCAACATCTTTATTGGTGCTGTGTTTTTCTAAGTTATCTGTACTCTGAGTTCCACTCTGCGAAGAGAATTCTGCAAAAAGACCAATTGTGCCAGGACTGTGGAAATTCCTGGGATAGTAGACTGCAGTACTAAAACAGGAAAAGTCTCACTAAAACCCAGATGAGTTGGTGGCCTTATCTCATCAGGAAATTGGGATTAGCACAAAAGAAGACTGAATTAGTTCTCAGTGACACCTTGACCTGGCCCTTGGCTCCTCATCAGGTGGCTCTCTGGGCTGACTTGACAGGAAACAAAGATAGAGTGGCTGGATGTGTGTGTCTCAAATGGTTTACCACTCAGGGGTGTGGTCTTGGGCTTGTGGAGGGAAGCGTCTGTCAGACCACAGTGGAGGGCAAGTGTGGAGGAGAGGTGAGTTAATTTGCAGGGTGGGAGGGAAGAAATGGAAAAATTGAGCACATCCGTTAGCTCCTATCTCCACTCCTCCTCAATTCCCTGCTTTCCAGCGGACCCAGAGAGAGGTGAGCAGGGAGTGGGGCAAGGGCCTGAGCCAGAGGAGGAAATCCAAGTGGTTGTGGGAGGGGAAAACCAGAGGGAGGGGAAGAGAATGGACCAGTGAGGATGAAGGAAGAAAGAGGGAAAGTGGATAGCAGCAGGAGGAGGGGCAAGGGCCATCACTCTGATGTAAATGCAATGACTGGGAAGCGGGGGAGGGGGGAACTGAGGGCGGGAGGGGGAGGGTACTGGGCAGAAACAGCAGTGGAGATGAAGGCAAAGATTCTATCATAGCTGTTGGTTATGGAGATCTGATTTCTTTTGTGCAGGCGTCACATGCTGGGTGAGCTGTTATTAACTAAAAGAAGTCAGGGCTTAGTAGCAAGGAGGTGTTTGGTTGAGTGCATCTTAGCATGGTAGAAGAAATGGGACTGGAGCACATTTTAATGGGAAGAGCAGTCTTTAAAGCTACCAGCCACCTATCCCTTACCCCATGACCACCACCATGACCCCCCCACCCCCCCCCCCAAAAAAAGCATAAGAGGGTTATCATGAAACTATCAAGAAATAATATAATCGTGGGAGAAATTTGTTTTATTTTATACATCTTAACATACTATGGCTTGAAGAGTGAACAAATGTTAAAGGTGTCCCCAGGATCAGACATCAGGATGGAAGGTAAGTATAAGGTTGGTATTTATTTTAACAGAACAAAACAAAAAAATGGTTTAAAAACTGGGCCTTTATCTGGGGATTTTCTCTTTGAAGTTTCCACTCTGGAGGATTTTCATTCAGAGAGTTGAAGGGTAGAGGGGAGAGTGGTAGAAAACTCCAGCAACCCCAGGTGGGAAAACTGTCCTAAAAGCACCCTTTTCTCCATTTCTACCCATCTCAGGGGTTAGAATCTAGTGCAAGATCCAAAACAGCAGGATTTATCAGCATCTTGGAAACTTCCCAGGGGGTTATGCATGTCTATTGCCAAGTCTGGCTTGGTGCAAAGTTGGGGAATTCTGAAACCAGAGGGAAGCTGGCAATAGGAGAATGCGTGTGAAAGCCCCTCCATGCAAGCAGGAGTGTCCTGGTATGGGAAAGAAGTGTAGAAATAATACCATCAACTGTGAGTCCCTTGAAATGTCTCACTCACCACTGTATCATTTGGCACAGCACCTGGTGCACAGTTGGGGCTCAGTAAATGCTCACTGAATGAATGAATGAATGAATGAATGAATGAATGAATGAATGAATGAACAAATGAATGAACAAACAAATGAACTTCCTGCCTTAGGTTTCTTCTAGCTCAAATCAATCTTCCATACTGCAGCAGCTAGACGTTACCTTGCTAAAACACAGACCTGATCCGTTCATTTTGAAGTCCTTTTCAGCTTCTCCCCTTGGGAAAATTGTCTTAATTTCCTTCCTCAGAGACCTGCCCTCTCATTCATGACTCTACATGACCTGAGTCCCAGCCCCCCCTTTCCAGTTCTGTTCTCCACTTCTCCTCCACTGGTTCCTCATCATTTCCTCCAAATACCCCGCAATACATAATACCCTCAGAGCCTAGCTTGGCTCGATTTAGAATTTCTTTCATAACTTGCTCTTACGACCCAAGCCTTTAGTCTGTGATAACCCACTCTTCAGGGTCCCACAAAAATATTGCTTCCTCCATGAAGCCTTCCTGTCTTTCTTGCTTCCTTGCCTGTGGTTTTACAAGAGAGGGCCTGAAACTATGGCAGCACTGATTTCATGTTATCTCTCAAGTCATTTGTTCTTTACCTCTCTACCAACCCCAAGACTCACACTTTGATTTGTCTCCACATATTCAGCTAAATGACTGTTAAACGAAGGAGTGAGGGAAGCCTGAGAGGCTCAAAGAGGTTGGAAGAAGAAATGTTAGTGGGATGATGTTAGGAAAATATAAAATGGCAGATACCTACCTAGCTTTGCCTCAGAAATTGCTATAATCAGCGCTGAGCTTCCTGTTCCCCAGCCAGCTTCCACCCTAAGGAGTAGAACTTCTACTGACCACAGGAGAGAGAAAGGCCCTTTGGCCAGGGAAGATGCTCTCATTCCCATTGGCACACCCTACCCCAGCCCCCAAATGTCATCAGAGTAAAGATGAGGTTTAAATCTCCTACTTTTCTCAGTCTTTTCTTTCTAGGAACTGACCCTGATCTTAGACCATCCCACACTAAGGGTGTCCCCTTCCTCCTGCTTCTATCTGCCTGTTAATAGTGCTAATTGGAGGGACTTCAGTTCCTTCTGCAGCCTTGTTTTGTCAGGCATAGAAGTCTTCTCTAATTTTCTGGATGTGGATACCATTCCTGCTGGCACCCTTCCTTTGCAGTTCAATTGTCACTCCAGGCCTCATGAAAGGCCCCTTACAGCTCATTCATTCACTGTACCTCATTGTCCCTATCCATTCATTGACATTCACTGGGATTATTCCTCCTGCTGCCACATGCACAGAGACGCGTGCACATGTGTTCAGACCCCACATCCCATTAACAGAGAGGACACTTGAAATAAAGAGCAGCACTGCCTGAATGTGGGACTGCCCTCCCCCTCTATTAGCTGGGGAGTCTATCGTGCTAATGTTATTTCAAGAAGTATCGGGAGAACTGGCGACCTCTGCAGAGCAGGCAGGGAGGAAGTGGTGGGGGTGTTCCTGGCAGCATCTTTCACTAAAACACCATCAGCTACATCACTCCAAGATACTAATCCCCAGCCCTTCCCCTGCCCCCATTCTCCCCAGAGCCAGCTAGTTCTAGAGATTCAGTCTCTGCCTTCCTCTTAGCCATTAGCCTGTTATTCAAGGTTCTCCAGAAGACGGCTCTCAAGTACCTTCCAGAGGCTTATGTGCTATGTCCTCCTTGAATTGAATTCTACTCCTACCAACCAGGTCTGCTCCTATGATCTTTAGCTCACGCTTTGCTTATATATTCTCTCTAGTCACTGCTTAGGGGCCAGGTGGTTGCAGTGGCATGGAAAACAGTTATTCTACCTCAGCAGCTCAACAAAAACGATGTCTTTTCAACATTTTTTAAGCTAATGGTTAATAAGATGGTTGTTAGGACTATGAAGAAAGTCATTAGAGGAAGCATAGCAAAAGTACGATCATGAAGTAAGAGACACAAGAGAAGAGAGTCAGTGGAATGGTGGTGCTTTATTATGGTCTATTGCCTACCCACCACAATACAGTACCCCCTCCAGCCTGGCCCCAGAGTAGGCTCATTTCTCCCTGGTGTAAGATCCCAGTTCTCCCCTTAGTATTGAAACCCCACTACCAGGCCTTCTAGTACCTACTCTAGCCCTGCCCTTCCATGAAGGAGACATTCCCTGGTCCCCCCCAGGGCCCACAGTCCTTCTGATTCCCATGAGCTTCTTGGCAGTACCCTCAATTGGCGCTCAAAAGGTCTCTGCATGTGCACCTACCATACCTACTCTGATGAGATCCCAGATTTCTAGAGGGAAGAGGCAGAGGCTCATATCTCTGTAACCCCCCAGAGCACCCTGGGGGAAAAGCCTGCACCTTAGCCACTGCTCCCTGAGCTCACTGGGCTTCTGGTCAGGCAAATGCAAATTGCTGGCCTAGTCAGAGACAATGACATTTGTTCCTTCCCAGGATAGACAGGACCTAGTGGGCCATTGCTCTGGAAAGGGAGCATTTTGTAACTAAAAGAACAGATAGATATGGACTGCAGCAGAGGCTCAGCCACTAACTACCTGTAAGAGCCTTGGGGAAGCTACTTCACTACTTTGACCCCACATTTTCTTTTTGCATTTGTAAGTTGCAGTTGGGTTTCTCAGCCTTGGTGTTATTGACAGATTGGACTAGATAATTCTTTATTATAAGAGGCTATGTATGTGTGTGTATGTGTATATATATATTCCAATTATACCCACTCTCTGCCCCCCTTCCCTGCCCAGTTGTGACAATTAAAAATGTCATAGACATTGCTGAATGTTCCCTGTGGGTAAAATCATTCCCAGTTGAAAACCACTGATGAACACCTTGGGATTATTCTGAAGATTAGATAATGTGATAGCATATGTAAAGCATCTGACAGCATCTAGCATATAAAAAGTACTCAATAAATATCAGTACCATCAGATATTTTAGGTAGAATTTGGCAGTTTCCTTTCCATCTTCACCCACCATTGAGTGTCCCTGGGGCCTCAAAATTTGGGTGGAGTGGGGATGGCTCTAGAAAGGAAGCTCGATAGAAGATGTCTAAGCCCAGGGATCTCTCCAGTGTGTTCAGTGGCCTCAGAGGAAACATTTCTTGGATATTCAGGTGTGTCTTGGAAGTGTCTCAGGGTAAAGGGGTGGTGTAGCTGGAGGCCCAGAGACACATGGAGTCAGTAGTTTTGACAGAGAGCCTTTTGTAAGCAGGTCGCCCATTTGTGTTTCGATTCCTCCTCCCCACCCAGTTGTTCGGGGCAGATCTATGACCCATTCCAGATGAGGGATATGGCTTATGTAGAGAAGCAGCTTGTACCAGCAAGGAGAGGATGTGGAAGATACTGCTGAGAACTAATTGGGCTGGGGCACAGGAAGGAAGGACTCAGAGGAAGCTGGCTGTAAATGTAGACCCCAGAGGATAGCTTTCTTGCCCACCTTGCCCTCCGTGCATCTGGTCTTTGCAGCTGCCACATTCTGCCTGCCCAGCTCTAGGCTTCTCTACTGGGGTGGGAAGACAGAGGAAGGAGAGAAGTCTCCAGAGGTAGTATTTCAGTCAGGCCTAGGAAACATGGAAATCTTCCAAGTCCACAACTGGCTTCTGTGAGAGGCAAAATGGACCCAATGTAAGGAATTTCAGAGTTGTCCAAGCTATAGACACCCCAACTCACATTTTTTTTTTTTTTTTTTTTTTAAGAGATGGAATAGAAAGGAAAATGGACTAGGGCCTTGAATTGCTCCTCTGGGTAACTGACTGGTTGTGTGGTCTTGAGTGAGTCATTCTCTCTGGGGCTCCCCTTGATCATCTGCTTTTGGGCAGCACTGCAACTGCTCTTTCCAATTCAGACACTTTGAGAAGCTCTGGTGAGATCAGCAACTAAACATGCTTTGAGAAGAGAGAAAGAATTATTGTGCACACCCACCACCAAGTTCAGCCTCATGCCCAGGGAGAGCAGGCTGCACCAGAGCCATTTGAAAGGGAGTCACCGGCTGAAAGGTCTGAGCTCCCAGTATGAAGACAGCCCAAGGTGGGCCACCTCTGGGGGGCTGGAGTAGAGCTGTTCCCTGAAGGTTACCAAGGTCAGTGTGTACTAGGAGCTGGCAGAGGGAGTCTAGCAGAACAGGTGAGGAAAAAAGAGTTCATTGTTTTGATTTGGTTTTGGTTTTAATCATACACAAGCCATGTTTCTCTCTTTTTTAAGTGGGGAGTTGAGATCCAAAAGTCCCAAAGGAGCATTCCTCACTTGTATGTGTTGTTCATGGGGAGCTGTGACCTGACCCAGTGGGTACCTGGCCCACTGTGGGTCCTTCCTCTGCATTTGCTCTCCCTTCCCTCCCTGAGGAAGCATCTCATGCCTAACATGTGGTGACAACCTTCAAGATGGCCTGCCTCCTCTTCCCACTAACCCATTCTGCACAAAGGTCTTCTAAACACAGATTTCAACACTTGCCTCATTTATGTTCCTGATAACCTTTTCCTGCTCCCATGGCCTAGCTCATCAAAACCAAGGCTACTGATAATGTTAGAAAATCTCCCCACTGGAGATGAACCATGAGAGACTATGGACTCTGAGAAACAAACTGAGGGTTCTAGAGGGGAGGGGGCTGGGGGGATGGGTTAGCCTGGTGATGGGTATTAAAGAGGGCACGTTCTGCATGGAGCACTGGGTGTTATATGCAAACAATGAATCATGGAACTAATGATGTAATGTATGGTGATTAACATAACATAATAATAATAAAAAAAACCAAAAGAAGTAAAGTGAAATGCAAAAAAAAAAAAAAAAAGAAAAGAAAATCTCCCCACTAAGTAATAAAATCAAAAGTTGTGTGCTTGAAACCTATCTTACCAATACTTCCTCAGGGAGGGAACTTGGACAAGCCCCTTAACTCTCTGGGCCCCTTTCCTTATCTCTGAAAATGGCATAAGGACCTCACATGTGGTGATTTCATAGGTGTGCAGTGAGACTCAATGACACAGCGATGCGGAAGGGCTTTACAAACTATAAAGTGCAGCACCAACATTAGAATCCATTCAGATCTCTTGGATCTCTCTCAAAGTTCATTCCAGATGGTTTTCTTGTTCTCCTATTGTTTCTCTCCGTAGGGATTTTCCCTCGTGTAATTAACCAGGCAAATCATTCCCTCCAGAGCTCAATGACCTTCCTATTCTGATGTTTTCCTTCACCACCCACACCCTTTGTACTGAGTCCCTGACCTGCCTCAGTTCCTCTGCACACAGATCAGAATTAGTGAACCCCACCAATAAATATGCCTAGGATTTACCCATTATCTCATTTAATCCTTGCAATAAATTCAGCAAAGTCTCTGGATACAATGTCAGTATACAAAAACCAATTGCACTTCTATATACTAGCAACAAATAAACAGAAAAAGAAATTTTAAAAACATACTATTTAAAAATGTACATTTAAAAAATAAGTAAAGTTATACATGGTCTCTACATTGAAAACTGGAAAGTATTATTTAAATTATTTAAATCGTTATTTAAATTATTTTATTAAATTATATAATTATATATTACATAAAATTATTATTTAAAGTAAAGTGTTGTGATAAAGAAAATCTAAACAAATGCAGACATATGTCAGGTTCATGGATTAGAAGACTCAATATTCTAAAGATTTGAATTGTCTCCAAATCAATCTATAGAGTCAATACATTACCAATCAAAATCCCAGCAGCTTATACACTGACACTCAAAGGTCCAAGAATAAACAAAACCATCCTGAAAAAAAACAAAGCTGGAGGGTATATGTTACCAGATTTCAAGACATATGAAGTAGCAATAATTAAGACAATGTGGTATTGACATAAAGGTAGGTAGACTGACCAATAGAACAGAATAGAGTCCAGAAACAGTCCCACACAGTCACTTGATTTGTGACAAAGGGGACAGTGCAGAGCCGTGAGAAAATAAAAGTTATTTTTATTAATTGCTGCTAGGTCCACTGGTATCCATTTATAATAAAGTTATCTTGACTCCTACTTCATACTACATACAAATAATTTCTGATGAATTTCTGATGAATTACAGATAATGCAAAAGGTAAAATGTTAAAGCTTCTATCTAGAAGAAAACAAAGGAGAACAATTTCTTGGCCTTTGAATAGACAGAAATTTCTTAACCAGGACCTAAAAAACACTAATCATAAAGGAAAAATACTGATCAATTAAGAATTTCGCTTCATCAAAGGTCTCCACTGAGAGAGAAAAGACAAGCCAGAGAGTGGAAGAAGATACTTATAATATACATATCTGACAAAGGACTCTCAACAGAATACAAAAAAGAACTTTTGTAAATCTCTAATAAAAAGACAGAAACCAAATTAAAAATGAACAAAAGATTTTAATTAGTCACGTCATAAAATAAAATATGCAAATGGCCAAAATGTATAAACAGGTATTCACGATGATTGGTCATCAGGGAAATGCATATTAAAACCATAATTAAATACAACCACAACAATGACAAAATGAAAAAGCCAGATAACCAAGTGCTGGTTAAAGATGTGAAGCATCCTCTGAGCAGATATGCTCAGCCACACTAGGAAAATGGCAGTATCTACTCAAGTTGGATATATACACGCCTTACGACCCAGCAGTTCACTCCTAGGTGCACACCCAGTAGAAATGTTCCCATGTGTTTACTAAAAGACCTAGCAGCATTATGTGTAAGGGTCCCAAAGTGGAAATGCCTGGAAACGTAAGTCCTATCCACAGTAAAATAAATGAGGCATGGTGTATTCATACCATAGAACATTACGGGGCAATGAGATCCATGGAGCTACTCTTACACAGAGTAGCATAGCCCAGTCTCTCACAAAAGGATGCATGCTATATGGTCCTATTAATCAGATGTTGATAAAGAGGGCAAAGATATGGTGTCAGGATGAAGGACAGAATTACAGAGGGTAGGGGGACCAGAGGGGCTTCAGAGGATACTTTTAATGCTCTATCTTTTGCCTTGGGTTCTACTTAAATAAAAATTTTTGAAAATTCATCAGTTTGTTCATCCATGCTTTGTGCACATTTCTGTATGTATATTATATACTTGAGTAAGATTTTCACTTAAAAAAATTCTCACAGTGGGTGCCTGGGTGGCTCAGTTGTTAAGCGTCTGCCTTCGGCTCAGGTCATGATCCCAGGGTCCTGGGATCGAGTCCCACATCGGGCTCCCTGCTCGGCAGGAAGCCTGCTTCTCCCTCTCCCACTCCCCCTGCTTGTGTTCCTGCTCTCGCTATCTCTCTCTGTCAAATAAATAAATAAATAATCTAAAAAAAAAAAATTCTCACAATGACCCAGGCAGGAAGTGATTCTTTCTCCCAATTTGCCAATGACTAAGGAGGCTCAGCAGGAACAAAGAACTGGTCCAATGTCAGATGGGGATGAGCGGCAGAGAGTATTGAAACCCATCCTGTGTGCCTTCCTTAACACATCTCCTGACTTTACATCCACTTCCTCACTGGGGCTTTGCGCCTTCAGAAGCAGAGACACTGAATCCTACCTGCCTTATACTCCCTTTGAGGCCTGCACACGGCTGGACATGGTAACCCAACAGATGCTCAGTGCTATAGACTGGAAGTTTTTGTCCCTCCAAATTCATATGCTGAAGCCCCAACCCCCAACGTGATGGTATTTGGAGGTGGGGCCTTTGGGTGGCAATTGGGTTTAGATGAGGTGTTAAGTGTAGGGCACCCATAATGGGATTAGTCTCCTTATAAGAAGAGTAAGAGACCAGAACCCTCTTTCTCCACCACATGAAGACACAGCAAGAAGGCAGCTGTCTGCAAGTCAGGAAGTGGCCTCTCACCAGACACCAAGTCTTCTAGCACCTTGATCTTAGACTTCCCAGCCCCAAGAACTGTGAGAAATGAGTGTTTATTATTCAAGCTACCTGGTCTATGGTATTTTGTTATAGCAGCTCAAGTTAAGACACTCAGTAGAAAGAAGGCCAGAAGCTAAATCAACAAACTTGCCCACCCACCTTTTTCCTCTCCCTCCCTCCCTTCTACTCTCTTTTCCTTCCTGGCTCTACAGAGTGTTCCTGAGTTTGCCTGGTTCTTTGACTCTGTCCGCCTACTTGGCAGAGTGGTGCTAACTTTAGGATGGGGATGGCAGGGTGGTTTCAGCCAAGTGGCTTCAGCGGTGCTCCCAGAATGTGCAGCAGATGTGGACTGGGATTGCTGCTCTGGTGCCCTCGTCTCTCTCAGGCCACCTGCGCTGGGCCACCACCCAGAAGGGTGGGGTTTCCTCCACTCAGCTACTCCTGGAAAGATCCTCAGGGATGAGGGGGGAACCAGACTGGTGTGGCCCAGCTCCCACCTCTCTCTGTCCCCAGGGTTTGGGGGACACACACTCTTCCACTTCTGTTTCAGCCTCGAAGCTTTTTTCTCCTCCTGCAGAGAAGAGGGAGTGAAACTGTCCCTGCTGGCAGATCCCTGGGCAGAGCTCCCTCCCCCACACAGCTGGGGGATTCTTCAGTCTCCACCTCAAGAAGCAGGACCTGGGTGCTGTCAGAAGCCCCCCCGGAAAGGCTGAGGGCCAGCCTCCCATGGCTCAAGAAGGGGGTCACCACTGCCTAGGAAAGGCTGTGGGGAGAGAGTTTACCAATTTACCTTCCTATTGCCTCTGGCCAGAGGTAGACACCGGAGCTGAAATAGCAGAGTCCAATCCCCTTGGATGTCAATCTGGGGGATAGAGCTCCTCCTAAGCTCCCATCTGCTGAATGTTTCCTTAGGTTTGGATGAAGGACTACACATACATGATCTGAAGCAAGCTGTACCTCAACATTGAGGGGGGACACTATTATTATTCTCATACAACAGATGCAGCAAATGAGGTCTCAGGTTTTATATCTAGCAAGGAACAATGCCTGGCTTTGAACCCAGGCTGCGGTCAACAGTGCTCTAGCCATACACACCATCTGTTTACCTCTAGGGGCATCAGGTGCTCCGTAGACCTTACCACCAGCCAGGGATCCCCCTGCCCCATTGCCCAACCCTCTCCCCACAGGCTTGCCTGCTCCTCCAGACCTCACCCTAACTCTGTCCCATGACCCCCACCCCTCCATCACCTCCCCCTGCACTCTGGCTTCAGTCGATAATCCTTTTTAGGCCTTCGCACTCCTAGTCTTGGGCCACCACCATGGCCTCTCTAAGCCTCCGTTCCTATCTGTAAACTGGAGTTAACAGTAGTACCTACCTCACAAGTTTCTGGTATGTATTAGGTGAAGTTTTATTTGTAAAGGAACTGGGATAAAATTAAGAGCTTAGTACATGGCAGCTAGGTTTTATCTTTGTTTTTGTTTTTTAACATATAGCACTGAGCATCTGTTGGGTTACCATGTTAAACTTAGTGACTCAAAGCATTTCTGGGCTCTAATCTTGATATATTTTTCTCCAACTTTGCTGGTCTCTGGGCTCTACTCCTTTCCTTTCATTATCTAAAGAACTGGGGACATTTCCATTTGGGGTCTTTAGAGATAGACTTTTTAAAAATATGAGTAATCACCTACCCATTTTTTGTAGGAATTGCTCTTAAAGTGCTTAGAAATCACCAATCTAACAAATAAATAGTAGACTCCCTGAGGACGCCAAGTACGCAAGGGGCCCAGCACAGAGCCGTGCCCAGCAGAGCTCAATACATTCAGACAGGCAGCAGCACAGATACGAATCCTGGGGAGCAGTACCAGCCCCTTAAGCCAGCAGCCCCCATCCTTTAGAGGGCTACAGGATGGGGTGTTTTTAGCTGGAGACATCTCCTCTTTCCCCCTGCATGTGCTCTGAGTCACAGCCAGCTAACAGCCGGCCAGCCCCAGGGTGTAGATGAGCTCAGACACCTCTGTCTTCCCCAGAGGCATTTCTGTGGGTCTCTGGCCCTAAAGTCCTCTTGGGCTGAGGCCTGTGATGTGGGCCTGCTCCCGTCTCTTGCCGCTCCTGTTCAGCCCACATGTTCTGCCACCCCTCCTTGAGGAAACTAAAACAGGAGAGCCTGCGGGCAATCCTTTCCACCTGTGTCCATGGAAGGGCAAGGGGAGGACAGACTGGGGGAATCCAAGGGATCGTGTCAACGCAGTGGCTTGGAGCAGGGTGAGTAAATGTGAAGCAGCCCATGGGCTGGTCTGCACCAAGCAACGCCTGGTCTTGCACTGGATCTGGTACATACGGAACACCCTGTGGTATTCGGGCAAGAGAAAGCTTCACAGGCATCAGTCTTAGAAACCAGACTCCACCTTCTGCTGGCACCCTCTTACGATTCAATGTGGAAACATACTTGTCTGCAGAGACTGAGACCCTAAAAGCCGTTTCTGGTCCACGGGAGAAGTGGCTGATCCCTGAGGTCCTCCCACCACTGTGCCCCTGCAGACGTGTCCTTGGAAGGGCTGTGCAGCCAGCACAGGTCTGGGCAAGGCAGGGGGACAGTGCTGCAATTAGACCAGATCCCAGAAACCCCCCCTGCCTCCCTGTCCCCATTCCTGAGCTGCTCCAGGGCCGGGCAATGGAGCGGGGTTCGCAGTTGCTGACAGAAAAGGTATGAGGAGGGAAGAAAGAAGAGAGGAGCTCTTGGTCTGTGTTCATCCCTTCATCCTATTTTCCTGTCCTGGGACACACCTCTCTAGGGTCCTATGGGTGGAGGCATCTTAAGCAGGGACCTCAAACATAGCACCATAATTTTTGACCCTTGGCAGGCTTCCCTGAAACCACTTTACGCTGATGAAAGTAAGGCCTAATAATTCCAGGCTACCCTGTGTTTCTCTAACAGGTTCCACATCTCTCATCAGCCTCTGAATCCATGAAGTGCAGTCAAGTGGGAGTTTATAGTTACTGCCCAGGGACTGTGCAGAAGGCAGTTCTTTGAACTCTGTCTTTCTCTGCAGGCTGGAGGTTCCCACCATTGCCTAACGGAGGAGGGCAGAGGCTGCTGGAGGGAGGTCCCATGGCTGCCTTTGTTCCTGGACAGCTCTTTAAGATCTCTTCAAGCTGTCCTGGCCCTAGAATCAGACAGCCCTGAAACTGAGCTAACATCCCCTCTCCCAGATGTTCCTAAAAGCCATGAGAGCCTCGTGTAGCTGGAGGCACTGTCTTCTCCCCAGCAGATACCCACAACATGCTAGAATGGAGAAATTGCTGGACTCTGAAGATGCAGGTTCTAATGTCAGATCAGAGACCTAACAGCCGTGTGCTGTGTGCTATGGAAGAAATCACCTCAACTCTCTAGGCCATGCCGTTAAAGTGGAGAAGTTTCCTCCATTAAAAAAAAGAAAAAAGGAAGAAAAAGAAAGAAAGAAACAAACAAAAAAACCTGAAAAACCAGAGCACAGAGGGAGGTGAGAAGGCAGGTGGAAGGTGCATTAAATGCCAAACAGCTCATTTCACATGGGAGGATTCGTATATGGGTCCCTGGTATAGAATGTGTGTCAAGACAGGAGCAGCTTCTCCCTGGTCCACCCAGGCTGCCTGGCCCCATATTGTTTAATGTCATTTAGGCAGAATAATGTTCCTCTAATTTCCCAAGGCAGAAGTAGACTCTTCAGCCTTCTTCATTCTCCTATGTAAGACTCACCCAGACCTGGGCCTTCTTGCATCTGTGCATGTCTCATAAACTAAATGCAGAGAGAAATTTCAATTTATTTGTTTTTCTTTCTCCCCTTTTCCTGACCTTATGTGCTACATAATCCAGAAAATGATCCAGATGGGAAAGGCATTGGCTTTGAAGCAAGAGGCAGGAGGAAAAAAAAGAAAGGCACAATATAAACCCCTTGTATCCAGACGTTCACTCTGGGGAGAAATCTTCCTCCCCTAACTCCATTCCACACGTGTTCCAGATGGTGTTGTGGGGTCTTCCTGAGGGTGGAGGGAAAACCCAGCAGATCCACAGGGTCTCTGAGCCATTCCCTCTCCTGCCTCCTGTCCTCCACACATTTGGTGTAAGCCAATGTGAGCATGAGACCTACTTTCAACACCGAGTCTCTACCTCAGGACATTCAATGATGCCACACTCATCTGCTCTACATAATTCCATCATTCAATTTACTTTCTTCAAATTGACACGGTAGATGGGAGATCCAGAGCGGCAAAGGTGGAAGTGTTTCCCTCCCATGTTGTTTTTAGTTACAACTGTCTCCCTCTGCCAGAGTAAGCAGGTAAGAGAGTAGCTGTCCTGATCCTAAAGTTTCCCCTCCCTGCTCCCCTGAACGTGTCCTACACCAAGGTCTCACGAACCTCCCACACAGACATCTCAGTCTCAGGCCTGCTTTCCTTCCCCTGGAGCTGATGGGAAGGGGATGAAACATGAAAATAGAGCTCCTATTACTTTTCACAGGCCTTTACTTATATTGGGTCACGTAATTTTCATAAAAATTCTCCCTGGGACACAATACAGAAAATGAGAAAAATGAGGCTCAGAGAGGCTAAGTGACTTGCCTGATGTCATACAGCTATTAGGCAGCAGAACCAAACACTGATCCATCTGATGCCAAAAACCATGTTCTTTCTGCTCTCCACTCCCAAATTTGCCTGGAAGGGTTGACAAGCATGAAAAAGCCCAAGCCTCACCTTTACGGCTTGCCTGCTCTCACTACCAGGGCTGTAGGTTGCTGTCCAGGTGAAGATGAACTTCTCTGGGAGACTAAGGGAGCATGGCATGAGCTGAAATGTATCGTGAGCAAAGCCCTGTCTCCAGGAGCTAGTCACCTCTCCGAAGATGTCACAGGACACTGCCATGGTCCTGCCCTTGGCTAGTCCGGTTTTTAGAAAACACAAGGGAAGCTCCTGGGCAGGGAGAGGAAGATGGGGAGTGATGTTCTAAGATCTTCACAGATCCTGTGGGCAGGAGGACCCCTGGCACCCTGTTCTTCTGAGATCGAAGGAGGTCCCTGCTTGACCGGCCCCACCTCTCCTGGCACTGGGGAGCACACCTGCCTTCTGGCTGGGAATCTTTCCCAATGTGGCATCAACTCTCTGGGTGGTTAGCATAGCTCACTGGCACCCACAGCCTTCCCATTTTGTTCAGGTTTGGTTTAAATTGGGCACATATGAGACAGAGACAGCAAACTTGATTTTCATTTTGGAAAGGTGACAACTGGTCACAACTGTGACTGGCATAGTAAACCTTCACTGTCACATTAGATGGGAGCTTCTCAGAACTCTTAGAACAAAGGAAAAGGCAGAGGAAAGGAAGGAAATCAAACATCTGAAGACCCCAGAGAAATAAGGATAGAAAAATGGAGGCTGAGTATCAGCTGTCACCAGGGACTCCCTTGACTTGTGGGGAGAAATCCAAAAAGACTGAAAAGATCCCATTATTGACAAGTTCTCGTACGTCCTCTTGGGCAACCCTGGCTAACACTAAAGGTTTGAGGATCTGAGGAATTCTACTGGCCCTTTTGTCTTTGTCCACAAATAGCAGTGTAAAGAATCTAAGTGGGAGCACCAGTCCCGGTTCTGCCACTGACGAGCTGTGGGACCCTGAGGAAGTTCCTCCCCAGTCTGGGCCTCCATGTCTTCACCTGTTCAAAAAAAAAAAAAAAAAAAAAAAAGGCCCCCTGTGATTCTGTCTATGTCCAAAGTGGTGCAAAGCAAGGTGTTATCTGTGTATCCTATTATAAATAAATTTCTAGACACATTGACACCTGACCTTTGATGTTAGACTAGCTTTCCTCTCCTTGATGCTTTGGCTACCCTATGTTTCCAGGCTGCGTGAGATCTCTGGGAACATGTGCTAACAACCAGGAGATAGGAAGGAAAATAGAAAGTCATTCTAATAATCATATTTCTAGAAAGAAGCCTCTCCACCCTCAAATCTATTCTATTCCCCATTGCTAGATTAACTTCCTAAAACCAAGGTCTATTATAAGCCACTCTTCTACCTATCACGTCAGTCACCTCCCACTGCCTACCAAATAACAAGCAAACTCCCAAGGGGTGCACAAGGCCCTTCTCAATCTGATTCAACTTGCTTTTGTTCCCACCACCTATTGTCCCCTATCTTTGCCACCCACCCCCCCTACATCTCTGAAAATCACACCCAGACCACGGGGTGCTTCCCAAGTTCTATATCTTCCATGAAGACTTTTTAAACTGATTCCTCTCTGTAGAGTGATATTTTCTAATGCATCTGTTGTCTCCCCCAGTACCAAGCCTGTCTGGAACAGTGTGTCATTTTTTGCTCCTCTTAGGATCTGGTAGAGAGCTTGAGATGAACCTAGCATTCTCTGGCTTTAAAAGAACGTAACTAAAATAAAAAGAAATGGGTTCTAGGGGTCCAGAGCAGGAGTTCTTGGAGGTTAGCAAAGACAACTTGGAGAAGAAGGGTTTTGCGGGGAGTGGGAGGAGTGCATAGAATAGAATTGAAGGGTCCTTTCAAGTCTGAGATTTTGTGTTTCTATGCAGAGTACTGGACATTTCGTCAACACAGGCTCCTTAGTTTCCTGATAAATCTTGGAACCTTGGGCTTGGAGGTCCTGTCTGTAGCTCTAGCATAGAAGTTAACTCCAGTCAAGAGAAGTTTTTACATCCTGGGGAAGCTGAAAGCCTGGTGCTCCTGGTAGATGAGGAAATGTCTCAGGAAAGACCAAGCATCCTGCCCATACCCACTCCCTGCTAGTGCAGTGCCTCTGACCAGGGCAGCTGCAGGCCCATGGAGGGGAGGAGCACAGGCCACTCCCTTCAGTGGAGCACTACCTTTTTAGTGCACGTGGAGATTGGGGCTTTGCCTCCTGGCTCTCACTTTCCCCACCTGCCTGCAGTTCAGTTTGCCTGCTGGGCCACTCAGACATTGAGGCTGGGGAAGGCTGTCTCCTCAAGATGTGCGCACGTTCTAATCCTTCCCAGCCTCCGTCGTGTGTGTACTGTTGAGATGCCCTTCAATGGGAAGGAGAAGAAAAAAGTTAAAGCTGGAATGTCTGCAGGTTTCAATAAATAAGGGAGGTGCTCTGAGTGGTTAAAGTGTCCTTCTGAAACCATGCTGTCCCTGACCTTGCTGCTGAGGTGGCCAGGGCAGACCCAGCCCAGGCATCCTCCCCACACACTGGTCAGACTGCCTCTTAGCAGTTGGCAGGTCAAGAGCAATCTCAGGGCTCATTCCCCCAGACTTCTATCCCTTGACACGCTCTGCGAACTCCGCATTGTCCCTGCCTCCCTAGTTGTGTGGTGGCTTCTATTCTCAGGGCTTTCTCATTATCTTCCTTGAGAAGAGGGTGAGAGGGAAGGAACCTGGGTTGGGGGATTCATCAGGTTCCAGGCCAGCTTGTGTTGGTGCTGTGTTCCCCCTCCTTGGGAGACCAAACAAATGTTATCAGTGACTCAGAGAACTGCCTGTCAAGGTCACTCTGTTCTGCCTGATGCTGTCTCCGCTGTCTGACATGAGAACTAACTCTGTTCTCCACCTCCTACCAGCCCCAGTGCAATCCTGGGTGCTGGATGAGCTGACAAAGAGTGCCCCATCTGTTGGCTGGTGATCACATGGAGCCTCTGCACAAGGACAGAAAGTCTCCAAGTTTCTACTTCCTAGCTGGTCTGTCCCTGTGTGGTATAACCCTTTCCCTCCCTGAAGCTTCTCACTGAGATAGTAGACCCAGCCTTGAAAGTTCCCCTGTTATTCTTTCTCCTCTTGCCTCTCTGGGTTCCCAAACTCTGTGGCCCTTGGGCAGCACAGGGAGATCTGAAATGGCTGAGAGGGAAGGGCCACCACAGGCCTCATTACCATGACCCTCAGCCATTGGGGGCTGAGCCCTGACTGTGTCCAGCGCCTGGAGCTATACACCTGAGACATGACACATTTTCCTTTCGAGGGATTTATAATGTAGGCAGGGAGGAAGGATAGAGAAGCTAAATACTAATATATGGGAACAGATGCTCAATGCTTGTGATAGTACGTGCTGCAGAATTTAAGGAACAGGGAGCTGATGGGGAGGGGTCTTTCTCTCCCCACAGCTGATGTCCTTTCTTCCCTCCAGACCAGGCAGGTACAGCCCCTCAGTAGTGAGTACACCTCTTTCACCCTAGAATCCTGTGTCTCCTCCTATTGAGCCAGGACACACTCACCTATTGCCCACCACCCAACTGTCCAGAGTTATTGGAGTTACCGGGGAAAGGTGCTGGCAAACCCAAGCTTTGTTTCCCTGACTCCTTAGCTTTCTCTTACCTCCTTCCCTTGCATGCCTATACTCAATTCTCTCTTCAGCAGGAATATAATGTTCAGCTGCTTTACACCCACTCTCTGAATGCTGCCAGTGAATAATGACTAAGGTAGTGGGTGGAAGTACAGCAAGTTGAGACCAATTTAGCAGTCCAGGGTGCCAGGAGGAGGGTGATTTAGCAGCAAATGGCTTTGCAACAGCAAGGAGAGAGAAGATGCCCCCAAAGCCAACAGGCCAGTGAGCCAAGTGCACAGCCCTGCCCTGGTGCCTCAGGCAGGGATTGCCTCAGCCACCTGGCAGTCTATGCATTGCAGTTGGATTCATGCACAGGGCAGGGTTCATCCTTAAACACCAAATGATTTTCAAAGCCATGCCCACCCTCACCCTGATCTCAGCTCCACTTTGACGCTTTTGAGGGGCCTGTGTCCTTGGGCACCCCTTAGCCTAAGAGTCTCACCTAGAATGGTCCCTCTTTGTCTAGTGGATGCTGTGACCTGGGAGCTTCAATTCAAAAGACTGCTCTGGGCATGGCAGAAATTGAGGTTCTGTGGCATCAAGGAAGGGGGCAGCCCAAGCACACTTTAGATCATACCACAGAGAGGCCAACCCAAGCAGACATAGGTGTGGATCTTCCAGGTCCTGCCACCTGGGAATGTCTGAGGATTCATGTTATGGGATGTGACTGTGAGTGTGGGTATAGGAAGAGAGCATGTCTCAGTGGAAGAGATGAATGAATGAATTTGGGGTGTGTGTGTGTGTGTGTGTGTCTGTTAGCAGTCATCCTGAAGGCAGTTACCTTCTCCCACAGTGATTAACTGACATGGAAGCATATCTATGAGTGATCTGGATAGGGCAACTCTTTACTGTCTTTGTTCCAGGTACTAAACAAAACCCGTATCACATCTGTTTAGACACCAATTTGGCCTATCACTTAGGAAGAAAAATCACCAGTCTACTGGATTGAGTAGAACAATTAATTTTAGCTTTTAGCTAACATACACACACATACTCACTTTCTGTTTGCTAATTAATGAGGCCTCACAATTAGGTGATTGTAGCCCTGGACTGGGAGTCAGGACAGCTGGGTTTGAATTCCAGCATTCCACTTAAAATCTGGGGTAAACTCCTTCACCCTTGATAGGCTCATTCAGTTTTCTCGTATGCCAAATTGTGGAAGATATCTTCTCACAGGGTTGATGATGATACTTAACAACACCACCACCACCAATAATAATAATATCCCCTTTTAAAGTGTAAAGTCCTGAACAAATAAAAAGGGCTATTAAAACTATTATTACCAGAAGCCTAGAGATGGTGATAGATTGTCAGGTGGAAGTTGATGTCTGGCAGGAAGCAGGAGAGTGACAGAAGCAGGATGGAGATGGCAGATACAGAGGCAGCACTGCCAATTGGCAGCTAGCCCAAAGCCCAATGCAACCATGCTTGATTTTGACACGTCTCCACCCATTTCTCTAAGTCCTTGGAGAAGGGGATCCAGAGCCAATATGCACACTCATTTTGCTGGAGGCAGTTGTTAGAGGTGAGTTACTTCCCATCCTTCATTTTCCAGCTCTGTCTAGTCTGGGTGTCTTGCTGAGCTGCATGGAAGGAGGAAACAGGCTCCCACCTGGGTTTCCCTTGGAAGAAAAAGCTCCATCTCCTCAGGTCTCAGCTTGCATCTTGGAACTATGACCTCGCCGCTGCTATGTCTACTCTTTTTATACCTTCCTGAGGTTTAGCTTCAATTTTTTGTTCATGACCACCTCTTCCCTGGTGTCTTTGAGCTCACCTCACTCATGCTGAGCAGCTGCTGTGTTCAAAGTTAGTATGATCCAGTTTTCAATGTACTTGTCAAGATTCATGTGTGCTGGTTCCTCTTCTCAATTCTCATCACAAATTTTAGTCTCAAGCCATTATTGAACCATTTTTTCAAAATCCCCCACCTCCCTGGCAACTTGCTTGGATGAAACCTTGAATAAATAGTGAAGTACAGTTTTAAGGAAGCTAAAATCATCACAAACCCCTGAGAAGGCATGTGGCAACCCTGCTATGAGAAATAATGGTGTGGTGTAAAGGGCATGGGAAGGGAGTCACCAGACTGTAACCATGTGACCTTGGGCAAATCATGGCCAGATTACCTCCCCAAACATAGTTGCAATTGACACTCCCAACAACAGCGTGTCTATTTTAGATCAGCGATTTTCAGACTGCAGCAGCATAAAGATCTATTCAAAAGCAAACTCAAAGACCTACTACTTAAATAGACTAAAGATTCCCCAGACTGTTGGATACTTCTTTGTTGGCCACCCCCTAGGAACACCTCATCACTGTCTTGGAACCACTGTCCTGCAGTTCCAAGCACACGATTTTAAAAACCTTAATTCTAGATCATACCTGGCACCTCTCACTGGTATATATTTGTTGGTTGACTGACCCCGAGTTAGAGTGCCTAGCTTGGCAGCGTGGGTGGTGGCTAGGTTTTCTTTGTGTTCCCAAACTGGTCAGGAACTGAGATGGAGAGCCCTATCTAATCAGAGGCCCCAAAGGAGACGACCCAGCAATAGAGGCAGGAAAGCCAGAGGTCACACCAACAAAGTGTGTCCCTGCAGAAATCTGCTGTTGGGAAAATGCTCCCTGCCAATGGTCTCCGACAGCACTTCCCCTTCCCATTACTTTATTAAACATGCATTTACTAAAGGCCCACTCATAGTAGCCAAACAGTATACTCTGAACTGGGCATTCACAACACCATCACTGCCTCTAAGAACTTTGCAGGCTCTTCAGGACCAGTGGGTCAATGCCGGGGTAGTGTGGAATGATGGTAGGAACTCAGAAGAAGGCATGTAACCCAGACTTAGGGAAAGGAGAGGGGAAGATTGCTTGATTCTCATGGTTAAAACCAGAAGTACAAGTGGGAGCTTGTTAGGTGGAGATAGAGGGACAGGGCAAGAATAGTTGACAGAGAGGAAACATGTATTTCTATTTTCAAAGGTAACAGAAGAACACGGAAAGAGCCAGGGCTGAGCTGAGTGGCGTTCAAACCCCTGCTCTTCCATTCTTTATCCTAGTACATTATTTAACTCTCCTCATCTAAGAATCATACACACCCTGCAGGGCTGTGCTGAGAATTAAATGAGATAATGAATAACGAGTACTGGGCACATAGTGTACTTAGTGAACAGTATTACGTGTTGTTAAATATTACCCATTACGCCAGTCTATAAGCTGATTAACCACAGGTTTGCCCTCATTACCTTATTCGTCTTTGTAGCCTCATTGCCTGGCCCAGAGCTTTGCATTTTGTAGGCACCCAATGAATGTTTATTAAGTGAATGTTTAATAAGTGCAAAGACATATAAATAAGTTTTCAGGATTAGAAAGCCATTTTTATATGGCTGGAACCCATCTACCTCTTTGCCCATACAGGCAGAAACATGGCTTCTCAGAACAGCACGGCAAATCTTTCCCTCACATACTCCCAAAGCATTGGCTCTCCCAACACACACCGCATGGCGGCACACCTTTGGTGGCAGCTACTTCGACCCACATCTACTGGGGCACACACAGACAGACAGACAGACAGACAGGCGGCTCCTCTACAGACGCACAAATACACAAGCTGAGTTGTTAAAACAGGTTTTATTTTGTGAGGTGCACAGAGGCGGCCGTAATGTTAAATAACAATCATCTCAAATGCCCCATCCTCCTTCTTGCTCACACATACACACTCTTGAGAGACAACCTCTTTTCTCTGACCTGGGTTTTTTCTCACTTCATGGAGAGTAAATGTCCGCACACACATCTTCTCAGCTGAGACCTCATCCTTGGACTTCCACTTGCTAAACCTAACTTTGCTCCCATTAGCTGTGGACCTCAGGGAAAGCCCTGCCCTTCTGGTGCCTCAGTTCTTCATTGGTAGAACACAGAGAATTAACCATGCTTCATGCCAACCTGGTAGTTACATTGCGAGGATAAAGGAGATAACAAATGAGATAACGTCTGTGATGTGCAGAAAGCACCTCAGAAGAAAGGCACTGGATAAATATAAGGTGTAAATACCACACCTGATGAGTGTGTATGCCCCTGCCCACAGATTTCCACCCACACACTCTGCTCTTCTCTACCCTTGAACACAGACACCCTTCCTGACTGTAAATGCTGTCTCTCATATTCATTTTCATGTGTGTACATATATATACATACTTCAGCACCTGTATTTTCCCCAGCATGCCCACAGAAAATTGTATTTGAACTTAGGTTACAAACACTCTCTAGCCCCTACCCACAGACTCTTCTCAAGGGTCTCTGGTGCTGGAAGAACTGCCAAGCATACAACTCATCTCTCTGTGGCTGGACTCCTCGGCTCGCATGATTGCAGTTAGGCTGCACTTCCAGCAGAGCAGGAGACCCTTTATCTGGCACAGCTCTTGCCAAGAGCTCTCCAGAACTCAGTGCCTCCACACTAGTTGGTCAGCACCTAAGACCCAAGACCAGGGCTGATGGTTGCAGGAGGGTGTGGATGGAATGGGAGAGGAGGGACCCAGGAAATATAGATGCTCAGATCCCTAAGCATTCTTTGTTCCTGGGGAACTGAGGGCTCTGAAGCTAAAAGTCCCAAACACTTT
The DNA here is from genome assembly GCF_029215605.1 of Mirounga angustirostris. Lineage (NCBI taxonomy): Eukaryota > Metazoa > Chordata > Mammalia > Carnivora > Phocidae > Mirounga > Mirounga angustirostris. The sequence goes on along the minus strand of NW_026991710.1, from coordinate 161,016,083 downwards.
TCTAGGCCTGACCTACTCCTGGGCCAGCAGAACATTCATTTGCTCCACAGTTCACTCCTTTCCACTTGGAGCAGGAGGGAGAATGATCACCTGGCCTATGGTGTTTTGATGCCTGTTGCTGCTGAGTTGTATGCTTTGAAAACTGGAGTTCAGCATGTTGAAGGGTGTGTGGGGAGGGGAGGGAGTCAGGGCCTGGCGCCTCTGGTGGGTGCGAGAAAGAAGTGAATGTGGTGCGTCTGCAGGTGTGGTACTGTGTGTGTGTTAATTTGGCTGAATGGCAAGTCCAGGACTGATCCTAGTTGGCCCACAAGTCCAGGAGGCCACTTTCCACGTTCATCAACCCCCTCTCTATTCACCTCAGCGCCTGTGACCTATTCCTTCAGTGAGACATTCCAAACGTCTAACTGCATCAGTGTCCCTGCCACCCTGTGAGCACGGACACAGCCCATCTCCAAAGTTCCAGACGGCAAAGTGCAGTGGCCCGACCCCAGCTGTCAGGCCCTCTGTCGGGGGCCAGGGTCCCCCCCGGGCTCACGCACATTCCCCTTTTCCTCATCTCAGACATCATCAGTGTCACCCAACACTTAATGTCCATCAAGATCAGATTCAGGGCTTGGAGCAGATAAAACCAGTCTGCAGAAGACGGAGACGAAGACAGGACAGACGTAGCATCCCTTTCTCCAGGCTGGGACCAGAGCAGCAACACCCACCCTGGCAGAGGGGGAGACCCTGACAGTTACATGCGGAGACAAAGACACCTAGACAGACCCTGCCACAGACAAAGACCGACGGACGCACGGACGCACTGCCACGCCGCGGGGAGCGCAGTGTCCCCTGGAGCCCGGGTGCCGCGCTGCGGCGGCAGGCACTTCTCAGGAGCGAGGAAGACCCCTCGACCACCGCACCTTACCTGCCCCCCTGCGCCTCGGACTGACTTGGGAATTTTTTTTCAGTGTTTTGCAGTGTGTTCCCGGCTGTCTTCCTAGAGCTGCCGGCCCGGCGGGTCTCGCGGCGCCGCCGCACCTCGCGGCTCTGGCTCGCCGGACCTGGCGGCCAGAGAAACTTTCGGCCTCCCCGCGCGTCCGCCGCCCGCCAGCTCCCGGCGCGCCGGCCTCCGCGCGGGGTCCCGGAGCCGAGGGCGGGGCGGGGCGGAGCGGGGCGGGGCCAGCCCCGGCGCCTCTCATTGGCTGGGGCGCGGCTCTTAGCCTCTCACTTGCCGCTCGGCGGCCTTTGTTCCCGGCTGACAGCTGGGGCTGCTCTAGACCTCTTGGCTCCTCCGCGTCCGCCGAACGCCGTCCCCCATCTCTCCGCTCTCACTTCCAACAGACCCCGCCGGGCGGCTCTGTCTGAGTCTTTCTCTCCACCCGCCGGTCCTTCCCTTTCTCCGACTGTTCCTGTCTTGTTCTTGTCCCTTCCTTTTTTGCCTTTTATTAACGCACACTCCATTCTTATTCCTTCGCGTGTCCTTTATCCATTCCTTCGCTTTCTCCATCCCCCCGCCCCGGATTCCTTTCTTTCTTTATCACCCCTTCTTACTCACCAGTTTCCTTTCCCCAGCACTGTCTCTGCAACCCCTAAGTCCAGAGAAAAGCCTGGATTTCTGGGTTCAAAGACGGGACCAGCAGCCTACTGATGGGCATTGCCTCACGAAGCTGGGATTATAGACCCGAGCCCACAACACTGGCACTCCCAATCCCAAGACATTTCAAAGGGAAACTTTTCCAGCTTCCTCCTGGGGACTAGGTTTCGGGTGAAAGCTGAGGCCTGTTCCAAGTTTATAGCTATAAATCTCACCCAGTACCTTTTTATCGCTATCATTTTCTCTACCACGCTCACTTTCAACTTCTAGCAGTTGGGCTAGGAAGGAAACCGAGCTTACAAGCTTTGGTAGGACAAAAGACCAGTTAAAGGGGGTGCTGGGTGTGGCATGAGGCTCTGGTCCCGAGGGTTCACCCAGACTAATCCTCTAAACCCAGGCATGGCTCTACCCAGGGAATGTCATCCTCAGCCAAAAGAGGTGTGTATGTGTGGAGGAGGGAAGATTGAAGCGGCTGATCCCTGACTATAAGTGGAGTGGGGGAAGACAGCCCAAACAGAAGCAACATCATTTTGTTTCAGCCACCCCGCTGCTCAAAACTTTATAAGAAATCCTTACTACTTCCAGATCTTGACTCTAAACACCCCAGCTCTCAATTGCAGGCTTCCTGGAAGGAAACACAACAAACATTTAAGAGTACAGATAGGCTCTGCTAATTATCAGCTGTGTGACCCTGAGCCAGTTCCTTAATCTCCCTATATCTCAGGGGTTTTTTGTTTGTTTGTTGTTTTTTTCCCCCCTTTATGAAATGGGGTTAATAATTCCTGGAATGTAAACTTCCTGAGGGCTGGGGTTTGTTCTTTTTTGTTCATAGCTGAGGGACTTCGTCTGTTCTGATCACAGATGTACCCTCAACACCTAGAACTTGGCTGGGATATCGTAGTCATTCTATAACTACTTGTTAAATGAACCAATCCTTAGTTTATAGGTTTGCAGCAGGGACTAAATAAGAATCCTTGGCATGTAGTAAGTACATGCACATGGTAGCTATTACAAGTAACATTGCAACTTCTCTGTGTCAACTCCAAAGGCTATTTTCAGCCTTTTCAGAACATCACCTCTTCTTTTCCACCTTTGCATATACTTGTCCCTCAGTTTGAAAGGCCTTTCTCTACCTGTCAAAATTTGAGACTTAAAATGCAATCCTTATTCACACCATCTTTGATCATCTCATCAAAATTACAGTTCCTTTTTCTAAAGCTCCATGTCTCTTGTCCTGTTCATTGGCACAGCATATGTATACTTGCTTGCATGGTGGCTGTGACTGCAGGTCTGTCTTGCCCTAGACTATGAGCTATCTAGAATCAGGGACTGGACTCTACATCTCCAGAGACAGATATGGTGCCTCATGGGTGGGAGTTTCTCAGAAACATTTGCTGAATGGATTAATATAAATCAAACATCTCAGCACTTTTTTTTTTTTTAGGTAGAATCTTGGAAGGTAGAATAAGGGATCAGGTGGGCTTCAGATTTCTGTCAAACTCATTTTTGTCTTTTTAGATGTGGAATTCCATGGAAGGGGAAAAATAATAATCCTGGAAACCTGTTCCTCATTTTGGCCTTACCACTTACTATTTAAATACTCTTGGATAAGCCATGTTCCTGGCTAGGTTTCAGTTTCTTTATCCGCAAAGTGGGTAGTTTGGGTGAGACTCTTTAGGGTACTCATCCAGCACTGACATACTGTGGTTCTCTGCCAGAGACATTCTGAGTGGAAGATAAGGCATGACATGTAGCTCTCTTATAATGACTGAGTTAGGCAAAGGGTGTGGACAGTGTGTTGGTGTGTATGTGAGGGGTGGAATCAGGATACAGTATGAAACAACAGAAGGACCCTGTGCAAGGGATGCATCAGAGATAAAGTGGGGTGCATTGAAAGTGGGGGTGGAAGTAAGGAAGCAGAATAAGGGGAGGAGAGCTGCCATGGTACAGCGTGTGTGTGTGTGTGTGTGTGTGTGTGTGTGTTCATGAAAGTCTCGGGAATGTGGTCTCCAGAAGTAGAAAGCCATAATTAGCTCCCTGATTCAGCTGTTGGGTATGGTAATGCAATGACTGGGTGTGTCTGCTCCTAACACCCCTGGTGGGATTCTCAATGTGGCACCTCTTCCTTTATCTGGTGAAGGAGTGTTGCCCTAACTGGGCCTGGGTGTCCCATCTGAGCCTCTGCATCCTTCAGGCTCTCCTTGGCCTGAGCTGAGTCTGGAAAGCTGGATCACAAAGCATGTTTTTGTAAAAAATTCCCTACCCTCCTCATCTGTTCACCACCTAAGATTCAAGTAGTTTACCATTCTGGCTTATCATTTTGTCCTTCATCTCTAGGACCTTAGATTGGCCACATAGGACCAGGCCCGTGGACCAGTTAACCTAACATTTTCTCTGGATTAGAAACACCCCTGCCTCTCTCAGTGTGCTTTCACCTATTACAATTTAATTAATTGCCCAGCTTCTTGTTTGTGTGTTCAACTCTTCTGTAAGCTTCTCATTCAAAGACCACATCTTTCTTGTCCAATACTGAATGCCCAGCACATTGTTAGTATACAGAAAGCACTCATACAATATTTGAAGGAATTCTATGGAGGGGTGAAAGACAATGTTTTAGAGAGAGACATGGACTCAAATACAGAAGATTCACATCTATTCCCACGTCTTCAAATTTGTGGTCTTGTCATGACTTTTCTGAGACTTCATTTGCTCATTGGTAAAATGGGATTATTAACATTAGCCCTACCTGTCTTGTGACAATGATGCAAAGATGAAGAGAATTAATCAGGTTGAAGCTGGTAAGAAAAGTGAAAAATGTCAAATAATTGTTTAACATTATTTCAAGTCTAAAAAAAATCCAGGTACCTGAGTTAGAGGATAAGAAAAGCTGACTATAGGGGCATGCCTGGCTGGCTCAGTCGGTCGGTGGAGTGTGCAACTCTTGATCTCGGGGTTGGGAGTTCAAGCCCCATGTTCAGTGTGGAGATTACTTTAAAAAAATAATTTTTTTTAAGATTTTATTTATTTATTTGACAGAGAGCAAGAGAGCACAAGCAGGGGGAACAGGAGAGGGAAAGGGAGAAGCAGGCTCCCTGCTGAGCAAGGAGCCCGATGCGGGACTCTATCCCAGGACTCTGGGATCATGACCTGAGCTGAAGGCAGTTGCTTAACCAAGTGACCCACCCAGGCATCCCTAAAAAAATAAAAATCTTTAAAAAAATTTAAAAAGCTGACTATATTAAACTGAGGCTGGATAATCTCCAAAAGTAGATGAGAAAATATAGTGATAGATCACTGAGCTGCTACTCCATCTATCCCCAAGCTAACCCAGGAAAGTACAGGAAGGCTGATTTTCCTGAAGGCCAACCTAATGTCTCTTGACCTTAGAGGATGCCCCACCAGTGTCCTGTCTCCCTCCAGGGAAAACAAAAACAAAAACAAACAAACAAACAAAAAACAGTTCCTCTGGAGTTTCCCTGGATGTACAGTTTTTATAACCAGAATTTACATTTCTTACCTGTATGTCCCTGGTCACCTTGCACCTCTTATCTCTGAACTTCAGTAAACTCTGCTTTGGGAGGAACATCTCGTCCTTGACTTCTCTGGGTGTTATGAAGACAAATAGGATAAAATGCAAGTAACGTTTTTTCTTTCCTAGAAAGCAAATGCTTTCCTAGAAAGCATTTCTTTCCTAGAAGTGACTCCAAGGAATTGTTAATCATTATCATTGGGAGGATTATCATCTGGAACTTCATTTTTAGTACTTAATCCGTATTCAGGAAACCAGGGAAGTTGTAGAGGGAACAAAACCCCATTAGGAGCAATAGGGAGAACTTGCTGACAGAATTCCTATCCAGTGATGACTCATTCACACTAACATGCTCAAGTTGCCTTAAGAAGTATGTCCACTCCACTCTCTCATTGAAAGGAAAACTGAGTCAAAGAGCAAGGTGAGAAATTTGCCCAGCTTTACTGGACAAAAAACCCTTTATCCCTTTTGAAGCATGTGTCCTATAACTGCCTCAGAAACCTTATAACTGATACAGTGCCTGAATGTGGTTTAGTTTGGTTAGTGTAGACCACAGGCAGGCAGCCTTCCTCTGAGCAGAGAACCAGTTACCTTGGCAATGCAAAACCAAGGCTCAAATGGCACTAACTAGCTTCTAGTGTGAAAAGGCTTTGTTCAGCCATCAGCTGACAATGCTCATGTGATAACTGTTAGCAAACCATTCAACGTAAGTGCAGGGTTGAGCTAGATTACAGAGAAATAAGGAGGAAGTATTATGATTTGACATGTCCTGCCCCACCCCAAATACCATTTTCAGTAGGATAAATAGGCTATTCTAATTCAAGATCCTAACTGTGAAAGGGCCTGGCCTATCACCTGTTCTGGAATCTATCTCTTCTGTTGTTTTAACTAGTTTGTCTGAAACTGAATCAGGAGGATGTTTCTAGTTACAAGTAACAAAAAGCCTGAATTAAACTGGCTTAAACAGTAGGCAACAAAAATCTCATGAATTAATATATTAAGAGATTAGCTTCCAGATTAGTTCATTCTGTGGCCTCACAATGTCATCATAGATCAGGTCTTTGCATTTCTCTGTTTTCCATTCTTGAACTATAGGCTTTGCCCTCATGGTGGTTGCTTCATGACTTTGGTTGGATTTGCCAGCCATGTTGTCATCCAGAACGAGGGATAGGCTTAGGAATAAAGGACCTTTGTTCCTACATCTCTTTCTTTTCTTTTTTTTTTTTTTTTAAAGATTTTATTTATTTATTTGACAGAGAGAGAGAGAGAGCACAAGTAGGCAGAGACGCAGGCAGAGGGAGAGGGAGGAGCAGACTCTCCACCGAGCAGGGAGCCCGACGTGGGGCTTGATCCCAGGACCCCGGGATCATGACCTGAGCCGAAGGCAGCTGCTTAACCGACTGAGCCACCCAGGCGCCCCATCCTACATCTCTTTCTTAAGATCAAGGAAACCTTTCCTGAAAGGCTCTCAGTTGACACTAGACAGGATTAGAGACATCATCTAGCAGTCATTGGCAAACTAAAAGGAGACTACCATTATTGGCTTTGGCCAATTGGTTGGGGTGGAATAGATACTGGGACATACCCATGCATTTCACCTTTGTTTTCAAGGGGGAAGAGGGAAGCCATGGAGAAAACCGGTCATTGCTTGACTATTATGTACCTCATCTTTGCTGGACATTTTATCTATAGTATCTTATTTAATAATCATAGAAATCATTATCTGTTTTCCAAATGAAGAAATTGCAGCGTGAAGTGGCTAAATAATGTACCCCAAATCCCACCACTAGTAAGTGGAGGGAAAAGGACTGGAATGCAGGTTCATCCAAAGCCTTTGCTCTCTCTACTGTTCCAGGCTATCTCACTCAAGTTGACTCTTCTCAGCTCTACCCAAGCTAGAGACCCCCAAAATGAATTGAAACGTTCCAGGAACCACTGAAAGCACAAGAGATAAAATGGCTTTCTATTGTCTCCAACACCTCCATAGTGTTGCCCCCTTCCTTACCTACTCACCTCAATTTCTTCCTCTCCCCCAGTGTGTATGTCTCCTCAGTTCTATACTGCTTCCTCACCTTCATCAAGGCCACATTCACCTCTCAGCCCTTGCTCTCCTTCAAACCATAATAGAAGTCTTTCAAGGCCCTCCCCAAGCCCTGACCTAGCCCTCCTTGATCCCCCACCCCCACTCCTCTGAAGTCTTATCAAATAGCACATCCGTGTCCTGCTATTCTTTCATTCATTGTGTACTTTGTAATTTATGTTCTATTGTTTCACATGAATGCATCTCATTTTCCTAGTAGATGTTTTAGTGCTCAGCCCAATGCTTGGCACATGATAGGCACTCAACAAATATTTAATGACTAAATGATGGCAGAGACCACCTCTTATTTTCCTATATCCCTAATAACATTCAGCCTGCTGCTGAGCACATAGGTGGTAACTAATAGACTAATTGACTTTGAGCTAATTTCTCCCCAGGACTGAGGAATGGCATACAGATGAAGAAGTTGACATGACCTTTGTCAGTTCTGAGGGAGGCTTTTGGCAAATGGACCCTGTCAAGCTCACATTTACTTGTAACCCTGAACTCATTTAAAGAAATTAGAACATATGAGACCATGACTTCTGGGAAATCATTTAGTTCCTCTATGGAATGCTGGCATGATCATTTCCTTCCCCCCAGGGGGAAGAAAAAAATATCAAAGGTCCTTGAGACCCTGAGCGCTGAAATTTAACTTACACATTTACTCAGTCATTTATCAGGAAACTTCTGGGGTGGGGGTGGATCCTAGACAGAAAGGCCAATGCTGTACCCTAACAGTTGGTAGGATCAGAGACTGGTCTTCTGGGATGAGGGACTGCCCTGGGCTTGGGCTCCTACTGGCCTGCCTGGATTTCTATTTGAATCCTCCAGGTCACTGCACCTCTCAACAAGCATTGCATTCTCCCCTTAGGTCTTCTGGAGTTAACCTCACTCCCTGTACTTTGTGTGTCAAACTGTCTCGGTGTTGAGTACATATTTTGCTTTATTCCCATACTGACTATAGTTACCATGAGAAGGCTTCAATCTTATTGCCTGCAAAAATAGAGGAGCTAGAGAAAGGGACAGAGGAGTGGAGGTGGTGGGTGGCTGTCACAGGTATTCCCTGAGGTTTCTTCCAGAAGTCTCTGGCTCTTTTTAGCTAAGTTTGCTGGAAACAACAAAGAAGGACTGTTGCAGCAGTCAGGTGAGCATTCCATCCAAAAGAGCCTTTTGGTAAACTTTGAGGAGTTTTGCTTTTATGAAACAATCAAGACAAAATGTCAAATAGCATCAATTTGCTGGATGTTTCCTAGTCCTAGTGCCTACCTCATGGTGCTTAGCACAGCACCTGTCACACAGGAAACCCCTTTAGTTATTGCTTTCTTTGCCACCTCCTCTCCCCCAGTCAGAAACTCAGCTGGGTGGACTCAGCCAAGTCTCTTGCCGATATCCTCAGTTTCTGGCACTTTTGAGTGGTATTGACAATATAATTCCACAGGGAGGGACACACACACAAAAATATAGAGCAGATTAAAATATGTTTACTAAAATTCTTGGGGATACTGTGATTGCTATAAATGGAGCATGGACACTGACAGCTTTATATTGCTTCCTTCCCAGCTCCACTTTCCACCCCCTTCCCAAAAATCTTTGAATTTTATCAAAGAATATAATCTAGTGAATGAGGCAAGAGTGAACTTTCTGGCACTATCAGTGGGTAGAGGCGGCACCTAGGAGGGCAATAGGACTTCATGTTGTCTTTGAGATCCCAACGTTAGGTTCCCAGCTGAGAACAAAATAGTTAGCTCGAAGTTAAGGGGGAGGCAGCCAGGGGACCCTGTCCAAAATGGCAGCTTGAGAGGAAGTAGCCGGCTGCCTGTTCTGGAACCTCTCAGAGCAGTGTTTAGAATGTTCTCTCTCATTAATCCTATTTAAAGCTGAGAGGGGAGGCGGGGAGTCCTGTTTCAACTTGCAGTGGTGAGGTTCCCTGCTGCCATTGCTGCAGGGCTAAGCCCAGTGCTGGGAGGGGGAAGGGGCTTTCCAAGGCCACTTCTGCTGGCTCACAGCTTCTTAGAAGAGCTTCTCAGACTCCCCCCACCCTTAGACCTGATTTTACTGGCCTGCCTCTGGCCTTAATATGTGTTGAGGAAGAGGATGCTTGGTGAGAAGGCAGGAGGTGTGGGCTGGCAGGCTGGCTGGCAGGCTGTTCTGGTAATGAAAGGGTGTTGGGAGAAAAGTGAGGAACTCTCCATTGAGGTGTAGGTGGGGGAGGGAGAAACAAAAAAGAAGGGGCTCTTGTGCAAGAGTGTTTTCTGGGAAAGTGCCTCTCCCTCTGGGCATGGGGAGGTCTCTAGCTGGTTTAAAAATACATTTTTTAAACCTGGCTGGCTCTGATGTTTACTAGCTATGTGACCATGGATGTCATTTAACCTCAGCTGATGATCTATAAAGTGCAGAGAACACCCCCTCACACGTATTTGTCATATATATCTCACTGGGTTGTCACCAAGACCAAATCAGGTGACAATATAAAAGTTCTTTTAAACCTTAAGTCACTGTATATACATGGCAGATGCATCCCTTTCACTCAGGGTCTGCCCCACTGATGCAGTCTTTAAGGCCCTAGTATATACTTGTTCCTCAATATTCTGATAAGCTTTCAAGGCCAAACACTGAAATTCCACAAGGACAAGCTTTTTTCCTAGTTATTTCCTCTTGTCCTGAGGATCCTTTCTTAGCCTGGGCCTCTTTCAGGTTGTCTAGAAATGTGCCATGATAAAGGTCAGAGCCTTTCCTAGGAAGACTGGCCAGTGGTTGAAAGATCTGCGTGCTGGGCTGCCTGGGTGGCTCAGCCGGTTAAGCCTCTGACTTCAGCTCGGGTCATGATCTCAGGGTCTTGGGATGGAGCCCTGCATCACATCCGACTCTCAATAGGAAGCCAAGATTTTAAGCTCAGGTCCAGCATCAGCCACATGATTTTATAAAAGCACTTAATTGTTTTGTATCTTCGTTTTTCCTCTCAGTAAAATGAGGATAATAAAACGTGTCTTGTGTTTCCCTTTGGCTTGCATGAAGGTGATGGGGGATCGTGAAGGAAAGGCTGCAGATGTGAGGTAATTTAGACTCCTGGGGTTGTCAGGCATCCTTGATAAACGCCCATTTGGCAGTGCTCTTGCTATCTTGAAGCACAGCCAACTTCACTATGATTTGCATCAAACTCCCACAATGCCAGGCACCACCATTATTGCCTTGAAAGCAGTAAAGCAGTAGGGTAGAATATGCTATTTTAGGACTTAAAACTGAAAAGCAAAAAAAAAAAAAAAATCAATGTGGGCATAGATAATTTAACAGAATTGTACTCATGAGGAAAGGGAAGACATTATATATTAACTTCTCGTCAAGTGGAACTTGACATTTACATAGCAAGTGAAATCACCACAACCAAAAAACAAGTTAACAGCCCTATTATCCCCAGACAGTGAAAGAGAGAGAGGTGAAAACTATGTCTAAGATGTCTCAGGGGATTTGAGGAAAAACAGTCTTGCTTTAGGTTGACAGAATTTTGGCCTGGACATCAGAAGATGTGGTCCTTCAAGATTTCCTTTTCTTCCTCTAGAGCAGACTTAATATATTTGTAGAGTACTTTATACTTTTGAACTGCAAACATTATGTCATTTGATCTTTGCCAATCTTTTAATGTAGGAAGAGCAGGTATTATTATCCCCACTTAACAGATGAGAAAACTGAGGCTTGGTAAGATTAAGTTGCATACTTAACAAACCACAGAATAAAACAAGCCACTTCTTTTTTGGTTCACATTCTTGACATCCAAACTGAAAAACTCACCCTGTAATTAGAATTTCATAGAATTTGATGGGGATAAAAATTATCCTGTACAAAATCTCACCCAATGCAAGAATGCTAACCACAATACACAAAGAAGGTAGTTAGCCAATTCTGCTTGTTGATTTATTTTAAAAGAGAACTCACAAACTATTCTATTTTTCACATACCATTCTATTTTTGACATCTGTATATGTTGGGGAATTTGGTGAAATTAAAATAAAAATCTCTGTCCCAGTAATGTCTACCTATCATTTAATGTTGCAGCTTAAAAATGATGAAATGAGGGGCACTGTGGCTCAGTCGGTTGAGTGTCTGACTCCTGATTTCAGCTCAGGTCATGATCTCAGGGGCAAGATCGAGCCCCGAGTAAGGCTCTACACTCAGTACAGAGTCTGCTTGAGATTCTCTCTCTCTCTCTCTCACCCTCTGCCCCTTTCCCTGCCCATGTTCTCTATCTAAAATAAATAAAATCTTAAAAAAAAGAAGAAATGATGAAATGATGGCTCCAGTCTAAGTAACAAGTCTACCATGAGTTGGGGAGTGAGCTTTGGCTCTGACTGCCAGTCTGGTTTTCTTATCCCCAACACCATGCCAATTCTGCTAACCTGAGACCTTTTTTTTTTTTTTTTAAGATTTCATTTATTTATTTGACAGAGAGAGAGAGACAGTGAGAGAAGGAACACAAGCAGGTGGAGTGGGAGAGGGAGAAGCAGGCTTCCTGCTGAGCAGGGAGCCCGATGCGGGGCTCGATCCCAGGACCCTGGGATCATGACCTGAGCCTAAGGCAGACACTTAACTAGAGAGTGGGGGAGAGGGGCAGAGGGAGAGACCCTCAAGCAGACTCCCTGCTGAGCACAGAGCCCCATATGAGGGCTCGATCTCACGACCCATAAGATCATGAACTGAACTGAAACCAAGAATCAGACGCTTAACTGACTGAGCTGCCCAGGTGCCCCTCAAGTATTTCAACCATCCTCATCACTGTGCTAGGTACTAGGAACAGAGCACTGAGCAAGACAAATGTGTTTTTGTCTTCTAAAGCTTGCGGTCTGGTGGGGACTATGGTCATTGAACAAATAAAATAAGGTGTAGCAAGGTGCTATAGGAGGTGCATGGATGTCTAGGAACTATGTTGGGGAGGACACCTAATCTGTGCGGCTGCTAGCCATCCTTGTTGCTGTGTGCACACATGCTGTCTAGTTAGGATCTCTATAAAGTGTGGGGCCCTGGAGAGGCAACATTAATCCAAGAATTTGTTCAAGGCAGAGTGCAACTATTCTTTCTCTCTCTCTCTCCATCAACACACTAAACTCTGTTAAAGCAAGGAAAGATTGAGTTTGCTTTTTACCAGATGCTCTGTACTGAGGTCCCCTCAAGTCTATATGACCTACTGTACAGTCAGACCTGATTAATTTTTTTAAATTGAAATGAAGCAATTCACAAATTACTTGTATTATATTTCATCTTCTTGGTTTGGGTCCAGGATCCTAATCTGTAATAATCTCTTTTTGTCTCTATTTTTATTAAAAAAGATATGTTTGTAAGAACTAGAATCTTGTTCAGGTTATCCTAGTTTATGAGAGTTTATTGTAAGGATAAGAATAGCTTCTGCAGACCCCCAACAAGGGCTTTCAGAGGAGGGAAGAGGAGATGACCTGAGCAGCTGCAAAAGGAGAACAACCTTGGGGACCCATCTGCCACATAAGTATTCTCACTACTCTACCTCTTCTTCCTATTCTATTCTCTATTCTTTTCCTTCTTATTTCTCCTTGTGGTTTCTTTTTATTCTTGATTTCTTCCTGTTTCCTTTTCTCTGTGTCTTTCCACTTCTACACTATTTGTCAACTGCATTTGCTGCTTTTGGACACCTAGAAGATCTGATTAAGTCAGCCATCCCTCTCAGGAATCAAGTGTCCGTATGCCCTGGCTATTTGGATCAGGTTCCACCCCTGATCTAATCATCTATGGGCAGGACTGTGGCATTGTGTGGGAACAAGCATACTTACCTACACATAAGGAATCTCTCAGAAGAGGGATGTATATATGTAGGCCCCAGAGCACAGTCTCTTAAAGACACTAATAGTGTCTGAGTGTTTCATAATTATCTCCTTACCTATATAAGGATTTAATTCTAGAAAATATTCGTTTTCTGTTTTCTGAGTTTTATCCTTTCACGTCTCAGTTTCAGACCTGGTACTTCCCTTACAAAATGAGCAGTTTCACTTTTCCACTCTACGCGTGTGCTGAAGGCAAGAATCATTCATGATCCCAACCACTTGTCACTTGAACAAGAAGAGATTTATTATTTTTAATATAAATGATGCTTGTTATAAAGGAATGTCTTATGCATTAACAGAGATAGTGTCTGAACTTATAGGAGAGTTGGCAGGCATTCAGTTTCTCTTCTTGTCACTCTATCCAACCTTTGAAGGACAACTGGGAAGGGAGACTCAGAGGCTGGCTCTCTGAAGAGGTAGAGACATGTACATCTGTGGTCCCTGTGGTTAGCCATTCCAACATTCTTTGTTTGGGAGAGCTTTATAGTTTCTGCAAAACTTGAAGACTGCCATTAAAAATGGTACTTGGCCAAGTGTTCATCGGCTGTGTACTTCAAAGGTGGAATACAATTACTCCTCCGGTCGCAAGCAAGCAAAGAACGAACATGAAATGAACTAGTGGCTAGCCTTCATAAAATCAGAACTTGGTTATATACATACAATAGATGTTAAGATCAATATGGCAAGAGAAGTCCTTTAAGTATGAAATTAAAGTATCCAAAGATGGATGTGTTTGGGGAATATCAATAAACTCCTATTGTTGGTCCTATCATCTTCAAAGTGTGGGAATTTCTTAGGAATGCAAATTCCCAGGCTGATGCCACCTACTGATGGAGTTCCTACCTACAAAATCTGAAACTCTGGTGTGGGGGCCACCAATCTACGTTTTAACAGGTGGTTTTTATGCATGCTCAATCTGAGGATAACTGCTTTCAGTCTGAGAATCAGGGCCACTTTTATTTTGCAAATATTGCTAACCAGGGTAAAAGTCAAATAGATGTACATTCTAGATGTTTACAATGGCAAATGACAAAACCATGTATGTGTGTGTATATATGTATGGTATGTGTATATATATATTAATATATTATATTTTATATATAATTCTTATGTATTTATGTATATTTCATATACAGTTAACCTTTGAACAACATGGGGGCTGGGGTGCCAGCCCCTATGCAGGTGAAAATCCATTGTGTAACTTTGACTTCCCAGAACTTAACTACTAGTAGACTACTGTTGACCAGAAGCCTTACTGATAACATAAGGTTGAATAACACATATTTTGTATGTTATATGTATTAATTATATACTGTATTTTGACAATAATACATACTTGAAAAAAAATTTTTTAGTATTTCTAAGCTATGTGGTTTGTCTGCAAGTTTCTTCAAATTGTATCAAATCCCCCCCAATTTTTCCACTATGCTCACTGAAAAACAAATCGTGTATAAGTGGGTTCAAGCTGTTCAAATGCATTTTGTTCAAAGGACAACTGTAAACAGTCAAAAGACAACAACAGAAAATACGTGAAAATATATAATAAATATAAAATATATTTTTCTTTGTAATATTTATAAAATTATATTTCATATATCACACACACACCTATATGCATATATGAAATAAGTCTTGTAAATTACTATTCAATTTGAAGATGATGTTCTTTTGGGGGTTTGAATAGCACCATTCTTTTCTACTTCGCATCACACCCAATTATTGATAAGACAAAGAAAAAGTAGCTGTGGTTGAAAAATTTACATACCACCTTTATTACTAACAAAGACCAGATTGGAGAATGTGGATTGAGTCAGTGGGCAAATGTATTTCTTAATATACAAAGAAACTCTTCTGTGGGGAGATAGAGAGAAATCAGGAATACCACACTTCACATTAAAAGAAACACCAAGAATGGGGATGAAGTATTTCTCCCTAATAACTCTAGGTATTTAACCCACAGGGTTTAGCCATTACGCTGAGTCAACAAAGAATATGGCCTTCCTCTTCAAGGCTGGAGATCAGCACTAAGTCAGGGCAGTTGTGTTGTACCCTCAATCCCCACTTCCCAGGGACCAGCTATAGCTTCTTTGGGTATCTTCCTGGGACCTCTGCAGGTTAGTTTAGTTTATCCCTGAAGGCTCTGAAATGGGTCAGAACAGTCCCATAGTTAAATAAACCCAAGATTACTTTGTACTCATGGTTAAAAATGGACTCCCTGTCCTATCCCAAATTATATCTAACCACATTTGCCAACATAGTATATCAGAGGTTTTTCAATGAAATTAAATGACCCACTAAGATCTTCCAATTATAAACTGTATAAAGACAATTCAATAATAAAATGTCAGTTATTTAGGAATGTCCCAGATTTGAGTATAAACATCCCTTATTATCAAATTCCCAGGGGGAATTTAAAGTTCAAAGACTAAATTTCCTTGTCAAGTCAAAGTTCAAAGAAGCTAATCTCCATAATCAAATTTGCTTGCTTTTATGAATTAAAGTTCAAGGAAATTAAAGTCTAAAATTCACCCTCTTCAATTTCTTACTGTGCTTAGACTCAGCCAGAGAACTTCCTGATGGTTGGGTTGAACTGAGATTCCTTCAGTAGGTGCACCCTCACTGTAATTCCTTCAGGCCCTCAGGAATTTTATTAATCCAATGCCAAGCCTCACATACCTCACTTTTAGAGAGCTTGATTGGTTGATAGAACAATTAATTATCACAGTACAGACTTTCTGTATCCCCAAACCCCAGACAAATATTCTCTCCTTGACCAATCTCTGTTCAGGCTCCTCTGCACTCTTATTCAACTAGGCTTGGTCCTTGGGCATGTTCTCAAGAGCTCAGTTTTAGCAAGAATCCTGCTAAGTCAGCTAATCCAGAATCCCCCAACCTTGATATCTGATTACTCTCGATATCTACTCAGGTTCTTCATCCTATATCACCCCACAGGTGACTTCTAATCATCCTGGCCACCTTCAGCAAGAATCCTGTTAGGATGATTTACCAAAATTTCCCCTTACTCCTGGTGTTTCCTGTTAGTAACTTTCCATCCACCAGCCTCTACCCTGCTCCTTGGCTATTAATCCCCACTTTTTCGTGTTGTATTTAGAATTGAGCCCAATCTCTCTCCCCTATGGCAAAACCCCATTGTAGTAATCCCTGTACCTATTGTAATAGGCCCCCTGAATAAGTCTTCCCTACATTGTTTGACAAGTGCCAGAATGAATATTTTTTTCCTTAAAACCCTGGCCCCACCAAAAGACTTTCTATATGTCATTTTGGTCTGAAAATTCAATTCCCTGCTCTATGCACCAAATGATGAGGTCCCTCAGTGGATTCAATCAATGGAACCTCTTTTTCCCAGCTCACCTCTGATGCAGATAAGGACAAAGTCATAAGACATGGCTTACATCTGTGGGCAAACGAGTTTTCTAATTTCCCGAATTATACACACATACCCAACAAGTAACAGAAAATGTCAATCTGAGTGAGGACCCCCCACCACTCCCCTCCTTCTCTCCAAGATACAAGACCTAGCATGGAGTAGAAGAGAACTGCAATTCCCCATAGACAGCTCACTCTCAAGAAGAAAAAGGGAAGGGCGCCCGGGTGACTCAGTCAGTTAAATGTCTGCCTTTGGCTCACTCAGGTCATGATCTGGGGACTCAAACTCTGCATAGGGCTCCCTGCTCAGTGGGGCGTCTGCTTCTCCCCCTGCCCCTCACCCTGCTTGGGTTCTCTCTCTCTCTCTCTTTATATTGAATAAATAAATAAAATCTTTTTAAAAAAGAGAAAGAAGGGAAGAAATGAGATGAGCTGGGCATTCCTAGTTTACTATCTTTAAATTCATTAACCCAATTAAATTATACATTTTCCCCTGGGAAGTAAGAAGTAGAGAGAGACCAGGAGTATCACACCTCCCTGTGGAGGAAGCATCTAAAGTGAGGAAGAATTGTCCACCATCCATGTGGGAGAAGTTGTATTATATAGGATTATAAGAGTAGTGTTTAATAAATCTACTATGCAAACTAGTTCTTAAACAGGGAGTCCATTCCTTCTTTTCCCTAGTTTTTGTTCTAGAGATACATTAAAAAATGAACAAACCAATAAACCCTTTACATTGTTATGCTTGCTTTTTATAAGCTATCCAGTTTATTCTACCCCTAAACCTTCTGCCATTCTTACCACTGCTTAATATGTCCCTGAAATAGTTAACCATCTGAATGTTTTCCCTTAAATTTAACATTAATAATACCTATGGCTATCTCAAGTCTCATAAAGTATCTTGTCCTTTTTAGTTATGCAACCAGCTTCTCAAACAATATGGTAAACTGGCAATTGATTTTCCACATGGGTGCCAAGGCATTAAGTGAGAGAAAGAATAGTGTTTTCAACAAATGTTGCTGGGACAATTGGATATCCACATGCAAAAAAAAAAATGAATTTGGACCCCTACCTCATACCATACCAAGAAAAGGAACTCAAAAATGATGATAAATTTAAATGTACAAAATATAGTGATCTGAAGGGGCACCTGCACCCCAGTGTTTAGAGCAACAATGTCCACAATAGCCAAACTATGGAAAGATCCCAGATGTCCATCGACAGATGAATAGATAAAGAAGATGTGGTATATACATACAATAGAATATTACTCAGCCATCAAAAAAATGAAATGTTTCCATTTGCAACACACGGATGGAACTAGAGGGTATTATGCTAAGCGAAATAAGTCAATCAGAGAAAGACAATTATCATACGGTTTCACTCCTCTGTGGAATATAAGAAATAGCACAGAGGATCATAGGGGAAGGGAGGGAAAACTGAATGGGAAGAAATCAGAGAGGGAGACAAACCATAAGAGACTCTTAATCATAGGAAACAAACTGAGGGTTACTGGAGGGGAGGGGGTTGGGGAGATGGGATTACTGGGTGATGGGCATTAAGGAGAGCACATGATGTAATGAGCACTGGGTGTTATATACAACTGATGAATCACTGAACTCTACCTCTGAAACTAATAATATACTGTATGTTAATTAACTGAATTTAAATTAAACAATTTAAATGTACAAGATAAAACCATAAAACTCTTAGAAGAAAATATAGTTATAAATCTTTGACTTTGGATTAGGCAATGATTTCTTAGATATGACACTAAATACTGTAAATGCCTAATTGACAAAATAAAAAAGAGATAAATTAAAATTATTGTATTGTAAATGATACCATCAAGAAAGTGAAATGACAACCTATAGAATGGGAGAAAATGTTTGCAAATCATATATCTGATAAGGGACATCAGATATCCAGAATATATAAAGAAAGAAGTCTTATAACTAAGTAATAAAAGAAAACCTAATTTGAAAATGGGTAAAGGATCTGAATAGACATTTCTCCAAAGAAGACAGAAATGCTTAATAAGCACATAAAAAGTTACTCAATATAGTCATGAAGGAAATCTTATCAAAATATAATGAGATACTACACCTATTAGAATGGCTATAATCAAAGAGATCATGATATGTACTGGTGAAGAGGTGGAGAAGTTGGAATCTCATACATTGTTAATGGGAAAGTAAAATGGTACAGCTGTTTTGGAAACCAATCTGGCAGTTCCTCAAAAAGTTATACATAGAATTACCATATAACCCAGCAATTTCACCTCAGTTATAAACCCAAAGGAAATTAAAATTTATATCTGCCCCAAAGCTTGTACATGAATATTCATAACCAAAAAGTGGAAACAACTCAACTGTCTATCAATAGATAAATGGATAAATAAAATGTGCTATATTCATATTACAGCATATTATTCACCGTAAAAAGTGATGAATAGGCAAATCCATGGAGACAGAAAGATTATTGGTTGCCTCTGGCTGGGGGGTAGGGTGTTAGAGGAAAATAGAGAATGCCTACACATAGAGCACAGGGTTTCTTTTGGAAAGATGAAATGTTCTAAATTTGATTGTGATGATGGCTTTACAACTCTGTACTAAAAACTCTGTACCAAAAACCACTGAATGGTACACTTTAACTGGGTGAATAGTATGATATAAGAATTCTATCTCAATAAAGCTGTTAAAACAAAACAAATAAATCTGTGTATTTCTTGAAGGCAGAGACCACTTACCACGCTTCTTTGGGCAATGTGTATGAGTGTGTAAAGGAGTGGGCTTCATAGATTTTGCCCTGGGTTGAGCTCCCACTTAACAAGACTTGACAGCACTGAAAACAATGAAAGTTTTCATTTTCTCAATGATATTTCTGAGGACTACATCAGGCAGAGGTAGTGTTCACTTCCCCATGCTCATCTTCTTCCTTTGCTGTTTTATTAGGAGCTTGGAGAAAGCTGGGTCCAGAAATATCAGGAACGACAGGCACTGGAGAGCCAGCCATGTCCCCTCAATGCCTATAGCTGTTGTACGGTCCATCACAGTTGAATTGCCCTGTCCCTGTTGGTCCCCTCTTATTGTCAACATCACTCACAAAAGTGCAGGGGCACAGTGTCATGCCTCCATGTACACTTCTGCCTAGATGAGTTAGAGATCCTCCATGCATCTCCAAAGCAGGAGCTCTCACAGGTCCTACTGTGGGTTCTCCATCTCTGGAGAATCTCTGCCCAAGATTTTGGTCTATAGGTATTCCCCGTCACTTTGTATTGAACATGGACTCAAATGCCACCTCCAGGAAAGCAAACTTGAGGCTCTTACCATGTTGAACCTGATCAGTTTTTCTCTGTCTTCCCCTGCTTCTCCCTATCATCACCCCCTCCCCATGTCCACACTCTTCCCTGGAGTTTCCAGCTTCTTTTCTGGCAAGCCATATCAGATAACGAGGAACACATAATTCAAATTCAGACAAACCTGCGTTAGCATCTGCCCTCCTCTTCTTGTTACTTGTGCGAACTCAGAGGAGTTACTTAGCTTCTCTGAGGCTTTATTCTCCTCGTTCCTAAGTAGAGAGAATTATAACTTGCTGAGAGGGGAGGGGTGGGGAGAAGTGGTGGTGTGAAGATTAAGTGAGATAATGCAACTGAGGCATTTAGCATAGCGTCTGGTCCCTGGAATGTGGTCCGGAATTGGTAGCAGCTTTTATTCTTTTTGCCTCAGACTGGGCCGAAAGCTCACCAGAGACAGTGTGGTGAGGAGATGCCCTAGTGCTGAGCCTCACAGCTTCTGTTTGCACTGTTCTTAGGGCACTAGACTTGCAACATCTCCCTTCCCTGTCTCTATGAATCAGCTATCCTGAGTGCTTTGTTGGGGGAAAGGCAACTGACCCAGTCCCTAAAACATGCAAAACAGTGACTTCAGTCCTCTCAAGTCTGGGACTTCTAGGTTGGTCCTGGAGTCAGGGCCAGAGGAGAGCAGAAGAGCCATAGAGCTACCTCCACTACATTTCTGCTGCCCTTCCTCAGGACACTCATCATACCCTCCAAGTCATCACATTTGGAGAGAAGTTTGTCCTCTCTGGGGACATGTTTAAATGCATTAATGCACTGAGGCCCCTAGGTCATAAGCATTTTCCAGCAACCTCTCCTATCCTCGGCCCCTCCGCAGCCATTACACATTCCAAGGGCCAAAGTGTTCTTTCTCAGGCTGGTGGCCTTGTTTAAGGTGGTCAGGACAGGGATTCTCACAAAGCCCGGGAGCAGCTCTGAAGCCCTGGGCTTGAGATGTGCCTTCATGTCTCCTCATAACGCACAGTACTTGGATAGTGCTCAGTAAATATTTCTGGACTGATTAGTCAGTGTGGGCTGCTTTCCTTTCCTTTCCATCTCTGAGAGCCCAGCTGAGTATGGAGTGAAAGGGAAATGAAATAAACATCTCAGGCCCTGTAGCCCACCAGGGTCAGGATATTCACAGTGCTGTTGTGAGTCAGAGCTGACCCTTTTTTGTCATCAACCAAGGCAACGGAACTAAGAGCATAAACAGAGGCAGAAGAGGAGGAAGGTTTTTAGAACAGAGGGACTTGTCCCTGGGTAACACTTTATCAAAGCCCACAGCTTTCAACAATAAACTTTTGGTAGAAATGCTTTATAGGCCAGATTAGTTTGTGAGCTTTTGTGTACAGAACCACAGTCGATTCTCACAAGGCCTTTGCAAGGGATGGTTTTCAACAAGTTAAAACTCAGTCAGAGCTGTGATCATGTCCCCCAAATGATTTTCTCCTTAGCTTATTTTCAGAGTTTCACTGCATCAGCTAGGGGAGGCACTTGGTCCGTATACTCAGATATGTAGCTGGGTTTGGAAAAGGGGAAGAGATGTTTTACCATTAATTGTTATTAGACAGTCTGGAGGTCTGTGATTTGAAATTAGGTTTTAAATTTTGTCCACCGGCATTTAATGGAAATATTCAAGGGCAATTGCTTAGGGGTTCATAATAAATGTTGAATTTAAAACTTTTCCTACCCCTCTTGGTTTATACATGGGCTAAAAGTAGGACATAGGGAAGTTAAGAGACTTGTTCAAAACATGACAGTAAGTTAGGATCAGTGGTAAGACCAGAACCAAGCTTTCTGGCTCCTAGTTCAGATTCTTTTCAACTGCTCGGGCTGCTTCTTCCCCCTGTCTGTGTCTCATTTCCCTTTCAAAGACTGTATACAAAGACTATGGAATGCTTGCTGGTTTCTCCTTGGTGGGAAGGGGATGGTGAGGCAGTTTAAACCTTAGACCCAATTCACTATTGTTCAGCATTGAGAGTGGGATAGACATAAAAGAATAGAAATTAAATCACTTTTCAAGGTGAGCTTTGAAGAACACTGTTTCCAAATCTTGGCAGATCACTCATAAATATAGGGTTCTATAGATCTGGTTATTGCCAATTTTCTGTAACAAATAATGATTTATGTCTATGCAACATTTTGCAATGAAATAACGTATGTTAGCACTTGCATCTGAGGAGACACGTTTGTACCCTTAGTCACTAAACTTTCATAGTTATTAATCTTGCCTGTGTGTTTCCTAATCAGATCATAACTTTCTTGAGTGCAGGGACTATTCCTTATATTCCTTTGTATTTTTCACAGTATCTACCAATGTTGGATATTATGATTTTTGTATTGTCAAGTGCTAAATTTTGTTGCAGAGTATTAATTAAATGGATTATAAACAGAGCTGAGATGAGCTCTCTCACTATCAACTTGTGTCAGTAATTCAACTTCTCTTATCTCTTGCCACCTCAAACATCCCAAACCGCAGACTAGCCATTTACAGATGAACTTGAAAAACCATGAGCTAAGTTGGAGGAGGAAAGAGAAAAACGTTTGGCTACATATGAAGATTTATTGACTGAGAAAATGTTAAGAGTTTGAAAATACCATAGAGATGATCTAGCTTGAAGATTTTCAAACTTTTCTCCAGAAGGTAAAGCAGGGAAAACATTTCCCCCAGAATGACATATACAAATGTCTTTGAACTTGTATGCATTTTATTTTCAAAATCATGTACCTATGCCCATTGCCTTCTCCACCTCCTAATCCATAGGGCAAGGCTCCAAGCAACATTCTCACGTTAACTAAAGGACTGGCAGATCCTTTACCCTGCCAAGGCATTCAGATGCTATATGTCAGGAATTTAGAACTTAAATTAAAACAGGCTAAGAGTAAAAAAAATAAAAGAAAGAAAAGCCCAGGAACTCCTGCTGCTGAGGCTTTCAAAATTGCCCTGACTCTTACCAATGCCACCTTATTCAGACCATGAGATTCTCCAATATCCTGATGATACTTCCCTTTTGGAAGCTAGCTTGATTTGAGTGGACATCTATTTTTCTGCACATATAAGATCTTTAACAGATATGTGTCAGTTTTATACTCAGTTCTGCTCTCATAAACAATTATTTCTAACATTTTTATTTCATTAGTGAAAATCCTTTGCCCCTGATTATTTTAGACATCCTCTGACTTTAATACTATAATACAGTTTGTGAAAGGGTAGTTCACATTAAAATGGGGAAGAAAATGTACAAAATTAAATAATTTTAAATTGCCGATATTTGACTATTTTTGAATCTATAGCAATTTCATATGGTTCAAACTAATACATTTTACATTAACCATTAGGAACAACAAGGAATATACACAGGTATCCAATTAATTGTTTCTTCTTTCAATAAACATTTACTGAAAACCCATATGTGCAATTCAGTCCATTTGAAGCTTAAAGAATCACAAAAAAGAATGATACACAGACTCTATGCTCCAGAGGTTTACTGAGGTGGTTATAATATAAGGTAGACAGTGATACATATGATAAATGAGGTTTAGATTAAGTATTATTTAGAAAGGAAAGAGATTTCTTCTAAAAATATTGAAATTTTCATGAATGTGATTGTTTTAGAGTGGGGTTTTTAAAGTTAGGTAACATTTTTATATTCAAATATTTGGGATAAGGAAAGCATTCCAGAAAGAGGAAAGAAAGTGTGAACTGAGAGAGAAGGAAAAAAGCTGTGAAATTATGGCTTATGCACAGGAACCAGAAATTAATGTCTTGGCTAGAATGCAGTGAAGGAAAAACATGAAACAGAACATTAGAAGGGAAGATTGTGGCCAAATTATGGAGAACATTGTAGCAGTCAAGAATTATAAAGGCTTTCCAACCAAGGAATGCTGTGATTAAAGTTGAATTATAGGCACTATTATCAAACAGTTTGAGAAGGCTGAATTGAAGTGGGGATGACTGGTGGCAGTAGTCCAGGAGAAAGGTGATGGGGAAGAATTTGGGTGATAGCAGTGAGATAGACTCTTGAGGTTTAGGTTGGTATTACCAGACCAAAGGGACCACACACAGTGTCAATTCTTTTTGATACCTCAGAAAGATTGGTCAAATCTCCTTCATTCTATGAGAACCTCAGAAAGGGGAATTGAAGGGATTTTAATCAAAGGGATTCCAGCAGACAGCTTGTATTAACTTGAAGTAAGGAATCAGTGAGAAAGACTTGCATTAAGCAAGGAAAAATATACATCTGAAACTCATTTTATCATAAATTTAAATACTCATTGAAATGTAAATATACAATTTATAGGGCGCCTGGGTGGCTCAGTTGGTTAAGTGACTGCCTTCGGCTCAGGTCATGATCCTGGAGTCCCGGATCGAGTCCCGCATTGGGCTCCCTGCTCGGCAGGGAGCCTGCTTCTGCCTCTGACCCTCCCCCCTCTCATGTGCTCTCTCTCTCTCATTCTCTCTGTCTCAAATAAATAAAAAAATTAAAATAAATAAATAAATTAATTAAATAAAAAAATATACAATTTATAAAAATATAAATTTTGGAATCACTTCCACTTAGTGAGGCCTCAATTCACTTTCTCTATTTGCTCTCCTCAGAGCTCTCCTAATATTGTACAGAGAATTCTAAAGTTTTAGCCAAGAAAAGCTCTCTAGGTGAAAAAGGGTGATAATAAAAGCAGCCCTGAATTTTCGGCCTTGCATTTCATCTTCTGGGAGGTGTCTCATAAGTAGGTCCTATTGTCAGAATCATGCTGGATCTTTGGGTGCTTGTTCTAGAGCTCTTTGTTGCTCAAACCTAAGAAAGTTTTGTGGCTTACTTTATAAAACAGATATAAGACTTCCAAGTCAGTTTATGTTGGAATAACTGGGACCGTACTCATTTTCCTGCTGTGAACAATTAGAAAACTGAAAAAATAAAAAGGCAATAGTTTTTGTACATTGGACAATAGATAGTACAAGACTAATCCCAAGAGAAAGAAAAAAAATAATAATGTGAGCTCTAAGATTGCTCAAGTTTTCTGCTGGGAGGCACTTTAAATGTTAGCACAAAGAAAAAGTCTTAGACAGAATTCAGCAGTCTTTCTGAGTGGAGCAGAGAACAGAGTTTGGGAAAGCTGAAGTAGTCAGAATTTCTGAAATAGTGTGCTAGAGATGGTGCCGTATGGAAAAAGAGATTCAGAAATCTACATAGTAGTGCCCTTAAATCTATTGTTTGATATTAAACTGCATGTGCATAAAGTAAAATTCTATTGGACCAGTCAAAGGGCAATTCAGGGAAACACTAAAATGAACACAGTCTGGAAAGTATTTAACTTCTGATCAGCTGGTGTCGAAAGTCTTTACTGAGCACTCAAGGCTTACAGTGGAAACTCAAGAAGTGTCCTGCCTTAATAGTGATGCTAAACTAGTGATAGTGTAAGGGCTCCCACTCTCATAAAACTAAAAACAAGTTTTCAAGCATATCCACAAGGAATTTAACTGTCTGCCAGAATAAAGTCCAATCTCCCAATATCTTAAAAAAGAATCCAGCACACAAAAATATAAAACATGATCTCTAGCATTCAATCAGAAATTACTAGACATGTGAAGAAGCAGAAATATGTGACCCATAATCAAGAGAAAAATCAGACAATAGAAATAGACACAGAAATGACAGAAATGATAAAATTAGCTGATAAGGACTTTGAAAAGTAATGCAAATATGCTCCATAGCTAAAAGGAATATATGAGTAAAAGAAATATATTTAAAAAGAACATATGGAATTTCTAGGAATAAAAAATAGAAATATGAAATAAAAAACCCACTGGGTGGGATTAGTAGAAGGTTAGAGATGCTGCAAAAAAAGATTACTGAACTTGAGGATATAACAATAGACACTCAGTTAAATGAGCTACACTTTCACTTTAAGAAGCTAGAAAAAAGGTGAGCATATAAAACCAAAGAGAGGGGGAAAAGATGGTGGAGGAGTAGGGGACTCTATTCCAACTGGTCCCTGGAATTGAGCTGGATATCTACCAAACCACTCTGAGCACCCATGAAATCAGCCTGAGATGTAAGAAGATCTGGATCTCTACAAACAGAATATCACGGGTGGTTGGTTTTGAGGTGCGAAGTGGGGAGCTGTGATTCTGTAGGCAGATATCAGAGGATAAATGGCAGCGAGAGGGAGCCTGGCTGTGGGGATCCTACACTGCCTGTGAGTGATAGCCTCCCGCACTGGGGACAGGGCACAGACTCACAGACTCGTAGCAGCAGAGAAAGGACTTTAGGGCAGCCCCCAGGGGGGAAATCCAGAGCAGTGGGGTTGTGCATGGGAACTGGGAGTGGCTGGCAGTTTTAGAAATACAAAGGGCAGAGACATGCCCTGACCTGGAGGCAGGACTGGGGGTGCTGCAGAGGGGTGCACAACCCAGGACACTGCAGTTTATAGCAGCACAGACAGAAACAGAGATAGTGTAGCCTGGAGAGCTCACTGAAGAACAGACTGTGATCTCTCTTTTCTGAGGCAGAGGGTTGGAAATGATCTCTTCTGCTCTGACTCTAGGAAGAGACACGGAAACCCACCAGGGAAAGCCACCAGAGAACAAAAGCCCCCCAAAACCGGTTTTCACTGAGCCCATCCCCCCCACAGGGGGCAGGGCAACTCTGCCCAAACAGGGTTACCTGAAAAACAGCAAGGCAGGCCTCTTCCCCAGAACACAGGCTGCGAGAACAAGAGGCCAGCAACCCTAAGCTTCCTAGAAAATGGAGGCATCTTGCTTGGGTTGTTGTCAATAATTTGGACTCTATACATTTCCTCAACCACCCCTCAACAGAATGACTAGGAGGAGGAACCCCCAAAATAGGAAAGACTCAGAGATTATGACTTATGCTGCAGATTTACAAATGGATGCAGATATAACCAAGATGTCAGAGATAGAAGTCAGGCTAGCAATTGTGAAGACAATAGCTAGAATGGAGAAATTGATTAATGGCAACATAGAGTCTCTAAGGGCAGAAATGAAAGTTGAATTGGCAGAACTTAAAAATGTTATCAATGAGATCCAATCTAATCTAGATAATCCAACATCTGGGTAAGTGAGGCAGAAGAACAAATTAGTGACCTGGATGATAATTTAATAGATAAAAAGGGAAAAGAGGAGGCCAGGGAAAAACAACTCAGAATCCATGAAAATAGAATCAGAGAAATAAGTGACACCATGAGGCGTTCCAATTGGAATCCCGGAGGGAGTGGAGAGAGAGAGAGGACTAGAAGATGTATTTGAGCAAATCGTAGCTGAGAACTCCCTAATCTGGGGAATGAAACAAACATTTGTGTCCTAGAGGCAGAGAGGACCCCTCCCAAGATCAAGGAAAACAGGGCAACACCCTGGCATGTAAAAGTAAAACTCATAAATCATAGAATCAAGGAAACCATCTTAAGGGCAGTTGGGGGAAGAGATTCCTTACATACAAAGGGAGGAACATCAGAATAACATCAGACCTATCCACCGAGACCTGGCAAGCCAGAAAAGCCTGGCAAGACATATTCAGGGTACTAAGTGAGAAGAACATGCAGCCAAGAATACTTTATCCAACAAGGCTGTCATTTAGAATGTATGGAGAGAAGCAGAGCTTCCACGACTGGCAGAAACTGAAAGAATATGTGACCACTAAGCTGGCCCTGCAAGAAATATTCAGGGGGGGTTCTATAAAAGGAGAAAAACCCCAACAGTGATGTGCAACAGAAGTTTACAGGGACAATCTATAAAAACAACATCTTCACAAGCAACATGATGACAATTCATATCTTTCAATAATCACTCTCAACATGAATGGCCTAAATGCTCCCATAAAACAGCACAGGGTTGCAGATTGGATAAAAAGACAGGACCCATCCATATGCTGTCTACAAGGGACTCATTTTGAACCTAAAGATACATCCAGACTGAAAGTGAAGGGATGGAGATCTATCTTCCATGCCAGCGGACCTCAAAAGAAAGCTGGGGTAGCAATTCTTATATCAGACAAATTAGATTTTAAACTAAAGTCTGTAGTTAGAGACACAGAAGGACACTATGTCATTCTTAAAGGGTCTATCCAACAAGAAGATCTAACAATTGTAAATATCTATGCCCCCAACATGGGAGCAGCCATCTACATAAGCCAACTGTTAACCAAAATAAAGAGTCATATTGATAACAATACGTTAATTGTAGGAGACGTCAATACTCCATTCTCAGCAATAGACAGATCATCTAAGCAGAAAATCAACAAAGAAACAAGAGCTTTGAATGACACACTGGACCAGATGGACCTCATAGATATTTACAGAATATCCAATTCCATCCTGAAACAACAGAATACTCATTCTTCTCGAGCACGCATGGAACTTTCTCCAGAATAGACCACATACTGGGTCACAAATCAGGTCTCAACCGATACCAAAAGATTGAGATTATTCTCTGCATATTCTCAGACCACAATGCTTTAAAACTGGAACTCAATCACAAGAAAAAATTTGGCAGAAATTCAAACACTTGGAAGCTAAAGACCACTCTGCTCAAGAATGTTTGGGTCAGCCAGGAAATCAAAGAAGAACTTAAACAATTCATGTAAATCAATGAGAACAAAAACACATTGGTCCAAAACTTATGGGATACTGCAAAGGCAGTCCTAAGGGGGAAATATATAGCCATCCAAGCCTCACCCAAAAAAACAGAAAAATCCCGAATTCACCAACTAACTCTACACCTTAAAGAACTGGAGAAAAAACAACAAAGATGGCTAAGCCATGCATTAGAAGAGGAATAATTAAGATTAGAGCAGAGATCAATGAACTAGAAACCAGAGGCACAGTAGATCAGATCAACAAAACTAGAAGCTGGTTCTTTGAAAGAATTCATAAGATCAATAAACCACTGGCCAGACTTATCCAAAAGAAAAGAGAAAGGACCCAAATTAGTAAAATTATGAATGGAAGGGGAGAGATCACGACTAACACCAAGGAAATAGAAACAATTATTAGAAACTATTATCAACAACTATATGCCAATAAACTGAGCAATCTGGATGAAATGGATGCCTTCCTGGAAACCTATAAGCTGCCAAGACTGAAACAGGAAGAAATTGACAACTTGAATAGGCCAATAACCAGTAATGAGATTGAAGCAGTGATCAAAAACCTCCCAAAAAACAGGAGTCCAGGGCCTGATGGATTCCCTGGGAATTCTACCAAACATTCAAAGAAGAAATAATATGTATTCTACTGAAGCTGTTTCAAAATGTAGAAATAGAAAGAAAACTTCCAAACTCATTCTATGAGGCCAGCATTACCTTAATCCCCAAACCAGGCAAAGACCCCATCAAAAAGGAGAATTTCAGACCGATATCCCTGATGAATATGGATTCCAAAATCCTCAACAAAATCCTAGCTAATAGGATCCAACAATACATTAAAAGGATCATCCACCACGACCAAGTGGGATTTATCCCCAGGATGCGAGGGTGGTTCAACATTCGCAAATCAATCAATGTGATAGAACACATTAATAAGAGGAGGGAGAAGAACCATACGGTCCTCTCAATTGATGCAGGAAAAGCATTTGACGAAATACAACATCTTTTCCTGATTAAAACTCTCCAGAGTATAGGGATAGAGGGAACATTCCTCAAGTTCATAAAATCCATCTATGAAAAACCCACAGTGAATATCATCCTCAGTGGGGAAAAGCTGAGAGCCTTTCCCTTAAGATCAGGAACATGCGAAGGATACCCACTCTCACCACTATCGTTCAACATAGTACTAGAAGTCCTAGCGACAGGAATCAGACAACAAAAAGAAATAAAAGGTATTCAAATTGGCAAAGAAGTCAAACTCTCTCTTTTCACAGACGACATGATACTTTATGTGGAAAACCCAAAAGACTCCACCCCCAAATTACTAGAACTCATCCAGCAATTCAGTAATGTGGCAGGATACAAAATCAATGCACAGAAATCAGTTGCTTTCTTATACACTAATTACCGAGAAATTAGAGAAATGATTCCATTTATAATAGCACTAAAAACCATAAGATACCTCGGAATAAACCTAACCAAAGAGGTAAAGGATCTATACTCTAGGAACTACAGAACACTCATGAAAGAAATTGAAGAAGACACAAAAAGATGGAAAAATATTCCATGCGCATGGATCAGAAGAATAAACATTGTTAAAATGTCTATGCTACCCAGAGCAATCTATACCTTCAATGCCATCCCAGTCAAAATTCCAATGGCATTTTTCAAAGTGCTGGACAAACAATCCTAAAATTTGTATGCAATCAGAAAATACCCCGAATCGCCAAGGAAATGTTGAAAAAGAAAAACAAAGCTGGGGGCATCACGTTGCCCAATTTCAAGCTACATTACAAAGG
The DNA here is from genome assembly GCF_029215605.1 of Mirounga angustirostris. NCBI lineage: Eukaryota > Metazoa > Chordata > Mammalia > Carnivora > Phocidae > Mirounga > Mirounga angustirostris. Next base: position 160,985,923 of record NW_026991710.1, on the reverse strand, counting down.
TGTGATCACCAAGACAGCATGATACTGGCACAAAAACAGACATATAGACCAATGGAACAGAATAGAGAACCCAGACATGGACCCTCAACTCTATGGTCAAATAATCTTTGACAAAGCAGGAAAAGACATGTAATGGAAAAAAGACAGTCTCTTCAATAAATGGTGCTGGGAAAATTGGACAGCCACATGCAGAAGAATGAAACTCGACCATTCTCTAACACCATACACAAAGATAAACTCAAAATGCATGAAAGACCTCAATGTGAGACAAGAATCCATCAAAATCCTAGAGGAGAACATAGGCAGTAACCTCTTTGACATCGGCCACAGCAACTTCTTTCAAGATACATCTCCAAAAGCTAGTGAAACAAAAGCAAAAATGAACTTTTGGGACTTCATCAAGATAAGAAGCTTCTGCACAGCAAAGGAAACAGTCAACAAAACAAAGAAGCAACCCACAGAATGGGAGAAATGACACTACAGATAAAGGGCTAGTATCCAATATCTATAAAGAACTTCTCAAACTCAACACCCAAAAAGCAAATAATCAAGTCAAAAAATGGGCAGAAGACATGAACAGACACTTCTTTGAAGAAGATATACAAATGGCTAACAGACACATGAAAAAATGTTCATCATCACTAGCTATCAGAGAAATTCAAATCAAAACCACATTGAGATACCACCTTACACCAGTTAGAATGGCAAAAATGGACAGGGAAAGAAACAACAAATGTTGGAGAGGTTGTGGAGAAAGGGGAACCCTCTCACACTATTGGTGGGAATGCAAGTTGGTACAACCACTTTGGAAAACAGTGTGGAGGTGCCTCAAAAAATTAAAAATAGAGCTACCCTATGACACAGCAATTGCACTCCTGGGTATTTACCCCAAAGACACAGATGTAGTGAAAAGAAGGGCCATATGCACCCCAATGTTCATAGCAGCAATGTCCACAATAGCCAAACTGTGGAAAGAGCTGAGATGCCCTTTAACAGTTGAGTGGATAAAGAAGATGTGGTCCATATATATATAATGGAATATTACTCAGCCATCAGAAAGGATGAATACCCAAATTTTACATCAACATGGATGGGACTGGAGGAGATTATGCTAAGTGAAATAAGTCAAGCAGAGAAAGTCAATTATCATATGGTCTCACTTATTTGTGGAACATACGGAATATCATGGAGGACATTAGGAGAAGGAAGGGAAAAATGAACTGGGGGTAATCGGAGGGAGAGATGAACCATGAGAGACTATGGACTCTGAGAAACAAACAGGGTTTTAGAGGGGAGAGGGGAGGGAGGATGGGTTAGCCTGGTGATGGGTATTAAGGAGGGCACGTACTGCATGGAGCACTGGGTGTTATAGGAAAACAATGGATCGTGGATTACCACATCAAAAACTAATGATGTATTTTATGGTGACTAACAACATAATAAAATTAAAAAAAAAATTGAACATTAACCTGCAAAGTTGGTTGATAAAATATTTGAAAGCAAGAAAAAAATAACCCTTTCCATATTAGAAACAGATATAAAGAAGTGGCAAACTGAAAAATAAAAAAAGCAAAACCAAAGTAAATACATAGAGGAGAAAATAAAGAGCAAAAATCAGTAAATAGATAATCGGAAAGAAATAGAGAAACAAAAAATAACAAAAGCTTATTCTTTAGAAAGATAACTAAAATTTGTAAACCTCTAGCTAGACTAATCTCAACAAGTAAAAAAGAGAAGACGTAAATTAACAATATCAGAAATGAAAACAGAGGAAATTCTTACATTGACAAAACTGACACATTTCCCTGTTTGATGTGTGGGCTGAAGAGGTGGTGAAGGCGTTGAAAATGCTAGAGGTCTTTGTGGAGTGAGTCTTAAAAGGTTCTCTGCCATCATGAGGAAGGAGATTGAAAACAGAAAAGATGGATGGCTATAGTGGGCAACAAGGTAAGATGAGTAAACCATATCTTGGGTAACTCTTTTAAAAATCTTAAGTCATATAGTCTAGTCATGGAGCTATGTCACATGTAAAGAACAACAATCCAAGCAGGACATCAGATTCTTACTGGTGTCTCTCACTGTTATTCAAGAGGATGTAAGTGTACTCCATAGACTCTCTTATTAATTTCCCTTCTCCTCACCTATTCTTTCATGTTCAGCAATTCCTGGGAGCCTGTAACTCAGTTATTCTAGAATATAATCTTATTCTCCATGTTTTCCTGCCTCTACAACATTGTTCCTTCTGTCATTTCTCTCAATCTGGCCATGTCCTTCAAATACTTGACCCCTTTATACTCCCATGTAAAACTCCCTAGGGAATGTATTTCATCTTCATTTTGACTGCTTTTTATTTTTTGGAATCCAGTTGTTTGGATTTTGTCCCTGTATTTCTCTTAAAATAGAAAAGTAGACAGAAGCCATGGTGGTGATGATGATGGGATACATTTTTGAATCCCCACACAAACATTTTAAATTCTGACATACTTGTAAAGCTTGCTTATTTAGCTTGATGTTATTTTAGGCATTTATTTTTCTTTCATTATTTACAAACATTTTGTTAAAAGTTCATGTTTTATTAATTGTGCTATTAGGAAAAATAATATAAAATTTGCAGAAGAAAAATTAGCATAGTGCATCAAAAACCTTCCTTAAAGATAGGCAAATTTTACTAATTTTTTTCTTTTTTCTTTTTTTATTATTATGTTATGTTAATCACCATACATTACATCATTAGCTTTTGATGTAGTGTTCCATGATTCACTGTTTGTGTATAACACCCAGTGCTACTAATTTTTTTTTCTAAGAAAAAATCTTAATAAACCTTTATGAAGTTATGCAAACATTTATCTACCAGGGTATTTATACAACAATGTGCATAAAAAGTGATGTATTAGAAAGAACCTTATGTCCAACCAAGTGGAAAGGAGTTAATAAAATAAATTATGATATGTATCACCTAAAATAATGCTATAAAATGCTTCTTGGGGGGCGCCTGGGTGGCTCAGTCGTTAAGCGGCTGCCTTCGGCTCAGGTCATAATCCCCGAGTCCTGGGATCGAGTCCCACATCGGGCTCCCTGCTCAGCGGGAAGCCTGCTTCTCCCTCTCCCACTCCCCCTGCTTGTGTTCCTGCTCTCGCTGTCTCTGGCTCTGTCAAATAAATAAATAAAATCTTTAAAAAAAAAAAGCTTCTTGAAGGCAAGGTTTTTTTTTTTTAAAGATTTTATTTATTTATTTGACAGAGAGAGAGAGAAAGCCAGAGAGGGAACACAAGCAGGGGGAGTGGGAGAGGGAGAAGCAGGCTCCTGGCTGAGCAGGGAACCGGATGTGGGGCTAGATCCCAGGACCCTGGGATCATGACCGGAGCTGAAGGCACACGTTTAATGACTGAGGCATCCAGGCTCCTGTTGATGGCAAGGTTTTAAAATGTTCATAATAAATGGTTAAATAATTATGGAAAACAACATAATTAAAAGATTTCACTTTTTATTGAAGAATATAGTTCATCTACATTTAGAAAAAAATGAAGTCATGTGCGATACATCAGCTTAGTGGTTGGGTGGCAGGTGATTTTCCATTTTTGTGCTTTTCTGTTTTCGACAATGTACTTATATATCAGTTAGGCTGACTCTAGCATTTTCAACGCCTTCACCACCTCTTCAGCCCACACATCAAACAGGGAAATGTGTCAGTTTTGTCAATGTAAGAATTTCCTCTGTTTTCATTTCTGATATTGTTAATTTACGTCTTCTCTTTTTTACTTGTTGAGATTAGTCTAGCTAGAGGTTTATAAATTTTAGTTATCTTTCTAAAGAATAAGCTTTTGTTATTTTTTGTTTCTCTATTTCTTGGCTGCCTATATCAGTAGGAATGCTCTGTAGAAACCTGATTTCAATGGTTTAATCAAATAGATCTGCCCTTTATCTCCTATAAGTTTGAAAATGGATGGCTTTTAGTCCTGGTTCAGCATCTTGACAGTCAGAGAGGATGAGCATCTTGGATATTCTTATGGCTTTTTCTTCACATTTGTCACCTGAGCCACAAGATGGCTGTTGAAGTTCTAGTGTTAATACCTTCATTCCAGGCAGAAAGAAGGAAAAGGGGGAAAGTGGGAATACAATCTTTTAGGCCAAAATTGAAAAGTGTGCTCTTTGGCCCTCTTCAGCCCTAAAGGGTGCTGGGAAATTGAGTATCTTAGCTTTTGCAGCCTCATAACTATAGGCAGATCAGGGAGAAATGTCTAGGAATGCTTGGTTGAGCCAAAATCTGGTGTCTGTATTATTTTGCATGTAATATGTATGCCTGTCAATATGTACTACTTTGATAATTAAATTTTAAAAAGAGGTTAGTAAAAACCAGTAAGTCATTTAAAATGGAGGCCAAATAATGTAGAATATAGAATTTGAAGATACCATTTCGATGGGTTTTTGTTTATAATATTTGTTATGTACATAACATTGTGCAAAATGCTGTGGAGGAAAAAGGAATTTCTGACATTGTTAACCATTGAAAGACTTACAATCTAGTCTAGGAGACATGTTCTATCTTCAGAAAATAATGTAGTATAGACTACAATAGGAAAGAAATGTCAAAGTCAGTGGTGGAAGCAAGTATTTCCCTGAGATGTCAGCAGGGACCTAGGTATGGACAGAGAAGCTTCCTGGAGGACATAGCACCTGAGTTGGGTTTTACAGGATGCAAGATTTCAAAAGGGTGGGCATAAGAAGGATTCCTTGAGCTTGGCAGTAGCCCTGGGGAAGCCACAGAGATGGCAATGCAAATGTCATGTGTGGGTCAGTGTGGAGGCTGGGTGAACTTAAAGAGTTAAGACATGTTTTGGCAAACTTATAAAGGTTTCCAAACAGATATTAACATATTTTCATTCTAAGGTTAAGAGAAGGCCACATGTCCCTCCAGGGAGCTCTTACCTCATTCCTGTGACATCTGTCTTGCTGACTCAGGGTCTCTGCAGGCCTGTTCCTGTTGTTTCCAAGGGCCTTAGGTGCCAAGAACCTATTCCTTCATCAGGCACCTTCCTACACTTTTTGTCCGGTCAGGGCTGCCCAGCTTAGACATCAGTCTCCTGGGCTCACAGACCTGCTTTGCCAACTCTGCCATTAGTTTTCTACCAGCACCAGGAAGAGACCTGACCAAGACTTTGGGAGGCCACAAAGGTGCTAGCCTTTGGCATTTGGGCTTTGTGCCATGCCACAGGGATTCTTTATAAGACACTTGGAGAAAGTGATTTTAGGCATCCTAGAAATAAGAGGTAAATGACAAGTATAGTTTTGACCCAAGAAGGGGGCCAATATTGTAGGGATGGGGGACTCATAAATGTGACTGTCCTGTAGTCCTCCCTATGCACATTCATGGTGATGCTTCTCCTATAATACTTTCTGGGTCGATATTGCACCTCAGATTGCTCACAGCCTGGTGAGGAGACAGACACATACATAGATATTGCCACATAAATAGGACTGCATCAGAGTTAAGTCAGGGAAACAAGGAGCTTGGTGATTCAGGAGAGGTTCCTTAGAGGAAGTGATGTCTGAGATCAGGCTGTTTTGAGTAGTAAATGTTGAAAACAGAGCAGTGATCAAATCTGAGAGATGGCTATCACCATGCCAGGGACATGGGTCACTCATCATTTGATCCCTGCTATTTGGGATCAAATATCTTTTTATCTCACTTTTTATCTAACCTTTTTACTAGTTGCTTCTTTTATACATAGATGAGTAGAAAGAATTTGAGACATGGAGTCAGGAGACCAGGATTCTTGTCCTAGCTACTAGCAATTTGTGATGTGACCTGGGGCATTTTCTCCATCTCTCTGGATCACCATTGCCTCTGTTGTGGTATGAGGAGTAGGTGGACATTTGCCATTGAATATCTTCCTTCCTTAGGGGCATCCCCACCCAAAGAATTTTGGTCAGAAGCAGAGCCCACATCTCACTAAAGAATGTGAAAATATGCTTGCTTTCTGCCCTCTTTTGCACTGGGATGGAGACTGATGACCTAGGCTCTCCCAATCAGATGTGCACTGGCCAAAGTCTGAATCAAAAGGAAGCAAGAACAGTGGAGGGCCCTCCTGGGGGTGGTAGCTTTGCAAACAGGCAACAGCAACCACAGTTAGAACTTCAAAGTCTAGTGTCCATGAGAGTGGCAACTGTTTTCTCACCTGACCATCATGTTGGGCTTTACTCCTGGAAGCACAGCTCTAGGCTGGGCTCCTCAATGTTTTTACCATCCTTTTTTTTTTTTTTTAGATTTTATTTATTTATTTGAGAGAGAGAGAATGAGAGACAGAGAGCATGAGAGAGAGGAAGGTCAGAGGGAGAAGCAGACTCCCTGCCGAGCAGGGAGCCTGATGCGGGACTCGATCCAGGGACTCCAGGATCATGACCTGAGCCGAAGGCAGTCGCTTAACCAACTGAGCCACCCAGGCGCCCCTTTACCATCCTTTTAACACAGTCTTTTCCTGCCCAATGAAGCTTGTGTTAGTTTCTCTTGCTTGCAGCTAGGTACCCTAATTGATACCACTGTTTGGATGATATGCTCTCCATGGTTCCTTCCAGTTCAATGTTCTGTGATTCTGGAATTTGTCTTTCAGACTGGATAGCACAGTGCTGGACCCTTAATTAATGTTTATTGACTAAGTGACCAAATGGGCATAGGATCTATGCCTTAGACTTTCCTTTTCCATGCTTTTCATTATCTCACTCAGTGATCTAAGAGATACAAACATGGAGGTAGCAGGAACCACATCAGCAAGAAAGAGAAATGTAGTTCCACAATGCCCTATAATTTTATTGGTTTTTTTGACAAACTGGTCAACACGGAAGTACTCCCTTCCTGCATGATGTTTATCCCAGGAAGATGCAGAAGATGTGGAGGGCATTTTGTCTATCCCCCGAAGAAGTATAGTCTGATTAGGGAGATAAGATTATCACATTCTAAACTTTTAGTGCTGAACAATGAGGAAGAGACATAAGGACTCAGAATGGAGATATCAGTGAAGAGATAAAGGAAAAAACATCAGTGTATAGTTTGAAATTTTGAGCAGGATTTAGATAAGCAGAAGGGAGTTCATATTTGGTGGGGAACACAGCGCCAGTTGGTGCCCAGAGGCAAGAATGAGTCAGAAAAGTATGTGGTGGGAAAAAAAAAAAAAAAAGAAAAGAAAAGTATGTGGTGGGGCAGAGGGTTCACACTGGGGGGTGGAGATGGGGTGGGGGTGGCAGGAATAGAAGGGAAGCCTTGTTTTCAAGGGTCTTGACCACTCTGCAACTATGGGAAAGACCATCTTCTACATTTTACTAATGGGTGCAGAAAACAAATAAACAGAGAACATTAAGAACAAATAAGGAAATCACTAGGCCCAGTTCAAAAGGAAATCATTCAGAGACTAAAGGAGAATTCACTTTGATTCTATAAGTATTTTGAGTGCCTCCTATATGTCAGGCACTGTTCTGGGCACAGAAATAAAGCAACAACCAAAACTTAGTCTATTCTCTCTTTTTTTAAGATTTTATTTATTTATTTGAGAGCGAGTGAGAGAGCAAGAGAGAGCACAAGCAGAGGGAAAGGGAGAAGCAGACTCTCTGTTGAGCAGGGAGCCCGATGTGGGACTCCATCCCAGGACCCTGGAATTGTGACCCAAGCCAAAGGCAGATGCTTAACCGACTTGGCCACCCAGGAGCCCAAAACTTAGTCTATTCTAAAAGAGCTTGTGTTTTATCAGGATCAAGCAGATCACAGACAGACACACACACACACATATACAGACATATAGCCATCAGGTAACAACAATGGGTGTCTGGAGAAAAGAAAGCAGTGCTAAGGATACATGAGACTGCTACAGCTAGGGGAGGGTGAGTTGTATATGGGGAGATCAGGTCACCTCTCTGATAAGGTGACATTTGAACAGAAAACCAAAAGAAAGAGAGCAGTTATTTGGATATCTGAGGGGAAGACAATTCTAGACACAGGGAATGGCAAGTGCAAAGGCCCTGAGGCACGCTTGATGTGTTCAAGGAATAACAAGGAGATTAGTGCGGCTGAAGCAAAATGAGCCAGGAGAGACTGGTAAGGGAGAAAATCAGAGAAGTAGTGGAGGGTTAGATCCTGATAGGCCATGAAAACCCCTGAGGAAAATACCCACATGCTGTGCCAGAGTAAGCATTATTGACTATAATCCATTCTCATCCCCCACCCCCACGAATTTGGGTCGTTCCCATTGGTGAGCTGCACCTGGAGCTGTCAAAGCTCACAAGGGAATGATGGAATGAAGGGATCGTCCCTGACTCCTTTTATTTCCATTGGTTTTCCTCAGGCAAGCCCACTTCTGCCTATTTACCTGGTCAGCTAATCTCATACCGTCAGGCATAAAGCTGGCTTGGGTTTATGCTATCTCTGGGCCTATACTTGATTTGACATGAAATGGGGGCTGATTTTCCAAGAGTGACTATAGAACCAACAACTGGTAAAGATTTCTCCAAGAATTATTGCTTTAAACATCTATATGGGCAATGTCAGCAATCTCCACTTTCATATAGGTTTGTTGTGGGTCCCCCAGTTTCTGTGTCCTAGCCACTCCCTGCCTCACATTCACTCAGCCATAATCATTAGCAGTGGCCTTCACTCTGCAATAGTGCACAGCCGTAACCGCTCAAGACATCGCTTTAGACACAGCTCCGAGCTTCTCTCCTTCCTCTCTGTTAGTATCCCACCAGGTTTTTGGTTCCCTACCTGCCCAAGAGGTGGTGGGCCCCTTGCCTATAACCCCAGTTTTCTCAGCAACGGATACTATGAGGATCCACTCCTTTGTAGCATTTTCTGATTGTCTTCTGTGTCCTCAATGGACTTCTCCTTTCTCATTGCTACCATACCCAGAGAACAGAGGAAAAAGATTCTGTGGTTGTTACTAGGTGATCTGAAAGTGTGTGTGGGGGGGTGGTTTTGGGGGATTTTACCAGATTAGAGCAGAGTGAAATTGCATACAAATGTAAAGGGCAGGTTTTGTGGCAATCAAGGACTCCTGTGTTGAGGGCCTGGCTAATCTCAGGCAGACAGGAATGCCAGGCTGCCTCTCAGAAATCCTGTATCAGCTGAGCTCCAAGTGGCAGCTCACAGGAGGGGCTCAAATGTCCTTTTAAGGAGAGGGCTCACAGAGGTTTGAGGGGTGGCTCAGACTGAGGTGCTGGCACTCTCCATCACTCTACCTCAGCAGGGTTCTGTAGTCTTTCAACAGCATCATGCCCCAGTTCCTGTGTCCCTCCACCCTCAGATGCCCTGTGACTCCTACCTGACATGCAGTACAGTGGAATGCTTAGGCATGTGGGCCCTGCCAGATGGCCTGGCTTTGACCTGACTCTGTACCTTACTAGCATGAGACCTTGGGCAAGTGACTTAACATTTCTATGCCTCAGTTTCATTATCTACAAAGTGGGGATGATGGCCCCTGCTTTGAAAGATGCTTATAAGGTTTATTATGTGTAAATAGAGGTAAAGCTCTTATAATCGTTAATGCATAAAAAGCATCTAGCACTTATTGATATAAAGACTCTATCTCAAGATCTGGTGCAGTGTCCCAGGTTTGTGCCTACCTATGGCCAAAGTCCACCCAGCATGAATTATACTTGGCAGATATAGGTACTCTCATCTCCTTAGTGAACGAAGAAATAAATGAATGAACATAGAAATCCTCAGATATTCAGGCATGTGGCTAAATTCTCCTTTGTGCCCATCTTCTTGGAGCTGTAGTTTCATTTTACCAACATATAGAAGAACCCATAACAGGAGCATCAGGGTGAGGGAGGAAATGTTTTTATGCAAACTGAGACCCCTCAATTAATCCATATATTTGGCTTTACACTAGACTACCATGAAAGAGATTTAAGAATAAACATGATATGATTTCTGCCCTCTAGGAACTTGCAATCTTGTTTAAAGACAAGATGAAAGAAAATGAGAAGCTGAATCACAGTGAGAATTTAGAGAATATCAAGGAGGTTTAGAGTATTCTGGGGGTGGCTCTTTATTGCAGAGATGGGAGTTATGGATGGGGCACTTTTGAACAGGTGGAAGGGATAACATTTAAGGGGGAGGGCAGGCACCAATGTAAGAATGAGCATATCATATGTATCCATGAAGAGAGCTAGAGGAAGCAACTTTACTTCCAGAGGATGATCCCAATCTAAAGGAATATGTATCATTTACATTCATCTACAGGCCTTCTCTTTGTCTGGGGTAGCTCAGATGTCCAGGTCTATAAGATAATAGAGAACTCTTAACAATGTCAGATCATTAAGCATACTATGAAGATGGGTTCAAGGAATAGCTGTCAAGGCAGTATTTTAAAATAGATATCTCATACTGTGCACAAGGATGCTGAAGTTGGTTTTTCTGTACGTATTTTACATATGGGATCTGGAGATCAAAGGGGTAAAGCTATATCGAAGCTACAGACCTGGTGAATGTCAAAAAATGAAGTTTGAAACCAACTGCTGTCTTCAGGAGTTCTTCCCATAATACCACACTGCCTTATATACTCCAGGACTCTAATTTCGCTTGCTGTAGAAGGGAGAGAGGGCCTTTAGGGGTGCTGCCTCTGTACACAGATGGGGAACCCGTGAATAGCCATCGCAGGACAGTCTCCCACACAAATCTTTTATGTGCCCTTCTCCTCTATGCAGCAGAATGTTTATATACAGGGAGCCTAAAGTATGGAACCCATGATGAGGGAGCCATGCAGTGAGAGAACAGAAGATGAGGGGGGAGAGCCCTGGGTTGGGAATCAGGAGAGATGGCTTCTTGTCCTGATTCTGCCATGAGCTAGCTGTGACCATGTCACACCCATTTCTGAGCTGCATTCTCTCATCTATAAAATAAAAGGCTTGGACTAAAGGAACTATATGATCTATTTTTTTGCTCCTGAATTTTATGAAAGGTGAAGTTGTATCTGTAAAATTGCAGGATTTCTCTTCTTTGTTCCATGTTCTCAATATTAGCTGACACCCCTTGTGTCCAAGGTGGGACTGGAGGCTTATTCCTGGTTTCTGTTCCTTGCCCTTCCTTTTCATCTCTCCTGTGTCAGCAGCCTGAATTGTCTGGATACCAGGAGCTGTAGAATCAGTAGCCAAAAGCTTCTTTCCTGCCCTAAAGCATTGAATTTCCCCACGGTGGGTTGCAGGAAATCAGATTGGCTTGGCACTTGCTCTCTGGTTCAGGCAGGTGGGGGAAGGCAGGAGACCTGCTGGTTATATTTGGTGTCAGGGGCCTTTGGGGAGGAGCTGGGGGCTTGGCAGATTTCCTCACAGCTTGGAGGGCTCTGGAGGTGTGGGGCACTGCCTGCCCAATTCCTGGAGCTCAGGCACAGATGGCCCCTGTCAGCCTTTGAATGGGGGTGGGTTCTCACTCTGGTGAGTCTCGGGGGAGGGGTCTCCAGAAGCCTCAGCCCAGCTGGCCATCTCCTGCCTGAAACTGTTTAGTGTAGGAGAGGGAGGGTGAAAGACCAGATGGGCCACAGCCTTTGGGCCTGATGGTGCAAACTCTGTCCCACCCTTCATCGTATTGGGTAGGGGAAGAGAAACACCTCTTTATTAGGCAGCTGTTTGTTTGGCAATTAACCTGAGGGTCCTGGAGGACACTCAACATTAACCCCAGAATGTGGCAGCCAGTTCTGCTGCTGAGACCTTTGTGGGGATGGGGTGCAGGTGGGGCAGAGTCTTTAGAGGCAGGCTGGCTTGGGATGCTGGGCCCCTGGACACCAGAGGTAGGGTTTCAGCTATAGGTGAAGCCATTTGGAAGGGAGGTCCTGGAGGGGAAGATGAGCCTAGAGAGAACAAAGGAAGCACTTCCTCAGACTGTGTGTTCTGGCCCAAGGCTTCAGTAGAGCATGTCCTAGCAAATGGTCCAAGGGAAACCTCTTAAGGGCCAAACAGGCCAGAATGCCCTTTGCAGCTGCTCTTTTTCTGAGGCTGTGCCCATGAGCTTTTGCTCCCTGAGGCAGTCATTCCCTCTTCACAAAGACTGCTCCTGTGTCTCCTGAAGCCTCTTGGGATAGGTAATGGAGAACAGAACAGTCCCTATTACCAACAGGGTTGTCAGTTCATGCTGGTGTGGTGGCTAAGAAGCCAAATGGGCTGGAGAATGAGGCCATGTGGGCAGGGAAGGCAAGAATGTAGGCATTCCACCTGTGCAACCAAAATAGGGTACCTATGCAGAGCCAGCCAGGGAGCTCCTGTTGCCATGGTTGTAAAGGAGGTGGCAGGGTAAGACGGAGGGTGGGTGGGGAGGGGTATGTTGTAGGAGAGAGAACAGATCACCCTAGAGTCAGAGTCTTGCTTTCACATTCATGAACTGGACTACCTTTAGCAAGTTGCTTAAATCTCTCTGAGTCCCAGTTTTGGAGGAAAATGGCAATAATAACACCTACCTGGGATTGATTAAAGTATTAAATAACTTAATATAATAAATGTGCTGTGTAAACTGTTGGATACTAGAAAATGTTTTTCTGTTGTGTTATTTATTGTCATGAAAAGAAGATATGGTCAGAATAAGTTTGGGACTGAGTGTGATGGCTAGGAGGGTGTTAGCACTAACCACTAACTGTGCTGGGGGGTAGAATTCTAGATTGTAATAAATGGAAAAAAAAAAAGAAAAGAAAAGCAAAAGGCATCTTCCAAGTACCAGATCTCTCTGCTGGTTCAACAGGTAGAAGAGATTATGAGATGGAAAGCAGTGTCCTCAGCCAGTCTGAACTGCTAGGGATTTCAAGGCAAATTATTTCAAGAGATTTTCTACTTCATGGGCATAGGGAATATTTTAGTCAGAGTGAATGGGTAATGTTTTCTTATGAAACTGTTTTTCAAATGTGTGTAGATATGCTTGTGATTATTAAAATATGAATTAATTGTAAAGCATCATGGGATTCATGTTTAGGTTTTTGGTTTGACAAATTCTCTTAAACAAGAGAGACTATATGGTGAGGATACTGGGTGATTTGGTAACACTAAAAGATGGGTGGAGACCTCTATTGGAGGGTGGGGTTTCTTCATGGATACACATTCACAATGCATCTGAGGAGAGAGGGACGAAGGAACCAGTGCCTGGGTTGCAGCTTGTGGGGCTCTGGAGAGTCACGGGAAGCTGCACCTTGGAAGAGTCTGGGCCCCTCTGGGGTAAGCCAGGGCTGGCTTCAAATCCCAGTTCTGCCCTTCACACTGGCCTAGGATAATAAGCAAACATATGCCTGTAATCTTTAGTCTTCCTAGAGTTCGTAAGGATCAAGTGAAATACTATTTTAAAGCCATAGTAAGTCCTTGGAAATGTGAGTTGAATAATGAAAACATAGCACCCCCTCTTTGCCAGAATATTTTCCTTCTTATATTTTCTCTAGTCCACCTTTCCCTGAATAAGGAGCTCAGAGAAGTAGGCCCAAATTTACAGAGTTTAATTAAGAAGAAAAACAACCTATGATGTTCATTTTCTCTCTAGAAGCAGACTCCTCTCAGGGGAGCAGTCCCATTATGAAGCCCTTGGTTTACTTTCCTTGATGGAGAGTACTGCATGAATATCAGCAGGGCTTTTTTCTAATTTTTTATTTAAATTCAATTTAGTTAACATAGACTGTATTATTAGTTCCAGGGGAATAATTTAGTGATTCATCAGTTGCATATAACACCCAGTGCTCATTACATCAAGTGCCTTCCTTAATGCCCATCACCCAGTTACCCCATCCCTCCACCCACCTCCCCTCCAGCAACTCTCAGTTTCCCAGAGTTCAGTGTCTCTTATGGTTTGCCTCTCTCTCTGTCTTCCTCTTATTTTATTTTTCCTTCCCTTCCCCTATGTTCATCTGTTTTGTCTCTTAAATTTCACATAGGAGTGAAATCATATGGTATTTGTCTTTCTCTGACTGACTTATTTCACTTAGCATAATACCCTCTAGTTCCATCTGCATTATTGTGAATGGCAAGATTTCATTATTTTTGATGGCTGAATGATATTCCATGGTGTGTGTGTGTGTATCCACACACACCACATCTTCTTTATACCTTCATCTGTCGATGGACATCTGAGCTCTTTCCACAGTTTGGCTATTGTGGATAAGGCTACCATAATCATTGGGGTGCATGTGCCCCTTAGAATCACTATATTTGTATCTCTTGGATAAATACCTGGCCATGCAATTGCTGCATTGTAGAGTAGCTCTATTTTTAACTTTTTGAGGAAACTCCATACTGTTTTCCAGAGTGGTTGTACCAGTTTGCATTCCCACCAACAGTGTAAGAGGGTTCCCCTTTCTCTGCATCCTCGCCAACATCTGCTGTTTCCTGAGTTGTTAATTTTAGCCATTCTGAGTGGTGTGAGGTGATATCTCATCGTGGTTTTGATTTGGATTTCCCAGATGTCAAGTGATGTTAAACATTTTTTCATGTGTCTGTTGCCCATTTGTATGTCTTCTTTGGAGAAATGTGTGTTCATGTCTGCCCATTTTTTTTGCTGGATTTTTTGTTTTTTGGGGGTGTTGAGTTTGATAGGTTCTTTATAGATCTTGACTACTAGCCCTTTATCTGATAAGTCATTTGCAAATATCTTCTCCCATTCTGTAGGTTGCCTTTTAGTTTTGTTGACTGTTTCATTTGCTGTGCAAAATCTTGGGGGGTTTAGAGATAAACGAAATTTCTAAAGGAATTTTTTTTTAAGATTTTATTTATTTGACAGAAAGGGACACAGCGAGAGAGGGAACACAAGCAGGGGGTGTGGGAGAGGGAGAAGCAGGCTTCCCGCTGAGCAGGGAGCCTGACGCGGGGCTTGATCCCAGGACCCTGGGATCATGACCTGAGCCAAAGGCAGACGCCCAACAGCTGAGCCACCCAGGCGCCCCTCTAAAGGAATTTTTATATGTTAAAGTAGACTTACAGGATCCTGGGAGTCAGGTTAAGGTTGCCTTTTGCCCTCAGCAAAGTATTAACATCCAGGCAATTGAGTCCCTAGCTGAATGTCACTCTGCTGTTTCAAGAACTTGTCAAAGGACTGTAGGTATAAGGAAATTTAATAATTTTTCTTCTGCCTTTGTTTCCCACATCAGTAAACAATTATCACAGGGTCCATTCCCTGTATTCTGGGACTGTCATTCATCTGTGGCACAGAGTAGGTGCTCACAACATGTGGCTGAGTGAATGAACAAATTAATGAAAGAGTGAATGGATGATCCATGCCTTGTCCTGCCTGGGCAGTGGCTAAGTTCTTTGAAGTGGTCTGTACCTCCTCCTGCCTGTGTGGTCACCCAGGCTCACCTCAGAAGTCACTTTCGGATCACAAGCTGTTCCCAGTTTCCTTCTGAGGTAGTCAGGCCACAGATGCAGGGTGTTTGGGAGCAGCACTTTCCATTGTGCAGTCTGATCCTAAAACTTGAATCTCAACCTCGTTCCATGATGGTGGGAGAGAAGCCAGCTTTTCTTTCTGAGGCAACATGTAGTGTGGGAGGGGGCTGCCAGAATCACAGGCATTAAGTCTGCTCCTCCTCACCCCTTTCTATACTCCTTTATAACCAGACTGAGTTCAATTAAAAAAAAAA
The DNA here is from genome assembly GCF_029215605.1 of Mirounga angustirostris. Classification (NCBI taxonomy): domain Eukaryota; kingdom Metazoa; phylum Chordata; class Mammalia; order Carnivora; family Phocidae; genus Mirounga; species Mirounga angustirostris. The sequence goes on along the minus strand of NW_026991710.1, from coordinate 160,970,342 downwards.
AAGATGTTAACGCAATGCACATCACTAACATTAAGGTGCTAATGACTTGGAGTTAGGCCTCCTGGGGAACATTTGCGTTTTAATAGAGTGTGCTCAGGACCATTACTGTGCTACTAGAGGGAAGTTTTCGAACAAGGAGTCTGGAGGTTTGGATTTAGTCCCCTTGCTATAATTGGCCCTTCAGCCTTGGGTGAGGGATCTCTCTCTTTTCCTCTCTCAGTCACTACATTAAAAAAAAATTGGACTAGATAAAATAGCTCATATAACAGAGTAAGGATTATCCCCTGTGTTCTCTATAACAATTTTGAGAAGGATATGATTAATGGCATTATTTTGCAGATGAGAAAACTGAGGTCCAGATAAGTTAAGTGCCTTACCTGAGGTTCATAGCCATTAGGCAGCAGAACCAGGCTCAAACCTAGGCAATATGACATCAGCATCTACCCACCTGCCCTGCACTATTCTGCCTCTCCCTCTCCCCACCTGCCTTACACTATTCTGCCTCTCCCTCTCACATCCAAATAATAAACAATCCTGTGCAATCACAACAAGGAAAAAACTGAGAGTAGGTGAGGGCTGAGGGAAAGTTTGCTTAGAGTCTGTCAAGCACCTCATCTCCTCCTCCCTTCCCACATCTCTCCCCATCCAGGGTTGCAGACACTACAGTGGAGGATTTGCTAGACACAGGTGTGGTGTTTACAGCTTCATAAAAGGCAATCCCTCAGCCTCTTAACCATCTCTCAAGCTCCTCTTTAAAGTATCAGATAACATCATGTACACGTTCAGATCTGTATATTTGACAGCAACAGTTTCTAGTTTACAGAAAATAGTTTCATGAAAACAAAGACCTTCCCCCAAATCCTGTGTGTTAAAACTAAACAATAAACTATCTGAAATAACAAACAGAAGTAATCAAAATATAATCAGACACTAGCTGTACTAATGGGCATTTGATGAAGGATATGAAGCTGAGAACTGTGCCCAGAAGAGGTGGTCCAGTTCCCCGCAGGTCCTGGGAACCTAGGAAGGGAAATGTGTGCTCAGGGGCTCTGATGCTTGGAGGTGTGGGTGGGAGCTTTGGAGATGCACACACCTGGTAGGACTGGGGGAGGGGGTGGAAGGGGAACAAACAGAGAGGGAAAGTCAAGTTCCTGGAATATCTTTGGCCAAAAGATATTTTGATGGAGTTCAGGAGGTAGAATGAGCACAGATTGAAACTCAGAAGCTGGTGATGACTTGGAGACAGACATAAAGAAACCCTAGAGTCTGACTCTGAAAAACAAACTGAGGGTTCTAGAGGGGATGGGGGTGGGAGGATGGGTTAGCCTGATGATGGGTATTAAAGAGGGCACGTTCTGCATGGAGCACTGGGTGTTATGCACAAACAATGAATCATGGAACACTTCATCTAAAACTAATGATGTAATGTATGGGGATAATATAAGAATAAAAAACTTAAAAAAAAAAAAAAAAAGAAACCCTATAGTCTGAAGACCTGAAAGAGAAAATGCAGTTAAACCAGAAGGAAAAGGAAAGGAGTATGAAAGACATCTCCCTCAAATAAGATAAAAGCACTGATAGTTATAGATCCTTCGAGGGTATAATGTTCTAAATGCTGATATCACCAAAGCCTTGTGGCTAGATAGTTATTATCCCTGCTTTAGATGAGGACACAGAGCACACAGGTTAAGAAACTTGCTCTTGGGCAAGGCTGCAATCTGTATTTGAACTAGAAGGGCTGATTGCATGCCCATGCTCCTGCCCTCTCTTGTACCTCGAGCAACAGGTTGACAATGTTTCAGAGAAAATGACAGTGGACATTAGACAGGAGGCCCAGGAGACGCACAGCCAGTATCCCAGGCAGGGCCTTGGAGAGAACCCTGCCCTCCTCACAGGACAGTAGGGGATGCTCTCCTTCAAGAAGTGGAGCCTGTCAGCCAGGTTTCACTGTGGTCCTCTGAGCCTCCTTTTGTCAAACTACTTAAAGATGAGGAAGTCCTGATGGACTACACAGATGGACAATTTGGTTTTACCCAGCTTTAAAGATAGTTCTAATGAATTTCCCTCAGTTCAGATACCTGAGTCCAGGAACTTGAATCTGAGTCATTTTATCCTTAGTCCAATCTTGGAGGAATAGGCACCACAATGCATGGGGTGGGGCAGGGACCTAGGGGTCCACACGCTCTCTGTGTGGACTTTCATCCATTCCTCTTACTTTTACCATCTCCTCTCACCATAGCTTCCTGGGTGTCTGGAACCTCTCAGGAATCTATAGGCAAATTGTCGCCCATCTTCTTGGTATTCTTCTCTCTGTAGGCTTGATGTTGTAAGATAAATTGCCATTTCTCCAGCATCTCCTTTTAATGGCTTTATTGAGGTATAATTGACATACAGTAAACAACACATGTTTATAGTGTACTCTTTGATAAGTTTTGACAAATGTATATACCTGTGAAACCATCACCAAACTGAAGATAGTGACCATGCCTATTACCTCCAAAACCTTCCTCATGTCCGTGGTAAGCTACCCTCCTATCTCTGTCTATACACACTTGCCCAGACAACCACTCATCTGCTTTCCCTCACTCTAGATTTGTTGGCATTTTCTAGATTTTAAGTAAATGGAATCATACAGCAAATACTTTTTTGTCAGCTTCTTTCACTCGTATATTACTTTAACAATGCAACTATTTTAGTTTTAGAAAACAATTTATAATTTAAAAAAGCAAACACTATATCCATTTGATTGTTAAGTAATTTTATATCTCCAGTACAACTGTGTCTGCCTCAAATGGACAGTCATTAGTTTTTGCATGATTGCTACTGGTTGAAAACAGCGTAATGCTTTGAGATTCACCATGTAGTTGCATTTATTGATAATGCAAACCCTTTTATTGTTGAGGGTATCCACTGCATGGACGTACCACCTAGTCAAAGCATCCAGGCCCCAATCCAACCATGTCTAGAAATAGACACTAATGCATATCTACAATGCCCTGACATGCTCATTTTTAAAATTTGTATTTGGCAAATGATAAGCTTACAAATACATTGTTTTACATGATTTTAAAATATTTAAATACCTTAAATGGTGTTGTTCTCTTACTACTAATAATAAATTATTCTGAACAGTTTCCCCTCACCATTTTTTCAAAGCCTGAATGTTTTGTTTGGCTGATTGACATGGTTTCTTGCTGGAGGCAAAACATCACTGGACTATGCACTTGTCTTCCCTTGTCTCTCCCCAGATTTTGCCCATTGCCAGGCTAATTATACAAACAATAGAGTGTTGCCTTTTAAAAAAATACTATTAAAGAATTTATTTTTAGTGCAGGTTTAGGTTCACAGAAAAATTAAGAGGAAGTTATAGAGAGTTTCTTTACACTCCTTGCCCTGACACATGCATAGCCTCTCCTATTAATCAACATCCTTTCCAGAAAGTTATGTTTGTTACAAACTGAGCCTATGCTGACACATCATCATCACCCAAAGTCCACAGTTTACAGGGGGGTTCACTCTTGGTGTTTACATTCTATGGATTTGGACAGATGTATAATGAATGACATGTATCCATCATTATTATGTCACACAGAGTTTTTCACTGCCTTAATAATCCTCTATGCTCTGCCTACTCATCCCTCTCTCCACCCAACCCCTGGCAATCACTAATTTTTTACTTTCTCTATAGTGTTGCCTTTTCTAGATGTCATATAGTTGAAATGCAGCATGTGGCCTTTTCAGATTGCCTTCTCTCACTTAGTAATATACATTTAAGTTTCCTCCATGTCTCTTCATGGCTTGATAGCTCATTTCTTTTTAGCACTAAATACTACCCCATTGTCTGGATGTACCACACTTTATTTATCCATTCACCTACTGAAGGGCATCTTGGTTGCTTTCAAGTGTTGACAATTATAAAATGAAGCTGCTATAAACATCCATGTGCAAGTGTTTGTGTGGACACAACTCCTTTGGGTAAATACCAAGGAGTGCAATTGCTGGAATGTTTCAGAGTATGTTTGGTTTTGTAAGGAATCACTAACCTGTCTTCCAAAGTGGCTGTACCATTTTGTATTCCCACCAGCAATGAGTGACAGTTCCTGTTGTTCCACATCCTTGTCAACATTTGGTGTTTTCAGGTGTCCAGATTTTGGCCATTCTAGTAGGTGTGTAGTTGTGTCTCACTGTTGTTTAAGTTTGCATATCCTTGAGCTTTTTGGTTATCTGTGTATTTTCTTTTATGAGATGTCTGTTAAGTACTTTGGCCAATTTAAAAAATCAGGTTCTTTGTTCTCTTATTGTTGAGTTTAACATGTCATTTTTACCAGAAACTGTTTATTAGTGGGAGGAAGGCCTAGCCAAAGTTCCTGATTCACCATCAGAAAAGTCGAATGTCAGAGCTAGAATGACTCGAGAGACTGGTAAGCCCCTGATTTGAGCTAATTTATGCCCCCCACCCAATTTATAGGTTGAAGACCCAACCCCTACCAGTACCTTGGAGTGTGACTGTATTTAGAATTTAACTAGGTAATTAAGTTAAGATGAGGTTGTTAAGCTGGGTCCTAATCCATTATGGCTGGTGTCTTTATAGGAAGAGGAGATTAGGATACAGATACACAAAAAGGGAAGACCATGTGAGGACACAGGGAGAAGACAGCCATCTATAAGCCAAGGAGAAAAGCCTCAGAAGAAACCAATCTTGACCTTGGACTTCCGTGCTCCAGAACTACGAGAAAATAAATTTCTGTTGTTTAAGGCACCCAATCTATGGTACTTTGTTATGGCAGCCCTGGCAAACTAATACAGTCTCTTACCTACCATTCTATTAAACAAGCATTTACTGATTGCTCACTATATAACACACTGGACAGGGATATATTAGGAGGGAAAGACAAGGTTTCCATCCTTCAGGAACTTATGACCTAGTTGTGTCATTTTGTATATAAAGAAACTACGCTTGAGATAATAACATTGTCTGCTTCCTCTTAATTCCTTTGGTTCCCTCCCCCTGACATCACAGGCTGAGCCCATTTGTGGACTTGGAGGACCCTTTGATGTAGTGAAAAAGTGCCTTGAAGTAAGGGCCAGGAAAGTGAAGGTCTAATTTAGATTCTGTCCTTATTAGTTGGTAGCCTCTAGTTTTATACATGCCTTTGTGAAATGGGCATGAGGATCCCTACCCAGCCTCCTCCATGGTGGCCATGCAGACCAAAGGAGATAATGTAGCAAATCACCAAGCAGAAAACAATTACTGGGAGGCCTAACTGGCAGCCTTCTGGACCTTGCACTTGCCCCCAAAGCAGACCCTTGCTATCTGGCTTCCATTGAGAGCTGCTGCTCCGTGTGCTAATAACATGGGCCCACATAGCCCCCTGCAATTACTTTCAGCAAATCTAGAGGCAGAAGCCCCCCAATCCAGAGACAGCTTTGGCTTCTGTGGCATTTTAAATATATGGTATATGTCCAGTCTGCCACTGAGGAAGTGCACCCAGATGTGCACGTGTATACCTGCCCATTATCTTTAGTCACGCCTGTGATGGCTAATTCTAGTGCTAGTATGTGTCAACCTGGCAAGGCTAGTAGTACCTAGACAGTTGGTCAATAAACAGTCTAGATGTTACTGTGAAGATAGTTTTTATTTATTTATTTATTTATTTATTTATTTATTTATTTATTTTTAAAGATTTTATTTATTTATTTGAGAGAGAGAGAGAATGAGAGAGAGCACATGAGAGGGGGGAGGGTCAGAAGGAGAAGCAGACTCCCCGCCGAGCAGGGAGCCCGATGCGGGACTCGATCCAGGGACTCCAGGATCACGACCTGAGCCGAAGGCAGTCGCTTAACCAACTGAGCCACCCAGGCGCCTGTGAAGATAGTTTTTAGATAAGATTAACACTTAAATCAGTAAGACTTTGAATAAAACATATTACCCTCCACGGTGTGGAAGACCTCATTCAGTCAAAAACCTTAAGAAAAAACAGACAGAGGTTCTCCCAGGAAGAGGGAATTCTGCCTCCAGATTGATTTTGGACTCAAGCTGCAACATCAGGTTTTTCCTAGGTCTCTAGCCTACTGTCCTACCCCATGGATTTTAGACTTGCCAGCCCTGACAATTACATATACCATTTTTGAAATACAGGCAAATCTGTATTTAAGAGATACCGCAGGTTCACTTCCAGACCACCACAATAAAGTAAGTATCACAATAAAGCCAGTCAAATTAATTCTTTGGTTTCCCAGTGCATATAAAAGTTATGTTTAGACTATACTGTAGTGTGTAAAGTGTGCAATAGCATGTCTAAAAAAAGAATTACAGACTTTAATTAAAAAATATTTTATTGCTAAAAAATGCTAACCATCATCTGAGCTTTCAGCAAATCATAATCTTTTGGTGCTGGAGGGTCTTGCCTTGGTGTTAGATGGCTGCTTGATGATAAGATGATAAGGGTGGTTGCTGAAAGTTGGGGTGGCTCTGGCAATTTCTTCAAATAAAAACAATGATGAAATTTGACACACTGACTGAATCATTGAGCCTTCCTTTCATGAATGATTTCTCTGTAGCATGTTTGATGGCATTTTACGCACAATAGAAATTCAAAATTGGAGTCAAGCCTCTCAAACTCTGCTACTGCTTTATCAAATAAATTTATGTAATGTTCTAAGTCTTTTGTTGTCAACAATCTTCACAGCATCTTCACCAGGAGTAGATTCCATCTCAAAAGCAAACAACAAACAAACAAACAAAAAAACCAATTTCTTTGCTCATCCATAAGCAGCAACTCCTCATCTGTTCAAATTTGATCATGAGATTGCAGCAATTTAGTCACATCTTTAGGCTCCACTTCCAGTTCTTTTTCTATTTCCACCACACCTGCAGTTACTTCCACTATAGTCTTGAACCTTCAATTTGTAAAAAAAAAAACACAATTATCTGGCAAGTACAATAAAACAAAGCACAATAAAATGAGGTATGTTTGTGTATATACATACACATATCCTTTTAGTTTTGTTTCTCTAGACTACTCTATTACACCCCCTGTATAGGTCAGCTTGGGCTGCTATAACAAAAAGCCATGGAATGGGTGGTTTAAATAACAGGCTTTTATTTCTCACTGTGCTGGAGGCTGGGAATTCTAAGGTCAAATTCCTGCAAATTCTGTCCCAGTAAGGGCTCTCTTTTTGGCTTGTAGATGGCTGCCTTTTCACTGTGTCCTCACATGGTGGAAAGAGAGGACTCTGATCTCTCTTCCTCTTACACGGACACTAATTCCATAATGGGGGCTCCACCCTCATGACCTAATTCAGACCTGATTATCTCCCAAAAGCCCCACCTCTAAATCTCTCAATCCCCATCACATAGGGGGTAGGGCTTCAACATATGAATTTTAGGGGATCACAAACACTCACTCTATAACACCTCTTTATCCCCATCCTCAAATATCTTGCATTTATTGAGTGCTTACTATGATTACTAGACGTTGTTCTAAGCACTTTATAAGTATTAACCCATTCAGTTTTCATAGTAGCAACATGAAGTAAATATTGCCCATGTTTTATAGTTGACAGTGCTAAGGCACAAAAAAGTTAGGGGATTTGTTCAACATCATGCAGCTAGTGAGTACCTCTGGAGTCTGCTTTCTTGACCTCTGTGCTGTCCTGACTCTCGGTTGCAAACCCACATACCTGGACATAAAACGAATGCTCACACCTGCCCAAATAGCAGAGGCCACATAGTCTCTCAGGAGAGTGCACCAGTGATCTCAGCCACAGGGACACATGCACACTACTGGGATGTTGAGACATTTCTGCTCAAGTTATATCAACTGAGATCTGGCCGCTGCTGCTGTACTCCTGTTCCTATCCTGGCTCATGATGGCTGGGATGGTCCCTTGCATGGATGCTGGCATAGAGGGGCTCAGGATGGATAATTTAGGTGGATGGCCTGACAGGACACTGCAAAAGCAAACCAAGGCAGGGCCTCCTATTTGGCCTTCCAGGGGTGAAACTGGTAGAGATTTATATCATCTGAAAGAAATGAGGAGCTCCTGGGTTTTATATGTTTGTTTACATCTTTGTCTCCCCTGTTTCCCAAATCCCACTGAAATAACAGCAGAGATATAAAAAGGACATCAATCCATGATTGTGCTGAAAACAGCAGGGGTGGTCCTCTGTGCCCAGAAATTTTGATGAATCTCTAAAAGACAGGAAGTAGATGGGAACATATGGAAGGGTAAACTGTAGAACAAGCTACATCTTAGAACATGCTTAGGAAATGTGTGGCAGGTTACCCTTAAATACTGCTTGAAAAATAGACCATGTACAATATTGCTTTCATGATGATCCTGATAAATATAAAAAATAATGTATTCCTCATTTTCAATCTGCTAGGAACGGTCCCCAGTGACACTGTGACATTCTTTCTCAAGGTATATTAACCCAGATCTGGGCTGTTATTATCATGTTCCTGGTCCTGGAAACAGGCACTTTTAATCTAGGATTCAGGGACTTGCTAGAGGCCCACGGATAGTCCTAGAAAGGCCAGGAATCTTCTGAAGTCATGTGCAAACATTATTGCTTCCTTGGGCATTTTTCCAGGCCCTTAGGTTCATCACTTTGGGTAAATTGCAAAAAACTCCATGAACCAAGCCTTTAGTGCACTTAGAGTTTTATGATGACTTTCCGAGTTTCCCAAGGCTAGTTGGTGGCTAAGTGGCTCCTCTTGGCTCTTAGTCATCAGTACTTTCTGTCCTCCTACCAAAATTGTGCTTTTCAAAATGTTTCTGTGTATATTGTCCTATTTAAGTCTCATAATAGCCCACAGAGAAGGAAAGAACATGTATTGTTATTCTTACTTGAGAAATGAGGAATCTCAGACTCAGTGAGGTTAAAGGGTTTATCCAAAATCACATAGTAAGACAGTGGTAGAGCTGTTATAGGGCCACAGGTCTCTCAAGGCTCCAGGTCAGTGCTCTTTGTTGCTTTCTTAGTATCCTTACAAATGAGAGAATCACTTCTGTTTCCTTAATGCACCAAATACAGACAAGTAGGAGTATGTTCAGACTCCCCTAAAAACCTGGTTCAGCACCCAGGGTGTAATCTTAAAATAAGTCCTCTTCAGAGCCCAAATCCTTCATATATGCTTTCCCTCAAATAAGAACTATCATTACAGAGGGAGTGGCAGAGGCAAAGAAAATTCCAGTCCCTTTTAAAATCCCCTGTGGCATCCACAAGCACTTTCCATCCCCAAATGCCCGGGAAGAGATGGACTTCCCCTCTTTCTGCACACTATCTCTGAGAGTTAATGCATCCTACTGAGCTCTTTCCTTGGTTTTAATTGATGTCATTGGATAATCATTAATTACTGCCCACAGTCCCCCAGCATATAATGAGTGGTGAGCCAGTGCCTTTGGGATCAACTAGAAGTCCTTAAAATCTGAGCTGTTTGCAGTGATGACCTAAGCTGTTCTCTTCTCTGCCTCTACTTATTTTAGAATGGCATCGTGCCAGAGAGATTGGTTCCACATCTGCAACCTGACTGGCAGAGGCTGCTGATGCACATTTGTCAGTTGCCCTGGCCAGAAACCACAGCAATCAGCTGGAATGGGCTTAATTGACTATTCCTTGTCTCAATCTACAGGCACATTTAAAGATTTGGCTTTGGGAGTTTCCCAGATAATGGTCTTGCAGGTGGCTTTCGGATAAAAAACTGTCCTTTGTGGTATCCTCACTCTCAGCCTAGGTGGACATTTTCAAATTTCACTGAGCTTTAAATTACTCATAGGCACTCAGTGGGGGTGGGAAGGGATTGTCTAAAGTGCCATTTTCACTCTAAGTTCTCATTTAATGCAGTTGGGTGCTAGAGGAAGGGCATGGGCTATGGATTCAGACAGACCTCATCTTGTCGGGAAGATTAAATAAGTTAATAGATGTTTAAGTGCTAAGGATAGTGGCTGGACCATAGTAGGCTCTCTGAAAACGTTAACTATTGTCGTAGAGATTAGAGACCATGCCTCTAAAGCCTAGTACATACTGGCTATTATTATTATAAGCCTAATTTGCACAGGAAGCCTCCCAAATTAAATCATTGCCTTTCCGCACCCTGAGCTTGGAGCCAAATTGGTGCTCCTTAGAGACACATATTGATGCTTTAGAAATCACCCTGGATATGGGAGCAAAAGGCCTGAACTCTGGTTTTGTTTTTGCCATTAATTAATTGGCCATATAACCTAGACTAAATTACTTTAGTTTCTAGGATTTAGTCTCTTCATGTGGATTGGACATCCAGGATGCTATATTGGGTTGAATAGTGTCTCCTCCAAATTAATGCCCATCCAGACCCCAGAATGTGAACTTATTTGGAAATAGAGTCTTTGCAGGTGTTATTAAGTTGAGTTCATACTGGATTAGGTTAATCCCAATCCAATAAAACTGGTGTCTTTATAAGAAAGAAAGGTCACAGAGACTCAAGGATTTAGAGATGCATAGGGAGAATGCTGTGCCATGTGTTGGCAGAGGCACAGATTAGAGTGATGTGTCTACAGCCAAGGAATACCAAGGCTGGCTGCAACCACCAGAAGCTGGAAGGGGCAAGGGAGGATCCTCCCCTGAGGCATCAGAGAGGAGAGGCCCTGCTGACACTGTGAATTCAAACTTCTGGCCTCCAGAACTGTGCGGGGAAATATTCCTGTTATTTTAAGCACCACAAACAAAGTACTCAGTCTGTGTACTTTATGACAACAGCCGCAGAAGACAGACACACATTTTCAGTGTTTTCTGGCCCTAATAGACTTAACTTGTTGAGACACACAAAGCCCTGTCCCCTCAATTGACATTGTCCACCTGTTTCCACCATCCTGATCTCTAGAGGTGTCTTAGATCTGGGCTGTCTATAAAAAAGTGAAGATGGGGAAGAAAGAAAGGAAACAAGGTTGAAGATGGAGTGGGAGTAGTGGACAACCAAAGTCAAAATGCCAGAAGCCGCCCTTTAGAGCCTGGGAAGATGGCATGGAAGACAAGAGCCTCATGGCTGGGGAAGAAAAGTCCTGCTAAGTTGTGGGCTTCCTCCCAGAGGCAATGAGTCACCAGGGAAAAAATGCCTTAAGTGGTTCAGTTAGACAAAGATAGAAATCTAGGATCCTCATAGTTTGAGGAGGTCTTAGGTTTTGTCATTGAATCAGTTCTGAGGATTTGGGATACCTTGGACCTGCAGTTGCCAGTAAACTTATAGGCCTCTTCTTAGCAAAATGCTTTTTAAGCTATTTGTCTCTGGGAGGTAGAGAAGAAATTGACATTTCTCCCTATATATGCATTGTGCTGGGTATTTTTACAAATTTTTTTTCATTTACTTTTAAGAATAACTGTGTGGTCGTTACTAATAACTCTAGATTGCAGAGGAGATGCAGAGCTGTAAATTGCTCACCATGGCTTGTCACCACTCAGGGGTGAAGCTAAAGTCTGTCTGACTCTTGAAGACCAGACTCTTAGCACTCAATATGGCTAATTCCTCTTTTTGTCCTCATTCATCTTTTTCCTCTTCCTCAAACTCATCCACACATTTAGAATGCTCACAGTGCCATTCTTACTTGCAGACAAAAATTCAAAGAATCATAAAATGTCAGATAAAAAGGAATTTTCCTACCTTTTCATTTTAGGAATGAAGAAACTCTTTTCCTGCCTTAGTTTCCTCTAAGGTGAGCTGTCTTTTTAATCTTTTAAATCTGTTACATCTCTGAAGTGTCTGATTCTCCAAAGACACACAGAGAAAAAATGACCCCACTGAAGATGTACGGCCAGAGAAGGTGAGCCAAGCCTTGACTGGAACCATCAGCTCAGTTCACTCCCCTGGATCACAAAAACTTTGCTATCAAAGAAAAGCCAGTGAACAGGCCCCTTCTTCTGTGTCCCTGAAATTTCTAGGAACCAAATGAAATTCTTTCAAAGACTCTTCCATTGGTAAGAAAGTAATGAAAGACAGAGTTACTTTTGTCTATGTGGCCTACAAAGGAAGGTAGAAGGCCATGGGGGTCCTGACCTCATTCATTCACTTTCTTACCAACTTTGATTATCTAAGTATCATTGACGACCAAAAACATTAATCGGAGGCAAGCCAGGCATAGATTTCTCATCATGTTAATTTTTTTCCTAGAGAAAAAAAAAATTAATTTGTTATATATTTTATGTTATTTATTTTAATTTATTTTTGCAACTCTTTTGAGATGCTGCTTATATGCAATAAACAGCACATCTGTAAGTATACAAATTTTATGAGTCTTACCATATGTATACATCTATAAACCATCACCACAATTAAGATATCAAACATTTCTGGGGAACTGGGTGGTGTAGTCTTGGTTTTGGTTCAGGTCATGATTTCACAGTCATGAGATCTAGCCCCACATCTGGCTCTGCACTCAGCACAGAGTCTGCTTCAGATTCTCTCTCTATCACCCTCCTGCTCGCACACACTCTCTCTCTCTCAAATAAATAAATAGAAATATTAAAGAAAAAAAGATATCAAACATTTCCATCATCCACTCTCCAAAATGTCCTGGTGCCCCTTTGCAATCCTTCCCTCCCTTTACTCCTATCCCCAGGCAACCATTGATCTGCTTTCTGTCACTATAGATTATATGAATTTCCTAGAATTTTATATGTATGAATCATACAGTATGTACTCTTTTTTTCACTCAGCATAATGATGTTGAGTTTCATTCATGTTGTGTCTGTATCATAGTTTATTCCATTTGATTGATGGGTAGCACCAATCCTTAGTATGGATAACCCACAATTTATTTATCCATTTGTTTGTTGCTGGGCTTTTGGGTTGTTTCCAGTTTCACCATTGCTTTCTAACATACAAACACAGGACACTCTAACATGTCTTTCTTTTGGTACCCAGGTGTGGCTAAGTGCCCCTGATCAGAGCACTCTGATTCTGTTCTTATCTCTGGGGACCAGGACATGACTTTTTAAGTCCCAGAAAACCTGCAGTTCATGAATTCCCTGGTTCCACCCAGAAACTTGGTAATCATATCTCCTTATGAGTAAGTAATACAACTCTATATAAGAGAATTAGGACAGAAATTTACCAGGCTGCACTAAAACAAGGATCAAGCAATAGGTATTGAAGTCACTGAACAATTTTCAAATTTATATCCGGAGACAGAAACTGGAAAAAAGCCAAAAAGGTCATTATTTCCCCAAACTTATTTAATAAAACATTTGTTCTTTAGGATAATAATACAGGTGACCCTTGAACAATACAGGTTTGAACTGTGTAGGTCCAGTTACACACAGATTTTTTAATTTTTTTATAAATATAGTACAGTACTGTAAATGTATTTTCTCTTATGGTTTTCTTTTTTAAAAAAAATATTTATTTATTTATTTATTTGAGAGAGAGAGAGAGCATGGTGGGCATGAACAGGGAGAGGAGCAGAGGAGGAGAATCAGAGGGGGAGGGAGAGGGACAAGCAGACTCCACACTGAGCCAGAGCCTGACTTTGGGCTCCATCTCACAACACTGAGATCATGATCTGAGCCAAAATCAAGAGTCGGGCTACTCAATTGATTGAGCCACCCAGGCACCCCTCTCTTACGGCTTTTTAAATTAAGTTTTCTTTTCTCCTGATGACCTGATTATAAGAACACAGTGTATAATACATATAACATACAAAATACATGTCGTTGACTGTTTATGTTATCGTTAAGGCTCTGGTCAACCTTAGGCTGTTATTACTTAACTTTTGGGGGAGCCAAAAGTTATTTGCGGATTTTTGACTGCACGGAGGTAGGGGGTGGCCAGCACTCCTAAACCCTGCATTGTTCAAGGGTCAACTATAGTTATTTTGTACATAAAAACAAAAATAAGCAAAAACAAGTTTCTTGATTACTTAGATTTTAGAAATAGCAAGTTAAACAAAGTTAACAGATTTAAATTTCATTATTGCAAGAGCCTTGAACACATTGATGTTAATGTTCACTCACTATATATTCCAAGGGGTATGGTATGGAGTGTAAATTTAATTTGAGATTTCCCAAATATATTTATCCACCAAACATTTTTTTTTTTCTTGTAAACTAGTGTTCCATAAGACCATACTTGGAGAAATGCTCTTTTAGTGACTTAATTATTCCCCAAAGCAATTTTTTTAAAGATTTTATTTATTTATTTGACAGAGAGAGAGCACAAGCAGAGGGAGCAGCAGAGGGAGAGGGAGAAGCATGCTCTCCACTGAGCAGGGAGACCTGTGTGGGGCTCAATCCCAGGATCCTGGGATCATGACCTGAGCTGAAGGCAGACCTTAACCAATGGAACCACCCAGGTGCCCCTCCCCAAAGCAATTTTAATCTAAATTAAAAAGAAAATAGATAATAAAATGTAGAAAAACTAAGATGAGTTAGAGCCAAGATTTTTTTTAAGTGGGGAATCCAAGTTCCAGAGAATTCCGTGAATCACAGATAGGTGACTCTGTTAGTGTATAAGGCAGTGACTGAGTCTTATCTTCCTTTTCCAAGTCCTTCCCCCACAGCATGACAATATTTGTACTATTTATAGTACTTTTTCTCATAATAAATAGTTATTTGATGGAACCTTTTCCCTATGATCTCAGAGTTGTTATAGGTAGTTGTTCTCTCAGTTAGCTTCTCTTGGTCCTTGTTTTTCCTCATCACTCCTGGAGGTTAATGGCACTGTGGGGCTATTCCTCAGTAGGTGGGGGACCTACCACAGCATCGGTTAGGCTAAATCCAACAGGTGTGCTCTTCATGACAAGAACAATGTGCTGGTACTTATGGGATTCCATAAAGCACCATTGTTTTGCTTTATGAGCTCTCTACTGTAATCCAAACTCCATAAATGAGCAATTCCTTTGCATAATGAATGGATGAGACTGTTTTATGCACTTTTATGTTGTTCCAAGTCTGTGGTTTTACTAAATTTCCACCTCAAAGATATGTAATTAGAGCCTCAATGATCTGCTATCTTGGCCCTCCCCACCCTCCTCTGGAATCCACAACAATCTCACAGGCTGGTTTCTGACAGGAACAAAGTAGGGGGTGTGTGTGTGCACGCATGCATACATGCATATGTCTGCCTATTGGTTTGTGTGGGTAGAGGGGCATGGATTCAGTCTTCTAGAGAGTGAGATAGATGGATGGGGCCTAGGTACCAGATCTCTCCCTTTTGCTAACAACTGGCTTTCCAACCCACTATGAGGCCATTTACCGTCTCCTCCTCCTATGACCTCTGCCTCAGAGAGGTTTATTTTCTCACTGTCTTCTATATAAGCCTGGTCATTCCTCTCACTCAAGCTGCTTCTCATGTTGTTCCCAGTGTTGAGAGGGCTCTTCTTTCTTCTTCTGGTCAATTTTTCCTTCAAGGCTCAGCTCAAACTTCTCTTGTTCCATGAAATCTTCTCTTTCCTCTCTAGTTCTTAAGGATCTTTATTTTCTCATTCTTGTTGTACTGTATTTTAGTTCCACAAAGCTCAACATTTACATGTTTTGTGTCTTTTTATGTAGTCCAGAGGTTAAGCTCCCTTGGGTTGGGGACCACAATCTTGCACATGTGCCTAATATGTAGTAATCTCTGACTGCTTTTTATTTGGGAGGAGGGACTGAAGCCCCATCTCACGAAGCTTCAGACAGGGGCTCCAAGCTTCTGCAGTCATTCATGTTTCTTTATTCCCTGGAATTATATAATATCTCAATTTTCTAGAGGCTTAGAATTTAGGATGAAGTAGATCCAATCCAGGTTCAATCCACGGTGGATCTGAAACAGCCATATCAAGAAGTGCTGTGGCCCTGTTCATAAGCAGCTCGGTTTTCATGACATCTCTATGACATAGGTGTTGTGTGTATGTTCTTCTGGACAGAGTCCCTCCCCTCACTTGGCCTCAGGTCTGGGAGAAGATTATGGCAGGAAGTAGAAGACTCTTAGATGGTGCCAGGGACTGAATGATGTGGCAGAAAAGGTTGTAAATTTTAGAATCAGACAAATTTGGGTTTATTTCCTGGCTTTGAAATTCCTAATTATGTGACATTGGGCAATTTACCTCACCATTCTGAACTTTAATTTCTTCACATTTAAAAAAAAAAAAAGAAGAGGAAGAAGATAGCAGGAGGGGAAGAATGAAGGGGGGGAAATCGGAGGGGGAGATGAACCATGAGAGACGATGGATTCTGAAAAACAAACTGAGGGTTCTAGAGGGGAGAGGGGTGGGAGGATGGGTTAGCCTGGTGATGGGTATTAAAGAGGGCACATTCTGCATGGAAAAAAATAAATAAATAAAAATTAAAAAAAGAAACAAATAATCTTGTCAATGTAAGGTGGTTAGGAAGATAGACCTTCTGTGGAGAACGGACATTCCTAAGAACTGAGTAAATTTCTTCCAAATTCTGGTTATTCTTTTCTCTTGCTGAAAGAAAAGAGAGGAAAAAAGTCAGCTCCACCAAACAAATTTTATATTAATTATATTAATGGACTTAGAAGGCAAAATCTGAAAGTAGAGTATATTAAGTCTTTATTCACTTGACTAGTTCTGATGCTGGTATCTGTATAGCATTCAGTTACTCACATAGACACAAAACACATATACATATATTATAATCTTTGCTTTATACCCAAACTTGGTAGGGCTTAGAGCAACGACCATTTTATTTCCTCACAAGTTTGTGGATCAACAATTTGGGCTGGCTCAACTCTGGAAGAAGATCCTGACAGAAATGGAAGACCACTAGGTGGTGCCAGGCTTGGCACTTTCTGCAGAGGGCACTAATATGTTTGCAGTCATGTGGTGGGCCTGGGTGGTCTGAGAGGGCCTCACCCACATGTCTGGTGGTCAGTGTCTGCTGTCATCCAGGCCTCTCTCTCCACATGATCTCTCATTCTCAAGAAGGCTAGCTCAGCCTTGTCATATAGTAGTGGCAGAATTCTAATTTAAGGAACCAGAAAACCTGCAAGTCCTGCTGAGACATCAACTAGGAAGACATACAATATTAGATCTACCTTTTCTAGTTGTAAAGGCAAGTCACAGGACAAGCTAAGCTTCAAGGAAAGGAGACATAAACTCCATTTCTTGGTAAGTGGAGCAAAATCTCATGAAAAAGGACATGTATACAGGTATGGGAGAGGTTTTTTTTTTTTTTTAATTTAATCTCATGAAAAGGGACATGTATACAGGTATGGGAGAGGTTTTTTTTTTTAATTTAAAATCAATTAACATATAGTGTATTATTAGTTTCAGGGGTAGAATTTAGTGATTCATGAGTTGTACATAACTCCCAGTGCTCATTACATCATGTGCCCTCCTTAATGCCCATCTCCCAGTTACCGCATCCTTCCTACCCACCTCCCCTCCAGCAACCCCTCAGTTTGTTTCCTAGAGTTAAGAGTCTCTTATGGTTTGTCTCCCTCTCTGATTTGTCTTATTTTATTTTTCCTTCCCTTCCCCTATGTTTGTCTGTTTTTTTCCTTAAATTCCACATATGAGTGAAATCATATGGTATTTATCTTTCTCTGACTGACTTATTTCACTTAGCATAATACCCTTTAGTTCCATCCACGTCGTTGCAAATGGCGAGATTTCATTCTTTTTGATGGCTGAGTAACATTCTTATATATATATATAACAGAGGATATATATATATATATCACTTCTTCGTTATCCATTCTTCTGTTGATGGACATCTGGACTCTTTCCGTAGTTTGGCTATTGTGGACATTGCTGCTATAAACATTGGGGTGCATGTGCCCCTTTGAATCACTGTATTTGTATCCTTTGGATAAATACCTAGTAATGCAATTGCTGAATCATAAGGTAGCTCTATTTTTCACTTTTTGAGAAACCTCTATACCTTTTTCCACCGTGTCTCTACCAGTCTGCATTCCCATCAACAGTGTAAGAGGGTTCCCCTTTCTCTACATCCTTGCCAGCATCTATTGTTTCCTGAGTTGTTAATTTTAGCCATTCTGACTGGTGTGAGGTGGTATCTCATTGTGGTTTTTATTTGGATTTCCCAGATGCCAAATGATGTTGAGCACTTTTTTCATGTGTCTGTTGCCTATTTTGTATGTCTGGAAGAGGTTGTTTTTATGGTTATTCTCTCTCTCTCTCTCTGTATCTCTCTCTAACTGGATCTCGACCCCTCAGGGTGACCTCTACCCTTAGCCCTACTGGGCTAGAGGGGTGCGAAAAGGACAAGCTCTGAGATTCCTGGGCTAGCCTTGGAGGGTTATACCTGCTGCTCCACCAAGGCCCCTCCCTGGGATCCTACTCCCACCTCCTCTCCTCTCTCTTCTAGAGCAGCCAGTCCCACTCCTACATCTGCCTCTTTGGCAGTGAGTGAACTGCCTCACTGCGTGGATGCTTGTGAACACTTTTAGCTCATAGGGACTCAGGCTTGGAGCGTTCCTCTAGACACAGCTGGGAGGTTCTCCTCAGTCCTCAGGGCTGAGACCTCTGGGATGCTTCTTCTAAAGGCTACATGCTCTCTCATTGATTTGCTCCAGAAGCTGGGTTTTTAAGACCCAGAGTTTAGACCCCTATACACTTCACTTTTTTGTGGCTTTGTCTTCCCCTTTGCATGAAAGGTGGAAGAACCCTACCCACTCTCTTGTCCAAAGTGGTTGAAGGATCAGGAGAGAGAATGAAGTCAAACACGGAAAGATATTTGATTTCACAAACTTTTACTGAGCACCTGAGGGTACCTAACATTGTGCTAGGCTGTGTGGGTGATAGAAAACATACAGGGAAAGTTCTTTGCTTTAAAGGGGTTTACAACACACTAAGAGATCAAATGTCTGTGCAGATAAGAAGAGTATTGTTATGAATAAGACTTACTTACTTACTATCTCACTGAATATTCCTTCATTTCTTTCCCTTTTTTGGCTCATGGTCTTTAGAATCGATTTATTTGTTCATCTTCCCACCCACCAATCCATCCATCCATCCATCCATCCATTCATCCATCCATCCATCCATCCATCTATATCTCCATCCATTTGGCCCATTCATTTACAGAGGACAACAAGGTACCAGTCTAAATATTGGAGATACAAAGGGGACATGACAGCCCTGGGAAAGGGGTGTTAACTATGTACTAGAAGGCAGCAAAATGCAGCCTTGGTTTAAAAGATGAACTGAGGCTAAACCCTCTCTACACTCAATTGTGACAATCTCTGTGTCTATTTGTCCCACTCACCTTAGATCTTATATTCTCAGTATCTTTATTGCTTACATAGTTCCTGGCCCAAGGAAGAGCTCAATAAATGAATGAAAGACTGAGTAAAATAAAACACAGTGTTGTAATCCTTCCCTATGTCTGCCTTCTCATTTGAGAAAATGGGTGTTGGCCTGGTAGGGGTTAAATAAATATAGTACTATGTATGTCCAATGGGATACAATATCTAGGTTAATAAATATTTCCTTTTTGCTTCTTTCTTTGGGCATGTTTCTTTCCTGCTCTCAACCCCTTTTAATAGTTTAACAATGAAGGGGTCAGACTAAGATCCTGACCCAGTCTGATTCCAAATGCTAGATAACAGTCTAGTGTTTGGCATCAATCCTGAGAAAGGTTCTATATACTTTTCATAGATGTTACGTGGAACTCGCTGCATATTAATTATCAATTAAATATGAATCATCCGTGGGATGCTTTAGGCTCCATAGGGATAATGCCTTAGTGTTGCTTAGAAAAATATAGCAGGGAATGTTCCTTTCAGTGAACTTAGTACCAACTTTCTTTTTCTCCTTCCTGTCCCCCAATACAGGCCGCTATTTTTATTGAGTGGATTTCAGTATGACTTTTTTTTTTTTTGATTTATTTATTTGTCAGAGAGAGAGAGAGAGAGAGAGCACAAGCAGAGGGAGCAGAAGGCAGAGGGAGAAGCAGGCTTCCCTGCTGAGCAGGGAGCCCCATGCAGGGCTGGATCCCAGGACTCTGGGATCATGACCTGAGCCAAAGGCATAAGCTCAATATACTGAGCTACTCAGGCGTCCCTCAGTATGACTTTTTAACTATTGTCTCTGTTACAGGTCTGAGAAGCAAAGCTGCTTAGATGAGATTTTGATATTAATGAGTGTGCAGGGAGGGGGAATGCTGTATTTGGTGGTCCCAAATAGCATTTGGGGGCCCCCTGCTGTCAGCCACCAGGGATTTAGACAAGAAAACCTTGGTGTTCGGTCTGCATTGCCCCCTGGTGGCGAGACTGATTTTTGACAGGCAGGGTAGGCTATTCCTGTGCCCCGCCAAATTGTAGAGAGCAAGGATACAGCAGTTGCAGTGAGTTTCTTGAGCACTTCTTGTTGTCTGAGCTACTACAAAGTCGCACAAGAAGAATAAGGAATCAATGCTTTCCTCAGGTAATTTGTTTTCTGGCCTTCTGACCTTCCCCTGGGGAACACCTGTCTTCTGGACTTCTCCCCATCATTCTTACTCATTCATCCATTATTTTCAACAACATTCACTGAACACCTTCAATGTTCCGGCACCATAAAAGGTGCTGGAGTTACAGAAGTAAACAAAACAAACAAGCCTTCCTCTCATGGATTTTCATACTCTCAGATCCCTGCTGTAATGCCTGGCCCTTGCAACATTCACACACACACTCCGGTCAACTTTGCTTACATCTAATAGCCAGTGAATCCCTTGCTAAGTCATTGCACGGTTAGAGCATACAATGTTCTCCTTCTATGGGGTATTTAGGGTTTATTCAAGAGGGGGCTGCAAAAGAGAAAAACCTCAAAGACTGAAAGGAATGTATTACTAATTGGTGGAATTTCAGGTATTGGAGGTCGGAGGTTTGGGGCCAAAACTGGGAGATTCCTTGCATTCGCCAAAGCACACCGCCAAGCCACTTCCTGCTCTGCATGTGTATGACCAGTTCTGCAGGCTGTGTCTCACCGCCAAGATCGGTTGGGGTCACCTTGAGAGCAGTGGGAACTATGAAATAACCCTGGACTCCACGGGAGAGCTCTATGGAGTCTCTCTTTCTCATATACAGAAGGGGGAAAAAATCCCCATTGCAACTGTTCCTAGTTCTGTCCTCAAAGAGTTTATAATCTTCCAATAGAAGAAAAGAGAAGTTATATACATACATAATTACAAGAAAGGCACAGATAAGGGCCAGGGGAGTTCTAAGTGAGAACAGAGGTTATTTACAGCTGGAAGGACCAGGGATGATGTCATGAATAGAGGTATTTGATTTGCCATATTATTATTTGGGGAAGTCAAGCACTGTTGCAGGAGGAAACCTGGTAATAGAAGAAGATATCTGGGCTGCAACTGGAGAAGTGAAACTCAATGTCCTGGGACTACAAAATTTGAGGAAAGTGTTCTCATTTGTCCTTTGAAGATGCCCTGGAGAATTGCTGATCTAATAAGCTAGGGTCCACTTGCCACCCCACCCTTCACTCCCTGTGTGCTAGTGGGTCACATCACTGAGATCAAGGTCACTACCCTGGATGGCTTCTACTGCCACCTGCCTCAGACCTGAGCAGATTCATTAAAGCTTTGAGTTTCTATAAGATTTGCATATGGTGACCAACTCAGCTCAATGGCAAGTTTCTCCCAAATTAGTTTAGGATTCTCTTTTTTCTCCTTTTGTAGATATTTACAACTGTGCTATATTTCAGACTGGCAACAAAGTGGGAATTAGCTTTTGTTTGGGAAATGTGAATGCTTTGTTTATATCTTCTATATTTTGAAGCTAGGTTGGGAGCTAGGGTGCAATGATATTGTTGTGCATCTTTTATACATCCCTTGGAAATCTGGAACAGTGAAACACACCTGAGGGACTTGTGGTTCTGTTAGTTCACATTTGGGGTGTGGAAAGAAGGCTCCTGTGCTGAAGAAAGAGCCTTGTTTATATCTAGATTCTTTCAGAGATCACAGTGACAGATCACAGGGGAAAACTGGGGGCAGAACATTGCCCTTTATGCGGTACTCGGGATAATGTTTAATCGCCTCAGTCACCACACTGAGGTCCTCTGCACTCAGATTTGTTGCTCTTCTGCCTCCTGCCTCCAGAGGGCGATCTAGCCACAGCTCTTTGGGCATAAGCAGAAGGATTAAGGTTAAGGCACGGTCTGGTCACACAATTCCCTTCTTTCTCTTACTCTGTGCTCACAGACTCACCCATGTGTTTGGTCCAGAGAGAACATAAGGTCCTACATAGGTCTTTGAGTCTAAGCCACATGTTCCAGTGAAACTTCTGATGAGACCTGAATCGGGATAATATAGGGCTTGCACAACCAATAATCATGTCATTTGTGAGCAAGCGCCTTTGAACATGTCATGGGGAGGACATATGATCTGCTGGGGGCAATTAGGCATTCCTAAGTCCTTGGGCACCAGATGTCAGCATCTGTTTGTTTCTAATGCACTGTTAATTATGTCTCTATTTGCTCAGGAATCCAGACCGCTTAGCAAAGGCCTTTCATAATCTGTCCACAGCTGACTGAGGCACTTTCATTTTCTCTGTCATTGCTGCTGGCCATAGGAAACTTCTTGTTATCCCTGGACCTTCCCCTAGACTCCTTCAAGATGCTGTACATTCTACATGCTTGCTCTTCTTCTGGGAGTTTCTTTTTCACTCTTTTTTGATTGGGGAAAATCCTTCCTTTCCTGCGAAAGACAGCACAAATATATTGTCTTGATAAAATTTCTCTAAGTACCCTAACCTCTCTTTGTAACAACGCTGAGGTATTCGATAGATTGTGATCTGTGTTCCTGGCTGTCTTCCCCTGGAGGTAAGGGACCCTGCCATATTCATCATCTGTACCAAGTCCTAGCATCACGTATGACACGCTCAAGAAATATCTGTTGAGGGGCACTTGCGTGGCTCAGTCGCCTAAGCGTGTGCCTTTGGCTCAGGTCATGATCCTGGGATGGAGCTCAGCAGGGAGTCTGCTTCTCCCTCTGCCACTCCCCCGCTCTCTCTCTCTCTCAAATAAATAAATAAAATCTTTTTTTAAAAATGAAACACGTGTTGCGTGATTGATGAGCGTGTGCACACACGTGTGGTATTCTTACCGTACAGGCCAGGAGCCTGGGCTGGGAAGGGGCGTGCGCGTCCCTGGCTCTGTGTCCGCGGACTGCATCCTGGGTGCTAGCTGCTGTGCTTCAGAAACAAATAGGGGCGTGGAGGCTGCCATCTGTGCTGAATCGCAGCGAAGACTGGCAGGTGCAGGATCGTCCAGGCGGTCCAGTGTGGCCTGACCATGAATAATTTCTAACCAACTAGGCTCCCCTGGGCCCCTGAGCAGGTGGCTATCATTTAGAGCCATTCCAGCCTCTTTAGAGGAATCTGGTTTGTATTCCTGCCCATCTGGATGTTGGGCCTGCCTCCCCTGACTTCCTGGGTTGGAAAAGCCAGACAACTCCCAGGCTGTAAGATGACAAGTTTCCACCACGGGAGGCTGCTGCCATTCTCTTTCATTCTGTCATTTCCTTTCCATTCAGGAGGCCTGACTCCGTAGTCCATCACCCTTTTCTGTGGCCTCCACTTCCAAGTGACCAGGTATAGTTCACTGACCTGCTGGGGCATGGGGCGAGGTCCTCAAAGTCTTAGGTTTGTGATACATATATATATATATGTATCACAAACACAAAATATATATATATACATGTTCCAGCAGCATCTTGAATGTGATAAGAGTCTCACTTCTCCCTCTTCCTCTCTACTGAGTGATCGCTACACACTTTGCAAGGACTGGGAGGCTGGGTTTGGGTCATGGCTAGTCTTTGAATCTCTGATCACCAAGGAGGATGTTCTCCATAGACATGGCCCATTCATGGCAGTTGCTAATGCCCTGAGGAGGACCAAGAATTCTACTCAGATTTGGAATCCGAAGGAGAAGGAAAATACGCAAATTGGCCCAGGGCACCCAGCTACCGGCAGCTAAAAACTCATGTGTCCTCTTCAAGCTTTAGTGAGTGTTGCTTTATTGGCTCAGGGCTGACTTACTTTCTCCCACTGACCACTTCCCACTTCTTCTCCTGCCCTGTCCCCCCTGGCAAGCTCCGAGGACCTCTGGTTCTATATGTCTGTCTTCTGAGTTGGGGCCCAGGCTTGGAACATTATGATTGTTCATTTGTTTGTTTGTTTTTGTTTTTGTTTTCCAGAGAGGAGAGTTTGGTGAACCCAGTGCTTGGATTGCTCTAATTCTATCTGACCTGCTGTCTCACGGTATTGTGTCACTGACTTCCAGCCCCAGGCCATCTAATCCAAGATATAAATCACCTGCTGCCAGCATGCTGCTTTCCTAGACAAGAACCCATGATGGATCTCTATTGCATTTTGAATCAAAACCACAGCCTGGTTTTCAAGAGGCTTCATAGTCTTCTCCTGTTTTCACATCCAACCAACTGTATCTCTGTCCTCTGCTTTGCCAACACAGTTACCTTTATACTTTCCTAAACCCCCCCACCCCTTAAAAAAATCCCAGAGCTAAAAAAAAGACCCCCCCCCCCGAAAAAAAACAAAAACAAAACATATCAGGTTTATTTTTATGTTCTGGTCTAGAATTTCTCCAGTGTTTGCTTCTCTGTCTCAATGCTACTCATCTTTGAGTCAAATTTCAAATTCCACTTCCTGGACAATCTGAATCCACACTGACATCTTTCTTGACGGCCCAGAGTACTTTGCCTGCTCCGGACATACTGGCATGCGGTAATGTTTGAGATGCTGGTGTGGAGTTGTTTTATACTCATTTACCCCACTGTTCGGTAATCATTCATCGAATGCTTACTATTATGTTCCAGACATTGGGCTTTTTCATTCATCTAGGAGTCATCCCTGATTCCTTTCTCTTCAGCCCAAAGTGTGTGCCGTGCCAGCCACTTCTTCACGCCTACGCTCCTTCTGCCTTTCCCACTGTCTCCTGTCCATTCTTCTGAAACTGCTTTCCCACTTCCATTACTGCTCCCATTCAATCCATTTTCCCACAAAACTGAGTGAATTTTTTTATTTTTAATTTTTTGTGTGAGTCAAGCCATAGAAGTTTATTAAGTGAAGATATAGAAAAAGGTCTCCAGAGTGAGAGGGGTCCCGACAGGGTTGCCAATGAGGGCCTTTAGGGTTGGTCTTTTATAGAAAGCTAACCAGGGAACTTAAAATCCTTTTAACATTTCTACTGATATAACCATTGAGCAAGGACTAGTGATAACACCTTCAATGGCCCACCTCCCCCTAGGGTCTGGTTACTCTTTGTTGGTCACAGGTGATTATCATAAAAGACACCCACCCTCCACACCAAGGGCAGGGTGGTCCTAGGGCAGGGTGGTCTGGTTTATTCCCTTATCTCTGGTTTTCGCACACCTCCACATTTTGGGGATGTCTGTGAGCCTGATCACATAACTCCTTATCTATCTCTCCCTACCTAGCCCCACCTGTGCCTTATTCATTCCTCTCCCTGGAATAGTAACCCTAATTGCCATTAGGGAATGGGACAATGACCACTCTGGCTGCTTCCTGCTGAAATAGGGTGGCAGGCTGTGTGGCAGTTAGAATCTATCCAGGGGTCGATCCAGGGGCTTGTAGTATGGCTCCAGGGAGTCAGATGGGCAGCAAATGGTACATGCATCAGCACATGCAAAAGGATGAACATAAAACAAGTGTTAGGGCCAAGATTATGATCACATCCCTTAGATAAGATACCCAATTACCAATTTTGTCAAATGGATCAGTGGATATCTTGATCTTATTTAATTGATCACAAATGTCTGCTATTAATTGGGACACCTTGCAGGAGTTAAAACAAATGTGAGGAAATTTTTCACACCCCAAATGGTGTAGCAATAGTGGACAGTCTCAAGAATTCTTTCTCTGACTTCTTTTAATTCTTGGCTGAGTGCATCCAGTGCCTGGGAAGTATCATTTAGAGTCCTGCTGAGCAAGCATACTGTTTTGCCTATTTTACATTGCAGTCCTAATGTGAGTCCTGGAAGTCCCATAGTGAGCTTTGAGGCTCTTTTTACCAGGAGGGCTGTTGGATGCTTGGTTAAAGCCTTTGTTTGCAATTGTAGGTCAGTAGAGGTGGCTTCTAGGATAAATGACATCAGAGATGAAACCATCAAGAAGCCCTTTTTGTTTGAGGTCCAGCCTTAATATCCTAATTGATCCAAGGAATCACTGGCAAATGGGAGAAGTCTTGTCTCAGGAAATAAGGGCATCCCCAAGTGCATCATCCAATCTAATCATAAAGTGGAGCCATCCATTATCTCCATGGGGTACGCTCTGGCTTTTAAAGAGTCCATTTTGTCATCCCAGCTGCATAGAATTGGTCAAGGTGATAGCTGAGTTACACAATTGTTGGGGAATCTATCCCATTTCCTAATTGTTCAAGTAATCATATGTCCATGGGGTACTGTTATCCCCACAGAATAACAAACAAGGAGCTTGTCTATACATGAGCTATTGTGTTTACCTCAAGTTGTCTAGCTCAGGCAAACATTCAAAGACAATCAAAACTAAAATTTAGCATCCACAAAGGTGTGTTATTGAAATAATTTCTCTCTATAATAATCCTCATTTCCAGAGATAGTCGAATAAGACTAATTTGTTTGAAAAACAAGTCCAGTTTTAACAAATGCCATCATTATTTACATAAGCTCAGCAAGAATGATTGATCATATAGATCTTTTAGAATCTGCTTTGCTGGAACTTTTATAAGGAATCTCTAGTTTGAACTTTAAGTAGATTCTCCAGGCCAGAAGCCAAGCCAAGTGATTGTCATCAGACATGCCTGTGATACCTGTAGATTTGGGCAGATTCCTCTCCACGAGGTCCCCAATATATCCTGAGGTTACTGCACCTGCCAGGAAGTGACATTCTTTACTCACCTGGTGAGGCTGCTGGGAACTCTCTAAGCAAGGTATCAGGCCGACATTTCCAAGGGGCTTTATGGATCCAGGTTTCATAAAGTCAACCTTAGTTCCTTAAAGCTGTTTGATCATATCTGAGTCTATGTATGTCTTTCAAATATGACATTCCAGTCAAAACCTTGGTAAAATAACCAATGTTTCCAATGGTGTCCAGTTACAAGAAGAACAGATTCTTATTGAACTTATGCAAATGATTATGATTGCCATGGAAGAAAGAATACTCACTGAGGCCTTTTGAATTTCAGAGGGTTCAGGCAGAGAGAAAAGTTAAATGCTTTAATTTGTTCACACATGAATACTTTATCACATTTTTGTAAGTCATAGATATCTTAAAGTTTCCTAAATCTGGGAGAGCCAACATTATAGAGAACAAGCAGTATTTCAAACAAGAGTAAAAAAAATCCCAAAAAACAAAACAAAACAAAAAACAAAAAAAACCCTATAATCACTTTTTCCCAATTCACTTAGTCCCATGTTACGATTCTTGTTTAAAATACAACTTTTAGTTAGTTTTGGAAGTTTTTACCCATTTTAGTTTTGTTCTTAAAGATATTGAATACCTGTATTTGTCCTAGAAGTCCTTTTTCTGAACCTCCTTGAAGATGAAACTCATTTTTGCAAGAGAATAAGAACAATTATAAATGACAAAAACTCAGAAATGGACATTATTAATGATCTGATATGAGAGTTCATTAGGATGAAATTGACAAAGAAACTCAGTTGTTTCTGAGTCACATAATACTTCAATAGCCAGAATATCGAGTGATAGCCTTATACCAGAATGTAACATACCAAACAAACAGGCCTAATCTTGGGGAAGTTTGTTAAAACCTTAGAAAGTTTTTAAAGCACATGCCTAAATAGGATTAGGGATTGTCAAAGACCTGATAAAGGAAAAACATAGAAACTGGTTTTTCTGGGCAAGCAAAGAGAAAATAGCTATTTACATTTTATCAAGAGCACCAACAATTCAAGAAAACTTTTCTGTCTTTTTAACAGAGAGATAGCAGACTTTC
The DNA here is from genome assembly GCF_029215605.1 of Mirounga angustirostris. Classification (NCBI taxonomy): domain Eukaryota; kingdom Metazoa; phylum Chordata; class Mammalia; order Carnivora; family Phocidae; genus Mirounga; species Mirounga angustirostris. Next base: position 160,942,440 of record NW_026991710.1, on the reverse strand, counting down.
AATCTTATACCAATGTACTTATAAAATCCCTTTATTTTATAATGCAATATATGTTAAAAAAAAAAAAGAAGATAGCAGGAGGGGAAAAATGAAGGGGGGGAAATCGGAGGGGGAGACGAACCATGAGAGATGATGGACTCTGAAAAACAAACTGAGGGTTCTAGAGGGGAGGGGGGTGGGAGGATGGGTTACCCTAGTGATGGGTATTGAGGAGGGCACATTCTGCATGGAGCACTGGGTGTTATGCACAAACAATGAATCATGGAACACCACATCTAAAACTAATGATGTAATGTATGGGGATAATATAAGAATAAAAAAATTTAAAAAAAAAAGAATTCCTCATATCACTGAGATCATATGATACATGTCTTCCTCTGATTGACTTATCTCTCTCAGCGTAATACCCTCCAGTTCCATCCACGTCATTGCAAATGGCGTGGGAGGATGGGTTAGCCTGGTGATGGGTATTAAAGAGGGCACATTCTGCATGGAGCACTGGGTGTTATGCACAAACAATGAATCATGGAACACTACATCTAAAACTAATGATATAATGTATGGTGATTAACATAACAATAAAAAATTTAAAAAAATCCCTTTATTTTAATCTTAGTCCATCCTGACCACACCTAGAATTGCTTTCCAAAGATTTCTCTTCACAAACCTTCTACAACTTTCTTTTGCTTTCAGATTTTGTCCCAAGCCATTTCTCTGCAAACAACCAGGCTCATTTAGGACAAAACTGCTTTCTTTTGCCTTCAACAAAAATGTATTCCCGTTCCTTATATCTTTCTTACACATCTCCTACTTTTCTACACAGAGTTGCCAGATTTTACACTTTTAGAACTCTTAGTCTCCAGTGAAGACTAAGTAGTAACCAATTGTGAACTGTCACACCAGAATTCTTTAGATGGCAAATTTATGAACTGGTTGAGCACAAAGCATGTTTACCAGCAGATTTAAATATCCTTAGTCTCTTTGCAATAAGTAGTCAAAAGCACAAACCTACATCCAGTAACTGATGTACCTTATCTGATTGAGCACCTTATCCTATTTGGAAAATACCTAGATGTCCACCAATGAATTTAATCCCAAAGACTTTGAAAGCTATTTTAACAATTTCTATGAAAACTTTGATGAGACATACAATTAACCATCATTTTAGCCATCTTTTGGCTAACAAATTGCAACAGAGATAACACGAGCTTATTTGACCTTCAGCAAATCTTGGCAGAATACAAGTTAATCGTGATAACTTTAAAGACATGTCTATCTTAATTAAACCAACAAACTTAGTTTAAATACCAAGTTATGTTCCAGCTGGGTCCACTTTTAAAAGTCTGTTACCCATTGTCAATTTTTACCTGAGACACAGGTGGGGAGATCTAAAGTGAGCGGTGTATGCAGGCCACACCCAAGGTGCAGAAACAGGAGGGGGTGGGGCAGACAGAAGAGGGAGAGTGCAGCAAGAAAAGAAAAAGGGTTCCTGGTTCTAAAGCTCATCACTTGGACAGATGAGTAAATGCTATGTTTTCCCACCAAGTGGGATTAGGCAGTCCACGTCAGGCCGGAGAAGACAGGGAATTTCCCCAAAGGGAGTTTCGGCAGCTGCTTGGGAATATTTCCTTAAAGTCCCCATCCTGAGGTAGACTAACCACAATTGGCTTCAATTATAGCCATTAACCCGGGAAATGAGTGAGGGAGAAGCCTTAACATCTATTAGGAGGAACAGTGAGAGAGAGCGAGAGAGACAGTCAGCATCCCCTTTGCTAGGGATGGCCTGTGTTTCCTCCAGCAACCTGGGTTTATTTGGAGGAGGCCTATTTAGACAATTATCCAATATTTCAGGGAGTTTACTAGCCAACATGTTTGGGTAAATGCCTTCTGCAAGAGGCCTTTATGTCGGGGTCCTGATTCAGAGCCCTGAAAGCCTGGATGGATCTAGGGTAGCTCAGTCTATCCACCCTGTTTCCTGCAGGAGAGACCTAATCCCACTGTGGCCATGCAGTGAGTGTTACAGGAGCTCAATCCTTTCCTAAATTTGTAATCCAAATGGTTTCCAGTGGGTTAAAAGGCACCCCAAGGGAGAGTCCTTGGGAAGAGACCCTGCCTTGCCACGAAGGTCACACCTTATTTTACCTTGCCTTGAAGAAACTGCCATGTTTAACCCATGGAAAGCACTAGAAAGTTTTACAAGGGAATTACCCCTTTGCAGTACCCAATCCAGGAGTCCCCACGGACAATGGTTTCCCATCTCACGATCCCGGTAAGAGTTACCCTGTACCTGTTACAGAGAGGTGACTATGAAGGTGTCCCTACATATCAGCTCTCCCCTGTGAATCAAGGTGCCCCATGGTTTCCTACCCAAGGTGAAAGAGTGGCCTAACATCTTGGGTTGAGGAGGGATCAGGCCAGCAGGAGTAGCCACTCTTACTGGTCCCTCACCTGATCCTCCTTTTCTCCTCTGGACTTCCCCCCCCCCAAAAAAAATCTGGCCTAATCATAAAGGCTTAGCGAGGTTAACAGTTTAAACTTTGATTCAGTTATGTTTCCTCACCTTACCCCTGGGTGCTTTTTTTGTCCATATACCTGAGGTTCCATTTGCAAGCATGGCCCTATTGAGGGGGGCAGACCCTGAGATTTAGCATCATCATAATTTCATATTTCTGTTGTTGGAACAAAAAAGCCTCAACTATATGACCCATTAAAGTCCCAGCTGCTAATGCAACCAACCGAGGAATTGGCTGGGGGTCTGTAATTCCCTCCTTAATGCCCTAAGTTTTCCAGTAAATGCCCAAGTAACATTGGGTTCCCTCTCACTTATCATATAAAGAGATAGCTCTAATCCTGCTTGCCGATAACTTGGGTTTTGATCTCTGGCTGTGATTAAACCTAAACTGTACCTAATAGAAAAATACATCTTACCAAGCAACAAAAACGGAGGAAAAGATTTTCCTCCTGAACTAAGTTCTCACAAAAAAAGACATTTTTAAATGAAAAAAAAAACTTATATCTACACAGGCAACATTCTTCCCCTGTATGACAAAGTCAGCGGGACCACTGAACCCATAAAATTCCCAGGTTCTTAGAGAAGGAATTGCGGAGGATAAAGGCAACCCTGAACTGAATCCCTGGTTAGAAGGGCCTACTGATCATCGGAGATTGGAAGGACCTGAGGCGGGAGAAAGTCCTTTAAGAACAGAAAGTAGAACTGGGCCGGGTTAGGCCAACATTCCCTTCGTTTGAGGAAGGGGGATTGACCACACCTTTTTCCAGAAGCCTATCACCTGAGCCTTAAGACCTGCACCTGCACTATTCACCTTTAACTGGCCGACAGGTGCCTGGTTTTGCTGTTTATGAGAAGAGGTCATTAAGGGAGAGACGTCTCCCAGGGAAGAAAAGAAGAGTCTGCTTTTACTCACCCTTCGATGGAAATGATCCCCGGTTTCGGCACCAAAATGATGCGGGAGAGCGAGGTTCTTGTCTCACGGAGTCGAAAAATGAATCTCGCGGACAACAGAGAGTGAGTAAAGCCATAGAAGTTTATTAAGTGAAAATGTAGAAAAAGCTCCCCAGAGTGAGACGGGTCTCGACACGGTTGCCCAAAACTGAGTGAATTTTAAAGAAGGAAATCATCATATTGTTTAATCATCTTGGTTAAAACCATCCAGTGGTGTTTTATTGCACTTAAATCACATGGAAATAGAAAATAAAATAGAACCCCCTCCCCCCACGGCTTATAAGACTTCTTGTTGTTTGTCCTCTGCCCACTCCTCCAGCCACATCCTGCTTCTCTCCTGCCAGCCACTGGATCAGCCACCCCCGCCTGCTTTCTATTTCTGCACCACTCCAGTTCTTTCCGGCTGCTGAGACTTTGCACTTTCTGTTTCTGCCGTGGGTGCTCTTTCCAGATGTTCATGCCACTGAATCTGTGTCATCATCATTTGGGGTTTAGCTTGAGAAGCCTCCCATGACTGTATTATTAAATGTTGCCTCCTGGCCTCCTTATTCATCTCTTTCCCATGGCTTTGTTTTATCTTCTTTGTAGCACTCATTTCATTCATTGGTTTATTTTATTACTCCCCACCCTCACACCCTCCAGAATATAAGCTCCAGGAAGTCAGGGACGTGTCAGTCTGCTGTGTTGCCAGCACCTGGAACAGTGCCTGGCACCCTGGAGACTCAGTATTTGTTGAAGTAACAGGATGAACAAGTGGTTAGATGACTGTGTGAATAAATGTATCCACAGTGAATAAACACAACCCTGCCTTCAAATAGTTCACAGAGATCAACAAACATTTCCAATCCAAGGAAACAAAAGCACTGTAGAGATACATATAAAAGCGCTATTTGAACATTGATGAGGGAATAATTAAATCTCTTTCCTATGAATGAGTCTTACCTCTTTGCTTATCTGGTAAGTTCCATAAGGACAAACTGTATCTTCTACTTCCATTATAGCCCCCACCGCAGTGGTTTCTAAATGCCAGTCCCTGGACAAATTGCAACAGAATCACCTGGGGACCTTAAAAAACATCACAAATATCTGATTCTGATTCTGCAAGTATCATGAGGGCCCTAGGATGTGTCTTTGTATGAAAGTCCCCCAGGTAGTTCTGAAGTGCACTAGCTTGGGAACCACTGTGCCACACTGCCTAATACTGTCCTGACACCTGCCTGAACTGAAATAAACCCATCTCTGCCTGGCTCCCTTCTTTTTCTCACCAGCCCAAGCTGAGCCCAAGTAGATCATCAAACATGTCTAAGATTCCTGTGACCAGTGGGGACAGTGAATATAAGAAGATATGAGCAATCATTTCTTTTTCCTAGCATGATGGTTTCAGTGTTGCTCGTCTCTCTTCACAGGGATGGTTATTACCAGCCTTACAGGTCATTTTATCTTTTTTTCTTTTTTTTAAAGATTTTTATTTATTTTTCAACAGAGAGAGAGAGACAGCGAGAGAGGGAACACAAGCAGGGGGAGAGGGAGAGGGAGAAGCAGGCTTCCCGCTGAGCAGGGAGCCCGATATGGGACTCGATCCCAGGACCCTGGGATCATGACCTGAGCCGAAGGCAGACGCTTGACGACTGAGCCACCCAGGCGCCCGGTCATTTTATCTTTTTAACTGCACAGCACACAGGCATCTCCCATCAGTCCCACCCCCTTGTGAATATTACTGCAGCCTGGAGAAATTGGCTCCCTGGGCTGCATAGACACCTTTCTTTCCCATGGGCCTTGGGTTGAAGGGCATGTGGGATTGTGTGTGTGTGCGTGCTCTCGTGCTTGTGCTGATGTCAGATACATGTCTGTGACTCAGACCACAAAGGAGGATTGATTGCCTTCCATAGGTTCTGGTGTTTATTTGCTGGGTGGGGGTCCAGGTTCAGCAAGATGGTGTTCTGGGGGGCAAGGTAAGAAATGAGCTCCCTCCAGCATTGGGAAACCCCTGGGCAGCTGTCAACCATCATGATGTCTTGACTTACCCTTGGGGAAGACCCTATCTGAGAGTGGCTGGGAAGTCAAGACTGACCAAATTTCCTGAATGCTGGGGATCCCAGAATTTTTATGCAGGAGGGGCTTAGAGGTGAAAGTATTTTGAAGAGAGAGCTACAGGCCTTCCCTAGAAACCATGTTTTATAGCAGCACATTATTTGTGCTTGGATTGTATGCTGGTTAGGGGTAGCCTAGGGGCCTGATAAAGATTACAGGGAACAAACACCAGAGTTTTCTCTACCACCCCATGCCATCTGCCCATGACACCTGCCTAGGGTCCTCACTAATGTCACCTCTGCTCTTATGGCTTAATCTTGCAAACAAAGGTTCCCCAAGTCTCATCTCCTCACCTTTCTTCCTTTCGCCTTTTCTTTACTCTTATACTGGCTAAGATCATCACAAAAGCAGTATATTCTCTCTCTCTTTTTTTAAACATTTTATTTATTTATTTGAGAGAGAGAGAGAGAAACAGCATGAGAGGGGATAGGGTCAGAGGGAGAAGCAGGCTCCCCACCGAGCCGGGAGCCTGACGTGGGACTCGATCCCAGGACTCCGGGATCATGACCTGAGCCGAAGGCAGTCGCTTAACCAACTGAGCCACCCAGGCGCCCAAAGCAGTATATTCTCATCTAGGTTTGCTTTTGAGTACTCTGGCTACAGATGGACAGACTCTATGTATATAATAGGGTTTACATCAACTACCTGGAACATGGGTAGGAATGAGGCAGTGAAGGGAAGGGGCTTCCAAGCAGGCAGTATCACCCCAGGGACCATGGATAAAGCCCACGTCCTGCATACAGAGGGATACTTATTTCCTTTTCTGCTACAGCATGCTTCATATGGAGTTGATGTTTGACTTTCCAGCCCATGATACAGTAAAAACAGCAAATTAGAAGGGAGCAGAGGTTGCTAGAACCAGGTTTAATGACGGCAGGGCGGGGGGGGGGGGAGGGCGCGGGAAATGGAAAGACAGATGGATTGACTGACTCTCAGTGAAGGACATGCTGAGATTAGTATTCAGGGTAGGCTGCATTTTGCCAGGGGCTTATATTGCCAAGTGGAGGGTGTGAGGGCCTGGGAACCAAAACATCCAGATTCACACTCGGGTTCTACCACTAACTCGCTGTGCAGCCTTGGACAAGTCTATTAAACTTCTCTGGGATCTCAGTTTTCTCACCTGTAAAAGGGCAATAATAATGACCCCAAATATCCCTAGACTCCTATCAAATGAGGGAACAGGGGTAGGGGTGCTATTTTCTCATTTTTCCTTACCTGTTCTATTGTTTACTTGGTCCAAAAATAACAAACTTTTTATTGTGAAAACTTGTTGTAAAGGGAAAAAAAAAGAAATGGAATGATTCAGAAGTACATAATGTCAAAAGAGAACTACTTCCTCATAAATCCCCTGTCTTTGGGCCACTCCATCTTATTCCTCACTGTTACTAGAATGGAATGTATCCCTTCAGATCTACCAGTGCTTTGTAAAACCTACACAGAATACAAAATAAGGAACAGAAAACAATGGGCAGAACCATTATACCTCAAATGTTCCAAGGGCCTCTCTGTACAAAAACTCAGAAAAAAGATTTTTCAAATGTAAAAACAAACAAGTAAACAAAAACTTGAGGAAGAGGTTAAATGGTGTGCAGCAGATTCTGTTTAACAAGGCTGGGAAACAGTGCTTTTTATAAAGATTTACATAAAAATATATAGGAGTTCTAGCATTGAAAAAAGACCTTCCATCCTTCGGACAATTCACTTAGAAAGAAAAGCTCATTCTCCACCTATGCTATCCTTGTTCTTCATAGTTACCACTAAGTTTACAATATATATAACTAGTTGAGTAGTTAATTCCTCCCAGGTATGTAGAGTAAATGCCAAAGGCAACTGTGAATTTTTTCTCACCAGTTTCCTTCATCAGCACAAATGTCTTGATCTTTTGATTTGGGTCTGTTTTCTTTTCTCCTTTCCTTTAAAAGCTTCACAAATTTGCATGTTATCTGTGCACTGGGGTCATGCTAATCTTTGTATCATTCCAATTTAGTTTATGTGCTACTGAAATGAGCACTCTATTTCTTTACCTTGGTGCTTCTCCCCCAAATTTTCATCAACTTGAAGATTAGCTAAATTAGCTCAACAAATTTTCCTTCTCCACATTTTTGGTTCTGCTTTTTCTGATTGGACTTTGTTTCTTCAGTCCACTGTGTCTAGCTTTGGTCAGGTTTTTTTTCCCCCCTCCTTTGGTCAATTTTAAAGTCTTCAAGCAAGGAACATTCTCCTGTGTCCATGTGGAGAGAAGGGGAGGGGGTTCGTTCTTCCCATTTTGGAAGACAACATTGCATTGTGTAAATTCTCCCAGATTCAGAGTCAGAAGTTTCAGATCTGAGATCTTTAGTATGATCTTTAATTATCTCCTTTGGGTGTCAGGTTTCTCCTCTGTAGAAAGATCCTTCCAGCTTAGATGTTTTTGGACTCGGATTCTGTGCTTAGTCATGATTTGCCTGTTAATGTTTGCCTACAATGGGACTCAACATTCCATTCTTGCCCCTGTGGCTAGGTTCTTTGGCTTTCTGGAAACCTAGATGTAGCCTATAGTGTGGGCCCCCGAAACAGGGGCCAGTTACTCCTCAGGGTGCTCAGTCATCCAACTGTTCCTTCAGTCTCAGGGTGGAAAAATACAGAAGAGTTGGCATTCTGGTGGACCCAAGGGTATAAAGCCTTGGCCATTTCTCATCCGGAAGACAGGTTTAACTTAGCCTCAATTTGGGGTTCAAGAAACCACAAAATTACAAAAGTTAACCTAAAAGGGTTTCCAGAGAGCTTTTAAAATTTGTGTTTTTTTATTATAAAAATAATACAGGAATTGGTAAAAATAAAGTTGAACAATACTTAATGGTATAAAATGAAAAGTAAAAATGCCCTTTATCCTCACCTTCAGTGCCACTCTACAAGGAATCCTCTGTGGTGTCTTGTATATGTGCTGAGAAATTTACTATGCATAATTATACACTTATATTTACCCTTGCATCACCGGCACTCAAGCAAACACAGATAAATGGGAAGAGTTTGTAAAGTTTGCATCTTGCTTTTTGCATTTAATGAAACAAGTTGGAAATTTTCCATGCCAACACATGTGGATCTGTCCTGTCTCCTTTCTCCTTTCCTTTAAATGCTTCATAAATTTGCGTGTAATCTGTGCACTGGGGTCATGCTAATCTTTGTATCATTCCAATTTAGTTTAAGTGCTAGTGAAATGAGCACTCTATTTCTTTACCTTGGTGCTTCTCCCCCAAATTTTCATCAACTTGAGTATTAGCTAAATTAGCTCAACAAATTTTCCTTCTCCACATTTTTGGTTCTGCCTTTTCAGATTGGATCTGTGGATCTGTCCTGTTCTTCATAGGGCTGCCTAGCATTCCCTGAAGGAAAAAGGAGGTTAGCAGTGGCCACCCAGCTTATTTCCACCTTGTTGCCACTGCAAACAATGCCTCTCCAAGAGCTTTTAATTCAGTGTTTTCTAAAGTTTGATCCTTGGAACACAAGCCTCTAGAGATGTTCAGTGACAAAAAAAAAAAAAAGTATTTTAGAAGTCAGACAAATGTGGAAAGCACTGCATTTTATTTTATTTATTTACTATTATTTTTAAAGATTTTTTTTTTCTTCAAAATATAATTTAAATTCTAGTTAGTTAACATACAGTGCAGTATTGGTTTCAGGAGTAGAATTCAGTGATTCATCACTTACATACAACACCCAGGAATCATCACACTAAGTGCCCTCCTTTTTTTTTTTTAATTTTTTATTTTTATGTTAATCACCATACATTACATCATTAGTTTTTGATGTAGTGTTCCATGATTCATTATTTGTGCATAACACCCAGTACTCCATGCCGAACGTGCCCTCTTTAATACCCATCACCAGGCTAACCCATCCTCCCACCCCCCTCCCCTCTAGAACCCTCAGTTTGTTTTTCAGAGTCCATCGTCTCTCATGGTTTGTCTCACCCTCTGATTTCCCCGCTTTCATTTTTCCCCTCCTGCTATCTTCTTTTTTTTTTTTTCTTAACATATATTGCATTGTTTGTTTCAGAGGTACAGATCTGTGATTCAACAGTCTTGCACAATTCACAGCGCTCACCATAGCACATACCCTCCCCAATGTCTATCACCCAGCCACCCCATCCCTCCCACCCCCCTCCCCACTCCAGCAATCCTCAGTTTGTTTCCTGAGATTAAGAATTCCTCATATCAGTGAGGTCACATGATGCATGTCTTTCTCTGATTGACTTATTTTGTTCAGCATAACACCCTCCAGTTCCATCCACGTCATTGCAAATGCCAAGATCTCATTCCTTTTGATGGCTACATAATATTCCATTGTATATATATATATGTATATATATATATATATATATATATATATATATATATATATATATATATACCACCTCTTCTTTATCCATTCATCTGTCCATGAGCATCTTGGCTCCACAGTTTGCCTATTGTGGACATTGCTGCTATAAACATTGGGGGGCATGTACCCCTTCGGATCCCTACATTTGTATCTTTGGGGTAAATACCCAGTAGTGCAATTGCTGGATCATAGGGTAGCTCTATTTTCAACTTTTTGAGGAACCTCCATACTGTTTTCCAGAGTGGCTGCACCAGCTTGCATTCCCACCAACAGTGTAGGAGGGTTCCCCTTTCTCTGTATCCCCGCCAACATCTGTCGTTTCCTGACTTGTTAATTTTAGCCATTCTGACTGGTGTGAGGTGTTATCTCATTGAGGTTTTGATTTGGATTTCCCTGATGCTGAACGATGTTGAGCACTTTTTCATGTGTCTGTTGGCCATTTGGATGTCTTCTTTGGAAAAATGTCTGTTCATGTCTTCTGCCCATTTCTTGATTGGATTCTTTGTTGTTTGGGTGTTGAGTTTGATAAGTTCTTTATAGATTTTGGATACCAGCCCTTTATCTGATATGTCATTTGCAAATATCTTCTCCCATTCTGTTGGTTGTCTTTTGGTTTTGTTGACTGTTTCTTTTGCTGTGCAAAAGCTTTTTATCTTGATGAAGTCCCAATAGTTCATTTTTGCCCTTGCTTCCCTTGCCTTTGGCGATGTTTCTAGGAAGAAGTTGCTGCGGCTGAGGTCGAAGAGGTTGCTGCCTGTGTTCTCCTTTAGGATGTTGATGGACTCCTGTTTCACATTGAGGTCTTTCAACCATTTTGAGTCTATTATTGTGTGTGGTGTAAGGAAATGGTCCAGTTTCAGTCTTCTGCATGTAGCTGTCCAATTTTCCCAACACCATTTGTTGAAGAGACTGTCTTTTTTCCATTGGACATTCTTTCCTGCTTTGTCAAAGATTAGTTGACCATAGAGTTGAGGGTCCATTCCTAGGCTCTCTATTCTGTTCCATTGATCTATGTGTCTGTTTTTGTGCCAGTACCATACTGTCTTGATGACAGCTTTATAATAGAGCTGGAAGTCTGGAATTGTGATGCTGCCAGCTTTGCTTTTCTTTTTCAACATTCCTCTGGCTATTCGGGGTCTTTTCTGGTTCCATACAAATTTTAGGATTATTTGTTCCTAAGTGCCCTCCTTAATACCCAGCACTCATCTAGCCCATCCTCTACCCATCTCCCTTCATCACCCCTCAGTTTGCTCTCTACCATTAAGAGTTTCTTATGGTTTGCTTCCCTCTCCCCATCCCCTATATGTTCAACTGTTTTGTTTCTTAAATTCCACATGTGAGTGAAATCATATGGTATTTGTCTTTTTCTGACTGAATTATTTCAGTTAGCATAATGCACTCTAGCTCCATCCACATCTTTAAATGGCAAAATTTCATTCTTTTAGATGGCTGAGTAATATTCCATTATATATATCTATCCATATATTCCTCTCTCTCTCTCTCTATATATATATATACACATATAATATATAATATATATGTGTATATATATATATATATATATAATGGATAAGGAAGAGGTGGTATATGTATATATATATATACACATACATTCTTTATCCATTCATCAGTCGATGGATGGACATTTGGGCTCTCTCCATAGTTTGGCTATAGTTGATAATGCTGCTATAAATATCAGGGTGCATGTACCCCTTCAAATCTGTATTTTTGTATCCTTTGGGTAAATACCTAGTAGTGCAATTCTGGATCATAGGGTAGTTCTATTTTCAACTTTTTGAGGAACCTTCACACTCTTTTCCAGAGTGGCTGTACCAGTTTACGTTCCCACCAACAGTGCAAGAGGGTTCCCCTTTCTCTGCACCTCTCCAACATCTGTTATTTACTGTGTTGATAATTTTAGCCATTCTGATAGGTGTGGGGTGATACCTTATTGTGGTTTTGATTTGCATTTCCCTGATGATGAGTGATGGTGAACATCTTTTCATATGTCTGTTGGCCATCTGGATGTCTTCTTTAGAAAAGTGTCTATTCATATCTTCTGCCCATTTCTTAACTGGATTATTTGGTTTTTGGGTTTTTTTTGAGGGGGTTATTTGTTTTTTGGGTGTTGAGTTTGATAAATTCTTTATGGATTTTGGATACTAACCCTTTATTGAATATGTCATTTGCAAATATCTTCTCCCATTCCATAGACTGCCTTTTGGTTTTGTTGATTATTTTGTTTCCTTCACTGTGCAGAAGCTTTTTATCTTGATGAAGTCCCAGTAGTTCATTTTGCTTTTGTTTCCCTTGCCTCCAGTGACACTTCTAGTAAGAAGTTCCTATGGACAAGGTCAAAGAGGTTGCTGCCTGTGTTTTCCTCTAGGATTTTGATGATTTTCCTGTCTGACATTTAGGGTTTTTTTTAAATTTATTTTTGTGTATGGTATAAGAAAGTGGTCCAGTTTCATTCTTCCTTGCCGATTGGAATGCCTTTTGTTGTTGTTGTTGTTGTTATTGTTGTTGTTGTCATTGTCTGATTGCTGAGGCTAAGACTTCCAGTACTATGTTAAATAGTAATGGTGAGAGTGAACATCCCTGTCTTATTCCTAACCATAGAGGAAAAGCTCCGATTTTCCCCACTGAAGATATTAGCTGTGGGTCTTTCATATATGGCATTTATGATGTCGAGGGATGTTCCAACTGTCCCTACTTTGTTGAGGATTTTTATCAAGAATGGATGCTATATTTTGTCAAATGCTTTCTCTGCATCTATTGAGAGGATCATATGGTTTTTATCCTTTCTTCTATTTTTTTTTAAGATTTTATTTATTTATTTGACAGAGACAGAGACAGAGATAGCGAGAGCAGGGACACAAGCAGCAGGAGTGGGAGAGGGAGAGCAGGCTTCCCACTGAGGAGGGAACCCGATGTGGGACTCGATCCCAGGACCCTGGGATCATGACCTGAGCCGAAGGCAGACGCTTAATGACTGAGCCACCCAGGCGCCCCTATCCTTTCTTCTATTAATGTGGTGTATCACATTGATTGATTTGTGAATATTGAGCCACCTCTGCAGCCCAGGAATAAATCCCACTTGATAGGGGTGAATAATTATTTTAATGAACTGTTGGATTCGATTTAGTGGAGTCTTTGTCTGGTTTTGGAATCAAGAAATGCTGGCCTCATAGAAAGTATGGAACTTTTCCTTACATTTCCATTTTTTTGGAACAATTTGAGATGGATAGGTATTAACTCTTCTTTAAATGTCTTGTAGAATTGTCCTGGGAAACCATCTGGCCCAGGACTTTTGTTTGTTGGGAGATTTTAAATTACTGATTCAATTTCTTTGCTGGTTATGGGTCTGTTCAAATTTTCTATTTCTTCCTGTCTCAGTTTTGGTAGTTTGTATGTTTCTAGGAATTTGTCCAGTTCTTCCAGATTGTCCAGTTTGTTGGCACAATTTTCCCTAATATTCTCTCATGATTATTTGTATTTCTGTGGTATTGGCTGTGATCCCTTCTCTTTCATTCATGATTTTATTTATTTGGGACCCTTCTCTTTTCTTTTTGGTAAGTCTGGCTGGGGCTTTATCAATATTATTAATTCTTTCAAAGAACCAGCTCTTAGTTTCATTGATCTTCTGTTTTGTTGTTGTTGTTGTTGTTGTTTCTGTATCATTTATTTCTGCCCTCATCTCTTAATTATTTCCCCTTTCTGCTGGCTTTAGGCTTTATTTGCTGTTCCTTTTATAGCTCCTGTAAGGTTAGGTTATTTATTTGAGACTTTTCTTCTTTCTTGCAATATACTTCCCTCTTAGGACTGCCTTTGCTGCATCCCAAAAGTTTTGCAGCAAAGACAGTCCTAAGTTTTTAATTTAACTTTTAAGACCTAAAAGCTTTTAATTTCTTCTTTAATTTCTTTGTTAACTCATCCATTCTTTAATAAGATGTTCTTTAACCTCCATGTATTTGTGGTCTTTTCCAAATTTTTTCTTGTGGTTGACTTCAAGTTTCACAGCATTGTGATCAGTGACCCAGTATGTGATCTATTCTGGAGAATGTTCCATGTGCACTTGAAAAGAATATGTATTCTGCTTTAGGATGAAATGTTTCTGAATATATCTGTTAAGTCTATCTGGTCCAGGGTGTCATTCAAAGTCATTGTTTCCTTGTTGATTTTCTGTTTAGATGATCTGTCCATTGTTGTAAGTGGGTTGTTAAAGTCCTCTGCTATTATTGTATTATTGTCAATTATTTTCTTTATGTTTATTAATTGACTTATATATTTGAGTGCTTCCAAGTTGGGGGCATAAATATTTACAATTGTTGGATCCTCTTGATGGATAGACCCCTTAATTATGATATAATGCCCTTCTTTATCTCTTGTTACAGTCTTTGTTTTAAACTCATGTTTGTCTGATATAAGTATGGCTACTTCAGCTTTCCTTTGACGTCCGTTAGCATGATAGATGGTTCTCTATTCCCTCACTTTCAATCTGCAGGTGTCTTTAGGTCTAAAATGAGTCTTTTGTAGGCAGTGTACAGATGGATCTTTTTTTTTTATCCATTCTGATATCCTATGTCTTTTGTTTGAAGCATTTAGTCCATTTACATTTAGTGATTATTGAAAGATATGAATTTAGTCCCAGTGTTTTACCTGTAGAGTTCTTTGTTGCTTTTGGTCTTTATCCCCACTCAAAGATTCCCCCTTAATATTTCTTGCAGGGCTGGCTTAGGTCACAAACTCCTTGTTTTTGTTTGTCTGGGAAACTTTTTATCTCTCTTTCTATTCTGAATGATAGCATTGCTGGATAGAATATTTTTGGCTGCATATTTTTCCCATTCAGCATGTTAAGTATATCATGCCACATTCTTCTGGCCTGCTAAGTTTCTGTGGACAGATCTGCTGTGAACCTGATTTGTCTTCCCTTTGTAGGTTAAGGACTTTTTTTTTTTCCCTTGCCACTTTTAGGATTCTTTTCTTGTTTGTGTATTTTGTGAATTTGACTATGATAGGCCTTGGCTGAATATAATGGGAGTTCTCTGTGCTTCTTGGATTTTGATGTCTGTATCCTTCCCCCAATTAGTCAAGTTTTCAGCTACAATTTGCTTGAATAAACCTTCTGCTCCCTTTTCTCCCTCTTTATCCTCTGGGACTCCTATGATATGAATGTTATTCCATTTAATAAGTCACTGAGTTCTCCAAGTCTGCCTTCATGATCCATTACCTTTCTTTCCCTCTTCTTTTCAACTTCCTTATTTTCTATAATTTTATCTTCTGTATCACTGATTCGTTCCTCTGCTTTGTGAATCTTCATTGTTATGACATCCATTTAGGTTTGCATCTGGGTTTTAACACTTTTAATTTTGGCCTGACTAGATTTTAGTTATTTCATCTCTGCAGAAATGGATTCTCTGGTATCTTCTATTGCTTTTATGGTGGCCCAGCTAGTAACCTTATATCCTTTCATCAAGCCCAGCTAGTATCCTTATAATTAGTGTTTTAAATTCTAGTTCAGATATTTTACTTATATCTGTATTGATTAAATCTCTGGCCATTAGTTCTGCTTCCTGTTATTTCTTTTGGGGTGAATTGGGGTGTCTTGTCATTTTGCCCAAAAAGAAAAACCCAACAAACAACAACAACAAAAAACTAGATCTCAGATGTGTTTTGGTCTGCTTGTTAAAAGAAGCTAGATTTAAAAATAAAAAAATGAAAACTAAAAAAACCTAAAAAGTATATATAAATATATATAAAAATAAAATTAAAAAATAACAAATGGTATAAAAATAAATATATGAATAATAAAAAAATAAATAAAAATAAAAAGGAAGCTAGCTTCTATTTCCCCCAAAGCTGATGCTTTGCAGTACTCTATGATCAGGATGATGTGAAGGGGTTTGTGCTGGTTTTCTGGGAGAGGGGCCTGTTGCACTGATTCTTAGGTGGACTTGACCTCGTGAAGATGCACTTGTAGGGTGCAGTGGGGCAGGGCTTGGTGTAAGCAGCTCTAGTCTCCATTAGGTGTTGCTGTTTTGCTCCCTGAAGACTTTCAGTGCTCATCGGTGGGGTGAAAATGGCTGGGCCACTCTCTAGCCCTGGAGCCCACCACAGAAGAGCAAACATCCACAGAGGATGGGTCTGAGGCTCAGAGAGAGGGAATCATTTGCACAAGGTTATAGAGCTAACAACTAGTAGCAGAAACAGGACTAGAACCCAAGACCTAAGCATTTTCTGCCACACTTCTTATGGAAGCACCTTCTCAGGCTGTAAAATATTTTCACCAAAGTTCAAAGAGTTTAGTAAGAAAGCTATGCTTCATAAAATAAGCGTCAATATTATCTGGCTTAAAGAAATGCATTTGAAATATGCAATTACTTTAATAACAGTTTGGTAAATTAATTGGTTAGTAACTAGATTCATGCTCACAGTGTTTTAAGTGTCATTTTTGCAATGCCACAGCATTATGCCAGGAATTGTTTGATGAGACAAAATCCCATCACAACATTATTGCCCTGATGGAAATGAAGGCGGTTTGGCACTGGGGCCTCGTGGGTGACTCATGTTGTGTGGGACCATTTGACATTCTCTTTCCAAGCCTCCCAAAAGATTAAGATAGAGCAGGTAGAAGAGGCCTGTGATGGTTAACTTTATGTGACTGGATCAAAAGGTGCTGGATATTCGGGTGCCTGGGTGGCTCAGTTGGTTAAGCAACTGCCTTCAGCTCAGGTCATGATCCTGGAGTCCCGGGATCGAGTACCACATCGGGCTCCCTGCTCAGCAGGGGGTCTGCTTCTCCCTCTGACCATCTTCCCTCTCATGCGTGCTCTCTGTCTCTCATTCTCTCTCTCAAATAAATAAATAAAATCTTAAAAAAAAAAAAGGTGCTGGATATTCATCTGAATGTTATTTCTGGGTATGCCTGTGAGGGTGTTTCCAGATGAAATTAACATTTGAATGGGTGAATTAAGTAAAGTGGATCACCTTCCCCAATGTGGGTGAGCATCACCCAATTTGTTGAGGACCCGGGTTTAGAATGAAAGGTGGAGGAAGGAGAAATTCTGCTTTCCTGCTTGATTGCTTGATCTGCAACATTGATCTTATGCTGTTCTCAGCCCCTCTGGTTCTCAGGCCTTCTGACTCAGACTGAATCACAGCACTGGCTTTCCTCAGTCTACAACTTACAAACAGCAGATCATGGGACTTCTCACCCTCCATAACTGTGTGAGCTAATTCTTTATAATCAGTTTCTTCATATATATTCCCATTGGTTCTATTTCTCTGGAGAACCCTGAAATTAATACAGGGCCAGAGACTAAGGATGTAGAAGCCAACAAATTCTTAGCTTGCTCTGGTGGCACTCTGGGAGGCTTAGAAAGCTTTTTAGAACAAACTCTTAACCCCACTCAATGGGACTGCTTATCTGTGCCACGAGATCTAGGATACCCCTGTCACCCTAGACTTGAGAAAGGAGAAAAGGAATGAAGAAGCTGTTCAGGCCAAGAACTATCCTAAGAGCATTCATGGACACTGTCTCATTTAAATATCACCATTCTTCATAGGTTCTTATTCTCGTTTTACAGAAAAGGAATTTGAAAACATGAGAAATGACTTCTCTAGGGTCACACTGAGACAAACTGATATCTCTGGGGGATGTTTCTGAATTGCTAGCAAAGCCACTGTACATCTATCTTGTACTAAATCTTGTCTTTGGACTGTGTGGCCATTAGGGCTCCTGAGGGTCTGAATGAATCTGACCTTCCCAGACTCCCAGCTGCAGAATGGCCACAGTCCACATGGTTTTGGGTGAAGGCTAGGCCTGAGCTTTCATTTGGTCTTGTCCCAGCCCTTCCAGCTGTGTGAAGTTGGACAGCTTACTCAACATTCTATGCTGAGGTTTCCTCTGTGGTAAGATAGAAATAGTGAAATCTACTTCTCATGTTATTAGAATTCAATATGAGGTAAGGGAGCGTGTTTGGTCCAGTCCTGGCATATAGCTTTGATCCGTTACCTTCACCATGCTGGGTCACACTGGTGGTTTCAATTTTGATCTCTACAGTGTTACTGAAAGACTGTGCCATTCTTCTGTCACTTCAAATACTGCTGTGAGTACTGGTTGGCTTTTGCTGTCCATGTTATGTGGCCCAGACCAGACAGTATGTATTTGCCACATGAAGGGTCTCATGTGTAATGGGTACTCCATAAACATTTGCTAGCTGATTGGATAACTGATCTCTCTTTTTCCTCTATCACTAGTGCTTGTCTTTTTTTTTTTTTTTTTCCCTCAAACTGCTTCTATATTGCCTGGCCCTGGAAGATCAGCTGGTATCCAAGGACAATGAAGTGACCCCAAAATCACCCACCTGCTTCTACTCTTGTGGCTAAGACAACAGCTCTTCCCTGGACTGGCTATAATCATTTACCCTTGAGGTCTCCTGCTTTTTCTTGGTACTTCTTTTCATGGGTTGGCACCTGGTGAGGTCACTTGGCACTCCCTTCCAGGATTTATGGTGCTCACTGCCCTCATAATTTCTCCCATCTTTTTCCTGTATTGATAGCTGTGTGATGCTGGGTTGCTATGACAACTGATTGATTAGCATCCGATTCCTGGACTGGGAAAAATGCAGCCAGAAAGAATTACAAATGATGCCTGATTGTCTGCTGCCAATAGCCTGATTGCTGCCATTTTCTGGCAGGTAGCTCAGCCCTAACAGGAAACCCTGTGCTGTGCAATTATTGCGATGTGATTGATGCATCACTATAGTTACAATCGGCAGTGTTCCCAACTCAGATTTTTTTTAAAGAAAAAAAAAACTCCGCCTTTCAGATGGAAATGCTTATAAATGAGGAAGAAATATAGAGTGGGGGAGGGCAGTGAGGCTGGCAAGTGGGGAGAGTATGGGCTGAGCAAGAGCCCAGTTGGAGTTTCAGAAGTAATGCAGGGAAAGGAGGCAGGAGCAGTGGCATATGGCTGGGAAGAGGGAAAAATGGATGACTGCTGCCTGTGCTCCCTTCCCCCTCTAACTCCTGGGCTTTGCAGCAGGCTAAGGGGTGGTTCAGAAATCAGTTTCAAATGAGAGGCCTGAAAAGTGGCAGGATGTAGGAGGGAGATCAAAGAATATACAGGCTACAGGTGGTGCTCTGCTCAGGCCAATTACTGAAGCTGCTCTCTTGGGTTTAAGTCATTTGTGATGACCAAAGAGCAAGCACCTGGGGCTGGAAATACGGTCAGGGGAAAGAGGCCTTGCACCAGGTGGAAGTGGCTTTGTGACTGGGCCAGTGTGGAGGAAATGCTGCAATGAAGCTTGCAATGAAGCTGGTGCTTAAAGGTTTTGGGGCAAACAGACCTTTTCATTTGATCCAGGGAAAAAGTGCCTCTCTTGTTCCTCAACTGGATGTTGAATACTTCTCAGGCTGGTGAAAAGGGAGAAAGAGAACAAAAATATTTGTGATTGTTAGGAGTAGACTAACTGCTAAAGAAGGTACTTGTTTACCTTGTCTAAGCTGGCTGTTATTGGGAAGGTTGCTCTCTCCAAGTGTCTTCCAAATCATGTTCACAGTTCAATAATACCTAGTTATTTATGCTACTGATAATTCTTCCTCTTGGGTTAAAGATGGTTTTCTTTCCACAGTATTCTTTTAAAAAGTTAGTGCTCCCAGAATTAGTACTATTTAGTCACTTAAACCTAAATGCTAGTGTGTGTGTGTTTAAACCAATTTTTTGAGATAACTGGGTGATGGGCATTAAGAGGGGCAGGCAATGTGATAAGCGCTGCATGTTATACGCAACTGATGAAGTATTGAACAGTACATCTGAAACTAATGATGATATGTTGGCTAATTGAACTTAAATAAAAAAATAATGCCCTTTAAAAACTAAAAAAAAATGATTGAGGTATGACTGACATTCAAAAAGCTGTACATATTTATTGTATACAACTTGATGAGTTTGGAGATAATAATATATCCATGAAACCATCATCTCCTATGCCATAAACATATTACCTCCAAAATTTTCTTCTGCCCTCCTTATTTTTTTATTACCACTTTAGTTTTTTCCACCCTTTCTTCAGCCTCCTTATTTATTATTACTATTATTAGTGATAAAAACATAAGACCCAGAACAAGGCAAGGATGACTACTCTCGCCACATTTATTCAACATAGTACTAGAAGTCCTAACTAAAGAAATTAGGCAAAAGAAAGAAATAAAAGGCATCAAAATCAGAAAAGAAAGATGTAAGTTTATCTATTGACAAATGACATAATCTTATATGTAGAAAAACCTAAAGACTCCACAAAAAAACTATTAGAATGAACAAACAAATTCAGTAAAACTGCAGGATACAAAACCAAGCATACAAAAAATCAGTTGCATATCTGTATACCAACAACAAACTATCCAAAAAGAAAATTAAGAAAACAATTCCATATACAATAGCATCAAAAATAATAAAATATTTAGGAATAAATTTAGCCAAGGAAGTGAAAACCTTGTGCACTGGAAACTATAAAACACTGGTGAATGTGTTTTTGTACCCACCTTACTTGAATCCTTTCTACCATAATATTTAGGTATTTTTATTTTTGCATTCACTTATGTTTACTCTTTGAAAGTAGGAACTGGGTCATTAATTTAATCATATAGTGGAACCATAATAAATGAGAAGTACATGATTGAATGAAAGGAAAGATGGTTACAGTGATGAGGCAGGTTCAAAGTACATGGGGTGGGAATTTGGTGCAGTAGAGTATGATGGGGTGGTGGTGGTCAAAGTTAAAATGAAAACTGATAGAGACCAGTTATAATCACATAATGGGAATCTTGGATCCAGCCTACTTCCAAAGGAAGGTGTAAGAAGGCAGGATTAGAAATCCAGGAAGACTAATATCTGTGGTTCTGGACATTATTAGCTATCACTCAGATACCATGGCAGAGGTCCTTGTGGATATGTGCCTGTCACCTTGGTTACTGGTAAGTATTACTGACCTACAGTATGGTGCTACCCATCAGAAAATGATAGACATCTGTAAGTTGACCCCAGTAGTCCAATATTTTCAAAGGAAGAAAAGTATATTAAACTTTCTATTTACTATTTGTCTTCTTATTAGACTGTGAATATAAATGGCATGAACCATGTCTTCTCTCTGTATGTACTTAGTTCCTGGCAAAGAGAAAATACCTAACATATTATTGTTGAATAAATGTACAGCTTAATAAAAAATAGGCTTAAATCAACCATTTGAGCTGTGGAGTAAGAATTGAGGAGACATAGTGAAAATAAATGTGGGAAGTCATTTGGGCAAATGGGTAATATCTATGGGTTCTAGGGAAACAGAATCACAAAGTCCTAAGTTCAACTTGCAGTTCCACAACTTATCAGCTGTGAAACATTGGGCAGATTATTGAACCTCTGTTTTTCTATATGTCAAATGGAGAATAATAATAGAACTTATCTCATGGGGTATTTAGAAAGATAAATGGAGAGAATGCATGCAAAGCAGATAGTAAAGCAAGAATTCAATAAATGTTGTTATTATTACAGTGTTTAATTCCTGGCCTAGAAATTGAATGTTTTCTACTTAAAATGTACAAAACAACATAAATGACCACACACATAAATGAGAATACACCTTACATTGGTAAAATGATTAGCGATCCCACAGTTGTAGCGGGTGTGGGGAAGCAGGGGTGTTCTTTTGATTTACCTGAAATGCCATCAGCTAATGTCTTGCTTGTTGTTGAAAGCAGCTATAAAATACTTGTTTTATGGCCCAAATGTAAAAATAAGTCCATTTATGTTTAGGACATTAACTATATTCACATTTGTAGTACAATTTAGGCCCATTCAAAACCCTAAGAATTGGTGTCCCAGACTTCAGATAATCTAGACAGATAAAAGCTGGTTTCCATGGGAACTAGTTTTGCTTTCTCTTCCATCTAATTGAAATCCATTTACTGAAGTCTGAAAGTTTTGTACCATCTAATGAGTTCTTCATTTGGTTTACCAAGCTCAGGGCAAGTATGGGTAACTTACCATTTGCAACATCAGTCAACTTCTGTTGAGTGAGTGCACACTTGAGTTTGCTGGGATTGATTCTTTGTTTACTTGGTTCACTTGCAGTTCAGACCTAAAACGATCAGTTTCCACCAAACACTCTATACAGCTTGTAATATCTGATATTCTGTTGTCTTTCTGAGGAGCCACAGTTTGGTAAACTTTCTAGGGGAGGAGTAGCTAAGAGGAGTTACAAGATGGTGATATAGACCACATTTCTTTATATGTATCTGAGAGCAACATGCACATTTTAGAAACTTTGATTTGGCCATTTAATTGCATCACATTTGAATGACACTGTTCAATACATTGCCTTGTTATCCACTCAAACACCATGTTTTCCCCATGTACCTGTAGAGCTCTTGCTTTCTTCTCTCTTCAGAGAAGAATGTAGAGGGACTCTCTTAACTCAATCTCTTCTGTTTTCTAGTGTTGGATAGACATTATCTTCATATTTTCCTATTCTCAGAAAGAGAATCCTCTCCTCAACTTACATTTTCTAGGCCTTGGAGGGCTGGGGAAATTCCTGCATGACTAAGGCTGGGCTGTTCAGATGAGCCAGGAAGACCATTGAAGCTCAGCCTCACAATTCAGAAACCCAAATACCTTCAAATGAGAGCATCACTGGGTACCTTTTCTTTCTCCAGCCTCCAGTAACTGGAATCAGGGCTTGTGTTCTTCTCTTCAGCATGTTTCATTTGGAGAGCCCCAGTGTCTTCCAGGAGCCATGAAGCTCTGTTTCTCCCTACTCATTGAACTGGTGGCAAGAGACACCTGGGCCTTTCTGGCAAGCTTTGGGTCTGCTCATAATATGGGCCTTCCATGTTGCCAGGTTCCTGCCACCTGCTCTGCTTGGAGGAGACAGATAAGGGCAGGGAGGGCAAGGAAGATCCTGCCAGTTGGCAGGCTGACCTGGCAACCTGATGCCGGGCTGAGCGAGCTGTAGACTTTTAGGCTAGATTTGCCCTGGGACAAGTTGGTACAGGAAATGGCCAGATCTTGGCAAAGGGCAAAGGGAGCCCAGATGGAGAAGAAAGCTTGAGAGGTTAATAGACTTGGGGCAGTCTTCACTGATGAGAACCAGGGAATCCCTTCAACATATTTCACTAGGTTCTTTGGCAGAGGCTCCAGGAAAGCACTAGTAAACTTCCTATATGTAGCAGAACTTATACCAAAATACTGTTTTTTTGTTTTTGTTTTGTTTTTATACCAGGCTTCATAAAGGCAGGGACTGAGTCTT
The DNA here is from genome assembly GCF_029215605.1 of Mirounga angustirostris. Lineage (NCBI taxonomy): Eukaryota > Metazoa > Chordata > Mammalia > Carnivora > Phocidae > Mirounga > Mirounga angustirostris. The sequence goes on along the minus strand of NW_026991710.1, from coordinate 160,919,226 downwards.
TGTCCTTTATTGTGTCCCCAGAGTTTAGCCAGGGACTAGTGGTAAATGGGGACTCACTCAACTTTTGCTGATTTGAATGGAATTGACAGAAATTGGTAGAGTTATGTTTACAACCAGAAAGAGACACCTGGTTGCCCAAGAAAAGCTAACAATTTGGCACTATTTTAAATAATATTATCAAATATGTTCTCAACAATTAATTAGAGAAGTTGGAGACTAAGTGAGCAAAGGGCTTCTAAGGAAGGTATACCTCCCCCCCCCCCATTTTCTAACCCCTTCACATAAACAAAAAACCTGCTGTTAAACAGATTCAACCACCTTAGAGGCATTTGAGCAATCCCTTGTTACTTCAACTTGCCCTTTGAGGGTTCTCAACCTGGAGGTTCCCTTCATAGGAGTTCTGGTAAATATTTTTGTCACTGAATTTCCAATGATGTTTTAATGCCATTTATTTATTTAACTCTTTTTTAAAGTTCCGTTAATTAACAGTGTATTATTAGTTTCAGAGGTAGAGTTCAGTGATTCATCAATAGCATATAACACCCAGTCTCATTACATCATGTGTCCTTAATGCCCACCACCCAGTTACCCCATCCCCCTACCCACCTCCTCTCCAGTAACTCTCTGTTTGTTTCCTTTTTTCCCCCCTCAGTTTATTTTCTATAGTTAAGAGTCTCTCATGGTTTGTCTCCCTCTCTGATTTTGTCTTATTTAATTTTCCTTCCCTTCCCCTATTTTCATCTGTTTTGATTCTTAAATTCCACACATGACTGAAATCAAATGGTATTTGTATTTCTCTGGCTAACTTATTTCACTTAGCATAATACCTTCTAGTTCCATCCACATCATTGCAAATGGTAAGATTTCATTTTTTGATGGCTAGTATTCCATTGTGTGTGTGTGTGTGTGTGTGTGTGTATACACACACCAAATCTTCTTTATCCATTCATCTGTTGATGGACATCTGGGCTCTTTCCATAGTTTGGCTATTGTGGACATTGCTGCTATAAACACTGGGGTGCAAGTGCCCCTTCAGATTACTACATCTGTATCTTTGGGGTAAATACCCAGTAGTATAATTGCTGGGTCATAGGGTAGCTCTATTTTTAACTTTTTGAGGAACCTCCATACTGTTTTCCAGAGTGGCTGTACCAGCTTGCATTCCCACCACCAGTGTAAAAGTGTTCCTCTTTCTCTGCAACCTTGCCAACATCTGTTGTTTCCTGACTGATTTTAACCATTCTGACTGCTGTGAGGTGATATCTCACTGTGTTTTTTAATTTAATTTAATTTATTTATTTGACCGAGAGAGAGGATACAAGCAAGGGGAGTGGGAGAGGGAGAAGCAGGCTTCCCGCGGAGTAGGGAGCCTGATGTGGGGCTCAATCCCAGGACCCTGGAATCATGACCTGAGATGAAGGCAGATGGTTAACGACTGAGCCACCCAGGTGCCCCTCAGTGTGTGTGTGGTTTTTTTTTTTAACATTTTATTTTATCTTGTGTGTTTTTTAATAAAGATTTTATTTATTTTATTTTGAGAGAGAGAGAGAGTGAGCACAAGTGGGGGGAGAGGCACAGGGAGATGGAGAAGCAGACTCCCCACTGAGCAGGAATCCTGATGCAGGGTTTGATCCCAGGACCCTGGGATCATGACCTGAACCAAAGGCAGTTGCTTAACCAACTCAACCACCCAGGTGCCCCTTATTGTGGTTTTGATTTGTATTTCCCTGATGCTGAGTGACATTGAGCATTTTTTCATGTGTCTGTTGGCCATTTGTATGTCTTCTTAGGAGAAATGACCTTTAAAACAGTGCTCCAGTCAACTGCCTGGATGTTCTTTGCCTAATCCAGTGTGCCAATATGTCTTTAGAGATAGGTTAAGTAAACTATTGCTAATTTTGTTTGTTGTATATACAAAAGGAATATTATTACAACAACTTTAAAGGCCTTTTGAAAGAAGAGTAACAAATAGCAAATCCTTGTGGTAGAATTACTTTCTATCACAAGGCTGTAATAAAATAGGTTCTGTTTTTGTGTATTCTAGAGACTTTGGCCATAATCATACATATTTTACATCAATGTAATCATAGAGAACATAAAATTTTGCTTTCTTCTTTATTCACTTCACATTACGTTGAATGTTTCTCTATATTATTCTATTATTTTTCTATTTTTAATAGCTTTATAATATTCCATCAAGTGGATAACCTATTTAGATTATTTACATTATTTTTTGCTGTCACAAGCAACCATTCAATGACAATTTTGTTTATGTAGCTTTTTTTCTTGCTTACATTATTTTTTAGGGTTAATTTTTAGGAGAAAGATCAAAGGCAATGGTGTGCTGGAGCTGAGTCACACCAACTTGTGAGAGCACATTTTGCAAATCTCTTCCCAACTCTGCATTCAGGGAACTCTCCTAAAATCAGCTGTGATAGGTAGGAGTATTTGCATCACAAGAATTGACAAAGGCTACAAATCAGGGCTTTTTTTGTGTTGTTTTGTTTTTATTTTTGTTTCTGGAGAGGTGGCTTGCTAGCAGAACACTCACCAAAGGGTATAAACTTGTTTATAGCTTTTGTTATACTTGTTGCCATATTATTTTTTAAAAAATTTTAACCAATATATGTATAACCAGTTTGATAGAGACATCTTTACTTGTCGAGGTACAATCATAAAATACTTATATTTCTTCAATAATTGCTAAGTTGTGTTTTGCCAAAACCGTTTTTCCCTCTGGGCAGTGGGCTCCCTTAATATATCTGAATCTAATTCCATAATTTTTGATCATTTAAAATAGTATCATTTTGGGTGCTAAGGCTCAGTTTTGTCTATTTAAATAACTTAAGTTTTGATTCCAAGCTCATCCCTTCTCCTTGTGTGGGTAGGGTGTGATCCCAGAATTTGGGGTGCAAGGGGTTATCTACTGTTCTTACTAGCTGTGATTCTCTCCATGTTCCCTCTGCCTACTCACTGGAGTTGAGTTGGGGAAGAAGAGAAGGATAGATGTGATTGCCCAGTGTGTTGGCTATTTTTGTCTTCGTTGGTCAGATCTGTGGTTGCCCCATCAGTGTTTATATGGTTTCTGCCCCTTCTGTCCATCTCTGCTTCCTGTGTGTCACTGACTGTAGTAACTTTCTGTGTGGTCAGTGCCCAATTATTCTTTTCCTCCTGAAATAACTAAAAACTAGACAAAATATATGCAACAACACATTGGACATTAGATAACAAATGAGAGTGATCACTGAGAGATGGACAAAAGCAAGGTAAGCCCTATGAATGCTCTAGCTTGAGAGATTTGCCAGATGGTAGCTCAAGGAAAGAGAATCCAGGTAGATCTTGAGGGGAGGGAACTGAGAGTCTGAAGAGACTGAGAAGAAAGTAGGCAGAATAGAGTGCAGAGAGGAGAGAGCTCGAGTGAGGATTCCAGAGATATGCAGAGGGTTCCACTGAAGGCTTTACTGAGTACTGATCAGTGTGTATGTGTGAGAAAAGTACTCAAGGCTAAGGAAAGAACCATCCAAAAGGATTAGAGGAATATATACCAGAAAGCAAAGAGCTCTGGGAATTGTTATTCACAGCACCGAGTGGAAAAACTTCATAATTCACAGAGCCCTGGGTAGAGTAATCAGAAAGTTTTGATTTAGTAGTAGGGCAAAATTAAACCTATACCGAAAGCTACTGTGGTCTCATCTAACAAAACTTTTTTTTTTTTAAAGATTTTATTTATTTTTTAGAGAGTGAGCGAGAGAGAAACAGCATGAGAGGGGCGAGGGTCAGAGGGAGAAGCAGGCTCCCTGCTGAGCCGGGAGCCCGATGTGGGACTCCATCCCAGGACCCTGGGATCATGACCTGAGCTGAAAGCAGACGCCCAACCATCTGAGCCACCCAGGTGCCCTCATCTAACAAAACTTAAAAGGAAGACATACAAAGGATCAAATTCTTTCCAATTAACTGCATTTCAGTGCAAAGCTCAATAATTTTAATAGGAACATAAAAATATCCAGTAACTACTTAGTAAATATCATAATATCTTATATCTAATAAAAACAAAATTATAAGATATACAAAGAAACAGGTAAATAAAATTGATAATGAGAAGAAAGGTTGTTTTAACATTTGAAAATCAACCAATGTAACTACCCATTTTGATTAAGTAAAAGAGGAAAAACACATGATCATCTTGTTGAACATAGAAAAAAAAAAAGTAAAAATCCAGCATCTAATCTTGATTAAAAACTCCCAGCAAACTAGGAATAGCAAGGAATTTCCTCAACCTGATAAAAGGCATCTATGAAAAACCTACCCACAGACATCACATATAATGGCAAATAACTGAATGCTTTCCTCCTAAGATCATTAAAAAAGAAAGGAGGTGTACTTTTACCACTTCTATTCAACATCGTCCTTGGAGAATTCAGCCAAGGTAATAAGGCAAGAAAAGCAAATAAAAAGCACCAAGATCAGAAAGGAAGAAGTAAACCTGTCTTATTTCTTAGACAACATAATCATTTTCCAAGAAAATTTTATGAAATTTACCAAAAATCTAAGGAAGTAAAAGTAGGTTTAGAAAATTTACAGGACTGGGGCACCTGGGTGACTCAGTTGGTTAAGCCTCCAACTTGGTTTCAGCTCAGGGTCGTGGGATCAAACCCCGAATTGGGCTCCCCCTTCAGTGAGGAGTCTGCTTGAGATTCTCTCCCTCTCTTTCTGACCCTACCCCCACTCATATTCTTGCTTTCAAATAAAATCTAAAAAAAAAATTCACAATATAGGATTGGTATACAAAATTCAACTTATTTCTATATACTAGTAACAAATAATCAGAACTTGAAATAATATTTTAAAAAATACCACTTAAAAAGGCATCATAAATATGAAATACTTAAGGATAATTCTGGGAAAATTGACTTGTGCACTAAAAACTACAAAACTGAGCTGAGGGATATTTAAGAAAACTAAATAAATTGAGAGATAAGGCCATGCCATTGAACAGCAAAACTCAGTATTGTTAAGATGTTTATTTTCCCCAAATTAATCCATAGATTCAACATAATCCCAATTAAATTCCAGAAGACTTTTTTTTTGTGTGGCTGTGAAAATTGATGTTTATTTGTAGGAAACTTAGTATCAAATATTTTGGGATGTCCCCTTTCAGATGGCATATTCCCAATATTTATTTTTGGATACTGTATATCATGGCAAAAATTTCATAGATACCACACATCAAAAGGATAGATGGTAAAACACACCAAATTTTTCCATACTTTAATCAAGAAAGGAGATTCCATGATGTTTTAGGATAAAAGTGAATATGCTGTTGCTCAGTAAGGTAGCTCAGTTACTGCCACAAAATTCACTAGCCAATGTCTTTCTATATGGCAAAGTAAAATTGCCTTGCGTCTGGAGGCCTGGTAGTGTTCCGTTTTGGTTTATTTCTTTTAAACCTTTACAAACCTATTCACTCACATGGACAGTGACTCAAATTATGGAAGGTGCCATCATGTGATAATATGTCATGTAATATTATCTGATCTTTTATTTGAAGAGAGCAGAGTCACAAATATAATTTAAGATGTATTTTGATTTAGTTTTCAGGAAATTTGTCCAAATTCAGTAAAAGCTTTTGAATGCTATTAAAAACAAACACACCAAGGGGCACATTGTCAAGTTCTGCCTATTTCTGCCTTCAGATTTCTGCTTCTGTCTCTCTGCCTGGAGCAAGTGTGGGTTAAATTCTGGCTCTGGAGCATGTATAGGCACTTGTTACAGCCTTAGATGCCCCCCATATGTGATTACCCTTCAGAGCCTAAGAGTTAAGTTAGAAAGCACATCCCTGATCTCCCACCAGATCTGTGTACCAGTAAGATTGATCTTGTTTCATGGGACAAAAAAACTAGACAAAGTATTTTAAACACAAAAGCATGTTGATTAGCTCATGTGACTAGAAAGTCCAGGGATAAAGCTGACTATAGATATGGCTATATCCAGGGCTCAAATAATGGCACTGGACATGGCCTTTCTTTTGATTTCCCTTTCCTTCATGTTGTTTCCCTGTGGTGGCCTCTAGAAGCTCATGATTGTAATTCCAGACCTGATACTCTCAGATTCAAACCCAGTGGAAAGGAGAGCTTCTATTCCACAAGAGTCAAATGAAACAGTTGGGTCACTGAACTCATCAGAGATCAAGGAAAAAATAATTTATCATATGCATACTGTATGGTCTGGGATGTGACAAGGAGTGTTCTCTTAAAGAACTTTGAAGAATTCATTTTCCAAAAGTACAGTGACAGATGATGGGTGAAATTCATTAAGGCCCCTGGGTTCAGTGTGTCTGGAGCTCATTTCTATTTCTGCATTCCTGCCCAGTAATTCTGGTAAGTTCTAGACTTTCAAAAGTTTCATTAATTCTAGACTGATATATTGTTGAATTCTCAGGAAAAAAAAATTCAGGACTAGTATTTGGGGTAAGGAAGAGCAGAGAGAAGGAAGACTGGATTCTCAAGCTCTACAGTTTTAGGTCCCTTATGTAAGTGGCAAAACTTGGAGAGAAACAATGGTGTAGAGATGAGCCACAGTGAAATAGGTATAACCTCATTGTTCTCCATTTTATGGTATATGTAGGATACTGGAGAGATTCATACCAGAAACACTGGATGCCTATCATCTGCACCAGGACACACCTAGGTGTCTTGGATCCTAGGTGGCATATCCTTATACTTTAAGGAAATGCATTTATGGAGACTATATCTGCGAAAGCCTTTCCTAAGATTTCAGGCTTAATACTAATACTAATATTGTAGTGGCACTAATCATGACAATAACAATGAAGCAGAGGTAAAAATACATATAATTTTATTAGCTTGCAGCAGAATTTCTCTTTGGGAGAATGCTGCCTTTGAGAGAATCTTGATAAGATGTCTATGGTAGCAGCTGAAACTCTGAGAACATGGATTTTAATAGTTTCAAGGACAATCAAAGAGAAAAATGGATTTTCTTTCTGAAAAGAAAGTTGATGGTAAGCTGTGATGTACATGAAATGAAGTGGCCCATGAAAAGTCTAAGAACATTTTAGAATGGAAGAGCCTAGTATTCAGTTTTAAGTTCTTTGCTTTGCTGCCATTAAACCCCTCCTTTACTATGCCTTCCATAAAGTCCACTGAATATACAAATTGTTGTGTCTAAGTGTTAGTCATTTATTTATTTATTATGCAAACCAAGGCGGGGGTTGGATTTCCCATCTGGGTCAGCGTGGAGAATTACAAAAAGAACATGTGTGAAATGGATGAGCAAGACCTCAGAGCTGGGATGGTCAGAGGAATTTCCCTTACAAATTTTACAGGCATTTTGGATTTTAGATGTCCATAAAGAATAGAATTGGAGGTTTTAGTTTTCCTTAAAGAGATTTCAAGGGACAGGAATTTCCAGGTGACATCAGGTTAATAGTAATCATCATCATCATCATCATAACTATCATTTTTGTTTGTGTAAATGTTAGCTGTTTTTCTGGGTATTTTATATCACCTACAAGATAAAATATCATCCTTATCTCAATCCTTATCTTCTCTCCTTTCTTTATATTTCTTATATTTTTTTCACCTACCTAATAGCACTCACCTCCTTCTGTTTTATATGCTACTTGCTCACATATGCTTTCTCAGTGACCTCCTATTGGATAGCAAATTCCATGAGGAAGACACCATGCCTATTTCATTGCCCATCGTTAAATGGCACTTATCGTGGTGCCAGCACTTAGTGATCACTTAATAGGTATTACCTATAATTAGCATAGCAGGTAGTTAATAAGTGAAATTAAGTGAATAAGTTAATATGATGAATGAGTGAATTTTGTAGATGAAGAAATGGGTTCAGAGAAGTTCACTGACTTACCAGAGGTCACATGACTAATAACTGGCAGGGTCGAGATGCTATTGCAGGTCCCAAATCTAGCATGTTTGCTTCTCTCTGTGTCTTTCTGCTCTAAGCACTGTGGTAAATTCTCAGGAAGGGTTTCCACTCTGGCTTAGGAGAAGCTAATGTTTCTGTGCCAAATGTTGCTTCCTGTATCATAAAATTTGGGAGAGGAATAAATAGGCACCCTGAAATAGCCTGAACTCAGAGACTGAGATGTAGTTGAGCTCTCCTGCAGCCCTGCACACAGTCTGTGAGTTCTGTGAGTCATGAGAGCAGCTGCTGATCCCATGTCTAGTGCCTACACCATTACACTGTATGAGATGTGCAGCCTTGGAGTTCACAACAAGACATCACCTTTCAGGGCTGGTAAAGATGAAGGTAGACCTGTGGGCCCTGTTTCTATCACAAAGGCCAAGGCTGCCTTGTATGGATTCTGGAGAGGAGGAGAGTGCTGAGACCAATGGCTTGGTCATGGGCGGGGTGGGAGGGGGGTTCATGAATGTACATGGATCTGTGTGCCATAGCCAGAGTAATTGTAATGTATTCACTCAGATGCTTGCTAATCAATCACCACCAACTCATTCAGTAGGAATAACACTCTTACATGTCAACCTGCAAGGAGATCCATATGATCTCTTTAACCAGGAAACGCCAAGCATATCATTGGGTTTTCGTGCTAACAAGCATTGAGAAGATATGATTTATTTTTCCATTTTTTCCCTTTTGTGCCCACCTTTGTCCTGCACCCAGCAGTTAGTGTGGTCTGAAGCCTCGGTCCAGGTGGCTTCTACAGGTTGTGATGTCCTTCATCAAACCCAGCCCCTGCTGCAGATAGTGAGCCACTGAGGAACCCTGTGTCCGTAGTTGTCCAAAGATGAATCTCTACTGTTCCAACCTGCCTCAAGAAAAAAAAACGCCTGTTCCCTGATGGAGGAAAATCTCAAACTCCACTGAGCTCCTGGGATTCTGACCTGTGTGGATATAGACTTCTGAGGCAGAGTTGGGTTTTTATGTAGGTGATCTTGAACACCTTTTCTTGCAATCTTCAGAGAAGGGCCCTGGGAGCTAGGAGTACATAGCATCCCAGAGCACAGGTGAAAGAACATAGACATTAGAATCAGAAAATGCTGGGGTCAAATCCTGGAATTTTTCTTACTCCCTGATGGCTTCAAGCCAGTCAGTTAACCTCTGTACCAGTTTCTTTGCCTATAAAATGTGGAGAATAATGACCACCTCTAAGGGAGATTTCAAAGGCTAACATGCTATATATTATGATTTTTATATTGTTATATATTAATATTGTATATGTAATATATTCTCTGGAAATTTTTTTTTATCATGGTTGGCCTATAGTAAGAGCTCAAGAAGTGGGAGCTAATATCAGTTATCAGTTATGTGCACAAAGATATTCATCACAGCATTGCTTATAGAGGAAGCAGCATCAATATGTGCCAATAAAGGCACAATTAATTTGGGGTGCCTGGATGGTTCAGCTGGTTGAACGTGACTCTTGATTTTGGCTCAGGTAATGATCTTGGGGTCCTGGGATGGAGCCCTGCATGGGGCTGTGTGCTCAGAAGGGAGTCTGCCTGAGATTCTCTCTTTCCTTCTGCCCGTCCCCCTACTCTCTTTCTCTCTCAAATAAATAAATAAATCTTTAAAAAAAAAAGACATGATTAATTCAATTATAATGTACTCCTATGATGACATATTATGCAGCCATCACAAATCATGATTTTTAAAGAAATGGGAAAATGTTCACAAATGAAGTATTAAAAAAAGACTCAAATCATATACATGATTCAAATTATATCTATCTGTATATATAGTCTAATTATACAAATGAACAAAATGATGCTATATACATATATAACTGAATAAATTTCTACCCACTTCCCTAAAAAGGATTTGGAAAACTGTACTCCCAAAAGCTGTAGTTTATCTAAGTGAGAATATGGGTGGTTTTCATTTTCTTCTTTATTATTCTTGTATTTTCCAGATTTCCCACAATGAATATTATCCACCATTATAATACAAAGAAAAGCAAACATTATTACTTTTATAAAGTGATATGAAAAGCTGCACCTCATTTTTGTGTTTTTTTTTGTTTTTGTTATTTTATTTTATTTTATTTTATTTTATTTTATTTATTTTTTACAAAGCAACAGCTGCTGAGAACCATTAACTTTCTCCTCCATCTATCCAAATACCCTGACCTGAGCCTGGCATGGGTGGGACAGTAGTGACCCCCAGTCTGCCAGGTCAGCATCACAGACAGGTGCCCCAAGGCAGAGGCAGTGCCCAGCCTTGCTGGTTGTCCCCCCTCCTTCTCTCTCTTGGCATTTTCTCCGGTATTTATTCACTCACATAGCCTATAGAGTTAAAAAAGGTTTGTTTCTTTTCAGGCTGTTGAGTGCAGCCAGGGTAATTTAGTAGAAAAATGTCATGCTAATGCAATTCAAAGTTCAAATGATCTTTCATTTCGAGGGAAAGAAGAATGTGTGTGCAGTTGGAATGTTAAAACTCACTACTTGCCCTGCAATTCAAATAGAAATATGAGCTGCAGGGGCTACATAAGTCACATGAAGTACTGTGAGTGAAATGCGCAAAATGAATAAAAATGATCCGGAAGCCGTTTATTAGCATTGCTGGGGGCCAGCACCAAACAAGAATCGTGGCCATCAGAAGCTGCGTGGGGAATAAGGAGTGTTTGCATGAAATTACAATAATCCTGAAATAATAAGGAAGGAAGTGATCAGTGAGGTCCTTCTTGTGAATGTCGCCCTCAGCCCCCCAGAGAGTTGTGTCCTTTCCAGCCCACATTCCCTTTCCTCTATGTCTTAGGCTCCGGCTCAGCTGGCTGCATTTGGCAGATGGGTGGGGGGGGGGGGGGCGTGGGGTGGAGCTGAGGGGAGCAGTTGTGGTCGTCCACAGTGCTGCCTGCTCTGGGGCCTGGGTGGGTGAGGATTCTATGGAGAAGTAGTGGCTCCTGGGGCTCTGGCCACAAGAGAGTGTGGTTGACCTCCTCAGTGAGCTCACCAGGTGCATGAAGGGCAGTTCTGTCCTTGGTGATTTCAGGTCCTCTTATTCCACTTCAGATTTCCACTCCCCTTCTGCCACAGAGATGTGCTCAGAGGGAAGAATGTCAGTTACTTATGTCTTAATATAAATTTGCCACCTTACTTCAGCTTGTAAGAGATTAATGTTTCAGACATAACTGTTATGCTCTTTTGAAGTTTTTCTAATTTTTTCCCTCAACTTGTAAAAAGGGTGTCAGGCAGCAGTGTGTCGATAGTTTTTCCAAATTTCTTTCTTCAGTTTTAAAAATAATATTAAGTCTACCTTTGAGACCTCTCTGGTCACCACAAACAGAACATTTGCTGTCATCATTATATCCCCCATCTTTGTTAAGGACAGAATTGTATCCGCGCAAAATCCATATGTTGAAACCCTAACCCTTAGTGTGGCTATATTTGGAGGTGGGGCATGTAAGGCAGTAATTAAGGCTAAATGAGGTCTTAAGGGTAGAGACCTGACCCAATAGGATTAGTGTCCTTATAAGAAGAGACACCAAACAGCTCTCAATCACTCTCTCTCCCCGCCACCTCTCCTTTTCCCTCCCCTCCCTCCTCTCTCCCTCTCTCTCTCCCTCTCTCCATCCCCCTCCACCTCCCAGTGTACACACCACCCCCAGAAGAGGTCATGTGAGCACACAACAAGCTGATAGCCACTTATAAGCCAAGAAAAGAGAACTCAGAATGAAACCTACTTTGCTAGCACCTTGATCTTAGACTTCCAGCCTCCAAAAAGGTGAGAAATAAATTTCTGTTGTTTAAGCCCCTCAATCTGTGGCAGCATTAGCAGACTAATGTAATCTTTTATAAACAAATCCCAAAGGAACAGGGTGTATATAATTGATATAATTGATCTTCACATATGCAAAGTCAATAATGTAACAACCCTAAGAAACTGAAGGAAACAAAACAACAAAACTGGAATTCAAGGCCTGGATGTGTATGTGTATGTGGTGTGTATACAGGGAAGATACAGGTGTTCTTTCTTTGGAGAGTATTAATTTTCCATTATGTTTCATCTAAGTGAGTGAAATGTTTTCCCATATATGTTTCAATGTAGGGTAGAGGAGTGTATGCATAGATTTTTGGTGGCTACGGAGGGGAGGTTTTGGAGATGAGAAGAAAGGAAGATGAAGTATTTTCCTTTTCTTTTACATCTGGACCCAACAGCAGGAAAAAAAAATTACATTTATCTGTATGCTCATATCCCAATATATCTGTTATGCATTTTTTCCCAAACTGACTTCCATAGAATACTAGTTCTGCAAAGGGGTGTCAATGGAAGATATTAAAAATTTTCTTTGGTCAAGTGAGTTTATGAAGTGTTTGCATAGTTTTTCAAACACTGTGCATTGTGAGTCTCCAAGAGGAAGATATGGCCTGCAATAGGTCCCAGCGTATTTGACCAGGGCTCCCTTTTCATCATTCATTTTGGAGAATGTGCTCAGGGGCATGGTGCTGAAATGGAAGACCGCAGATGAGAAGTCACACAGTCCAGTTCTAGACCCGCTTTGCCCTCATTTGCTGCTTATCCCAAGCTAGTCGCCTCTGGGTACCTCAGTTGCTTTGCTATAAAATGAATGATGGGTTGTATGATCTTGACTCTTCCCCCTTCTCTAGCATTTTTTTCATTCTGTTTCCATGGCTTCCTGGCTCCACTGACCCACTTTGTAACTTGGGCAAGGCATCCATTTCCCTATCTATTCATAAGTATAGAAATGTTCAACCTACAGAGGTCTCTTGTCAAGAGCAACTGAGTTAATGCAGGTGAAAGTACTTAGAAAAAATAAAGTGCTAAATAATTTTTAATGCCTTTGGGGAAAGGATTATGACTTTTCTGTCATTTTTAACTGCTGTAAACTAGGTGAAACAAAGTATGAGGAATGATGTATCACTCAGAGCTCAAGCTCTAAAGTTGGGCTACTGAGATCCAAATTTCAATTCTGCCCTTTCTACTAGAATGATCTTGGGCAGATTACCCATGTTCTCTGCCTCAGTTTCCTCAGCATTAAAATGGAGATACTTTCTGCTGTAATTCAGTGAGTATTAAATGAGACAATATGGGTTAAGTGCTAAAAACAGTGCTTGGTATTTAGTACACTCCAGTAATATTAAGTTGTCATCTTTTGGTTCTTGTCCTTCTCCATCATCATCATCATCATTAGCAGCAGCAACAGGAAATAAAGGAATAGCCGCAGAAACAATAGCAACAACAATGAAATAATGAATAAAAAAGATGGAGTGGTGGAGGTGGTCAGTACATTCCTAGTTTAAAAGCTCTTAATTCTTCAAATGAGCTGGATGTTCCCCCTTAACTATCTGTTGGCTTCTGCAAGGATTGGTCTTGCTATTAACAAGTGTTCATTGAACCCTCCATTTTGCAAGACATAGTGCTCACTAAAAAGGCAGTCTTCTCCTCTTTAAAAAATTATGATTTAGAGAGAAATAAAAAGTGTAAGCTCCCCAAACAAGGAGAGAGAAACAAATGCCTGATAGCATTCTGCCTTTCTTTGGTAAGTCTGTGAATGTTCATGGGTAGAGTAACAGTTGAAAGATTCATAGAAAAGGTGGGGCTTGACCAGGTTCTCTAGTGAGATGGATTTGGAAGGCACAGAGGAGGGGAGAACATCATGAGTAAAGAAACAAAAGTAGGCATGATGTATTGGAGGTGGAAGAGAACACCAAAGACCGTAGATTCAGTGAGTGGTAGGGCATGCATTGGAAGGTAGGTCCTTGAACATTAGGCAGAGAAATTCAGACTTAATACAAGAGAAAATCATCAAAAGACAAATTGCTTTTCTTTTTAAACTGTCTGCTTTCTCCTTATGGAAGTAGAAAGGTCATGCAGTGAAAGTGAGTCATCATTCTTATCTACTCACTTAGCATTCAGCATAAATCAGTGTTTGCCTTGGGTGAATGGGCAGGTAGTTATTTGCTAGGCTGAATCAAATCATGAAGCTGGTATGGGTGCTGGCTGTGGTCCTCCTCTCTCCACGCTGGCCAGGGTTCCCATTCAGAGGAAATGTACTGGTGGATTGGTGGGGATGGAGTTCTTGAAGAAGGGGGAGAATGGGAGCTCCTGCATGGTAGGGGATCTCATTGAAGACCTTGTTTCTGAAATCTTGGAGGTAGGAAAGTATTTCTGGGCTGGGGTGGGTGTGTCTGGAATTTTAACTTCTACTATTAGATATAGATGATTATATCTTAAAGCAGAGAAAAGGGCTTTCATGTGGATTAATAAAACAAGGATAAATTGTCTTTACCATACAGCCCTCCTAGAAATTTGGACTTTCAATTTGGGGCATTTAAAAGCCCATTAAACATGGTCACCGTGCCACTATTGATTGCATCAGCCTTACACCTTTCACTGTCAGCAGTGTCAGCCTCCATCCTTCCTGAACCTGGCCACCAGCATGAGTAGTCAGCTATTTAAGTAGAAATGATCTTTTGTGAAAATCTATATATTATTTAACGTCTCTGCCCTTTGCCTCAGCTCTCTCTCTCCACAAGTTTCTCAGCCAGGATTTCAATCTGCTTTGGATGCTTTGCAAGAAGAACTGTACAGCAAACTCCCGTGGGAATTGTGGCTCTCTGTCCCTGATGTCTGGAGTCTCATAATTTATAGTTCTTTCATGCTGGGCCTCTACAGTTCTTTAATGGAGACTTGTGGTAAAGTTTGGATAGGGAGAAATCATTTCACTTAAAAATGGTTCTGCTTTGACGATCTCTGTGTTACTGGGAGTTTTTCTTCTCCTTTGTCTTTAAAGCTAGAGCCATTTCCTAGAATAAATGTTGCCTGAACACTGGAGAAGAAAAAAAGGGGAGAATTAAGTTTCTAAAAGATTCAGACACCAGCAGTGCATCCAAATGGCTTTGGCAGTTCATCGATCAATCAACAAATATTTAATAATTGCCTACCACATGTAAAGCATAATGTTAGGGACTATGGAGAATATAAAATTTGAATAAAATCTTGTCCCTCTAACCCTCAAAACTCAGTTTTTACAAAATTCAAGACAGACTCATTGCTCTGGTATCCAAGGCCTTATGTAAACCGCCCCAATCCACATTTCTGCATATGCTGTATGCTCCAGCTAACCTAGATTACCTCACATCTCTTTGATCTAAGGATAAATGCCCCTTGGACCTTCAGATCCCTACCCCCATCATTTCTGTCTGCTAAATTTTATTTATTTTTGCAGGTTAATTTCAAATTCCACCTCCTCTATGAAGCATGGCCTGACTTGAGCCTTGGTTGGATTTACACTTTCTTCTTTTCAATCCTCCACAGAACATCACATTTCTCTTATTTTGTCCAAAGGACAGTGCTTGATAAAGTAGAGATCAAAAACATTTACTGACTGACTAATTTAATAGGGTAAAAGGGCACTCAGGGTCCTATGGGATTGTCAATATCAAAGTGGTAGAAAGAAGACTTGGTTTGAAATTTGAACTTAGGTATCAATTCTGAGAATTAAAACAAGAAAAATTTTACTGAATTGCCTTACTATAGATAAAATAGTAAGGATTTAAAGGTATGTATGTTTATAGCAACACATGAGAGTGGTATTTTTACAAACAGCCCAAAATGTAGCATACTGAGATGAGTGCTGCTCTTCAAAATAGTCACCTTCAGAGATCTACCTCACTAAGGCTGCCACTAAGCCTTGGTGCCCCCACTCCAACCCACCCCTTTCATTTCCTGCTGTTGTAACATGAGCCAATCTACAAAATTTCCACTTGGCAGGAGTTCCAGGGACACTGTTGTGTCCCCAGACTGCATTCAGCATTGAGGAGAAGGTAAAAGGCAAATTGTGTTCCTCATGAGTTTACAACTATATTTGGGGGAATCATATGAAAAAATAAAGTGATAATGCAAACCAGTGCAGAAATGAGCCACCCAGATGAGAAGAGCTGCCAGAATTTAGGGAGAAGCATGTGGGTGGGAAATTAGCAGCATGAAAGCCCAGATGTGCAAACTGAGAGGGTCCCCAAGAAACTTGAGGGAACGGGGGTGGGAGATTGGACATGCTGGCTGGGGGACTCAAAAGTGTCTAAAACTGTAACTCACGATTTCACTACCCACATCAACCTCTCTACTCCCCAGATCTCTAAAAATTAGCCCTGCCTCATGATACTTATTTTGGTACATATCACCAAGTATACTCATAGTCTCCGGAGCAAAACATTCAGTCAAGTTTGCCTTCTCACTTGCACTGATGCCTCTGTGTAATCAGTCACCCATTATTACATTTCACACAGATTGCTTCTGTCTCTAAGTTCAGCCTGTAAATAGAACTCCAGCTCCTCACAGCTTTTGTCTTTTCAATATTGTTCCAGTTACCTATGGCTGTGTAACAAACTACCCCAGAACTTAGTGACTTAAAACAACAACCGTTTTAATATGCCTCATGATTTTGTGGTTCAGGAATCTGAGCCAAGTGATTATTATTCTGTTTCACACGGTATCAACAGAGGTCATTTACTAGTATTCACTGAAATGTTGGCAAGTCTGGAAAATACAAGATTGTGCACTCATGTCAATTTTCTTGTTGGGGTTGGCTGGAAGATTGGGCTCATTTAGAACTATCAACCAGAGTGCCTATGCATGGCCTCTCCAGCATGGTGGCCTCAAGGTGGTCAGACTTCTTAAATGGGAGCTCAGAGCTCCCAGGACAAAAGTTCCAAGCATCAGTAAGTGGAAGCCACAGCTGTCTTAAGACTGAGTCTTGAATCAGGTGCACTATCACTTCTGAATATGCTACTGGTCAGGCAATCACAGAACCAGCCCCGGATCATGGGAGGGGATGTAGATGCCACCTCTGGAAAGAGTGTCGAGAAAATTGTGGCAATCCATAATCTGTCACAAATATACTTTTAATTTTGACAGCAGAATGCAATGGGAAGATCTCTGCACTGACATCCAGGACACCTGGGTGCTGGTCTCAGCTTTTCTGTTAGCCCACCATGTGCACTTGAAGGAACTCCTACCTATCACCAAACCTTAGAACTTCCTCAGTGATGGGTGGGTTCAGTGGTTCTCCAAGTGTGGTCCCTGGCCCACCAACATCAGCTTCACCTGAAAACATGTTAGAAAAGCAAAATCTCAGACCCCACCCCAGAACCATTGAATCAGAAATCTTGGTCAAAGCTCAATAATTTCTGTTTTTCCAAAACCTTCAGCAGATTCTGATATGCACAAAGGTTACAGAACCCCTAGGTTAGTTGATTTCCAAAGTCCCTTTCAGCTTTCTGTGATTCTAACTGTAGGAGAAGCCTTCTTGTCCCACAGGACCATAATTGGTAGTCAATTAATTGAAAAAAGAATCAAGTAAAATCAATTAAGTTCTGGGGTAGTTTGTTACATAGCCATAGATAACTGGAACTTACATACTTGAAACTTAATTTTAATGAAAGAAATTCAATCTTTTGATATAGGGTCAAGCCCTTTTCTTCTTTTTTTATTAACATAATGTATTATTTGTTTCAGGGGTACAGGTCTGTGATTCATCAGTCTTACACAATTCACAGCGTCAAGCCCTTTCTTTGAATCTGTTGGATTTCTATGATAACTGAAAAAGTTGCATGTTTATGTGAAAACCATAAACCATATTTTTAATGCATGAGCTAAGATTTTCAGATTTCTTTAAAGCAGAGCAAGCACTAAAGACTTTGCAAGGGAATCTAAATAGTTAATTTTAGTGACATTTTTATTGACTCTTCCAGAAGTATTTGACTTGTTGGTTTATATAACAACAGTAACACTTATAATATTTAAGTTATATCATTACAATAACAAGAATAACTGGAATAAACAAGTTGAGCAACAAATTCATCTGGTGGGACCATAAGGCACAATGAACCAGACAGTCAGTTATCTACTCATCACAAGAATTCACCTTGCCATGGGCATCAACTGTTTTGTTTTACAGAAGAGATAAAGAACATTGGTCCATCTGGAGAGTTGGTTGAGTGGAATTGAGTAAGAAAATTTCCCCTGTATTGCTGACTCCTCCCTGCCAGAACTCTTACCTTTTTCCCTCTCTTTCATTACATTCTTTTTTTTTTAATTGAAGAATAATTGACATATAATATTATATTAATTTCAGGTGTACAATATAGTGATTTAATATTTATATACATTACAAAAATGCTTACCACAATAACTCTAAATTACTGTCACCATACAAAGTTGTTAAAATATTATTGACTATATTCCCTATGCTGTACATTATACCCGTGTCTTATTTATTTTATAACTGGAAGATTGTACCTCCTAAACCCCTTCACCTATATCATCCAACCCCAACCTCCTCCCCTCTGGCAACCATCAGTTTGTTCTCTGTATATATGAGTCAGTTTCTGTTTTATTTTGTTTGTTAATTTATTTTATGTTTTAATTAACACATATAAATGAAATCATACGGTATTTTTTTTATCTCAGTCAGACTTATTTCACTTAACATAATACCCTCTGGGTCAATCCATGTTGTCTCAAATGGCAAGATTTCATTTTTTTAATGGCTGAGTTAACATCCCATATTGTGTGTGTGCATGTGTTGTGTGTGTGTGAGTGTATGTGTGTGTATGTATGTATAAACACTTTTCTTTATTCATCTATCAATGGACATTTTGGTTGCTTCCCTATCTTGGCTATTGTAAATAATGCAGTGAACATGGACATACAGATATTTTTTTTCAGATTAGTATTTTTGTTTTCTTCAGATAAATACCAAATGTGAAATTGTTGGATCATATAGTAGTTCTATTTTTAATTTTTCTGAGAAACCTCCATCCTGTTTTCCATATTGGCTGTACCAATTTATATTTATTTTTTTTAATTTTTTATTGTTATGTATCACCATACATTACATCATTAGTTTTTGATTTTTTTTTATTCTTATGTTAATCCCCATACATTACATCATTAATTTTAGATGAAGTGTTCCATGATTCATTGTTTGTGCATAACACCCAGTGCTCCATGCAGAATGTGCCCTCCTCAATACCCACCACCAGGCTAACCCATCCTCCCACCCCCCTCCCCTCTAGAACCCTGTTTGTTTTTCAGAGTCCATCGTCTCTCATGGTTCGTCTACCCCTCCGATTTCCCCCGCTTCATTCTTCCCCTCCTGCTACCACCTTCTTCTCCTTTTTTTTTTTCATAACATATATTGCATTGTTTGTTTCAGAGGTACAGATCTGAGTTCAGTCTTGCATAATTCACAGCGCTTACCAGAGCACATACCCTCCCCAGTGTCTATCACCCAGTCACCCCATCCCTCCCACCCCACCCCCCACTCCAGCAACCCTCAGTTTGTTTCCTGCAATTAAGAATTCCTCATATCAGTGAGATCATATGATACATGTCTTTCTCTGTTTGACTTATTTCACTCAACATAATACCCCCCAGTTCCATCCACGTTGTGGCAATTGGCAAGATCTCATTCCTTTTGATGGCTGCATAATATTCCATTGTATATATATACCACCTCTTCTTTATCCATTCATCTGTCGATGGACATCTTGGCTCTTTCCACAGTTTGGCTATTGTGGACATTGCTGCTATAAACATTGGGGTGCACGTACCCCTTTGGATCCCTACTTTTGTATCTTTGTGGTAAATACCCAGTAGTGCAATTGCTGGATCATAGGGTAGCTCTATTTTCAACTTTTTTTTTTTAAATGATTTTATTTATTTATTTGACAGAGACACAGCGAGAGAGGGAACACAAGCAAGGGGGAGTGGGAGAGGGAGAAGCGGGCTTCCCGCTGAGCAGGGAGCCCGATGTGGGGCTCGATCCCAGGACCCCGGGATCATGACCTGAGCCGAAGGCAGACGCTTAACAACTGAGCCACCCAGGCGCCCTCCTTGTTGATCTTTTGCTTAGACAATCTGTCCATTTCAGTGAGGGGGGGTGTTAAAGCCCCCCACTGTTATTGTATTGTTGTTGATGTGTTTCTTTGCTTTTGTTATTAATTGGCTTATATAATTGGCTGCTCCCATGTTAGGGGCATAGATATTTACAATTGTTAGATCTTCTTGTTGGATAGATCCTTTAAGTAGGATGTCCTTCCTCATCTCTTATTACAGTCTTTGGTTTAAAATCTAATTTGTCTGATATAAGATTGCCACCCCAGCTTTCTTTTGGTGTCCATTAGCATGGTAAATGGTTTTCCACCCCCTCACTTTCAATCTGGGGCTGTCTTTGGTTCTAAAATGAGTCTCTTGCAGACAGCATAACGATGGGTCTTGTTTTTTAACCCAGTCTGATAGCCTGTGTCTTTTGATTGGGGCATTGAGCCCATTTACATTCAGGGTAACTATTGAAAGATAGGAATTTAGTGCCATTGTATTGCCTGTAAGGTGACTGTTCCCGTATATTGTCTGTGTTCCTTTCTGGTCTATGTTGCTTTTAGGCTCTCTCTTTGCTTAGAGGACCCCTTTCAAGATTTCCTGTAGGGCTGGTTTTGTGTTTGCAAATTCCTTTAGTTTTTGTTTGTCCTGGAAGCTTTTTATCTCTCCTTCAATTTTCAATGACAGCCTAGCTGGATATAGTATTCTTGGCTGCATATTTTTCTCATTTAGTGCTCTGAATATATCCTGCCAGTCCTTTCTGGCCTGCCAGGTCTCTGTGGATAGGTCTGTTGCCAATCTAATGTTTCTCCCCTTGTAGGTTACATACCTCTTCTCCCGAGCTGCTTTCAGGATTTTCTCTTTGTCTATGAGACTCGTAAGTTTTACTATTAGATGTCGGGGTGTTGACCTATTTTTATTGATTTTGAGAGGGGTTCTCTGTGCTTCCTGGATTTTCATGCCTGTTTCCTTCCCCAAATTAGGGAAGTTCTCTGCTATAATTTGCTCCATTATACCTTCTGCCCCTCTCTCTCTTTCTTCTTCTTCTGGGATCCCAATTATTCTAATGTTGTTTCGTCTTATGGTATCGCTTATCTCTCGAATTCTGCCCTCATGATCCAGTAGTTGTTTATCTCTCTTTTTTTCAGCTTCTTTATTTTCCATCATTTCATCTTCTAAATCACTGATTCTCTCTTCTGCCTCATTTATTCCAGCAGTTAGCACCCCCATTTTTGATTGCACCTCATTAATAGCCTTTTTGATTTCTACTTGGTTGGATTTTAGTACTTTTACTTCTCCAGAAAGGGTTTCTCTAATAACTTCCATATTTTTTTCAAGCTCAGCTAGTATTTTTAAAGTGATGATTCTGAACTCTAGATCTGACATCGTACTAATGTCCGTATTGAGTAGGTCCCTGGCAGTCGGTACTACCTCTTGTTCTTTTTGTTGAGGTGATTTTTTTCCATCCTGTCATTTTGTGCAGAGGAGAATAGATTAATGAGAGAACAAAATGCTAGCAGAGTAACAATGTCCCCCAAAAATATACTCTAAACAAATCAGAAAAGACCTGAAGCAGTGGGAAAAGAAAGGGAAAGAGAGAAAAAAGAGAAAGAAGAAAAAGAAAAAGATAAAGATAAAAACAAAAACAAAAACAAACAAAACAACAACAACAAACAAAAACCCAGAATGTGATCAAATATGATCAGGCTGGTATATAGATCAGTGCCACACACTAGATTTGGGGTATATTTTGGTCTTTTAGAAGAAAGTGCCTCCCAAAATTTTAAAGAAAGAAAAACTTATATATGTACAAAAATAAGGGTTGATATGATGAAGGGATGGAATATGACTGTAAAGATGGAAATTATAAAAAATTTTATAAAAGGAATTGATAAGAAGTTGTTTGAAAAAAGAAAGAAGAGGATTTAAAAAAAGAAAAAAAAAAGGGAGAGGATGTGATCAGGCAGGGGAATAGAAAACACCATATACTAGAGATTTAGGGTATATTTTAATCTGTTAGAAGAAACTATCTCAAAATTTTAAAGAGAGAACAACTTATATATATAAGCCAAAAATACGGGTAACTACTATGAAGGGATTCAATATGACTCTAAAAATGAAAAATAAAAATGTTTTTTTTAAAAAAAGGGATTGATAAGATGTTGGTTGAAAAAGGGAAAAAGAAAATTCAAAAAGAAAAAAAAAGAAAAAAGACAGTTAAAGAAAAAATTAACTTTGAAAGACTAAAGAATCATGGTAAAAAAGCCATGAATTCTATGTGCAGTATTCCCCTAGCGCTGGAGTTCTGCCGTTCTCATTGATCGGTAAACTTGGTCTTGGCTGGCTGTTCTCGCTGATCTTCTGGGGAGGGGCCTGTTGCCGTGGTTTCCAAATGTCTCTGCCGGAGGCGGAAGTGCCCCGCCCTTGCCCCCTCCCGGCTAAGTAATCTGCTGAGGTTTGCTCTCCGGGGCTTTTGTTCCCTGCGAGCTTTCCGTACAGCTTTGGAGGCGGAGAGTGAAAATGGCGGCCTCCCAATCTCCGGCCCGGAGGAGCCGAGAAATCGGGGCCCCACTCCTCAGTGAGCCCCCAGAGTAAAGCAGTCAGTCACTCCCATCTCCCCGGTCTCCAGCCGCACTCCGTGCTCACCCGGCCTGTGACCGCGTGTTTCTATCTCTGGCACCCGACCCCGGGTGGAGTCTCCAAACCCAGCAGATCCCTGCGGTGCACTCCCGTGCGGCTTCTCCCAGGGGAGGAAGGTGAGTCTCTCCGGATCTGCCGCTTGTTGGGTCCCTGCTGGAGGAGCAGTGGCCCGACTGTGCGGCGGATCATGGTTTATGGCGACCCCGAGCTGAGAGCCCGCGCCTGGGCTCCGCCTCTGCAGCCGGCTTCCCTGTTCCGATACCTGGGAGCTCTGCCACACTCAGGCACCCCCAGTCTTTCTGTGACCCCAAGGGTCCTGAGACCACACTGTCCCGGAGGGTTCCACCCCCCACTTAGCCACCAGAGTGACGTCCCTCGGCGGAGCAGACTTTTAAAAGTTCTGATTTTGTGCTCCGTGGTTCTATCACTTGCCAGAAGCGGCCGACGGAGGCCCCTCCCCCGCCGTCTATCCTCCCGAATATCGCCTCGGATTCACTTCTCCGCTCGTCCTACCTTCCAGAAAGTGGTTGCTTTTCTGTTCAGAGAGTTGTTGCTCTTCTTTTATTTGATCTCCTGTTGGGCTTGTAGGTGTTCAGAATGGTTTGATCTCTCTCCAGCTGAATTCCTGAGAGGAGACGAAATCCAGGTCTCCTACTCCTCCGCCATCTTGCTCCGCCCCCTCTACATCATTAGTTTTTGATGTAGTGTTCCATGATTCATTGTTTGTGCATAACACCCAGTGCTCCATGCAGAATGTGCTCTCTTTAACCAATTTATATTTCCCCCACTAACAACACACAAGTGTTCCCTTTCCTCCACATTCTTAGCACATTCGTCTTTTTTTTTTAATATTTCTTGTCTTTTTGATAATGGATATTCTGATAGGTGTTAGGTGATATCTCATTGTGGTTTTAATTTGTATTTTCCTGATGGTTAGTGATGTTGAGCATATTTTCATGTACCTACTGGCCATCTGTATGTCTTTTTTTTTTTTTGAAAAAAGTCTATTTAAGTCTTCTTTTAATCTTTTAAAAATATCTATTAAGTACATTTTAATTTATTTGTTTTGATATTAATTTATGTGAGTTCTTTATATATTTTGGGTGTTAACCCCTTATGAGATATATCATTTATGAATATCTCCTCCTATTCAGTAGGTTACCTTTTCATTTTATTAATGGTTTCCATCATTATGAAAAAGCTGTTTAGTTTGATGTGGTCCCATTTGTTTCTTTTTGCTTTTGTTGTCCTTACCTGAAGAGAGAGATCCAAAAAAACATCAAAGAGCCTATTGCCTATGTTTTCTCCTAGGAATTTTATGGTTTAATGTCCTCTATTTAAATTTTAAATTCATTTGGTGTTTATTTTTGTACATAGAGTAAGAAAGTGGTCCTGTTTTATTCTTTTGCATGTAGCTGTCCAGTTTTCCCAATACCATTTATTAAAGAGACTGTTTTTTCTCCATTGTATGTTCTGGCCTACTTTGTCATAGACTAATTGGTCATGTAAGTGTGGGTTTATTTCTTTGTTCTCTGTTCTGTTCCATTGATCTATGAAACTGTCTGTTTTTGTGCCAGTACCATACTGTCTTGATAACTATGGCTTTGTAGTATATTTTGACATTTGGGAGGGTTACTTCCAGCTTCATTCTTCTTTCTCAAGATTGCTTTGGCTATTTGGTCTTTTGTGGTTTCATAAAAATTTGTTCTAGTTCTGTGAAAAATGTCAGTGGTATTTTGATAGAGATTGCATTTAATCTGTAGATTGCTTTGGGTGGTATGGACATTTTAAAAGTATTAATTCTTCCAGTCTATGAGCATGGAATATCTTTCCATTCTTTCCATTTATTTGTGTCACCTTCAATTTTTTTCATAAATGTCTTGCAGTTTTCAGAGTATAAGTTTTTCACCTTCTTGGTTAAATTTATTCCTAGGTATTTTATTCTTTTTGATGCAATTATAAATGGAATTGTTTTAATTTCTCTGATAATTAAGCATTAGTGTATAAAAATGCAACAGATTTCTTTTTTTTTTTTTTTAAGATTTTATCTGTTTATTCATGAGAGACAGAGAGAGAGACAGAGGCAGAGTGAGAAGCAGGCTCCCCGCGGAGCAGGGAGCCCGATGTGGGACTCCATCCCAGGACCCTGGGATCATGACCTGAGCCGAAGGCAGACGCTTAACCGACTGAGCCACTCAGGCATCCCAATGCAACAGATTTCTATATATTGATTTTGTATCCTGCATCTTTACTGAATTCATTTATTAGTTCTGATAGGTTTTTTTGCTGGAGGCTTTTGGGCTCTCTCTATATAGTATCATGTCATCTGCAAATAGGGACATATTTACTTCTTCCTTTCCATTTTGAATATCTTTTGTTTATTTTTCTTGCCTAATTGCTGTGGTTAGGTTTTCCAATACTATATTGAATAAAAGTGGTGAGAGTGGGAATCCTTGTCTTGTTTCTGATCTCAGAGGAAAAGCTTTCAGATTTTTATCATTGACTGATGTGAGCTGTATATGACCTTTATTATGTTGAGATATATTCTCTCTATACACACACTTTGCTGAGAGATTTTATCATAAATGAATGTTGAATTTTGTCAAATGTTTTTTCTGCATTTATTAAGACAATCATGTAATTTTTCTCCTTCTTTTTTTTAATGTGGTGTATCACATTGATTGATTTGTGGATATTGAATCATCCTTGACTCCCTGGAATAAATCCCACTTTATCATGGTGTATGATCCTTTTAATGCATTGTTGAATTCAGTTTGCTAATATTTTGTTGAGTTTTTAAATCTATGTTTATCCGGGATATTGGCCTATAATTTTCTTTTTTTGTAGTGTCTTTAGTTTTGGTATCAGGGTAATACTGGCATCATAGAACGAGTTTGGAAGTGTTCCTTTCCTCTTCCATTTTTTGAAATAATTTCTGAAGGATGGGTATTGACTTTTCTTTAAATGTTTGGTTGAATTCACCTGTGAAACCATTTAATTCTGGACTTCTGGTTGAGAGTTTTTTGATTACTGAATCAATTTTGTCATTTGTAATCAGTCTGTTCAGATTTTCTATTCCTTTCTTCTTTTCCTTGAAAAATTTTAAGTTTCTAGGAACTTACTCATTTCTTCTAGGTTGTCCAAGTTGTTGACATATACTTTTTCATAGTAGTCCCTTATGTTCCTTTGTATTTCTGTGGAATCAGTTATAACTTTTTTATTTCTGATTTCATATGAGTCCTCTCTTTTTCTTGATGATCTGGCTAAAAGTTTCTCAGTTTTGTTTATTTTTTCAAAAATAAGTTCTTAGTTTCATTGATCTTTTCTTAGTTTCATTTATTTCCACTCTGATCTTTATTATTTCCTTCTTTCTTCTAACTTTGGGCTTTGTTTATTCTTCTTTTTCTAGTTCCTCTAGGTGTAAGGTTAGATTATTTATTTGATATTTTTCTTGTTTCTTGAAGTTGGTTTATATCATTATAAACTTCTCTCTTAGAACTGCTTTTGCTGCATCCTATAGATTTTGGATTTGTCTCAAGGCATTTTTTTTTTTTTTTTAATTTCCCCTTGACTTCTTTGTTAACCCATTGGTTTTTAGTAGCATGTTGTTTAGTATCCATGTTTGTGTTTTTGCCAGTTTCTTCTTGTAATTAATATATAGTTTCATATCCTAATGGTAGGAGAAGATGTTTGATGTGGTTTTAACCTTCTTAAATTTATTGAGACTTTTGTGGCCTACCATGTGGTCTATCCTCAAGAATGTTTCATATGCACTTGAGAAGAATGTGCATTCTGCTGTTTCCTCTGTCTCCTCGATTTGCTTGAGTCTGTTTGTTTCTATGTATGATGTAATTCAGCTATGTCTCCCAGTCTTGAAAAAGTGGCCTATGTTAGAGATGTCCTGTGGGTCCCAGAAGCACAATTTCTTCTGGACACCAGAGCCAGGTACCCCAGTGGTATCCCCTGTGTTGGCAGTATGCACCCTCCTCTTGTGGTTGGGCTGCTACTGCTGTGGGTGCACTGGTGAGTGGGGAGGCCCCTAGCCTGGCCAGCTTGAAGGCCTGGCTGTGACTGCTCCAAGCATGCTGGTAAGTGGGGTTGGGTCCCAGCCCAGCTGGCTGTGACTACTGTGGGTATGTTCGTGGGTGGGGCCAGCCCTTGGCCTGTCTGTGAGGCCTGGCAGCAACTATTGTGGGTGTGCTCATGGGTGGGGTAATCATTTTGTCAGCTGCAAGACCCAGCCAAGGTGCATGGTATGGGGGCTCTCATTGAGTCATGACCCCTGTAGATAGCAGTTTAGAGGGAGGATTCCTAAATGGAACCATCAGTACTAGAATCATCATGGCCGAACAAGATAGCAAAAATGGTTACTACCAGTGTCTCAGTCCCCAGGGGGATGGCCCAGCTATGTCTTGCTTTTCAGGCAGGTGCTCCAAGATTAGTGAGTCTCTTTCACCTATGGTCTGTACACTTTTTGATCTGGTGTTTTTGTGCTGGTTTCCAGGTGGAGTGAGTCTGTGTGCAAGACTTTAAAAACAGGTTTTCCTTTCCCTACAGTTCTGTAGTTTTCTTGAATGTACTCCCTGTTGTTTTTCAGAGCTAACTGTTTTGGGGGCTTGCCTCTCCTATGCAGGATGTAAGGATTGTGGTACTTGATGTACAGCTGGAATCTCTTGCTCTTCAGGGGAAAGTTCTGTACCACTGAGCTCCCTCCTGACTGTGGAATGCTGTGCCTGGGTGTGTTTTTTTCCCTTAACAAGACAGTATCTCTATCTCTTCTATCCATCCTGGTGCTGTCCCTTGCTGTGTAAGCTCTGTTCATCTAGTTTCTAGCTCCATTTCAGAGGGAATTTTTCCAAATGTGGTTGTAGATTTGCTTCTTTGGGAGAAAGTGTGTGTGGGATCTTTGTACACTGTCATCTTGAACCCTCTCCTTCTTTTATCACATTCTTGACACAAGTTTAATTCAACCCCTTTTACCTACTACTGAACTATTATAAAAGCACCCTGGCTGATCACAACTGCCTCATACTTAAATCCTACTGCCTGCATAAATGCATGGTTACACAAATTATGTCTTACCCATTCTCGACAAGGTAGAGTGGAAAGAACACTGAATGAAGAATCTAAGAATCCAGTTTTGAGTCTCAATCTACTATTTCTAGGTGTGGGTCATTGGACAGGTTTCTCTAGGTCTTTTCCCTCAAACCAAGATAAGAGAAACCAGTATTATACATATCTCAGTGATTGTTTTGGGGATCATATGGCCCTAAATATGTGAAAGCATTTTGAAACCTGAGAAGAATTCTATAATTTTAACTTGTCTTTTTTTCATTACTATGTGATAAAACCCAGTCTTTTTAGCCCAGCATCCAACAGTGAACCTACCTTATCTTCCCAGCTTTTTCCTCAAATACTCCATAGTGTCCTTTCTACCCTTGAGATCTGCTCTACTTAAGGTCCCATGCAGAAACCTAAATCTTTCTCTACCTCTGTGCTTTTAGCTACTGACCATCAAGTGCCTTTTTCCTTTTCTCATCCCCCTGAACTTTTTCCCTGAATAAGAATTGAGCTGAGAGTGATTTCCAGTTCCAGAGCTGACTCTCTAACTATGTTGGTTTATCCTCAACTAAATAGGTCTTGCACAGAGACATGGACTCAACAAAGAATGGGCAGACACAGTAGCAAGTCAAAACAAGCTACTTCCTGGCCTTTTAAGATCCAGTGGAGAAAAAAACAGGTTTCTAACCAAAGAAGAAAGTTAAAAGTTAAAATTTCTCACTGTTCAAGGCAGGGTTTGGCACATCCTGAAAGTAAAGAAGAGGATATTTTATTCTGATAGCCTGTGGTTCACCAATGAAATGACATCTTTCCTTGTCTTGTTGGGAGAGGATTACACACTTGTCAGTGGCACTTAGAAAATGTATCAGTAACAACACAGACTAGGTGTATGCTGGGCCCTATTGGGTCCTCTGTTCTGTGGTCATCTTGGGTGTTGGGATTGCTTTTATTGAGGCAAGCGAAGCATTGGGAAGCTGAGCATCCAAGCCCAAGTAAGTCACAAATCCTTTTACAATATTCAGATTAAAAGTCATTCACACTCTTCATTTAAACATGATCTGATGCCTGTATCAGTTAGAATTCCACTCAGGTGAAAGCAACAGAAAATGTGACCAAGAGTGACTTAAATAGGTAAGGGGTTGCTTTATCGAATTCAACATGTGCTCTGGAAATAGGGAGTTTTCAGGTGCAGCTGAAGGTCAAGAAGGTCATTTAAGACCCAGACTTCTCTCTCATCCTGCACTATCACTTATTAGCATCTTTACTTTTGTCTTTGTCATTGCAAAATGGCTGCTGTACCTTCAAGCATTGGATCCTGTTCTAGGCAGGAAGAAGGAAAGAGTAAAGTGGCGGGTGCCTGGGTGGCTCAGTTGGTTAAGTGACTGCCTTCGGCTCAGGTCATGATCCTGGAGTCCCTGAATCGAGTCCCATATCGGGCTCCCTGCTCAGCAGGGAGTCTGCTTCTCCCTCTGACCCTCCCCCCTCTCATGTGCTTTCTCTCTCTCTCAAATAAATAAAATCTTAAAAAAAAAATAAAGTGGCAAAGCTCATGCCATTGAGACTCTTCCTTTTACAGAACTTTCCTGGAAATAGAGCTATATTTACCAGCAGTTTACACTAGGTATGCTTTTTTAATTGGTTGTTACTTATTTTGAATATTACCTCCACTTAAAAGCTCCAGCCAGTAACTTCTGCTTTATCTTTTTGTCCAGAATTATGTCACATAGATACCCTTGCCTGGGAGGAAGTGTGGAAAATTGAGTACCTTTACTCAGGCATATTGCCACCATCAAAGAGAACTGTGTTTCTACCACTAAAGAAAAAAGCAAAAATAGATATTGGGCAGGCAGTGAGTAGACTCTGCCATAATTCCTAAATTCAAACTGTGTATTATCATTAAATTGTACAACTGAGCTTTATATTTAAAGCTGACAGGCTTCAACTATTTTAGGGACAATTAGGTGACCAAAGTAAGAAAGTCTCATTTTAAGGTAACATTTGCTTGGGGAGCCTCAGGCCATATGTCTTTCCAGACCCAGCTCAAATAACACAACCTTCAAGAAACCCCCATTCACCTTAGCTCTCCTCCTCCAACACTTACTGTTTGCCTTGTTCACTTGACATTTCTCATCCCAACCAAATTATAATATCTTTGGGATAGGACCACATGTTATTATTCTTTTTATTCCCTGTGTACCCCCCCAAAAGTGCTGAACACAGTATAGGAGCATATTAGATATTTATTTTTTGGTTCATGGGAAATGTAATCATGGTGGTAGCCTTGAAATAGATATGAACGTGGAGCAGTAAGAAGACAGTGTTTCTGGGTCTAAGAGTCTGCGAGGGAGCAATAAGAGATAAAATTAGAAAAGTACTATGAGGGGGCACCTGGGTGGCTCAGTTGTTAAGCGTCTGCCTTCAGCTCAGGTCATGATCCCAGGGTCCTATGTTCGAGCCCTGCATCAGACTCCCTGCTTGGCGGGAAGCCTGCTTCTCCCTCTCCCACTCCCCCTGCTTGTGTTCCTGCTCTCACTATCTCTCTCTGTCAAGTAAATAAATAAAATCTTTAAAAAAAAATGCTATGAGGCCATTCATTCATTTAATCCTTTAACATATTCATTCATATATTCATTATGAATACCTATTCATAAAATAGGTATATATTCATTCATATATTCATTGAATACCTATTTTATGTCAGACAAAAATACAGCTGTCTTGAATTCTATATTCTATTGGCTTTATTGCATAGAGTCAAATACCAATGAGGTAATTTTGCCAAAATTAACAGCTACAAATTACCTGTACACATATTGATGAAGCCCTATGTCATTGCAGCCATCAGACTTCATATTCACTGTCAAACATTCAATGCTGTTAATTTTCAAAGCAACCCTTTGCCTTTGTAGATTTGAGAAAGTGAGGTCCAGGGCAGTTGTGGGCTGCTCTGGGCCACACAGCTGGTCAGTGGCAGAGCTGAATTTCTATCCAGTGTGCCAGAAGTTCAGCCTTTCTCCTGTTCTCCAACTCCTCATCCTTTCCAGAGTAAGCTTTTAATTGTTTGAGAGAATGATGATATTGTCTCCTAAGAAGTAAATGGAAGTCAGAAAGCACAACCTGGGGGCTCACAGACTATTATCCAAGTCACAGCCTTTGTTTGTTAAGTGAAGAAAAGAGGAGTAAGTAGGGAGAGGAAATCATGGGCAGTCATGACACTCTCTAACCTTCTAACTCTCACTCGTACTGCTTTGCCTTTACTACATTTGGCTCAGCCTGGGTGCACAGACAGACATTGCCCACAGGTAGAAAGCAGCTGTTTGTCAGGGGTTGGAGGGTCCCTTTTCAGAGCACCTCCTTTGATTGACTTCTTGATTCCAGTACTGATTACTCAGCTCTCTCACTCCTTGGTTGTTAGGCAGACCATCTGAGTTTTCAGCTATTCAAGGCCTTGACATGGATAAGACATTAAGTGATTTAAGAATTCACTGGGTGCCTACCTAATGCCCAAAACAAGGTACAAGGTAAACAGCAGTGAATACCTCAAACAAAAACCCATGGCCTCACAGAACTCACTCATGAGTTCTGCCCCAGACTTCCCTGAAAGGCTGGGGTGCAGAGAAGTGCTGAGGTCCCGTTTCCCTTTGAGCAAGAGGCAGCAGTTTTCTCTCACTCCCAAGCCAGCCTCAGTGAGTTTCTTCATGGCATATGTCCTCAGAATAAATGCCTATTTTATCAATTAAAAGCAAAACAAAACAAAACACAAAAACCCTGTCCTCACAAGGCTGAATTATAATAAGTAGATTCATTCCATCAGTTAACATGGCTTTGAAAAAAGGAGGTAGGGTCAGGCCAAGAAGTTAGAGAATTTGGCTCCTGGGACAAGAGGTGGTTAGGAAATATAAGTTTTGCTGCACTGTAGGAAGCCTGGAAAGGAGACTGATGGAGTCTAGGAGCAGCACAAACACCACCCCTAGAACATCCAGAAAGTGAAGGCAAATCGTTTCCCACATCACACTGTTGTCTGGGGTCATCAGCCTGGCCAGGAACCATTCAGTTCAGTTCAACCATCATGGCCTCCGTAGTGCTAGGCACTTCATTTGTGTGCAGCAAATATTTACTAAATGAATTTCTGAGTAAACTTGCAAAGGCTCAGACAATGCACCTTCGTATTTCCATTTTCTCATTCAAGTCCAATGGTATGCATATGAAGAAAGCATGATGATTCCTATTTTTCCACAAGGAACCTGGAACATGGAGCTGTTGAGGACATAAATAGTAGGATCAAGATTTGAAGTCAGGACTGTGTCTCTCCAAGGTCAAAGTCAATACTTTTTACCTGCCTTAATTCTTCATTCTATTCAACTCTGGCTTCTCACCCAACAGTGCCAGACTTTGCTACCATAAGAAAATATCTTGACTCTGAGAACCTTGTGATTCCTTACTGGTGGCTTTCTCTGGTGGTTCTCTGGGGAAACAACCCTCAGGCCCAACCCTAAGGTATAGTCTAGGGTTAGTCCTTTGTTCCGTGGATGGTCTCACTTACTCTCAGGACTTCATTCCTCTTGTGTGTACGGATTCTCAAATATTTGTCTCCAGCCTATAACTCTCTCCTAGAACTGCTCACCACTGTGACCAGACTTCTACCAGTTGTCTCCACTGGAATGCCACACTGGGATTTCAACACTGACTCTGTCAGGTATCCATGTTTCTTCTTCTGACTTGACTCAATGAATGTTTCAGGCAGAGTAGCAGTAAGTACAAAGGCTGTGAGTGACAGAGTTCCTGACATGTCTGAGGAATAGAAAGGAGGCAGGGTGCACTGGGGAAGAGTAAGTGAGAAGCAAAAGAATAGAAGGTATGGTCAAGAGATATTGGAGAAACAAAATGAGGGGATGGGGGAGGGGGGCTGCAGTGGCAGGGTGGGATTGTGTCTTCTTGATAGCATCTCTCTCGGGTTTAGGTAGCACCACCACACCTTCCATTTCTCCTTCCAGCACTCATCCCAACAGACTTAATTGTCTGCCTGCTGTTTCCCTCTTTCTCTGTACCCTTGTCTGAACTGTGAGCTTTATGAGGGCAGGGGTTGATGGCCCCTGTATCATTCTCTGCTGCAGCCTCAGACCCTTCCGTAGTGACTGACACAGAACAGTAGTGCTGCGTCAGAGAATCAGTGTATGAATGAATAAAGAAATGAATGAATCTCAAAGCTGAGACCTACTGCTTGTTGGCTCTGTGAGCCAAATCCAGTTTCTTAAAATCCCGAAGCCTCAGTTAACTCATATATGTAATGGGACATTATAACCCCACCCCCCAGGATAGGGTTGCTATGAAAACTGAAGGAGATACTGCGTACAAAGCACTCAGCAGTTCTTGCCCCACAATAAGTGCTCAGTAATGTTAGCTATGATTACTATGTGGCCCTTTTGAGAAGGAAGGCTGTGGGGTGATAGCATGAGCCAGCACTAAAATTCAAATATGTGGGTTCACTTTGGTAAATACTAGCATTCCCGACAGAGCAACACTATCCCAATTTATGCAGAAGATTTCTTTTCTTATATTCTTCCTGACTCTTTCAGTCTAATATCTTTTCAGTTTCAATTTGCATCAGCCCAGGGCCTATCATTGCCCATCTTCATTCCGTAGTCCAGGCTTTAACTGCATAGGATACTAAAACTGTTAACAAACCCAGGACTTTATATAACAAGACACAGCACAGAAGCGTGGAATTTAGAACAGAAGGGCCTCCTTCCCTTCAAAGGTGAACAATGAAGCCAGAGTTGCATTTGTTAGTAAGAACTTCATTGCTGCCAGTGTGGGGCTTAAGCTGTTTGAAATGGATTACAGGGTGATGTGAAGCCCAAGTCGGGCCCATTTGAAAACAAAGAGAGAGAACAAGACAGAGAGACAGAAAGGGAGAAAGAAACAAAGAGAGAGAGAGAGAGAGGTAATGGGCTCTGGAAAGACCTACTTTCTTGCTTTTTCTCTCACCCTTCCCAAGCCTTATGCTAAAAGCAAGTTAGTGAAAGGGCCAGTTCTACTAAAGAGAGCCAAGTCTGAAAGCAATTTCATGTCCTAAGGAAAGTCCAGGGAAGCCAATTCTCAACCCAGATTTCAGCTTTTCATTTGAAAGCAGGGAGGAAGTAGGAAGGAAGAAAAAATAAAACTCTGGAGAGAGAGGTTAGGGAAGCATATGGGGCTGGAGGCAGGGAACTTGAGTTCCCACAGAGCCCAGGATGTTCCATGTCTGTGTGTGTGCAGGCATGGCCTGTCCCTGCCTTATCTGGTCCCTGTGGCTCTGAATTGTAGGGAAAGTACCCTGGCCATAGGCTTAGGACAGCTGGGTATTGTTCTGTTTAACTGTACAACCTGTCACTTCCTGACCTCTTCTTCCCTGGGATTTCTTCTCTGTGTAAGGCAAAGGTTAGACAAGATAATTTTGTGGTTTCTTTCAAGTACTACCATTCTAGTATGAGAATTCCCTGCCTGCCTGCCTGAGGGCCAGCAGACTCTGCTCCTAGGATTGCAAAAACGGTTTCTTGGTCACATGTTTTTTCCTTTAAGAGAATTCCTCTTTTTCTTTAATTTTTTTATTTAAATTCAATTTAGTTAACATTTGGAGTATTAATAGTTTCAGGAGTAGAATTTTAGTGATTTATAAGTTGCATATAACACCCCATGTTCACTACATCAAGTGCTCTCCTTAATGCCCGTTACCTAATCACCCCATCCCCCAACCCATCTCCTCTCCAGCAACCCTCAGTTTGTTTCCTAGAGTTAAGAGTCTCATGATTTGCCTCCCTCTCTGTTTTTATCTTATTTTATTTTCCCTTCCCTTCCCCTAGGTTCATCTGTTTTGGGTTTCTTAAATT
Source organism: Mirounga angustirostris (assembly GCF_029215605.1). Taxonomy (NCBI): domain Eukaryota; kingdom Metazoa; phylum Chordata; class Mammalia; order Carnivora; family Phocidae; genus Mirounga; species Mirounga angustirostris. The sequence goes on along the minus strand of NW_026991710.1, from coordinate 160,884,811 downwards.
CTACATATGAGTGAAATCATATGGTATTTGTCTTTCTCTGACTTATTTCACTTAGCATAATACCCTCTAGTTCCATTCACATCACTGCAAATGGCAAGATTTCATTCTTTTTGATGGCTGAGTAATATTCCATTGTAAATATACCACCTCTTCTTTATCCATCATCTATTGATGGACATCTGGGCTCTTTCCATATTTTGGCTATTGTGGACATTGCTGCTAGTGCCCCTTTGAATCACTATGTTTGTATGCTTTGGAAAAATTCCTAGTAGTGCAATTGCTGGGTCATAAGGTAGCTCTATTTTTAATTTTTTGAGGAACCTCGATACTGTTTTCAGAATGGCTGCACCAGTTTGCATTCCCACCAACAGTGTAGAGGGTTCCCCTTTCTCTGCATCCTCACCAACATCTGTTGTTTCCTGAGTTGTTAATTTTAGCCATTCCTTCAGGAGTATTTCTTGTTGCACATTGCCAGCACTGGATTCTTTGCCAGACCATTGCTGAAGCCCAGGAGCATCCGAGCCAGAGTCCTCAGTTGGCAGGACAAACCTACTCCTGGTGCTACAAGACCTTGGCTCCCCTTGGGATTACTGGCACTGGGAAGAAAGGAAGGAACTGGCAGCTCTGGGGAGGGGGGTGCTGTTGAGGGAGCCAAAGATCTGGGACTGGAGAGATAGCAAGTTGCTGCATTGCAGGTCCTTTGGGATCCTTTGTGGAGGGAAGGCAGGAGATGGGTGGGGGCATGTTCTGTACTAAGGGAAGTCTGAAGGAGCCAGAAGTCAGTCCAGAAGCCACTGGCTGGAGGGGTAGGGAAAAGGGCCTTTGCAGGTTCATAGAGAAGCCTGTCACCAAGCTTGTATTAACACTGCACTGGATGCGCTAGCTCTCCCACCGCACTATTGTGCCCAGATGTCCATCAACAGATGAATGAATAAAGAAGAGGTGGTATATATGTACAGTGGAATATTACTCACTGTGAGACTGCAGGGCACTAGGGTCTGCTCTGTTCCTGGGGTTAGGGATACCCTGCTATGGCTAACTTTTAAATGAAGAAGTTGGCCAGGCTGTATTCATTTTAACTGCAGTAATTACAGTAACATTTGTAAATGTAGAGGAGGCTAATTTATACCATGGATGCCATCGATGCTGAGTGAGCCTCTGAAGCTCCAATTACAAGACAAATTTCCTTATGAACCGACTGCCAGAAAATGCCCTTGTTGTTATTCCAACAACAGAAGCTTACTTGTTACTCTTCCCTTTTAGAATAAAGGAGGAAAGAAATAAAAGGCAATAGTCTCCCATGTTAATAACCTGAGTCGATTCTTCTGTAAATGTCTAATGAGTCAGGCTCCAGGTCTGGCTCAGTGCAACACTGAACCTGACTTAAGTGGCTATTCTTGGCTCCACAAAAAAATGGGCTGTAAAAAGAATGACCTCTTTCTGCACCAAGGGATACTGAGATTAAGCCAAGGGTAGGTGCTATGGACTGAACTGTGTCCCCTCAAAATTCACATGTTGAGCCCTAAATTTCTAAGTTTTTGGAGGTGGGGCCTTTGGGGGGTGATTAAGTTTCAATGAGGTCATGACCTTCTGGCTTAAACAATGGAAATTTATTTATCACAGTTGGGATGCTGGAATTCCGAGTTCAAGGTGCTGACAGATGTGTCTGGTGAGGACCCAGTTCTGATTCATAGATGACTATCTGCTTGAGTCTTTACATGGCAGAGAACAGAGAAAAAGGAAGCAAGCTGTCTTGTGTCTTTTCTTATAATGGAACTAATCCCATCATGAGGGCTCCACCTCCCTGACCTATTTACCTTCCAAAGGCCCCATCTCCACATATCATGTTGGGGATTAGGGGTTCAACATGTGAATTTTGGAGGAAGACAAACATTCAGTCTGTAGCACAGATGGAACTCAACCATACTGTAACTCTGATCTCAGACCTCCAGCCTCCAGAACTGGGAGAAAATATTTTGTTTATGTGTTTTGTTATGGCAGTCTGAGCTGACTAATACAGACTAAAACTAATACTAAAACTAAAACTGATAGTACTATTGACTAGTATAAACTGAGACCTTGAGAAAAACCATTCCCTATGAGGCTCTAGCATTTAGGTGATGAAGTCAAAGAATCTAGGTTCAATGTCAGCTCAGCCTCTCCTAAACTGTATGAAATTAGTCAAGTTACTTAGCTTTTCTAAGTCTCAATTAATCACCTGTAAAATAGAGATACTAATATTATCAAGATCATATAATTGTTATGACAGCTAAATGAGAGAATACATTTAAAGTGCCTAGAGCACACTAAGAACTTAGGGGCAGTCTTGGAGGATATTGGGGACATCTTATCACTTAAAAAGGAAGTAGAGGCATGACTATTCTATTGAATTGGCCTTTGGTATACAATTCAAATTCTAATCCTCCTTCCTTAGAAGAAGTCCTGGAACCTCTAGATTTTAGAGCTATTAGATCAGTTAGATTAGAGCCAATACACTAGTCTCTGGAAAGAATCTGATCTTGGAAATCAGAGTGACCTGAATTTTAATCCCAGCCTTGCTGCTTATTAGCTTAATGTGTCTTAATTCCTCAGAGCTTTAGTTCCCTCTCAGCAGCTTGGAGATAACACTTCCTTTCTAGCATCCCATTGTGACGGACACATGAGAGAGCCACATGAAGCACTCAGCACGGTGCCTGACACTCTTAGTGCTTCTTCCCCTCTTGAAATAGTTCTAGATCCCAAATAGGTAATTCCCTATCAGTCTTAATATCCAGGGCTGGGAATTCATGAAATATAATAGTATATGATATATGTATATTGTATGTAATATAGAGACATATAGTAAATATATATAATTTATTATATATACAAAAGTACCTTATACTTGTAAACTGTAAGATTCTGTGCAATTAAAAATATATTGTCATTATTGTTATTTTATCAAGGGTGGGCCCAATATGGTGGGATTCTGCCATGAAAATAGGGTTTAATAATCAGTTTGTTGGTAGGCAATTTTAGAACAGAGAGTTGCTAAACATTTGTGGGGACCTCCATTTGCCAGGCATTGGCAGACACTTTATGCAGTCAGAGGTATATCAGGACATCAGGTAGATAGTAGTACTAGATTGTGACCCTTAGAATGATTGCCATGTATTGCCTAGAATTGTAATTTAGAATCTATCTTTCCGAAAGACATGTATCATATGACCTCACTGATATGAGGAATTCTTAATCGCAGGAAACAAACTGAGGGTTGCTGGAGTGGGGGGTGGGGTGGGAGGGATGGGGTGACTGGGTGATAGACACTGGGGAGGGTATGTGCTCTGGTAAGCACTGTGAATTGTGCAAGACTGTTGAATCTCAGATCTGTACCTCTGAAACAAATAATGCAATATATGTTAAGAAAAAAAAAGAAGAAGGTAGCAGGAGGGGAAGAATGAAGCAGGGGAAATCGGAGGGGTAGACAAACCATGAGAGACGATGGACTCTGAAAAACAAACAGGGTTCTAGAGGGGAGGGGGGTGGGAGGATGGGTTAGCCTGGTAATGGGTATTGAGGAGGGCACATTCTGCATGGAGCACTGGGTGTTATGCACAAACAATGAATCATGGAACACTACATCTAAAACTAATGATGTAATGTATGGGGATTAACATAAGAATAAAAAAAAAAAAAAGTGGGCGCCTGGGTGGCTCAGTTGTTAAGCGTCTGCCTTCGGCTCAGGTCATGATCCCAGGGTCCTGGGATCGAGTCCCACATTGGGTTCCCTGCTCTGCGGGAAGCCTGCTTCTGCCTCTCTCACTCCCCCTGCTTGTGTTCCCTCTCTCGCTGTGTCTCTCTCAGTCAGATAAATAAATAAAAAATCTTAAAAAAAAAAAAGAAAAAAAAAGAAAATTATGGTCATTTTAGGAAAAAAAAAAAAAGAATCTATCTTTCCAATGGATTCTAAGTCCCTTAAATATAGAGACTGTGTCTTATAATGTGCACTTTCTCCACAGCTCTGGGAATAATGTATCAGAGCAACTTGAGAGATATTTGGTGAATAGGTGGACATGTGGTTATATTGACTTACTTATTAATTCTATAATTATTTACTATCTACTATGTTCCAGGCTGAGCTCCAGACATTAATGATACAGCAATTAACAAAATAGACCAAGTCTACTTTGCTTTCATAGAGCTCACACTCTAGCAGGGGAATGCAACATGTAAGGTGTGAAGAGGCACAAATGGAAAGAGAAAATGGAGAAAGTGGTCAGTGCGTGAGCCATCTGGATCCCCCCCTATCATGTTGACACGGGGGCCTGGTATGCCCATGATGTCCTGTCCTCACTAAGGACCATGCTCCCTAAAGGTGAACATCATAAGTACATTCAAGAAATCTTGTGGTCCTGAGCCCAAGAGCCATACAACTGCTCTCACCTTTAAATTAATATAATTTACTTTTTAGAGCAATTTTAGGTTTGCAGAGAAATTGAGCAGAAAATACAGAGAGTTTCCATATATCCCCTTACCCCAAAATTTCCCTTATTATTAACATCTTGCATTAGTGGGGTGCATTTGCTACCATTGATGAGCCAATATTGATACGTTATTAATAATTAAAGTCCATAGTTTACACCAGGGTTCATTCTTTGAGTTGTGCATTCTATAAGTTTTGACAAACGTATAATGACAAGTATCCACCATTATAGTATTATACAGAACAGTTTCACTGCCCTAAAAACCCCTGTGCTTCACTTATTCATCCCTCCCTACCCCTAACCCCTGGCAACCACCCATCCTTTTAACTGTCTCCATAGTTTTGGAGACTTTCTTAGATTGTCATGGAGTTGGAATCATATAGGACCTTTCTCTTTTAGCAATTCTCTTGTGTTTCGGTTTAGTTTGGCTGCTACCTTCATCCCAGGGTGATGAAACCCAGAAGTCTCTGTCCTGCCATGGTCATCTGGGCCCATTCATATAATTGAGAGGCAGTGATGTACAAGATAAGTCTTCTCTACTTAGCAAGTAGATAGATCCACTGTTAGCCCAGAGGGGAAAGATTGGATCTTTGCAGTTTCCTTGGTTCAGTAAAACACATTTAATCACTTAAATGATTTTTTATGGTGAGCTGGGGGTGATTTTTATCATTTCAGCCAACTCCCAGAACAGTCTCTGATGTGTCCTGAGTAAGAGAACTGAGAAGAAAGCAGGGGCAGGAGCTTTTTGTTTTGGTTTGTTTTGCTTTATTTATCTGTGTGAATTATCCACTTTTGCATTTAAAATGACCCAAGTTTGCCAGGCAACTGCAAAGCTTCTACTAGATGCAGGTCCTGTGCTATTGGCAGAAGGAGCGGCTGGCTGTGAGTCCCTCCCCAGCCCCTAAATCTCCATAGTTACCATGGGACCAGAGGTGGGCTCTGGCCCTGCCTTCCCCAAAGAACTCAGAGTGAGAGCACCCTTCAGAAGATGGGCAGAGGAAGGGCAAGTATGGGTGAGATCTTGTGTGTGTGTTATTTGTCAGATTTATGACTGCTAGTAGCACTTGTCAAAAGTGACGTTTATTGGGTGTGAAATGTTCTCATTTGTTAGATAACACAAGCTGTTTAGTATTAAAGCAACTTCCACACAGCAGAGTCTCCTTTGTCATTAGGCACCTCCTAGGATTAATTACTGAGATCTATGCCCCCACGTTCAGATGCCTCCCAGAAGCATAAACTTATAAATCATGCATGAGCTGATTGCCATTTTCCTCAAAGCCACGATCTCTCTGTGAGGGGGACAAGGACAAGTTAAGTGAATAGTCAGTTGCTCCTGGATGAGCGCTCCCTGAAGACCTGGGTTCCTGGTCTGCAATCCTTAGACGATCCTTGCTTCGCTCGTGCTTGACGCTGCTGCAATAGCACCTCATATTTATACACAGGCTTTTAGCTTTTCAAAGCATTCCATCCACAAAGGTGATTTCTTTGTCATTTATGATTACACTGCTAGTGCATGGAAAGCATCTGGCACATGGTAGGTCCTCAGTAATGGTGCTGGATGAATGAGAAGAAGGACAGGGATCTGCCTGCCTCTAAGAGGGGGGTGTGCTGCTTATCTCAGGATCAGCAGGTTCTCAGAGGCAGAGCTGGCTCCAGAAGGCCAGTGCCTTTTCTGAATCTGATCTGTCCTCCTTCCTTTTGAACCCTTCTTCAAAGCAACATTGTCCCAGGCCTCTGGTTTCCAAGATCTCCCAGAGTAGCACTGCTTCTATCCAGTTAAACATAACACCTTAAGGCATTATGATAAAAACAGTGAGACTTCAAATGCAAAGAAGTTTGTTGAAGAATTCTAGAACTACTTAGAACAAAGCTGGAGTCAACATAAAAGGGAAATGTACCTACTAGTTATGAAAGCACTTTGGATCACTGATAATTCTTTGGCATAAGAAAATGAATATAAAATGTTACAAGATGAATTAGGGTGGACATTAGGAAGAACCGTTATGGGCATCTACATTGATGTGCACCAGGGAAATACAAGGCTTGTTGAAGCTTCTGTGTTCTATGTTCACCGTGTAAGACAGTAAAATTTCCACATCCTAGGTAGTCCCAAAGCATGTGGGTTCACTCAGTATCCCATCTCCAACCCCATCACTCCAATCCAAGATATTGTCACCTTTTACGTGTTTCAAAAGTCTTCTAACTGGCTTCCCCATTTCTACATTTGCCCTAAAATACCACCTAGCCACTGCTTAAAACATCTATCTCAATGGCTTCCCATTGCACTTAGGATAAAAACAAAAATCTTTATCATGACACATAAGGCCCTGTAGGAGCTGGCCTCTGGCTTCCTTCCCAACTTCATGTCTTACCATACACCTTCTTACCCACTACTTTCAGCCAAACTGGTCTTCCAGTCCTATAGATGTGCCAACTGTTTCCTGCCTAAGGACATTTGCAGAGATGCTGTTCCCTCTGCCCACAATGTCCTTGTGCTCACTGTTCCCATGGCTGGCTCCTCATCCCCCAAACTTCTGATCATCCTGCTCATCTCATCCTAAATGTAATTTCGTCAGAGAAGTCTTCACACAATCCCAGCCAGACCCTTCCCCTATTATTCTTTCCTACGCACTCCTTCATTCTCTTCGTAGCCCCTGCTGTTTCTGTTTTTATTTTAGTGTTTATTGCTCTTCTTACCTTGTATATACCTAAGGACAGGGACCATGTGTATTGGTTATGCCAGGAGCACCTTAGAGCTTAGCATAGTGCCTGACCCCAAAACCGGACTACAAGAAATATTTTAGGAATGGAGGAAGAAATACATTAATGAATACCAGGAAATATAAAGCACAATAATATTCCCATTGGGACATTGGGAGCTTACAATCCATTTGTGTCTGTGTATGTGTATAACATTTATTGTTCAAAATCTCAGGGATTTTTGTCTATTTTGTTCACTGACATATCCCCAGTATCCACAATGATGCCTGGCACATAGTAGTCCAAATAAATATAAATAAATATTTGTTGGATGAATGATGGGTAGAAACATAAGAACTGTAAGAACACTTAGCAGGGAGACCTAATCTAGTCTGTAAGTCACAGAAGAGATTTGAGAGCAAGAGGTATTGAAACTGAGACCTGGCCTTGTCTACACAAATGGGTAGGGGGACGGGGTATAGCAGAATAGTTCAGACATTGTAAACAACCTAAGTAAAGGCCCAACGTGAGAGGCAAACATGAGCTTGACATGCTACAGGTTCTTAAAATGATTCAGTGTGCAATATGGCTGTGTCACTGTAGATATGGGGGAACATTCATGCAAGCCCTGATCCCAAGGAAGGATTCTTCTGGGTGGAAACTGTTTCCCCAACGTAAATAAACTGGCATTCTGCTTTACTTAATGGGTCTTTAGTAAGTTTGGTTAGGATAAGTCAGCCCTGCTCACTGGCAGTAAATAAATTATTTTCTCTGCAAAGCCAAGGACTAGATTCAGAGCTATTAGGACCTCACTAAAGATGGCCACCTGTGAGGCCCTGAGAGATGACCTGTCTGCCTCTCCTTGCAGTCAGGGCAAGGTTCTAGGATTCAAGAACCCTGTGTCCTATGTTTAATGATGTCCAATGTCTCATCTCTGGGTTCCTGGCTCCCTTCCTATTAATACTTTTGCTCTTGGAGGGCAGGGGCAGTATCAGACTCTGCTGGGACTTCCCAAACCTCATTGAATGCAAAGTCTTGCATGTCATAGGCATTTGACATTCAGTGATGAGTCACATGTAGCAATGCAAAGATGAGAAAGGCCTGAGGAAAGATGATTGTGCCTTGACCACCTGTCTGTGTTGCTCTTAACCTCCTTTTCTCTATCTCCTATCTGGCTTGTACCCAAAAGGCTCCTCCAGGCCTCCTCCCAGATTCTCTTTCCTTCTACTCCAACACAGGAAGCCCTGAATCTCTATTTAGCAGTAATCTAAGGTTCTTTTTCTTTTGCTCAGTGAATGTTGACTGAGGGCTGACCGTGTGTCGGTCTATGTGCTAAGTCCTGGGGTTGTAATGAATAATAAATAGACATACTCTTTGCCCTCAGAGAGTTACAATTTAGTAGGAGAGTCGGGTATTAAATTTAAATACACAAGTAAATATATAACTCAAATTGTGACGTAGGTTGCATTATCAGTTGGAGTGTAGGAAAAGCATAGACACAGAACACAGGTGGCTTACATTTTGTGGAAGTCGAAGTGACACTTGAAATGAGATTAATGCACAGAGGCAGGTAACCATGCAGAGAGTTGGGGGCGGGGTGTATGGAGGCGCACTCTCTAAATAAAGATGAGGGAGTGTGCAAAAGGCCCAGAGGCAGGACAGAGCTCACCGTGGTAGAGGAACGGAAAGAAGGCCCGACCACAGTGGAATGAGTTTGAAAACAGAGGCCTGGCTAGATTAGGCCTTTCAGACCAGGTTAAGGATTCTGAATTTTATCCTTAATTCAATGGGAAGCCCCTGAAGAGTTTTAAGCAGGGAATGACATAATCTGATTTACATTTTTACAAGATCATTCTAGCCACTGTGTGGAGGATGAATTCAGAAGATGCTAACAAGGAAGATATTGCAGTAGTCTGGGTGAGAAATAAGAGTGGTTTGCACCTGGGGCTGGAGATGGAGAAAAGAAGGGAGAGAGATTTTTTTGATGTAGAAATGACAAGATTGGTAATGGCCAGGATTTGGGAAGGAAGGAAAAGAAAGAGCAAGAATGGCTTCCAAATTCCTGGTTTGAACCAAAGAAATCTCTTTCACATGACTGCCCCTTTCTATTTGGCTCTTACAGGAACTTTGGGAAGAAGGTAGTCAGGGGTTTTTGTCCCTGGTTAACAGAAGAAAATAAGAAACTGAGCGATTAGGTGATTCACCTGGTGTCTCATGTTGGTTAGCAGAAGCCCTGACTAGCTCCCTCCTTTCTAGACCCTGGGTCTAGCTGTCTCCACTGACCCCTGTGGGAAGTCCCTGTGCCCTGTCTCAGGACCGTCATGCGGCTGGCCCCATTGGTTCTGGGCTGGCAGCTTCCCTGGCCACCTGTGTGTACAGTTCCATCAAACCTCCATCCTGCCTCTCCCTGCCCACCGGCTGTGGCCTCACTCTTACTTAATGACTCTCATCTCCCAGAAAGTTCCTCCCAGAATCCACAGTGGGCGGCGTTACGAACTCCTCATGTCTGGTGATAACTTTTTATGAGGTTTTTGTTCTTTTACAATATATTAAAGCCATATTTTTGCCAGGTTTTTACTTCAGTTTATTTCTTGTCCTTGAATCACTCCTTCCCTTCTCCCCCACCCACTCGGTTATCTCCCCCACTCCCTCACCTGAGCAGGCTTTGCACTGGAGATGTTTAATTCTACTTTAATCCCAATTCCCTGAGGTACATGAAAGCAGCTTTACGAGCCCATAAATCCAAGAAGATAAAGTGCATTTTTATTAGTTGGGTCGGCATCAAAGGGAAAAAAATGGAATCTAATGTGAAATAGTCAATAATGAATTTGCTTAATAGCCTTCCTCATCCCCTCAATGGGTCTCACTGAAGGTAGTGGCCTGCCAGGTAGGGCATAGGGACTGGCAGACTTTCTCAGGGAATGAGGCAAAGGATAACCCTCTGCCTGGCTGTATTTTTATTTTCATTTCTTCCAGCAGGAGGATATTTCTTCCAAAGGGAACTAGGAGGCTTAAAGGCAGGGGTGGGGAAAGAAGAGGTTTGAGGAGCAGGCATGAGAGGAAGGGATGGGCTGGCTGAGGGTTAAAGCCCGCCATTGCCCAGGGGCTGCCGGGGTTCTCTGTGCCATGCTCTAAGCCCAGGTGGATGCCTAGTCCACTGAGAGATGCTTTGATGACAGAAAGATGGACGGTGGAGGCAGGGATGCTGGGGCATCACTAACAAAGAGGGTGTGCTACCTCAGGGGCAGGGTGAGCAGCATCCCGGTGAAGCCAGGGAGGGTGTACTTCGTGGAAGTGAAGGTGAAGGGGCAACGCTCACGGCACCCATGCTGTCTTCAGATTCAAGTTCCTAGGCTCAGATCCTGCACTAATTCAACTGCTCTGAGGGCTGGGCCATTGCTGGCCATCCCCCTCATTAGTTCAGCATTTATCTCAGCTTGTCTCTGTGGCCACAGGCCCTGGCTTTGTAGATACTCCCTGACCTCACCCCACACTCTCTGAACTCACCCCACCTCTCTTCTTCCTCTTCTACCCCCTTTCTGCCTCTTTCTTCCTCTTCTCTCCCTACTTCCCTCTCCCTTTCTTGCAACTCCTCTGTCTGCTTAGAGGAAGCCTTCATGCCTAGGCTGTTACCCACAGGAAGGGCCCTGACCCTAACTTCTACAGGTTGGTGGGCATTCAAGTAATTTCCTGAGAATACTAAAGTTCCTGGCAGTCTTTGACAGCGGTTTTTAGGATGTTTTGGGGTTGAAAAGGAGAGCTCTATTCTCTCCTCTCACAAAAAGAGGGGGGAAAGGGATGTTTTGGGTGATGGGATGAGAGTTTCGTTTATGCCACATGGCCACTAGATGGCAATAGTCAAACATGCAAAAAGGTAAGCAGCCCGGGAATCCAGCAGGCCTCCCTTTCTCCCAGCATTTTTCCCTACAGTAGGAAGGGTTGGGGGTAGGGTATTGAGAACAGAGGCAGGGGACCAACACATTGGTAAGACCTGGGCAGGCATCTGTCTTGGGCAAGTAGGGTGGGTCTGTAGCAACATCAAGGCAGCATCAGAGAGCAAAGGCAGTCTGCCTATAAAAGGCTGCCACCCCCCAACCAGGGCTGATCCTCCTGCCCAGCCACTGGGGCTCCAATTTCTCCTGGCTGGATGAGGTGGGCATTCCCACACCTGCTTACTGCTGTGTTCAGGTGTGACCCTCAAGATGCTTGGCCTTAAAAGGGGAGAACAAGTGGTTTCCTATTTCTCAAGGTGGTTTTGAGGATGGGTTGTAGTTTCATCTTATTTCAGAATGCCCTGAGATCATTAAGGGAAGGTCACAGTGCTGAGATTTGCATAAGGTTGTTGCTTAAACTGTTTATCATGAAAGCTGTTCATCTGCCTGGAGGAACCCAGAGCATGGACCAGCCTGTCATTCAAGGCATCGACAGATACAGGCAGGGGATAATGGTATGTGTTCAAAAATATTTGTTGAATTGAGCTTAATTGAATAGTCTCTGCCCTTCAGGACCTTATAATCTAGTGAGAGAGAGAGAGAGAGAGAGAGAGAGAGAGAGAGAGAAAGAGACTGTGTGAAGCAATTAAAGAGTAATTTAGTGCTGCTAGACTATGGCTTGCTTATGGCTTGCTATCAGTGAACTGGAGTTTAGAAAAGAAAGATCATGTAGAGGCTCATGGAATTTGAGCTAGGTCTTGAAAGGTTTAGATAAGAAAAAGTTACAGCATGACTGGAGAAGACAGGAAGAGCCTGGCACAATTAGGACATTTTACTTGCAGGAATGGAGGGTTTATGCTATAGTTAGCAAGGTGAGGTAGACTTAGGTTGGAGGTGGGTACTTAAAAGTCAGGCCAAAGTGTCCGTACTTGATCCAAAGCAATAGGAAGCTATTGCAAGTTCTTGAGCAGGAGAGTGACCTGCTGGAAGTGTTGGTTAAGAAAACTCTCAACTATGGCTCATGACTGGGAGGTCATTGTGTGCAGGGATGGTGGTTTTTCTTTTCTGTGGCTCTCAAAGGGTCAGTGTAATGCTTGGCCTTGATAAGTGTTCGATAAATGAAAGGACATGCCACAGGAGCCCCAAGGACACTGAGGCTCCCTCAGGGGAGGTCAGATCCACTGGTGAGCATGCAGAGCAGATCTAGGGCTGCTGGCAGTTTGGCTGAGTGCCACCCGCACCAAGCACCAGTTTTCCGAGGGCTGCTTTGTTCACTGGCTCAGCAGAGCATGTGAGATGTGATCACAAGCTTGAAATAACACAGCCAGTCTCTGCTCTCTGCCACTTCCTATTTTGCTGATCCACTTATTTGACAATGCCTAAGAAACACCTACACCTTCCTTTTTTCCCTGCATTGCCCACTTGTGGGCATTTCTGCAGTCTGAGTGTCGATGCAGGAGGCATGCTGCCAGCAGCCCTCTCACCTGCAGGGAGGTGTTGACCAGGGGTGGAGGGACTCATGAAGGCACCTTATCCAAACATTGGTGTAGGTGAAATGTCTAAATGCTTTTGGCTTTCTGCTGTGGACAAAGGCAGAGCTGACTGAACAAATACTCTGTTTCAAGGTGCCTTCACCTCTGCCTTCATTCTCATTTCTACTCTGAGGTTGGTATCATTTCATCCATTTATAGTGGAAGAAGCTGAGGAGTGGTAATGGTGGGTGATTTACAACAAATGGCATTATTCCAAATGGGATGGACTCTCACTGTCAAACCTTGTGCCTATCCTACGAGACCCTGCTGCCTGGGTCCAGGCTATGAGGACAAGGAGTGCAGGGAAAGTCCCAGCCTGCCATGGCAGCTCTCAAATGTAGAGGTGGTAAGGCCAACTGGGATGAGGGAGGGTGCTCCCAGAGTTCAGGAGCACAGCAAAATCCTGATTTAGATGGGGCTCCATGCTTCCTCAACAACAAGGCTGGGTCCAGGAGAAGACTGGGCATGCCTGGGAGTTAGGTCAGCAGAGACGGGATCCAATGTCAAGTGAGAGGCGAGGATCAGGAGCACGTAGCTATCTGGCAAAAGAGGCCAGTTGTCAGTCTACGAACATTTATTGAACACCTGCTTACCCCAGATGAGGAGTAAGACATGATTTCTCATCCTGGTGGGGATAGAGACAAGAAAATCAACAGTAACAATATAATGTATTGTTTATGGTAATAGGGGTGGATAAAAAGGCTATGGGAATCTGAAAGAAAAATCAGTTGTGTCTTTTCTGGGGTGGTGGGAATGAGTGATAAGGACCTTGGGAACACATGACAGAGCTCATGTCATTGACTTGGTTAAGGACGAGGCATAAACAGCACAGACCCTTTCCGTGTGCTGCCATAGATGTTGCCTCCTGGAGCCCACTGGTACAGGAGCTGTGTAGAAGTGTTTTCTCATGTTTCAAAATTGTCATTGCAGGCAGCACTGGGCTCGTGGGCCTGGGTTCCGTGATGTCTTCTCTTCTTCTTCATCTCTTAGAACTTCATAAATCCCAGTGCAAGAGCCAATAACCTTACCATTGTCTTTCAGACTCCTTTCTCCTTGTCCACAGTCTCACTGCACACATTATCAGGACACTGGAAAACTCTATCATGAGAGATAATTCATCCTTGTTTTAAATCATCTTTACATGCCTCAGGGACCAGTTTGAGAGTATGTGTGGTAAATCTGGCTGGATCCGATGCTCAGGAGCACCAAGTGTTAATGCACTTGCCTTTCTCATATGAGACAATACATTTTTGTGTCTTGGTAGTGGATAGGATGTATTTTCCAGAGGCAGTGAAAACCCTCAGAGGGTGGTAACATTAGTGTGCTCTGGAAATAATAATGAACTCAATAATAAATATAATAACTACCATTTATTAAATGTCCAAAGCCACATAGCAAGGAAATGGAAATGCAAATGAGAATTTATCTGTGACTGGGGTGGGTTTCATGATGGGCTTGTGATACTCCTTAGGAGAGCCTCCCTGGCTTTGAGTCTATTGAAAAGAGGGAAGGATGGGAAGATGGAGGAAGAGTGGGACAGGGGAGGCACAGGCTTGCTGCTAGCTCTAGTATAATAAACAAGTATGTGAAAGCAGCTTGCTGGGCCCAGCCTTTGCTCTCATTCCCAGCAGTCAGCTCCTGGATCTTTCCAGATGACTGTGGATTCCTATGTACAGCAGTTGGGTCGTTTAACAGATCATAGCCTAGCTTATCGTGATATTGTGCTTTATAAGAAAAATCCATTTGAGGGGCACCGGGGTGGCTCAGTCATTGAGCGTCTGCCTTCGGCTCAGGTCATGGTCCCAGGGTCCTGGGATCGAGCCCCACATCGGGCTCCCCGCTCTGCGGGAAGCCTGCTTCTCCCTCTCCCACTCCCGCTGCTTGTGTTCCCTCTCTCGCTGTATCTATCTCTCTCTGTCAAATAAATAAAATCTTTAAAAAAAAAAAAAAGAAAAATCCATTTGATCATTTAGATGACCAATATATATATATATTTCTCACATATATTTGGTCTATTCACACTTCCTGGTTCACAGCTCCCAAAGCCCTTGGAATTTCCTGAATTTTGAGAGTGATAAAGGTGCCTTTTGTTATGTTAATGAGGTGAGTTTTGGAAAGTGCCTGAGGATGGGGGCTGGTTGCCAATAGAGCCAACTCTGATTAGAGGATTGGAATTTTCAATGCTACTTCCTGATCTCTGGGGAGGGGAGAGGGGCTAGAGGTTCAATTAATTGGCAATTAATCATGAATATATAATGAAGTCTCCATGAAAACCCAAGAGGACAGCTTTCTGGTCCTTTATTGAAGAGCTTCCATGCTTGTGGAATCAGAATGCTCCCAGGTGCCAGTGAGTGGGGCCCAAAGCTCCATGAGGACAGAAGTTCCTTTGTTTAGGACTTTGCTGTATCTCTTCATCTTGCTGTTGATTCATATCCTTTTTATCATATGCTTTAATAAAATGGTAAAGGTTAGTAACTGTTTCCCTGAGTTCTGTAAGCTGCTCTACCAAATAAATCGAACTTAAGGAGGAGATCTTTGGAACCTCTGAACTCAGAAACACAGGTAACAGCCTGAGGCTTGCAACCTGGCTTCTGAACTGGGGGGGGCGGGGAGGGCAGTTTTACAAGACTGAACCTTTAACTGTGCAATTTGATGCTATCTCCAGGTAGATAGTATCAGAATTGAGTTGAATTCTGCTGGTGTCTGAGAATTTCTTGGTGTTGCATGTGTAGGGACTCCCCCTCCCATGTTGGAATTGTGCCCGGGAGCCCTAAAAGACCTGTGCCCCAAATTAATCTCACGTGGTTGGGAGCACAAAACATTCTATAACATGACAACATTGAACTTGATTCAGATTCAAAGCCAACTAGCATTGATTGAGAACCTACTATGTTCCAGGCATTGGGCCAGATAGTTTTGTCTAACATTATCATGTTTAAGCTTTATGACAACCTAATGTGAGGCGTTATCTCACTTTTTTAATCGAGAGTCCCAGGGGTGTTGCATAAGGTTCCATGATGTATTAATAACAGTGGTAGCTTCTTTCCTCTCTTAGCTGTTTCTGAGGTCCTTTCAGTTCTAAAATTCTATTACCTGGGCCATTGGGAGAAACATGGGAATTGATTACAGCTGGGAGCAGGATGCTAGATGATTCCAAAAGAACAACTTCCTTTTTTCTATTACTAACCCCCTCTCCTTTTAGGTGCTCTTTCACCTGGATAACTAACAGCTAATGTTTCCTTTTTCTCATTTCTTTTTCGTATCCCTGGAGTAAAAGTCAAGGAAAACATGAGATTAGAAACAATAGAGAACTTGTATAATGAAGTCTAGTGTACAAAGGAGAGCAGGAGAGAAGGGTGAGTCACTAAGTAGGAGACATTCATATCCAGAAACAGAGGTCTTGGGAACAACCACAGCCACTACTTGTAGACTGGGTGGATGCAGCTCAAGACAGTTGCAGGACCTGCTAGGTGCGGCTGACACCAGCTGTTCACCAGTCACATTTCCCCTTCCTTTTGGCTTAATAGCTAGACTGCATTTCCTAGCTTCTCTGATGTTAGGGTGATCAAACAACTGAGTGTTGGCCAGTGAGATGTGGGTGGAAGTGATACGAGCTACTTCCAGGCTTGGCTGTTAAGAACCTCTTACCTATGACTTCCATGCTCTTTCCTCTCTCACAGTAACCCTAGAAACCACATGCTAGAGATGGTGGAGCCACGATGTAAGGAGCTTGGGTCCGAGCATCACCACTGTGAGAGATAAACTTTCATTATGTGAAACACCTGGGATGTGAGGGTTTATCTATTACAACAACTAGCATAACCTTGGCTAATATACTCAGGTTCCTTATATGGAAAAACAAAGGGTGCTAGCCAGAATGATTTCTGAGGTCTTTCAGCTTCTGGTTTTATGGTGCCATGAAAGAGGAGTGCAAATCCCAGCAGTATAGCATTGAACATGATTTATAGTACCTTATGAGCTTCTCTATGGTCTCTGTCTTTGGGGAGCTTCCATTTGAGACCAGCTGTGGTAAATAGCTTTTCTTTCCTGGCACTGTACTTTGCTCCAAATGACCTAAGTGAGGACCCTTCTCATCTCTGTGAATTGTATATAATGACAAGGGCCTCTTCTTTTGTTCTAGAATAGTGCTGAAGATGAAATAAATAATGGCTAGCAAAGATTGTGTTTGTACACACTAAATGCTATATAAGGGATTATTATTAATTATAGATCAGGTTGTAGTTGAGATTCAGGAAGTCAGCAAAAGATTCAGGAACTCACAAGTAATCATTTTAAGTATGACATTTACTTTCATTGACCCCAGCCAGGTTGCATAATATTAGTCCAAATGGTAATATAATCCATTTTATGTAAATCAAATAGGTGACAATTGAAACTCTTATACACAAATTAGAGAATGATTATTTCAATCAGAGAACTGAACTATCAATTTCCTGATCTTAATACTGAGAGAAAGGAAATTTTCAAGTGAAAAGTTATCAATTAAAGATCAATTCAAAGTAATGATAAAGTAATACTGGGATTGGGGGAAGGTGAGTCAGACTAAGTAAAATCCAACTTAAATAAGATTTTAAAAAAAACTAGTACACAAAATGAAATCATTTTCTTAAAATGGGTTTGCAAGAGACAGTTCTATCAACACAGTTTCTGCATCTTCCATGTGTTGGAATTACAGTAGTGAACCAGAAATACAAAGTTCCTGCTCTATGGGGAGCTAGACAATGTACATTTAAAAAGTTCAATATCAGGTACAAACAGCCAACAATGACTGCATCCTGCCATGTTTTTTACTAGGAGTTTTATAGGTATTAACTCATTTAAGCCTTGTTAGAGCTTTATAGGATAAGCGCTGTTACTCTGATCTCCATTTTATAGGTGGGAAAATTGATACACAGAGAGGTTAATTGTCAAAGCTGGGGAGCCTATTCTTACCTCCTAATCTATACTATATCTTATTAGTGTTAAGGGCTATAAAGAACATGAATCAGGAAATAAATATGATAGAGAAGATGTGGCTAATTAGAATGGTTAAGAAGACAAAACATTTAAGAGAAACCTCGGTAGAATGAGGAAACCAGTCTGAAGATATCAAGGGAAAGATTGTATTCTAGGCAGAGTAAACAGCAAGTGCCAAGGCCTTAAGATGGGAAAAGTATAGTGGGTTTGAATAATACCAAGATGGTTGGTTTCTGAATGGATAAGTAAGGGGAAAAGTGACAGAAGACAGAGTTGGAAAGATAGCCTGGGCTAGATACTATAGGGCCCTGGCATCCACGATAAGGGCTTTGGCATTCGTCTGAAGAATTATGATAAACCATTGTAGGATTTTGAGCAAGGGCAATAATGGGATCTAATTTACATTAAGAAACAATGAACTATTCTGGATGTTCAGCGTGTGGCAGGAGTTCAAGATGACAAGAATAGAAATGGGGGGGCGCCTGAGTGGCTCAGTTGGTTAAGCGACTGCCTTTGGCTCAGGTCATGATCCCGGGGTCCTGGGATTGAGTCCCACATTGGGGTCCCCCTGCTCTGTGGGGAGCCTGCTTCTCCCTCTGCTGCCACTCCCCCTGCTTGTGCTCTCTCTCTCTCTCTGTCAAATAAATAAATAAAAATCTTAAAAAAAAAAAAAAGAATAGAAGTGGGGATGTGGTATAGAATGGAAACTACTACAATAGTCCAGGCAAGAGATAATCTGGAACTAGATCAGAGTGATAAGGATGTAAGTGCTCGAGTTTGGAAGCTTTGGATGTGGTGTGCAAGAGAAAGAGAGGAATATAGATGAGATCAAGTCTTTTTCAGCGTGAGCAACTGGGTATGACGTGGTGGTGGTGCCATTTGCTGAAATAAGGAAGAGTAGAGATGAGCAGGTCTATCAGTAGTGGCTGGCGGTAATTAAGAGTACCATTTTGGACATGCATGTGGAGATACTGAGTAAGAAATTACATACTCAAACCTGAAGATTAGGGGAAAAGTGGGGGTGGGAGAAACTAGTTTTAGAATCCCAGCCACAGATACGGAGAAAATGGTACAAAATAGATTTATTCTAGGATTTCAACATTTGAATCTCAAGAAGAGGAGGAGCCAGTGAAACAGACTGACAGAGGGTCCAGTGAAGCAGTAGGAAAACAGAGAAAGTGAGTTTCCTGATGCCAAGACATGAAAATGTTTTAAGTAGGATGGCATAATCAGTGGTTCAGTAAGGAGACCAATAATTGATCACGAGATTTGGCAACACAGAAGTGGTTTTGACAAGTGTGGTTTTTCCATGGAATGATGGGGACTCAAGCCTGTTTAGAAAGTCAGAATTTGGGGCACCTGGGTGGCTCAGTCTGTTAAGTGTCTGCTTTTGGCTCAGGTCATGATCCCAGGGTCCTGGGCTCCCTGCTTAGCGAAGAGCATGCTTCTCCCTCTCCCTCTGCCCCTCCCCACTGCTTGTGCTCTCTCTCTCTCAAATAAATAAATAAAATCTGTAAAAAAAAAAAAAGTCAGAATTTGCTGAGTAAGGCTGACATGACAATCAACTACCAACTCTCAAGGACTTGTCAAACAGTAATGTTTTGTTGTTCATGTTACCTGTTGATAGCTGTGGGTCAGCTAAAGTTCTACTCCTTATAACTTCTCATTTTCAAACCCAGGCTGAAAGGATAGCTCCAATCTTAGGCTTACAGTTATTGTAGCTTAGGCGAAGAGCAAGATTGCTGGTGGCAACTTGACATGCCTCTTAAAACTTCTACTCAAACATAGCTCATATCATGTCTATTATGACTCTATTGGGTAAGCCAGCCACATGGCCAAGCCTGCTGATGGTTGTGGGAGGTATACTCCACCTACAGGAGGCACTGCAGGTCACATGGCAACCACAATCCTTACAGAAAGGTGGAGCCAATAGTTGGGAATAATAGCAGTCTTCTACAAAAGGAGTTCAAGAGAAATTGGAAGGTAAATTAGTGAAGATAAGAATTACAAAAATACATGTAATCAGGAATTTTATTATAAAGGGAGTAAGTAAACAGGGTAGTAGCCATGAGAACTGCTGCTGCTTCTTTAAGATGTGTGTTATTTCAGCATGTTTGTGTGTGATATACTATTCTTAGAGAGACGAAAGTGAAGAAGGAGAGTGATAGAATAACTACAGGGCTAAAATCTTGTAGGTGGAAGGAAACAGGGTCCTCTGGACAGTGGAAAGGTTGACCTCTAGGAAGAATTTTTCCTCTGGCAGAAGAAAATGCAGAGCCCATTGGCACAGAGACTGGGAACTGTGGCTGCAGGAAGAGAAGGAATTTCTCTGATTGCTTCTGTGTTCTTGGTGAAATAGACCAACATCCAAGAGTGAAGAAATGAGAAGGGGTATTGGAGATTTGAGAATTGAAAAGCTGTGAAATAATTACCATGTGGATGAAATGAATAGAAAAATGAAGTAGGAACATTGTTCTACTTGGGGTCTGTGGTCATGGATTTAAGATGAGAACAGTCAAGGTGTTTGCATGTTTTTCATCATTTCCATTCAGCTGGATGCAGTTATGAGGTAGATGGAGAGTTGGGTTTAACCAAAGGTTAGAGGCATCCAGGATGGCTTCCATGATGGAGAGCAAAAGGAACTGATGGCTTATCCAATGGATTGATTTTAATAAAGGAAGATGGAGTGAAAACATGAAAAGTAGGATAAATAGTAAGCATAGGTTTTATGATCTGGAAATTCTGGAGGGTCAAATATTGTTGGAGTAGGTGTACTAGAGAGAGTAAGCAGAATATTGGTGATGATGGTCAGTTGAATGTTTGATATCAAGATACTAGAGATGATGCAGTTGGTAATGACAGTCTGGGCTATGGGCATGGAAGTTGTTGGCTGAGATGGGCTGAGAGGATTTCTGAGCTGATTATTGGCAGTGATGTCAGGCACTGAGAAACTAGGGTGTTAAATGGATCAAGTATGTGAATGTAGAAGTCACCAGGAGGGAAAACATAGAAAGGATGGAGGCAAAAGAGGTTATAAATAAATGCAACAAAGAGATGGTGAGTATTATCAGATGGCAAAAGCTTCTGAATCCTAAAGATCTGATGTGATCCTAAAGATCTTGCCTTTTCTTCTTTTGAGCTGTTTTGGGGAAAGATGTGTCCTTGATGACTAATTGGAGGTGTTTTTACATGGACTACTTGGTAGCTTGGCATATGGAGGATGCAGGAAATGCTCCAGGGTCTTACATGGGAATGGAATGTGTCCTTACCCTTGCTTCCATCCTGCCTCCTGGCTGCCAAAGCATGGGAGACTCTGATAGATGCAGGATGCTGTGAGAACACATGATGCCTTCTCACAGCAAGTCAACAGGGGAAGAGTCCAGCACAAGCCCCAGATGTGAGGAAATGCAGTGAGAGGAGTGGTAAACCATTCCACAACAGTGGCAGGGAGAGGGGGCCCAGTGTATGGGTGGTAGGTGGAAGGAG
Source organism: Mirounga angustirostris (assembly GCF_029215605.1). Taxonomy (NCBI): domain Eukaryota; kingdom Metazoa; phylum Chordata; class Mammalia; order Carnivora; family Phocidae; genus Mirounga; species Mirounga angustirostris. The sequence goes on along the minus strand of NW_026991710.1, from coordinate 160,863,721 downwards.
AACACAAGTAAAGGAGGGACATTGTCTTGTCACCCCGGAACATGTTCTGTAACAGTTTCCCATCCATCATGTGGGGTTTCTCAGAGGGCTTCCCTTCCCACCTCCATGACCCTCACCTCCACCCCCAGCTTGGTAAGACCATCTTGATTTCATGGTGAAGATGTTTAGAGTCTGCATACTCACACATCTTATTGTGGGGCATCTGTAGAGAGTTGGACTAGGGACGTTTTTTGATGGCATTGTTTTTAGTTCATTTTATCATAGAGCTCTGAGACAGAATTGATATCCCATAATTGGACATTTGGCTCAGCAAAATGACAACTGTTTAACAGGTTCTCCAAAATATAGTCTTTTTCTAAAGCTTACTGTAATGTTTAGTTTCCAAGCTTTGTTTTTTAAAGATGTTACTTTTTGAGTTTTTTTTTTTTTTTCTTTTTCTTTTCACTTAGACCATCAGAAGGTGGCAGCTGACCTGCCTGCTCCACTTCCACTATTTTTTTCCCCCCATTTCACAAGGGAAATGTTTGTTATAAGCTTTGTGTAACATTATGTTTGGATGATATCAGGTAAGTGGCTGAGTATTGGAACTCTGTAGAGTCATATGGATCTGAATTTGAACCTCAGATGTGCCATTTACCTGCCATCCTTTAACCCTCCCTATACCTCAATTTCTTTATCTGTGTAGTGGGGATATTAGTAGGCCTTCACTCACAGGACTATTGGAATCATGAGATAAAGCATGCACAGTTTTGAGCATGGTAGCTGACATGTAGTGAACATTCAACAAGTCAACGATAATAAAATTACTATAATCAACAATATCATTATTATTGTTTTCAAAATCAAAGTTACAATTGTGAATCACCTTCTAGCAGATCATTTTAACCTCTGTTCCCCAAAAGGGCATTGTAAAGTCTATACTCCTATGTGATAGTCACAGAAATTCAAAAATTGGGGCTCTGTTCTGATATGCTTCCAGGAAAAACTGGGTATGGAATCCCATCTTAAACCTTTTTTTTTTTTTTTTTTAAGATTTACTTATTTATTTGGGAAAGAGAGTGCAAACATTAGCCAGGAAAGGGGCAGAGGGAGAGAGAAAGAATCCCAAGCAGACTCCCTGCTGAGCACAGAGCCTGTCTCCATCTCAAGACCCTGAGATCATGACCTGAGCCAAAACCAAAAGTAGGACATTTAACTGACTGAGCCATCCAGGTACCCCCTGCCCCTAAGCCTTTTAGGAGGATTGGCATATTGTTCAGGACTCTTACAGTTTCAAGTGACAGAAACCCAGTTCATACTAGCTTAAGAAAAAAAAAAAAAATATATATATATATATAATCAACTTTCAAAATAAGCAGGTATAGGGATAATAAAAGACAAAGACAGAAATCTCTCTCTCTCTCTTTTCCTCTTTCTCAAACTTTATTTCTCTCTCCTTTCATCTCTCAAGTCAGTCCCCATCTGTGGTAGCAGTCTTCTCACATTTTTAATTAAGGGCATGCCAATGGACAATATACTTGCACTTGGAATTACCAGGAGAAAAAAAGAGCAATTCTTCACCTTTAACTAATGAAAATTCCAGGGAAGAATTCTGATTGGCCCAGACTGGGTCACAGTCCAAGGCTGATGGTGGGGAGCCCTGATTGGCAGCTCTCCCTAACTCAAATGGGTCAGGTGGGAGAGGGGAAGTTCTCTAAATACGGTGTGGAATACAGCTAACAGGAGAAGGTAAGAAGGTAAGGGGATTGGTACTTGGTCCAAACAGTTAATGTCCATTCAATTGGAAACCCTAGAAATTCAGATTTTAAATGATTCTCAGAACCTTGCCTAGCTCTGGTCTGATCTATAAACCACTGTGGTTAAGAGTGTAAGTATAAAGTCTGACTGCCTGGGTTTGAAATCTATCTCTGATACATCTTAGATGTGTGACCTTAAAGCAAGGTCTTACATGGGAATGGAATGTGTCCTTAATCCCTTTTATGACTTAGTTTTCTTATTTATGAAATGGAGATGACAGTCCTACCTATCTCACAGAGTGCTTTTAAGGATTAAATGACATAATTAATGTGTAACATTTAGCACAATGCTTGGTGTGTATTAAGTGCACAAGATATGTTATTTTTTAAGATTTTATTTATTTATGAGAGAGAGAGAGAGAAAGAGCTCAGAAGGAGGAGAAGAGGGAGAGGGACAAGCAGACTCTGCACTGAGTGCTGAGCCTGATGTGGGTCTTGATCCCAGAACTCTGAGATCATGACCTGAGCCAAAACCAAGTCGGATACTTAACCGACTGAGCCACCTAGGTGCCCCAAGATATGTTATTATTAATGCACCATCATATCACCATCATTACTGTTTTCATTAAACTGGCCCAAAGTCCAGGCACTGACTATTGCTTCTAAACTGAGAGCTTCCTTAATGAGATCCATGGCACTCTTTGTTATTCAAATTGGCATCTGCTAAAGGCCAAGTAAGTGCCCATAGCCCAAGACTCTCCCTTTATCCAGTGTCCCAGATGGTCTCATCTTACCCAGAGACCAGGAGCTAATCTCTCTTGTGCATTGGCTGATTTGTTTTTTGGGAAAGAAGCAGGGGACAATAAGATATGATACAAGGCATCTCAAAACACACCCCCCACTCCCCCCCACACAAAACACACACACACCAAAATTAAGAGCTTATCTGAGAACAAACAACTAAGGTTGAATAACTTGCCCAATGTTATCCAATCCATTGGTTGAGGCAAGATTCAAACCTAGGTTAGCCAAGTCCAAAATCAGTGTTCTTTCTATGTTCCTCTCTGTCTTGGATCTCCCAATCCCATGCCTGACTTTCAAAGCCTTTTGTAACTGAGATCCATCTTAGAAATTCTCATTTTCTAATTCCTCCTAAGTTCTCATTTGAAATATTTGCCTTTTCTTGAGCTTCTTCTCTTTACTGTAATGCTTTTTTTCTTACTTCTCCTCACCTGTCTAAATCCTTTAAGGCCCAAGACAACTTTTTCTTTTCCACAAACTTCTCTCAGGAGACTCCTGCCCTCACTGTTCTACTCACTGATCTTTGGCCACCTATGGCCTCAGTCATTAGAACCAACTGACCAACACTTCCCTGTCCTTCTGATATGTCCAATGTGTCATCTCCACCCCAGATGTTGAGCCCATCTCTGTGTGTCCCTCCCCCTACAGGGCTTCACACAAGGTTGGGAACCTTGTAGATTAAATTCAGAATGGAGGGATCCCAGGATAAGCATAACAGTGAAGCTGAGTTTGGTGGAATCTCAGTGCTTATGGTCTTCAATTTACATGCCAGCAAGGGATTGGTTAAGATGAGCCTAAGGCTCTCAGACCCTAAGAAGGGTCTGAAAACCTCAATTTTGAATTCCTTATTAAATTCAATCAATGATTATAAAAAATATTATTGTCACTGATAAAAAAATCTGATGTTGCAGTACCATCCAGACCACTGTAAGATCGGAGATCTGCTTTCAACCTGGTTTACACAGGGTCCTTTCCTAGGACTCACAAAGGAGGTCTTAGGACCAAAAGGTCAGGGACCACACTAGCCACTGTGATAATCCCTGAGAAATGCAAGACTTCTTCTAGGTCTCAAAGGATGTTCACAATAGCTCTCTTTATCTTCCCCACAGCACAGCATCATTGGAGGTATTGTAGTAGTAATGTCATCTTATTCATGCAAAGTTAAGGAGCCCTGAGATCACAGGGAGTTATTGGAAAAACCAAGACTGGAATTAGGTCTCTTGAGTCTGGATTGATGCCATTGTCATAAGAGAAATGTAGACTTTGAGGTAAAGTATTTCCCAGTTTCCACCTAGTCTACCAGGGCATCTCTCCAGCCTGAGATTAATTCTCTGCTTCTGAGCCCTGAATAGCTTTCTGTCTGGCTGATAGCTAGTTAAAGGAGCCTCCTGGAAAAGCAGAGTACCTGGTGACAGTAACTCTCTCCCAACCCAGAGTCCCCCAGTCACACACTCCTTAAAACACCCAGATACTCCCAAATGTGCAGATTCCTCAGAAATGGTAAATTATAAGTATAGTATTGTTACTGAAGCTGAATAGAGGAACAATTAGGTTTTTACTACATTTTCCTCGAGAAAGGAAGAAAGAAAAGAAAGAGGATGGATAGAAAAAGAAGGCAATTCCTTACTATCAGTAAGGTCTTACTGAACATGAGTTTTTTCTGTTTCCGTGGCCCTTATGGTCACCTGGCAACCTGACCAAACTCCTGCTCTCTCTCTCTGGACCACTTGTCCCCAAAACAGCTGCCTCACTGTGTCCACCTTCCCTCCTTTGAACATCCCTGTTGTGTCCTACCTCAGGCTGTAGCTTTACGTGTTCTCCATAACTTCCTTCTTCATTTCTCTTAAAACTAGCCTAACTTCTCCTAAACAGCTTCCCCAATCTTTGGAGTTCTGCCTTCTTCCCTTGCTTTGCAAGTACCCTCCTGCCTGAAGTCTTTTAAATGGTTTTCCTGTCCCCAGTGTCCTGGACTGGCCTTTCTATCATCCCACCACCCGCTGTTGTGTGTTATCTTCCTCTGAGTCTTCTAGGAATGTTGCTTGGGTTGGGTAACCATTTCTCGTCCTGATTATGCCTTTAGATCTCTACACATTGTCTTTTCTCTTCTCCAGCGAAAGTTGAAGAGAGAGAGAATGTGGCTGCAAGCACTGTGAGGCAGAGGAGTAGAAGAGAAAGAGTTTTGAAGTAGAATGAAAGATATCTGGGTTCCAGTCCCAATTCCTCTATAAAGAAACCATTCATTCATTCATTCACACATTCATTTATTCATCAAACTTTTGCACATGTACTCTAGGTTACAGAGATGAATAAAGGACAGTTGAGCAGTTTAGCATAGAGATTGCTTATTGTCTTAGGGAGGCAGACACATGAACAAGCAAACGAGGCAGTACAGTAGTGTGACAGACAGATGGAAGATGGATGGAGCCATATAAGAGGCCCTTTCTAGCCTGGGGGGCTAGAGGAAACTTCCTGAGGAGGGACCACTGACCTGAATCACAGAAGCTATCTGGGAGAATAAGAAGAAGGCCACACCAGGTATGGGAGGCCAGCAAAGCAAAGGCAAGCAGCTAGAAAATGTGAGGCATGAGCATGCTGGGAGAGGATGGCTGTGCTTGGTGGAGATGGCCATGTGTGTGGATTTATTGCTGCTATGCCTGAGCAGGAAGTGCCCAGAGATGACTTTGGGACAGATCATGGAGTACTTCATAGGCCACATTAAGAAGATGGGGATTTATCTCCAAATCAAAACCTCAATGAGATATCACCTCACACCAGTCAGAATGGCTAAAATTAACAAGTCAGAAAATGACAGATGTTGGCGGAGATGCAGAGAAAGGGGAACCCTCCTACACTGTTGGTGGGAATGCAAGCTGGTACAGCCACTCTGGAAAACAGTATGGAGGTTCTTCAAAAAGTTGAAAATAGAGCTACCCTATGATCCAGCAATTGCACTACTGGGTATTCACTATACAAATGTAGTGATCTGAAGGGGTATGTGCACCCCGATGTTTATGGCAGCAATGTCCACAATAGCCAAACTGTGGAAAGAGCCAAGATGTCCATCGACAGATGAATGGATAAAGAAGATGTGGTATATATATACGATGGAATATTATGCAGCCATCAAAAATAGTGAAATCTTGCCATTTGCAACAACGTGGATGGAACTGGAGGGTATTATGCTGAACAAAATAAGTCAATCAGAGAAAGACATGTATCATATGACCTCGCTGATATGAGGAATTCTTAATCTCAGGAAACAAACTGAGGTTTGCTGGAGTGGTGGGGGGTGGGAGGGATGGGGTGGCTGGGTGATAGACATTGGGGAGGGTATGTGCTATAGTGAGTGCTGTGAAGTGTGCAAGACTGTTGAATCACAGATCTGTACCTCTGAAGCAAATAATACATTATATGTTAAAAAAAAAAAAAGAAGAAGATAGCATGAGGGGAAGAATGAAGGGGGGGAAATCGGAGGGGGAGACAAACCATGAGACACTATGGACTCTGAAAAAAAAAACTGAGGGTTCTAGAGGGGAGAGGGGTGGGAGGATGGGTTAGCCTGGTGATGGGCATTGGAGAGGGCATGTTCTGCATGGAGCACTGGGTGTTATATGCAAACAGTGAATCATGGAACACTACAACAAAAGCTAATGATGTAATGTATGGTGATTAACATAACATAATAAAAAGAAAAAGATGATTGGGATTTATCTTATAAATGATGATGAACCATTACAAATTTTTAAACATAGCAGGTGCACATTCTGATTTGTATTTTCTTTAGCATCAGTTTGAGGGATGGATTTGGGGGGAAGCCAGGAGATTAATTGGGAGACTGTAGTAGTGGTAGTTCCTGGGGAGAGAGGATGGAGAGAAGGGGACTCATTGGAGGAGTGTGTAGGAAGTCAAAGAAGATGCACTTGTTGGTTGGTTCCATGGAAGGGAAGAAGATCCAGGCTGAGACAGAGACCCTGGTGGGACGCAGGGATATGCAAAAGGGGGTGGGAAGGGAAGGATGGGCAGAGTCCATGGTAATTTGTTTGGGAAGGTTGAGTCAGGGATCTGGGGACTCCAGGCAGTGAGGTCCAACAGGGAGTTGTGTGTACAAGAATCTGATGGAGGTGTAAGTGGAAAACTCTGGCTGGAGGTTGAGATTTGGAACTCCTCAGTTTAGAGTAGTGGTTTATATGCTGAGAATGCCTAAGCTCCCCTGGGGAGCCAAGGGTACCAGCAGGAGGGAGAGAAGCCCTGAGAATGAACAGCCACACAGTACCAGGAGAAGGAGAGCCAGGGCTGTGGGCTGTCCCAAGCCAAGGACAGGAATATGTCAGATGGAACTGAAAGTATCAAGTGATAAAAGGTATAAACATGCCTATTTGTGGTGGTCAGAGTGTCACTATGGAGAGCTATCTTCGGGAAGAGTTGGGGCAGAAGTTTGGTTTTGATGAATTAAAGAGTGAGTAGGAGATATGGAAATGTGGGCTCTAAGTATGGACTATCTTTACAAACTTTTGGTTGAGAGAGGAAGGAGGGAGGTTGGCCAGTAGCTAGGGGATCAAGGAATCTATGAAGTTTCCATGAGACGTTTTTCCTGAGACAAGACACTGTACCTGATTTTAAGATTCAAATGCAATCTCTTAGTATAAAGAATGTTTCAGTAGTCACTGCTGAAGAGATCACCTAATATCTTACTTAATTCTATTTTTATAAGACTCCACTGATAAATTCTGTTTAGAACTCAGTGCTAGGAAACATTTGTTTCTTCTGCATAAGTACACTCTCTTTCTTTCATCTAACAATAAAGTTTGCAACACATGGAGTTCCCCTTTTTACTCTCCCTGCTAGGGAGCCCAGCAGCAAATTAAAGCTTGTTATAGTGAAGAGCTTGTTCCTGCTTCTCAGCATAATCTTTCCTCCTTTGCCTATACAGCTTTGGATTTCTTTTATACTTTATCTTATATTCATATGTATATGAGTAGTTAAATGTTTTTTAAATGTTCAGTATAAGTTTATTGAACAAATAAAACCTGAAAATGGTGATATTTTTCATAAATTGAAGTACTTAAATTGTCATTTATATGTTTCAGCACATAGTTTTTGGCCAAATGTGGAAATGTTTCTATAGTTAAACTTCAAATGCTAGTCATTATCTAAATATGGTTTTATTTTTATTTTTAATATGGCTTATTTTAAGCCACCAAAAATACTTTCTGAATATAAGGAGGGTATAAATTACAAAAAAAAAATGGGAAAAGGTTTAACCTTTGTGGGTCTCAGGCTCCCCATCTGTAAAATGGTGATAATACTTCCTGCTAGCCTGACTCAGGAGGTAATGAATATAAAAGCAATTTGAAAGGGGTAAAAGATCCTACAAAATCAAAGTAATATAAATGATACTATGATTTTTTAAAATTCTTTATAATGTATAGCACAAGTTGGCTGATTTATTGAAAGTGTGGGGGTGTGATCTTAATGACCTCTGACCTTTCTGACTCTAAGGGTCCACAAATCTGACTTTTGTTCAGACGATGATTGTAGTTTGCTCTATTGTCAATTTATTGTCTATATTATATAGTTTCCCAGGTGCTTGAGGTGTGAGTGTGGTGGTGTGTTAAGAGTTCTCCAGAGAAACAACCAATGATGTATAGAGATATATAGAAAGATTTATTAGAGGGATCGGCTCATGCAAACACAGAGGCTGAGAAGTCCCACAGTCTTACATCTGTAAACTGGAGGCCTAGGGAAGCTGGTCGTGTAGTTTCAGCCTAAGCCTGGAGGCTTGAGAACCAGTAGTGTCCCCAGAGGGCAGGAGGAGATAGATAGCCCAGTTCAGGGAGAGAGGAAATTTATCCTTCTTTCACCTTTTTGTTTCATTTGGGCCATCCATGGATTGGACAATGCCCTCCTGCACTGGTGAGGACTATCTTCTTTACTTAGTCTACTGGTTCAAATGCTAATTGCTTCTGGAAGTGCCCTCACAGACACATCTAGATATAATGTTTTACTAGCTATCTGGGCATCCCTTAGGCCAGTCAAGTTGACACATGAAATTAACCATCACAACTGGTGAGCAGGTGGTTAAGAGGTTACCTGCTGTCCTTGTTACACCCTGGTGACAGGCCTGTCTCATGGAGATTTTCCCAGCAGGTTTTGTGTTTGTCTTCTGACCCTGGAAATTGAACAGGTGGGTGATGCATGCAGGAGAAACAGTGCTGAGGCTGATGAAGAGCAGTGGTCCACCTGCAGACCCAGAAGAAGCCGTCCTACCTTGCTGTGAGGTCTGCACAGTTATCAAGAAAGAAGGGATGATGGATGGGAGCTGGGCTCCCTCCCCGCATGACCCTCTGGCTGGACCATCACTCACAGCCCCTGATGGACTGCCTCTTCTGCTCGGGCACAGCTTTAGGGTGGGTTATGGATGAGCTGCCATAAAAACTATTTTTTCTAATTATATTTTTGAGCTTGGAACATGCCTGTCCATGGGAGGTGGGAGGTGCCTGATTCTAGGGGAGGAGGTAGAGAAATAAAGTTAGAGGAGAGTGTAGGAGGGTTTTTCTCTGTAGATGATTCTATTTAAACAGCTAAGAAAGATCTCCAAGTCTCAGGAATGGCCGTGGGTGATGCTGTGAGTGGCTTTTGATGACCCTTTCCATATTCACTCGCTTATTCATTGGTCAGATACTCTCTGGATGACTGCAGTGTGCAAGGTACTGTGTACCAGATGCTCCCTAGACAGAGTTTGTCACACTTTATTGTGCATACCCCAGGGATCTTGTTAAAACTAGAATCCGGTTCAGTGGGTCCAGGAAGAGGCCTGAGATTCAGCATTCCCAACAAGCTCCCATGTCTGCCATGCTGCTGATTCACTCATTTTGAGTAGCAAGGGTATAGGATTCATAGCCAGATAATATATGGCTCTTGTCCTGGAGGAGCTTTCAGTCCAATGAGGGAAACATGTGTAGACAACTTATTACAATGAAAGTAAAAACTGCAGTTGCAGTAGAAAGACAAGAACAATGTAGGAGCAGGAGAAGGGAGCCATTAATTCTGACTTGAAGGATCAAGGAAAGCTTTGTGACACATGTCATTTATTTATTTTTTTATTATGTTAAACACCATACATTACATCATTAGTTTTTGATGTAGTGTTCCATGATTCATTGTTTGCATATAACACCCAGTGCTCCATTCAGTACGTGCCCTCTTTAATACCCATCACCAGGCTAACCCATCCCTCCACCCCTCTCCCCTCTAGAACCCTCAGTTTGTTTCTCAGAGTACATAGTCTCTCATGGTTGGTCTCCCTCTCCGATTTCCCCTTCATTTTTCCCTTCCTACTATCTTCTTCTTCTTTTTTTTTCTTACATATAATGTATTATTTGTTTCAGAGGTACAGGTCTGCAATTCAACAGTCTCACACAATTCACAGCACTCGCCATAGCACATGCCCTCCCCAATGTCCATCACCCAGCCACCCCATCCCTCCCACCACCCACCACTCCAGCAACCCTCAGTTTGTTTCCTGAGATTAAGAATTCCTCATATCAGTGAGATCATATGATACAGTCTTTCTCTGATTGACTTATTTCGCTCAGCATAATACGCTCCAGTTCCATCCATGTCTTTACAAATGGCAAGATTTCATTCCTTTTCATGGCTGCATAATATTCCATTGTGTGTATATATATATATATATATATATATATATATATACCACATCTTCTTTATCTATTCATCTGTCGATGGACATCTTGGCTCTTTCCAAAGTTTGGCTATTGTGGACATTGCTGCTATAAACATCAGGGTGCACATACCACTTCAGATCACTACATTTGTATCTTTGGGGTAAATACCCAGTAGTGCAATTGCTGGATCATAGGGTAGCTCTATTTTCAACTTTTTGAAGAACCTCCATACTGTTTTCCAGAGTGGCTGTACCAGCTTGCATTCCCATGAACAGTGTAGGAGGGTTCCCCTTTCTCTGCATCCCCGCCAACATCTGTCATTTCCTGACTTGTTAATTTTAGCCATTCTGACTGGTGTGAGGTGGTATCTCATTGAGGTTCTGATTTGGATTTCCCTGATGCCAAGTGATGTTGAGCACTTTTTCATGTGTCTGTTGGCCATTTGGATGTCTTCTTTGGACAGATGTCTGTTCATGTCTTCTGCCCATTTCTTGATTGGATTCTTTGTTCTTTGGGTGTTGAGTTTGATAAGTTCTTTATAGATTTTGGACACTAGCCCTTTATCTGATATGTCATTTGCAAATATCTTCTCCCATTCTGTCAGTTGTCTTTGGTTTTGTTGACTGTTTCTTTTGCTGTGCAAAAGCTTCTTATCTTGATGATGTCCCAATAGTTCATTTTTGCCTTTGCTTCCCTTGTCTTTGGTGATGTTTCTAGGAAGAAGTTGCTGGAGCTGAGGACGAAGAGGTTGCTGCCTGTGTTCTCCTTTAGGATTTGGATGGACTCCTGTCTCACATTTAGGGCTTTCAACCATTTTGAGTCTATTTTTGTGTGTTGTGTAAGGAAATGGTCCAGTTTCATTCTTCTGCATGTGGCTGTCCAATTTTCCCAACACCATTGGTTGAAGAGACTGTCTGTTTTCCATTGGACATTCTTTCCTCCTTAGTTGAAGATTAGTTGACCATAGAGTTGAGGGTCCATTTCTGGGCTCTCTACTCTGTTCCACTGATCTATGTGTCTTTTTTTGTGCCAATACCATACTGTCTTGATAATGACAGCTTTGTAATAGAGCTGGAAGTCTGGAATTGTGATGCCACCGGCTTTGCTTTTCTTTTTCAACATTCCTCTGGCTGTGCGGGGTCTTTTCTGGTTCCATACAAATTTTAGGATTATTGGTTCCATTTCTTTGAAAAAAGTTGACAGTATGTTGATAGGGATTGCATTGAATGTGTAGATTGCTCTAGGTAGCACTGACATCTTCACAATATTTGTTCTTCCAATCCATGAGCATGGAACATTTTTCCATTTCTTTGTATCTTCCTCAATTTCTATCATGAGTATTTGATAGTTTTCTGAGTACAGATTCTTTGCCATCAGGAATGTCACTGATTTCTGTGCATTGATTTTTCTATCCTGCCACTTTCCTGAATTCCTGTATGAGTTCTAGCAGTTTTGGGGTGGAGTCTTTTGGGTTTTCCACATAAAGTATCGTATCATCTGCAAACAGTGAGAGATTGACTTCTTCTTTGCCAATTTGGATGCCTTTGATTTCTTTTTGTTGTCTGATTGCCGTGGCTAGGACTTCTAATACTATGTTGAATAGCAGTGGTGATAGTGGACATCCCTGCCATGTTCCTGACCTTAGGGGGAAAGCTCTCAGTTTTTCCCCATTGAGAATGATATTTGCTGTGGGTTTTTCATAGATGACTTTTATGATATTGAGGTATGTACCCCCTAACCCTATACTCTGAAGGGTTTTGATCAAGAAAGGATGTAGTACTTTGTCAAATGCGTTTTCTGCATCTATTGAGAGGATCATATGTTTCTTGTTTTTTTTTTTTTTTTTTAAAGATTTTATTTATTTATTTGAGACAGAGAATGAGAGAGACAGAGAGCACATGAGAGGGGAGAGGGTCAGAGGGAGAAGCAGGCTCCCCGCCGAGCAGGGAGCCCAATGCGGGACTCGATCCAGGGACTCCAGGATCATGACCTGAGCCGAAGGCAGTCGCCTAACCAACTGAGCCACCCAGGCGCCCTTCTTGTTTTTTCTTTTGTTAATATATTGTATCATGTTGATTGATTTGCAGATGCTGAACCAACCTTGCAGCCCAGGGATAAATCCCACTTGGTCATAGTGAATAATCCTTTTAATGTACTGTTGTATCCTATTGGCTAGTATTTTGGTGAGAATTTTTGCATCTATGTTCATCAAGGATACTGGTCTGTAATTCTCCTTTTTGATGGGGTCTTTGTCTGGTTTTGGGATCAAGGTAATGGTGGCCTCATAAAATGAGTTTGGAAGTTTTCCTTCCATTTCTGTCTTTTGGAACAGTTTCAGAAGAATAGGTATTAATTCTTCTTGAAATGTTTGGTAGAATTCCCCTGGGAAGACATCTGGCCCTGGGCTTTTGTTTTTTGGGAGATTTTTGATGACTGCTTCAATTTCCTGAGTGGTTCTAGGTCTGTTCAAGTTTTGTATTTCTTCCTGGTTCAGTTTTGGTAGTTGATACATCTCTAGGAATGCATCTGTTTCTTCCAGGTTATCTAATTTGCTGGCATAGAGTTGCTCATAATATGTTCTTATAATTGTTTGTATTTCTTTGGTGTTGGTTGTGATCTCTCCTCTTTCATTCATGATTTTCTTAATTTGGGTCATTTCTCTCTTCTTTTTGATAAGTCTGGCCTGGGGTTTATCAATCTTACTAATTCTTTCAAAGAACCAGCTCCTAGTTTCATTGATCTGTTCTACGGTTCTTTTGGTTTCTATTTCATTGATTTCTGCTCTGATCTTTATTATTTCTCTTCTCCTGCTGGGTTTAGGCTTTATTTGCTGTTCTTTCTCCAGCTCCTTTAGGTGTAGGGTTAGGTTGTATATTTGAGACCTTTCTTGTTTCTTGAGAAAGGCTTGTATTGCTATATACTTTCCTATCAAGACTGCATTTGCTGCATCCCAAAGATTTTGAACAGTTATGTTTTCATTTTCACTGGTTTCCATGAATTTTTTAAATTCTTCTTTAGTTTCCTGGTTGACCCATTCATTCTTTAGTAGGATGCTCTTTAGCCTCCATGTATTTATGTTCTTTTCGACTTTCCTCATGATTGAGTTCTAGTTTCAAAGCATTGTGGTATGAAAATATGCAGGGAATGATCACAGTCTTTTGGTACCAGTTGAGACCTGATTTTTGACCTAGGATGTGATCTGTTCTGGAGAATATTCCATGGGCACTAGAGAAGAATGTGTATTCTGTTGCTTTGGGATGGAATGTTCTGAATATAGCTGTGAAGTCCATGTGGTCCAGTGTGTCATTTAAAGTCTTTATTTCCTTGTTGATCTTTTGCTTAGATGATCTGTCCATTTCAGTGAGGGGGGTGTTAAAGTCCCCCACTATTATTGTATTATTGTCGATGTGTTTCTTTGCTTTTGTTATTAATTGGCTTATATAATTGGCTGCTCCCATGTTAGGGGCATAGATATTTACAATTGTTAGATCTTCTTGTTGCATAGACCCTTTAAGTACGATATAGTAACTTTCCTCATATCTTATTATTGTCTTTGGTTTAAAATCTAATTTGTCTGATATAAGGATTGCCACCCCAGCTTTCTTTTGGTGTCCATTAGCATGGTAAATTGCTTTCCCCTCCCTCACTTTCATTCTGTAGGTGTCTTTGCATCTAAAATGAGTCTCTTGCAGACCGTGTATCGATGGGTCTCGTTTTTTTAATCCAATCTGATAGTCTGTGTCTTTTGATTGGGGCATTTAGCCCATTTACATTCAGCATAACTATTGAAAGATAGGAATTTAGTGCCATTGTATTGCCTGTAAGGTGACTGTTACTGTATATTGTCCTGTGTTCCTTTCTGGTCTATGTTGCTTTTAGGCTCTCTCTTTGCTTAGAGGACCCCTTCCAATATTTCTTGTAGGGCTGGTTTTGTGTTTGCAAATTCCTTTAGTTTTTGTTTGTCCTGGAAGCTTTTTATCTCTCCTTCAATTTTCAATGACAGCCTAGCTGGATATAGTATTCTTGGCGGCATATTTTTCTCATTTAGTGCTCTGAATATATCCTGCCAGTCCTTTCTGGCCTGCCAGGTCTCTGTGGATAGGTCTGTTGCCAATCTAATGTTTCTATCATTGTAGGTTACAGATATCTTCTCCTGAGCTGCTTTCAGGATTTTCTCTTTGTCTATGAGACTCGTAAGGTTTACTATTAGATGTCGGGGTGTTGACCTATTTTTATTGATTTTGAGAGGGGTTCTCTGTGCCTCCTGGATTTTCATGCCTGTTTCTTTCCCCAAATTAGGGAAGTTCTCTGCTATAATTTGCTCCAATATACCTTCTGCCCCCCTCTCTCTTTCTTCTTCTAGAATCCCAATTATTCTAATATTGTTTCGTCTTATGGTATTGCTTATCTCTCTAATTCTGCCCTTGTGACCCAGTAGTTGTTTATCCCTCTTTTTCTCAGCTTCTTGATTTTCCATCATTTCATCTTCTTTATTTATTTATTTATATTTTTTATTTTTTTATTTTTTTTATTCTTATGTTAATCTCCATACAAATACATCATTAGTTTTAGATGAAGTGTTCCATGATTCATTGTTTGTGCATAACACCCAGTGCACCATGCAGAAAGTGCCCTCCACAATAGCCACCACCAGGCTAACCCATCCTCCCACCCCTCTCCCCTCTAGAACCCTCAGTTTGTTTTTCAGAGTCCATCGTCTCTCATGGTTCGTCTACCCCTCCGATTTCCCCTGCTTCATTCATCCCCTCCTGCTACCTTCTTCTTCTTCTTTTTTTTTCTTAACATATATTGCATTATTTGTTTCAGAGGTACAGATCTGAGATTCAACAGTCTTGCACAATTCACAGCACTTACCAGAGCACATACCCTCCCCAGTGTCTATCACCCAGTCACCCCATCCCTCCCTCCCCACCCACCACTCCAACAACACTCAGTTTGTTTCTGAGATTAAGAATTCCTCATATCAGTGAGGTCCTCTGATACATGTCTTTCTCTGTTTGACTTATTTCACTCAACATAATACCCTCCAGTTCCATCCACGTCGTTGCAAATGGCAAGATCTCATTCCTTTTGATGGCTGCATAATATTCCATTGTATATATATACCACCTCTTCTTTATCCATTCATCTGTCGATGGACATCTTGGCTCTTTCCACAGTTTGGCTATTGTGGACATTGCTGCTATAAACATCGGGGTGCACGTACCCCTTCGGATCCCTACTTTTGTATCTTTGTGGTAAATACCCAGTGGTGCAATTGCTGGATCATAGGGTAGCTCTATTTTCAACTTTTTTTTTTTAAATGATTTTATTTATTTATTTGACAGAGAGAGACACAGCGAGAGAGGGAACACAAGCAAGGGGGAGTAGGAGAGGGAGAAGCGGGCTTCCCGCTGAGCAGGGAGCCGGATGCGGGGCTCGATCCCAGGACCCCGGGATCATGACCTGAGCTGAAGGCAGACGCTTAACCGACTAAGCCACCCAGGCGCCCCTATTTTCAACTTTTTGAGGAACCTCCATACAGTTTTCCAGAGTGGCTGCACCAGCTTGCATTCCCTCCAACAGTGTAGGAGGGTTCCCCTTTCTCTGCATCCCCGCCAACATCTGTCATTTCCTGACTTGTTAATTTTAGCCATTCTGACTGGTGTGAGGTGGTATCTCATTGAGGTTTTGATTTGGATTTCCCTGATGCCGAGCGATATTGACCACTTTTTCATGTGTCTGTTGGCCATTTGGATATCTTCTTTGGACAGATGTCTTTCATGTCTTCTGCCCATTTCTTGATTGGATTCTTTGTTCTTTGGGTGTTGAGTTTGATGAGTTCTTTATAGATTTTGGACACTAGCCCTTTATCTGATATGTCATTTGCAAATATCTTCTCCCATTCTGTTGGTTGTCTTTTGGTTTTGTTGACTGTTTCCTTTGCTTTGCAAAAGCTTTTTATCTTGATGAAGTCCCTATAGTTCATCTTTGCCCTTGCTTCCCTTGCCTTTGGCGATGTTTCTAGGAAGAAGTTGCTTCGGCTGAGGTCAAAAGGTTGCTGCCTGTGTTCTCCTTTAGGATTTGGATGGACTCCTGTCTCACATTGAGGTCTTTCAACCATTTGGAGTCTATTTTTGTGTGTTGTGTAAGGAAATGGTCCAGATTCATTCTTCTGCATGTGGCTATCCAATTTTCCCAACACCATTTGTTGAAGAGACTGTCTTTGTTCCATTGGACATTCTTTCCTGCTTTGTGAAAGATGAGTTGACCATAGAGTTGAGGGTCCATTTCTGGGCTCTCTATTCTGTTCCATTGATCTATGTGTCTGTTTTTGTGCCAGTACCATGCTGTCTTGATGATGACAGCTTTGTAATAGAGCTGGAAGTCCGGAATTGTGATGCCAGCAGCTTTGCTTTTCTTTTTCAACATTCCTCTGGCTGTGCGGGGTCTTTTCTGGTTCCATACAAATTTTAGGATTATTGGTTCCATTTCTTTGAAAAAAGTGGATGGTATTTTGATGGGGATTGCATTGAATGTGTAGATTGCTCTAGGTAGCATTGACATATTCACAATATTTGTTCTTCCAATCCATGAGCATGGAACGTTTTTCCATTTCTTTGTGTCTTCCTCAATTTCTTTCCTGAGTATTTTATAGTTTTCTGAGTACAGATCCTTTGTCTCTTTGGTTAGATTTATTCCTATGTATCTTATGGTTTTGGGTGCAATTGTAAATGGGATCGACTCCTTAATTTCTTTTTCTTCTGTCTTGTTGTTGGTGTATAGGAATGCCACTGACTTCTGTGCATTGATTTTCTATCCTGCCACTTTACTGAATTCCTGTATGTGTTCTAGCAGTTTTGGGGTGGAGTCTTTTGGGTTTTCCACATAAAGTATCATATCATCTGCAAAGAGTGAGAGTTTGACTTCTTCTTTCCGATTTGGATGCCTTTTATTTCTTTTTGTTATGTGATTGCTGTGGGTAGGACTTCCAATACTATATTGAATAGCAGTGGTGATAGTGGACATCCCTGCTCTGTTCCTGACCTTAGGGGGAAAGCTCTCAGTTTTTCCCCATTGAGAATAATATTCGCTGTAGGTTTTTCATAGATGGCTTTTATGATATTGAGGTATGTACCCTCTATGCCTATACTCTGAAGAGTTTTGATCAAGAAAGGATGCTGTACTTGTCAAAAGCTTTTTCTGCATCTTTTGAGAGGATCATATGATTCTTGTTCTTTCTTTTGTTAATGTATTGTATCACATTGATTGATTTCTGGATGTTGAACCAACCTTGCAGCCCAGGGATAAATCCCACTTGGTCATGGTGAATAATCCTTTTAATATACTGTTGGATCCTATTGGCTAGTATTTTCGTGAGAATTTTTGCATCCATGTTCATCAGGGTTATTGGTCTGTAATTCTCCTTTTTGATGGGGTCTTTGTCTGGTTTTGGGATCAAGGTAATGCTGGCCTCATATAATGAGTTTGGAAGTTTTCCTTCCATTTCTATTTTTTGGAACAGTTTCAGAAGAATAGGTATTAATTCTTCTTGAAATGTTTGGTAGAATTCCCCTGGGAAGACATCTGGCCCTGGGCTTTTTTTTTTGGGAGATTTTTTGATGACTGCTTCAATTTCCTGAGTGGTTCTAGGTCTGTTCAGGTTTTCTATTTCTTCCTGGTTCAGTTTTGGTAGTTGATACATCTCTAGGAATGCATCCATTTCTTCCAGATTATCTAATTTGCTGTCATAGAGTTGCTCATAAAATGTTCTTATAACTGTTTGTATTTCTTTGGTGTTGGTTGGGATCTCTCCTCTTTCATTCATGATTTTATTTATTTGGGTCATTTCTCTTTTCTTTTTGATAAGTCTGGCCAGGGGTTTATCAATCTTATTAATTCTTTCAAACAACCAGCTCCTAGTTTCTTTGATCTGTTCTACTGTTCTTTTGATTTCTATTTCATCGATTTCTGCTCTGAACTTTATTATTTCTCTTCTCCTGCTGGGTTTAGGCTTTATTTGCTGTTCTTTCTCCAGCTCCTTTAGATGTAGGGTTAGGATGTGTATTTGAGACCTTCCTTGTTTCTTGAGAAAGGCTTGTATTGCTATATACTTTCTTCCTAGGACTGCCTTTGCTGCATGCCAAAGATTTTGAACAGTTGTGTTTTCATTTTCATTTGTTTCCATGTATTTTTTTAATTCTTCTTTAATTTCCTGGTTGACCCATTCATTCTTCAGTAGGATGCTCTTTAACCTCCATGTATTTGAGTTCTTTTCGACTTTCCTCTTGTGATTGAGTTCTAGTTTCAAAGCATTGTGGTCTGAAAATAGGCAGGGAATGATCCCAATCTTTTGGTACCAGTTGAGACCTGATTTATGACCTAGGATGTGATCTATTCTGGAGAATGTTCCATGGGCACTAGAGAAGAATGTGTATTCTGCTGCTTTGGGGTGGAATGTTCTGAATATGTCTCTGAAGTCCATTTTGTCCAGTGTCTCATTTTAAGTCTTTATTTCCTTGTTGATCTTTTGCTTAGACGATCTGTCCATTTCAGTGAGGGGGATGTTAAAGTCCCCCACTATTATTGTATTGTTGTCGATGTGTTTGTTTGCTTTTGTTATTAATTGCCTTATATAATTGGCTGCTCCCATGTTAGGGGCATAGATATTTACAATTGTTAGATCTTCTTGTTGGATAGTTCCTTTAAGTATGATATAGTGTCCTTCCTCATCTCTTATTACAGTCTTTGGTTTAAAATCTAATTTGTCTGATATAAGGATTGCCACCGCAGCTTTCTTTTGGTGTCCATTAGCATGGTAAATGGTTTTCCACCCCCTCACTTTCAATCTGGGGCTGTCTTTGGTTCTAAAATGAGTCTCTTGCAGACCGCATATCGATGGGTCTTGTTTTTTAACCCAGTCTGATAGCCTGTGTCTTTTGATTGGGGCATTTAGCCCATTTACATTCAGGGTAACTATTGAAAGATAGGAATTTAGTGCCATTGTATTGCCTGTAAGGTGACTGTTACCGTATATTGTCTGTGTTCCTTTCTGGTCTATGTTGCTTTTAGGCTCTCTCTTTGCTTAGAGGACTCCTTTCAAGATTTCCTGTAGGGCTTCTTTTGTGTTTGCAAATTCCTTTAGTTTTTGTTTGTCCTGGAAGCTTTTTATCTCTCCTTCAATTTTCAATGACAGCCTAGCTGGATATAGTATTCTTGGCTGCATATTTTTCTCATTAAGTGCTCTGAATATATCCTGCCAGTCCTTTCTGGCCTGCCAGGTCTCTGTGGATAGGTCTGTTGCCAATCTAATGTTTCTCCCCTTGTAGGTTACATACCTCTTCTCCCGAGCTGCTTTCAGGATTTTCTCTTTGTCTATGAGACTCGTAAGTTTTACTATTAGATGTCGGGGAGTTGACCTATTTTTTTTTATTTTGAGAGGGGTTCTCTGTGCTTCCTGGATTTTCTGCCTGTTTCTTTCCCCAAATTAGGGAAGTTCTCTGTTATAATTTGCTCCATTATACCTTCTGCCCCTCTCTCTTTCTTCTTCTTCTGGGATCCCAATTATTCTAATGTTGTTTCATCTTATGGTATCGCTTATCTTTCGAATTCTGCCCTCGTGATCCAGTAGTTGTTTATCTCTCTTTTTCTCAGCTTCTTTATTTTCCATCATTTCATCTTCTATATTACTCATTCTCTCTTCTGCCTCATTTATTCTAGCAGTTAGCGCCCCCATTTTTGATTGCACCTCATTAATAGCCTTTTTGATTTCTACTTGGTTGGATTTTAGCTCTTTTACTTCTCCAGAAAGGTTTTCTCTAATAACTTCCATATTTTTTTTCAAGCCCAGCTTGTTTCTTTAAAGTGATGATTCTGAACTCTAGATCTGACATCGTACTAATGTTCATATTGAGTAGGTCCCTGGCAGTCGGTAGTACCTCTTGTTCTTTTTGTTGAGGTGATTTTTCTGTCTTGTCATTTTGTGCAGAGGAGAATAGATTAATGAGAGAACAAAATGCTAGCAGAGTAACAACGTCCCCAGAAAATATACTCTAAACAAATCAGAAAAGACCTGAAGCAGTGGGATAAGAAAGGGAAAGTGAGAAAAAAGAAAAAGAAAAAAAGAAAAAGAAAAAGATAAAGGTAAAAACAAAAAACAAACAAAAGAAAACAACAACAACAACAAAAAAAACCAGAATGTGATCAAATATGATCTATACGGTATATAAACCAGTGCCACACACTAGATTTGGGGTGTATTTTGGTCTTTTAGAAGAAAGTGCCTCTCAAAATTTTAAAGAAAGAAAAACTTATATATGTACAAAAATAAGGGTTGATATGATGAAGGGATGGAATATGACTGTAAAAGTGGAAATTATAAAAATTTTATAAAAGGAATTGAGAAGAAGTTGTTTGAAAAAAGAAAGAAGAGGATTTAAAAAAAGAAAAAAGGAAAAGAAAAAAGAGGGGAGAGGATGTGATCAGGCAGGGGAATAGAAAACACCATATACTAGAGATTTAGGGTATATTTTAATCTGTTAGAAGAAAGTATCTCAAAATTTTAAAGAGAGAACAACTTATATATATAAGCCAAAAATAGGGGTAACTAGTATGAAGGGATAGAATATGACTCTAAAAATGAAAAATAAATATGTTTTTTTTTTTTTTAAAGGGATTGATAAGATGTTGGTTGAAAAAGGGAAAAAGAAAAATTCAAAAAGAAATAAAAAGACAACAAGACAGTTAAAAAAAAAATTAACTTTAAAAGACTAAAGAATCATGGTAAAAAAGCCGTGAATTCTATGTGCAGTAGTTCCCTACCGCTGGAGTTCCATTGTTCTCATTGATCGGTAAACTTGGTCTTGTTTGGGTGTTCTCGCTGATCTTCTGGGGAGGGGCCTGTTGCCGTGGTTTCCAAATGTCTCTGCCGGAGGCGGAATTGCCCCGCCCTTGCCAGTCTGGGCTAAGTAATCTACTCGGGTTTGCTCTCCGTGGCTTTTGTTCCCTGCGAGCTTTCCGTAAAGCTTTGGAGGCGGAGTGTGAAAATGGCGGCCTCCCAATCTCCGCTCCGGAGGCGCCGAGAACTCGGGGCCCCGCTCCTCAGTGAGCCCCCAGAGAAAAGCCGTCAGTCACTCCCATCTCCCCGGTCTCCCGCCCCACTCTGTGCTCACCCGGCCTTTGACCGCGCATTTCTATCTCTGGCACCCGACCCCTGGTGGAGTCTCCAAACCCAGCAGATCCCTGTGGTGCACTCCCGCGCAGCTCCTCCCAGGGGAGGAAGGTGAGTCTCCCCAGATCTGCCGCTTGTTGGGTCCCTACTGGAGGAGCAGGGGCCCGACTGTGCCACGGATCACGGTTTATGGCAACCCCGAACTGAGAGCCTGTGCCTGGGCTCCGCCTCTGCAGCCGGCTTCCCTGCTCCGATACCTGGGAGCTCTGCCACACTTGGGCACCCCTGGTCTTTCTGTGACCCCGAGGGTCCTGAGACCACACTGTCCCGGAGGGTTCCACCCCCCGCTTAGCCACCAGAGTGACGTCCCTCAGCGGAGCAGACTTTTAAAAGTTCCAATTTTGTGCTCCGCGGCTCTATCACTTGCCAGAAGTGGCCGACAGAGGCCCCTCCCCCGCCATCTATCCTCCCGAATATCGCCGCAGATTCACTTCTCCGCACGTCCTACCTTCCAGAAAGTGGTCGCTTTTCTGATTAGAGAGTTGTTGCTCTTCTTTTCTTCAATCTCCTGTTGAGTTCGTAGGTGTTCAGAATGGTTTGATCCCTATCCAGCTGAATTCCTGAGAGGAGACGAAATCCAGGTCTCCTACTCCTCCGCCATCTTGCTCCGCCCCCCCCATCATTTGGTCTTCTATATCACTAATTCTCTCTTCTGTCTCACGTATCCTAGCAGTTAGAGCCTCCATTTTTTATTGCACCTCATTAATAGCCTTTTTGATTTCGACTTGGTTAGATTTTAGTTCTTTTATTTCTCCAGAAAGGGTTTTTTAATATCTTCCATGGTTTTTTCAAGCCCAGCTAGTATCTATATAATTGTCATTCTGAACTCTAGTTCCGACATCTTACTAATGTCCGTATTGATTAGGTCCCTGGCAATCAGTACTGCCTCTTGTTCTTTTTGTTGAGGTGATTTTTTCCTTCTTGTCATTTTGTCCAGAGGAGAATAGATGAATGAGAGATCAAAATGCTAACAGGGTAACAACAACCCCAGAAAAATATACACTAAACAAATCAGAAGAGACCTGAAACTGGGGGGAAAGAAAGGGAAAGAAAAAAAAAAAAAGAAAAAGATTTAAAAAAAAAAAGAATACGATCAGGGCACCTGGGGGGCTCAGTCATTAAGCATCTGCCTTCGGCTCAGGTCATGGTCCCAGGGTCCTGGAATCGGAGCCCCGCATGGGGCTCCCTGATCAGCAGAGAGCCTGCTTCTCCCTTTCCCACTGCCCCTGCTTGTGTTCTCTCTCTCACTGTGTCTCTCTCTGTCAAATAAGTAAATAAAATCTTAAAAAAAATAAAGAATATGATCAAATGTGATTGGGCTGGTGCATAGATCAGTGCCACACACTAGATTTTTGGCACAGTTTGGTCTGTTAGAAGAAAGTGCCTCCCAAAATTTTAAAGAAAGCAAAACTTATATATGTACAAAAATAAGGGTAAATACGATGAAGGAATGGAATATGACTGTAAAGATGAAAATTATAAAAGATTTTATAAAAGGAATTGGTAAGAAGTTGGTTAAAAAAAGAAAGAAGAGGAATTAAAAAAAAAAGGGAGAGAATGTGATCAGGCAGGAGACTAGAATGAAGCCATACACTAGAGATTTTAGGTATATTTTGGTCTGTTAGAAGAAACTGTATCCCAAAATTTTAAAGAGAGAACAACTTATATATATATATATATATATATATATATATATATATATATATATACCAAAAATATGGTTAACTACTATGAAGGGATAGAATATGAGTCTAAAAATGAAAAATAAAAAAGATTTTAAAAAAGGGATTGATAAGATGTTGGTTGAAAAAGGGAAAATAAAAATTTAGAAAAAATAAGAAAATTAAAGAAATTAACTTTGACAGACTAAAGAATCAGGGGGGAAACCCCATGAATTCTATGTGCTGTATTCCCCTAGTGCTGCAGTTCTGCCATTCTCATTGATCAGTAAACTTGGTCTTGGCTGGCTATTCTTGCTGACCTGGGGGGAGGGGCCTGTCGCAGTGATTCTCAAATATCTTTGCCGGAGGCAGAATTGCCTCACCCTTGCCGGGGGGCTGGACTAAGTAATCTGCTCGGGTTTGTTCTTGGGAGCTTTTGTTCCCTTCAAGCTTCGGTTTAGCTTTGGAGGACGAGAGTGAAAATGGCGGCCTCCCAATCTCCACCCCAGAGGAGCCGAGAACCCGGGGCCCCACTCCTCAGTGCGCCCCCAGAGAAAATCAGTCAATTACTCCTGTCTCCCTGGTCTTTGGCCACACTCTGTGCTCGCCTGGCCTGTGACCGAGCGTTTCTATCTCTGGCACATGACCCTGTGTGGAATCTCCAAACCCAGCTGTTCCCTGTGGTGCAGTCCTGCACCACTCCTCCCAGGGGAGGAAGTGGAGTCTCCCCGGATCTGCCGCTTGTTGGGTCCCTGCTGGAGGAGCAGTGGCCTGACTGTGCCGGGGATCACGGTTTATGGCAACCCCCAGCTGAGAGCCCGCGCCTCGGCTCCAGCTCTGCAGCCAGTTTCCCCGCTCCAATACCTGGAATCTCTGCTGCACTCAGGCACCCCTGGTCTTTCTGTGACCCCGAGGGTCCTGAGACCACACTGTCCCAGCAAGGGTTTCACCCCCTGCTTAGCGGAGCCGACTTCTAAATGTTCCGATTTTGTGCTCCACAGCTCTATTACTTGCCAGAAGCGGCCAACGGAGGCCCCCTCCCCCACCGCCTATCCTCCTGAATTTTGCCTTGGATTCAATTCTCCGCATGTCCTACCTTCCAGAAAGTGGTCAGTTTTCTGTTCAGAGAGTTGCTGCTATTCTTTTCTTCAATCTCCTGTTGAGATCGTAGGTGTTCAGAATGGTTTGATCCCTATCCAGCTGAATTCCTGGGACCAGATGAAATTTAGGTCTCCTACTCCTCCGCCATCTTGCTCCCCCCACAGATGTCATTTAAATTGTGCTTTGAAGGTGTGCTGAATTTTATTTTATTTTATTTTTTATTTTTATTTTTATTTTTTAGATTTTATTTATTTATTTGAGACAGAGAGAATGAGAGAGAGAGAGCATATGAGATGGGGGAGGGTCAGAGGGAGAAGCAGGCTCCCCGCCAAGCAGGGAGCCCGATGCGGGACTCGATCCCGGGACTCCAGGATCATGACCTGAGCCGAAGGCAGTCGCTTAACCAACTGAGCCACCCAGGCGCCTGGTGTGCTGAATTTTAATAAGGGGAATAGGAGACTGGAGGATGGGGAGGGTTGTAGTGAGTACGCTTTCTGAGGCTGATAGAACACTGCTGTGGACTGAATGTGTCACCCCAACATTCATATGTTGAAACCTAATGCCCAAGGTGACTGTTTTAGAGCTGGAGCCTTTGGGAGATGATGAATCCCTAATGAATGGGATTAGTGTCCCTATAAAGGAGACCCCATAGAGGTCCTTCACCCCTTCTGCCAAGTGAGGACTCCATAAGAAGGCTCCAGGTATGAACTGGAAAGTGGCACTCACGCAGACACTGAATCTGCCAGCACCTTGATCTTAGACTTCTAACTTCCAGAACTGTGAGAAGTAAATGTCTTGTTTAAGTCACCTGGTCTATGGTGTTTTTTATAGCAGCCTGAACAGACAAGCATGAATAGAGGCACACTCATGGTTAGGTTAGTCCTCAGTGACAGTAGGGTTTCTAGATAATTAAGCTGCTAAGGAATTTGGACATTATTCTCAAATGAGACTGGATGTATGCACTTCATTGTAGGAACTTTTAGGGATGGGCTGGGCAGGCTGAAGGCAGGGAGTCAGCTGGGAGGCCCTCAGCCTTTGGGGGGAGGTAAGAATGGGAGAGACAGTGTTGCAGGTGGGAGGGATAGAGGGGCAGAGGGAGGAGGGAGGGGTCAGAGGGAGGAGGGCTCTAAACACCCCCATGCTTCTGTCTCCACAGCTTTCATCATTCACCCAGGAGGCACTGAGTTTTACATTTGCGATTCTTTTCATGACAATATGTTCTATTGCTCTACCTTGAATAAAGGCTTTTGGGGGGCTGGGAAACTTCTTTTGCACCTGGCAAAGTAGCTTGTACCCAGTAGGTGCTCATTAAATATTTGTTGATGACATGGGAGGAAAGTGATAAGGATGAACTAACTCACACTATCCCATTAGTGATTCCATCCAATGGCCTATGGTTTCCTTCCTTTAGCTTGTTCTTGCACTTTGGCTTCAACATTTCTGAGTAGCAAGATTGAAAGGAAGTTGTCCCATAAGATGTTAAAACATCCTTTAATGGGTGATGAGGTAATGCATTACTTCCCCCAGTAGTACTTGCCTTTTAAAAGAAGAGGGCTGAGAAAATTCACTGGGGTTGTTCACCCACCCCCTGGTCTTGGTCCATAGTTGTGAGAGCTGAAAGGTGCCACAGAGATAGCCCCAGACTCCTGTCTCAGAGAATAGACCAGAGGGACCTGTGGCTTTCTCAGGGCTGTGCAGCTGGTTAGTGGCAGGCACTTCAGACACATTGTTTGCCCAGGAAGAGGCTGACATTACAGATCCATGGATGGCACAGATTCCCTCCATCCAGATCCTGGGCGGGTAGATGATGAGCACTGCCTTTGCACAAGTCTGGGCCTTCTTTGCAGGCTCTAACCCTCCTAATAAGGAAAGAAATGAGGGGCCTCATTAATGAGGACTTTTATGTGCTCAGAAGATCAGTGCGATAAACTCCAGTGGGCCTCCACCCAATAAAGTGTGCCTCATTACCTCTATTTGTCAAGGAAGATCAGTGAGGCTCAGAGAGTTAAAGTGACACACCCAGGACTCATGAAGGAGGTGCTGGGTCTGAACCCACACTGTGCGCTCCTTCCTGTGCTGCCTGTGGCAAACAGAGAGAGCTGAGAGGGTGTGGGCATTTGGAAGATCAACTTCAGCATTGCACCCAAAGCCTGAAGGCTGCAAGGGAGGATATTTTACAAGCAGCAGTGGCTCTTCTGGGAAACCAGTGAGGGCAGTGACCCAGACTGTCTTGATCCTCTCCCTGAGTAGAGGAAGGTCCCTGGCATTGTCCTGTAAGCCGTGTGGGTGCTCCAGCTCCCAAAATCAGAGTCACTGTGGACCACCAACCCTAGCCAGAAACATCCCCTCCTCTGCACCATATCAGAGGAGGTAGGAGTAAATATTCAGGTTTAGAATTCAGTGCCAGGCATGGGGTAGGGGTAGAATATGTAATTATAAAATGGAAGGATGGATTCAGAGAGTTAGCACTCTGAATCCCAGCGGTGTGATAGAATTGAAAGAACATGAACCTTGGAGGCAGAATAATTTGAGATTAAATTCTGGCTTTTCATTGGGTTTGCTGTGTGACTTTGGGTGTGTCCCTTGGCCTCTCTAAATGTGTTTTCTCATTTGCAAACAGAAGGGGGATAATAACACCCACTTGTTTGTGAAGCATCATAGAGAGAAGCTATGGGGGAGTGGCAGCCTAGTGCCTGGACTGTGTGAATGTCCTTCCTTTGGCAGCCCTAGGTTCTATACTTACTCTGTTCCTTGTTAACATGTGCCTTTGAGAAAGTCACAGATCCTTTTCAACTCAGTTTCTATACCTGTGAAGTGAGGGAGGATAACATCATCTTGTTTAGCTCACATGTCTGTTGTAAGCATGAATGGTGATAAACCAGTTATGTTAGTGATAACACCGGGAACGGCTGCACAGCTGTTAGGTACTGAGAGCTGACTATGGAGCCAGTACTTACAGAGTGTGTTGTGGGGACTAAATAAGACATATCAAATGCCTGGAACATGTACCTGGCACAGAAAGAGTGCTTAGGACTGTTTAATATGGCCCTTGGCCCCAGAGGGCAATAGTTGGGGAGAAAAGCTGATTATCAACTCAGAGGTAAAAGCTCCTGGTCAAGAGAGCCCAAGCACTACACTCCCAACTGGGGATTGTGTCTTCTCTACTCTCCTTTCTCCCTTTCAGACCAGCAAGGATATGTAGTTTGCCTGGGGTCTCAGCCCAGAATCCAGGCCCTGACTCCTAGCCCAGCACTAGCTCCTCAAAACAGCTATGCTGGCCTTCCAGTGGAGGGGTGACACCCAACCTTCTCTCTCCTGCATGATAGCAAACAGCTTCTCAGTTTACTGTCTGCCACTTTGCCTTCCAACCTATCCACTCCTCCGCTTCCTCCAATCTTCCTGAGGTTAAACCCAATCATGTTGCTCCCTGCTGAAAATCCTTCAGTGGCTCCCCATTGCCCTGCCCTTGAAGTCTGAACTTGAAATAGCTCACAAGGTCTGTAGACTCTGGCCCTCATCTACCTCATTGTTTCCTTTTCTCCCAGTGCCTCACCCCAGCCACAGGAATGCTCTGCATGATTCCCTAGCTCCCCACACTGCCTCACGGCCCCTGCTTTTGTAGATGCTGGCCCCTCTGCCTCCAACACTCTCTCCCAGCCATCTGCTTACCCTTTAATTCAGAAAATAATATTGAGCTCCTATTATATGCCAGGCATGATGCAAGATGCTAAAGTTATAGCAGTTAACAAGATACAGTGTTTTTGGTCCCTTGGAGATTATATTATAGTGGAGAGAGATATAGCTTAGAAACAGCAAATAACCAAAATATGTACACATTTTGAATTTATTTGTGTGTGTATTTATGTATAAGTGGAAAATGCCATGAGGAAGGTAAACAGCATAATGTAACAGCCCCCCGGGGTGAGGGGATGGTGGGTTGGTAGGTTTCGAGTACTAATTCATCAGGCTAATGTTTATTTGGTTTATCCTCACTCCAATCAGGGGTCACTTCCTTCAGGAAGCCTTCCTGGATCAGAACCCATTGGGATGGAGTGTCCTTTTGTGTTCCCAGAGTGCCTTGCCCTGCCCATGCCATGTCTGGGCACTTAATGCACCAAAGATAATGTTGTAGTTTAGTGGTTTAGTATCTGTCTGTGGAGGCTTGAGCTCTTTGAGGGCAGTGGCTGTGACCCTTAGTGCCTGGCTCTGAGGAAGGAGGAAGGAAGTATGGCTGATGGCTGTGAGTAAATACATGGCCCCAGGGCTTGGGTCTGGGGCCAGGGAAGGGAGAGATCACAGAGGCAAGCCTGGCTGGGCTGTCCCTACTCTATTTAGAAGAGTGCATTTGAAGATGAAATTGTGGAAGTCAGTTAGGCACTTGTTTATAAATGGCAAAGGCAGTCAGGAGCTTTTGATGAGCTGCTCATTTATCCTGCCCCCATCACCTCCCTGTCATTTTCCAGTTATTTAGAACCGACTGGCCAGATAGCCCTTAACCAAGCAATATACATGTTAATGTGGAGAGCAGGGGCTGAGATTGAAGTAGCAGCAAAAACACATTATTCAAAGAGAAGATGAGGAGGAAAAGAAATAAATGGGGATGGAGGCTGGGGGTAGCTCTTGCCTACACTGAAAGTCACTACCAGCCTTGTCTCCTTAGGTCATGGCACTCTCCACCTCACTCTCCCACCTCCAAGCCTCCCCCCTCAAACAATCTTCCCCCATCCCAAGTTTATTTTTAGCCCTTTCCAGAAGGCCCCTGGCAGTCTAACTTTAATTAGAAGTATACCCAAGGAAGCCAGAGATATTGATGGAATGATTTCTTTTCTTCTTCTCATCTTGTTGGCATTGTGTAGAGGAGAGCCAAAAATGTTTCCAGACAAGTGGAAAATTTAGCATTTATTTATTTTTCCTGGCCAACTGGTGTCAGTCCAAGAAGGTACGTGAGAAGGAACACTGGAGCTGGCAAGACACGGTAGCTCTGGCTCTTCTCCTCCACTCACAAGCTGTTGGAGCTAATACCTCCACCTATGGGATGAACCTTGTTTTCTTCACCAGTGAAATGGGGTCCCCATTCCTGCCTGGCTTTCCTTCCTGGGTTATAGTGAGGAGATAGTGAGTTGGAAATAACCTTCTATTATAAAATGAGGTACAAATGGAAGCACTGTGGTGAGTGTAAGTTACTGAGGCTTGCACAGAGGGCCCCAGGTCCAGGGGTACAAGAAGGCAGGCGGGGGAGGAAAGGGTTCAGATCTGTAGATTCTTGAGCATTGCTGATTCTACCCTTCACTCTTGGGCAGCTCACATCAAATTGGCTTTTGCAGCCAACTCCCCTGGCTGGAGTTTTAAGAAGGATAGAAACGGTTGGAGGGAGTTTTGGGGAAATGAGTAACTCAGGGTACCCTACATGGTGCTCTGGGACCCTGAGGAGGGGCAGTGCCCCCTTTTGGTTCCAGGCCCCAGCTCTACAGGTCATAAACATGGCCTTAGCAGTACCTGACAGGCATGCTCTGGTAGGCTTCCTAGAATCTGTTCAGGCTAAGCCAGGGTGTCAGGATATATGATGAGGGCACCACAGCCCTCCTGGCAACATGGTGATACTCAGACAGACATGTGGCCCCCAAGGTGGATGCATACAGTTACTCATATGCAACATTGCACACACATCCATGAGTGCACACACACACACACACACGTGCTAAAAATGTATAGAACTGTTGGAGTAGAAACCATGTTAGTCATAGCAGGTTGGGCTATTTTGCCTGAACCCTGTATTAGTCATTATAGGTTAGGTTATCCTGCTATAACAAGCAACTCCATCCAGTTCAGTAACTTAACACAACCTATTTCTCCCTTTGGCAAATTTACTGTGGATCTGGGTAATCCTCCAGGGGATCTACCCTCCAGATGTTGGCTCAGTATTCCACACTGCATCTGTCTTATAGTACCTTTGTATTAACAAGCGATTACCATGGCAGGGTCAGAGTTGAACACCAGCCATTAAATGCTTGGGCCCAGGATGTGGACTGTAGTATATGCAATGTTTCTTGGGTTTATTTGACTAAGGAGCTGTTTATTAAAGGCACACTTATTAACAACAACAACAACAACAACAACAAAAATAAATAAATGCTTGGGCCCCAAGGGACACATTATCATTCCTGGTAGAGGAGAACTAGGGTTGATAAACATCAGCTGGATCTTCTACTCACACCCCTCCCAGGCCTCAGTTTCCTTCTTTGGGTTTCATTTCCTCTTTTAGTGAGGAGCATGAGTTGGGTGATTTTCTGCTTAGATATTCTGTAGTAAAATGTGGCCAACAATCTCATACCTCCCTTTGCCTTGTTGCCTTAGTGCTCTGGATCAAATGCTTCTGACATCCCCAAAGTCACCTTACTTTATGAGAAATATATAGGGAGTGTCCCCAAGGATCTTCCTTGCAGACCTGGCTTGAGCATTCATGAGACAGTTTTCCTGGAGAATAAAGTATATCCACTTTAATTTAATGTCTGAGGTTTCCTGATTTTTGGTTGCAAATTAGTTTTCCAGGATCATCTGTTACTTCAACTCCTGTCCAAATTGACAAGTTAGTTTTCCCTGGATATGACCTTAGCCTTCATCACATCCTACTTTTCTTCTTGAGCATTCTGCTCTAGCCACACTGGTCATTTTCTTGGTTTCTCAAACATGCCAAGCTTGTTCTGCCTCAGGCTCTTTGCACTTGGTGTTTCCTTTGACAATGCTCTCCCTCAGCCCAGCTCTATCTCATCAGTCTTCTCAGCTGAGGTATCACCTCAGAATGGCCTTTTTTACTATCTTATCTAGGGTCATCCTAACATTATCTTCATGTTACTTATAAATATCAGAAATCATTTGAATTCTTACTTGCTTATTTATTGTCTGCCCTTCCCAATTAGAATGTAAGCCCTCTGAGGGCAAGGACCTTGTCTGTCTTCTTCACTCCTGTATCTCAAGCACTTAGAACAATGGTTGGTGCTTAATAGTTGCTCAGTAAAATGTGCTGGCTAAATCAATGCCAGCTTCTCAGCATTTGGTCTCATTCTCTTCCTCTTCCACCCCATCCCCATTTCAGCATTTCTCAATCCTGCATGCACTTCAAAGTATGTTTCAAGGCCACCTTTTCATGAGTTTCTCACTAACCATGTTTTCAGTTCTTGCCCCACAAGAAGGGACACCTTATCTCCTCTGAACACCTATTATATCCAACAGAAATACCTATAAAGTATCATTCTCAAAAGACTACAGTATTTTTCAGATTTCTTTTGCTTCTTCATCTCACAGTAACTCAGTGGTAAAGTCCTCACAGGTGAAGAAGTTTGGAGAGGTCCTACAGCTTGTGAGAAATCCCATCATGTATGGAAGCCATGTGTCTGCCTTCATGTCCAGAATCTGTTCCTCCACATCACAGGTGATATTCACTCCCCTCCTACCTGTTGGTTATATGCAAATAAAATCAACCACAGTCCCTGCCACACAATAAGGGCATCCCATTGTGCCTGGTTCTCTTATTCATTTGCATGTCTCAGAGGAGGCCTCTACCAGACATCACAGGAATCCAGTGGAGACAGCACATGAGGGCCAGGGGCCATTGGGAAGGGTCCTGCAGTGACTTCCCAGAGGCAGTGCTTTGTGAGTCTGGTCTTGAAGAGGATACTTGGTCAGGATGATAGGAGACGATGGAAATTCTGGGCTGAGATAGACAAAACTGTAGAAAAGATATTCTCTGGGCCCAGGCCCCCACATTTGCTTGTTGGTGGCTATTCAAAGTCATGGGAGTCTCTCTCTTGATTATAGAGGATGGAGAAGTGTAGTTGGACTGTACTGAAGGGAAGAGCACCCCACTGTCCCCCAGTGCTGCCCAGACCCCTGGAGGTCTAGAGACTAGTGAAGAGAAAAACAGCTGGGGAGAAAAGTGGGGGAAAGGGTAAGAAAAGACTGTCAGAGAAGAGGCGTTTGGACATTGAAGCTTATAACCATGGGCAGCTAATGCAAGAGTTGCAGAGAAAGCAGGCAGTCCAAAGTCTGTACTGGGCTAGACCTATTTTGTAATACGTTGTTATTCCTGTGACTTTAAAGAGCTTTTAAGGAGGTCTTGAGTTTGATTCTGCAATTTAATAGATATGAGGCCATGGGTAAGTTGTGTAATGTCTTTGAACCTCAGTGCTATTATCAGAAAGTGAACATTATAATGCCAGCCTTATAAAATTATGAAGATTGAATGAAAAAACCCAAGTAATGTGGGTGCTGAGGACCCTACATGTGCTTAATAAGTGTTTTCTTTACTCTCTGCTTGTTGGGGACAGGTGACTGCTCTCCATTCCTCAACAGATGAAGGAACTGAAGTCCCTTGGGTGAATGAGCGTTCATGGGATCATGGGTGATTGAGGGTTGGATTCAAATTGAGGTCACTTTGGAGTTTTCAAGGTCTTCTGGCTGAGGGGGGTGGGGAATCATTGGACTGCAGGATTGTCACACAACCCAGTTGCTCAGTTTCACCCCCCACTTTAACTCCAAAGCTTCTGTGTCCTTATTGAGAGTCAGATGTGGCCATACTTCCACTAAGAGAACAATCTCCCTGTTCAGGGAGAAACACAGGCAGAAAGAGTTGAAATGGTTTACCCAGAAGTCTTGTACAGCAGAGAGAGCTGGGGCTGGAATTCCCAGGCCTTGAATCTCTAGTTCCCTGCTTAAATTCTTTGAGCTCTGTTCTGGCCCTCCACAGCTCAATTAAAAACAAAACAAAACAAAACAAAAAGTAATGTTGCTTGAACAGAAAAACACAAAGCCAGTTAGGACAAGAGTCAATTAGCTGTTGCTGGAATGTACCCCCCACCGCCGATGGCTCAACAGCCTTCACAAGTAGTTTTAAAATAAACTGGGAAATAAGATAACAATAATGTTTCTCAACAACAATGACAAAAAAACAAGACTATATGACTTTCCCCACAGTTTGGCTTGTAGCTTTCTTGGGAGGGAACATGGGGAGAGGGTGATGTCCCTGGGCTGGGAACCAGAGCCAGGCAGATGGGCTTTGCACAGGATGGAAGGCTGTTCTGTCAACTCTCATGATCACCCTTTTTGGAGAACACAACAAGGCCTAAAGTCTTCATAAGGAAGAGATTGGAGCTGACTGAAAGTTAGCTGGCAGGAGGCAGTGTCTCCTAAGTATTTCAAGAAAGATGGATTACCCACTGGCTTTGTTCCTCACTCCTGTGATTGTCTCCTGGAGACTGTGTTTCAGATTGTCCTGGTTGTGTACCACGGAGCCTGTGTCTCTTCTGTGTGAGAAGATTCAGCGACAGATAGCTGAGTGTTCCTCAGTTAGTGGAGGGTGGGTTTGCTGTGACAGTGGCCTGGGAGGGTCAGAGCTCCATCCTTACTCAGTAGTGAGTTTGGTTGTATATCATGACCACTGGTTTTAGTCATCAGAGAAACTCCCCTACTTGGGCTTCCACAAAAATGTCGGTTTGCTAAAAAAGTTTAGAAACCATTAGACAAACTTTAAAGGCACCTTTGAGTCTAAAAGCATTAATATCTGAGATATGGGTGGCCAACCTTGGACTAGGGTGAAGCAAGAGAAGCACCATGGCAAAAAATTGAAGGAGACTTTGCTCTCAGGGATACACAAGCACAGGATGGCCTCACAAAGGAACTCCTCCTTAAACTTTAATCCTTGGCACCTCTCTAGCCTCATTCCAGCCCCAGCTCTGGTGGGTGAGCAAATATTCTTCCCTCTTAGTTCCTGGAGAGCCACAGGGTCATCTTAGGTCACCCAGACAGGCCAAGAAAGCCAGTCATCCAGCAAAAGGGAAGGATGAAAAGCTCTTATCTGAGCCAAAGAAAGCCCAGTCTGTTGGGGAAGGGAGAATGTAAGTATGATAAGGGGCCAGAGGCTTCCTTTCTAGTGCATCTGGAAGATGATGGGAAAGGAGGGATCTGTAGGGCAGAGGAATGCATGTAAATCCAAGTCAGAGGGAAGGACCTTGATTATGAGCCTAGACAAGTTAGGAATCTGTAAAGTTCCTGACAGTCTTTAATAGCCCAGATGGGGAATGGGTCCTGGATGATCCAATTGCTTTTCCAGAAGAAGAGCATATTGACTTTGAGGGGAGTTTGCTTATCCTGTCAGTTGCTGGGTTTGTTTAGAGAAGGGAAGCCAGCCTTGGAATTCTATGGAAATATGTCTCTGAGGAAGAGGGAATTGTGGAGTAGCAGAAAGGGCTTGGAGGCAAAAGACCCAAGTTCTGATTCTGATTCCACCCCTCACTGCCTGTGGGCAAGGCTCCCTGAGCCTCAGTTTCCTCATTTGTAAGATAAAGCAAATCTCCTTCTCCCAGGGCTACCAGGAGGACTAAACATGCTGAATGTGTTTGAAAGTGTTTGGCATGTACTGGGCCCTCACTACATGTTAATATCAGTCCTATTGGGAAGGAAGGAAATTATGTCCGCTTCCTTTTCTTTTTCTTTTTCTTTCTTTTTTTTTTTTTTAAGATTTTATTTATTTATTTGAGAGAGAGAATGAGATAGAGAGAGCATGAGAGTGGGGAGGGTCAGGGGGAGAAGCAGACTCACTGCTGAGCAGGGAGCCCAACGTGGGACTCGATCCCAGGACTCCAGGATCATGACCTGAGCCGAAGGCAGTCGCTTAACCAACTGAGCCACCCAGGCGCCCTGCGCTTCCTTTTCTTAATTGCCATCAGTGTCTAGTCCCCGCTGTGCCTTCTTTTTACCAGCAGAGCATTCTCAAAAGTTGTGTATCAATTGAATTTTTCTCTAAATTGAATCTCATTTCCAATGCGCTGAGGGAGCTGGGCATTTAAAAGAATTCTCTAGTTTGTGTTTTGTAAAGCTAATAACCACCCCTTGATGTCTTTGGTACGAATCAGTTTTCTCATTTATTGACTTTGTTGAGAATGGGGTTCCCTTGTATTTAAGAAGCCCATGTATACAGACTTGGTGCTGACACCTCTGTCAAGATAGATTGAATGAATGTATCTTACAGGCCTGGTCCCTCATGCCAGGAGCTGAAGCGAAGCTCAAGCATGTTGGAGAGCAAACAGACACAGTAACACTTGGGGAGGCCATGAGTCCCTCTTTCTCCATTGGCACTTATGAATTGTGGTTGCAACCTGTTCAAGGGGACATGGAGGAAGGGCATCTCCATTTTAGATCTGTGGATGCTCTTCCAAAAGAGAGACCCACTGTTCCCCAAGTGAATTCTTGATGGTGCATCTCTTTATTGAAATCTATTCCCCCACACCCCTTCTTTCAACTGTTGCTGGGAGATGCAACACAGTGTTCTGTTGCTCAGATCCCCAGACATGTGTCCTGAGGTCCCAGGCCTGACTACAGTTCAGACGCAAATTCATCTGTCTAGTCTTTAAATCTCATTTGGTTTGTCTGTTTTCCCTAATAAGAAGAATAGAATTAGTTTGCTACTCAGCAGGGCTCTGGTACGGAATTTATGTAAATTATCTCCTTAATAAAATTACTAAATATAGCAACAACACGGTTACAAAGGAAAAAAAAAATAAAGCTCTTAGATTGTGAGTGTCTTTAAAAAAACAAAGCAATATTCTACCACCAAGGGAAATGAAATTTAGCTTCTTAACCAGTAGGTACAATGTGGGGGAAGGGGGAGAGGGAAGATTAGGGGAGGATGGAGACAAAGACTTAGAGAGAGGATGGGAGAAATCTCTAAGCCAGACACACAGATAACCATTTAATTAATTGCTCCCCAGGGATTTGCTGGGTGTTTGGAATCAGGTCAAGAATATAAACAGTTCTTGCTTTCCTGAAAAAGAGATCATTCCAGTAAAATAAAGGCACTAGATGTGACAATAGGTCAGAGCAGCATGTGTGTGTCCACATGTGTGTGTACGTGCAGGCCAAACTGGGAGGACTAGGTGGAAAGAATAACCTTAGAAATGGGAATTTTGGATTAGAGGCACATTTTAGAGCTACCTATAGGAGAAATGCAGGGGAGACCCCAGATGTTTTGATTCCTCTCTCCCCCTGATTCTTACAAACATCTGCATTGTACCTCTCCAGATTCTCTTGTCTTTAAGCCCCTTGTCATGCCCTTGATTCAGTTCCTCTGTTTCAACTCTCCATCATACTCTTCCGCACCCCATCTCTAACCTTCCATGTTTTGTCTTCATAGGAATGCCAGAGGCATCATCTTAAAATATGCTCAGATCATGCTATTATGCTGAAAAAAATCTGTAGTCCCTAATATTCTCATTCCATAGTCCTCACCCTGATGTTTAAGACTGCTGACCTCTTTACCTGACCCTTCGCTTCCTATCCAGCTTTCTCCACAAGAGCGCACTTTGCCTGTTACCTTCCACTGATGCCAGAAAGGTACTCTCCAGATGTGCCCTCTGCACCCTCACCACTTTGGCATGCATTAGTCTACACTCACTCAGCCCTTCCATTCCTGTTTGTCATGGCACTTCCAGCCATGGCTCTACATGGGATTTGTTCCGACTGTCCAGTACCATCATGTTTACGTGTCTGAATGTAAGGCAGCAGCGTGTAGGGAACCAGCCATACCAGGTTCATATCTGAGATCTACCACCTGCCAACTGTGTGGCCTCAGATAAGTTTCCTCATCTCTGTGGGGTTCAACTTCCTCACCTGTAAAAGAGGGATGGAGAGGTCCACCCCATCGGGCTGCTAAGGGGATCAAATTGTGTCATGCCTGCAAAGCACTTCAAGCACAGTAAGAATCCAGTAAAACAAATGTTTATTTTTATCGTCTGTCTTCCTCTCTTGGTTGTGAGCTCCTTCAGAAAAGTAGTGTCTTCTTCAACTTTATATTCCCAGCAGCTAGCATTACAGGTTTTTAAAATTTCATGGATAAGGGAGGGAACTGAGCAATGAGGGCTTCCCTAAGTATCCCCTTTCCTCCTGGTTATTCTCCTGTTCAGGCTGAGAACTGGTGCTCTGGGGATATGTTAAAAGGAAAAGAATATTGCATATGGGGCTGTGTTTTTGGAGGCTCCATCCTTTTTCTGGGAACTGCCTCACCCTCCACATCCCCTGTAGTGGGCAGGAACCTGGGTGACCAGGTGACCAGCAGAGGATGTAATCCATTTCCCTCACAGCTGATGAGACCAGGCTCATCCATAAACAGGTGACCTTAGGTCATCAGATTCTCTTGTGGGAATGTGGGCTAACAGATTCAGGGTCCATGGTCAGTCTACACTCTACTCTAGGGTGAGCAGGTCTGCCATGGAAACCAAAGCCAGGAGCAAGTTAATATGAGGGGTGGATTAGTTTGCTAGGGCTGTCATAACAAAGTGATACAAATCAGGTTGCTTAATATAAATTTATTTCTTACAGTTCTGGAGGCTAGCATTACAGGTTTTTAAAATCATGGTGTCAGCAGGGCTGGTTCCTCCTAAGGGCTATGAGGGAGAATTTGTTCCATGCTTCTTCTCTGGTATCTAGTGGTTTGTTGGTGATCGATGGCATTCTTTGGCTTCTGTTCAGCACTCCAATCTCTGGCTTCATCTTTTCTTTTTTTTTTATTCTTATATTAATCCCCATACATTACATCATTAGTTTTAGATGAAGTGTTCCATGATTCATTGTTTGTGCATAAAACCCAGTGCTCCATGCAGAATGTGCCCTCCTCAATACCCACCACCAGGCTAACCCATCCTCCCACTCCCCTCCCCTCTAGAACCCTCAGTTTGTTTTTCAGAGTCCATCGTCTCTCATGGTTCGTCTACCCCTCCGATTTCCCCCGCTTCATTCTTCCCCTCCCGCTACTTTCTTCTTCTTTTTTTTTCTTAACATATATTGCATTATTTGTTTCAGAGGTACAGATCTGAGATTCAACAGTCTTGCACAATTCACAGCGTTTACCAGAGCCCATACCTTCCCCAGTGTCTATCACCCAGTCACCCCATCCCTCCCACCCCACCCCCCACTCCAGCAACCCTCAGTTTGTTTCCTGCAATTAAGAATTCCTCATATCAGTGAGGTCATATGATACATGTCTTTCTGTTTGACTTATTTCACTCAACATAATACCCTCCAGTTCCATCCACGTCGTTGCAAATTGCAAGATCTCATTCTTTTTGATGGCTGCATAATATTCCATTGAATATATATACCACCTCTTCTTTATCCATTCATCTGTCGATGGACATCTTGGCTCTTTCCACAGTTTGGCTATTGTGGACATTGCTGCTATAAACATCGGGGTGCATGTAACCTTTCGGATCCCTACTGTTGTATCTTTAGGGTAAATACCCAGGAGTGCAATTGCTGGATCATAGGGTAGCTCTCTTTTCAACTTTTTGAGGAACCTCCATACTCTTTTCCAGAGTGGCTGCACCAGCTTGCATTCCCACCAACAGTGTAGGAGGGTTCCCCTTTCTCCGCATTCCCGCCAACATCTGTCGTTTCCTTACTTGTTAATTTTAGCCATTCTGACTGGTGTGAGGTGGTATCTCATTGAGGTTTTGATTTGGATTTCCCTGATGCTGAGTGATATTGAGCACTTTTTCATGTGTCTGTTGGCCATTTGGATGTCTTCTTTGGACAAATGTCTGTTCATGTCTACTGCCCATTTCTTGATTGGATTCTTTGTTCTTTGGGTGTTGAGTTTGATGAGTTCTTTATAGATTTTGGATACTAGCCCTTTATCCGATGTGTCATTTGCAAATATCTTCTCCCATTCTGTCAGTTGTCTTTTGGTTTTGTTGACTGTTTCCTTTGCTTTGCAAAAGCTTTTTATCTTGATGAAGTCCCAATAGTTCATTTTTGCCCTTGCTTCCCTTGCCTTTGGCGATGTTTCTAGGAAGAAGTTGCTGCAGCTGAGGTCAAAGAGGTTGCTGCCTGTGTTCTCCTTTAGGATTTTGATGGACTCCTGTCTCACATTGAGGTCTTTCAACCATTTGGAGTCTATTTTTGTGTGTTGTGTAAGGAAATGGTCCAGTTTCATTCTTCTGCATGTGGCTATCCAATTTTCCCAACACCATTTGTTGAAGAGACTGTCTTTGTTCCATTGGACATTCTTTCCTGCTTTGTCAAAGATTAGTTGACCATAGAGTTGAGGGTCCATTTCTGGGCTCTCTATTCTGTTCCATTGATCTATGTGTCTGTTTTTGTGCCAGTACCATGCTGTCTTGATGATGACAACTTTGTAATAGAGCTGGAAGTCCGGGATTGTGATGCCGCCGGCTTTACTTTTCTTTTTCAACATTCCTCTGGCTATGCAGGGTCTTTTCTGGTTCCATATAAATTTTAGAATTATTTGTTCCATTTCTTTCAAAAAAGTGGATGGTATTTTGATGGGGATTGCATTGAATGTGTAGATTGCTCTAGGTAGCATGGACATCTTCACAATATTTGTTCTTCCAATCCATGAGCATGGAACGTTTTTCCATTTTTTGTGTCTTCCTCAATTTCTTTCATGAGTATTTGATAGTTTTCTGAGTACAGATCCTTTGCCTCTTTGGTTAGATTTATCCCTAGGTCTCTTGTGGTTTTGGGTGCAATTGTAAATGGGATTGACTCCTTAATTTCTCTTTCTTCTGTCTTGTTGTTGGTGTATAGGAATGCCACTGACTTCTGTGCATTGATTTTCTATCCTGCCGCTTTACTGAATTCCTGTATGAGTTCTAGCAGTTTTGGGGTGGAGTCTTTTGAGTTTTCCACATAAAGTATCATATCATCTGCAAACAGTGAGAGTTTGACTTCTTCTTTGCCAATTTGGATGCCTTTGATTTCTTTTTCTTGTCTGATTGCCGTGGCTAGAACTTCTAATACTATGTTGAATAGCAGTGGTGATAGTGGACATCCCTGCCCTGTTCCTGACCTTAGGGGGGAAGCTCTCAGTTTTTCCCCATTGAGAATGATATTTGCTGTAGGTTTTTCATAGAATGGCTTTTATGATATTGAGGTATGTACCCTCTAACCCTATACTCTGAAGAGTTTTGATCAAGAAAGGATGCTGTACTTTGTCAAATGCTTTTTCTGCATCTAATGAGAGATCATATGGTTCTTGTTCTTTCTTTGATTAATGTATTGTATCACATTGACTGATTTGCAGATGTTGAACAAAACTTGCAGCCCAGGGATAAATCCCACTTGGTTGTAGTCAATAATCCTTTTAATGTACTGTTGGATCCTATTGGCTAGTATTTTGGTGAGAATTTTTGCATCTGTGTTCATCAAGGTTATTGGTCTGTAATTCTCCTTTTGGATGGGGTCTTTGTCTGGTTTTGGGATCAAGGTAATGCTGGCCTCATAAAATGAGTTTGGAAGTTTTCCTTCCATTTCTATTTTTTTGGAACAGTTTCAGAAGAATAGGTATTAATTCTTCTTGAAATGTTTGGTAGAATTCCACTGGGAAGACATCTGGCCCTGGGCTTTTGTTTGTTGGGAGATTTTTGATGACTGCTTCAATTTCCTTAGTGGTTCTAGGTCTGTTCAGGTTTTCTATTTCTTCCTGGTTCAATTTTGGTAGTTGATACATCTCTAGGAATGCATCCATTTCTTCCAGGTTATCGAATTTGCTGGCATAGAGTTGCTCATAATATGTTCTTATAATTGTTTGTATTTCTTTGGTGTTGGTTGTGATCTCTCCTCTTTCATTCATGATTTTGTTGATTTGGGTCATTTCTCTTCTCTTTTTGATAAGTCTGGCCAGGGGTTTATCAATCTTGTTAATTCTTTCAAAGAACAAGCTCCTAGTTTCGTTGATCTGTTCTACTGTTCTTCTAGTTTCTATTTCATTGATTTCTGCTCTGATCTTTATTATTTCTCTTCTCCTGCTGGGTTTAGGCTTTATTTGCTGTTCTTTCTCCAGCTCCTTTAGGTGTAGGGTTAGGTTGTGTACTTGAGACCTTTCTTGTTTCTTGAGAAAGGCTTGTATTGCTATATACTTTCCTCTTAGGACTGCCTTTGCTGCATCCCAAAGATTTTGAATAGTTGTGTTTTCATTTTCATTCGTTTCCATGAATTTTTTAAATTCTCCTTTAATTTCCTGGTTGACCCATTCATTCTTCAGTAGGATGCTCTTTAGCCTCCATGTATTTGAGTTCTTTCTGACTTTCCTCTTGGGATTGCATTCTAGTTTCAAAGCATTGTGGTCTGAAAGTAGGCAGGGAATGATCCCAATCTTTTGGTACCAGTTGAGACCTGATTTATGAACTAGGATGTGATCTATTCTGGAGAATGTTCCATGGGCACTAGAGAAGAATGTGTATTCCGTTGCTTTGGGATGGAATGTTCTGAATATGTCTGTGAAGTCCATTTCGTCCAGTGTGTCATTTGAAGTCTTAATTTCCTTGTTGATCTTTTGCTTAGACGATCTGTCCATTTCAGTGAGGGTGGTGTTAAAGTCCCCCACTATTATT
This sequence comes from Mirounga angustirostris, assembly GCF_029215605.1. Taxonomy (NCBI): domain Eukaryota; kingdom Metazoa; phylum Chordata; class Mammalia; order Carnivora; family Phocidae; genus Mirounga; species Mirounga angustirostris. The sequence goes on along the minus strand of NW_026991710.1, from coordinate 160,822,108 downwards.
GTATTGTTGTCGATGTGTTTCTTTGCTTTTGTTATTAATTGCCTTATGTAATTGGCTGCTCCCATGTTAGGGGCATAGATATTTACAATTGTTAGATCTTCTTGTTGGATAGATCCTTTAAGTATGATATAGTGTCCTTCCTCATCTCTTATTACAGTCTTTGGTTTAAAATCTAATTTGTCTGATATAAGGATTGCCACCGCAGCTTTCTTTTGGTGTCCATTAGCATGGTAAATGGTTTTCCACCCCCTCACTTTCAATCTGGGGCTGTCTTTGGTTCTAAAATGAGTCTCTTGCAGACCGCATATCGATGGGTCTTGTTTTTTAACCCAGTCTGATAGCCTGTGTCTTTTGATTGGGGCATTTAGCCCATTTACATTCAGGGTAACTATTGAAAGATAGGAATTTAGTGCCATTGTATTGCCTGTAAGGTGACTGTTCCCGTATATTGTCTGTGTTCCTTTCTGGTCTATGTTGCTTTTAGGCTCTCTCTTTGCTTAGAGGACCCCTTTCAAGATTTCCTGTAGGGCAGGTTTTGTGTTTGCAAATTCCTTTAGTTTTTGTTTGTCCTGGAAGCTTTTTATCTCTCCTTCAATTTTCAATGATAGCCTAGCTGGATAGAGTGTTCTTGGCTGCATATTTTTCTCATTTAGTGCTCTGAATATATCCTGCCAGTCCTTTCTGGCCTGCCAGGTCTCTGTGGATAGGTCTGTTGCCAATCTAATGTTTCTCCCCTTGTAGGTTACATACCTCTTCTCCCGAGCTGCTTTCAGGATTTTCTCTTTGTCTATGAGACTCGTAAGTTTTACTATTAGATGTTGGGGTGTTGACCTATTTTTATTGATTTTGAGAGGGGTTGTCTGTGCTTCCTGGATTTTCATGCCTGTTTCCTTCCCCAAATTAGGGAAGTTCTCTGCTATAATTTGCTCCAGTATACCTTCTGCCCCTCTCTCTCTTCTTCTTCTTTTGGGATCCCAATTATTCTAATGTTGTTTCGTCTTATGGTATCGCTTATCTCTCGAATTCTGCCCACGTGATCCAGTAGTTGTTTATCTCTCTTTTTCTCAGCTTCTCTATTTTCCATCATTTTGTCTTCTATATCACTGATTCTTTCTTATACCTCATTTATTCTAGCAGTTAGCGCCCCCATTTTTGATTGCACCTCATTAATAGCCTTTTTGATTTCCACTTGGTTGGATTTTAGTTCTTTTACTTCTCCAGAAAGGGTTTCTCTAATAACTTCCATATTTTTTTCAAGCTCAGCTAGTATCTTTAAAGTGATGATTCTGAACTCTAGATCTGACATCGTACTAATGTCCGTATTGAAGAGGTCCCTGGCAATCGGTAGTACCTCTTGTTCTTTTTGTTGAGGTGATTTTTCTGTCTTGTCATTTTGTGCAGAGGAGAATAGATTAATGAGAGAACAAAATGCTAGCAGAGTAACAATGTCCCCAGAAAATATACTCTAAACAAATCAGAAAAGACCTGAAGCAGTGGAAAAAGAAATGGAAAGAGAGAAAAAAGAAAAAGAAGAAAAAAAAGAAAAAGAAAAAGATAAAGATAAAAACAAAAACAAACAAAACGAAACAACACCAAGAACAAAAAAAACAGAATGTGATCAAATATGATCAGGCTGGTATATAGATCAGTGCCACACACTAGATATAGGGTGTATTTTTGTCTTTTAGAAGAAAGTGCCTCCCAAAATTTTAAAGAAAGAAAAAGTTATATATGTACAAAAATAAGGGTTGATACGATGAAGGGATGGAATATGACTCTAAAGATGGAAAGTATAAAAAATTTTATAAAAGGAATTGATAAGAAGTTGTTTGAAAAAAGAAAGAAGAGGATTTAAAAAAAGAAAAAAGAAAAAAAAAAGGGAGAGGATGTGATCAGGCAGGGGAATAGAAAACACCATATACTAGAGATTTAGGGTATATTTTAATCTGTTAGAAGAAACTATCTCAAAATTTTAAAGAGAGAACAACTTATATATATATATGCCAAAAATACGGGTAACTATGAAGGGATAGAATATGAATCTAAAAATGAAAAATAATTTTTTTTTTAAAAAAAGGGATTGGTAAGATGTTGGTTGAAAAAGGGAAAAAGAAAAATTCAAAAAAAAAAAAAAGAAAAAAAGACAGTTAAAAAAAAAATTAACTTTGAAAGACTAAAGGATCATGGTAAAAAAGCCATGAATTCTATGTGCATTATTCCCCTAGCACTGGAGTTCCGTCGTTCTCATTGATCGGTAAACTTGTTCTTGGCTGGCTGTTCTCGCTGATCTTCTGGGGAGGGGACTGTTGCTGTGGTTTCCAAATGTCTTTGCCGGAGGCGGAATTGCCCCGCCCTTGCCCCCTCCCGGCTAAGTAATCTGCTCAGGTTTGCTCTCCGGAGCTTTTGTTCCCTTCGAGCTTTCCATACAGCTTTGGAGGCGAAGAGTGAAAATGGCCTCCCAATCTCAGCCCCGGAGGAGCCGAGAACTTGGGGCCCCGCTCCTCAGTGAGTCCCCAGAGAAAAGCCGTCAGTCACTCCTGTCTCCCCGGTCTCCGGCCTCACTCCGTGCTCACCCGGACTGTGACTGCGCGTTTCTATCTCTGGCACCCGACCCCGGTGGAGTCTCCAAACCCAGCAGATCCCTGCGGTGCACTCCCGTGCGGCTCCTCCTGGGGGAGTAAGGTGAGTCTCCCCGGATCTGCTGCTTGTTGGGTCCCTGCTGGAGGAGCAGTGGCCCGACTGTGCCGCGGATCATGGTTTATGGTAACCCTGAGCTGAGAGCCTGCGCCTGGGCTCCGCCTCTGCAGCCGGCTTCCCCGCTCCGATCCCTGGGAGCTCTGCCACACTCAGGCACCCCTGGTCTTTCTGTGACCCCGAGGGTCCTGAAACCACACTGTCCCGGAGGGTTCCACCCCCCGCTTAGCCACCAGAGTGACGTCCCTCAGTGGAGCAGACTTTTAAGAGTTCCGATTTTGTGCTCCATGGCTCTATCACTTGCCAGAAGTGGCTGACAGAGGCCCCTCCCCTGCCATCTATCCTCCTGAATATCGCCTCGGAGTCACTTCTCCGCACGTCCTACCTTCCAGAAAGTGGTTGCTTTTCTGATGAGAGAGTTGTTGCTCTTCTTTTCTTCAATCTCCTGTTGAGTTTGTAGGTGTTCAGAATGGTTTGATCTCTATCCAGCTGAATTCCTGAGAGGAGGCGAAATCCAGGTCTCCTACTCCTCCGCCATCTTGTTCCGCCCCTGGCTTCATCTTCACGTGACATTTTCAAGATGTGTTTGTGTCCAAATTTTCCCCTTTTATAAGGATATAGTTATATAGGATTAGAGTCATACCTACCTAAGATGAGGAACCATAATATCCTCATCTTAACTAATTATGCCTGTAGTGATCCTATCTTTAAATAAGGTCACATTCTGAGGTACTGGACATTAGGACTTCAACATATGGATGGGGGGGCACAATTCAACCTGAAACAAGAGGGGAGCAGAAACTATAACAAATCAAGAAGAGATGGGCAGCAGGGGAGACATGACACAGATGTATATAGAGAGGCAGGCCCAAAAGAGTTTGCAGCCCAAGAGGAGAGAGGAGAGAGGGATCTTGAATTATAACTCTCCAGTTCCAAGTTCATGTCACTAGGCTCAGCTCTACTTGGGTTCTATGAAATTCCTTGAACCCTTCAGGAAAACTCCTTATGATTTGATCTGAAGTGAATGGATATCTGTTTCTAGCAACAGAATGATTTCTCTAGTTCAGGAGCATGCAGAGGCCCAATTTTTATGTCATATTCATTTTCATGTGGTGACTCAGGTAGAACCACAGTCTTCAAAGCCAGAAGAGTCAGGGACAGAACTAAGGAGTTAGGGAAAAGTAATAAACAAAGAACACAAACTTCCAGCTATATTGGCCAGTCTTCCCAGATCCCCTCCTTCTCCTTTTCTTTGGTTCCTTTTTCATGTCTACCCCCCTACCGTTGGCATGCCCCCGTTTCTGTTTATCCTGTACTTTCCACTGGAGTCCCACAGAAGCACTTCTCACCTCCAGAGTCTTCCAACACCACCTACATGGGGTCTTCTATCTGGGAAGTACACTTGACCTTCAATTTATTTGGAAAAAAATTGTTTCCCAAAGGTTTCAACTCTGCAGGAATCTCATTTATTGAGTGAGACTGCAAATTCCTTAAGGGTGTGGACACTCCCTCAGGTCTTGCTCCATGACACTCAGTAAATATTAATGAAATAATTGACTGATTGTGATCTCTCTTCTTTAAAAACAAGTAATTTACCATGGTGCTAAATTCAAGAGGTAGACGAGGATACCTAGTATAAAGCTTCTTCCCTCCCATCCCTGCTTCTAAATTACCAGATTGTTCTCCCTAGAGGCAACCAACATTAGCAGTTTATTGTGTATCTTTCTGGAGATATTTTATGCTTTTGTGAGGAAATACATATAACTATTCTCTTTCTTCTTGTTACATATGCAGTAGCTGGCCATACAAACTGCTCTGTACATTGTTTTTTGTTGTTGTTGTTGTTGTTTAGAAATCTATCTTGGTGTGGTGATTTTAACGATATGTCCACAGATTCTTTGATACATATCTCCTCAAGAGGTGGACTCCCCTCCTCTTGACTATGGGCTGGAATTGGTAGCTTGTTTCTAGTGCATAGAAAGTTAGCAGAAGTGATGGGGTGTCACTTCTGAGATGAGGTTATAAACAAACTACCCCTTCTGTTTTGGGAGCTCTCTCTCTCTTCAATCACTTATCTGGAGAAGCCAGCTGTCATGTCCTGGGGACACTCAAACATCCTAGGAGAGAGAGGCCTGTGAGGGGAGTGACTGAGGCTGGCCCACAACTGTGTGAGTGTGGACATTGCCAACAGTGACAGGATGACCCAGGAGCAGGTCCTCCATTTCCCTAGTCAGGTCTTGAGATGACCCCAACCCCAGCTCCAGCCAGTAACTTGCCTCCAGCCTCATGGGAGTCCCTGAACCAGAACCACCCAGCTGAGCTGCTCCCAAATTCCTGCCCATGGAAACTATGAGATAGTAAATGTTCCTTTAAGCCAACGAATTTTTTTGTGCAACAATAGATGGTATGCTTGGAGATCCTTCCACATGAATTACATAGAGTGTGTATCTGTTCTTTTTATAGCTGTTTTGTATTTCATTGTCTGAACGCAACAATTGTTTATGTTAACCAGTCCCCTATAGATGGACATGTCAGCTATTTCCAAGCCTGTGTTCTTTGAACCATGCTGCAGTGAAAAATGTGATACAAGTGTCATTCCACATGTGTGTGAGTACATCTGTAGGATAAATTCCTAGATATGGAAAAGCCATGTCAAAGGGTTCATGTTTTTGTTATTTTGATAAATCCTGCCAAGTTTCTTTATAAGGGTTGCACCAATTTATGCTTCCATTAGTAGATGAAAGGGCTGATTTGTCCACAACATCACAATCTTCTGTGAGCCTTCTGGAACAGGGCACATGGAGGGACTTAATATGCTTGGTAATTGAATGATATCTTCCACATCTCAATGGGAAATGAACCAAAATACCCTTGATACCCTTGATTTGTTTATGATCCCAGAGGTTCTCTGGTCTCACCCAGCAAATTCAGTCTTTGCAGTGAGCAGTGATAGCAGTAAAAGCAGCAATGGACAATGGCAATAGCCTGGTGTTGAAAAAAGTAAAAAAATAAAACCAGACCAAGCCTAGTCTTTTTCAGTTCCTGCTCACAGTAAGAAGGGAACCACCCAGGGGCCTGAAAATTCTATGCTGTGGAGATACAAAGGGAGATCTGTAGTTTGCAGGTGTCTGATGACCTTCCAGTCCCTATGGGGAGTGTGGGACGGCTCTGCTGGCGGCCCCTGAACCTGGTGAGGCACTGGGCCTTCAAAAGAGTCTGCTCCAGCTTTTCTCTCCCGCAGCAGGAGGTGCTATAACCTGGCAGCAGGAGCATGCCTGTGAAGCCAGCTCAGAGCTGATTGAAGCAGTGAGGTGCTGGCTCTCACCTGCAGGCTCCTGCTTCTTTTAGATTCTGGCCATTGGGTATGGTTGTCATCTTCTGACAATGCACAGGCCTCCTTTTCCTTGTTCTAAGAAGGTGGAAGAAGAAAAAGAAGGAAAAAGTAGCCTCCTAAAATTCTGAGGAGGAGAAAACTTCAGTGGCACAGAATTATCAGGAAAGCAGGAATTCTAGGACCTCTTCCTGACTCCTGGTATCTAACTGGAAGTGAATGGCTTTGTATATGAGACTTTTCCATATACTCACTCATTCAACCGACCAGTAATTACTTTGTGCAATGCACTTACTAAGTGCAAATCTTCAGCTCCTTCAAGATCTATTCCCACTGAGAACACAGGGTCTGTGCCCATCACTAGATGTTGAGCACAATCTTCCACGTACTCACCTATTAAGGAACTCCCACCCCACCCTACCCACTCCTGCTCTCCATTGCACTTAGAACAAGTCTTACCTCCTCCCCCTGCCACAGGGGCCTTGAATACTCTGGCTCACAGTTCACTCCCCAGCTTTCTGTCTTGCCACCTCCTGCCTTGAAACCTGCAATCTAGCCACATTGACCCTACATTCCAGTTTGTTCATTCATGTACTCAATCATTTATTCATTCATTTTTATCATGTATGATATTCCAGGCTCTGTGTTGAGCACTACATATGTATCTATGGAACAGGTGGTGGATCCCTATACTCAGAGAACAGGCTTCTGGTTTTGAAGGAAGATGGTAAGTGAGTAAATAAATACCCAAAGGCAGGTTGTGATAATGCCTTGAAGGGAATAATTAGGGTGATGAATAGAAAAGAGTGGATAAAGATTGGCCAGGGAATGTCTTCCAATGACATGACATTTAGGCTGAGGTCTGAGGCCTAGAAGGAGGCAGCCATACTTAAGATCTTGGAGACCTGCTTTCTAGCAAATGGGACAGCGTGGGCAAAGGCGAAGACCTTGTTCTTTTAACTCCAGAGCTTCATTCATTGCTGCATTTTTCTCTGGCACCCTCCACAGGCCAATCCTGCTTATGCCATATAGATGCCTCTTCCTCCAGGAAGCCTTCCCTGATTACCACACTGAGTGAGCTGCTTCTCCTATTACTCCATTTGCAGTCCATGCTTCCCTTCACCCTAGGTAATGCTCATTACACTGGAAGTACTCGCCCTTTTACTTAGTAAACTCTGGACTAGCCAGAACCATGTTTGACTTGGTTACTATTGGAGCTGGGTGTGGGTTGAGTTGTGTTTCCAACCATCCTCACTCCTGGTACCTGTGAGTGTGGCCTTATTCAGATAGAGTCTTTCAGATGTAGTTGATTAAAATGAGGTCATACTGAAAGAGGGTGGGCCTTAAATGCAATGACTTTTCCTTCTAAGGAGTGAGAGATTTGGAGACAGGGGCACACAGCAGGAGGAGGGTCCTATGAAGATGGAGGCAGTGACCATGGCGGCAGTGACCAGAGTGATGTACCTGCAGGCCAGCCAGTGCCAGGGACTACAGGGAGCCAGGAAGCTAGGACAGGGTGGATTCTTTCTCTAGGAGAATGACTGTAGGAGAGGTTCTCCCCTGGAGTCTTCATGGGAGTGTGCCCTGCCAACACCTTGACCTCAGACTTCTAGGCTCCATAACTGACAGAACGTGTTTCTGCTGTTGAAGCCACCGCCCCCCCCCCCCATGGTAATGGCAGCTATAGGGAACTCATACAGAGTGCCAGACCCTGGGAGGATTCCTGATCCAGCCTATGGCTTGGTTGGAAGGATGAACACCTAAACTATGTTGCTGCCTTCCGTGTCCCGTGTGTGACCTCTGTGTCCTCTGTGTCCAGCCAGAGGCCCTCACAGAGCATGTCATGGGGCAGGAGGAGGTCACATGCCTGCCTCATGTTTTCATGTGGGAAATCCTTCCTGGTGTTTCTCATGGAGATTTGTGGGGTTTTTTGTTTTTTTTTTTTGAATCTTGAATCCTGAGAAAAATTAGTTGAGAATCATGAAAATGGGAGAAAGTCTTATAAGTCTCCTGGGAGAATTAAAGTTGATAATCCACATATATATCTTTCAGCTCTGATGGAGTTCACTAAGATCAGGTCAAAAGTATGAGCAGGAAATGCTAAGGTGTGAAACTGAGGGTTAAGGAGGATAGTCTGATAGATGGGACAAAAGAAGGCAAGAGAGAGAGAGTCACAATCTGATCAGGCTGTCTTGTTTGTAGTCTTGCCAAGTTAAAGGTGTGTTTATGGTCCTGTCTGCTGCTAAAGGTGACTCACTCATGCATATGAAGTACATATTACTAAGTATATATGTGAAGTATACTGTGTACAGATACTTTGAATGATGTCCTAAGAAATAACAAGTTTGGGAAATAAAATAAATCCTTAAATTGGCAATTTGACATACAATTCTATGTAATGTTATTAATCTGGCTGGGAGACCTGGATGCTGTGTTATTTGAATACCACCCAAAAATGTTCTCTGGTGCTTTCTGGAGTTTGAATATTCACTATAGGCCACAGTTCTTTGTAAATATTCCTAAACTGAATGTTCCTTGTTTACTAAAGAGCTTTCTTAAGAAATATATTCATCATAATAAAGAGTGTGAAGAATGTTGGAGGTATTTTAAAAAAATAATATGACTTTGGGAATTCTGATTTCTTGCTTCCAAACCTATAAAAGATTAATATCTGTTAGGAATTTAGAAACACTATAGTCCCGCCTTAAAAATTGCTGCCACACCTCAAATAATAGCTGGCTCAGTCTCAAAGCCTTCACAATCTCTTTCTTGGGGCTGAAAGTAGGACTGTGGACTGTGGAGGGGCACAAATCTCCTTGTCCAAGTGGGAGCCCAGGTCTGCTCTCAGCCAGCTGCGTGAACTTGAGCAAACCATGTTACTTCTGTAGGCAATTTCCTCATCCCTGTTCTTGTGCACTGAATGGCTGGTTAGATGGTCTCCCAGGTTTCTCCAGCCCCTACAATCTACAGTTTAACTTCTCTGCTTTAGGCTGCATTTTTAAGTGCAAATATTCTGTAATCTACTTCCAACTCAATTGGCAGGCTTTCCTTTGTGTCCAGGGAAGGTTATTTAGGGAGGATTTCTTTGCTACTTGACACCGTGCATATCCCTTATACGCATTACTTTGCTTCATCCTCATCACAACACTGTGAGGGAAGCTTTATTATCTGTTTTACAGATGAGAAAGCTGAGATTCAGAGAAGTCAAGTATTGTGCCCAAGGTCAGACAGCTGGAAAGTGGCAGATCAAGCAGGAGCAGGTTAGGAGGGGTCCTGGGAAATGACCTCTGGGCTTGGGTAGAAACAGCCCTCCTGCTGCTCTGTCTGTATTTCTCGCCAGCTGCACAGAGGGATTTGTGGAAGGCTTCATGGACAAGAAAGAAAGTTACATCATGTGGGAAATGCTGGCTGTTCCGCCATTGCCAAAAGCTTGGTTTCAATGCTGAGGAGAGAAGAAAAATTCGGTGCAGATTAAAGTATGTGGTGGGGGTGTAGATTATTATGTCTTTTCTCCACACCATAGGGACTTGATGAGGGGCCTCTGTGTGGGGAGCACTGTGTCAGGCCCCCAGGAAAGAAATGGATCAAGTTCATCTCTCCCGCATGAGCCCCATGGTGTGATGGGGACACTTCCCTGGCCATACTAAGTATGGCTGGAGGGCACTGGCAAGGTAGAAGGAATCACCTCTTTCACTCTGGTGCCTCAGTCTTCTCTTCTCTAAAATGGAAGGTGTGGCTCTAGAACACATGGGGAATGATGGTTCCTTCCTAATTTGTATTTCCCAGGTGTATGATTAAAATAAAGCTGTGTTTATGCTCCCAGTTTTAAAAAGTCCTAATGCCATAAATTTTAAGATATAGAACAGATGGCCATAATATTCACATAAAAAATTGACTCTTCACTTGGCCAGAGGATCAGTGTAGGTATATTTCCCTCTGTTATGGACTGAATTGTGTCCTGTCAAAATTCTTACAGCAAAAGCCTCAACTTTCCATGTGGCTGTATTTGGAGAAAGGGGTTTTAGGAGATAATTGAGGTTAAATGAGATTATCAGAGTGGGGCTCTACTCTGATAGGACTGGCAGCCTTATAGGAAGAGGAAGAACAGAAGTTTTGTCTTCCATACCCACACAAAGAGGAAAGACAATGTGAAGACACAGAAGGTGGCTGTTACCAACCAAGGGGAGAGGCTTCACTAGACACCTTGATTTTGAACTTCTAGCTTCCTTAACTGTGAGAAAAATGTTGTTTAAGCTACTCCATCTGGCAGCCCAAGCTGACTGATACACTGCCTTAGTCCATTTGGGCTGCCATAACAAAACACCATAGCTTGGGTGCCTAAGACAACAGAAATTTAATTCTCACATTATGGAGGTTAGAAGACCAAAATCAAAGTGCCAGCATGGTCAGGAGAGGGGTCTTCTTCCTGGTTCGCAGGTGGCACCATCTTGGTGTGTTCTCACATGGTGGAAGGGGTTAGGGAGCTCTGTGGGTTCTCTTACAAGGGCACTAATCCCACTAATGACTAGGTGACTTAACCACCTCCCAAAGGCCCTACCTCCTAATACCATCATCTCTGGGGGTTAGGATTTCAACATACGAATCTTGGGAGATACAAACATTCAGATTATAGCATATACGCTCCTTGTCCTGACAGCATGTAAATGTGCTTTGACTTAATTAACATGAAGAAAGTGTGTGTGTGTGTGTGTGTGTGTGCATTCTGTTACTTTAGACAAACACTCTGAGAAACACCATCAGTGAATGAGTGAGAGGCTCCTTGTTGAAAGTGAGAGGCTCCCTTGTCTGTACTGCAAGGGCCTTATCACAGAGAAGTCCCCTTCTGAGACCCTGAGAGCATCTGTAACCTCAAGGCCAGGTGTTCTGTTTCTTGGCCCTGCCTGCCCTGTTCTCCCGCTCCCCAAAATGGACAGGCAACGGACTGGTCCAGCTTTATCTCTGTCTCCTAGCAACCATCCTTGGAAGGTAGAAAGTGAATGGTAAGGTCTGGAGATTGGGCTGGGTCAGGAGGATAGGCAGGAGAGCAGGGACTTGGGTGCTGCTTCTGGAAGCCAACATCCTCAGAGTTAGTCAGATGCTTTCTCCTTGGTGTAGTGGTTGGGTGAGGGTGGCATTCATTATTTAACTGTATAATTTCTGTTGACAGAATAGATGGGAAAGTTTCATCAAGCAATTACACAAAGGAGTCTGACTTGTTCCAAAACATAAAGGCGACAGGCAGCAAAAATTAATGTACATGTGTGCATGGGCACTAAGTGTTTGCCTCCACATGTAATGAAGGAGACATCCCATCCTCCTTCTGAGTTGCTTACAGTGGGGAAAAGAAGGCAGAAAGAGTTATTTTCCTGTCAAAGTGAGCACAGTTCAAGCAAGAAGTGTCCTCTCCCTCTGCCATTCATCCCAGGAAGAGTCCCCTGGGGTCCTGGCTTATCACTGCTGCCCTGGGAGCCTCTTACTTTGGCCATCTCATACAGACAATCATATTCTGTCTTTCCCTGCTTTTCATGTCCATCTTAACTAGAGGTCACCTGGAGGGGAAACAGTGTCACAAAAGGCTGTTTGCATCTGGGAAGCAGAGGAGCAGATGGGATGTGGAGAGGGGCTCTCTTCTTGCCTGCTTCACCTAAGCAATAAGATGAGCCTGTCTGACTTTCTTTCCCCTTTTTTCTTTGCTTCCCTTTTGTTTCCTTTCCTCTCCTTCCCCTTCCTCTTCCCTTCTTCTTAGTGATCACACAATTATGAATGTCAGCAGCTACAAATGGGAGCGACCGTTTTGTTGGGTGAAAAGAACAGGATTGGATACCAGTAGGCTAGGGTTTCTATTTCTGGCTTTGCCATTGGGTTGCTGTGTGATCCTAGGCAGCTGGGCCTTAGCTGGCTCACTTCTAAAGCACAGGGTTAGACTAGATGGTGCTCAGAGCCCCTTGTAGCTCTAACATTCCAGGACTCCACCTGGCTGCCCTACTCAAATCTCAAGAGACTTAGTGCCTTGGGCCTCCCTCCATCACCACAGCAATGTGAATGGGGACAGGGTAAGAGGTCAGGCTGACTCTACTGATTAGTCTTTCTCCAGTGACTCCTGGTAAACACCAGGTAGGGGAGCCCTGGGTACAGGACTTACTCTTCTTCCAGTTCTCTTATCCCTATATATTTTTCCTAAATGAAATATCTTTATTATTACTATTAGTATTGAATTATTAAAGTACACATACATGCTGTAAAAATAAATCCAATTAGAGACATATTCCCAATGAAATTTCCCTATAACCAAATTCACCCATGATGTATATGTTTCCAAAATTTTTCAAAACACACGTATAAATATTAAATACCTGTGTTTTGATCAGTGGAATTTTAATTCTTGCTTTAATTTTCTGATTCATGGGTTGCTGACATGCTGACCACCAGGAGTGTCATGGCACAAGAAGAGAAGGGAACAGCCTTTTCTGAGGGGAGGCAGAGAGAGGAGCTATTCCCAGCTGCAAACCTGGTCCTGTCTTTTGGCACCAGGAGTCCCCACACTCTCTCCTAGTACAGGTTTTATGTAAATTTCAACCTGAAAGAACTCTAGACCTTGTGATGGTTAATTTTATGTGTTAACTTGTCTGAGCTAAGGGATGCTCAGATAACTGGTTAAGCATTATTTCTGGGTATGTCTGTGAGGGTGTCTCTGAAAGATAATAGATAATAGCCTTTGAATCAATAGACTGAGTAAAGAAAGTTGCCCTCACTAATGTGGGTGGGCCTCATCTAATCTGTTGAAGGCCAGGCTAGAACAAGATGGCAGACTGTGGACTTCTTGGCCTCCATAATCATGTGAGCCAATTCCTATAACAAGCCTCCTCTTACATCTATCTATATATGTCCTATTGGTTCTGTTACTGGAGAACACTAATAATCCTTGAGATCTCAAGGACATCAGGCGAGATTTCACTCAAAATCTCGTGAGATCTCACGGAAAATGTTTGGAACTGGTGGTTGGAGCATTATTCCTTGAACAAAGCTATTTCTGCACTGAACAGGTCCTAGAGCATAGTAGGCCATGCACAACCCATCTGTTCTTCAGAATGAAGGCATCTCAAACAGCCAAGAGCATATGGCAAGCTAGATACTCATCTCTGTGTATCTTCAGCTGGCCAAGAACCAAGTGCTCAGGGCTAGAAGGGCAAACTTTTCTTTCAAATATTAGATTCTGATTGTCCTATCTTAGCACAGGTCCAGAGTGGGAACTCACCATCAATCCCTGGGTGCCCTAAAGGTGAGTTACAACACCGTGGCCCATGAAGATGACCCAAACCCTTGTTAGAGAAACAGGCAAGGACATGGGAATAATTACAAAGAGTGCCAAAGTCCCATGTCAAGTGCAAATGGGACACATAGTAACTAGCACACTCTCCTAACAGGTTGGCAGTTTTGGGAAAAAGAATCAGCTGTGGACTTGGTTGAGGGAAACTGCCATTTGCTACCCCAGGAAAGCTTTGGCCAGAGGCCTGCCTTCCTCCTCCATAAAGGGAAGGAATGCTTCTGGTGGTGGCTGTTATTTCCCCTTTTCCACCAGTGGTTAAAGGTAGCAGTGATTCAGGGGTAGCAAGTTGGTTCTGCCACCTGATGACCAAGTATTTGGAACTGTTTCTTGGTGCAGTATTTCTTGAAAAAGTTTTTTCTGCACTGACCAGCTCCAGGAGCACACTGCCCTTGTGGTTATGGTCTGTTCTTCAAAATGAAGGCATCTCAATCAGCCAGGGGATGGAGGCAAGCTGGCTACCCATCACAGCACTTAGCTGGCCAAGATCCAAGTGCTCAGGAACAGGAGCGCCATACTTCCTTTGGGATGTCAGCTCTTGCTTAGCACAGGACCAGACTTGGAACTGGCCACCCATCCCTGGGTGCTGGCTGTGTGAGTGACAGCACAATGGCCTCTGATGGCGACTCAAGACCTTGTTAGAACAAATAGCAAGGGGGGCGCCTGTGTGGCTCAGTTGGTTAAGCGTCTGCCTTCGGCTCAGCTCATGATCACAGGGTCCTGGGATCAAACCCTGCATTGGGAATGCAATTTGGTACAGCCGCTTTGGAAAACAGTGTGGAGGTTCCTCAAAAAATTAAAAACAGAGCTACCTTATGACCCAGCAATTGCTCTACTGAGTATTTATCCCAAAGACACAGATGTAGTGAAAAGAAGGGCCACATGCACCCCAATGTTCATAGCAGCAAGGTCCACAATAGCCAACCCGTGGAAAGAGCCGAGATTCCCTTCAACAGATGAATGGATAAAGAAGATGTGGTCCATATATACAAGGGAATATTACTCAGCCATCAGAAAGGATGAATACCCAACTTTTGCCTCAACATTGATGGGGCATGGGAAGAGCATGCTAAATGAAATAAACCAAGCAGAGAAAGTCAACATCATAGGGCTTCACTTATTTGTGGAACATAAGGAATAGCATGGAGGGCATTAGGAGAAGGAAGGGAAAAATGAAGGGGGGCGAATCAGAGCGGGAGACGAACCATGAGAGAGAGTATGGACTCCGAGAAACTGAGGGTTTTAGAGGGGAGGGGGTGGAGGGATGAGTTAACCCAGTGATGGGTATTAAGGAGGGCATGTATTGCATGGAGCACTGGGTGTTATACGAAAACAATGAACCATGGAACCCAAATCAAAAACTAATGATGTACTGTATGGTGACTAACAATACAATTTAAAAAAAGAAAAAGAAAATGCTTCTATCTTCATGACACAAGATGTTGGTTGAAATATGCATTACCCACAGTGTGATATCTGAGGGTTAAGTATGTGGCACATTCCTTTGGTTTCCACGCATACATTTGTAAACATCCTATCTTCACGAAACAAGAATGCTTCATAAAAAAAAAAAAACAGAATTTCAGGGGGTATAGCTCAGTGGTAGAGCATTTGACTGCAAAAACAGAATTTCAAAACACGAAGGCTGTCTACTAGCTTCACAAGCCCAGAAAAACAAAAGGAAAGATACCTCTGTATCCTTGGGATAATCTCACAAGATCTTCATCCAAATCTCATGAGCTCTCATACAAATTTTGCAAGATCTTGGACAAAATCTCATGAAATCTCAGGCCCTGTCAGAGAGATCTAGGCTTAATCCCGTTGGACCTGTGGCCAAAATCCCAGGCCATTTTGAGGATAATGCACTCCCTTGCAGAGCCTGCTTAGCCAACCCTATGTCAGTAGGGATGGACTTAATGAGTTTAGGCAGAACTTAAAACATTTCTGGTTTCACAATTGCTCCCAGACATGACCTGCAGGAAAACACAAAGTGTTTCAACCTAAATCCCTGGGGTTTCAGTATCTCGCTTGAAGAGCAGGTAAGAAGGGAGCACTGAAGTCAGGATGAATGGGCCCTGTGGACTCTTATTCACACTCAACCGGCCATGATAGAACAGGAGGGCAGGAGGGGAAGGAAGAAGCAATCTGTCCCTGAGCAGGACAATTGAACACACAGGCAGGCTCCCTGGGAGTTTTTCCAGTCATTCAAAACATGAAGGATGAAGTATTATTCACAAAAACCTAGAAAAACATGTAAATATACCTCTTTTCAAAACCAGATCACACATTATCGTGAGGAAAATCTCAAGAGTTCTCAGGCCCAATTTCGTGAAATCTCAGCCATACCTCGAGATGTCTCGGGCCCAGAAATTGAGATTAAGGGCCAACACCTGTTGTACCTGGAGCCAAACACCGGGACCCCTGGAAGGAACCGGCATGCTCTAGCAGAACAAGCTTTGCCCACTTTATGTCAGTAGGAACTGCATATGCCAGGAATGGGCAGGACTTCCAATATGTCCCATTTCTTAATTGCTCCCACACGACCTACAGGAAGACACAAGGGGTCTCACACCGAAAACCCAGGTGTTTCAGATTTGTTGGTAAAGAGCAGGTATGAAGGGAGCATGAAATCAGGATGAATGGGCCTGGTGCACACTTATTCACACTCAACCTGTGGTGCCAAGAAGGGGAGGGTAGGTAGGGTTGGGAGGAGCAACGTGCCCACCCTCCCACCTGAGCAGGATGAGGGAACACAGAGCCAGGCTCCTCAGGGAATTTCTCAAGTGTTCAAAACATGAAGGCTGTCTGTACTAAACTTACAACACCACAGAAACAAAAAGAAAGATACCTCTGTCCTGATACAGACCCCTCGTCATCCTGGGGAAAAATCTCACGAGCTCTCCATCCAAATCTTGTGAGATCTCACCCAAACCTGAGACCTTAGTCCAAATCTCGTGAGCTCTCATCCAAATCTCACTCAAACTGGGCGAACACTCCTGAGATGTCATGGACATCGAGTAAGATTTCACTCCAAATCTTGTGAGATCTCATGGACATCGAGCGACATTTTACTCCAAATCTCGTGAGATGTCATGACATTCAGGACCAATTTCACTCCAAATCTCATGAGATCTCATGGACATCAGGCGAGATTTCACTCCAAATCTTGTGAGATCTCATGGACATAGGGTGACAAATGACTCAAAATCTCATGAGATCTCTTGGACATCAGGCCCAATTTCACTCCAAATCTCATGAGATCTCATGGAAATCAAGCTACATTTTACTCCAAATCTCGTGAGATGTCATGGATGAGGCGAGATTTCATTCCAAATCTCCTGAGAGCTCATGGACATCAGGTGAGATTTCACTCCAAATCTCATGAGATCTCATCCAAACCTTGGATACCTCAGTCCAAATCTCTTAAGATCTCATGGATATCATGGTCAATTTCACTCTAAATCTCCTGAGATCTCATGGACATCAGGCGAGATTTCACTCCAAATCTCATGAGATCTCATGGACATAGGGAGACATTTGACTCAAAATCTCATGAGATCTCATCCAAAATTTGGAGACTTCAGTCCAAATCTTGTGAGATCTCATGGACATTGGGTGAGATTTCACTCCAAATCTCGTGAGATCTCATGGACATGGAGTGACATTTTACTCCAAATCTAGTGAGATATCATGGACTTTAGGCGAGATTTCACTCCAAATCTCATGAGATATGGAAATCAAGCTACATTTTACTCCAAATCTCGTGAGAGCTCACGGACATTGGGTGAGATTTCACTCCAAATATCGTGAGATCTCATCCAAACCTTGGAGACCTCAGTCCAAATATGGTTAGGTCTCATGGATTCCGCAACACTGTCTTCATTTATAGTGCATGCCAGTCTGCAAGCCTTGTGGTTCCACCGAGCTGGGATAGATTCTGGTTATACCCAGACAGCTTCCCTGTAAGCCCCTGGAAATCTTCGTGGGATCAGCTCAGAAATCTGTGTCTACTCTCACTCAGTCTGGAGAAGTATAGGGTAGGTGGGGGCATTCTCATACCATTATAGGAAAGTGTATTTGACACCTCAACACAGGGAAGTGATATGTGCTTACTTAGGCTAAGCTAACTGGAAACAGACCTTGAGACAAAGAAAGGCATCTAGAAGGCTTCCTGTAGATTGCTCTTAGGAGATACACTGTAAGAAAGTCAGGAGGACTGGATTAGGCAGTGGGAAAAACCGATCAGCAATGCTGTTATAACTGAGGTTTCAGTTGATCCCACAGAGAGCTCTGGACCTGAGCCAGACCTTCAGAGTTGTCCCCAAATGGGTCAGGGGTACATGGGCTGTGTCCTCACATCAGCCAGTCTGGCTGTGGGCTGCCTCCTGGGAGGGAGAGTAACCTTGGATCAATCAGTTCCGTACAGCCAAGGGTGATTCCCAGGGAGGGATGTAGCTATGGCAGCAGAGGGATGGATATTAGGAGAAAAGGGGACCTGGGGAGATAGCAGCAGTATCCACTACAGTACAACTTTTGTGTCCCTCAGATCTACTAACATATTACATCTCAACCACAAAGAGGTCCTTCAGGATTCTGATTGGTCTCATTTTCTAGCAATTTACAGGCAAAGGATTAGGGAGATAAACCATATCTCCTACTATTACAGTTGATCTCGAAGCCATAACTGATACCATCTCCCTACTCTGTCACCATTCTAAATACTCCTCACCTTGGCTGACACTTTTACTATTCTAAGCCTGGTAGAGTGAACCAGAGTCTCATCCCTGAGAGGTCTGAGCCCCGGTTACTATGTTCTTCTTAGGACATGACTACTGTATCTGTCAATTTAGTTAAAACAAGGCATGCAAATACTAAGAGATGTCTCAGGGGATCAACTTAGTATCAGAGATTTTCTTTTCTGCTCCCATTGTCTAGCAGCAGCCCCATCTTCTGTTGTATGATTCCTTTCCATACCTGTTATTCTTTTGGTATGAGGAATCCAAAGTGACTGCTAGCAGTGGTAGCTTAAAATTTAATGAACTCTTATTGAGAACCAGTGTCAAAGTATTCCCCCTCTGAGAACTAAGATGTCTAGACCCACAGAGTCAAAGGTTGTAGGATTGAGAGAATAGATTCTCTAGTTAAGTGGGCCCATGCCTACTTCCACCCTTTAGTTTTCTGGCTCATGTATTCTACCTATAGGAGACATAGTACCATACAATGGTTATTAATTTAGGATCCATACTGTGTCCAGGTAATGGTATCATTTTCAAGTTGACATCTCAGTAGCTTCTTTAAGAGGCCATTCTACCACTCTATGAGACTTGTGACTGTTGAGGTGCAGGAGGTGGCAGGACAAGTGGATCCCATGGTCAAACGTCCACTGCCAGTGCAGCACTTTCCCCCCCCCTCATAAGTGGGTCCCTTATCCTAAGGCAATGTTAGTTAGGATTTTAAGTCAGCTCATGAAATCCTCTTTAAGTCCTTAGATAGTTGTAATGACAAGCCCTATGCATAGAAAAGGCAAGCCCATATTGGATTATGCGTTGCTATTAATCAAATAGAATCATTGCTCCTTTTAGGGTGAAAGGCGTCCAGAGTAGTCAACTTGCTGTCAAGTGCCTAATTCATCTTCTTAAGAAATGGTGCCAAATATGGGGCTTAGCCTTAATTTCTGTCACTGGTGGGTTGAATATTCAGTGGCAGCAGAAGCTAGATCATTTTGGTGAGTGGGAGCACATCCTGATGGACCCGTGCATAGCTTCCATCCCTTCTACCATGATTACTCCACTCATATGCCCATCATATTAGCAGTAGGGTGGCCCATAACAAATACTGGAGGATGTCAAATGACTGAGTCATTCTGTCCACTTGACTGTTTAGTGTCTCTTCCATTGTGGGTGGTCTCTGGTCGTTCTTAATATTCCATACTAAATTGTTCACACTTTATATTCATTCCTATTTGCTCATCTAGATGAACTTCCTGAGACCTTGTTCTCATTCTTTCAGTCTTTCTCCTTTCAGGAATCTGGTCCAACTGGCCAGTCCAATAAAAGATGCCCTAAGTCTATGAATATTTTTACTTTGGGCCATTTCTCTCTCCAAAAAATGGAAGTCCAGATGCACTGCCCAAAGCCATTACAATTGGGAAGATTTCTCCTCTTTGCTCTCTTTTAAGAACACTCCTGATGAGGCTGTAGTGTAATAGCTGTCTATTTTCAACGCACACTGACATACCAAGATGACCTGTCTTTAAATTAAGCTCAGATCTTTTCCTCCTCCATTAGCTGGGTATAGGGAGCCCAAACCCCCACCCCTGGACATCCTAGCCCCAGCAATAGGAGCTGTGGGTGGAAGGCATCAGTGCAATAATGGTAGGTGACATGAGGATTGAGATTACCTTCTTATATAGCTCACTAGCAGATTGTGCTCATGCCCAATCCCAGATATACTACTCCCAGTTTACAAATAATTGGCCCTTGGTTGGCCTGATTTTATGACTTGGTAGGTATGACAGAGCCTGGTTCCTAATGGCTATGATGCCATTCTCACGTAGTCCATCTTTACTAGGGCCTCATGGCACACTAGGTCCTGCCTTTCAAGTAGAATGTCTGTTGCAGATGGTATGGTCTTGCTCCAAAACCCTAAGGGTCACATTGTGATTCCTGCTGGGGGTTGCCATCAGCTTTACTTGATGTTTCTCTTCTAAACACAGAAACCTCTAATACCACAAGGCCTGCCAGGTTGTATGGTCAGACGACAGAACTACTTGTGCCACAGCCTGGACCTGCTGCAGAGCCCTTTCTAGGCCTCATTTAAAGCTGGCAGCCTTTCATGTCACCTGGTAAGTGGGTCAGAGCAGTTTTCCAAGAGTAGAATATGCTCCCTCCAGAATCCAACTAGTAGTTGCATTGTGCTCCTTTCTTAGTGGTGGGTTTTGAAATGCAATAATAAGTCATTTATTTGGGGGAATTTCCTTCTATGCCCTAGACCATTGGACACTAAAAACTTCACTGCTGTGGCAAGACCTGAAACTTTGTAGGGTTCATCTGTACCCTCTGGAGTACATGTGCTTTACCAAGGCCTCCAACATATCTGTCCCTTCTTACTTACCTGGTCTACTTAATATGATGTCACCAAGATAGTAGACTAATTTATAGTTCTGGAATATACAGATGTTTCAGTTCTCTTTTAGAAGGAAGGTGAATTACCAAAGTCCTGGGGCAAGACCATAAATGTATACTGTGGTTTGTAAGTGCATACTGCTTCTGATTCTCCTTGAGAAAGGGAGGGGAAAGAATGCTTTTACCAGAGTAATGTCTGCAAATCATGTACTGTAGTCTCTGTTAATTTGCTCTAACAAAGGTACCACATCTGGCATGATAGCTACAATTGAGGCTGCTTTTTGGTTATTGGCAGTAGTCTATTTTCACCCACCATGATCCATCTGTTTTTTGAGACCCTAGCATTCCCATTGCTATTAGGGAGTCCAGTTCTGTAATAGCATCTCCTACTGTCAGGTCTCACTGAAAGAGAACAGGCACCAGTGAGCATCTTAAAGATGCTGGTGTCACTTTCCCAGCACATTCCTTGTCACTTTGATAGATGGACTGTCTTCCTAGCCTGCCATGGAACGTAGTTGTTACATTTTCTGCCTACGTCCACCCTATCATCCCCACTTTCCTGAGCCTTTGAACCCATCTTCCATCATCTGCTAGGGAAGTTCTGGTATATCTATTGAGTGTGGACTACTGTTTTTTTCCAAGATTTCCAGATTCAACCTGGTAGTTTATTAGTACCTTCTCCCAGGATTCTTGCCAGAGTGCTAAATTCTGTATTATGAGGCAATTTTAATACATTTGCAAGCTGAAACACTCTTTTATCTGACTTTGTTCCTTCTCTTGATCCATCACCCTCAGGATCTAGTACAATCCACTCCCAACTCCTCCTGTATTTATTAGTTCCTCTCTTCCTTTAGCTGACCTTGTTGCCTGTGTCTTGATCTGATCATGATTTTGACCATGATTCCTATTGGTCTGATTAATAGAAGGATTGGAGCAGGGATCCTGAGGGCAGCCAGTAAGGTCTTGTAAGGCACCTGTTTCATTTGAGACCTCTGACTGATACTCATGAAGGGAGGTGCTCACTATCTTCCATCACAGGGAATAGGTCACTTTTGTAGGTTTGCAGGTTTGGGAGAAGTGGGGAGTTCAAAATTCTCAACTACATTAACCCAGATAACCACATCCTATGTCTCAAAGCCCCACATCTTTTCTGTTATGGCCTTGACCTTGGTGTTAGAGACCTGCAAGGGAGGAATTGAACCTCCTCTGAAGTTCTGCTGCTTTTCCATGGTTAAGTCCTGAACCTAGTCCTTCATGATGATGGCCTTGTGCTTCAGAGTTCAAAATGCTGCAAAGGAAATCCTGCCTTCCTATTTTGCCTTGAATTGTCAGTAAATTACCATGAGTCTGATTTTTCTGTCTTCAGTGAGTGAATCAATGACACTCATCAACAGCCACCCATTCCATGGTTGTTCTATTTATTATTTCCCTGAATGCCTCTCCATCCCAGAGATATTACCCCAACCAGTGCATTACCTTCCACTGGTGTCCTAACACATTTAACTTTCGTAGACATTTTGCAATTTTGCCTGTGACAGCACATCAGAGTCTAGCCATACTACACCAACCAACAGTGATGGTGTTCACATCTCCAGCGGACTAGGGAGTATTCACCTCCAAACTCCCATTTTATAGTCCATTTTGTACAATCACTCCTAGTACTAATTGACTTAGATTGGGTTCTGTGGAAACAGACTACGAGATGGAAAATTTAATGCAGGGTTTATTGTGAAGTGCTCTTGGGATAAACACCTGTCCAAACAAACAAACACGAGGAAGGCAAGATTAGTAAAGAGGAGGAAGAAGGAGGAGGAGCAACTGATCTCAAATGCAGTTTCTACTGAGAATTCAGTCAGTTTCATCGGGAGCTTTGACCTAGGCTGGCCTTTCAGTATTTCTCCAGTTAAGGCAAAAGTGCTGAGGCTTTGGAGTCTCATATCAGCCCATCATTGGCCACAGCTTGTCTCTTACTTAGGAGGAGCATAACCTTGAGAAGGCGATTCCTTATGACTGAGGGTGATTCCCAGTGAAGGAAGGATTCAGCTGTGAATTGTCAGCAGCCAGTGTTCTAAGCAGCTGGGGGCTAGATGAATCAGCCCTGATGAAGGGATCTAAGAACACCTGTCCACTGCAGGTACCCTATGCTCATGCTTCCCACTGAGCAACCAAGGAGAAAAAAAAAAAACCCAAAAACTAGATTTAGGAAAAATGGAGGAGCAAAGATAGCATAGTGGTAGTGGCAACATCAATTTCATACCTACCTAGGATTATCAGACATGATTCTGCTTGATTTTTTGGACAAGTTATTCAGCTTTCTTTGTGCCTAAGTTTCTTTGACTATAGAATGAAATTATTAATGCATAAAGACCTTGAAATGGTGCTTAGCATACTTAGTAAAAATGTTGTTGCTGTTGTTATTGGTATTGTTCTTATTGTTATTTTTCAGCAATCTAAGCTTATTTTCAAGCTCTATTTCCCTTTCCATCACTCTCTAACCTGGTCCTTCACTGTTTCTCTCCTAAAATGAAACTTCCACTTCTAACTTGTTGATTTCCTTTGTTCCTGAAAGGTGCCATGCTCTGTGCTTACACCACCTCCCTTCCTAGACTCTTTGCCTTCATTGGCTTCCTATAAAGCTACCTAAATCCATCTTATCCTTTGAGGGAGTGGAAGGAGCATCCGTTTTGATTCAAGAAGCCTAGGTTTAATTCTCAGATCCTCTACTTACTTAAGTTATGTGACCTTGGGTAAGCCATTATCATATCTAAGGATTGATTTCCTCAGCTATAAATTGGGGTTAGTAGCACTGCTCCACTATCTCCTTATGAGGAATAAATGTGAAAACTAGTTAAACTCCCAGCACAGTGTCAGGCACACTTCAGTTGCTCAATAAATAGTAACTATTGGATCTGGTAGTGAGCCTATTAATATCTAAGCACAGAGTCTTTCAAAGCACAATTATTCAAAGGCCACAATGTTCAGGTACATGTTGGAGATAGGGAGATGCAGGAGCTACAGTCCTTCCCTCAAGGATGATAGGAGTTTCCCAGCTTTCTCCAACTTCGTTTGTGCACATCTCCCCTCTCCACCCCTTCCTCCTTGAAACACCCACAGCACAGACCCATTCAGCATCTGAGCACCCAGCCTCTTTTGAATTGTTCTTTACATATTCTCACATGTCAGTTATGGCTCTCAAAATAGACTATGAACTGCTTGAGGGAGAAAATCCTGTATTCCTTTTATCTACACACAATATCTAACACAGTACCATAAATGGGCACATGCCCTGTGTTCTCTAGGTATTTGTTAGATAAATTAATATATGAGTATATATGATTCTTATCAAGAAGTTTCCACTTTGCAGGTAGAAACCTGCTAGTCTTAGCATCAATTTTATAGGCTGTGACCTAAAAATGCACCTAGCATGCTATAGTAGTGTTTGGTGAAACTTTTGTTTCAGTTTTGAATATGTCATGGATTGGGTTGGGTTGTGGGGCAAAAATGTATTTCTTACTGTGGACCATGGTAAAAAATAGTAATAATAATAAATAAATAAAGTTAAAAAAACAAACAAACAACAACACAACTTCCAGAATGCATACCACAAGTTTCCTAGCAGGGATGCTCAGCTCCTCATGGGCAGAACTAAGGAAGACCCTAGACACCAGGACTTCTGAGCAAGAGAGGCAGCAAATGGGTTCAGAAGGGCTCTCCTGGGGTTTGTGGGGATTAGAGAAGGTATGCAGTCAAGGGAAGGAGTGTTCAGGGCCCAAACACAATCACTCAAACTGCGTATTGTCTGGACAACAAACAAGCACTGCAGGCACACCTGCAAACCTCAAGTGCCTTTCCCTCAGAAAGACACAAAGTACTTAATACACTGAAATTGCTCAAGATTTTCCTCTTGGGATCCCTGTTTTCTCTAGAGCTTTAGATTGTAATAGAAACACTATTGCCTACATTCTCTCCCCACTTATTAATTTTGAAAAGATAGATCAGAATCATTAACCTTTGGAGATTTAGTGATAATTTCTTGATGCAAAATTCGTACACAAAGCTTGACAATTATGAGGGGACCACAGGACAACATCCATGAGATTGAAATTACACTGGGAATTCTAAGACAGCTGACCACCTCTCTACAGGAGGTTTGAAATTGCATTCAAAGTGTCTTTGGCCCAGACACATTTGGGAATCGGAAGCATCCTGCCTGTGGGAATGTCTGACCTCTGGCCATTGCATCTTACCTTCCAGAGTCTGCAGTGATGGGACTTGATTTCTGGTGCTCTGTTCTGCACAAATACTTCCCACCTTTCTTCCTGGAGCCTGGGCCTAATGCCTGGCTGTCTGCTATTTGTACTTTGAAAAGTGTTTTAATTGGGAAAGTAAAATACAATATCAAATGCCTATTTTGTGCCTTGTGAAAGTCCTCTAAAGCTTAGCTTAACTCAGAGAGCTTAAATCAATAGCACCAGCCAATTTTCTAATCACGGGGAATTTAATAATGATCAGGAAAGCCACTGTCAGTCTGATCAGTGGGACTGTTAGGACTTTAACTCTTGGAAAACAGCTTCATGTCAAAATTACATACTGTTATCATATTAAATGTCACTCAGAAGTGTATTAAAATCCTTTAGAGAGAAAGCATTACAGGGTTCTATCAAAATTACTTTATATGCTGATGAGCTGGCTTCTGGGGGAGAAAGTTAAGACAAGACTAGAGGTAGGGAGGAGGAAATTGTTCTCTTTTTACCAGAATACACCAAAATCAGGAAGGGAGGGTCTTGTTGTCTGCATCTCTAATTCTGGAAGTCCCTTGAGATGCCTCAGCCCAGGGGCTGGAAAGTTTACTCTTATCCCCTAAAGCCTGGAAAATCCCTTGGGTCCATCAGGGGAAGAACAGCTCCAGGTCACTCCAAGACTCCCAGCAAAGTGTAGGACTCACTGGCCCTAGCAACTTACCCCCATTTATTATCAGAGGTCCCATGGAATGGTGCTTCCCTGTGGTAGATCCCAGCCACATACATCTTGGAGGTGCTGCTGAGGATTCCGATCCCAATTATCCATGCAACAGTTGAGCCTTTGTGAATTGAACCTGATGCTGTTGTTTTAGGGATTAAATTTTCAGAGAGAACTATTTAACTAGGGGCAGATGGTTGGCCTTTACCCTAAAGGAAATGGGGAGGGGTGTGGACAACAGGGAATAAGCAAAAATAAAGAAGAGGAACTAACTGAAAATCTGGAAAAGGAGGAGGGGCAAGAGAGCAAGTGTTTTTCTTGTCAGTCCAGCCTGGCCACCTGCCTCTCTGTACCCAGGAGTTTTTCTGGCAGCTAAACACTTGTATAGAGCAAAGGGGAAATGAGCGTGTTTGGGCTTTAGTGGAGCTTGTACCTCCTGTTATGTACTCACATCAGACACTAACCCCCTATCCTGGGGCTGTTGGCCTCCAGAGACCAGGGTTTCCCCAAGCCACTATGACTAAGCCCAGCAGACTTCCAGATGTGAAACCTGTATCCTGAGTCACCATCTGTGGGGGCAGTGTGCCCACTTGGTACAGATGGAGACCCCATCTCCCCTTCACTTGTTTTAGGAGTTAAGACTTTTAGCATCATACTTCACAGGTTTTAACCCCTTTGGCTCTTTCAGAAGGCTTTAGCTTCCTAAGAAATGTATATTACATGTAGAGCAGAGGCCAAAACACTGATCTTATATTCAAAAACTCACACTCAAAGACAGTAACTGAGCCTGGCTGGCAAGTGGCAGCCTGTGGTCGGGACACTGGCCTAGGGCCTCCTCACAGCCTGTGTGCTTGTCTGTCTCCATGTACCAAGTGAAGACTGTGGTCCAAGCCCTATCATCTACAAACTGAGTGACCAAGGGAAATGTCATAATACCTCTAGTCCTCCCTTTCTTATTCTGTAAAGTGAGGGTAACAATGTCTAATTTGAAGCTTAAATGTATGTGATGTTTCTAGCATGAGACCTGTCACTTTAAGTACTCAGTAGAAGTGCTACTAAAATACTTTCTGAAAAAATACAAGAAAAATGGCTCCTGAAAGAAAATTGGGAACACAAAGGAACCAGGAACTATCACCCAAATTCTAACTCTGTCTGTTGAAGACGACTGCTTGGGGGCATAGGATATGTTATTGTCCTGGGCATGACAATGTTATCTGGGCAGAGAGGGCCACTGATAGAGTTACAATACTCATTACATATAGAAAAGGGCCAACCTTAAATGTTAAAAAAAACAAAGTCAACTGAATAAATTTTAAAAATCTTATTGGCTTTATTCAATGATTCATGAATTTGGTAGCATCCATCCAAAAGATCAGAAAGGAGCTCCAAGCCTTTCCACGCTACCCAGGGAGGGGTCCATAGGGCATTGTTCCTTGTTCCTCTTGTAACTTAAAAGGAAATTTTCACAACGTCCAGAGCCCTTGATGTCCTGCAAATGAAGGAGGAGGATGTACTCAAATTCTTTGCAGCAGGAACCCACTTAGGTAGCTAGACTTCCAAATGGAACAGTACATCTACAAAAGGAAAAGTGATGGCACCTACATCATAAATCTGAAGAGAACATAGGAGAAGCTTCTGCTGGCAGCTCGTGCCATTGTTGCCACTGAAAACCTGGCTGATGGGGCACCTGGGTGGCTCAGTGGGTTAAGTGTCTGCCTTCAGCTCAGGTCATGATCCCAGGGTCTTGGGATCCAGCCCTGCATCGGGCTCCCTGCTCAGTTCAGTGGAGAGCCTGCTTCTCCCTCTCCCTCTGCCTCTGCCGCTCCCCCTACTTATGCTCTCTCTCTCTCTGTCAAATAAATAAATAAAATATTTAAAAAAGAAAAGAAAACCTGGCTGATGTCAGTCATATCATCCAGAAATTGTGGCCAGTGAGCTATGCTGAAATGTGCTGCTGCTACTGGAGCCCCTCTTACCACTGGCCACCTCCCTCCTGGAAACTTCTAACCAGATCCAGGCAGCCTTCTGGGAGCCAAGACCTCTGGTGGTTACTGAGCCCAGGGCTGACCACCAGCCTCTCACAGAAGCCTCTTATGTTAACTGCCTACCATACGTTTTGGTCCTATTGTGTTGTTTTTAACACAACCTAAACCTGTGGGTTAGAACTACCAACACACAGTGTCAGCCCTCCTCAGCCCCAGGGGATTGAGATACCAAATTACTGATGAGAACAAAAAGTTCTTTTTCTGCCATATCTTCTCATGTATCGATGTTGATGAGAGGTATCAGAGGTATTAATAACTTAAAGGAATAGCCAAAATATCTTGTGACTATCTTCTCCACCAAATAAAAGCTTGAGAGAGACCTTGTCTGTCCTCCTCCCTGCTTAGCCCAGAATAGAATGCATGTCACATGGTGGGTGCACAGTGGACATTCATCAAAGAGATGTTGGATGATGTCATAAAATAGATCAGGTAGGACTAATCAAGATTCAATTGTTTGGTATTGAATATGCTGACTAAAATTGTAGTTTTAGGGTCTTCTTAATTATTCCTTATTTAGTTGTACATGCCAGATATCACATAGCATTTCTCCTGCTGCCCATTTTGCCCATTTTATTTGTTTGCAATGTATGACCATGTCAAGCAGACACCAATTAAAGCCAGACAATGTTGTGAAAGTGTTCACTCTAGAAAAAACCTGCATCTTGAGACAGTTGGGGTAATTGGGTAAATGGAATTTGAGGTGGTCTGTATCTGGTTATGCATCTGTTTTCCCTGGTCCTTACAGCCATGTAAAATTGAAGTGAGAGGCAACACTTAACTTTCTTAGAATCATCCATGAATTGAGAGCTCTGGCAATTTGTCTGGGGCCACAGTAATGGAAATTAATTGGATTTTAGAGATAATAACATTTATGCTAATGTGGTTATTGAGAGGAGACAATAGTCCCAGAGATAAGTAGCTAGGAGAGGTGGGGCAGGAGAATTTGCAGTCCCAGCAGGAGAGATTGGGAGTCTTCGGGGGAGCTGCTGGGGTGGGTGGAGGTAGGGATGAGGGACATGAAGTTGTAAAGAACTGGGAGGTTTTAGAGAAGCAAGAGAGAGAAGCAAGGGGGAGGGAAAAGAAGAAAAACCTCTTTGAATAATGATAATAGTAATATGAATAGTCAGCTGCCCCTTATTAAGTGCTTACATTTTTTTTTAATTTTATTATGTTATTGTAGTCACCATACAATACATCATTAGTTTTTGATGTGGTGATTCACGATCCATTGTTTTCGTATAACACCCAGTGCTCCATGCAGTGTGTGCCCTTCTTAATACCCATCACCGGGCTAACCAATCCCCCCTCCCCTCTAAAACCCTGTTTGTTTCTCATAGTCCATAGTCTCTCATGGTTCATCTCTCCCTCCAATTTCCACCCCCCCTTTACTTTTCCCTTCCTTCTCCTAATGCCCTCCATGCTATTCCTTATGTTCCACAAATAAGTGAAACCATATGATAATTGACTTTCTCTGCTTGACTTATTTCACTTAGCATAATCTCCTCCAGTCCCATCCATGTTGATGTAAAAGTTGGGTATTCATCCTTTCTGATGGCTGACTAATATTCCATTGTATATATGGACCACACCTTTATCCATTCATCTGTTGAAGGGCATCTCGGCTCTTTCCACAGTTTGGCTATTGCGGACATTGCTGCTATGAACATTGGGGTACATATGGCCTTTCTTTTCACTACATCTGTGTCTTTGGGGTAAATACCCAGTGGTGCAATTGCTGGGTCATAGGGTAGCTCTATTTTTAACTTTTTGAGGAACCTCCACACTGTTTTCCAAAGCGGCTGTACCAACTTGCATTCCCACCAACAGTGTAAGAGGGTTCCCCTTTCTCCACAACCTCTCCAACATTTGTTGTTTCTTTCCCTGTCCATTTTTGCCATTCTAACTGGTGTAAGGTGGTATCTCAATGTGGTTTTGATTTGAATTTCCCTGATGGCTAATGATGATGAACATTTTTTCCTGTGTCTGTTAGCCATTTGTATGTCTTCTTCAGAGAAGTGTCTGTTCATATCTTCTGCCCATTTTCTGACTTGATTATTTGTTTTTTGGGTGTTGAGTTTGAGAAGTTCTTTATAGATCTTGGATAGTGTCATTTGCAAATATCTTCTCCCATTCTGTGGGTTGCTTCTTTGTTTTGTTGACTGTTTCCTTTGCTAAGGAAGTTGCTGTGGGCGATGTCAAAGAGGTTACTGCCTATGTTCTCCTCTAGGATTTTGATGGATTCCTGTCTCACATTGAGGTCTTTCATCCACTTTGAGTTTATCTTTGTGAATGGTGCTAGAGAATGGTCGAGCTTCATTCTTCTGCATGTGGCTGTCCAATTTTCCCAGCACCATTTATTGAAGAGATTGTCTTTTTTCCATTGCATGTTTTCTCCTGCTTTGTCAAAGATTATTTGACCATAGAGTTGAGGGTCCATATCTGGGTTCTCTATTCTGTTCCATTGGTCTATATGTCTGTTTTTATGCCAGTACCATGCTGTCTTGGTGATCACAGCTTTGTAACATAGCTTGAAATTGGGCAACATGGTGCCCCCAGCTTTGTTTTTCTTTTCCAACATTTCCTTGGTGATTCAGGGTCTTTTCTGATTCCATACAAATTTGAGGATTGTTTGTTCCAGCACTTTCAAAAATGTCATTGGAATCTGGATCGGGATGGCATTGAAGGTATAGATTGCTCTGGGTAGCATACACATTTTAACAGTGTTTATTCTTCTGATCCATGAGCATGGAATATTTTTCCATCTTTGTGTGTCTTCTTCAATTTCTTTCATGAGTGTTTTGTAGTTCCTAGAGTATAGATCCTTTACCTCTTTGGTTAGGTTTATTCTGAGGTATCTTATGGTTTTTGGTGCTATTGTAAATGGAATCGTTTCTTTAATTTCTCTTTCAACAGTTGCGTTGTTAGTGTATAAGAAAGCAACTGATTTCTGTGCATTGATTTTGTATCCTGCCACATTACTGAATTGCTGTATGAGTTCCAGTAATTTGGGGGTGGAGTCTTTTGGGTTTTCCACATAAAGTATCATGTTGTCTGTGAAAAGAGAGAGTTTGACTTCTTCTTTGCCAATTTGAATACCTTTTATTTCTTTTTGTTGTCTGATTGCTGTTGCTAGGACTTCTAGTACTATGTTGAACAATAGTGGTGAAAGTGGGCATCCTTGACGTGTTCCTGATCTTAAGGGAAAGGCTCACAGCTTTTCCCCATTAGGATGATATTCGCTGTGGGATTTTCATAGATGGATTTTATGAACTTGAGGAATGTTCCCTCTATCCCTATACTCTGGAGAGTTTTAATCAGGAAAGGATGTTGTATTTTGTCGAATGCTTTTTCTGCATCAATTGAGAGGACCATATGATTCTTCTCCCTCCTCTTATTAATATGTTCTATCACACTGATTGATTTGCAAATGTTGAACCACCCTTGCATCCTGGGGATAAATCCCACTTGGTCGTGGTGGATGATCCTTTTAATGTATTGTTGGATCCTATTAGCTAGGATTTTGTTGAGGATTTTGGAATCCATATTCATCAGGGATATTGGTCTGAAATTCTCCTTTTTGATGGGGTCTTTGCCTGGTTTGGGGATTAAGGTAATGCTGGCCTCATAGAATGAGTTTGGAAGTTTTCCTTCTGTTTCTATTTTTTGAAACAGCTCAGGAGAATAGGTATTATTTCTTCTTTGAATGTTTGGTAGAATTCCCCAGGGAATCCATCAAGCCCTGGACTCTTGTTTTTTGGGAGGTTTTTGATCACTGCTTCAATCTCGTTACTGGTTATTGGCCTATTCAGGTTGTCAATTTCTTCCTGTTTCAGTCTTGGCAGCTTCTAGGTTTCCAGGAAGGCCTCCATTTCATCCAGATTGCTCAGTTTATTGGCATATAGTTGTTGATAATAATTTCTAATAATTGTTTCTATTTCCTTGGTGTTAGTCGTGATCTCTCCCCTTTCACTCATAATTTTATTAATTTGGGTCCTTTCTCTTTTCTTTTCGATAAGTCTGACCAGTGGTTTATTGTTTTTAATTCTTTCAAAGAACCAACTTCTAGTTTCGTTGATCTGATCTACTGTGTTTCTGGTTTCTAATTCATTGATCTCTGCTCTAATTTTAATTATTTCTCTTCTAATGCGTGGCTTAGGCATCATTTGTTGCTTTTTCTCTAGTTCTTTAAGGTGTAGAGTTAGTTGGTGAATTCGAGATTTTTCTAATTTTTTGAGTGAGGCTTGGATGGCTATGTATTTCCCCCTTAGGACTGCCTTTGCAGTATCCCATAGGTTTTGGACTGATGTGTTTTCATTCTCATTGATTTCCATGAATTGTTTAAGTTCTTCTTTGATTTCCTGGTTGACCCAAACATTCTTGAGCAGAGTGGTCTTTAGCTTCCAAGTGTTTGAATTTCTGCCAAATTTTTTCTTGTGATTGTGTTCCAGTTTTAAAGCATTGTGGTCTGAGAATATGCAGGGTATAATCTCAATCTTTTGGTATCAGTTGAGACCTGATTCGTGACCCAGTATGTGATCTATTCTGGGGAAAGTTCCATGCGGGCTCGAGAAGAATGAGTATTCTGTTGTTTTAGGGTGGAATATTCTATAAATATCTATGAGGTCCATCTGGTCCAATGTATCATTCAAAGCCCTTGTTTCCTTGTTGATTTTCTGCTTAGATGATCTGTCCATCGCTGAGAGTGGAGTATTGAGGTCTCCTACAATTAACGTATTGTTATCAATATGACTCTTTATTTTGGTTAACAGTTGGCTTAATTAGATGGCTTCTCCCATGTTGGGGGCATAGATATTTACAATTGTTAGATCTTCGTGTTGGATAGACCCTTTAAGAATGATATAGTGTCCTTCTGTGTCTCTAACTACAGACTTTAGTTTAAAATCTAATTTGTCTGATATAAGAATTGCTATCCCAGCTTTCTTTTGAGGTCCGCTGGCATGGAAGATGGATCTCCATCCCTTCACTTTTAGTCTTGATGTATCTTTAGGTTCAAAATGAGTCTCTTGTAGGCAGCATATGGATGGGTCTGGTCTTTTTATCCAATCTGCAACCCTGTGCTGTTTTATGGGAGCATTTAGGCCATTCACGTTGAGAGTGATTATTGTTATTATTATTATTTTAAAGATTTTATTTATTTATTTGACAGAGAGAGACACAGCAAGAGCAGGAACACAAGCAGGGGGAGTGGGAGAGGGAGAAGCAGGCTCCCCGCAGAGCAGGGAGCCCGATGCAGGACTCGATTCCAGGACCCTGGGATCATGACCTGAGCTGAAGGCAGTCGCTTAACCAACTGAGCCACCCAGGGGCCTGAGAGTGATTATTGAAAGATATGAATTAATTGTCATCATGCTGTCTGTGAAGGCATTGTTTTTATAGATTGTCCCTGTAAATTTCTGTTGTATATCACTCTTGAGGTCTTTCTCCTTTTATAGAACCCCCCTTAATATTTCTTGCAGGGCCGGCTTAGTGGTCACATATTCTTTCAGTTTCTGCCAGTTGTGGAAGCTCTGCATCTCTCCATCCATTCTAAATGACAGCCTTGCTGGATAAAGTATTCTTGGCTGCATGTTCTTCTCATTTAGTACCCTGAATATGTCTTGCTAGGCCTTTCTGGCTTACCAGGTCTCTGTGGATAGGTCTGACGTTATTCTGATGTTCCTCCCTCTGTACATAAGGAATCTCTTCCCCCTAACTGCCCTTAGGATGGTTTCCTTGGTTCTAAGATTTGCAAGTTTTACTATTACATGCTGGGGTGTTGGCCTGTTTTCCTTGATCTTGGGAGGGGTCCTCTCTGCCTCTAGGACTCGAATGTTTGTTTCATTCCCCAGATTAGGGAAGTTCTCAGCTACAATTTGCTCAAATACATCTTCTAGTCCTCTCTCTCTCTCCACTCCCTCCGGGATTCCAATTATTCTGACATTGGAATGCTTCATGGTGTCACTTATTTCTCTGATTCTATTTTCATGGATTCTGAGTTGTTTTTCCCTGGCCTCCTCTTTTCCCTTTTTATCTATTATTTTGTCTTCCAGGTCGCTTATTCATTCTTCTGCCTCACTTACCCTAGCTGTTAGATTATCTAGATTGGATTGGATCTCATTGATAGCATTTTTAAGTTCTGCCAATTCACTTTTCATTTCTGCCCTTAGAGACTCTATGTTGTCATTAATTTATTTCTCCATTCTAGCCATTGTCTTCACCATTGCTAGCCTGAATTCCATCTCCAACATCTTGGTTATATCTGCATCCATTTGTAAATCTGCAGCATAAGTCATAATCTCTGAATCTTTTCTATTTTGGGGGTTCCTCCTCCTAGTCATTCTGTTGATGGGTGTTTGAGGGAATGTATAGAGTCCAATTTATTGACCAGAACACAAGCAAGATGCACCTGTTTTCTTGGGAACTTAGGGTTGCTGGCCTCTTGTTTTCCCAGCCTGTCTTCTGGGGGAAGGGCCTGCCACACTGTTACTCAGGCAACCCTGTTTGGGCGGAGTTGCCCTGCACCCCTGTGGTGGGCGATGGGCTCAGCGGGAATGAGTTTTTGGGGCTTTTGTTCTCTGGTGGCTTTCCCTGGTGGCTTTCCACGTCTCTTCCACGAATCAGCAGAAGAGACAGTTTCCAACCCTCTGCCTCAGAGCAGAGAGACTGCTGTCTGTTCTTCAGTGAGCTCTCCAGGCCATACTGTCTCCGTTTCTGTCCATGCTGCTATAAACTGCAGCATCCTGGGTTGTGCGTCCCTCCACAGCACCCCCAGTCCTGCCTCCAGGTCAGAGCACGTCTCTGCCCTTTGTGATTCTAACACTGCCAGCCACTCCCAGTTTGCCTGTGTGACCCCCACTGCTCCTGGTTTCCGCCCCAGGGGCTGCCCTAAAGTCCTTTCCCTGCCGCTACCAGTCTGCGAGCCTGTGCCCGGTCCCCAGCAGATGAGGCTGTCGCTCACCAGTGGTGTAGGATCCCCATGGCCAGGCACCTTCCCACTGCCATTTATCCTCCGATATCTGCCCACAGAATCAGGGCTCCCCACTTCGTACCTCGAAACCAACCGCCTGCGATATTCTGCTTGTAGAGATCCAGATCTTCTTACATCTCAGGCTGGCTTCATGGGTGCTCAGAGTGGCCTGGTAAATATCCAGCTCAATTCCGGGGACAGTTGAAATAGGGTCCCCTACTCCTCTGCCATCTTTCCTTCTCCTATTTCACTCAAATTTAAGTCAATACTGAACTTTGTGGTTCTCAAATGGAAAGCTATATCATTACTTATACATTTGGTCATTTATTTCCTTTCATTTTTGAGGCTTTTTTGGTTACTTGTAATTGAAAATGTCTAAAATGTACCTTTACTCTCCTTGTCATACATCAAACTGCCATTTCCAGCTTTCTTTTTTATAATATAAGGATTTTTATTCAATGTGATTTTGTGCTATGGCACTATGCAAATATATATATCTTTTGCATAGTTACTTTAGGTAAAATCATGGAATTCTTGCATATTTGAGAGAAATGGGAAAATAAAAATAGTTGCAAGGTTAACAAACACACTCTACCTATTTGATCTGGTCTCAAATGGAATGATGCTTAAAATGATTCTACAGTCATAGTATGTGTAAATTTCATGAAGCATTCTTGGCTTGCCTTCCAAGTCATTAGGAAAGTCATTCACCTCCCTACTAATCAGTCTCTGAAGACTGGAAATCCGAGCACAAATCCCCTCCATCCTAATACCATGCCATTGCCCGTTTCCCTGTTTCCCTTGGTCTTTGTCTCTAGAAAACCTTATACAGGACTTATACATCTCATCTGACCTTCCTGAGGCATAAACACAGCACCATAATGACAGTCAATTAAATATAAAGGCTGTCTGTCCTGACATTGTGGTGCCCTGAAAACAGTGAAGACTGCTAGCCACTTAGAAGCAATGAAAAGCATCAAACTGGGTAGAAATTGCAGTGCTGCTCTTAAGTTCAATTTTCCTTGTAGCTCAATTTCATAGCTTTGCACTTTGCTAGGTAAATCACATTAATAGAGGAGAAGGGGGGCAATGGGGAGATTGGTGGCAGATAGCCAGACAGTCCTTTGGAGCAAGAGCATCTCATCCTGAGCCATGAGGGAATGGGTAACCAGTACTCTTGACAAGCAGGTATTCAGTGGTAGGAGAAGTCACTTGAAATGGGAAGCGGGGGGCGCCTGGGTGGCTCAGTTGGTTAAGCGACTGCCTTCGGCTCAGGTTATGATCCTGGAGTCCCGGGATCAAGTCCCGCATCGGGCTCCCTGCTCAACGGGGAGTCTGCTTCTCCCTCTGACCCTACCCCCTCTCATGCTCTCTTTCTCTATCTCATTCTCTCTCAAATAAATAAATAAAATCTTTAAAAAATAATAAGATAAAATAAAATGGGAAGCGGGAGCAGAGGTCTTCTGCTGGCAGGGAGTATCTTCATTATTGCTGTCCTGGTGCCTGTTAACTACCCCCATCTATCATTTGTTCAATACCTCAGTGAAATTAGCCAGCTGCATATTACAGCAGAGCTCTGATGTGCCAGTCTCCCCTGAAAGCATTAACTGTCTTTCGTTACGCATTCTTCTTACCCTCCACCCCTTTTTACTGCCCATTAATGATCTTTCATTTGCATCGTGGAACAATGAAGTCCTTTGGCCAATTAGGTGAAATTACAGGTGCTCTATAGGTGCCCTCTGTCACCGTTTACCTTCTTTGCTGAAGCAGTAGGCTGGAATGGATTTATATTTCAAACATTACTTGACTTCTGCCTGTTTCTGGATGGAAGCAGTACAATTTTAGCTGGCACAGTAAGCTTCTGCTTTGGCTTAATAAAGTGGCTCATGCCCAACGTGGATGAAACTATAAAGTCAGTCTTGACAAATCCCTTTAAGGGATCCTTTCAGCTCATAAACCATGAGGGGAACAGGACATCTCAGAGCATAACAAACTTGCCCTTTCTATCCCAGGAGACTCTGCTGTAACACATTTTGAGATTACTTTTGGCATGCCTCCTCTGGGATATTTCTATTACCATAGAATTATTATTCCAATTTCTTTGATTCAGGAGAAAAAAGTTATCTTGTACTTTTGAGAAAAATTAAATGTATAGAAATCTTCTAGGGACAGTAAGGGAAACCAACATTTATGGAACATCTGTTACCACCTAGGTGCAGTGCTATGTACATTTACATTAAATCTCAGTCCCTCCCTACAATGTATAGTCCAGTTTGAAACTATAAAGACCATAAAAGACCATTATTTTTCTTTTGCACAAGGAGGCAGTATTGAGCAGACCAAGAAAAATGCACTCAGGTCTTAGCTCAGCTGCCACTTGTTAGCTGAGTCACCATTGGAAATCCATTTATCCTCTCTGTGCTCCAAATTTATCATTTGTATAATAAGAAGAGGGATACTGTTCAGGACTAGGATTGTTATGAGATTAAATTAGACATCATAACAGACTTTGGCAAAGGGAAGTTACTCAATGTTAATTTTTTTTTTTTAAAGATTTTATTTATTTATTTGACAGAGAGAGACACAGCGAGAGAGGGAACACAAGCAGGGGGAGTGGGAGAGGGAGAAGCAGGCTCCCCGCAGAGCAGGGAGCCTGATGCGGGACTCGATCCCAGGACCCTGGGATCATGACCTGAGCTGAAGGCAGTCGCTTAACCAACTGAGCCACCCAGGCGCCCCTCAATGTTAATTTTAATTTTTATTTTTCATATGCTACTCAGGGAAAAATCTCAAAAGAAAAGACAAGATAAACTCATGTAAAAAATGGAAACATAAAATCACTCAATTTCACAACATCATTTATTGATATTATATATATTTAAATAGTATGGTATAGCACTTAGCAGAGAAGCTTATGATTACAGCAATACATAGGTAGTGAAAACACTAAAAGAATGAACAGTTAGATGAGGGAGTAATCAATACTAAAGTTAAGGAATGACAATCACCTTCTAAGATAACTTTGATTTAAAAAAAAAAAATCTCAATTTTTTTTTTTAGTACGCAATATATTCACATGGCTCAAATACCAAAAAGCTTAAAAGTTTACAAGGGGTTTTTCCCCCTCATCCTTAACTTTTGGTTCCCCAGAGGCAATGAGTATTATCAGCTTCTTATCCTTGCAGAACTATACTGTGTGTTTATAAGAAAATTTACATAAATAATCTTTCTTACCCTTTGCTGTATTCTTTCTAGACAGTTATTTATAA
Source organism: Mirounga angustirostris (assembly GCF_029215605.1). NCBI lineage: Eukaryota > Metazoa > Chordata > Mammalia > Carnivora > Phocidae > Mirounga > Mirounga angustirostris. The sequence goes on along the minus strand of NW_026991710.1, from coordinate 160,784,395 downwards.
TGTTATTTCACTTGAAACATATTTTAGGGATTATTATATATCAGTACATATAGACCCTTCTTTTTATTTTTATACCAGTATAATATTCTATTGTATGCATGCATTATAATTTATTAAATCTCCATTGAAAGATACTTATTTTATTTCCAATCTTTTTTCCAGCAGGAAAAATCCTGTAGTGAATAATCATATGCATATATCATTTCACATGTGTGTGAAAGTATCTATAAGGCAAATTCCTAAAACTGGGTTACCGGGTCAGATATTTTGTGCATTTGTAAAGTTGATAGATATTGCTAAATTACCCTCTGTAGAGATTATAATTTACCCCAGCCCCCAACATCTTTTGAGAGTACTTGTTTCCCTACAGCTTTTCCATCCTAATGCTTTTCAAAACTCCCAGATTTTTACCAATCTGATAAATGAAAATGGTATCTTAGTGTAATTTAAACATATATCTCATATATTAGGAGGGAGGTTGAACATTCATTTCCATGCTTAAGAGTTATTATATTTTCTTTTCTGGAAAATGTTTTTTGTGAACTTTATCCTCTTTTCTATTGTATTGTTTATATATCTTTTGTATGTGCTTCAATTATATTCCCAAGTTTGTCATTTGTCTTTTAACTTTGTATATTGTGTTTTTTCTCATGCAGATGTTTTTTGTTTTTTACATAATTAAATTTTAAATACTTTAAACACTTAAAAAAAATCCTTGAATTGACTTAGAATTTTTATTCCAGTAAGATTTGGGCCCTCAGTTCTCTTCCACATCTCTCCCAACTCTATATGGAAGAAGTCCCCAAATGATTTTTCTGCTGTTTCCTGACTCTGTTATAGAGCCATAGGTAAGGGCCATTTACTCCTTTCCATGCATTTTGCCTAATACTGGGAGCTTAATAAATATTAAATAGATGAATGGAAGAGTAGGTAAAAGGATAAAGGAAATGCTGAGTTACTGAATTCAGGACCTGATGATGATATGTGAGTCCATAGAGCAGAGACTAGACATTTCTGGATTCAGTGTATGTATGCATTGGTCAGTGACAATGCAGTATACATCATTCATATACATCATTCACTTTGTGAGTGGTCATTAAATGTTAACAGTTACTGTACAACAGGTAGAATAAAGGGAGAAAAAGGAAAGGGGGGATAAACATTTGGGACAAAAACAACAAAAAGTCTTCAGAACCTTGGATAGCACCAGGCTAGGTGGCCCTAGGACAAATCACCAATAAAAGATTAGCTCCCTGGCAGGGTCCTTCCCCTTTTAGCCTGGAGTATAGTGCCATTTTTCTTCTGTAGAACTGAGTTTTGAGTTTTCAGCACCCCTTTTCCTCCATAACTGTGGATCCTGACTTGTTTTTTGCAGATAGCTGTCCTTTCGCTCCAGATCAATTTCCAGGGCTACTTATTTTCTACAAAACATGCTTTGTCTCGTACTGAACACACAGGTCCTGTTTTTGGCTACTGAACTCTGGGAAGTGATCTGATAAATCATGCTAAGATGGTAATGACTGTTACTAATTTATATATGTTACTCCTTAAGTCCAAAGAATAAATCTCTTATAGAAAGGTTTTACATCATAAGAAAGTTGACAGTGGGTTAATTTTGAGCCTGAGGAATTTGTTTCCCAGGTTCCCAGGATATCTGGCCCCAGTAAGCATCATTCTTACTTGTGGTAGTTGTTATAGATAGATGAACTAAACAAGGATCTTTAAGCTGAAGAGAAAATGAAAGGAGAAGTCCCATTGTAATAATGTCCCTTCATAATTTTAGCATCATGAGGAATTTGGTAATGGGGAAAGTGTGCCTGAAGTCAGGACTATCAGACCCCTATAAAGAGCTCTCTGATACCCTTAATGGCATTCCTACAGCTTCTGCTATCAATCCTTCTCAAAGACCAGCAATAAATAGCTCATAAAGCATGCTAATTCTGTTTTATTTAATCGAATCCCTTTTCAGAACCCTTGACCACATGTATACCTCTTCTTCTCTATTCCTGTCCCACAGGCCAGGAAGTAGGATTTAACTCTGCCTTCACAATGTAACTCGGAGCATTTCAAAATCATCCTCAATAGTCAAGACAGATATGTATATTTAAGTTTTTAAATGCTCATCCTTGTGGAAGCCATTGCCTCAACCTTACATGACAGTGTGCTGTTTATTCCTGCTCAATGAGTGACACCAGTGGGAGGGGATGTCTAAGGTCTTCACCAGAAAGTGAAAAGAACTTCCCAGAAGGAGCATCTGTTCTTGGTGCTGACAAGTAAGTACATCTGCATTTGTATTTTTTTCTTAGATAATTCCAAGAGAGGGGACGGGAAGTGGATGAATGTCAGGGTGCCACATACAGACTATCAGAAATGCTAAGGTAAAGGTTTTCATGGAGCTTTAATACTTTGAATGACTTAAATGTTGAAAGAAAGATTGATGATTATAGAATATTAAGAAAAAATGTAGGGGATAGGAATGGACCCTGAGGGTGGAAAGGAGAAACTAACATCTATTGAATGCCTGCCATATGCCATACCCTGTGCTGTTTTTTCCACATACATTAACATAAATAATTATCACAGTCTTATGAATTAAGCACTTTTTATTTATCATAGTTGAGGAAATTGAAGTCCTGACAAATTAAGTAATTTTTTTAAGTCTCAGTATTAATACAGTGTAGAATAAATTAGTCTCATTCCAAAACCCATCTCACTATCCCATCTTTGCCTTCCCCCATTAGACACTCTTATTTTAGAGGTAAGCTAACTTAGACCCAGGAAAATAAAGTGTCTTTCTCTCATTTCTCTGTCCAGAGCAGCAGGAAGCCAGAGGGAAGAAGGCGATTCTTTCATCTTCTTCCTCTATCTTTCAAGTTTTTAATTATATGTTTTGATCACCAAAGAGATTTTGTTGTTAACATCTCCTTATGACAGGTTTATTTAAGTGATATACATTTAATGAGTTGATAAAATTGTTGCAGTTTGGAGCTCAGATGGTTGTACAAAGTAGGGAGGGTAAGGTTCTTCCAATAACTCACTATTCACAAGTCAAGATGCAGGGAGCTTGACTGGGACCCATGTATGCATGTGCCTGTATGTCTGTATGTGTGCATGAATCTATGAATGTCAGAGACCAAACATGAGTGGGGTTTTTTTTTTGTTTTTGTTTTTGTTTTTTTGGTCTATCAATTGATTTCTGTCATCTAGAGCACTCTGCACATCCTAGGAAGCTTAAGGAGGTTAGTGGTCCATGCATCATGCACTAAACCCCCAAATGAAGTTCTCTCTATTGGAAATGGTAACAGTAACTCTATCAAAAGCATAATAGGGTTGTGGCCTCATCATTGCTGTCATAACATCTTTTGAGTCAAGTCACACTCTTTGCACTTGCTGTCTAAAGCTGATATTTGTAGATAAGCTTTTGCTATGTGTCATCAAGCCTTAGACTCCTAATACAGAAAGGGAATTGTGCTTTCCAGAATGACCAGCATGGGAGTAACAGGGAAATATAGAGCCAAACCACTTTGGTAGAGCCCAGATTCCTCATGAGTTCTGGGGGATATGGTCTCTGTGGTCTAGCCATGCCCAGACTAGAGTTGCCCAAAGGAAAAGAAAGCCTTCATGGATAGAAGTATTTCTCAGTAAAATCAGCAGCAATGATTCAGAAGGGTGTAGAAGAAGTGGTTTTGAACTCATAGGCAGGAAATTGATTTTACAATCCTGGCTTTGGCTAGGCCAGTGATGCACCCATGTTGACCTTTGGTTGATGAATTAACTTATCTGGACCTCTATTTTCCCATCTGTGAAACAGAAATAATAATATCTGATTTACTTGTTTCATAGGATTACTTCAAGTGTCAAAAGAACTCACATGCATGAAATTCCTTCAAAATATTAATGTCCCTATATGTCCATCAGATATTCTAATTATCAGGACTGGTGCTGCACTCCCCTCATTTACCAGCAAAGTCCTGTGGATTATTTGTTCCTTATAACTCCCCCACTGCAGTCATCAGAGTTATGAGATGGCCCCCAACATTCCTGCCCTTGGTACATCAGCCCTAAGTGATCCTCTCCCCTTGAGTATGTTTAGGAATTATGATTATGATGAGATAGTCATTACTGTGATTATGTTAGCTTATATAACACTCCCTCTTAACAAACCTGGTTGGAAAGTCTCCTGCTGGCCTCAAAGATGCAATCTCCATGAGTTTCACAGCTATAAGGAAATGAATTTGGCCAACAACCAAGTGAGCCTGGAAGAAGACCTTGAGCCTCAGATAAGATCCCAGTCCCAGCTGGCACCTTGATCTCAGTCTTGTGGTAGTCTGACCAGAGACCCCAGCTAAGTCATGTCCAGACTTCTGACTTATAGAAGTGTAAGGCAATAAATAGGTATTGTATTAAGCTGCTAATTTTGTGGTCATCTGTTGTACAGTGATAGAAAAGTAGCACACCCATTTATTCATTTTTTATTCATTTCCAGTGCCACCAGATAAATTCCAGCAAGTGTCTTCTTTTATCTAGACTTTTCCCTGGTCTTCCTTGAGCCAGTCTTTCTTCTTCTCTCTACCTCATCTCCTGATAATCTATTTCAGATTGAGACATGTGACTACTGTACATTGTTTATCCTTGATTCTGCAGTACAGTGAGTACTTTTTCTTATTTTCACATTTCTGAAATAGGGTTATGTCCCATGATGGATGTATATGTTTATTGTAGGGCTTGTTTTCTTCCCCAAAAGATCTTATTAAATTGATGGTGTACCTTATCAATTGATAGTGTCTAAGAATTGAGGAAGTCTGGTAGTTCAGTCTTAAAATTGGCTTTGGAGCACTAAATAACTTCTAGTGAGAGCCATCAGATGCCTTCCAGGAGGAGAAAAGTAGGTTCCCTTCTCATAAACCTCTTCAACAACATCAATAGTGAAATGCATGGATGCCCAGGGTTTGTTCAGGAAGAAGCCACCATAGACAACCATGGGATTTGGCAGAGTTGTATTTATTTTCCTCCTTATTGCTCCAGGTTGGTGGCACCCAAGATTCCTCTTTGACACCAATAACCCACATCCCCGGTACAGACTATGCCTTGATTCCCAAACAGTGCCACAGATGGTGACACATTTCTTGTGATTTGCACATTTATCCTGTCTCTGACCCATCAGACAATCTGATCCCTCTCCCCAGGGATCACAAGATATTCCATTCTTCCCCTTACTTAATCCTTGGTTGGGTTTATCCTAGGCATAAGAGAAGGAGCTGTGACACAGGAAGTAGAAGGCTCAGATATCATTCATTAGTTGTATGACCTTGAGAAGGTCACTCCTCCTGTGGTTTCAGTGTTCTCATCTGTACATCTAAGCCCAGGCTGATCTTTCACCTCCTCATTTCAAATCTCCCCCAAAGCTATAGCAGAACGTGGGTACTACAGTGGAGTCAGTCCATGCTGCCAAAGGCTTATTGCATTCTTTGGCATCCTAGCAGTGGGGTAAGGAGAGGCCTAGGCTCCTTATCTGTCCTATTGGTCTAAGCTAGCAGGTGACACAGCCATAACCCAGATTATCTACAGCACATTTTCCTGCACATCCAGACTAACTGACATCCTTCTGTCTCCAGGTTCATTCCTGCAGATGTTTCCAGTCCTCATCACTTTATCATAATTGTTATAAGTGTTTCTGCCAAAATGGTAGTAAAAACTCAATTTTCCTGAGCAAAATTAACAACAAAAAGTGTTCATGGCTCATGCAACCTGGTTATTAAGCTGTAACAGGAATTGACTGCAGCTGTGAAATAAGATATAATTAAAATCTGAGGCCCTTCACCACGTATCTGGTTTGTGCATTTGCAATGTTGTAGATACATGAATTAGTGGGGCTGACCAGCTCAAGCTGTCAATTGGGAACCTGTCCAGTGGAATTATATCCATCTGAATGTCAGAGAGAAAGAGAGAGAGGGAGAGAGAGAAGTGTGTATTCAGGAAAGTAGAACAATAACTTGGGTAAATATGTAAGGCAGAGAGATAGGGGGAAAGACCCTCATTATGAGCTCCAGTTTAGATCTGCCATCAGCTGTGTGATCTTGAATGAGTCATTAATCTCTTGAATTCTTAGAATCCTTTGATAATATAGGGAGAGGGTAGTATATATTATTCATAACATGCTTGGCTCTAACATTATTAGTTGTTATTCTACTTGTGCAAGGTAGAAAGGACAGGTCTAACATGAATAACGTGGAGCCATAAGAGTAAAAAACATCACAGATTCATTAGACAAAGACAAGACTGAGGAAGACGAAATCCACTAAATACTTAGTGGATTTAGTTACTTTGGTTGGTCTCTTGTTTTTCAATTTATATGGACATTACTATCTTGTTAAGTTTTTTTTCCCCTGAATGATCATGTTTTTATTAAATTCATATACAAAATTCTTATCTTCTGAAGCCCTTGGCTGGGGTATTAATTATAGTGGTTTTTTTGTTTGTTTGTTTTGTTTTGTTCTGTTAGAAAAGTTGAAGGATTTTTTTTGTGTGTGTGTGTGTGACTGACCTTTGTTTGGCCCCTTGACCCTATAGGCATTTCTAGATGCAGTTGTATCTTCTCATCTTTTAAATTCATTTCAAATAAAAGGTAAATATGTGTGTTAGACATTCATAGTTTTAACTTCACTTACATGCTATAGGTCTATTAGAACACTCTGGTGCTAAGTGAGAATGTTTTTTAGAGCCTGTCGTGTTTACCTTAAATCACTCTGAGACCATGGACAGTAGGTCACAGATGTGGCTCTACTTTGGAGCTATGGTGTAGGATAGAAAAAAAAAAGAAGAATGGTCAGCAGGGAGCCTGTCTGGAACCCAAACACCTGCCATCCTTGTTAACCTGCTGGAGGAAACTGTCCTTCACAACTGAAGGCTGGACTGAGAATTATAGGCTCATTCCATCTCTCATGGAGACCGTTCCAAGGTACTTGCAGTAGTTTGGCCACATGTCATTAGTTTAGCTACTAAAATCCCAGACAGGGTGCATCCTCCAACTCCTCTCTCCTGTGACTCCTCCATAGGGACCCTGTTATGAACCCTTCAACACCCTGTGCTGTTATGATTTGCTTCAGTGCTAGACAAGCTGTGGGGAGCGGGGTGGATTACTTGTTCTCTCTGTGCCTTTGTTTCCCTAAATGATGACTGTCAGAATGGACTAGATAATCTCCAAGTTTTCTTCCCATCATGAGCTGTCATGCTTCTTAGACAGATGTATACAGCTGTGGCCAGATTCTAACAGAATTGCAATAAAGATTCTTAGACCAGATTTCTTCTTGCAAGCATTTGATTCAGGTTTTCATAGCTTGGAGTTAGCTCCTGCCCTAGCTCCTCAAGGTAAAGGCAGGCAAATCTGAAAAGAGACAATTAAGGGAAAGTGTGAAGGGCCACTGATATATCCAACACCAAGGGCCTGGCTCTGTGCTGGGTACTGCCTCAACATTATCTCATCTGGTGGCACATAGGACATAGGTGCACAGGCTCTGTGTTCCAGCAGCCTGGCTTCAAACTCTAGCTCCAGTATTAATTATCCATATGGCATTGGGGAAGGCATCTAACAACTCTGCAACCCAGTCTCCTTATCTGTAAAATGAGTATAAGAACGCTCTTATTATGGAGTTATTGTTAGAAGTTAAATATGTTCATACATGCAAAAGATGTAGAAAACAAATTGACACATAATAGGTGCTAAACAAAAGGTAACTATTATTACTAATATTCAATCTTAACCACACATATGCTTTACAAGTATGGAAACTGAGGCTCAGGGAGGTTGAATTCACCTAGCCAGTTAGTGGCAGAATTGGGATTCATACCCAAGTTTATCCAGTTTCAAAGCCCATACTCTCCTTTCTATGCTAACTAAAATGTTTCAGAGACGAGGGTCTAGAATAATTGTATTCCCCCTTGATTTTGACCTACCTGGAATCAACATGAGCACATATTAAAGAAACCTGAGACTCACTGTTCACCTCCCACATGCAGGCCCCTCTTCAAGAAGGCGACCATCATCCCGAGACTTCAATGCTTCTAGTATGCCACTCAGGAAGCCAGGCTGGAGCAGAAACTGTTCCACTTGGCTTCAAACAGTCCCTTCCTGCTGGCAATAGCATGCTTCCTCTGGAGTCAGATATTCATCATGGAAATAGGCAACTTAGCCTCTCAGAGGCTGGGTTTCTGCATCTAGCAACAGAGGTCTGGACTGCCTACCTTGCAGGGTTATGGCTGGGGTAGCATAACACCACCACTTTGGGTTTCCTGGCACATTGTATAGGACTTCTCAGCTAGTGTTCCTTTTCTTTCTGCCTTTCCCTGTCTTTTCCTACTACTACTTGAGCCCATAATTCTTCCCAACAATCTGAAACTGGGTATCTATTATTTTCCAACTATTGCTGTATTTTTATATATAAAAATAAAAGCTTATCGAGGTTTGTAATTGCTCAGGGATTTCCCTTCTTTGAAGCCTCTTTGGGTAACCAGAGTCTCTGGTTTCTCTCATAGTTTCTGATGTTAACATTTTAATAATACATTCAGAGTGTTTTTGTTTTATGAATTCTAATACAGATGGAGGTTCTTCCCAAGAGATGTTTTTAAAGCAGGTGTTTTTAACTAAATGACTCAATATCCACCTGCATATTTCCATAACACAAAGCCATTTTTTTTCCTTCTAGACTTCAAATTGCCCTCAAGTTTTCAGGAAGCTCTGAGTGGTCACCTGCCTTGTTTTAACATTTCTTTGCCTTTCTCAAGGAGCTAACTGTACTCTGAAAGTTGTATGTGTGTGCACGTGCGCACATGTGTGTGTGTTGTACAATCAGAAAAGTTTGTCCACAGCTTTATGTTGACCTCCTCTCTCCAACAGTGGTTGGGGAAAAGTAGCTGTAACATCTATGGAAATATCTTTGAGAGAATGTGCACAAGGTAACAATCCATGTGCCTATTCTGTTGGAATTATCTGCCTCCTTTAGTGGTGAATCCAGGGGAAGTATCTGGTCTTAACTCCTTAAAATAGTAATATGTCTTTGACCTAAGGGCTAATGGGACAGTGTGCAACTGGGGAACCAGTGTGTTTTCTGGGGAGAGGGGAGGGAAGAAAGATAACCACTGATGTGCAAGTGTGATCCTAACAATTTTTCAGACTGTTGTGTCTAAGAGACTCTCCTTGTGGGAGATGTTAATAAGGATTTCCCCAAAGTTATGGTCACAAAATCTGGGACCATACTACTCCTCCAGCTCCTTTTGGGGTGTTAGGATATCTGGTTTCTTTTTTGAAGATTTTAATTTTTTGAGAAAGAGAGCACAAGTGGAAGGGAGGGGCAGATGGTGAGGGAGAAGCAGACTCCCCAATGAGCAGGGAGCCTGACCCTGGGATCATGACCTGAGCTGAAAGCAGATGCTTAACCAACAGAGCCACACAGGTGCCGTGGGATATCTGTTTATAGATGAAGCGCTTTAGGTCGTACAATTAGAAGTACTGCCATTTTTTTAAGATTTATTTATTTCAGAGAGAAAGAGAGAGATAGAGAGAGAGCATGAGCGGGAAGGGCAGAGGGAGAGAGAGAGAATCTCAGACTCCACACTGAGTGCTAAGCCCAGTGCTGGGCTCGATTCCACAACCCTGATATCAGGACCTGAGCTGAATCAAGTCAGACGCTTAACCAACTGCACCCCTCAGGAGCCCCAGTACTGTCTTTCTTCCACCAGCGTTTCCCAAAGTTCTTTCAAAAAGGAGCACATTTCTTGCTGCACACATAGTAACCTGCTGTAGAATGCAAATCTATAGGATAGCAGTTGTGAAGCACTGATAAAGAACAGATGAATCCTCTGGAAAGGATCCTGGAAACTAGTTCACGGCACTTTAGAGGAGACTGAAAAACAAAGTACTTTTGGTCTGTGAGATCATAGAGCCCCAAGGAATAGAACATTAGGCTTAGGAAAGACCCCAGACAGTCAGCCCAACTGTCCCAGCTCGCTTTGTGAGGGAAAGAAGCTTTGCTCAAGGCTCTCAAGTAAGCAATAGGAGAGTGGTGATGACCAAATCCCCTGCCTCCTATCCCTTGCATGTGGTGCTGCAAGATGCCAAGCTAACTGCTCTAGTCCAGAAATGTGGATGGGGAAAGGGAGAGAGATTTTAAAAAATGCAGAAGGAAAGATGCAGAATAGACAAAAGAAGAATTTTTGGATACCGATTCTTAGACTGGATTTCTGGGGGTGGCGGGGGAATGGCAAAACAGAGATGCACGCAGAGCATATTTAACAAGCTTCTGGTGAGAGATATAAAAAGTATTAGGGTACAAGAAACTGTGTCTGCCTAGGAAAAGGGCATGGAGAGAAGGGGATGTAGAACCTTTGGAGAGCTCTAAACACTCCCTGGAGAACCACTTTTGGAGCCATTTGTCAGAGATTAGGGAAAAGAAGACATGGACATACTCCAATTATAAAGAAAAGACATATGGGATTTTAGATTATAAACAGGCAGAAGAGGAGGAATAAGGACTCCTTTTTTTTTTTTTTTGAGATAAAGCCTTTCTGTTTCAGAACAATGCTGAAGTGTGTAAGTTGACAAGTAGTGATTTACTTCTTATCACTTTACAGTTTACAAAGCACTTTACAGTTTACAAAGACCTGTGTGGTCTCATATACCCTTGGCAGCTCAGTGAGGCTCTTACATACTGTGAGGTAGGAGAAAAACTGGGGATAAAGCTCACTACACAAAGTGAGGGAGGGAAGGAATGATCATTTGGGTTTCATCAGTTTATGGAAATGAATACATTCAGTATACATGGAATAGTAAACACACAGACTGAAAGCAAACTGCCTGGGTTCAAATCCCAGTTCTACCACCTAGTAGCTGTTGACCTTGGGCAAATTATTTAACCACTGTGTACCTCAGTTTCCTTATATGTAAGATGAGGGTAATCACAGTACTGACTTCTAGGAGTTTTAAGATGACATATTTTTATATGTGTATATAAAAACATATGTGTAGAAGATGCCTGACAGTAAGAACTAAGTAAATGCTTGGGAAAAAGTGGAAAAGCTCCTATTAGAAGGTAAATTCCTTCATGTCAGTTATTACCACGTATTTGTAAATAACATTTGTTGAGACAATAAATTTAGTGTTTAATCCATTTGAGGGGAAATACTTTTGGAATTGGTTATACACACACACACATATGTGTGTGTGTGTGTGTGTCCAACAAAGTCCAACAAAGGGAACAATTAAACTAGATGGTTCAACCTGAAGACTGGAAGATGCCTTCATTATATCTCAAGACCAAGAACACTGCCTCATTTTCCAGTCTTTGGGGAAAATGGAGAGGTCTGTGGACCCCACCACCAGCACCTACTGCAGAACATCAACTGCCTGCCTGCGCTTTGCAATGCCAATTGTCTCAGGACTTATAAATAGTGTTTGCCTGGTCCCAGAGAGGGCTCTCTTACTGCATGTCTGTGCATGGCCTCAAGGTGGAGTCTTAGCCTGTTAGTGGATGTCCACTTCCAGACTATAGCTCCCTCTGTTTCTCCCCACCTTCCCCACTTGCCTCCCCCAGCCCATACTTGGGAGCTCAGAGCTTTGCAAGCTCAAAGACAGAGCCAGAGTATCCCCAAGCACATCCAATCCAAGCTGCTTACTTGTTAAATTCTTGCAGGTCTTAGCTTAACTTAGTGCTAGGCACATGGAATGGGCTCTGTATGAAGCAGATTTTTTATTATTTTGGCTTCTAGTGCCTTCTCTCCCAAAGGGCAGAGCAAAGACCGTCTGGCTTAAACACTCTGTGAACCAAGATGTGTAATGAGTGTGCCCAGGGGCAACCGCCAGAGCCCACCCCGAGGCCTGGAGTGCCCGGGAGCATCTTGATGGGAATGACTGTCCTCCGCTTTTAGCAGCAAAGCTTCAGGAGAAGCAGGAGAGGAGGACGTCTGACTGACAATAAGTCCTCTGAGCTCCTTGAGAAGGGCTAAGTACAGTAATTTGTTGTAATGACTCAAATTTAAAACAATAACCCAGAGGCATAATAGCATGGACCAAGAATACCTACTGCATGTGATGGGCTGTTAATGGGAAGTGAACAGTTTGATTTGGTGGCAGACAATCTTCAAATGGCTTTCACTCCGGATGTGTACTCTGCAGTGTGGAGAGCTAAGTTTGCTATCAGGGTTAATTTGGACCACTTCCTCTCTGTCTGCCGAGAGCCATTCTCCTGATGGAGGCCCCTTTACTGTTCTGCTATCCCCACAACTGAAAGCAAATTTCTGAGGCTTCACTTCTGTGATCATTTTCTCTTGTTTTGTTTTGTTTTCCTTTTTCCTCTCCCTCCATCTCCCTCTTAGAGAAGCTGCTACTTCAGCGCTGGTTCCTAAGTGCATAATGGGGAGTAATACACTGTAGCCTCAGGACCTGTGCCTGCCCAGGCTGATCAGTGTGCGATGCAGTCTGGAAATCTGCCCAGACCTGCAAGAGACCTGGCTGATCATGCCCAAGGCTCTCATTTCATTGATAGCAGGTGGGGCCAGGGAGGCAGTGACTCTTGTAAGGTCTCTCTGCTGCCAAGGACAAGGGCTGGGACTTGACTCCTCACTTCACCCCTTCCCACCTCTCCTTCCTGCACTACCCCGACCTCTAACCACATTGACTGGGAGCCCGACACAACTCATTCCCAGCACCATGGGAAGATCGAGGATTAGAGTGCTTCAATGTCAGAGATTTTAGTGTCTTAAAAGTCACTAAGCCCAACCACTCACCCAGGGAAATAGGTCTCTCCTTTCCTTATTAGACCTCACTCCTCCTTGCTGGTACTATCTCCTAAGTACCTAGTACAGACCTATTCAGACTTGTATTACCAGGGCCAGCAGTCTTCCTTTGATTTCCCCTATCACATTTGCCATTTTCTCAGTGTCCTTCACTCTGCAAATGCACCCTGATGAATTCAAGTTCCATGTGAGTGACAGATAACCTAATGGCTAGCCTTTTAGGGGACTACCCAAGGGATTAATCTCTGGATGGAATTCCACATAATAGCAGGCTGCAAGGAACATACACACACAGACACACACAGATACATATACAAACACACAGAGACACACACAGACATGCACAGTTACACAGACACAGACACATACACACATTTTTTGTGTGTGGGAGACTTTCATATATCAGCATAAGAAGACTAACTCCACTCGTGAATATTTGCAGGGAAATAAATCCCTTGCAGAGAGTCAACATATTCAATTAAATTCAGCAAATAGTCCCTGTTGTTGGTTGAATTGTGTCTTCCAAAAAGATATGTTGAGGTGCTAACTGGGGTATCTGTGAATGTCACCTTATTTGGAAATAAGGTCTCTGAGATATAATTAAGTTAAGATGAGGTCATATTGGATTATGGGGGACCCTAACCCGATGACTGGTGTCCTTATGAGAACAGGTGAGGATACACAGAAATGCACACAAGAAAAATATTATGTGAACAGGGAGGCAGAGATCAGAGTGGTATATCTATAAGCCAAGGGACACCAAAGATTGCTGGAGGCTAGGAAGAGGCAAGGAAGGATTCCTCCCCTAGCCTTCAGAAGGAGCCTGGCCCTCCCAACACCTGAATTTCAAACTTCTAGCCTCCAGACCTGAAAGAAAATAAATTTCTGTTGTTAAGACACCAGGTTTGTGGTGATTTGTTACAGCGACCACAGGAAACTAATACAATCCCTATGTACTCATTAAGTGCTAGGCTCTCTTCCACATATAGCAGTGGTTGAGGCCCCTGTGGCCCCTGTGCTCAGTGAGCTTGTCAGGGTCTCTTTGGAAGGCTCCAGAAGGCTCAGCTGTGGGTGAGGAGGATTTCACAATCTTGCACTTCACTTTCCTTTCTTTCAGTGCCCCAGTTGATGGCATGTCCCCTGCACATCCAGAGTTGGGCTCAGAGCCCTTTGGATGTAGCTCAGTCTCCATGTTCAAACACTGACTTGTCCAATGTTTTCCTTCACTCAGAGAGTTTGGGAAAATATTTGGCTTTGATGTTAAATAGGCTTAGCTTGGAAGTCTCGCTCCATCACTGAGTAGTTGAACCTTCCACCTTCTTGTGTGTATAAGAGGAATACTCAAACATTGTGAGAAATCTGGGAGGAAGATCCCAGAGTAGTAAATCATAGAGTTGGACAGACAGATGGACCTGAATCCTATCATCTATCCTTTTATACACTACCTGCTAAAGTTGTTACCTTAAGCAAGTTGTTTAACTCCCTGGGCTGGCTTCAATTTCCTCACTGATAAAGTGAGAACAGTAATAGCATTCCTCTGGTAGGGTGGCTGTATTGACTGAATTAATATCTATGAGGTGCTTAGAAGAATTCCTGACAAATATAGGGTGCTCAATAAAGAGTAGTCAACATTGTCATTTTACTGGTGAGGAAACTGAGTCACAGAGAGGTGACATGATTTGTCTAAGGACAGTTAGAGGCTGAGCTGGTCCTAGAACCATTCTCGGAGTGATGGGTTCTCTCAACAGTCACTGGGTTGTTCACTTGAGAGGCTGTGCTTGTTAAGATTTCCAACTCTGGAATCAGACATAAATGCAATTTCAAACTTGATCAATTACTAGCTGTGTGACCTTGGACTTACTATTTAATGTCTGTGGGCCCCATTTTTTTCACCTATATAAGAGAGGTATTGACCTCACTGGGTTGTGGTATGAGTGAGATTAGAACAAATATATATATTTAACCACAAACTTGTAAACATTCATAAATGTTTCTGGCTATTGCTTGTATTTGTTATAAGTAAGTTCAGCTGTTTGCAACTAAATAATAGTGGCTTTAAAACTCTCAGGTTCATTTCTCCTGTAAAAAGAGTAGGGAGACCGGCAGTCCAAGAATGATATGGCAGTGTCAAAAAGTCACCAGGGACCCAGGCTCCACCTCTACTTCTGCCCTGATATCTTCAGTATGTGGTTTCTCCCCTCAAAGTCACATCACCCTCCAATATGACTGCTGGAGCTCTACCTGTCACACACATGTTGTGAACAGTACAAGCATGTGTGGGGAGGGGAGCAGAGCAGGAAGAAGACAAAAAAGACTACTTCTCAGCTAACTTGGTTCCCTAAGGAGCCATCTCTCAAGTCAACACTTTGTATTTCATTGGCCAGAACTTAATAACATGGTCACACCCGGCTGCAAGGGAGGCTGGAAAACATAGTCTTGTACCCATCCTCAGTAAAATCCAGGCTCTTTTACAAACATAAAAAAATGTAGTGGGAAGGCGAGGAGCAGACTCTGCCAGATCGTCATTATTGTTTTTATGGTTGCTATTGCTAGGTACGAGGAGCCTGCCTGTTAGGAATTTGCAGCTTTTAATGCAGTGCTATGAATGTTTGAAAGATGCATAGTGTGGTGTGAGAGTACTCAGGAGGGAGAGATTAACTCCATCTAAAGGCATCTGAAATGGCTACTCAGAAGTCTTTAAGGTGAGGCTTGATGTTTGAGAGGTTTGCCCAGGTGACCGTGAGGGAAGGGGATTTCTGGTGGAAAGGGCACCACACACACAGCCTACTGGTTTTGTCAGCCTGCCCCTTGGCTGCTTGGAATTGTGCTGGGGATGGGGTGGGGGGCAGATTCCCAGAGGCTGTCCTGGGACCTCTCTCATCCATGCAGTCTACAGGGCAGATGGTGAGGGGTGCTGAGCCCTGCTATCCATGAAGGTTTCCTGATTCTCCATTCTCATTTCACCAGACAGCAATCTATTTGTTAAATGAAAACCGGCTGGTTATTGAAAGAACCATATTTATTGGGAATTAACTGCCATGTGCAAAATGGGTATTTACTACCAACTTGTCAAACATCAGTAAATTTGTGTTTAATAATCATTTTTTTCAATTAACTCACAAAAAAATGCATCCCATTAATTCTAAATTAAATGCACATTCGTAAAACTCTAATTCATAACATAATCAAATCTTCTCTTCCCAGCCTGTTTTTGATGGCTAAGTGTTGGTGAAAGAATCTCAAATGATGTCCTTGGAGATGAAATTTGCTTATACCTATATGCAGTTGCAACTTGGGTTAGAGGACAGTGGTGCAGGTAGAACTTTTTTCCATTCACACCCTTCCCAGTTCCTTCCTCTCACTCCTTTCTCCCTTATGTACCACAGGTGCTGGAAGGTGCCTGTAGCTGGTAATATTTGCATGATCTAAGCTGATAGTTTAACTTTGATCTCTGTCTTTAATCTCAGTGGTAGAAGGCCTTGGAAAATCTGCTTATCATGGTGCTTAGCTGGGAGTCAATGGACCTTTTACTGTTTGTTTGTTTATCGTTTTAATAATTAGAAATCATTTTTAAAAGCATATGTTTTATAATTATATGAACCAGTAAAATGAATTTTTTTCAGCATTTAATTTTCAAATCTAAATATAAACGTAGGGAAAAAAAAGGTGTGCAAACCCATTGATGCATATTGACTTCAAGAGATGGTAATATGTGATTCATTTTGTTCCATGACTCATTATTTGCGTATAACACCCAGTGCTCCATGCAGAACTTGCCCTCCTTAATACCCATCACCAGGCCAACCCATCCTCCCACACCCCTCCCCTCTAGACCCCTCAGTTTGTTTTCCAGAGTCTATTGTCTCTCATGGTTGATCTCCCCCTCTGATTTCCCCTCTTTCATTCTTCCCCTCCTGCTATCTTCTTCTTTTTATTTTTTTTAAACATATAATGTATTATTTGTTTCAGAGGTACAGATCTGTGATTCAACAATCTTGCACAATTCACAGCACTCACCATAGCACATATCCTCCCCAATGTCTATCACCCAGCTGCCCCATCCCTCCCACCCCCCACCACTCCAGCAACCCTCAGTTTGTTTCCTGAGATTAAGAATTCCTCATATCCGTGAGGTCATATGATACATGTCTTTCTCTGATTGACCTATTTCGCTCAGCATAACACTCTCCAGTTCCATCCACATTGTTGCAAATGGCAAGATTTCATTCCTTTTGATGGCTGCATAATATTCCATTGTATATATATATACCACCTCTCCTTTATCCATTCATCTGTCCATGGACATTTGGCTCTTTCCACAGTTTGGCTATTGTGGACATTGCTGCTATAAACATCGGGGTGCACGTACCCTTTCGGATCCCTACATTTGTATCTTTGGGGTAAATACCCAGTAGTGCAATTGCTGGATCATAGGGTAGCTCTATTTTCAACTTTTTGAAGAACCTCCATACTGTTTTCCAGAGTGGCTGCACCAGCTTAAATTCCCACCAACAGTGTAGGAGGGTTCCCCTTTCTCCGCATCCCCGCCAACATCTGTCATTTCCTGACTTGTTAATTTTAGCCATTCTGACTGGCGTGAGGTGGTATCTCATTGAGGTTTTGATTTGGATTTCCCTGATGCTGAGCGATGTTGAGCACTTTTTCCTTTGTCTGTTGGCCATTTGGATGTCTTCTTTGGACAAATGTCTGTTCATGTCTTCTGCCCATTTCTTGATTGGATCATTTGTTCTTTGGGTGTTGAGTTTGATAAGTTCTTCATAGATTTTGGACACTAGCCCTTTATCTGATATGTCATTTGCAAATATCTTCTCTCATTCTGTCAGTTGTCTTTTGGTTTTGTTGACTGTTTCTTTTGCTGTGCAAAAACTTTTTATCTTGATGAGGTCCCAATAGTTCATTTTTGCCCTTGCTTCCCTTGCCTTTGGCAATGTTTCTAGGAAGAAGTTGCTGTGTCTGAGGTCGAAGAGGTTGCTGCCTGTGTTCTCCGTTAGATGTTCATGGACTCCTGTCTCACATTGAGGTCTTTCAACCATTTGGAGTCTATTTTTGTGTGTGGTGTAAGGAAATGGTCCAGTTTCATTCTTCTGCATGTGGCTGTCCAATTTTCCCAACACCATTTGTTGAAGAGACTGTCTGTTTTCCATTGGACATTCTTTCCTCCTTTGTTGAAGATTAGTTGATCATAGAGTTGAGGGTCCATTCCTAGGCTCTCTATTCTGTTCCATTGATCTATGTGTCTGTTTTTGTGCAAGTACCATGCTGTCTTGATGATGACAGCTTTGTAATAGAGCTCGAAGTCCGGACTCCTGATGCTGCCAGCTTTGCTTTTCTTTTTCAACATTCCTCTGGCTATGCGGGGTCTTTTCTGGTTCCATACAAATTTTAGGATTATTTGTTCCATTTCTTTGAAAAAAGTGGATTGTATGTTGACAGGGATTGCATTGAATGTGTAGATTGCTCTAGGTAGCATTGACATCTTCACAATATTTGTTCTTCCAATCCATGAGCATGGAACATTTTTCCATTTTTTTCTGTCTTCCTCAATTTCTTTCATGAGTATTTGATAGTTTTCTGAGTACAGATCCTTTGCCTCTTTGGTTAGATTTATCCCTAGGTCTCTTGTGGTTTTGGGTGCAATTGTAAATGGGATTGACTCCTTAATTTCTCTTTCTTCTGTCTTGTTGTTGGTGTATAGGAATGTCACTGATTTCTGTGCACTGATTTTCTATCCTGCCACTTTACTGAATTCCTGTATGAGTTCTAGCAGTTTTGGGGTGGAGTCTTTGGGGTTTTCCACATAAAGTATCATATCATCTGCAAAGAGGGAGAGTTTGACTTCTTCTTTGCCGATTTGGATGCCTTTGATTTCTTTTTGTTGTCTGATTGCCGTGGCTAGGACTTCTAATACTATGTTGAATAGCAGTGGTGATAGTGGACATCCCTGCCGCGTTCCTGACTTTAGGGGGAAAGCTCTCAGTTTTTCCCCATTGAGAATGATATTTGCTGTAGGTTTTTCATAGATGGCTTTTATGATATTGAGGTATGTACCCTCTAACCCTATACTCTGAAGAGTTTTGATCAAGAAAGGATGCTGTACTTTGTCAAATGCTTTTTCTGCATCTAATGAGAGATCATATGGTTCTTGTTCTTTCTTTGATTAATGTATTGTATCACATTGACTGATTTGCAGATGTTAAACCAACCTTGCAGCCTAGGGATAAATCCCACTTGGTTGTAGTCAATAATCCTTTTAATGTACTGTTGGATCCTATTGGCTAGTATTTTGGTGAGAATTTTTGCATCTGTGTTCATCAAGGTTATTGGTCTGTAATTCTCCTTTTGGATGGGGTCTTTGTCTGGTTTTGGGATCGAGGTAATGGTGGCCTCATAAAACGAGTTTGGAAGTTTTCCTTCCATTTCTAGTTTTTGAACAGTTTCAGAAGGATAGGTATTAATTCTTCTTGAAATGTTTGGTAGAATTCCCCTGGGAAGACATCTGGCCCTGGGCTTTTGTTTTTTGGGAGAATTTTGATGACTGCTTCAATTTCCTTAGTGGTTCTAGGTCTCTTCAGGTTTTCTATTTCTTCCTGGTTCAGTTTTGGTAGTTGATGCATCTCTAGGAATAGATCCATTTCTTCCAGATTATCTAATTTGCTGGCATAGAGTTGTTCATAATATGTTCTTATAATTGTTTGTATTTCTTTGGTGTTGGTTGTGATCTCCTCTCTTTCATTCATGACTTTGTTGATTTGGGTCATTTCTCTTTTCTTTTTGATACGTCTGGTCAGGGGGTTATCAGTCTTGTTAATTCTTTCAAAACCAGCTCCTAGTTTCGTTGATCTGTTCTACTGTTCTTTTGGTTTCTCTTTCATTGATTTCTGTTCTGATCTTTATTATTTCTCTTTTCCTGCTGGGTTTAGGCTTTATTTGCTGTTCTTTCTCCAGCTCCTTTAGGTGTAGAGTTAGGTTGTGTATTTGAGACCTTTCTTGTTTCTTGAGAAAGGCTTGTATTGCTATATACTTTCCTCTTAGGACTGCCTTTGCTGCATCCCAAAGAATTTGAACAGTTGTGTTTTCATTTTCATTTGTTTCCATGAATTTTTTAAATTCTTCCTTAATTTCCTGGTTGACCCATTCATTCTTTAGTAGGATGCTCTTTAGCCTCCATGTATTTGAGTTCTTTCTGACTTTCCTCTTGTGATTGAGTTCTAGTTTCAAAGCATTGTGGTCTGAAAATAGGCAGGGAATGATCTCAATCTTTTGGTACCGGTTGAGACCTGATTTGTGACCTAGGATGTGATCTGTTCTGGAGAATGTTCCATGGGCACTAGAGAAGAATGTGTATTCTGTTGCTTTGGGATGGAATGTTCTGAATATAGCTGTGAAGTCCATGTGGTCCAGTGTGTCATTTAAAGTCTTTATTTCCTTGTTGATCTTTTGCTTAGATGATCTGTCCATTTCAGTGAGGGGGGTGTTAAAGTCCTCCAGTATTATTGTATTGTTGTCGATGTGTTTCTTTGCTTTTGTTATTAATTGGCTTATATAATTGGCTGCTCCCATGTTAGGGGCATAGATATTTACAATTGTTAGATCTTCTTGTTGGATAGACCCTTTAAGTAGGATATAGTGTCCTTCCTCATCTCTTATTACAGTCTTTGGTTTAAAATCTAATTTGTCTGATATAAGGATTGCCACCCCAGCTTTCTTTTGGTGTCCATTAGCATGGTAAATTGTTTTCTACCCCATCACTTTCAATCTGGAGGTGTCTTTGGGTCTAAAATGAGTCTCTTGTAGACAGCATATTGATGGGTCTTGTTTTTTAATCCAGTCTGATAGCCTGTGTCTTTTGATTGGGGCATTTAGCCCATTTACATTCAGGGTAACTATTGAAAGATAGGAATTTAGTGCCATTGTATTGCCCGTATGGTGACTGTTACTGTATATTGTCTTTGTTCCTTTCTGGTCTATGTTGCTTTTAGGTTCTCTCTTTGCTTAGAGGACCCCTTTCAATATTTCTTATAGGGCTGGCTTTGTGTTTGCAAATTCCTTTAGTTTTTGTTTGTCCTAGAAGCTTTTTATCTCTCCTTCAATTTTCATTGACAGCCTAGGTGGATATAGTATTCTTGGCTGCATATTTTTCTCATTTAGTGCTCTGAATATATCCTGCCAGTCCTTTCTGGCCTGCCAGGTCTCTGTGGATAGGTCTGTTGCCAGTGTAATGTTTCTACCATTGTAGTTTACAGATCTCTTCTCCTGAGCTGCTCTCAGAATTTTCTCTTTGTCTCTGGGACTCGTAAGTTTTACTATTAGTTGTTGGGGTGTTGACCTATTTTTATTGATTTTGAGAGGGGTTCTCTGTGCCTCCTGGATTTTGATGCCTGTTTCCTTCCCCAAATTAGGGAAATTCTCTGCTATAATTTGCTCCATTATACCTTCTGCCCCTCTCTCTCTTTCTTCTTCTGGGATCCCAATTATTCTAATGTTATTTCATCTTATGATATCACTTATCTCTTAAATCCTGCCCTCATGATCCAGTAGTTGTTTTTCTCTTTTTCTCAGCTTCTTTATTTTCCATCATTTGGTCTTCTATATCACTGATTCTCTCTTCTGCCTCATTTATCCTAGCAGTTAGTGCCCCCATTTTTTATTGCACCGCATTAATAGTCTTTTTGATTTTGACTTGCTTAGATTTTAGTTCTTTTATTTCTCCAGAAAGGGTTTCTCTAATAACTTCTATGCTCTTTTCATGCCCAGCTAGTTAGTATCTTTAAAATCATCATTCTGAACTCTAGTTCCAAAATTGTACTCATGTCCATATTGATTAGGTCCCTGGCAGTCAGTACTGCCTCTTGTTCTTTTTGTTGAGGTGATTTTTTCCATCTTGTCATTTTGTCCAGAGGAGAAGAGATGAATGAGAGAACAAAATGCTAACAGGGTAACAACGTCCCCAGAAAATATGTACTAAACAAATCAAAAAAGACCTGAAACCAGTGGAAAAGAAAGGGAAAGAAAGAAAAAAGAAAAAGAAAAAAAGAAGAAGAAGAAAAAGATAAAAACACGGTGCCTGGGTGGCTCAGTTGGTTAAGCGACTGCCTTCGGCTCAGGTCATGATCCTGGAGTCCCTGGATCGAGTCCCGCATCGGGCTCCCTGCTCGGCAGGGGTCTGCTTCTCCCTCTGCCCTCTTCCCTCTCGTGCTCTCTGTCTCTCATTCTCTCTCTCTCTCAAATAAATAAATAAAATCTTAAAAAAAAAAGATAAAAACAAAGAAAAACAAAACAGAATATGATCAAATATGATCAGGCTGGTGCACAGATCAATTCCACACACTGGATTTTGGGTGTATTTTGGTCTGTTAGAAGAAAGTGCCTCCCAAAATTTTAAAGAAAGCAAAACTTATATATGTACAAAAATAAGGGTTAAGATGATGAAGGGATGGAATATGACTGTAAAGATGAAAATTATAAAAGGAATTGATAAGAAGATGTTTGAAAAAAGAAAGAGGATTAAAAAAAAAGGGAGAGAATGTGATCAGGCAGGAGACTAGAACAAATCCATACACTAGAGATTTAGGGTATATTTTGATCTGTTAGAAGAAACTGTATCTCAAAATTTTAAAAAGAGAACAACTTTATATATATATATGTATGGTGTATATATATATATATATATATATATATATATATACCAAATATAAGGGTAACTACTATGAAGGGATAGAATATGAGTGTAAAAATGAAAATTAAAAAAGATTAATAAGATTAGTTGGTTGGAAAAGGAAAGAAGAAAATTTTTTTAAAAAATAAAGAAAATTTTTAAAATTAAAGCCGAAAGACTAAAGAATCATGGGAAAAAAGCCACGAATTCTATGTGCAGTATTCCCCTAGAGCTGGAGTTCTGCCGTTCTCATTGATTGGTAAACTTGGTCTTGGCTGGCTCTTCTTGCTGATCTTCTGGGGGCGGGGCCTGTTGTGGTGGTTCCCAAATGTCTTTGCTGGAGGCGGAATTTCCTCACCCTTGCTGGTCTGAGCTAAGTAATCTGTTCGGGTTTGCTCTCGGGAGCTTTTGTTCCCTGCAAACTTTCAGCACAGCTTTGGAGGACAAGAGTGAAAATGGTGGCCTCCCAATCTCCACCCCAGAGGAGCCGAGAACTCAGGGCCCCACTCCTCAATGAACCCCCAGAGAAAATCAATCACTCCCATCTCCCCAGTCTCCAGCTGTACTCCGTGCTCACCCAGCCTCGGACCAAGTGTTTCTATCTCTGGTACACGGCCCCATGTGGAGTCTCCAAACCCAGCAGATCCCTGCAGTGCGCCCCCGTGCTGATCCTTCCAGGGGAGGAAGGGGAGTCTCCCCGAATCTACTGCTTGTTGGGTCCCTGCTGGAGGAGCAGTGGCCCGACTGTGCCTGGATCACGGTTTATGACAACCCCAGGCTGAGAGCCCGCTCCTTGGCTCCGTCTCTGCAGCCGGCTTCCTCACTCCAATACCTGGGAACTCTGTCGCACTCAGGCACCCCCTTTCTTTCTATGACCCCGAGGGTCCTGAGACCACATTGTCCCAGCGAGGGTTCCACCCCCCACTTAGCCACTGGAGCGACATCCCTCAGCAGAGCCAACTTCTAAAAGTTCCAATTTTGTGTTCCACAGCTCTATCACTTGCCAGAAGCGGCTGACGGAGGCCCCCTCCCCTGCCGTCTATCTTCCTGAATATCGCCTCGGATTCATTTCTGCACACGTCCTATGTTCCAGAAAGTGGTCGCTTTTTTGTTCAGAGAGTTGTTGCTATTCTTTTCTTTGATCTCCTGTTGAGTTTGTAGGTGTTCAGAATGGTTTGATCCCTATCCAGCTGAATTCCTGGGACCAGATGAAGATGAAATCCAGGTCTCCTACACCTCCGCCATCTTGCTCTGCCCCCCCGTTTTTTTTTTAATTTTTTTTAATTGAAGTATAGTTGACACACAATTTTACATTAGTTTCAGTTGTATAATATAGTGATTTGACAAGTCCATATGTTATGTTAGGCTCACCATCTGTCACCATACAAAGCTATGGCAATACCATTGACTATATTCCCTATGCTGCACCTTTTATCTCCGTGACTTACTCCTTCCATGGCTGGAAGCCTGTATTTCCTGCCTCCCTTCACCCATTTTGGCCATGTCTTCATCCCCCTCCCCTCTGACAACCACCGGTTTGCTCTCTGTACTTAAGGGTCTGTTTCTGCCTTTTTATTTTGTTTTGTTTTGTTTTAGATTTCACATATAAGTAAAATTATATAGTATTTGTCTTTCTCTGTCCGACTTATTTCCCTTAGCATAAAGCCCTCCAGGTCCATCCATGTTGTTGCAAACAGCAAGATCTCCCTCTTTTTTTATGGCTGAATAATAATCCATTGTGTGTGTGTGTGTGTGTGTGTGTATTATATCTTTACCCATTTATCTGTTGATAGACCCTTGGGTTACTTCCATATCTTGGTTATCATAAATAATGCTGCCATAAACATAGAATTGCATAGATATTTTCAAATTAGCATTTTTGGGATGTTTTTTGGGGTGGTAAATAGTAGTGGAATTACTGGATTTTATGGTATTTCTATTTTTAATTTTTTGAGGAACTTCTTTACTGTTTTCCACAGTGGCTGCACCAATTTGCATTCCTACCAAGAGTACACCTTGCCAAAACTTGTTATTTCTTGTCTTTTTGACTGTAGCCAATCTGACAGGTATAAGGTGATATCTCACTGTGGTTTTGATTTGCATTTCCCTGATGATCAGTGATGTTGTGCATCTTTTCTTGGCAATGTGTCTGTTGCCCATCTGTGTGTTTTCTTTGGAAAGGGACCTGGGTTTTAATTGTGAATTTTGTTATGTGACCGTGATCAAGTCATTTTCTTCCTTGGAGTGTTTGTATTAGAATAAAGTTAAGCCAGTTTCCTCACTGCAGTCTTTCTTAGTGATATTACTATGTTAATGTGAATCGAGAGTCTCCAACTGGAGAATGGATATGCTTTTTTTTTTTTTTTTTTTTTTTTTAACTTCTTTAAGTACAGAATTTTGTTTTTCCTTTCATGGAGCATCTGGGTGGATTGGTGATATGAGGAAAATATTTTGGCAAAGGCTGGGCAGGATGATTCCCAGGGTCATCTGGCTCTATCATTTCAGGATTTTGTTTCTTAGTTCAGAAACTTGGACTGAGCTTCTGAAGGATGACTTGGCAATATGGACCTCTGTTCACCAGACACCCCAACTTCTGCTCCCAACTCTGGCCAGATCAGAAGCCATATGCAGAGAGCACATAGCATCCTCCAAAGCCCTACCTCTTGTAAATCTCCCAGATAAGGATGGTAATGGAGTGATCTCTGGAGCCTGGCTATTCCCTGCTGCATCCAGCTGCACTTAGCATTCCGTCCCTTGCCTTCCTGAGCACAGCAATTACATGCTCAGCATGCACCTCGGAAATGTTTAAGTGGTAACAAATGCCCGGAGGGTTCATTATCATCCAGCAGTGCAGACGGCCCTTGCTCAGGGCATGGGGCACCTTATAGAAGGCAGTGATTCCTTTCCTCGTTTCTGAGCCATGTGGCTGAACATATGCTGGCCTTGCAGTGAGAGGGGTGGGCATAGTTCATCTGCCTCAGCAAATCTAGCTGCTATGCTCCCCTCTGCACACTTGAGCAGCACTACAGACATTCCACCCATGCAGCTGGAGGTTGAGCAGCGCCAACCTAGCCAAAGAGGAGACTTGATGTGATTCATGATCAGTACAGGGAAGAGCTCCAAAAGTGCCCTGAGAAGTCTCTCAAAGGGGCTGGCTATCTGATGCCCCTGGCCACCCCTCTTCCTGGTCCAGAATCATTCAGGTAATTGAGAGAGTGGTTCTAATGTCTCAAGACCTCTTTACATTCTTAGAAGTTCTTGTAAACCTAAAAGACTTTTATTGATGCCTATTATCTCTGTCAGTATTTATTATATTAGAAATTAAAATGGAGGAAATGGAAACAATTTATTAATTCATTTAAGAATAGCAACAGTAAATTGCTTGCATGTTAACATAAATAGCACACTTTTTTTATGAAAAGTAACTTTATTTTCCAAAGCAAACAATGAATGTAGCAAGAAGAGTGGTTTTGTTTTACATTTTTGCAAATCTCTGTAACGTCTGGCTTAAAAGAAGACAGCTGGATTCTCATATCTGCTTCCACAGACAATCTGTTGTGATATGTTGTTTTGGTTGAAGTATCTGAAGAAAATCCAGCCTCATATAGATATGTATTTGTGGAAACGATGACCTTATGGGCCCCCCAAAAGAGTCTAGGGGATGTTCAGGGGTTCTTGGGCTATGCTTTGAGAATGGCTGACCTAGAGTATACCTGTGTGGAGGACATGGGCTGAGCAGTTTTGGGTGTAGATGGTCCACACAGCAGAAAGTAGCTACTTCTCAGATCCTATGAGCTTCTTTTGCCTGTGCTACTTCTCTAGCCTCCTAGCCCATTTCCTGAATTCTGTTTTGTTCCTCTATAAGCATCCTCCAAACAGAAGCCAGAGTGGGCTTTTTAGAGATGACTTCAGTTCTATCACTCCTTTGTTCCCAACTGCTTGCTGGCTCCCCATCACGTGCAGACTAAGAACCCCAGGCCCTGGGCCAGCGTGCACTGGTCCTTGCCCAAAACTTCCCCCTCATTTGATTGTTGTCTTTCCCTTGCTTGCTTCACTCCAACAGCACTGGTCCATTTTGTCCCTGTGAACACATAGGGTCCTGATTTAGGGTTCTGTCTCTCCCCTTTCCATGGTGTAGCCTTCCCTCAGATCTTGGCATGTCTCACCATTTAGATTAAATGTCACCCACATTGAAAGCATTTTATTTTTTTCACAGTCTTTATTACTATCTGCAATTGTCTAATTACTTTACTTCTTTATGATCTGCCTCCCACACAAGGAGTTAAGTTCTATTGGAACAAAGACTTTATCATATTCGATACTGGATTTTCAATGCCTAAAATGGCATCTGGCACATATTAGATGTGTAGTAAATACTCTTGAAAGTATGAATGAAAGAATAGCTGTACAAAGGAATATTTGCACTGAAAATCAGACCTGTTTTTCAATTCCAGCTTTGTCACTTACGAGCTCTATGACCTTGGGCAAGTTCCTGGAGTTTTCCTTTTCTCCTAAGTAAAACACTGATAATGATAGCTACCTGTCTTACTCAGTTTGGGCTGCTACAACAAAAATACTTGTAAAGAAAAAACCTGACCCTATGTGTTGGGTTTCTCTCACATGATTACCATATCTACAACACTTCTGACATAGGATATGTAGGGTTTTTCCCACACCAAACAATTCTCTATGACACCAGCTGGGTATCCTATTTAACTCAATTCTCTCACTGTCTACCTAGAGACAGCATCAGATCCCACAGGTTAAGGGCTCAGTCCCACAAGTCTGTCCCCCACTTCAGATGCCAGTGACAAGTGGTAGGTCCCCAAGTTACCCATAACTTCTCTCTGACTCAGCTACAAATCAGAGGTTCCCATGACCTCCTCCCCCTTTGAGTCAATTATTTGCTAGACCAGTTTACAGGACTCAGAAAACATTTACTAACATTTACCAGTTTACTAAAGGGTGTGATAAATATAAATGAGCCACCAGATGAAGAGATACATAGGGTGAGGCCTGGGAGGGTCCTGAGTGCAGGAGTTTCTGTTTCTGTGGAGTTGGGTGCATCATCCTCCTGGTATGTGGATGTATTTACCAAACTGGAAGCTCTCTGAACTCCATAATTGTGGGATTTTTCCAGAGGCTTCATCATTTAGGCATGACTGATCATTAACTCCATTTCTAGCCCTTTCTTCCTCTCTGAGAATGGGCAGTAAGGCTGAAAATTCCAAGCTTCTAATTATGGCTTGGTCTGTCTGGTGAGCAGTCCCCATCCAGTAGCCCACCCAGAGTCACCTCATTAGAACAAAAGACACTACTACCAGGAAATCCAAGGGATCCAGAAACTCTGTGTCAGGAACCAGAGTCAAAGAGCACATGTTAGAATAGAATATGCTCCTAGTGCTCTCATCATTTAGGATGTTACAAGGATTTTGAGAGCTGTGTGCCAGGAACTGGGGTCAGATATGCATATATATATACACACATATATATACATATACATATATATTTTCCCTCTTATCTCACAATACCACAGATTGGGTGGCTTAAACAACAGAAACTTATCACAGTCTGAAGGCTGGGAAGTTCAAGATTGAGGTACTGGCAGAGTCAATGTCTGGTGAGAGCACACTTCCTGTTTTGCAAACA
The DNA here is from genome assembly GCF_029215605.1 of Mirounga angustirostris. NCBI lineage: Eukaryota > Metazoa > Chordata > Mammalia > Carnivora > Phocidae > Mirounga > Mirounga angustirostris. Next base: position 160,756,284 of record NW_026991710.1, on the reverse strand, counting down.
GCCACCTTCTTGCTGTGTCCTCATAAGGTGGAGGGAGAGAGATCATCTTTCTGACGTCTTCTTATTAGGGCACCAATCCCATCAGGGGGCTCCATCTCATGACCTAATTACCTCCCAAAGGTTTCACCTCTAAATACCATCACAGTGGGGATTAGGGCTTTAATATATGGATTTTAGGGAGACACAAACATTCCACCCACAGCACTACTGTGTAGGATTGTGAGATTAGATGAGGTCATGAATACAAAGCACTTGTCACATAAAATCAATCTATAATTGCTCCACCTTTCCTCCCTTGCCCTAACCTGGCTTGTCAATAATACCTCTAGCTCCAGATGACTACTGTGGCTCTCTACAGGGGGATGCGGGTGCCCAGGCTCTGGTCTGATGGAACTAGAAGGGACTCAGAGATACTCAGCTCATCATTAATTTCACAAATGAGGACACCAAGACCCTGAGAGGAAAAACAAACAACTCATCAAAAGAGGCCCATCTCTCTTTTCTCTGAGGTTCCCCCCTTCCTGGAGCTCCTACTAGTGGCATGGCTGAACGGAGACTCAGGACGCCTAACAGCAGGCCAGTGCACTCTCCACTGCTGCTTCTGAACACAGCAAAACCCAGGCCTCCTACTCCAAGTGCTCGTGGGTAAGTCTTCAAACTGTGGCTCCTCAGACACATGATCAGAATTAAGTGGAACATTTATGAAAGTGCTGGTTTCTGATCTCACTTCAGACCTACTGAATTAAATAATTGGGAAGACAGGATCCAAAAAACAAGTTTTCCAGGAGATCCTGATGCATGTTATATTTTGGAAAAACTGAAATGAGAAGCAAGAAGATGCAAACAAACAAAAAATCTTTTTTTCTTTCCTCCATGGTCAACACTTTCTCTATAGTTTCTTTTTTTAAAAATTCTTTATTTAATTTCAATTTAGTTAACATATACTATATTATTAGTTTCAGGGGTAGAATTTAGTGATTCATCAGTGGCATATAACACCCAGTGCTCATTACATCAAGTGCCCTCCTTAATGCCCATCACCCAGTTACCCCATCCCTCCACCCACCTCCCTTCCAACAACCCTCTCTATGGCTTATTAAATAGTTTTACAGTAACTCAACTTATTGAGAGGACACTGGCTTTCAGACAGGGGCTGAGGGCAGAGGGAAACCCTCCTTGGGTATAGCTTGCAGTCTGTCCTGGGTCCCTTTCCCTGACACAGGAGGTACAGCAGTGCACTTGGGCAATTCAGAGCAGTGCACATAGCATGGAATGCCAGGGTAGTGTGTGAAAAATCTACTTGAATAACAGCTCCAGCAGCTCTTCCCAAATTCTTAGGATCCACTAGAGAAACAAAAACAAAAACAAAAACGATCTTTTTCTATCATTCCATAAATCATTCCACTCACTGAGAGGCATCAAAATGCAGACTGAAAAGATATTTTCACTAGCAGCTCAGCTAGAAGACATTCTAGCTGGCTCATTCAGTGCCTCCTTCTTCTTCTTTTTTTTTTTTTACTTATTTATCTGGCACAGAGAGAGTGAGAGCGAGAGAGAGACAGAGAGCAAGCACAAGCAGAGGGAATGGCAGGCAGGGGAGAAGCAGACTCCCAGCTGAGCAAGGAGCCCGATGTGGGGCTTGATCCTAGCACCCTGGGATCATGACCTGAGCTGAATGCAGCCGCTTAACTGACTGAGCCACCCAGGTGCTCCCAGTGCCTCCTTCTTGAGAATGGAAGCAAGAGCTGGGAGTAGGGGTTGAACTTGCTTGGAGCTATCTGACAGTCTCCAGCCAGCACAGTGCTTTGGGTTCTATATACGACTATGCCTGGCTTTTGTCAGGGGTGAATGGTTTGATCTGAGAGACAAACATCCTTCTGAAACATCCCTTGTATGGACAGTGGTCAGTGCTCTTCCCAGTCCTATGAGCTTGGAGAGAATTGTAGTAGAGACAGATAGAACTGGGGTTGAGTCCCAGCTCTCTGCCCATTAGCTTTGAGATCTTGGACAAGTCACTTAATAGACTTGAGCTTCAGATGTAAAAAAATGATAGTAAAATATAACTCACAGCACAGCAAGTAGGAGATAGGACAGAACATTTCATGTCTCTGCACATATCCCAATGCCTGGCATTAGCAGTTGCTCAATTAATACTAGCTCTTTTTATATTTTGGCCAATAGTGACGTCCCTCCATTGTTTAAAGAGTAGTAAAAAATAGAAAAATTATGTGTGTTCATCTCCCTGGTAGTAGACATGATTTCTGGTTTAGCCTTGTCTTAGAATCATTATGTGACCCTAGGGAAGTCACTCTCCCTTTCTGAGCCTCAGCATCCTTTCCTGGAAAGTGAGGGGCAGTGGTAGTGAATCCAGAAAGTCTCCTCCACTCCAACCTCTGACTTTAGGCTTGCAACATCAGACAGACTAATCCAACACTGTGACTGGCTCCCCTTCTTGGAAGTCTAGCTCTGCTGCCTCTGCAAAAATTTCCTAAGGTCTGTGGGTTCCTCTGTTAAATGGAAACATCAACATCCTTGGTGATTTCCTTGGGGGAGGGGGTTGTGTATGAATCTCTAAAGATACAGAAACTTTGGGGAAGACTAAAAAAAAGTAAGAAGCACTATACAAATGAGGCAATATGGGTCCTTCTGTATCTTGTGTAGGGCTTTCCCTGCCTGGGGCTGGGTGCTGGGCAGGGCATCAGGGGCTAACAGGCAAGCCGGGTCTGACCCTAGCCACTTTGGTCTTCCACCTGTGAGTGGCTCTGCTGTCTTCTTGGGGCCACTCCAGAAAACTTGTCGTGAGGGGCAGGAGGAGGTAAGAACAGAAGGACCAGGAGAAGAGGGACAAGAAGCCAAGTTACAAGAAGGGATGAGAATGGAGGAGGAAAGAGGGAGGGAGAAGGGGCAAGGAGGTGAGGGAAGAGGAGAGAAGAAACAGTTCTCATTGTTCTCTCTTAATTCTGCCTGGGCATCAGCAAGACCATCACAAGCAGATCAGAGCACCTCACTCCGACCTCTTAGCTTGAGTTAAAAAATAATTCCAAGCCAAACTGAGGTGCCTAAATCTATCACAAATAGCAGCCAGGCCTGAAGCCAGAGCTGTGATCTCCCCCATGTCAATAAACCATTGAAGTCCCTCTCCCTTGGAAGCTTGGCTTTCTTCTGATCTGTTGCTTTCTACCCCAGGCTGCCCTTTCATGAGTAATTTCTTTTAACCCGAGGATCTCAGCTGTGAGCCATAATGAAAAGATTTCTTCTGGACCGAGACTGCTAAGAAGCTGCAGCTGCAGCTACAGAAAGCTGGGAAAAACACATAATTAAGTCCAATGTCCCACCAAGGCCCGCAGAGGCGGCACAAGAGCAGGCAGAGACCTGGCTGTGGGATGCCCATCATCCCCAAACTAAGAACCAAAGGATTTCTCAGGTGGCCCAGGGAGACACAAAGACTCCCAGGTCAGTCTTGTTCTGTGGGTGTCAGGACTGCAGCGATGGCAGGGAGAAGAGGGGTTGACATTGACCCAAGAGGTGGCAGTAGAATGGGAAGTTGTACTATACACTCCAGGGTCAGGCCCAGATGGGAACAAAATTCAGTCTGGAATGAACACTTCACTTTGGGTACTGGGGCCTGCTCCTGACTCCATTCATGGGGTTCAGGTTGATCTTGTACCTGTTTCTTGGAGTGTCTTCTGACTCCAATGGGAGAGAATAATACTGGAGTTTATCTGAGTTATTTACAAGTGAAAGTTCTATTTTTTTTATAAGAAACCATCCATTTAGGGGCACCTGGGTGGCTCAGATGGTTGAGCGTCTGCCTTCGGCTCAGGTCATGATCTCCAGGTCCTAGGGTCAAGCTCCATAGTGGGCTCCCAGCTCAGCAGGGAGTCTGTTTCTCCCTCTCCCTCTGCCCCTCCCTGCTTGTGCTCTCTCTTTCTCTCTCTCTCTCAAATGAATAAATAAAAAATCTTAAAAATAAATAAATAAATTTAATTTAATTTAAAAAAATCATCCATTTAGGTTGGGTTAGGACCCTTTGAATGTTTTGGGGCACCTTTTACAGATGAAAATTCACTTTCGGTTCGAAAATTGAACTTACCCCAGGAGGCTCTCTGGGTGTTATTTAGGCAGCTCTGTGCTTCCCCATGTAATAATATGTTCTTGAAAAGTCATCTAATGTTTGAATTTGGGTAAATAGGATCATATTTTAATGTAATGGAAGTGTTTGTTGCTTAAGGGAATTCTATGGGGAATCATTTTATAGACCATCCTTGTGTAAGACAGATAGCCCCTCCCGTCATCTTTTTCTTCTTCCATGTGGTTTTTCATCAGATTTGCTTGAATAGAGCTTCCGTCATACATGTCAATGTCCAGCTTCCCCCAGTTCCTAAACAACTAAGGCAGAGAGGTGGCAAGTCAGTCACTGGCCTAAAGGTTGCCTGTCCTAGTTGTGTGCTATCTTGGAAAGAGCCCTGGACAGAGATTGTGGGCACCTTGGTGCTAGGTTCTGAGTTGCTCCTTTGTAACCATCATGTATTAGTGTGTCTCTGAAAATGTTGCTAGCTAGAGTTTAGATTTCTGAATAAAAAGTTCAGGGTTAGAATGTGTATCAAATGAAAAATATCCCAGATATCACTTAAAAGACCCTACTGCTACCTGTTTTCTTCCTTATACAGGTTGGGGGACCTGAACATCAGGACGGGAGAACGTTCCCACATCAAATCTCTGAGGGAAGCGCTTCTTTGTATTCTCTCCTTCCTATCTCCAAGTATGAGCAGATATTAATGAACTCTAAGTGTCAGGGATGAGAGATGGCCCCTCTCATTTGGGAGCTCAGCGCAGCTCAGGGAGGCATTAGCTTGCTGCTGGCACTTGGCTTTGCAAGGTAGGGGTGTGTGTGTGGGGGGGGGGGTACATGTGCAGGAACTTGTCCTCCTCCTAAAAGCAGTGTTTAATTACACCAAGGCTTTCTTAGCAGAATGTGAGAATACTGGTCAAAGGTCCCACTTTAAAGTCATCCTCTTAATCTGCAAAAGCAGCAGCAGGGGGACCTTAAGCTGCCAAAATCTAATAGAACCGTAGTGATGAGACAGAGAGGGAGAGTGAGAGAGTAATGGGGAGCAACAAACACTTTATTCTACCTAGAGCTTCAGCCTTATAAAGGGATGCTGGTTGTAAAGGGTGTTTAGCACCTAGTATTTATTTGAAACGTTGAGGATTTATTGAGTGTTTCTAGTAAATAAGAAGAAAAGGACCAACTATACTTGTGAAACTAGTGAGATGGAGCCTTTCTGGCCCGAGTGAGTGGAAAAGAGCCATGGAGGTGACAGCAGGTGGAAAGGCCTGGAACGGAGCCTCTTCCAGAGGATATGGGAAATAGAGCCAGGGAAGGAGGGGAGGGCTGAGGGAGGGCCAGATGAAGGTGTTGGGGGTTGGGGCTGGGATGACACAGGACCACAGCGGAAGACAAATACAATGTTACAGATCCTTGAGGAATAGGGATGCAGGATTTAGGAGGCAAACTAAAGGAAGAGGCCTCTCCTATCTCCTAAGTCACAGAAGAAAAAGAGTCAGCCAGTCCCAGAGGATAGGATGCTTCCTTTATCTTCTCAACGATGACCAGGAGATCAGACTTTGTTGTTGCAAGTGTGGCAAGTGATCAATCTTCCCCTTGTCTTTCTCTGGGCCGTGACACTTGGTGAGGCCAGGATTCTGAGGTTAGGACTTTTCTGATAGTGCCTGGCTGTCACCACTTGTAGACATGTGTTCCATTTGCACCTGTAACCACATGACCACTGAGCAGGGAATGACTCACGATCCTACAGCCCCACCTGGAAGAAGCATGCTGGGAAATGCAGTCTCTTGATGAGCACTTACTGTGTTAAACCTAGTTAATGGGAATCTTCGGGGGCTAGCTAGGCACAGCTAGGTACTGTCTGTGCCACAGCTAGGTACTGTTTGAGGCACTACGGATAGAGTGGTGAACAAAACAGAACAATATCTGCCCTCATGGGACATAAATTCTTGAGTTTGAAACTCTCAACTTCTTCATGGGATAAGACAAATAATAAACAAACAAACAAACAAGCAATATATTACACAGTGATGAAGATCTAAGGAGAAAAACTAAAGCAGAAAAAGGGGATAGGAAGCATGGGGGTGGGGTTTGAAATTAGACAGTGTGGTTATAGAATACCTTTCTAAACAGATGACATTTTGAGCAAATAATTGGAGAACACAAGGGATCCAACTGTGTAAATACCTACATGAAAAGCATTCCAGGCAGAGGGAATAGCAGGTACCTGATGCTGGGGAGGAATAGTAGCAGATGAGATCAGAGAGGTAATGGTCAGGCCAGGTTGTGTTGGGCCATTTGGGTCATAGTAAGGATCTTGGATTTTTTTTTTTTCTGTAATTAACTTTATTGAGGTATAACTTACATAAAATAAAATTCACTCATTCTAAATGCACTACTAGATGTGTTTTGACAAATGTATATTTGTATACACCCATGTATCCACCAGTACAAGAAAAATACAAGTATTTACATCAACCACCCCCCCGCCTACCCCCCAACTCCCACCACAAGAGTTCCCTCATCCCTATTTATAGTCTATTCCTGTTTCATCCCTGACCACATAGCCACTGATGAGCTTTCAGTCATCATAGATGAGTCTGCTCTTTCTACTATTTCATATAAATCAAATCAAACAGTATATACTCTTTCGTGTCTGGATCCTTTCATTCAACCTAATGTTTTTGCATTTCATCCTTGTTGTTGCTAGTTTCAGTGGCTTATTCCTTTTTACCCTCATTATAAGGATTCCATTGTGTGAATGTAGCACAATTTGTTTAATCTTTCATCTCTTAATAGACATTTCAGTAGTGGATAAGTTGGAGCTATTAGTAGTAAATCTGCCATAAGCATTTGTGTGCAATTTCTTTTTTTTGTGGGCATATATTTTCATTTATCTTACATAAATATCTAGAGGCAGAATTGCTGGATTCATAGAGTAAGTGTATGTTTAACTTTAAGGAAACTGCCAACCAGTTTTCCACAGTGGTTGTGCCTTTTTACACCTCCGAGAGCAATGTGTGAGAGCTCTAGTTGCTCATATCTTTATCAACCTTTGTTATTGTTAGTCTTTTAAATTTAAGCCACACTAGTGTGTGTGTAATAGCATCTTGCTGAAGTTTTAGTTTGCATTAATCTAATGACGAATAATGTTGATTTGTTTTATGTGCTTTGGGACCATTACATATCTTCATTTGTGGAGTGTTTGTTTGAATATTTTGCCTGTTTTTACAATTGGGTTTTTTGTCTTATTACAGAGTTGAAAAAGTTTTATATTTTCTGGATATAAGTCTCTTGTCAAATATTTGTATTGTATGAATATTTTCTCCCTAGTCTGTGGTTTACCCTTTCTTTTTCCTAATGTTATTTTTCAAAAAGTACATATTTTTAATTTTGATAAAGTAAAATGCATCTTTTTTATAGTTAATGCTTTTTGCATCCTAAGAAATTTTGGCTTATATCTTGAAGATTTTCAAATTTTAAGGATTTCCTTCTGTTTTCTTCCAGGTTTTTTTCTGTTTTTTTGTTTGTTTGTTTGTTGTTTTTGTTTTTTTTAATTTTATCTTTAGATCATGATCCATTTTGAGTTAATTTGGGCATATGGTGTGATTTGAGGGTTAAAATTTAATTTTGCATGGCAGATATGGAGTTGTTCCAGCATAATTTGTCAAAGACTATCCTTTCCTCATTGAATACATTGAAACCTTTGTTGAAAATCAATTTACCATAAATGTGCAACTATTTCTGGACTCTGTTCTGTTCTATTCACCTAGAAGTCAATTTTTCACCAATACCACATTGTGTTGATTACTACCATGTATAGTAAGTCTTGAAATAAGCTTAAACCTTCCAATGTAATTCTCTTTTTGAAATTGTTTTACTATTCCAAGTTCTTTGGAACTTGTTAATTTCTACCAAAAAGACTTCTCAGCTTTCAACTGAGGTCGCATTGAATATATGGATTAGTTTAAGGGAGAAATAATGTCTTCACAATACTGAGTCTCCCAAATCATGAACACAGTATACTTGAGTCATCTTTAATTTCTCTCAGCAATGGTTTGTAATTTTCAGTGTACATATTTCATTAAACTTATCCTGTGTATGTGCATTAAAACTTGAAGCTATTATTAAAACTTTTTACTTTCTAATTATTCATTGCTTGTATACAGAAAAATGGTTGATTTTTTAAAAAATTTTATTCTGTTATGTTAGTCACCATACAATACATCATTAGTTTTTAAATGGTTGATTTTTGAACACTGATCTTGTACATAGCATCCTTGCTCAATTCACGTATCAGTTCAAGTAGTATTATTTTGTGAAGCCCTATATGCCATAGCATATGACTTTTACTCTGAGTTGGATGAAGTTAGAGCCAGCAGAGTCTACTGATGAATCATATGAGAAAGCGGGTGTTAGGACTTTAATTTTTGAACATGTTAAAGCTAGATGTTTAAGGCTGTTAGATAAAAAAATCTGAAAATCAGAGAGAGGTCACTGATAAACATTTGGAATCACTACCTTATCAGTGATAGTGAAGCCATGGAATTGATTCAGATTATCAACATTTCAAGCTGAGGCAGAATCGGCAAACCAGTCTGAAAAGAAGCAGTCACAGAGGTATGAGGAAAATCAGGAGTGTGGTGAAATGGAAGCCAAGAGAAGAAAGTGTTCTAATTAGGAGTGGTCTACTGTATCAAATAGTACTTAAAGATCAAGTAAGATTAAGACTGAGATTGACCCTTGAAGTAAGAGGTCCCTGGTGACCTTGACAAGCAACTTTGGTAGAGTGTAGGGAGTGAGAGACTGACTGGAATGTGTTGAGAGGAGAAATTGGAGACAATGCCCATAAAGAACTCTTCCAGGGAATTCTGCTCAAAGGGGGGAAATGAAGTGAGTTGGAGATAAGTGGAGTCAAGAGAGAGAGTGTGTGTGTGTCTGTGTGTGTGTGTGTGCGCGTGCGCGCCTTTTGTTTGTTTTGTTTTTCAATGGGAGAAAAAAATGGCATATATATGTGCTACTTCAAATGATCTACTGGCATCCAGCATGACAAAGGAGAGAGGGGAGAGATTCTGGAGCAATGGTTTTTCATTAAGAGGGGATGGGATCTGGTACACAGAGAAGGAATAGCCTCAGCTAGGAGCACAGATGGCTCAACAACAGTGACAAGAAAGAAAGCAGAGTGGGTATATGCAGGTGATTGTATAGTTGTGTTGTAGGAACTCATGGAAATTCTTTTCTTATGCTTTAATTTTCTCACTGAATTAAGTTAGGTTGGTTAATTGAGTTAATTGTTGTAAAACATTTAGAATAGTGCCTGGCATGTAGTAAGCGCTATATAATTCTTTGTTAAATAGATGTCTTTTCCTGGTTTTCCAGAATCCAATCATAGAATTAATGATGATTGAATACAGACTTGCATCTTCTTTGTTTGAGTTCACAGGCATTGAGCTAGAACTGGCATCTGAGGTTGGGTTATTGCTTTGTGCTACCTAGGAGGAGCTGTGATATTTTTAGGTAACTGCTGCATGTGGATCCCTGTAGCTTCAACCCTATTTATTCAAAGAATGATGAGAGTCCTTCCTTTTTTCTAAATAATGAATGTTTTTGAAGCATTGACCTATTGGTTTTGGCTAAATAGATGGGCAGGATTATTAGTATTATAAATAATAATAATAATAATAATATATATATATATATATATACACACACACACACACATACACTATGTCCTATATCCTATATATATATGCTCTCTCTCTCTATATGTACATAGATATGTATATATATTCTACATTTACTATGTAAAGAGTATTGTGTTAAGTGCTTAATATTTGTTATTTTGTGTAGTATGAGCAACAAATTTATGTGCAAGATTGTTTCATATACATTTTACACATGTGGAAACTAAGCTCAGTGAGCACCAAATCATTCAGTGAGGTTACATTCCAGGTTTTCTTACTTGGTTTGTCGTGATCTCCTGTGACACCCGCTCCTACTGCCTCTGTGATAAGTAAGTTATCACTGAGCAGTGGACAAGACCACTGGGCTGTATATCACACAACACAGTTGTGTGTAACTGGTTGATTGAACTTGGAAAGTTACTCACCTCTTTGGGAATTTTTCATCTCTAGTCTATGAATCCAGATGATCTCTACCATTCATTCCATTTCTAACATTCTGAGATTTTATTATTTCTATAATTGTCATCTTGCATTTCCCATATCTTTTAAGAATCTAGGTCAGGGCTTCCCTAGGTGAGAAGGTGATTACAGATTAAATCAGGGCAGAGCTGGAGGCAGCTGTGGATGAGATGAAGCTACCTCCTATTGCTTCCCTCTCTGTGGCTTTCCAGTGAGTTACCAGCAGGATTAAATAGCTGACACTGCCCCAGCCTTGGCTCCAGGATGAGACATGAGAAAACCCTGCCAGGTCCAAGCTGTAGGCTCCCCTGACTCCCAGAACACTTGTCCCAGGGCCTGATGGGCTAGTTTTAGTGCCTGGTATTTATTATCTTTACGGAACCTTGGCCTGGAGCCTGGGCATGCAGGGTGAGTGATTAGACATGGGGCTCTCATGCATCTAACTTTAAAAAAATCTCAGTTACATCAGAAAGAGGGTTCAGAGTAACAGATTGGGTCCTGGGGACGATAATGTAAATAACAAACAAGTGCACTTGCCATGATGCATCGCTGGTCCCAGGGAGCTCAAGGAGCCAGCATTTGGGCATCCTCTCCAGCTGGAGTGCCCAGAGACTGAAGATCCAGGAGGTGGCAGCACTTGCAAACAGTACAACCCTGAGAGCCTGTGTGCACCTTTGGGCCCCCTCAGAGGGCTGGCTGGCTTGTGAGCTGAGCTGGGGGGAGGGGCGGAGGGGGTGTAGGGGAGGGGGTTTCTGGCATCTCACAGAGACTGGCCAGAGAAGTGTTTTGTGAAGAAGGTTGGTAGAGTCAGAAGCTGAGTGTACATCCAGATTCTTGGAGATATGGGGACTGTGTGAAGGAGGTGTTGAACAGAGTAGTGAGTTTGAATTGGTACTGTCCCCTGGATGGGGGGGCACTGAGCCACTACAAGCATAACTCAGTAACAGAGGACGTCTTTCAGCTAGTTAAAAGAGGGTCTGAGAGATCTTTAATTCAACCACCCTATTTGCAGATTAAGAAACTGAGGCCGGGGGGGTGGAGCAAGATGGCGGAGGAGTAGGAGACCAGGATTTCGTCTCCTCTCAGGAATTCAGCTGGATAGGGATCAAACCATTCTGAACACCTACAAACTCAACAGGAGACCGAAGAAAAGAAGAGCAACAACTCTCTCATCAGAAAAGCGACCACTTTCTGGAAGGTAGGACAAGCGGAGGAGTGAATCCGAGGCGATATTCGGGAGGATAGACGGCGGGGGAGGGGCCTCCGTCGGCCGCTTCTGTAAGTGATAGAACCAGGGAGCACAAAATCGGAACTTTTAAAAGTCTGCTCCGCCGAGGGACGTCACTCTGGTGGCTAAGCGGGGGATGGAACCCTCCGGGACAGTGTGGTCTCAGGACCCTCGGGGTCACAGAAAGACCGGGGGTGCCTGAGTGTGGCAGAGCTCCCAGGTATCGGAGCAGGGAAGCCGGCTGCAGAGGCGGAGCCCAGGCGCGGGCTCTCAGCTCGGGGTGGCCATAAACCGTGATCCACGGCACAGTCGAGCCACTGCTCCTCCAGCAGGGACCCAACAAGCGGCAGATCTGGGGAGACTCACCTTCCTCCCCCGGGAGGAGCCGCACAGGAGTGCACCGCAGGGATCTGCTGGGTTTGGAGACTCCACACGGGGTCAAGTGCCGGAGATAGAAATGCGCAGTCACAGGCCGGGTGAGCACGGAGTGCGGCCGGAAACCGGGGAGCCGGGAGTGACTGACTGCTTTTCTCTGGGGGGCTCACTGAGGAGCGGGGCCCCAAGTTCTCGGCTCCTCTGGGCCGGAGATTGGGAGGCCACCATCTTCACTCTCCGCCTCCAAAGCTGTACGGAAAGCTCGCAGGGAACAAAAGCCCCGGAGAGCAAACCCGAGCAGATTACTTAGCCGGGAGGGGGCAAGGGCGGGGCAATTCCGCCTCCGGCAGAGACATTTGGAAACCACGGCAACAGGCCCCTCCCCCAGAAGATCAGCGAGAACAGCCAGCCAAGACCAAGTTTACCGATCAATGAGAACGGCAGAACTCCAGCGCTAGGGGAATAATGCACATAGAATTCATGGCTTTTCTACAATGATTCTTTAGTCTTTCAAAGTTAATTTTTTTTTAACTGTCTTTTTTTCTTTTTTTTCTTTGTGAGTTTTTCTTTTTCCCTTTTTCAACCAACATCTTATCAATCCATTTTTTTAAAAAAAAACATTTTATTTTTCATTTTTAGAGTCATATTCTATCCCTTCATAGTAGTTACCCGTATTTTTGGCTTATATATATAAGTTGTTCTCTCTTTAAAATTTTGAGATAGTTTCTTCTAACAGATTAAAATATACCCTAAATCTCTAGTATATGGTGTTTTCTATTCCCCTGCCTGATCACATTCTCTCCCTTTTTTTTTTCTTTTTTTAAATCGTCTTCTTTCTTTTTTCAAACAACTTCTTATCAATTCCTTTTATAAAATTTTTTATAATTTCCATCATTACAGTCATATTCCATCCCTTCATCATATCAACCCTTATTTTTGTACATATATAAGTTTTTCTTTCTTTAAAATTTTGGGAGGCACTTTTTTCTAAAAGACCAAAATACACCCTAAATCTGGTGTGTGGCACTGATCTATATACCAGCCTGATCATATTTGATCACATTCTGGGTTTTTTTGTTGTTGTTGTTTTGATCTTTTTCTCTTTCTTTTTTTTTCTTTTTCTTTTTTCTCTCTTTCCCTTTCTTTTCCCACTGCTTAAGGTCTTTTCTGATTTGTTTAGAGTATATTTTCTGGGGACGTCGTTACTCTGCTAGCATTTTGTTCTCTCATTAATCTATTCTCCTCTGCACAAAATGACAAGACGGAAAAAATCACCTCAACAAAAAGAACAAGAGGTAGTACCGACTGCCAGGGACCTACTCAATACGGACATTAGTACAATGTCAGATCTAGAGTTCAGAATCATCACTTTAAAGATACTAGCTGGGCTTGAAAAAAATATGGAAGTTATTAGAGAAACCCTTTCTGGAGAAGTAAAAGAACTAAAATCCAACCAAGTGGAAATGAAAAAGGCTATTAATGAGGTGCAATCAAAAATGGGGGCGCTAACTGCTAGAATAAATGAGGCAGAAGAGAGAATCAGTAATATAGAAGATGACATGATGGAAAATAAAGAAGCTGAGAAAAATAGAGATAAACAACTACTGGATCATGAGGGCAGAATTCGAGAGATAAGCGATACCATAAGATGAAACAACATTAGAATAATTGGGATCCCAGAAGAAGAAGAAAGAGAGAGAAGGGCAGAAGGTATAATGGAGCAAATTATAGCAGAGAACTTCCCTAATTTGGGGAAGGAAACAGGCATGAAAATCCAGGAAGCACAGAGAACCCCTCTCAAAATCAATAAAAATAGGTCAACACCCCGACATCTAATAGTAAAACTTATGAGTCTCATAGACAAAGAGAAAATCCTGAAAGCAGCTCGGAAGAAGAGATATGTAACCTACAAGGGTAGAAAGATTAGATTGGCAACAGACCTATCCACAGAGACCTGGCAGGCCAGAAAGGACTGGCAGGATATCTTCAGAGCACTAAATGAGAAAAATATGTAGCCAAGAATACTATATCCAGCTAGGCTGTCATTGAATATAGAAGGAGAGATAAAAAGCTTCCAGGACAAACAAAAACTAAAGGAATTTGCAAACACAAAACCAGCCCTACAGGAAATCTTGAAAGGGGTCCTCTAACCAAAGAGAGAGCCTAAAAGCAACATAGACCAGAAAGGAACACAGACAATATATGGTAACAGTCACCTTACAGGCAATACACTGGCACTGAATTCCTATCTTTCAATAGTTACCCTGAATTTAAATGGGCTAAATAGCCCCAATCAAAAGACACAGGCTAAGAGACTGGATTAAAAAACAAGACCCATCGATATGCTGTCTGCAAGAGACTCATTTTAGACCCAAAGACACCCCCAGATTGAAAGTGAGGGGGTGGAAAACCATTTACCATGCTAAGGGACACCAAAAGAAAGCTGCGGTGGCAATCCTTATAACAGACAATTAGATTTTAAACCAAAGACTGTAATAAGAGATGAGGAAGGACATTATATCCTACTTAAAGGATCTATCCAACAAGAAGATCTAACAATTGTAAATATCTATGCCCCTAACATGGGAGCAGCCAATTATATAAGGCAATTAATAACAAAAGTAAAGAAACACATCGAGAACAATACAATAATATTGGGGGACTTTAACACCACCCTCACTGAAATGAACAGATCGTCTAAACAAAAGATCAACAAGGAAATAAAGACTTTAAATGACACACTGGACCAAATGGACTTCACAGACATATTCAGAACATTCCACCCCAAGACAATGGAATACACATTCTTCTCTAGTGCCCATGGAACACTCTCCAAAATAGATCACATCCTAGGTCATAAATCAGGTCTCAACCGGTACCAAAGATTGGCATCATTCCCTGCCTATTTTCAGACCACAGTGCTTTGAAACTAGACCTCAATCACAAGAGGAAAGTCAGAAAGAACTCAACTACATGGAGGCTAAAGAGCATCCTACTAAAGAATGAATGGGTCAACCAGGAAATTAAAGAAGAATTAAAAAAAAATACATGGAAACCAAAGAAAATGAAAACACAACTATTCAAAATCTTTGGGACGCAGCAAAGGCAGTCCTAAGAGGAAAGTATATAGCAATACAAGCCTTTCTCAAGAAACAAGAAAGGTCTCAAGTACACAACCTAACCCTACACCTAAAGGAGCTGGAGAAAGAACAGCAAATAAAGCCTAAACCCAGCAGGAGAAAAGAAATAGTAAAGATCAGAGCAGAAATGAATGAAATAGAAACTAAAAGAACAGTAGAACAGATCAACGAAACTAGGAGCTGGTTCTTTGAAAGAATTAACAAGATTGATAAACCCCTGGCCAGACTTATCAAAAAGAAAAGAGAAATGACCCAAAGCAACAAAATCATGAATGAAAGAGGAGAGATCACAACCAACACCAAAGAAATACAAACAATTATAGAACATATTATGAGCAACTCTAGGCCAGCAAATTCGATAACCTGGAAGAAATGGATGCATTCCTAGAGATGTATCAACTACCAAAACTGAACCAGAAAGAAATAGAAAACCTGAACAGACCTAGAACCACTCAGGAAATTGAAGCAGTCATCAAAAATCTCCCAAAAAACAAAAGCCCAGGGCCAGATGGCTTCCCAGGGGAATTCTACCAAACATTCCAAGAAGAATTAATACCTATTCTTCTGAAACTGTTCCAAAAAATAGAAATGGAAGGAAAACTTCCAAACTCATTTTATGAGGCCACCATTACCTTGATCCCAAAACCAGACAAAGACCCCATCCAAAAGGAGAATTAAAGACCAATATCCCCGATGAACATGGATGCAAAAATTCTCACCAAAATACTAGCCAATAGGATCCAACAGTACATTAAAAGGATTATTCACCACGACCAACTGGGATTTATCCCTGGGCTGCAAGGTAGTTCAACATCCGCAAATCAATCAATGTGATACAATACATTAACAAAAGAAAGAACAAGAATCATATGATCCTCTCAATAGATGCAGAAAAAGCTTTTGACAAAGTATAGCATCCTTTCTTGATCAAAACTCTTCAGAGTATAGGCATAGAGGGTACATACCTCAATATCATAAAAGCCATCTATGAAAAACCTACAGAGAATATCATTCTCAATGGGGAAAAACTGAGAGCTTTCCCCCTAAAGTCAGGAATGCGGCAGGGATGTCCACTATCACCACTGCTATTCAACATAGTATTGGAAGTCCTAGCCACAGCAATCAGACAACAAAAAGAAATCAAAGGCATCCAAATTGGCAAAGAAGAAGTCAAACTCTCACTGTTTACAGATGATATGATACTTTATGTGGAAATCCCAAAGACTCCACCCCAAAACTGCTAGATCTCATACAGGAATTTAGTAAAGTGGCAGGATAGAAAATCAATGCACCGAAGTCAGTGGCATTCCTATACACCAACAACAAGACAGAAGAAAGAGAAATTAAGGAGGCAATCCCATTTACAATTGCACCCAGAACCATAAGATACCTAGGAATAAATCTAACAAAAGAGGCAAAGGATCTGTACTCAGAAAACTATCAAATACTCATGAAAGAAACTGAGGAAGAAACAAAGAAATGGAAAAACGTTCCATGCTCATGGATTGGAAGAACAAATATTGTGAAGATGTCAGTGCTACCTAGAGCAATCTACACATTCAATGCAATCCCCATCAAAATACCATCCACTTTTTTCAAAGAAATGGAACAAATAATCCTAAAATTTGTATGGAACCAGAAAAGACCCCGCATAGCCAGAGGAATGTTGAAAAAGAAAAAGCAAAGCTGGTGGCATCACAATTCCGGACTTCCAGCTCTATTACAAAGCTGTCATCATCAAGAGAACATGGTACTGGCACAAAAACAGACAGATAGATCAACGGAACAGAATAGAGAGCCCAGAAATGGACCCTCAACTCTATGGTCAACTCATCTTTGACAAAGCAGGAAAGAATGTGCAATGGAACAAAGACAGTCTCTTCAACAAATGGTGTTGGGAAAATTGGATAGCCACATGCAGAAGAATGAAACTGGACCATTTCTTTACACCACACACAAAAATAGACTCCAAATGGTTGAAAGACCTCAATCTGAGACAGGAGTCCATCAACATCCTAAAGGAGAACAGAGGCAGCAACCTCTTTGACCTCAGCTGCAGCAACTTCTTCCTAAGAAACATCATCAAAGGCAAGGGAAGCAAGGGCAAAAATGAACTATTGGGACTTCATCAAGATAAAAAGCTTTTGCAAAGCAAAGGAAACAGTCAACAAAACCAAAAGACAACCGACAGAATGGGAGAAGATATTTGCAAATGACATATCAGATAAAGGGCTAGTATCCAAAATCTATAAAGAACTCATCAACCTCAACACCCAAAGAACAAAGAATCCAATCAAGAAATGGGCAGAAGACATGAACAGAAATTTGTCCAAAGAAGACATCCAAATGGCCAACAGACACATGAAAAAGTGCTCAATATCGCTCGGCATCAAGGAAATCCAAATCAAAACCTCAATGAGATACCACCTCACACCAGTCAGAATGGTTAAAATTAACAAGTCAGGAAATGACAGATGTTGGTGGGGATGCGGAGAAAGGGGAACCCTCCTACACTGTTGGTGGGAATGCAAGCTGGTGCAGCCACTCTGGAAAACAGTATGGAGGTTCCTCAAAAAGTTGAAAATAGAGCTACCATATGATCCAGCAATTGTACTACTGGGTATTTACCTCAAAGATACAAAAGTACGGATCTGAAGGGGTACGTGCACCCCGATGTTTATAGCAGCAATGTCCACAATAGCCAAACTGTGGAAAGAGCCAAGATGCCCATCGACAGATGAATGGATAAAGAAGAGGTGGTATATATATACAATGGAATATTATGCAGCCATCAAAAGGAATGAGATCTTGCCATTTGCAACGACGTGGATGGAACTGGAGGGTATTATGTTGAGTGAAATAAGTGAAACAGAGAAAGACATGTATCATATGATCTCACTGATATGAGGAATTCTTAATCGCAGGAAACAAACTGAGGGTTGCTGGAGTGGGGGGTGGGGTGGGAGGGATAGGGTGACTGGGTGATAGACACTGGGGAGGGTATGTGCTCTGGTAAGCGCTGTGAATTGTGCAAGACTTTTGAATCTCAGATCTGTACCTCTGAAACAAATAATGCAATATATGTTAAGAAAAAAAAAAGAAGAAGAAGAAGGTAGCAGGAGGGGAAGAATGAAGCGGGGGAAATCGGAGGGGTAGACGAACCATGAGAGACGATGGACTCTGAAAAACAAGCAGGGTTCTAGAGGGGAGGGGGTTGGGAGGGTGGGTTAGCCTGGTGGTGGGTATTGAGGAGGGCACATTCTGCATGGAGCACTGGGTGTCATGTACAAACGATGAATCATGGAACACTTCATCTAAAACTAATGATGTAATGTATGGGGATTAACATAAGAATAAAAAATAAATAAATAAACTGAGGCCATGGGAGGCAAGGCAATTTTCCTAAGCTCATCTAGCTGGTTGGTGGCAGGCCCAGGAGTGGATTTCTTAGTGTCCTGTTTGCCAGGTCCATTACCCATTTCTGCTACACTTAAGGACAGCTTCCTGTAGTGACCTGCTATGTTTTTTTTCTTTATTATGTTATGTTAATCACAATACATTACATCATTAGTTTTTGATGTAGTGTTCCATGATTCATTGTTTGCATATAACACCCAGTGCTCCATGCAGAACTTGCCCTCTTTAATACCCATCACCAGGCTAACCCATCCCCCCACCCCCCTCCTCTCTAGAACCCTCAGTTTGTTTTTCAGAGTCCATCATCTCTCATGGTTCGTTTCCCCTCTGATTTCCCCCCCTTCATTCTTCCCCTCCTGCTATCTTCTTCTTCTTTTTTTTTAACATATAATGTATTATTTGCTTCAGATGTACAGATCTGTGATTCAACAGTGTTGCACAAATCACAGCGCTCACCATAGCACATACCCTCCCCAATGTCTATCACCCAGCTGCCTCATCCCTCCCACCCACCAC
This sequence comes from Mirounga angustirostris, assembly GCF_029215605.1. Lineage (NCBI taxonomy): Eukaryota > Metazoa > Chordata > Mammalia > Carnivora > Phocidae > Mirounga > Mirounga angustirostris. The sequence continues at coordinate 160,737,396 of NW_026991710.1, read as the reverse complement.
CACTCCAGCAACCCTCAGTTTGTTTCCTGAGATTAAGAATTCCTCATATCAGTGAGGTCCTATGATACATGTCTTTCTCTGATTGACTTATTTCGCTCAGCATAATACCCTCCAGTTCCACCCATATTGTTGCAAATGGCAAGATTTCATTCCTTTTGATGGCTGCATAATATTCCATTGTATATATATACCACCTCTTCTTTATCCACTCATCTGTCCATGGACATTTGGCTCTTTCGACAGTTTGGTTATTGTGGACATTGCTGCTAAAACATTGGGGTGCATGTACCCCTTTGATCCCTAATTTGTATCTTTGGGGTAAATACCCAGTAGTGCAATTGCTGGATCATAGGGTAGCTCTATTTTCAACTTTTTGAAGAATCTCAATACTGTTTTCCAGAGTGGCTGCGCGAGCTTGCATTCCCACCAACAGTGTAGGAGGGTTCCCCTTTCTCCGCATCCCCGCCAACATCTGTCGTTTCCTGACTTGTTAATTTTAGCCATTCTGACTGGTGTGAGGTGGTATCTCATTGAGGTTTTGATTTGGATTTCCTTGATGCCGAGCGATATTGAGCACTTTTTCATGTGTCTGTTGGCCATTTGTATGTCTTCTTTGGAAAAATGTATGTTCATGTCTTCTACCCATTTCTTGATTGGATCATTTGTTCTTTGGGTGTTGAGTTTGATAAGTTCTTTATAGATTTTGGATACTAGCCCTTTATCTGATATGTCATTTGCAAATATCTTCTCCCATTCTGTCGGTTGTCTTTTGGTTTTGTTCACTGTTTCTTTTGCTGTGCAAAAACTTTTATCTTGATGAGGTCCCAGTACTTCATTTTTGCCCTTGCTTCCCTTGCCTTTGATGATGTTTCTAGGAAGAAGTTACTGCGACTGAGTTCAAAGAGGTTGCTTCCTGTGTTCTCCATTAGGATGTTGATGGACTCCTGTCTCACATTGAGGTCTTTCAACCATTTGGAGTCTATTTTTGTGTGTGGTGTAAGGAAATGGTCCAGTTTCATTCTTGTGCATGTGGCTGTCCAATTTTCCCAACACCATTTGTTGAAGAGACTGTTTTCCATTGGACATTCTTTCCTCCTTTGTTGAAGATTAGTTGACCATAGAGTTGAGGGTCCATTCCTGGGCTCTCTATTCTGTTCCATTGATCTATGTGTCTTTTTTTGTGCCAGTTCCATACTGTCTTGATGATGACAGCTTTGTAATAGAGCTGGAAGTCCGGAATTGTGATGCCGCCAGTTTTGCTTTTCTTTTTCAACATTCCTCTGGCTATGCGGGGTCTTTTCTGGTTCCATACAAATTTTAGGATTATTTGTTCCATTTCTTTGAAAAAAGTGGATGGTATTTTGATGGGGATTGCATTGAATGTGTAGATTGCTCTAGGTAGCATTGACATCTTCACAATATTTGTTCTTCCAATCCATGAGCATGGAACGTTTTTCCATTTCTTTGTTTCTTCCTCAGTTTCTTTCATGAGTATTTGATAGTTTTCTGAGTACAGATCCTTTGCCTCTTTTGTTAGATTTATTCCTAGGTATCTTATGGTTTTGGGTGCAATTGTAAATGGGATTGACTCCTTAATTTCTCTTTCTTCTGTCTTGTTGTTGGTGTATAGGAATGCCACTGATTTCTGTGCATTGATTTTCTATCCTGCCACTTTACTGAATTCCTGTATGAGATCTAGCAGTTTTGGGGTGGAGTCTTTTGGGTTTTCCACATAAAGTATCATATCATCTGCAAACAGTGAGAGTTTGACTTCTTTGCCGATTTGGATGCCTTTTATTTCTTTTTGTTGTCTGATTGCCGTGGCTAGGACTTCTAATACTATGTTGAATAGCAGTGGTGATAGTGGACATCTCTGCCATGTTCCTGACCTTAGGGGGAAAGCTCTCATTTTTTCCCCATTGAGAATGATATTTGCTGTGGGTTTTTCATAGATGGCTTTTATGATATTGAGGTATGTACCCTCTAACCCTATACTCTGAAGAGTTTTGATCAAGAAAGGATGCTGTACTTCGTCAATAGCTTTTTCTGCATCTATTGAGAGGATCAAATGGTTCTTGTTCTTTCTTTGATTAATGTATTGTATCAGATTGATTGATTTGCGGATGTTGAACCAACCTTGCAGCCCAGGGATAAATCCCACTTGGTCGTGGTGAATAATCATTTTAATGTACTGTTGGATCCTATTGGCTAGTATTTTGGTGAGAATTTTTGCATCCGTGTTCATCAAGGATATTGGTTTGTAATTCTCCTTTTGGATGGGGTCTTTGTCTGGTTTTGGGATCAAGGTAATGGTGGCCTCATAATATGAGTTTGGAAGTTTTCCTTCCATTTCTATCTTTTGGAACAGTTTCAGAAAAATAGGTACTAATTCTTCTTGAAATGTTTGGTAGAATTCCCCTGGGAAGACATCTGGCCCTGGGCTTTTGTTTTTTGGGAGATTTTTGATGACTGCTTCAATTTCCTTAGTGTTTCTAGGTGTGTTCAAGTTTTCTATTTCTTCCTGAGTCAGTTTTGGTAGTTGATGCATCTCTAGGAATGCATCCATTTCTTCCAGGTTATCGAATTTGCTGGCCTAGAGTTGCTCATAATATGTTCTATAATTGTTTGTATTTCTTTGGTGCTGGTTGTGATCTGTCCCCTTTCATTCATGATTTTGTTGATTTGGGTCATTTCTCTTTTCTTTTTGATAAGTCTGGCCAGGAGTTTATCAATCTTGTTAATTCTTTCAAAGAACAAGCTCCTAGTTTCGTTGATCTGTTCTACTCTTCTTTTGGTTTCTGTTTCATTGATTTCTGCTTTGATCTTTGTTATTTCTCTTCTCCTGCTGCGTTTAGGCTTTATTTGCTGTTCTTTCTCCAGCTCCTTTAGGTGTAGAGTCAGGTTGTGTATTTGAGACCTTTCTTCTTTCTTGAGAAAGTCTTGTATTGCTATATACTTTCCTCTTAGGCCTGCCTTTGCTGCATCCCAAAGATCTTGAACAGTTGTGTTTTCATTTTCATTTGTTTCCATGAATTTTTTAAATTCTTCTTTAATTTCCTGGTTGACCCATTCATTCTTTAGTAGGATGCTCTTTAGCCTCCATGTATTTGAGTTCTTTTCGACTTTCCTCTTGGGATTGAGTTCAAGGTTCAAAGCATTGTGGTCTGAAAATATACAGGGAATGATCGCAATCTTTGGTACTGGTTGAGACCTGATTTGTGATCTAGGATGTGATCTATTCTGGGGAATATTCCATGGGCACTCCAGAAAAATGTGTATTCTGTTGCTTTGGGATGGGATGTTCTGAATACATCTGTGAAGTCCATTTGGTCCAGTGTGTCATTTAAAGTCTTTATTTCCTTGTTGATCTTTTGCTTAGATGATCTGTCCATTTCAGTGAGGGGGGTGTTAAAGTCCCCCACTATTACTGTATTGTTGTCGATGTGTTTCTTTGCTTTTGTTATTAATTGGCTTATATAATTTGCTGCTCCTATGTTAGGGGCATAGATATTTACAATTGTTAGATCTTCTTATTGGATAGACGCTTTAAATAGGATATAGTGTCCTTCCTCATCTCTTATTACAGTCTTTGGTTTAAAATCTAATTTGTCTGATATAACGATTGCTACCCCAACTTTCTTTTGGTGTCCATTAGCATGGTAAATGGTTTTCCACCCCCTCACTTTCAAGCTGGGGGTGTGTTTGGGTCTAAAATGAGTCTTTTGCAGATAGCATATCGATGGGTCTTGTTTTTTAATCCAGTCTGATAGCCTGTGTCTTTTGATTGGGGCATTTAGCCCATTTACATTCAGGGTAACTCTTGAAAGATGTGAATTTAGTGCCATTTTATTGCCTTATGGTGATTGTTACTGTATATTGTCTTTGTTCCTTTCTGGTCTATGTTGCTTTTAGGGTCTCTCTTTGCTTAGAGGACCCCTTTCAATATTTCTTGTAGGGCTGGCTTTGTGTTTGCAAATTCCTTTCATTTTTGTTTGTCCTGGGAGCTTTTTATCCCTCTTTCTATTTTCAATGACAGCCTAGCTGGATAGAGTATTCTTGGCTGCATATTTTTCTCATTTAGTGCTCTGAATATATCCTGCCAGTCCTTTCTGGCCTGCCAGGTCTCTCTGGATAGGTCTGTTGCCAGTGTAATGTTTCTACCATTGTAGTTTACAGATCTCTTCTCCTGAGCTGCTTTCAGGATTTTCTCTTTGTCTCTGGGACTCATAACCTTTACTATTAGATGTCGTGGTGTTGACCTATTTTTATTTTGAGAGGGGTTCTCTGTGCGTCCTGGATTTTGATGCCTGTTTCCTTCCCCAAAGTAGGGACTTTCTCTGCTATTATTTGCTCCAGTATACTTTCTGCCCCTCTCTCTCTTTCTTCTTCTTCTGGGATTCCAATAATTCTAATGTTGTTTCATCTTATGGTATCGCTTATCTCTTGAATCCTGCCCTCGTGATCCAGTAGTTGTTTATCTCTCTTTTTCTCAGCTTCTTTATTTTCCATCATTTGGTCTTCTATATCACTCATTCTCTCTTCTGCCTCATTTATCCTAGCAGTTAGAGCCTCCATTATTTATTGCACCTCATTAATAGCTATTTTGATTTCGACTTGGTTAGATTTTAGTTCTTTTATTTCTCCAGAAAGAGTTTCTCTAATAACTTCTATGCTCTTTTCATGCCCAGCTAGTTAGTATCTTTAAAATCATCATTCTGAACTCTAGTTCCAAAATGTACTCATGTCCATATTGATTTGGTCCCTGGCAGTAGGCACTGCCTCTTGTGCTTTTTGTTGAGGTGAATTTTTCCATCTTGTCATTTTGTCCAGAGGAGAAGAGATGAATGAGAGAACAAAATGCTAAACAGGGTAACAACGTCCCCAGAAAATATATACTAAACAAATCAAAAAAGACCTGAAACCAGTGGAAAAGAAAGGGAAAGAAAGAAAAAAGAAAAAGATAAAAACAAACAAAAACAGAACAAAACCAAACAAAAACAGAATATGATCAAATATGATCAGGCTGGTGCATAGATCAGTGCCACACTCTAGATTCTGGGTGTATTTTGGTCTGTTAAAGAAAGTGTCTCCCAAAATTTTAAAGAAAGCAAAACTTATATATGTACACAAATAAGGGTTAATACAATGAAGGGATGGAATATGTGTATAAAGATGAAAATTATAAAAGATTTTATAAAAGGAATTGATAAGAAGTTGTTTGAAAAAAGAAAGAATAGGATTTAAAAAGAAAAAAAAAAGGGAGAGAATGTGATCAGGGAAGAGACTAGAACAAAGCCATACACTAGAGATTTAGGGTATATTTTGATCGGTTAGAAGAAACTGTATCTCAAAATTTTAAAGTGAGAACATCTTATATACATATGCCAAAAATAAGGGTAACTACTATGAAGGGATAGAATATGACTCTAAAAATGAAAAATAAAAATGTTTTTTAAAAAAGGGATTGATAAGATGTTGGTTGAAAAAGGAAAAAAAATAAAAAAAAAAAGACAGTTAAAAAAAATTAACTTTGAAAGACTAAAGAATCATGGGAAAAAAGCCATGAATTCTATGTGCAGTATTCCCCTAGTGCTGGAGTTCTGCCATTCTCATTGATCTGTAAACTTGGTCTCGGCTGGCTGTTCTTGCTGATCTTCTGGGGGAGGGGCCTGTTGCAGTGGTTCCCGATTGTCTGTGCCGGAGGCAGAATTGCCCCGCCCTTTCTGGTCCGGGCTAAGTAATCTGCTTGGGTTTGCTCTATGGAGCTTTTGTTCCCTGCAAGCTTTTGGTTCAGCTTTGGAGGATGAGAGTGAAAATGGTGGCCTCCCAGTCTCCGCCCCACAGGAGCCGAGAACTCGGGGCCCCGCTCCTCAGTGAGCCCCCAGAGAAAAGCAGTCAATCACTCCCGTCTCCCCGGTCTTCAGCCGCACTCCATGCTCACCTGGCCTGTGACCGAGCATTTCTATCTCTGCCACCCAACTCGGTGTGGAGTCTCCAAACCCAGCAGATCCCTGCAGTGCGCTCCTGCGCTACTCCTCCCGGGGAGGAAGGGGAGTCTCCCTGGATCTGCCCCTTTTTGGGTCCCTGCTGGAAGAGTAGGGGCCCGACTGTGCCATGGATCATGGTTTATGGCAACCCTGAGCTGAGCACCCGCGCCTGAGCTCTGGCTCTGCAGCTGGCTTCCCCGCTCCGATACCTGGGAGCTTTGCTGTACTCAGGCACCCCCCCATCTTTTTGTGACCCCGAGGTTCCTGAGACCACACTGTCCTGTGAGGTTTCCACCCCCCGCTTAGCCACTGGAGCGATGTCCCTCAGTGAAGCAGACTTCTAAAAGTTCCAATTTTATGTTCTGCGGCTCTATCACTTGCCAGAAGTGGCTGACGGAGGCCCCCTTCCCTGTAGTCTATCCTCTCGAATATCGCCTCGGATTCACTTCTCAGCACGTCCTGCCTTCCAGAAAATGGTTGCTTTTTTGTTCAGAGAGTTGTTGCTATTCTTTTCTTCAACCTCCTGTTGAGTTCGTAGGTGTTCAGAATGGTTTGATCCCTATCCAGCTGAATTCCTGGGACCAGATGAAATCCAGGTCTCCTACACCTCTGCCATCTTGCTCCGCCCGTGACCTGCTATGTTTGTTAACAGGAATATGGCCCTTTGCCTTTGCTGCTTCCACTGTGATTTCATAACTTGACAAGTAGTGTGTGGCAGGTCCCATGTATTTGACAGCATTATTCACAGTGGATGATGATGAAAAACCAGAAAGAAAAGGCCACAAGCAAGGAGAGGGAAGCAATCTATGTAGTGCATGTATGTGTGCATGTGAAACATGGAAAAATGGTTCTCCAGCCATGGGCTGCAGGCCAAGACAGGCAGACCAAGGACCTATGTACCCAGGAGGCCCAGTGGCATGATGGGCCATGGTAGAAAGATATGGCTCCTGGAGCTGAATGGCCAAGGTTGGAGTGTCAGCTCTGCCTCTTCTTGACATGTGACCTAGAAGAAGACATTCAACTTCTCTGAGCCTCTTTTGTAGATTGGAGCTAGAATTTGGAAACAACCTAATGGAATATTTACTATGTGAGGAGGCTTTATGTAATCTGTAAAGAGCAACGCAAATGAGAAACATTCTGGTTTTAATTTAAAATGAAGGCAAGTTGTTATTGGCTGAACTTAGGGATGGAAAAGTGTGCAAAATTGTTTTCTGCTAGGCCTTAGAGGGAGAGGGCTTGGTAGGAAGAGGAGATAAAGAGTAAGAAATGATAAAGACTAGGTTCTGCTCTCAACTTGGTATGAGGAGGGGCAAGGAGGAGACCAGCCTGCTGGGAGTGGTAGGAGTCAGAGTTGGATGGGGAAAAAGAAGTTTGTCACAGTGGACATCCAAACAATGGGTATGAGGGATGTAAATTTTATTTGTAAAATAAGGAATCACTTGTATACTCCTGAGTGGAGTAACATGACAAACATAGCATTTTGGAGGATCCATTTACTGGTAGCTAAAAGAATGGATTCATGTATTCACTCAAAGTTATTTATTGGGAGCCTGGCACTGTGCTAGATGCTGAGGACACAATAGACAGCAAAACAAGATGAGGTCTCTGATTCATGGTACTTCGAGTCTAGTCATAGACTGAGGAGATAGGAGCTGGGGGCTGCTGGTGACTGGGGAGGTTTCCAGGATCCTGAAGAATTGAAGCATGAGGCTCCATTCATACTCAAGCAAGAAAGTATGGTGGGCATCTTGTAATGTGCCTTTCCCAAAAAGATGGAAATCCCAGCAAAGATTGTTAAAGACACCATCCCTGTTATCAGAGCAGACCCTCATCTAATTGTGAAGGCTGGAATCTCCCTGAAAAAAAGCTGTGACAACAGAAAATAAGGCAAGGCATACCTCAAATGGAAAGTTTGCAGTTGGTTTTATCTCTGAGTGGTTACCTCTTGATGCCCCAAAATGCTGGACTTAGATTTCATAGGTAGAAGTCACACTTCCTTAGCCCTCTATTTCTCTTAACTATTTTGGTTCCTACCAATGCAGTTTTTGAGCATCTCCTCCATACCAGGTAAGAGCTATTTCTCTCAGCCCCTGGTTACTGGGTATGGCTGGCTCTGCTATTTATTTAGCAAGTATTCAATCTCCCCTTCACTCCCAAATAGCAGGATTCTGGTTTTTAGCTGAACACATTTCCAGAAGGAAATAGCTAGAAAGCACAAAGACTGCAGTTCTCAGCTTCCTGGAGCTAGGCATGGTTATGTGACTAAGTTCTGGCCAAAGAGCTCAAAAAGTTGTGAGGAACTTCTCAAAAGGTTTTCTTCTGCTCTCTCCATCCTGCTGTTTGTAACATGGCCCTCAGAAAGCACTCCAACCACTAAGGAGAGGCCACAGGTAGGGATGGTGAGCAAATAGCTGGAAGAAACCTGAGTCCCTGATGATCACAACATATCCATATGAGACCAGACTATCTACCTCAGCAGTTCTTTTCCTGGAGAAAGACATAAATTTCTGTCCTATTTATGGTGTCATTCTCCAGAGATCTTGTTGCTGCTGAACTTAACCCTAACTGATATGGTGGGATACCAGGGATTTTTTTTCCCCTTTGGGCTCAAAATTCATCCTCTGATCCTGGGTTGAACATCTCTGAACCTAGTCTTGACAGGTTTCTAGGTCCATAACTATTCTTTTCCTCTTCTGGGTACAAAAAAACCTGTGAAGTACCTGAGGATTTCTCTTCTAAAAGTCTTTCTGTTGAGTTTAGAGATGAAGAAACTTAAGCACAAAGCATATGTGACAGTAATTAGCACGGGGCTTGTTGTATAATAGCTGCTGAATAAATGTTCCTTGAGATGTATTTGAAGAATTCTTCCCACTTTCAGTCTCCCATGAATGTGTGCTGATAAGTCTCATCTCTTCCCATTGTAACTGTCCCCTTTCTTTTGAATCAACGACTTCTCAGAAAGTTGCACATTTCTTCACAATTTCATCTTGATAGCTTTATGTCTGGGGAAACATTTTAAATATACAACTTTATACATATATACATATATGTATATATGTATGTATGTATGTAAATATACACACATATATGTATGTATGTACACACACACACACACACACTGGTTGTGCAAAGCCTCAACATCCTAGGCCAGCTCTCTTCTAAGACACAACTCTGTTTCCTCAGCACAAACATGGACCGTACATAATAGTAATTTGAAAATGACTGCTATTGCTCTATCTTTTGCCAGATTGATCCTTAAGTCACTCACATATGATTTTGTAGAAGGCTTTCCTGCCCAAACTCTGCTGTTTCCTCTCCCAGTAATATGACATGGGGATCCATGCTGGTTCATGGGAGTCTGTCTTGTCTTAGCCTCCTGGTGCCATGCACATTTTCGGGGAGCCCAGATAGGATAGTGGTTTCATACAATGGAGGGCATTTGGGGCATATCTGAAGGCTGGTGGAAGAGCTGTTTGCAAGCTATGGGCCACTTGGCACTTACAAATCACACAGTCCAGGGTGCCTGGGTGGCTCAGTTGGTTGGGCGACTGCCTTCAGCTCAGGTCATGATCCTGGAGTCCCGGGATCGAGTCCCGCATCGGGCTCCCTGCTCGGCAGGGAGTCTGCTTCGTCCTCTGACCCTATTCCCTCTCAGGTGTTCTCTCTCTTTCAAAAAAAAAAACAAAAAAAACAAAAAAACAAATCACACAGTCCAGGGAGAGGCACATTCAGCCCAGGATGAGGGCTCCCACATTCCAGTGAGTGAGAATTAGGTACTTTCTGTGTGGTATTGACTTTCCACAAGAATATCTCATTTCAGAAAAGATATTGAAAAGGAAAATGAGCTCGAGAATTCACTTTAGCCAGATGAGTCATAGAACTGGAAAGGCCTTAAGTACTCTATGTTTTTTAAATCATATAACATATAAACTTTTTTTTTTGGTGAAAAGAAAACCTCAGACACTAGAGCCAAAATAAAAGCCTTACTTCATTTGCACTCTCTGCACCCTCCCCAGAGGAAATTATGATTAGAAATTTAGTGTAAATACTGCAGAGCTTTTCTGTGTGTATGTGTGCATGTTTGTGTCTAGGCACCCCCAAATGGGGTCCCCCCACTGCATATGTTGTTCTACACCTTGCTTTTCTCACCTAGTGACATGCCTTTCTGTGGTGCTATTTGCCTTAGTCTTATTAACTGCTGAGTAGTCTCTCATTGTACAGATACAGTGAGGCTCATTGAACAATTCCCATAGTAATGGGAATTTAGATTCTTTCTAGACCAGTGGTTTATAAACTGTGCTTGGAGGGGATTCATCAGAGGAGTTTTGGAGGTCGCCAAGGGAAGGGCAGGGAAAGAAACAGCATGTGGGGCCTCCAGCCCCTGCAAATGGCATTAACCAGAGCAAATTTAGTTCCACTGTTGTATATATTGGGCTTCCACAAAATTTTGTTTGATAATAATTCTGGGAATAACTGTCCTCTTTAAGCCAGTGATGTAGTTGAATGCTCTTATATTATAGTTGTTGAAATGCAGGCTCAGAAAGTTGAAGTGACTTTCCCAGGATCATATAGACAGTTCACATGAAGCCAGGCTCGAACCCAGGTCTTTGGGCTGGATTTCAGTACCTTTGCTGTTCTAACCTCAGGCTCCTCCTCTTTTCCTCCAAGATCTGGACACATCAAATACCCATTAGAAGGAATTATCCAGTCCTGACCCTGAACTGAGGTAAAAGTTTTACTATGATCAACGCACAGATCAGCTAACATACTTAAGGCCTGCTCAAAGTCACATAGTCTCATTAGAGGAGAAGGGTGAAGCCCTTCATAGAGTGTGGTGTGGCTAAAGACCAAACCTGGCACTTCCATCCAGTTGGACTGGGGGTCCAGCTTGTTTGTAGCATTTTATACCAAGACTGGTGTTTCATTTCACTTACCAAGCACTTACTTTATGATGGATACTGTATTTTCATATATATCATTTTATTAAAAATCATAAATTCCTTTTTAGGAGATATGGATTATTCCCATTTTAGAGATGCAGAAAATAAAGTATAGGAAGGCAGGGTGACGAGTCAGAGGTTCAGTGAAAGTTTGTGCCCGCAACCATCTCCATGGCCAGTGGAGCAAGGAGCTTTTTCCAGCAAGAGCTTCTTCCCTGGCTGGGTCAAAACAGTGCCCAGCAGGTACATGCGCAGCTGCATTCCACTCCATAGGCCACTGCCCTGCAAGACAAGCCTCCCCGGCATTGGAGTGCAGAAGGAATCCTGTGATGTGGTGTTGGTGCCGACACCCTGGGTTATCACCCTTCAGTCACTGGCCTCCAGGTCATGCCAGCAGCTGTGCTGGGACCGCCAAGAGTTACCTTTTCCTTCTCTGGCTTCTCTCTTATTTTTTCTTAGAGCCCACTGGGCAGGACTAATATGCAGTAAAACTGATTTGTGCACTTTTCAGCCCTAGCTGAGAACAACAGCTGTGTGCTTTAGTTGGGAGGTATTTAATGGATGATTTATAAGATGTTGAAGATAAAACTTGAAAGATACATGGGCAGCGCTGAGGTGCAACATTCCTGAGGAACAGAGAACATTAAGTGCTTGATTGGCTGAGATGATTTAGAGGGTAGCCCTAGGCAGCTGTCCAACCATCCCAACATTGTTCTGGCAGCTTCTCTCCCGACAGCTGCAGCCCACGATGTGGGTCTGGGTCAGAGATGGTCTGGGCAGCAAATCTCAAAGGAACTTCTGCTTCATGTGATGACTTTCCTTCCCACAGCCCTCCTGGGGATGCAGCTTGCCTCTTTAGAACAGAGCACAGTGTGCTGAAGGCACACTTCTTCTCAGGGAAAGGCCTCTAGTAGGTAAAACCATCTTATTCTTTTCTAGTAAAGATCAGTTCAACAGGTCAGTGCAGTTCAAAAACACCCGACTGGGTGCCTGCCATCCCCAGGGCACAGAGTTAGGTCTGGGAACATAGAGGTGAACAAGGTTGATAAAATCCCTAACTGCAGAAAACTTATAGCTTTCCCTCTCTTCATATTTTCCAAACAACAATGACAATAAGCCAATGTGGTCTCATAGAAAATATGAATACAGAGCTATCTAGAAAAATCTGGCTGATTAGACTCGACTCCAAACACGATAAAGAGATCCAGAGATCATTGGTCTGAACAGTTCTGTTCTTCTCAAATTTACTTTGAACGCACACAGTCACTCATGTTCTCACTTGCTCAAGGTCCCATGGGGCCCACTCTGCCTAGCTCAATCTAGACAAAGCCATCAAATAGGTAAGTGATCCCATGCCTCTTCCTTCTCAGAAGACCTTTCTGTCTTTCCTGCTCTGGCATCACCCTCCTCCTCCAAACAAGCACAATTCACCAACCTTGCTCTGCCCGGGATGCCATCTCAAAGTCCTGGAGGCATGCCATTTCCAGGGCTCTGTGGTTTGCATTCAGACTCTCAAGAACAAAATAGCACCGAGACCCAAAAGAACAGCTTCCTTGGTGCCGTTTCAGTCAGTGACAGCAAGAGGCACTTGGCAGGAAGTGAGAGGGTTTTCCCTGTCTTGTCAAATTTACAAATTTACTGGTTATATGGACACCATTTAGTGTCCTGATCCACAGGCAGCACCTTCTTATTTTCCACAGCTTCCCCTCCCACACCACTGAAGTGGGCCTGGCTCAGGAGCCATGAGTGTTTGCTTTTGGGGTATATACTCACAGCCTTTGGGGTCTGTGATCCCGCACACATCCCAACCCTTGATTCTGGAAATCCAATCAGAAAGGAAAAGTTACTAAACTCACTTTAAGAAACCTGGCTATTGCACATGGAAATCTGAACTTACCCAAAAGATAAAATGGGGAAACAGTTGCTTATTATGGAAAAATGAAGATGTGACACACTTGCGGGAGTGCAGGAGGGAAGGAGAGTAGGGACTCTAGGGCAGTGAGTGTGTGCCAGGCCCATGTAGGCACCTTGACCTTCTCATAGCCTCTTCACAGATGAGGATTTTGAGGCCCAGAGAGCTTAAGCGACTGGATAAGTTCTCCTGGCCAGTTAGTGGCAGGGTCCAGACTTGTACCCAAGTTGTTTGTCATTCAAGCCTGAGCTGGGTCAACCAGCCTTTTCTGATTTTTTGGTGTAAGACCCCCTCTGTGGGGAGGAGTGTCCCACCTCCTGGGACCACACTGTGGCCTTCTGGCTTCCTGCTCCCGCTTCCCACTGTGGTCGCCACTTGTCCATTCCACACAGCTCTGGTCAATGAAAGAAAGATGCAGGCTAATTAGCCACATTCCTGTTTTATGAAGGGTAAGGGAGATCCAATAATAGCCTCCTTTTTTTGAATAATGGCTACGCTGTGGCCTCTCTGCACTCACTAGCTCAAAGGTCAGAATACATTACAGACATCATCAATATCTCCAGCAACCAGTAACTGACCACAGCAAAGGCACTGTGATAGGCTCAGAGAGAGTGGAAAATCAGCCTCTTGAGAGGTTAATTTAATTCCATTTAACTAGAGTATGCTGAGGTCTACGTGTGCAAGATATTATGAAAGATGATAAAAAAGCTTAAGATACAAGCTATGTTGAAATGTCTTCTTGTTTGTTGGAAAAGTAGGATATACTAATGAAAACAAATTAAAATATAAGATAATAGATAAGAAGGGATTGAAACATGAATAAGTCAAACACTGGACCTGTTCTCAGAGGACTGAACTCTCAGCACTGCTACTAGCTGTGCAGTCTTAAGCAAGTCACTCAACCTCTGTGAGCCTCACATTCCTGTACTATAGAGATGATAATTCAAAACTCACAGGGTTATTTTGGGAAATAAATGAAAGATAGGTTGGATGGAAAATTCAACGTTATATCTGATATGTAGATATAGATAAAAATCTAGATATATAGCTGTAATCAGGGGCTGAGCATGCTGCTTAATTTTTTTTTTTTTTAATGGTCTAATAACAACCACCTATTTAGCTCACAATTCTGTGAATTCGTAATTCAGGCCAGACTCACGTGTACAGTTCTTCTGCTGGTCTTGGCTGATCTCTGCCAGGATCGCTATGTATGTCTATGTATGTCTGAACACAGTTATATCATATTGTTATATTATATTGGCTCAGTGTAATTAACGAAACTACTCACTGTATTCAGATTTCACCAGTTTCTTCACTAATGTTCTTTTTCTATTTCAGGATCCAATTCGGGATACCACATTGAATTTAGCCATCATGTCTCCTCCTTCTTCTAACCTGATCTGTGACAGCTTCTCATTCTTTCCTTGTTTTCAGAAATGTCAAGGCCATGAAAGTTGGTATTTTGTAGAATGACCTTCAAATTTGAGAGTGTCTGATGTTTTCTCACGATTAAACTGAGATTATGGATTGGGGGGAAGAATGCCATTGAGGTGAAGTACTCCTCTCATTACTCACAGTAGGGGGTACATGATCAACATGACTTTCATTGATAATGCTGACCTGATCACCTGCTTAAGGTGGTGACTGCCAAATGTCTTCACTGTAAAGTTACTATTTTTTTTTCTTTTCCATACTTTATTTTTTGGAAGAAAGCCACTAAATCCAGCCCAGAGTAAAGAAGAAAGTAATTAAACTAGGGCTGAAAGTAATTAAACTAGGGCTTTTTTTAACTTTTTATTTTGAGATAATTGTGGATGTGCATGCAGTTATAAGAAACAATACAGAGAGATCCTGTATACCACTCATACATCTTGTATCACTACAGTAAAGCTTCATAACCAGGCGATTGCCGTTGTCATAATCCACCCATCTTACTCAGATGTCACCATTTTACATATACTCATTTGTGTGTCCGTGTGTGTGTGTATGTGTGTGTTTAGTTAGATGCAGTTTTATGATGTTATTGCATATGTAGATTTGTGTGACCAGGTTAAGACAAAAGTTTCATCATGTCAGGGATCCTTCATGTTGCCTCCTTATAGTCCCAGCAGCCTCCCTCCCCACCCCTAGCCTCTGGCAGTCACTAATCTATCTCCATTTCTATAATTTTGTCATCTCAAAAAGTTCTATAAATGGAATCACACAGTGTATAGACTTTCGGAATTGGCTTTCTTTTCACTCAGCACCATTCCCTTGAGATCCATCCAAGTTGTTGCCTGTATCAATACTTCATCCCTGTTTATTGCCAAGCAGTATTCCTTGGTATGGATGTACCACAGTTTGTTTAACAACTCACACATTAAAGGGCATTTGGGTTGTTCCCAGTTTTTGACTATTATAAGTAAAGCTGCTATGAACATTCATGTACAGGTTTTTGTGTGAACAAAAATTGTTATTTCTCTGGGATAAATGCCTATGGCAGAGTCCAGGGTATAGTGGTTTTGCTCTCTTTCTCTTGATGCCTAGTTTGATCTGGACACCTAGTTTGGGTTATGTCTATCTACAGCACCCCCACTGTAGGAGCACTGCCCCTCACTGAGGATGCTGAACAAGCAGATGAGGCACTGCTGTTGCCTTTCAAATTGGAAAGAAAGGGCTCTCTTTTCTCCTTCCTGTGGCCTCCAATGATGACTGGGCTTGGCTGCCCAGAAAGGAAGCAGGCACATGACCTCAATGTTCACTAATTTCTCCTGGAGGGATCTGAGGCACAGACTGAAGGATGTGAGAGGAATCCAGGAGACTAAGAAAAGAGCAAGAGAGGTAGGGGACCAAGTAAGTGGAATAATGGGGCCAGCCTTGGATCCTTCTACCTTGCATAATTCATGGCATCAATCTGCTCATCATCACTGGTTTCGGTAGGTTTGTGGTATGGGGAAGATGAAGCCATGGGAGAGGGCTTCCTGATGGTCTTATAGGGTCTCTGTGAGAGACTGTGCTCAAGGGGCACTGCCCCCCTTCTCTGCCCCAGACAGAGTCCATTTTAGGAGTGAATCCTCTACTTCCCAGCCCCTGCACATGCCCCATAGCTTAGCCAGGGACGCACTGTGAGACAGAGGCCCTGCCTTGCAAGATTACATTTAAAATGAGGGATTGCCTCAGTATGGTCCCTGAACCCACCTGATCACCAAGACAATAACAGCTATTGAAAAATGTCAAATTCTGGTCTCCACCCTAGATGTACTGAATGAGACTTTTCAAAAAGGAGACAGGAATCTATATTTTACTAACTTCCCAAATAATTTTGATGAGCAGCCAGATTTGAGAGTGCTATCTTAGACGACTTTTAATGCTATCCCTAGGGGATGGAAGACAAAGAGAAACAAAGGCAGAAAGAGTCCTTTATTTTTATGCCCAGGATCTCCATTCCATGACTTCTAAAGCTTCCTGCACACTCTCATTCCCATCCTCTCCTTGTCAAGGCAGAGTAGTAAGAAAAATGCCATACAATTTGCAATTCTTTTGAAAGAAGGTAAAACACAACTGTATTATTTCCTCTAAATCTCTTCCATTTCAGACATATTTAGAAATTATTCACCTGACAAAAAGACGAGTTGGAAAAAACATTGCATGAACACTTTGGGTTCCCTGGGAGAGGCCAACAATGGCCATTCTCATTCTTTCACAGCTACATTTTTGGAAGAGCCTTGTCTATACACCACCTCTACTTACCTCCCATTCTCTCCTTCACCTACTGGAGCCTGACTTCCTCTCCCACCACTGCCCCAAAACAGCTCAGACAAGCTAGCATTTTGGGGGTCCTGCCATGCCCCAGGCATTTAAAGTACATATTTAGTCTTCACATCAATCCTATGGAATAGGAAATGTGGTATTATTATCTGTATTTGGTAGAAGAGGATACTGAGGCACAAAAAGGTTAGGCTAATTTTCCCTAAGTGTCATAGTTTATAAATGTAGGAGTCAGGTTTGAGAGTCCAGCAGTGTGAGTCCATTCCCTGCTTCTCTATCCTATAGCTAAAAGCATACCCTTTCCTAAGCAAGATTTGATGGGGGTGGGGGGGAAATCTGGGGGCTGTAGGTGAGGGGCAGATGTCAGGAGAGGAGGCTAGGACTCAGAAGCAAAGATCTCCCCCTTGATACTGGATTGAGATGAGCCCAGCATCTCAAGTTAAGGTCCCTTATCTCAGTCTGGGAAATGGAAGGGAATAAGAGAGAAAGAGATTGTCCTGACAAGCCATGACTGATTTGGCAGCTCCAGTCTCCACCATCACCTTGGTTAAATCTGTCAGAGAAAGGGAAGGAAGAAGAAGAAAATCACTCTTGGTTTGAGGAATATTTTTGTTAAAGCATGTAGTCAAATGGACCCACCACCAGACAGGCGAATCACATACAGATGATTTAGCTGCAATATTGTTGAGTTCATGGAATGAGGAATTCCCATTCCCATCTCTGAGACGACCGGAATGAAATAAAGTTGAACTGACTTTTGACAATGCAGTGCTAGGGAATCTATCTGAGTTCCTATTTAAAGGCACATAACCTTATTTTAAATTAGTTTCCCATGATTTGACTAAGATACTCCAGGTTATCAAAATATACATTTCCTTCTACTGTAAAAGCCTCCTTTGCTTAGAAAGTTTCCAAATATCTCCGTACCACAGTCTTTATCTATTAAGAACTGCAAGGCTCATTGCACAAGCTAAAGCTGGGAATAACAACAACAACAACAACAACAATAATAATACTTTTTCTGCCAAGTACTTTCCTGTGTTATCTCATTGAAATCTTCACAAAAACTTTATGGGGCAGGTGTTATGATTATTCCCAGTTAGCAAATGAGGTACTGACACTCAGGTTAGGCCACTTGCTTAAAGTCACATAGCTAGTGAGTGGAGATAAATGAGTATGCTTGCAGTCTGGCCTATGTATAAATGATGTGGCTATAAACTTTTCTGCTTCATGGATGGGTAACCCAAGATACCCAAGATCCAAACCTGGGGATTTGGGGGACCTAACCCTCTGCTCATGGGTTCTCGGGCCAGGTTCCAATCTGGGCTGGTAGGCTTAGTTTCTAGGTGAAGTCATTGGGTGGTGGATGTCTCTGCATAGTGTATGACCTTGGAGTAGTTCTTATCCAGCTCATGCATCGGTTTTTCTGTCTGTGGTAAGGTGAAGTCTCATACACTGGGTGCTGCTACATCTGGGAGGCCCACATCCTAAGTGTGTTTGAGGAATCCCACTTGGGCAAAGAATATGTGGACCAGTGAGGGCATTATCTAGCACAGTACTTGGAGGAAGGGTGACTGGTGGAGTGGGGTCTTGACTCCACAGCCTGTCCCTGGGCACTCTGCAGAGTGGCTCAGCCTCCACATCCCAGCGTTAGTATCCACTGTGGGGAGGCAAGGTAAACTCCAGTTCTGTGCTTACTCCCATTAACACTCCTGGCCTGGCCAGACCTCCTTGCCAACCTGGAGTCTTAATCACGGGGAGCAATTACATGAGAACAACAAATCGGGATCAATACAGAGACTCAACTATCTACTGAAAGAAACAAAATTTAGGACTCAGCTGGATTATGCTTGCCAGCCAAGAATAGCGGTAATTCCAAGCAACCCCACCGACCAGGATCAATCATGGCATTTTATTACTTTGCTAAACCCTGCTTGCTCCCCACCCCCAACCTCCCTCTTATTAGAACCCAATCTCTAAGGAAAATATTGCATTTGTTATCAAATTTTAGAAAGAGAATTTATGGCAAAGGCAGATTGATTTAAAGCCTTCTTCTAAAAGGGGAGCGGAGGGTGGTGGAAAAGTAAATTTTGCTGTGGCTTTTAGATTGGTTCTTTTGCTTATCTCTCCATTTTATGACATAATCTGTTGTAGCATTACCCAGGGTCCTCTGGGCTGAAGCTTCTTGCCTGGCATTAGATAAGGGGGAGATATTGTCTGGGTGTAAAGTTTAAAGCCCGTGGCAAGGGCTCATTTTTCTCATTTCAGGCAAGGGAGAAAGGATATAAAATGAAAAGCAAGCAATCAATAAAGAAGAAAGATAGAGATCTTCCCAAAAAGGAAAAAAAGAAATCCTCACCTCACTGACTGCTCTTCTCACTAAGACTTTAACAGTTGGATAATGAGCTCGCACATCCTCTGGTCAGGGCAGGGACTGGAGAGCAATCCCCCACTGCCAGCATAATCCACTCCCCTTCCACTGGTCTCCCGCATAATGGGGTAGCTCCCATTAGGAGCCTTTGGATTTTTTTTTTAATACAACTAGGCCTCCTTCATTCCTGTCAGTCAATCTTTAAAATAAGAACTGAATGGTTAATTACTTATCCGTCAGTAAGTGTGGGGAATTGTGGCGGTTTGTTCAAATCAAGTAGTAAACGCTGTGAATCTGTCCTGCTTAAGTGGATGTATCTACTCCCGATTCCCCATGAGAAACTAAAAGAAAAGGTGAAAGTACTCTTTGGTTAATCCTGGATTTTATGATAGTCTAGTCTGATTTAATGGCTCTACAGTCATTCTGCTGTTAGAAAATCAATATTTTCCTAAGAAAGAGTATGGACCACCATAAATACACTCCCAGTTATATGAATCTTGGCCACAGAACTTACATACTGCAGAGACCATAATGAGTGGCAAGGAAAGAGCCTTCACTAGCAGCAAGGGAGTAGGGCACCCCATAAAGAAGCCCGCAGCCCTGTCATTGGACTAGTACCTCAGAGACTCAGAGAAGCTCTCCTCTGACTGTTGGGGAGCTGGGTGTACTCTGTCATTGGTTTCTAGTTGAGCAGTTCCTCTGTGCCACCCATTCTGGAGCAAGGAAGGAGGGCGCTAGGTAGGGAATGTACCTCAGGGCCAGGCATGATGCTCACAAGAGGGATAAAGGGGAGAAAACCCCAAAGGAAAAGGCAGCACTGTGTCATGGGATGAACACAGGACTCGCAATCAGAATTCTGTGTTTGAATCCTGTACTAGACTTCTGTGTAAGCTTGAGCCAGTCATACATCCCCATTTCACAGAGGAGGGAATTGAGGCTCTGAGGGATTTGTAACACACTGAGTTGTTTTGAGTTTAAAAGACCGTATGTGTTGGAGATCTGCCATTTATTTTGGCTGTTTAGCATCTAATACCCCTTCCCGTGTTTGAGGAATTCCACATCTTATTAAATCTTGGTGGAAATTAGAGCCCTCTTTCTGACAAAGAATCTGACGATGCCATGCTTTTGGTTTTCCAGCCTCCTCTGCAGCAAGGCAGATGTGGTCAGACAAACACACGGGCCACGGGTTTGAGTCAGGAGTAGTGAGGCAAGAAGCAGGGGCAGCAGGCCGTCCTCTGGTGATGGGAGAGGTTATGGGGATGCCCTGATTCTGGGTGCAGTGTGGTCGCAGAGCTCCTGTTGTCAGTGCCAGTGGGACAGCTGCACGGCCCAAGCCAGCTGTGCCCTCGAGGTCTCACCGCGGCAGCCAAGTCCTCACCAGACCATTCTGAGCAGAGATTCTGAACGTCCTTTCTGGCTATTTTCTCAGGAGTCCTGTGCACCCTGTCATACGTCCTTCATCATAAAGTGGATTTCTTGGTCTAAGGCAACGTTAGGAGGCTTCTTACAAAACATGAGATACTCTGTGAGGTCTCAGATGGTGGAACTGGCAAATGCACTGTGCGTGGAAATGCAATACAATACCCCAAATATGGATGAAGTGTTTTGATCTGGAATCACTGCCTCTTACAGGCAAAAGGAATCCAGTGTGATGAACTTATTACCAAGTGGCTGTTTGGTCCCCTTGAGGGATAGCATCATACCTGGGGCTTAGCATCAGTCTCTGTTGCTAACAGATCAGACATCCCCAAACGCAGTACCTTTCAGGTTTGGTGAGAAGGGGCCCATGCCGATGGGCCCCTGTTTAATCTCCACCTCCGCCACATGACTGCTTCACTGATGGGCCCATTGTGCAGGCAGTGGGGTGCTGGGGCTCACCGACTGCTGCTGGATGAGTTTTCCTGTCCGTCTGCTTGTTGAATGCTTCTCCCAGTGTGAGTGTCTGCTACTCTGCACACTCCGGGTCCCTGCTTATGGGTCCACACACATGCTTCTTTCCTAGGCTTCTGTCTCTGACCTTTTGAAACGGCTCCTTCCACGCTCCCAAGCAAACATTTAATCCATTCACCACTGCCTAGAAGCATATGTTATGTCCTTAAAGCAGGCTGCTTCACCCTCCATACAAATATTTACTGCTCCAAGTTTTGCCCACTGGAGGGATTTCCACTCATACTATCTTTCAGGACTATTCCCGAAGGGGGTGTTTTATGGCAACAGTCCATTTTATGCCCATAGCTGACTAGTGAGCTGACCCTTCCATGAACCAAGGCTGCGTATTGTTCTCTGCAGTCAGCTGGAGAGGCCGCAGGTGTGAGCTGAGCGAGAGGATTGCTGCCTCCATTGTATAATGATTGCTGCTGTGCCCATTCAACCTTACAACTTTGTGGGTCTGAAAATATTCAGCTTATCTTTGGCATTCATAGTAACATCGCCACTGATATTCCATAGTCAAGTGGCTGTAGTAACATACCAAGCACTGCTTTTAAAATGGTGAGTAATGATTTGCTGTAGATAGCATGGTCTTGCTCCAGAGCCCTAGGGATCTGCACCTCAGCTCTGCAGTTTTGGCTTTTAGGAATGCCATAAAGCATCCCTGTCTATCATGGATATCTCGAGAAGACACGAGAGCTGATGAATCACATGGGCCAAGCATTAGGGCCACTTGTACCAAGTGTTGCAGAGCTCTTTTCGCTTTGGGCACTACTCAAAACTGACAACCTTCTAAGTCACTGGATGAATGGGTCACAGCAGCATTCTTAAGAGAAACCCAAAGGAAATTGCCAAGTGCTGGGTCTTTTTCTAAATGGTACAAATGCAAGGTATGGTAACAAACTTTACTTTGGAGAGGAGAGCTGGACATGTTACAGACCACTAGACCCCTAAAATTTTAGGGTCTCACTGATGTCTTCTATTCTTTTCTCAAACCCAGTGAGTATCCTTATGATTTTGCTTTAAATTCTCCATTAGGCATGTTACTTCTATCTGTTTCATTTAGATCTTTGGCCATGGCCTTACCTTTTTCTTTCATTTGGGATAAATTCCATCTTCACATTCTGCTTAAGTCTCTGCCTTCTTTTGTGTGTCAGAAAAGGCAGTTTTGTCTCCTGCTCCTTCTCTGTGGCCTTTTTTCTCCCTTTAGTTGTGGAATTTGTTCTATCAGTCTTCAGGTCGATTTCTGGGGTATTTAGGATGATTTGATAGTTATCTAGTTGTGTTCTTGGGACAAGACCAACCTAGGGTTCTCCTACTCCACCTCCATCTTCCTCCTCTCTCCGACCCCTAAAATCTTCAGTGATGTAGTAGGCCCCTTACTTTTTGCAGGGCTATCTCCCAATAACTGGTGCACATATGTCTTTCCAGGTTATCCAGAGTTCTTGCCACTTCTTGCTCATTAGTTCTGATTAACAAGATATTCATCTAGGCATCTGCCTCGATGTCCCTATTCCAGCTCTCAGAATCCTGCTCCTTCTCTGACTTTAGCATAGGAAACTTACCAACCTTGTGATTTCAGCCCTATTTATAATTCTGTAACATTTGAAAATCAGATTGTGGGCCTGATTTTCAGCAGTCTTCCTTCCATCTATGAAAGGTAAGGACTTCCACAGGGTTTTGAATTTTATATAACCATAATGTGTTTTATTTCACCTCATTTATTACCAGTAATGGGATAGTTGTCATCTGGCCAGCAAGGGATCTAACTTCAGAATCCCATTCTGAGCATATCCTTCCTAATACCATTTCTGGTACCAACTGACTTAATATGGATTTCCCAAGAAGAAAACACTAAGACAAAGATACAAGTGCAAGTATTTTATTTGAAGGAGATGCCAGCAACACTGATAGGTAAATGGGAAGTAGATAGTGAAAGGAAGAATGCTGGTAAAGATTGTGTTTTCAAGCAAGTTTCCACTGTAGGTGACCGGAGCACATTTTTGCTGGGCAATTCTAGATGCCCGTGCGGAATATGCATCTCAAAGTTAGCCTGCCTGAGAGGTGAGGGAGGAATGTTTATCCACCAGCTTCTGTCATTCATTGGTTGAGGGTTGCCCCAACAGGCATCATTCCCTAAAACTTCCAGCTAAAGTGAGCTACAATAGTCAGAGAGTTTCAGGTGCCAATGTTTGGAATTTGCCCCAAAATGTATGGAAATGATGGGGCTCAGTAAGATTTGCTCCACCATTGGTTAGTTCTATCTCTGCAGGGCCAGACCATAGAGGTGAGGAGATGTGGAGATGGCCGTGCCAGGTATAGAGCCTGGGGCACTCACAAAGTAAGGGCACACCTTACTTTGAAGGGAAAATATGTCAAATAGACCACCTAGGGTAGTCTTGCACATAGTAGGTGTTCAGTAAATGAATACTGATTATTTGGTTTCTAAAGGACATAGGGGGTCAGGGGCCAGGAAGGGTGTAGTAGACAGACGTCATTGAAAAGCAGGCCTCTGTTGTCCCAGTGCCAGGGCAAAGGAGGGTCCATGTGTCCTAAATTAGGGTAGGCATCTTTGCGGCCAGTTTGTTGCTTCTCAGAGAAATTGTTTAGGGGGAAATGAGCCCATTCTGTCTTTTCTGTCCTATAGTTAGAGGCAAGTAGTAGGTTCCACAGTGGCTCCCTGGTAGCGAAGTCTGGTTGAATTGTGTGGCCCAGAGGGCCTCATTATCTCCTTCAGTCATTTGCCCAGAAAGCTCCTGGAGTTACTTCCTGGGAAAAAAACCTAGGGAATAGGAAGAGAGAAAGTGGATGGGGGAAGAATGAGCAATTACAAATGGCAAGCACCAGCCCCAAACATGCAATTACTTTTCAAAACAGGCTATTTACAACCCGTCAGAGCCTTCAGGGAGTGGGAAGTGTGCAGTCGGGGACTGGTCAGGGCTCCAAGAGGTAGGAAAGGGAACATCAGGGCTGGCTCTGAGCTGTGTGAGACTGAGAGGTAGAGGTACAGGGCAGTGGGCAATTAGGGGAGGATGACAGAGTGCAGCCAAGAGCCCCTCTGATCTTCGCTCTTGCCCTGATGGCTCTTCTAGACTCCTAGCTCCTTGGGGGTCAGGCCCAGCCTGCCCCACACCTTCCCGAGTCCCACTCCAACCTTACCTCTTTCTCCTGGTCCCAGCTCAATTCCCACCACCCCAGGCAAAGCTTCCCTGACTACCCAGTCTGCTCTGATTGCTTGCTTTCTGAAAACTTAGATCCTTTACCCCTTTTGCTATTCGCTTTTACAGATTTTTTTTTTTTTTTTTTTTAAGATTTTATTTTTAAGTACTCTCTACACCTAACATGGGTCTGGAACCCACAACCATGAGATCAAGAGTTGCAGGCTCTACTGACTGAACCAGCCAGGAGCCCCTTGGCAGGTTTTTTTTTTTTTTTTAGGACTGTTTTCTCCCCCCAGTTAGAGTTTAAGTTCACTGACTTCTTATTTTTCATTTTTGCATTCCCTCTTGATCTTAGCCCAGTGAGTGGCACATAGCTGATGTCTCTGACTTAATCACCATAAGCCTCAGTTTCCTGTTCACATAGTGGGACTCAAAACAGTACTTTCTTCTTAGGGTTGCAGTGAGGATGGTGGCAGCCAATGCTAGTTAAGTGCTCAGCACTGTACCTAGTACACAGTGAGAACCTGAAAAAGATGAGCAGCCATTGCTGGCATTGACCTATTCATAGTTCCTGGGACTCAGAGAAAACCATGGTGGTCAGGTTGTTTTTTTATTTCTTCCATATTCAGCTCATTTAAGTGAGAACAGGAAACATATATATGATTATAAGATGCATTTTAGAATAATTTCTTGCAAGCCTTTTGACATGGAACTATGTAAATAAGCTCTGTATAGTCAAGCTTAGAAGTCTTCTCTTGTGCATATCAGAATGGAATTTGAGAACTGCTATATGTGCCTGATACAGGTATTTTGGTCAGCCTTGTTTTCTAGAGATTGTTCACCAGAGCCATTTGTGATCATTAGAGGGAGCAAAATCTTCAAAGGCATGACTGTGTTAGTAGAAGCGGCCAGGGCATTGTTGCCAAGGTGGACTGACCATGCTGAAGATGATAGCATTTGATGATGCCTGTTAGTGATGGCCTTGACAGATACTGCACCTGCTCCTATTTTAGCTTTGGCTTTGGTTAGTTGGATACAGGATTAGGGCAGCTGTCCCCTCTGATCCCCTCTAGAAAAGAACACTTCAACACTAAAATCAGACCAGTGTTTGGATCTTAGCTGAGACTTGATGCTGCATGTTTTCCATTTGTCCTCCAGACTCCTCCACCCTTCTTCCTGCTATGTGTCCAGGGACACTGATCTCTAGGGACACCATTAAATATTCTTTTGCCCTCTGGATTCCACTTGGCTCCAGCCAGTGGGAGACTCCAGCAAGAGACCAGAGAGTGAGGTTGGGATATTTATTCCTTTCTCTCCTTCCTGGACTTCAGATTGGCAAAGTGATTTATCATCCAAGTCCACAGCTCCCACTGGGTTGCCCTCTCCTATAGCTCTCTCCAGGTTCCAGTAACCTTAGGCCCAAGGGTTGAGGGATAGGAACAGCTGATGTTGCCCTGGGATACCGCACTATCTTCTGCTGAATTTCCTTAACCTTGCTCATAACTTTGTGAATAATCCCTGCATTAAACTTTCCTAAAGCATTCAGTGGTCTCCCTGACATCTGGGCAGTTGAGACCATAGGGTCTGCTGTCAGACTATATGGGTTTACAATGTTAAAACAAAAACAAAAACAAACAAACAAACAAAATGCATGCCCAAGATGGGGTCAGTTATGCCAGGCCAAACCACCAAACTGGGATTTAATACCAAACTAATTGCAGTTTTAACCTCCCCCAGAAATGTAGTCTTAAGTGGTCAGTCAGGAATTTTCTGGTCAGCGCCAATGAGGTAATCTATCACATGGGCTATCTCCATCCCCCAAAGGAAGATGAGGTAATCCACCTAATGAGACCCCACTGTCTGTTCCCCCTAAAGGAAAGTGACCTTGCCTGGAACAATTGTTTCTTTTCTTTTGCTAATAATTTCCCTGCCCCACCCTCCTTCCTATGAAAACATTCCATTCCCTACAACTCCTTAGAGTTCCCCTCTACTTCCTAGATAGGATGCTGTCCAATTCATGAATCATTTAATAAAGCCAACTAGATCGTCAACTTAGTTGAATTTCTGTTTCTTAACAATGTTCTGATTTAATCTTTAACTAGCTGTATGAATTTGGAAAAGTTGCTTAACCTCTTGGTGCCATAGTTTCCTATAACATGGAACTAATCAGAGTACTTCCCTAACTGGCTTGTGATGAGGGTTAACTAAAATAAGACATGTAAATCCCTTCCAAATTCAGTTCTGTCCAGCGAGAGAGAAGGGAAAGTAGAGGAGGGAACTCAAGGAAGAAGCAATAACACAAGAAGCAGAGGGAAGATGTGTGCAGAGGTGAGAGAAGACATGGACGTGGCATGAGGTTGACCCATCTAAGGAAAGGTTTTCAGAGAATAAGAGCAAACAGTAGCTACGAATACGAGAGGATGATGGAGAGTGGGAAGAGTGTAGTAAAGTACTCATTTTTGAGTGTGATTATTTGAAGACTGTATGTAGGACCTTTGGGTAATGTAAATTCCCCAAAGTGCTAGAAGGCTGAGATTTAATTAAAATTCTGGATCTTCTATTCTAGACTGAAAGTTCTTGTCCTCCATTACTCAGTTTTTCTTAAATTTTGGTCTTGTTGGAGTTCTTGGTGAAGCTTCTATTATTATAATATATAATTCTGATATTATAGCATCTCTTATATTGTTATTGGACATCTTTGATGACCCATCTCACCCTCTTGACTAATCTTTTTTTGTGGTTTTTTGAATTAATAAACTTTATTTTTTATATCAGTTTTAAGTTCGTAGCAAAATTGAGTGTAAAGTATAGAGAGTTTCCATATATCCCCTCTCCCCTGACATACACCCACACAACCTCCCTCACTATGGATGTTCTGCACCACAGGGCTACATTTATAACAATCAATGAACCTACATTGACACATCATTATCACCCAAAGTCTGTACTTTATATTGGGGTTCATTTTTGGTATTGTACATTCTATGATTTTGGAAAAAAATCCATGCTGACATGTATACCCCATGACAGTATCTCATATAACAGTTTCACTGATCAAAAAGTCCTCTGTGCTCTGCCTATTGATGCCCCCTCCCCTAGGGCAACCAGTGATCTTTTTCTGTCTTCATAGTTTGGCCTTTTCCAGAATGTTGTATTATTGGAATTGTACAGTATGTAGCCTTTTCAGATTGACTTCTTTCTGTTAATAATACATTTTTAAGTTTTCTCCAATCCTTTTTATGGTTTGATAGTTTATTTCTTTTTAGTACTGAATAATACTCCATTGTCTGGATGTACCACAGTTTATTTATCTATTCACCTACTGAAGGACAACTTGATTGCTTCCAAGTTTTGACAATTATGAATAAAGCTGCTATAAACATTTGTGTGCAGGTTTTTGTGTAAACATTAGTTTTCAACTCACTTGGGTAAATACTAAGAAGCATGATTGCTGGATTGTATGGTAAGAGACTTCCAAAGTAGCTGCACCAGCAAGGAATGAGAATCCTTATTACTCCACATTCTTGCCAGTATTTGGTGTCAGTGTTCTGGATTTTAGCCATTCTAAGAGGTGTGTAGTTGTTTCTCATTGTTGTTTTAATTTGCAATTCCCTAAGAACATATGATGTTGAGCACCTTTTCCTATGTTTATATGCCATCTGAGTATCTTCTTTAGTGAGATGTCTGTTCAACCCTTTGCTCATTTTTAAACTGGATTTATCATTTCCTTATTGTTGAGTTTTAAGAGTTCTTTGTATGTTTTGAGTAATTGTCCTTTTTCAGATTTTTGTTTTGCAAATATTTTCTTCCAGCGTATGGCTTGTCTTCTTATTTTCTTGGCATTGTCTTTCACAGAGAAGAAGTTATTAGATTTAATGAAGTCCATTGGCTCATCTTTTGGTTTTGTCAATTGCTTTGTCAACAGTTTGCGTGGATAGGTAGCCTGACCAGAGCCCATCTGAGCTGCACAGCTTACCATTTACTTTCTGTTCTTGGGCTTCTCTGTCTACACCTTGGAGGATGCAATAGGATCCTGTTCAACTGTGCTGACTCATATGTAATCTGAAAGAACAAAGGAGTTACACAATCCTGAGGATAATCCTTTACCAATGGGGTCAGAAGCCAGTGCTTGAATATTTCCCTCTCCATCTCTTGGGCACACAATTCTGAAGCACCATGTACACGATTCTTCAGAGATCCCTAGTGCATTGAGTCCCAGTTCTTCACAATTATTGAGTCTACTCAATAGTGCATCATGGGATTGATTTTTTTCTCCTTTCCCTTTTTAATCTACCCATTCCTTCCATCCTATTCCCTAAGATCACTTCTAAAAATAGACTACTTGCTGGAAAGCTTTTGTCACAAGCTCTGTTTTTCAGGGAGAATCCAAGCTAAGACATTATTTTATTTAATTTTGTTATTAAGTTCATTTTCTGGCTGCATTGTGTGCTGCTTTAATGAACATGGTTTATGTCCTCTTAATAATATACAAATAGCTAGAAGCAAGTCCTTCATAAATAAGACCACAATTTCTTTTTTTTTTTTTTTTAAGATTTTATTTATTCATTTGAGACACAGAGATACAGAGAGAGAGAGAGAGCATGAGCAGTGGGAGAGGCAGAGGGAGAGGAAGAAGCAGACTCCCCGCTGAGTCAGGAGCCCGATGTGGGACTCAATCCCAGGACCCTGGGATCATGACCTGAGCCGAAGGCAGACGCTTAACCATCTGAGCCACCCAGGCGCCCCAAGACCACAATTTCAACAGTGAATCTAATTAGCTATCTTCTTCAATGAGCTATGCCTTCTAGCAAGTTGGGCATATATTGAAGCAGGATAGCCTAGCGAAAAGAGTAATAAAGTGGGAGTCAGGGGTGTTGGATCCTTGACCTAGCCCTCCCACCATCTAATTGTATGATTAAACTTACTTGTTTTAATAGCTTTATTGAGATATAATTTATTTGCCATAAAGTTCATCTATTTAAAGTATATAATTTCAATGTTTTTAAATATATAGAGAGAGTTGTACAACCATCACCATAATCCAATTTTAGAATATCATCATCAGCCCCAAAATAGACCTTGTGCCCTTTAGTAGTCACTCCTTATCATTCCCACCCCCCACTTCTCACCCCCTCTTCCCCTCCCCACTCTTTCCCCTCTCTTCCAGTCTTAGGCAGCCATTAATCTGCTTTCTATTTCTATAGATTTGCCTATTATGGACATTTCATATAAATGGGATCATGCAATCTGTGGTCTTTTGTGACTAGAATCTTTCACTTAGCAGAATGTATTTGATGTTCATCTATGTTGTGGTATTAGTGTGTGATTAAACACACACACACACACACACACACACTCACATACACACACACTGACTTCTTGTGTCCTGCTTCCTCTTCTGCATGTCAGAAGAGAAGGTCTCCAAGGTCCTCTCCAGCCCTCTGAGTCCTAAGGGAAGTAGTGCAAGTAGCCGAGAAACCTAGAGAAAAGATGACTCCAATGTTCATTTTAAGATCTCAGCTTTGAGTTGAAAGAAGCTGATAGAGGAGCAGCATTTTCTATTGCTGAGCTCCTATTCGACAGTTGGTGCCCTTCTGTGTGCAGAAACTAATTACCTATGAGGAGTAATTGAAATCATTAATAGCCACAAACAAATGTGTCTATTCTGAAAGTAATTTGCAGTAACATTTAGTAATTGATAGTAATTTTTAGTAATTAAACACTAAGCAATTCATTTACCAAGCCACACAGCCATTTTATGGGGTTCTTCGATGTTCCCACAGCAAATCTTAATTACTTAACCCAAGCACCAGGAATATTTCTGTCATTTCTAAAAAAAATATAGAGAGAGTGTGCTATTCTCAGTAAGCCCCAGTAGAGAGAATGCCAAAGAGAGCAACATTTTCCTGGGCAGTAGTAATGAAAAGACTGGAGCTACCTGTTGGGCCAATAACAAGGTTGCTGAGTCAAGCCCCTTAGACATGATTTTTGTCTATGCTGCACAGAAAATCAAAGTGAAATCTGGTTTATAACAACTTATTTCTGCCTCCTTCTCTCAGTATTTTGGCTCAGCCTTTCCCGGGTTTGTTCAGGTTATTACAAACCCATGCATGAGTCGGTTGTGGCAGAAAGCAATCCCAAGGAGCCATTTTTATTTTCAAGATGCCGTGTGAAGTTTTGAGCTTGATAGCTACTGTTATTTGCAACTGGGCTTCAGTATTCCTTTCCTAGTGATTTATAATCTGAGGAGGGCAGTGTTAGTTGCTTACTCAGCATCTGGGCCTCCTTCCTCCTTTCTGGCAACACTCCAATTTTACTTAGGTATCCACCCTTCTCCATGCAGCCTATGTGACTAGGGGATGCTGGGCTTTGGGGTTTATCTAAGCCACTCATAGTAATCCCACTACCTGCTCTTGCTAGACTGGTAAAGATCTAGCAATGATCATGTAACCCCGGGTGGCCCAATGAGAGTGAAGGAAAGGGCTTTCATTCCAGGGGTAGGGGGGATTTTTATTCCTCTCTCTGTTTTGTTAGATGTAGCATATTGGCTCAGACATTGCTGGAAGCCATCCTGACACCACATGGGAAACTAGCCTGAGAACAATGTCTACATAGAGATGGGCAGAGCCAAGAGAAATGACACAGAAACTGAACCTGAGTCCTCCTGTGCCTGGAGTCCTACTTCTGGACTTCTAGTTACTTGAGATAATACATTTTTCTTTAGTTTGATCCAGTTTGAGCTTGCTTTTTTGTCACTTGAAGCCCCAAACTTCCTAATTCATTTGCTACCGGTCCCCATCTTCCACCATAATCTGATTGCTCCATTCCTGAAACAAGTCTCCATACCTTGGCTTACACATTATTGTCCCAGTTTAGAATGTCCTGTGCCACTTCTCTCTATCTGGGGGACATTCTGCACAAGCAATATCATGAATGTTAATGGTCAGATCCTGGTCTACCTCCTCTTTGAAGCCTTCATTGACCACCCCAGCCCTGTATGAAATTCTACAGCATGTTGTCTGTGCACCATTTTTGGTGTTTCTCACTAAGTGGTGCATGTACACATCTTCTAAACTAGTTCATGGACAACAGAGAATGTGTCAGCATGCCAATAAACTGATAATCTGAAGAAGAAAATGAGCTAGATCCTTATAAAAGCTAGCATCAAGAGGTCATATAGAGGTTAAAAGGAGAAGTTTGGTAAGCACTGCAGACATTCAGAGGTGGGGAAGATGATTTGAGGCAAGGTTGGCTGGGAAGTTATGGAACTTTCCTGAAGAAATAAGAACCAAAATGGGTTCTTTAAATATGTGCAGGCTTTTGATAAAGATTATATATAAAATTATTCTTTTATTCATTCTGTTGTCTTTTCCCCAACTTCACTGAGATATAACTGACATATAACATTGTATAACTTTAAGGTGCACAAAACATTGATTTGATACATTTTTCTATATATATATGTATTGCTACATGATATATTGCTACATGATAATTACCATTTCTTTTTTTGTGGTGAGATCATTTAATATCTACTATCTTAGCATCTTTCAAGCATATAGTACGGTATTGTTATCTCCAATCACAATGCTGTGCACTAGATCCCTCATCTTCTAACTGCAATTTTGTACTCTTTGATCACCATCTCCCCATTTCTCCTCCAGCCCCTGATACCATTCTACTCTGAGTTTAGCTTTGTTAGATTCCACATATAAGTGACATCATGCAGTATTTGTTTAGCTCTGTCTGACTTATTCCCCTTAGTATAATGTCCTCAAGGACCATTCATGTTGTCACATATGGCAGGATTTTGTTCTTTTGCATTGTGTACACACATATCTTTTTCCATTCATCCATTGATGGACACTTAGGCTGTTTCTATATTTTGACTATTGGGAATAATGCTGCCTGTTATTATTTATTGAGAATCTATTCTATATCAAGGATTATGCCGTTTTTTTCCCCCTCTCATGTATCTCATCTTATTTAACATCCGCAGAATATGCATTGTTTATTTCCTTTTTACAAATGGGGATACCTGTGCTCAGAGACATATGTGATTTTTTCCAGGAGTGAAGATGGGCTTCAGACCCAGCTCTAACCCCAGGTCTAAAGCAGTTTCTTGCCTCACAGCTACCACCCAACTCACCCCAGTTGTTTCCCTTTTACCTTGGAGCAGGGATCATCACAGGTTTCCCATAAAGGGCCAGATAGTAAATACAGTTGACCCTTGAACAACACAGGTTTGAAATGTCTGGGTTCACTTATATGTTGAATTTTTTTTTTTTTTTTGACAAATACAGTACAGGACTATAAGTACATTTTCTCTTCCTTGTCATTTTCTTAATACCATTTCCTTTTTCTAGCTCGCTTGATTGTAAGAATACAGTGTATAATACACATAATATACAAAATAAGTGTTAGCCGACTATGTAAATGGTAAGGCTTCTGGTCAAAAGTAAGCTCTTGGTAGTTAAATTTTAGGGAAGTCAAAAGTTATACACATTTTTTTAAAGAGAGGTGGGAAGGGGCAGAAGGAGAGGGAGAGAATCTTAAGCTCCATTTAGAGCCCAATGGGGGACTCGATCTCACAACCCTAGGATCGTGACCTGAGCCAGTATCAAGAGTCAGACATTGAGCCACCCAGATGCCCCAAAAGTTATACACATATTTTTGACTGCACTGGGATTGGCTCTAACCCCCATGTTGTTCAAGGGTCCACTGTATTTTAGGCTTCATGGGCTATACAGTCTTGGTTGCAACTATCCCACCCTGCTGTCATAGCACAGAGGCAGCCGTAAATATGGGTTCCAATAAACCTTTGTGGCACTGAAATTTCAATTTTGCATAACTTTCACATCATGAAATATCATTTCTTCTTTTTATTCCATGGCCCTCCTCTTCCCAATTGTTATAATATGTAAAAACAGGCTGTAGGCTGGTTTTAGCCTGTGGGCAGTAATTGGCTGGCCTTTTTTTTTTTTTTTTTCCTGTCCATGATTTTAAAACTTGTGTGTCTATGTGGAAGGGTGCAGGGAAGTTGAAGGACAATCTACTCCTTACAAGCCTCCTCTCCTCCATGCCCCCACCTCCTCACCTCCTAGAGCCTACAGTAATAGTAAACCCTGCCTCCTCCCCTACCTAGCAGCCCTGGCCATGACCTCCCAAAAGCTGTGCTCCGCTGCCTGGCTCCAACCTGTTTATCAGCATAAGACATTCTTTTAATTTAGCAATCTGCAAAGGTCTCGGATGAAAAGACTTCACCTGCCCTCTTTCTCAAGCCTGACATAATTAGCTACATCTCAGCCCCACCTTCTATTCTCTCCTTTAATGAGCAGTGCCATTCCTGAATCATTTTAAAGGAGCAAGCAGCCCCTTGGTATCAATTAAAAGAGAAACACTTCCCAATGCATAAACTGTAACAAGCTGTGAACAGGTACAGAGAAAAATCTAGAGGTTCTGGCACTCTAACAGAGCAGAGCGCTTTGTAAGGATTGTCTCTCACTCTTTTGGAGGAAAAAAGAAAACAGGGCCAGCATGCAAGGTAATATATTACTCCTGGTGGAAGAGACTGAATTTTTGAATCTTCAAGCCAGAGACTCGGGAACAGGCCAGTGAGCAAAGTGCGCTGAAATATGTCAGCCCACTCATCTAGTGCTCTTGGATGGAGAAGCCACGTACAGCCCCAGCAAACTGAGTTTGGAGGAGATGATTTAAGACAAGTGTTTTAGCTCCATGTGAAGTTACATCTCTCTCATTTTCCTCCCCTGAAGTGAACAATCAAACAAGCCTTTTTTCAGGCAGGGGTTGATAGGGAGGTAGTGGGTGGCTTCATTAATCTCCGGGTTCTTCAGGAAAACCAATTTGATCATTGTGCAATATCAAGCACTCTGAGAGTACTATTGCTTGTTAGCTTGGATGTGTGTCCTGCAGAAACTCCATGCTGGGGAGACTGGTCCATGTGCCAGGACCGAATGGGGGAGAAGGGGCTGGAAGTGGGAGGAATGTGCTCTTGATCTATTCAAAGGACACATGCAACAGAGTCTTGCACAGATCAGGAAGATACTTGTTCACAGAGCCACCTGGCAACACTGGGATGCTGGCAAAATTAACTTTTGATCCTCCAGCTGCACCTCGGAAGTCTTGTCATCTTGTGCTGTCTTCTCCATTTTCTGAGGCAGTGGGTACAGTCACTTACAAGTTAGTGTTGATGCCTTTTAGTACCAGGAGGTTTGTGTTTCTCTCTTACTTCTGGAAATAAGTTCCTTATTGGAAAATACTTAGCAAAGTTACTATGAAGGTTGGAAGTGCCCTTTTCCTGTCACCTAAATTCTTACACGGGCAATAGCCTCATCCAGGGATCAGGCTGTTTCCGATGCTTAAACACTGCTGATTCAAAGTTGCCCTCCCAGGAAGGATTACACAGAATGCAGGGTCAGTTATTCTTTCCCATCTAAAGTACGTGAGAGAGAAAGAGACCCTGCCCTGAGCCCAAGCCCTCAAGTGACCCCCTACCGTCTAGATCAGGAAGAAACGTTCA
The DNA here is from genome assembly GCF_029215605.1 of Mirounga angustirostris. NCBI lineage: Eukaryota > Metazoa > Chordata > Mammalia > Carnivora > Phocidae > Mirounga > Mirounga angustirostris. The sequence continues at coordinate 160,702,809 of NW_026991710.1, read as the reverse complement.
TCTTTGGTGGCTAAAGTGCTTTTCAGTTAATAAAAGGCTTTCTTACATGTCATTTTGTTGTTGATCCCCTGCCCACCCAGCAACATTGAGAGGTTGGAAGAATCAGGATAATAATAGCTTCCATTTATTGTATATATCACTTATTATGATTATTATGAATGAAACTTCACCTTCACAGAAAAACAGGCTGATAAAACTTGGTAAAAAAAAAAAAAAAAAAATGATTGCTATGTGCCCAGCCCTGTTCTGGATGCTGGGTTTTTGATGCCTTTGTCTCATATGAGGAAATAGAGGGATTAAATAACCCACCAGGTATCCCACAGGTAGGAGATGATAGCATTGGACATGGTGGAAGAGACTAAATGACATTAAAATTGTCCCCAGATGTCACATGTATAAACAGGCAATCACAAAGGTCACCGAGGGATACACACCTCAATGGTAGAATCACCTCATGGTGGCTAGATCTCCTGAACCATCTCAGAACCATCTCAGAACTCTTCCTCCTGGACCAAATTCATGGTATAGCTCATAACTGGTTTCTCCAGAAAACCCACTATGACCAGAATTTTAGTATGGACCCATTTCTTGGACAGGGTATGGTAGAAGCCAGGAAGTAGCTGCATATTGATCTTGTCATTGGTAATTAATGACAACCGCAAATTAATAACCGCATGAACAAATTGATTTTTAGAGGTACAATAATTAGATTTAATGCTGGCCATGCCATGTATTTATGTGTTTAATTATCAATTTCATTATGAATTTTAATGAACTTTCAACAGTTCAAGATATTCATATCCCACTAGGTATGTCTTCTTTCTCATTCATGGATGGATTCTAGTCTCTAGAGTCCTAGAGTTGACTTTCATACATAAAGAATACTAAATTTTCTAAATTCTATTTTTATTTCTTATTTTATTCTCACATAGACAGGTAAGGTACGTTGGTAAAGAGTTCTTCCTTCAAGATCTTTGTCTACATCCACCAGAGAGAAAGAGACAGAGAAAGAAGTGGTATCCACAGTCCCAAGTCTCTGCCCCATTGCTACAGTAACTCGCTGTGAGACCTCAGGGAAATCACTAGACTCCTCTGGGCCTCAGTGTTCTCATCTGTAAAGGGATGGGAGGAGAGGGAATGGAGGAAAGGAGTTGTAATGTTTGAAACGACTCCCCTGACTCAGATTCCTACAAACCTGGCCGAGGACTCTTTCTAGAAGCAAGAGAGTGAGAAGAGGGATTTGGGCCATATTTCCTCAGCCTTGCCCTGCTTTAAACATGGACTCTGCCATGGTGGGGTGTGCGCCTGCACATTCTGTTGTGGGTTCGGCTGTTATTAGGCAACAGTGCTTGGACTCCAGCCGGGCTTACTGCGGCAGCATTCACTTGCAGTTTGGAGCCTGGGCCACCTGGAAATTGCAGACAATTTGGATGAAAATGGTTGGAAAATTGCAGTGTTTAGGCCTCTCCTGCCAGCCCCTTCATTTTTTTTCTCTTGCTTTCTTTTTTATTTCTTCCATCCTATCCCCGCCCACCACAAAATTACTCTAGAAGCAGAGAAACAACAGGCTAGAGTGGCTAGATTTTTTTCCTAGTCTATGATGTATTTTATAAACAAGCATGTAAATTGATACAGAATTTAACCACCCTCAGACAAAGTGGCTAAAAGATTAGAGAGGGAGGAGAGGCTCTATGTGAAAACCTGGATTAACTGCATTGCTGGGGAATGTTTGTCCTGGTTAATTGGATTTCTGATTGGGTATGGATAGGCCAGGAAGCCTCTCTCCTGTTTCAAATTGTGCCAAAATGAGTCGGCTCACCTATTTTGTAGTTAATTACTTAAAAAATGTCAGACTGCCTCATTCAAAAAGAACGGGAGGAAGCCACCTTATTAAATAGAAAATAAATGGTATCTTTTTATTGATAACTGAGATTCATGGTCATGGTGCTGAAAATATTTGTCATCTCTCGGTACAATAGATGGAAATGTATAAAGTGTGGCGGATAAATTGTGCAGACTGTCAGGGTTGTGACAGGCATCAAATGTTCTAATCAAGCTGCCCACTTAACATTTGTCTATCTTCTGTATGTCCAATTGATTCCTAACCTTAAGTTCCTCCACCTAAGGCAGCCCATTCCATTTTTGGACAGATCTAGTTATCCTAAGATTCTTCCCATTATATTGAGTCAAAATTTGTTTCCCTATAGTCAATCAATCATTGGTTCTAATTATCCCTTGGGTCAATACAGAACAAGCTGCTTTTCATTTCCACATGTCAGCACTTCGCTTATTTGAAGAAAGTTTCCTTCTCTTTCCTACAGAGATGATGTGGTGGAGTTGGTAAGAACTCAGACTCGGGGGCCAGAGTCCCCACTGCCCCATTCATTAACTGTATGTGTGTGACCTTAAGGGAGCTTTGAAAAGAACTTTGCCTCAACTTTCCCACATAAGAGATGGGAATTGTAACAATAGAACCCCCTAACAGTTTTCTAGGAGGATTAATCAGGACAATATAAATGAAATTCTTTGTATGCACCTCACTTCATAGTAAGTATTGTGGAAATATTTTCTATTACCATGGCATTGTATAAGACCTCTTTGCCCTGTGGTCTCTGTCTTCTGAACAGACTCCAGTTTATTTCCGTTATTTTGAAAGTGTAATGTTCATTCATCAAGTTTTTAATGAGCATCTACTATATAATAGACACTGGATATATAGGTGAAAGAAGCACTGCTGTCATAGAGTTTATAGTCTCTTAAGAGAGGTATCTATAAGCAAATAATTCTTTAGCATGGTTCTTATATGTGCAACAAAGTGGAATTATAGGATGCCATAAGAGCAAAATGCAAAGGCACTTAATTGAGGATAGAAAAGTCAGACATTAAGCTGAGACTGGAAGAATAGGTCAAAACGAATCAGCTGAAGTGAGGATGATTAGAGCCAGAGAGAGAAGGCTCCCTGAGGTTAGAAGTTGGAAAGTCTGAGGAAATGAAAAAGCAGGGTTTCTGGAAAATAATGACTTGGGGAGAGGGCTGTGGGATGAGATTGGAGCTGCAGATAAGAGGTCTAGATCTTGTAGGAGTTGGTAGATTGTAGTAAGGATATTGTTTTTGAAAGGTTTTAAGCAGAAAGAGCAATGATTATATACATATATATGTATATACATGCATATATATTATATATATTATATCTATCTATCTAATGAGAGAGTGAGAGACTGTGATTATTCTGGGGGGGTGGGTAATGCAGAAGACAAAGAAGGGGACTTCACCATAAGTCCAGGTGAAGAATCGTAATAAAGATGGAGTCTAATTATGGCAGCCGAGATGGAGAAAAGTAGTTTTAAAAAAAATTTAGAGGGCGCCTGGGTGGCTCAGTTGGTTGGGCGACTGCCTTCGGCTCAGGTCATGATCCTGGAGTCCCGGGATCAAGTCCCGCATCGGGCTCCCTGCTCGGCAGGGAGTCTGCTTCTCCCTCTGACCCTCCTGACCCTCCCCCCTCTCATGCTCTCTCTCTCTCAGTCTCTCTCTCTCAAATAAATAAATAAAATCTTTAAAAAAAAATTAGAAAGAAGGGACAACTGGACTTGGTCATGGAATAGATGTGAAACACGATGGTCACATCTGAAGGATGCCATGATGTCATCATGATTAACTGGGAGGATTGGAAAGTGATGCTTTCTTGAAATGGGGCCTACCAGAGCAGGATCTTGAGTTTGAGGTGCTCAGGCTATGCAGTGTTTGGGTAGAGCATTCCAAGTTAGACTTGGATGCATGGTTCTCAGGCTCTGGAGTTTGTAGATACAAAGTTGGTGTATGGGGGTAACTGGGGTCATAGATGGTATGAACTTGCTTAGGGAGAAAGCAGAGGAAATGGGGCATGGGAGAGCCCAGGGCAACCAAAAGGTGAAGGTTGGGTTAGAGGATTAGGAGGCTGGAATGGGGTTGAGAGGAAGGTGAAAGAAAGAGAAAGACAATCAGGAGTACTTTCTGTAGTGCCAAGAAGCCAAGAGACAAGAGTGTTTCAAGAAGGAGGGAGGGAATGGTCATCAGGGCTGTTGAAAGACTCTAAGAGGGCAAATGACAGGAAAACTGAAAGATGCCCAGTGGGTTTAGTGGTATGGAGGTTGTTGGTGACTTTAGTGAGAGCCCTTTTGGTGATGAGCTGGGGCCAGAAGCCAGATTGGAGTGGGCTGAAGCATGACGGCAAAGTGAGGCAGTGGGAGCACAAATACAGACAACATTTTTTGAGATGTTTGGCTGTGAAAAGAGGGAGAACCATACACCTAGCTAGAGGATGGTGTAAGATCTAGAGTGTAAAGGAATTGTTATTATTACTATTAATGGGAAAGATTAGAGCATGTTTGAATGCCCATAGGATTGATCTAAGAGGGTGGAGAGGTTAAAGACCAGGGGAGAGGCAGGGCGACTGATGATGTTGAGACTGCTGAGGAGCTGGTGGCCTGGGTCCTAAACCCCCGCCTCTCCTATGAGGGAGGGCCCCCAAAATGGGCTGTCAGTTCAGGAGTCGGAAATTGAGGAGGGTCCCACTGGACGTCTTGGGTGGTCCCAGTGAAGTAGGAACCTAGATTCTCTGTGGAGGGTGAGGGGTGGACAGAGGGTGGAGGGTGGCACAGTGTGGAGTGGGGCTGTCCTTCCTCTGCCAGGTGATGTATTTGTGTTCTGCTTCCTGATATGGTATTGGTCACAGAGGGCAGGATTTCACCACTGTGTCCTGACTACCCTCAATTTATCCCCAGTTCTGGCAAGCCAAACTTCATCATCTTGAACATATAATTGGAATTTCTGATTCAAAGTGTGTGTGTTTTTCTTTGGACTGAATCTTCTCCTGAAGGAAGTGCTTTGCTTTGGGGGCGGGGGGGGGGGAGACAACAGAACAACATGCTGGCTAGCCTGTGACAGATTTTAGTGCAACTATTCACAGTACCCTCTTTGATTCCTGGAAGTACCCTGGTGTGTGTTGTAAGTAATAGGGTCACTCAGCATTTTAGAGATATTGTCAGAGGGCAGCAGATATAATTTTGTTCCCTGAGCCCTCAGGTTAATTGGGTCTCAGTGAATCACACTTCGATGATATTCCAAGAGCATTGGCCTTCTTCAGCCTCCACCCTCAAAGGCTGAGCCCTTGTTCAGAACAGATAGGCAGATGTAGCTCTATTGTTCCCCACCCTAATTTTGACTACCCGCCCTACCAAAGCACACAGATTTGACATACCCATAAACGAGTGGAAAGTGGAAACATCTGAATTTGCCACAAACTGATTAATGTGGTGGGGGGCGTGAGGAAAACAGGTCAATCTCACTCTCCCAGAGTTAGTTCCTGGGCCTAGAGCGGCCCCAGCAACCCTTCGGAAAGTGTTTCCCAGTGATAATCAATGTGCTCTTGGTATCCTTACCTTATTGATCTCTCTAACTCTCTCTTTTTATTTTTGGGACACCACATATCCGAGAGCACTTTGGTACGATAAAACAGCCACAAGCACAGTCTATCGATCTACAAAAGCCTCTTGAAACAGAGAGGATTTTTTTGGCCAGGTTCAGAGAAGCCTCAGCAGTGAGAGAGTGATTTTATCCTGCCTAAGACACACCCAGGGATTTTACTTGAGGGGAGGAGCAGAAGCCTCTCTTGATCTTTCACTTCAGGGCCCGTTTCAGAAGGTGATGTTCCTGGCAGGGGCTGTGTGAGTAGATGGGGCGGAGTGGGGAGGGGAGGGTTGTGTTGGGAACAGAAGTTAAGTGAAATTGGAAAATGTTTCTTCCTGCCTGGATTAAAAAAAAAAAAAAGGCAAAACATACAAAAGGCAAGTAACAAAGCATGAATGAGTTAAGTCTGGAAAGAGGCACTGAGCCCTGAACCCCCCGGGGCCATCCGGCACCTGTGAAAGGCTGAGCGGTAACCCAGGAGAACAGAACGGGGTTCAGCTGCGGTGCTACCTCAAAATGAGGCTCTGGGTGGATTTCAGTTGAGCAAACATCTCTTGTATGTGAGTAACAAAGCCTCAGAAATAGCTTGAGGCCATATTTTAGCTCAGGCAAAGCAGTAGCCAGGCGTTGGGAGCCCCTTTCAAGTACATTTCATCTCTTCAGGGAAGGGGTCGGGGCGAAGGGAGGCAAAGGAGGGTCTTCTCAGATGGCCTTTCAAAGCCCTGGAGGTTTCCCCACACTTTGGGCTTCAGAAGAACAAGGAGGCAGAGTGTGCAGTCAACAGAATGCTCAGTGGAAACAGCCTGAGGCCCTCTGAAGCCACAGGTAGTAAAGCACAGAAAAGAACAGAAGGCTCTCTTGTGACAGGTGGGAAGGGCGTGTGGCCAGGGAGGGAGGCCACATACAGCCTGAAAGATCTGCTGCAACCCAGTTCTCTCCAAAGGCAACGTTTTGAGAGGAACAGAGTTGAGCTGGGGAAAATGTCAAGGTGACAGAACAGAAGTCACCCAATTAGGTTACAAGCTACATTCTAGGACCAATTTAAGGGAACCTCTGTGCAGAAAAGCTGGGGCAGCAGCGAGGCACCTCGGTCTTGAAGGGCTTTCCCAGCAGTGGCTGGTACAGGCAATGTCTAGTCCAGCTCCAGTGTTCTTGCTGGGCAAATTTAAAAGGATCATTCAGCCTCTCTGATCCTCTGATTCTCATCTGCCAACTGGGAACTGCAATCCCTGCCTTCCCTACCTGACAAAAATGCTAAAACAGAGCTAAGGGGACTGAGTGGGTGGAGGTGCTATTCATAAAATGGGAGTGATCCTCACCCTAGACTGCTAGTGTGGAGGGGCCTCACTAAGCCTTTGTTGATCTCCTGCCCCCAGGTTCCCCAGCTAGAGGTAGAACTGGGATTCCAAGCCAGGTTTTCCTCCACTCTGCTAGAGCTTAGCCTCTTAATGTGGTCACGAACTTCTTCACAGCACAGCTGTGATCACAGCTTGTTGTTTTTTGTGGTTTTAATTCTCATTTCAAATCTTTCAGAGCACACCGACCTCACTGCTCTGCACGCAGTCAGGACTCGATGAAACCTTGTGGCTTCGGTCAGCATTAGGGCTCAGAAGGGCTAGTATGTTTGTGTAGCAGTTTCTCACTTTGGAATTTAAAGAATTACTCCCAGCCAGACCCTGGTCCCTGGTTTTGTTGGTAGAGATCCTCATCCCGAACAGCCTGATGAGACAGGCTACCTGCTTTTCTTCCCTCTGAAACAAAGGCTCTGTTAGGGTCCTGGGGGAGGACAAAAGGAACACAGGGGATGCAGGCAGCTACTGCTGGTTTGTTAATGAGCAGCTCAGTTCTAATGGCTGGCTCTTGGCCCACAGGGGATGCTTGGCTAGGGATGCTGACCAGATGGGCTTGGGGAGGTAAGTGGACTTAACCTGCAGAGGCGCCTGGTTGCAGTCGCTCATGCTCTGCTTCCTCCTGCAAACAAAATGATGATAATGTGAATCATGAAAAGAGAAAACACCTGAACGGACTCACAGTGGTGCTTTCCAGAGCCTTGAATGGAGAAACGGACTTCATTTAACACCAGCCATCAATTTATATTGTCACTGTTTACCTCTGAAAATGGGAGCTGCAACCTCCTAAATTAGTGGTCTGGCTAGAAACATGCCCACACCTCTAGAGAGGCCTCTTGACAGGGGCAACTCCCCCCTGGGGATTGAGGAGGAGGGGTTTCCAGTCCCTGTGAGCCCGGGGCTGCCCTACCAGGACTCCTGCAGTTTCTGCAGGGATAGAGGTTTCCTGTGCTTTCCTTGCTCCCATCCTGGATGTGGCTAAAAACAGCAACATCCCAGGGTTCCTTCAGTGAGATGCACACTGGATGGTTGTATTAATAAAGCGTGGGTTGGAGCAGGGCCAGAGGGGGCGGTCAGCTGTGGGGCTGAGCCAGGTTCCTGTGCTCAGAATAGCAGAGTGGGAGGAAGGTTGGCACAAGGGTGTTCCTGCATGTGTGCATGTCTCTGTGCATGAGGGTTTGGCCATGTGCATGCGTTCGTGTGTGTGTGTGTGTGTGTGCGCGCGGTCCGACACAGGAAGGGCAAAGGACTTCAACAGCAGCAGGGCAGTGAAGCAGGTAGGGGGTCAGAGGGCAGCACCCGCAGAGAGCGGCAGTCTGCCCAGAGCCTGGAGCAGATGCATGTCTCCAGGTGGGAACAGCAGGGCTCTGACGCAGCTGTCTAGGAAACACCTCTGTGACATCCATAGACCTGCCGTTTCTGTGCTCAGGTGTCACAGAATAAAAACCAATAGACCTGACACTCTGTGCCATACGGACAGCTGCCCTGTGCTGGCTTCCCTGTCCTCCAGTCCAGACCCCGCAGTCTCTTCCTGCTGTTACTTCCCAACAGAGGCGATGAGCTTTCTGTCCAGGCTGGACGGCAGAGATGACAACAGGCCCTCCAGGGTTGCTAGCTCGCCGTAGGCATTTCTGTCCCCCATCAGTCTGCTTCTCTGAGCTTTGATGTTGATGTTCTCAGCCTCTCCACCAGCAAAGCTGGGGAAAGGGTGAGGAACATGGAATCGAGTGGGCTTGGAATCCAGCTCAGCCATTTCCGCCAGGCTTCCTTGAACCATGATGCCCACATCTGTAAAATGGGATGATGCTAATAATTTACTTTTTATGAGGATGAAATCAGATAATGCTCCACGGGTGCTTCTTGTCAGGCCTTTGTGAGGACTAAATAAGGCTACTGCATACGGAACGTTCTAAAACACCCAAAGAGAGTTGAAGTGGGATCTGAACAAGTGTTTGCTCCACCTTAATCCCAGCTCAGCCTTGACCGCCTCTACAAAAGCACCTCCTGCTCCAGGATCCTAAAGTCCCTCAGACCTCAGGCTGCTGCATCCTCTGCTTGACCTCTTCTCTCATCTGCCAGTGGGGTTCCTGCCTCATGGGCAGCTCTTCTCGGGCTTGGGCAGCAACACGCCGGGCTCAGGGCCCCTGCCACTCACTGAATCCAGACTGAGGCACCACATTAAAGACCTTTGAGGGGAAAATCAGCTGTTTATCAAATTAGTGGAATTCTTGGAGCCTGGCTAACACAGGAGGAATCAGATGCTAATTAATGAACAGCCAACACAGCCCCACTGCCGATTTGCATAAATATGCATTGTCAAACTGTTAGGTAAACAAAAGCAGGATAAAGTGCTAGGGAGCCAGATTCATTATGCCTGCACTCCTAGTGAGCCTTTGCAATAGGGATTACAGCTTCTGCAATTTTTCCTTTTTGAAGGCTTTTTCCCCCCCACACCCTCCTCACCTCATTCTCTAGTTAGAATTCCGCTTCCTTACCATTATCAGCTGCCAAACCCAAGACAATGCAAACCAAAGCAGGGCTGGTTCTCACATGATCAAGAAGTGTCTTCTCTACCACTAACATCATCTGGGTCCATAGGCTCTGTTTTAAAAAGAGAGGGAGAGAGATTGAGAGGGAGAGACTAACATGAAGTTGTCCCCACCCCGCCCCAACCTCCACCTCAAATGAAGATATAAGCCTAGGGTCTATCTATAAAACTCACCTGATGGATGGTTTTAATCCTTTCTAATTACAGCTAATTGGAGCTGTCAATCGTTTAAAACCTTGAAACTGATGCAGGGAGACCAGGCGATTCAAACTTACCCAACTGTACACAGGATAATTAGATGCACTGAAGTTAATAAGCTTCGGGAGGGAAGCTCTCACTTTCCCTGCACATAAGGGAACCTCAGAAGATGGAGAGGAGCCACTGCCAGCCTTTTTCTGGGGCAGAAGTGGGATCCGGCAGCCTGGATGCTCCACACTCGAAGCCTGCTCCTCAGTCCCTGAGACTCAGAGGTGATAGCACTGCCACTGTCTGTCAGTTCATTTCAGCAAATATTCATCCAGTGTCTCCGCTGTGCTGGGCACTGTGGGAGGCTCTGGGGAGGCAGAGAGGCAAAGTTCTGGCGCTGGAGGAGTTCAGGCTTCGTCGGGCAGACCAACAAAACCGAAGATCCAGCTGAGGCTCAGGGGAGCCTAACAATTCAGGGAACTCACTTTTTGCAGTCCCTGGAGTTTCTCTCGCTTAATTTTCCGGTCAAAGGGTACAGCTGAATTGGCTTTAGCTTCTGGCCAGATTCTTCATCACTTCAGGGGCTGTTTTCTGGTTTATTCTGTCTCCTGGCTACAACAAGAAGTCCCATGGGTCTGTGCCCATATACTTCCCTGGGCTGACTCATCTGGCTTCTATAAATAAGGACCAGTGGGGGAGGGCTAGGAGAGAAGTCTTTGCGGGGCTTCTGGAGGAGAAAGTGTGGGTCCCTGGAAAGGTGGGCAGTTTCCCTTGGGCCAGTTGGCAGACTCGAGGTTGCCCAAGTAATGTGTCTTAAGCTCTCTTCTGGGGGTTCTTAGACCTACAAATATTTACTAGCCTGTCAAGCTGCATGCAGCTGGAATCTGCACTCCACTGGGGGTCCAAGGGGATCTCACCTCTGGTGAATGTCTACTAGGTAATTTACATCTGTTATTACCCTTCTTTCTCATATAACCATATGAGTTTGGCACACATATACCGACTTTACAGAAGAGGAAACTGGGATTCAGAGAGGTTACATGACTCACCCAAAATGCTATTGTGAATGCCTGAGTCAGGATTCACATTCAATCTGGCCTGAATCCAGAGGCTACCATCTTACTTTGTTTAAAGTAAGACCCCTACCCTGACAACAATAATAGTAATAGTAACACTGACCCCCAACTTGCATTGATTGAGATTTTACTCTTCTCCACTTAAATGTCACAGAAACCATGGGGAGCTTTCTGCTCAATGGTGTTCCGGGGTGGTGGGGGGAGGGCCTGGGTGGCCTCAGTGGAAATGACATGATTCTGAAGTCCTCTTTCCAGCCCTGAAGTCCAGGACCTGGAAGCAGTGACCACGTGGTTCAACCAGCCAGCTAGGAAATCTGCAGAGATGAGGCCAAACACCACAGAACTGCCTGCACGCTGCCTGTGGACATTCCTGGTCAGTGGTAAGAAGCCCACCACCAGGCATCAGGGTGAAGTTCAGGCTGGCAAAGGATTTGGCTTGGAAGAGTTTAAAGTATATGGTACCTTACTAAAAGTGGCTGAAATATGGCTCTCTCTGTGACTCTCAGAAGCCACCATGTCCAGCTCACGTGCAGCAGCTACCGGAGGTCCAAGCACGTCCTCTTCCTCAGGGAGCCCTCTACACTGGAAGGGAAATGGTTCTACAGGAGAACTCAGGTTGACCCCCAGCTGGCCAGTTTTGCCTCCACCAAAATGAATACAAGAAGGAAAGGGCAGTGTAATAAAAGAGGAGGGAGAGAACATTAAGGGATTTGCCAGGCTTTATCTGGAGCATAACAGTGCCTGGCCCACTAGTCAGTCACCTGTGCAAAAATACCCAGGAAGCCACAGAAAAGGATGTGGACAAAAAGTAATAAAAAGATGATGAGAACTTTTAGTAAGAGAGAGTGAATCTTCTGATGCATGTGCATACATGCCAGAAGCTGGCAGTATCTACACTTTAGCATTGAAGAAATGGAGTCCTAGAGAAGTGGGAAATTGCAGCACAGTCTTGCTGAGGACTGACAAGCAGGGATGGTACAGGAACACTTAAAGTACTTAAGACTAGAAAAAATATAGAGAAGGAATACTGAGTCCCCATAGTCCTTTGGAAATGTAGGACTAACTAACAAGAGACATGGTACTCAAAATAGGAGCGTTGAGTAAGGAACCTATTCACACAGAGTTCAGTCTTTTTGGAGAGGGCAAGACAAAGAACAAAAACGATACGGTGCCAGCTGGAAGGCATGCTGGGCAGAGTGGCTGCACGGGTCTAGGAGTCTGCTTTCCTCCCCATACCAGCTCTGTGACTTTAGAGTCATATTACCTGTCAGAGCCTTAGTTATCTCATCCGGATGGCCTATGTGGAGTATCTGCCTCGTCCATTAACATCTGTCCCCTTTTGGAAACTGGCTGTGAGCACTTCCAGGTATGGGCATGGATACTCCTGTGTGAGAAGAACCTCAAGGTGGCAGACACTGAGTCGGTTAGAGATGTGAACTCAGGCCCAGAGGTGCACTCCCAGCGGTGTCCAGCGTCTCCAGGCTACATGCAGGGTCTGGTGGGACCTAATAAACGTTCAGGGAGCCCAGGCCAGAGGCAGTGCGTCAAGGAAGGGGACCCTTGGGCTAGCCTTTGGTTTCCCTGCTATTCCCTGGACCAGAGCCACAGCGTCTCTAGTCTTGCCCGGATCCCTCTCTGCGGAGCTTGGCCTGCTGCCAGAGACTCAACAGGACTCTCCCTAAAGCTGGCCCCCAAGAGCTGAGCTGCTCCTGTCTGGACAAAGCTGATACAACCACCAGAAGCTGTCACTCAGAAGCAGATCCAGAGGTCAAAGAGAAGACCCAAGGAGAGGCTCGGGGGCCTGTTAGATTCAACTTGCTTCAAAGACATTGAAGCTGAGGGCTGGCAGGGAGTGTGGAGGCCGGAAGTCTTCACAAGCTGCTGTGATGTCACGAGCATTGGCCACAGCACACCTCACGTGTGGTTGCTGCGTTCTGTGACACACAGGGGGTGTGTGTGGGGTTAAGGCAGCAGGGCCAGTTTCCCCTAACCCAGCTAAGGTGGATGCAAATAAAGAGTCACCATCCTGAAACACAAACAGCGGTGTGTGTAAGCGTGTAAGAATGTTAATTCCCAGAGTTCCTGTGGAGCTGCAAATCTATCCTGTCTCTTCAATGGCAAAGAAGAAGTCTGATTTCCCCAGTGGCTCATACTAGTCCCTCTCTTCTCCTCCTTCCTACGGTGTTTATAGTCAGAGCTTCAAGGCCCAGACTTGATCACATGCTCCCTTGTTTCCCTCACTTTTTTTTTTTTTTTTCCATGCCAGCAAGGTCTCCCTTTACCAACCAAACAAGTAGTTCCCTGAGGGTAGATTCCGTGACTGGTGATAATGCCGCGCCTAACTACATAGCAGTTCACATTTTTCAAATCTCTTTCCCATCCATTTGATTCACTTTCTAATAATTCAACCATGCAGGGCAAGGGTGTCCATACCCATACAACAGATGTGGACACTGACACCGGGAGAAGGGGAATAACTTGATGGGGCTCACCCTGCTATTTGGAACCAGCAACAAGACCCCACGTTACTGGCTGAACTTCTGCTACAAACTGCCTCCCATCAGGTTTGTGTAGATTTCCTAGCACCATGCCCTAACAACAGGAGAGGCTCAAGAAACACTTGATGATTTCCTTTTTTTTTTTTATTCTTATGTTAATCCCCATACATTACATCATTAGTTTTAGATGTAGTGTTCCATGATTCATTGTTTGTGCATAACACCCTGTGCTCCATGCAGAATGTGCCCTCCTCAATACCCACCACCAGGCTAACCCATCCTCCCACCCCTCTCCCCTCTAGAACCCTCAGTTTCTTTTTCAGAGTCCATCGTCTCTCATGGTTCGTCTACCCCTCCGATTTCCCCCGCTTCATTCTTCCCCTCCTGCTACCTTCTTCTTCTTTTTTTTTTTCTTAACATATATTGCATTATTTGTTTCAGAGGTACAGATCTGAGATTCAACAGTCTTGCACAATTCACAGCGCTTACCAGAGCACATACCCTCCCCAGTGTCTATCACCCAGTCAGCCCATCCCTCCCACCCCACACCCCACTCCAGCAACCCTCAGTTTGTTTCCTGCGATTAAGAATTCCTCATATCAGTGAGATCATATGATACATGTCTTTCTCTGTTTGACTTATTTCGCTCAACATAATACCCTCCAGTTCCATCCATGTCGTTGCAAATAGCAAGATCTCATTCCTTTTGATGGCTGCATAATATTCAATTGTGTATATATACCACATCTTCTTATCCATTCATCTGTCGATGGACATCTTGGCTCTTTCCACAGTTTGGCTATTGTGGACATTGCTGCTATAAACATCGGGGTGCACGTACCCTTTCAGATCCCTACTTTTGTATCTTTGGGGTAAATACCCAGTAGTGCAATTGCTGGATCATAGGGTAGCTCTATTTTCAACTTTTTGAGGAACCTCCATACTGTTTTCCAGAGTGGCTGCACCAGCTTGCATTCCCACCAACAGTGTAGGAGGGTTCCCCTTTCTCCGCATCCCCGCCAACATCTGTCATTTCCTGACTTGTTAATTTTAGCCATTCTGACTGGCGTGAGGTGGTATCTCATTGAGGTTTTGATTTGGATTTCCCTGATGCCGAGCGATATTGAGCACTTTTTCCTGTGTCTATTGGCCATTTGGATGTCTTCTTTGGAAAAATGTCTGTTCATGTCTTCTGCCCATTTCTTGATTGGATTCTTTGTTCTTTGGGTGTTGAGTTTGATGAGTTCTTTATAGATTTTGGATACTAGCCCTTTATCTGATATGTCATTTGCAAATATCTTCTCCCATTCTGTCGGTTGTCTTTTGGTTTTGTTGACTGTTTCCTTTGCTTTGCAAAAGCTTTTTATCTTGATGAAGTCCCAATAGTTCATTTTTGCCCCTGCTTCCCTTGCCTTTGGCGATGTTTCTAGGAAGTAGTTGCTGCAGCTGAGGTCAAAGAGGTTGCTGCCTATGTTCTCCTTTAGGATTTTGATGGACTCCTGTCTCACATTGAGGTCTTTCAACCATTTGGAGTCTATTTTTGTGTGTGGTGTAAGGAAATGGTCCAGTTTCATTCTTCTGCATGTGGCTATCCAATTTTCCCAACACCATTTGTTGAAGAGACTGTCTTTGTTCCATTGCACATTCTTTCCTGCTTTGTCAAAGATGAGTTGACCATAGAGTTGAGGGTCCATTTCTGGGCTCTCTATTCTGTTCCATTGATCTATGTGTCTGTTTTTGTGCCAGTACCATGCTCTCTTGATGATGACAGCTTTGTAATAGAGCTGGAAGTCTGGAATTGTGATGCCGCCAGCTTTGCTTTTCTTTTTCAACATTCCTCTGGCTATGCGGGGTCTTTTCTGGTTCCATACAAATTTTAGGATTATTTGTTCCATTTCTTTGAAAAAAGTGGATGGTATTTTGATGGGGATTGCATTGAATGTGTAGATTGCTCTAGGTAGCATTGACATATTCACAATATTTGTTCTTCCAATCCATGAGCATGGAACGTTTTTCCATTTCTTTGTGTCTTCCTCAATGTCTTTCATGAGTATTTGATAGTTTTCTGAGAACAGATCCTTTGTCTCTTTGGTTAGATTTATTCCTAGGTATCTTATGGTTTTGGGTGCAATTGTAAATGGTATCGACTCATTAATTTCTCTTTCTTCTGTCTTGTTGTTGGTGTATAGGAATGCCACTGACTTCTGTGCATTGATTTTCTATCCTGCCACTTTACTGAATTCCTGTATGAGTTCTAGCAGTTTTGGGGTGGAGTCTTTGGGGTTTTCCACATAAAGTATCATATCATCTGCAAAGAGGGAGAGTTTGACTTCTTCTTTGCCAATTTGGATGCCTTTTATTTCTTTTTGTTGTCTGATGCTATGGCTAGGACTTCTAGTACTGTGTTGAATAGCAGTGGTGATAGTAGACATCCCTGCCGCGTTCCTGACCTTAGGGGGAAAGCTCTCAGTTTTTCCCCACTGAGAATGATATTCGCTGTAGGTTTTTCATAGATGGCTTTTATGATATGGAGGTATGTACCCTCTAACCCTATACTCTGAAGAGTTTTGATCAAGAAAGGATGCTGTACTTTGTCAATAGCTTTTTCTGCATCTATTGAGAGGATCATATGATTCTCGTTCTTTCTTTTGTTAATGTATTGTATCACGTTGATTGATTTGCGGATGTTGAACCAACCTTTCAGCCCTGGGATAAATTCCACTTGGTCGTGGTGAATAATCCTTTTAATGTACTGTTGGATCCTATTGGCTAGTATTTTGGTGAGAATTTTTGCATCCATGTTCATCAGGGATATTGGTCTGTAATTCTCCTTTTTGATGGGGTCTTTGTCTGGTTTTGGGATCAAGGTAATGCTGGCCTCATAAAACGAGTTTGGAAGTTTTCCTTCCATTTCTATTTTTTGGAACAGTTTCAGAAGAATAGGTATTAATTCTTCTTGAAATGTTTGGTAGAATTCCCCTGGGAAGCCATCTGGCCCTGGCCTTTTGTTTTTTGGGAGATTTTTGATGACTGCTTCAATTTCCTTAGTGGTTATAGGTCTGTTCAGGCTTTCTATTTCTTCCTGGTTCAGTTTTGGTAGTTGATACATCTCTAGGAATGCATCCATTTCTTCCAGGTTATCTAATTTGCTGGCATAGAGTTGCTCATAATATGTTCTTATAATTGTTTGTATTTCTTTGGTGTTGGTTGTGATCTGTCCTCTTTCATTCATGACTTTGTTGATTTGGGTCATTTCTCTTTTCTTTTTGATAAGTCTGGCCAGGGGTTTATCAATCTTGTGAATTCTTTCAAAGAACCAGCTCCTAGTTTCGTTGATCTGTTCTACTGTTCTTTTAGTTTCTATTTCATTGATTTCTGCTCTGATCTTTATTATTTCTCTTCTCCTGCTGGGTTTAGGCTTTATTTGCTGTTCTTTCTCCAGCTCCTTTAGGTGTAGGGTTAGGTTGTGTACTTGAGACCTTTCTTGTTTCTTAAGAAAGGCTTGTATTGCTATATACTTTCCTCTTAGGACTGCCTTTGCTACATCCCAAAGATTTTGAATAGTTGTGTTTTCATTTTCTTTGGTTTTCATGTATTTTTTTAATTCTTCTTTAATTTCCTGGTTGACCCATTCATTCTTCAGTAGGATGCTCTTTAGCCTCCATGTATTTGAGTTCTTTCCAACTTTCCTCTTGTGATTGAGTTCTAGTTTCAAAGCATTGTGGTCTGAAAATAGGCAGGGAATGCTGCCAATCTTTTGGTACCAGTTGCGACCTGATTTGTGACCTAGGATGTGATCTATTCTGGAGAATGTTCCATGGGGACTAGAGAAGAATGTGTATTCCGTTGCTTTGGGGTGGAATGTTCTGAATATGTCAGTAAAGTCCATGTGGTCCAGTGTGTCATTTAAAGTCTTTATTTCCTTGTTGATCTTTTGCTTAGACGATCTGTCCATTTCAGTGAGGGGGGTGTTAAAGTCCCCCACTATTACTGTATTGTTGTCGATGTGTTTCTTTGCTTTTGTTATTATTTGGCTTATATAATTGGCTGCTCCCATGTTAGGGGCATAGATATTTACAATTGTTAGATCTTCTTGTTGGATAGACCCTTTAAGTAGGATATAATGTCCTTCCTCATCTCTTATTACAGTCTTTGGTTTAAAATCTAATTTGTCTGGGGTGCCTGGGTGGCTCAGTTGGTTAAGCGACTGCCTTCAGCTCAGGTCATGATCCTGGAGTCCCAGGATCGAGTCCCGCATCGGGCTCCCTGCTCGGCAGGGAGTCTCCTTCTCCCTCTGACCCTCCTCCCTCTCATGTGCTCTCTCTCTCTCATTCTCTCTGTCTCAAATAAATAAATAAAATCTTTAAAAATAAAAAAAATAAAATAAAATAAAAAAATAAAAAATAAAATAAAATCTAATTTGTCTGATATAAGGATTGCCACCCCAGCTTTCTTTTGGTGTCCATTAGCATGGTAAATGGTTTTCCACCCCCTCACTTTCAATCTGGGGCTGTCTTTGGGTCTAAAATGAGTCTCTTGCAGACAGCATATCGATGGGTCTTGTTTTTTAATCCAGTCTGATAGCCTGTGTCTTTTGATTGGGGCATTTAGCCCATTTACATTCAGGGTAACTCTTGAAAGATAGGAATTTAGTGCCATTGTATTGCCTGTAAGGTGACTGTTACCTATATTGTCTGTGTTCCTTTCTGGTCTATGTTGCTTTTAGGGTCTCTCTTTGCTTAGAGGACCCCTTTCAAGATTTCTTGTAGGGCTGGTTTTGTGTTTGCAAATTCCTTTAGTTTTTGTTTGTCCTGGAAGCTTTTTATCTCTTTCAATTTTCAGTGACAGCCTAGCTGGATAGAGTATTCTTGGCTGCATATTTTTCTCAGTTAGTGCTCTGAATATATCCTGCCAGTCCTTTCTGGCCTGCCAGGTCTCTGTGGATAGGTCTGTTGCCAATCTAATGTTTCTATCATTGTAGGTTACATATCTCTTCTCCCGAGCTGCTTTCAGGATTTTCTCTTTGTCTCTGAGACTCATAAGTTTT
Source organism: Mirounga angustirostris (assembly GCF_029215605.1). Classification (NCBI taxonomy): domain Eukaryota; kingdom Metazoa; phylum Chordata; class Mammalia; order Carnivora; family Phocidae; genus Mirounga; species Mirounga angustirostris. Next base: position 160,684,660 of record NW_026991710.1, on the reverse strand, counting down.
ACTATTAGATGTTGGGGTGTTGACCTACTTTTATTGATTTTGAGAGGGGTTCTCTGTGCTTCCTGGATTTTGATGCCTGTTTCCTTCCCCAAATTAGGGAAATTCTCTGCTATAATTTGCCCCATTATACCTTCTGCCCCTCTCTCTCTTTCTTCTTCTTCTGGGATCCCAATTATTCTAATATTGTTTCGTCTTATGGTATCGCTTATCTCTCGAATTCTGCCCTCGTGATCCAGTAGTTGTTTATCTCTCTTTTTCTCAGCTTCTTTATTTTCCATTTTTTGGTCTTTTATATTACTGATTCTCTCTTCTGCCTCATTTATCCTAGCAGTTAGCACCCCCATTTTTGATTGCACCTCATTAATAGCCTTTTTGAGTTTGACTTGGTTAGATTTTAGTTCTTTTACTTCTCCAGAAAGGGTTTCTCTAATAACTTCCATATTTTTTTCAAGCCCAGCTAGTATCTTTAAAGTGATGATTCTGAACTCTAGATCTGACATCGTACTAATGTCTGTATTGAGTAGGTCCCTGGCAGTCGGTACTACCTCTTGTTCTTTTTGTTGAGGTGATTTTTTCCATCTTGTCATTTTGTGCAGAGGAGAATAGATTAATGAGAGAACAGAATGCTAGCAGAGTAACAACGTCCCCAGAAAATATAATCTAAACAAATCAGAAAAGACCTGAAGCAGTGGAAAAAGAAAGGGAAAGAGAGAAAAAAGAAAAAGAAAAAGATAAAAACAAACAAAAACAAACAAAACAGAACAACAACAACAACAAAAAAAACCAGAATGTGATCAAATATGATCAGGCTGGTATATAGATCAGTGCCACACACTAGATTTGGGGTGTATTTTGGCCTTTTAGAAGAAAGTGCGTCCCAAAATTTTAAAGAAAGAAAAACTTATATATGTACAAAAATAGGGTTGATATGATGAAGGGATGGAATATGACTGTAAAGATGGAAATTATAAAAATATTTATAAAAGGAATTGATAAGAAGTTGTTTGAAAAAACAAAGAAGAGGATTTTAAAAAAGAAAAAAGAAAAAAAAAAAAAGGAGAGGATGTGATCAGACAGGGGAGTAGAAAACACCATATACTAGAGATTTAGGGTATATTTTAATCTGTTAGAAGAGACTATCTCAAAATTTTAAAGAGAGAACAACTTATATATATATGCCAAAAATACAGGTAACTACTATGAAGGGATAGAATATGACTCTAAAAATGAAAAATAAAAATGTTTTTTTTAAAAAAAGGGATTGATAAGATGTTGGTTGAAAAAGGGAAAAAGAAAAACTCAAAAAAAAAAAAGAAAAAGAAAAAAAGTTAAAAAAATTTAACTTTGAAAGACTAAAGAATCATGGTAAAAAAGCCATGAATTCTATGTGCAGTAGTCCCCTAGTGCTGGAGTTCTGCCGTTCTCATTGATCGGTAAACTTGGTCTTGGCTGGCTGTTCTCGCTGATCTTCTGGGGAGGGGCCTGTTGCCGTGGTTCCCAAATGTCTCTGCTGGAGGCAGAATTTCCCCGCCCTTGCCCCGTCCCGGCTAAGTAATCTGCTCGGGTTTGCTCTCCGGGGCTTTTGTTCCCTGCGAGCTTTTCGTACAGCTTTGGAGGCGGGAGTGAAAATGGCGGCCTCCCAATCTCCTGCCCGGAGGAGCCGAGAACTCGGGGCCCCGCTCCTCAGTGAGCCCCCAGAGAAAAGCCGTCAGTCACTCCCGTCTTCCCGGTCTCCGGCCTCACTCCGTGCTCACCCGGACTGTGACAGCGCGTTTCTATCTCCGGCACTTGACCCCGTGAGGAGTCTCCAAACCCAGCAGATCCCTGCAGTGTGCTCCTGCGCGGCTCCTCCCGGGGGAGGAAGGTGAGTCTCCCCGGATCTGCCGCTTGTTGGGTCCCTGCCGGAGGAGCAGTGGCCCGACTGTGCCACGGATCACGGTTTATGGCCACCCCGAGCTGAGAGCCCGCGCCTGGGCTCCGCCTCTGCAGCCGGCTTCCCTGTTCCGATACCTGGGAGCTCTGCCGCACTCAGGCACCCCCGGTGTTTCTGTGACCCCGAGGGTCCTGAGACCACACTGTCCCGGAGGGTTCCACCCCCCGCTTAGCCACCAGAGTGACGTCCCTCAGCGGAGCAGACTTTTAAAAGTTCCGATTTTGTGCTCCGTGGCTCTATCATTTGCCAGAAGCGGCCGATGGAGGCCCCTCCCCCGCCGTCTATCCTCCCGAATATCGCCTCGGATTCACTTCTCCACACGTCCTACCTTCCAGAAAGTGGTCGCTTTTCTGATGAGAGAGTTGTTGCTCTTCTTTTCTTCGGTCTCCTGTTGAGTTTGTAGGTGTTCAGAATGGTTTGATCCCTATCCAGCTGAATTCCTGAGAGGAGACGAAATCCAGGTCTCCTACTCCTCCGCCATCTTGCTCCGCCCGCCCCCCCCATGATTTACCTTTTAAATAGCTCTTTATATTTTAAAACTTCCAAACCCTGGTGTGGCCAATTAAGGATGGTATATATATATATATATTTTTTTTTTTTTTTACTTTTCCCCCATCAACAGATTGGATCCAGTTCCCATCCCCTTGAAGCTGGACTATACTTAGTGGTTTGCTGTAACCAACAGAATATGCTGGACTTGACACATTGCAAAGCTCATGCTGCTTCCACCTTGTTTGCTAGGAAACTTATTCTTGGAGCCCAGAACCACCATGAAAAAAGTGTGATTACCTCAAGGCTACCATGCCGGAGAGGCCAAGGTGAGCACTCCACTTAGGTGGGTATCCCAGCTGAGTCAAGCTCCCAGCCATCCCTGCAAAGGTACAAGACATAAGAGAAGCCTTGTTGAGCCTTGATCAGCCCATCCACCAATTGAATGCCAATAAGTGGCCTTCATCTCTGGACACAGGACAAAAGGATTACCCAAGTGAACCCGACTGGAACCCCCAAACTGCTAAGTTTCAGGTATTTTTTTTTTTAAGATTTTATTTATTTATTTGACAGAGAGAGAGAGAGCAGAAGCAAGAACACAAGCAGGGGGAGTGGGAGAGGGAGAAGCAGGCTTCCCGCGGAGCAAGGAACCTGATGCGGGGCTGGATCCCAGGACCCTGGGATCATGACCTGAGCTGAAGGCAGATGCTTAATGATTGAGCCACCCAGGTGCCTCAAGTTTTGGGTATTTTGTTGCACAGAAATAGGTAAGTGGAACATCCAGAAAGTTCTCTGGTCTCCCCTGGAGCCTCTCCAAGGACACATATCAACATGTAAACAGTAGCTAGGTTTATGAAGGCTCACATCCTGCTCAACTCCATATATTAGGTCCTTCAGCATCATTTTAGCTTTCCTTACCTCTTACTAATACTGGGTGAAATTGTGTGGATATTCTGAATTCCCCAGAAAACTGATTTCCACTTAGGAACATGCTCAAAAAAATGTGAATTGTATGATTGGCTGAGAGTGTTCACCTAAAATCATACATTTCTGAGTACCTCCTTATTCTTGGCAATGTGTTCAGTCCTACGTATCATTCAAATCCAACTTAGATGCTTTCTTTTTGATAAAATATTTCTTTTGCTTCTACTCTGAGGATAGTTCTCCTTTTCTGGGCTCCCAGAGCAGTATGTCTGTATTTTTATGTTGCTGATTACATTCTGCCTTTTCCATGGTTCTATTTAAACGTAAGTCTCTCCTATCCTGCCCAAAGTCCTTAAGTTAGTTGACCTTTACTTACTGATCTTGTTTGCTTACAGACCCTTGCTTACTGCCTGTTGTGGAAGAAATATTATGTGCTTACCTACGTTTATCTTCCTGGCACACAGGGAGACTCTGCGCTGTGTGGTTAGAGTAGGCCCACGAGACTGAGTTTTTGTCAATGGATACGAGCAGAAGTGATGTATGCCACTTTCAGGTCAGCACCCAGAGCCTCTCCATTATCTCTGTCTCTGCCACAGGGACTTTGGAGGCTGTGTGTCCCAGATCGCATAACTACATAACTATCATGTATACATGAAATACATCTGGGGGAAAATTGTGATGTTTGGGGTTTTCATCTGAATCTAAACTTAGTCTTTTCTTTGCTTGTGTCATAGATTTGCTGGAAACCTTCCTTTTCATGAATGGTTTAGTTTCAGAGACAATAGCATGACAACTGCTTTCAAGATGAAATAAAAAGTTAGATTCAGATTTCAAGAGGCTGTGCTGCTGATGGCACCTTGTGAGGGTGCGTGTGAGCTGTGCCAGTAAACAGAGCTAAGTGTGTCTAGCAAGAGCTGTAGTGCATAGTTGATGGTAACGATTACTGAGCCAGATTTTTAAGTAGCCATGATACCTTCAGTTATGGGTAAAGTTGGGGAGGTCAACATAATAAGTGTTTGCATTTTCAGGGCCCTGGGAATCTATAAAAATCACTGGAGTATATTATTTCACTCCTACTCTGCCTTCTTAGCCTTCTTATCTGATTTAAAACATTCCCAGCACAGGGTATAAAATTAAACACACATCACTAGCTAATACTAGCACAACAGAGTAAAAGGGGAAAACAAACCTTTTAAGATACAATGTAATTGTGAAGGGCAGGGCCCACCACTCTTTCCCATGGACAGAATTTACAGTTCTAGCTATAGACTTTTTTTTTTTAAGTATATAATTTTCCTTAAACGTTGAAACAATCTCAAATGTACAGAATATTTGCAAGTACAATTAAAATAATTTATTTTAATGAACTATTTAGGAGTAAGTTGCTGACTTTGTACCTCATTACCCCAAAATCCTTATTAAGGACATTATTCTAAATAACTGTCAAAATCAGGAAACTGACATTGGTACATGGTTACCATTTCTTCTAGATTTATTGAGATATTATTGACATATAAAATTGTGTAACTTTAAGGTGTACAATATAATGATTTGATACACATATATATTGTGAAATGATTAACACAATGTCAGTTAACATCTCAATCACCTCACACAATTATCATTTGTTGTTGGTGGTGGTAAGAACATTTAAGATCTACTCTCTTAGTAACTGTCAAGCAAACAATACAGCATTGTTAACTATAGTCACCAGGCTGTTCATTAGGCCCCCAGGACTCATTCATCTTGTAAATGGAGCATGATTACCATTTAATCCTCAGATTCCATCAAATTTCTGACACTGCGCAATTACAGCCTTCCCAGCAAGAAGATCCAGTCCAGAATCATGTGTCTTGCATGTACACATGTCTCTTTAGTCAATCAATGGGTTATAATCCACTGCTTTCATTAATCATTCTGATGCTCAGATTGTCCCAGTTTGGGCTGGTGAGAACTCCTCCAAGCTGGTTTGTGTGTGCTTGTGACATGTCTTCATTGTCCTTTGAGTATTTCCTTGATTTATGTTTCAGTATTCCAACTTATTTTCTCACCCTAGTCCTAGAATCTGCCATTTTTCTGAGGAATTTTGGTTCCTTTTAGTGAAAAATGGTACATGGAAGTCAAGAAATGGGTATTAGAGGTGCACACTGCTTTGGGGGTGTCACTGCTTCCAGGGCTTCTTAGTGAGCAGAGCTGGGAACACTCACACACACACACACATGCACACACACAGAGTCAGTATCTAAAAGCTGCATGTTCATGTTGATACTTCTAATTCCAAATCAACATCACAGGGTTCATTCTGATTTTTCTTTCTTTTCTTTTTTTTTTTAAAGATTTTGTTTATTTATTTGACAGAGAGAGACAGCGAGAGAGGGAACACAAGCAGGGGGAGTGGGAGAGGGAGAAGCAGGCTTCCCGCAGAGCAGGGAGCCCGATGTGGGGCTTGATCCCAGGACCCTGGGATCATGACATGAGCCGAAGGCAGATGCTTAATGACTGAGCCACCCAGGCGCCCCTAATTTTTTTTCCATATTGTAACTCCCATCTTTCTCCAGCAAGGAAACTGGATTCTATTATCCCTAATATATTGGGTATTTGTTTATTTGCTTGTATATGACCAGTCTCTCATCATTGCTGCCATCTTGTTCCTCACCGTGAGTGCCCATCTCACCCAGTGTTGGCTCCAGTATCTTGTGCTGGGTCATGCCCCTTTGGCCTACTCAGGTTCAACACCTTACATTGAGTTGTCTCAACACGGACACCCTCCTTAGTCTAACTGGAGTCCAACATCCCACACTGGCCACCCCTAATGTGGACTCCCTCCTCACTCTGCTTGGGCTCTGACCATATGCTGAGCTATCTTATGCTGGGACACCCTTCTTACCTGTACAGGCCAAGTCCTCATCCCAGCCACCCCACATAGACCCCTACCTTACTCTGCTCGGATTCTAATACCTCCACAGAGTCATCCCATGTTTGGCCATTCTCCCCAACTTGCTTAGGCTCAGAAACTTCACACTTGGCAGCCTTTCTCACCTAGCTTGGTCTTGCTTTACGACAAGTGTTTGAGATGGAGAAGAGTAACTGGAACTGCAACCTGAGGACCAAGGTAAATTCATGCACTTCTGCTGGCCCTCTCTTGAGGGATGTGGTGATAAGGAAGTTGAAACACTGCACAGAGTCACCATCAGAATGCTCTGGAACACATGTTCCTGGACCCAGACAGAGCCCTTTGTATGGCCCTGGCCCTGGCCCTCTTCTGACACTTATGGATTGCAACTAGGCAGCACTGGTGTCTAAACACTCTTCAACACACCCCAATGAGTAGGCCTTATTTTTATTGCTTGTCAGGTGACAAAAATGTGCCCTAGAAGATTTACCTGGCTTTTTCACACTCACCAAGGGGGCAGAGCCAGGATTTGGACTCAGGAAAGTTTGCCTCTCAATCTCAGTCTACCTCCTTGTCTCTTGTGATGAAAGGGATTGTAATTCATCTCATGGGGCCAGGCACCAGAAGGTGCTTTAATAAATGTCTGTTAAGGGAATGCTTGGGTATTATTGAAGTCTATGTGAAGAAAACACAAAGTGTAAAATTGGGGGGGCTTTTATGAGTTTAGAAAACTTAATTCAAGCCGCCCTCAGGGAATTTTCTCTACTTTCCTTCCTGGGATGTAAAGATAGACATTTATTTTAGGAGAAGCTCTTCATACTGCAAAGCTGAGAAGTATTTTCTTGAACACCTTCATGAGAATAATTTTTTATCTAGAATAAGGAAATAATATTTATTGGGCTTTTACTATGTATCTGATCCCATTCTAGTGCTTTGCCCCTATCAATTTAAGGTGGGGCTGTTATTTTCCTCTGTTTAGGGACCTATCTAAGGACCTAAGGCACAGAGAGTTTAGGTAGTGTCTGAAGTTATAGAACTGGAAAGAATCAGAACCAGTATTTGAATCTAAACTGATTAGTTCTTGGGCCCAGTCCTTGACCATTAGGTTCTGTTAACTTACTGACTTTGCAGCAACTGGTTCTATCTATTTAGCCAAATGTATTTTTTCATAAAGCTGTTATGACAATATAAAGCACTTTGCAGAACATAAAAGTTATACAATTTTATGTTCATATTATTATTTATTGAGTTTTTATATCAAGAGCTGCCCCACTTTAGGTGTTTTTGGTAAAGGCATTAGAGCATTAATTCAAAATTTTAAGCCAGAAATGAGTGCATCTGGATATTCATTGAATATGTACCAGGCATAATAATCAGAAACATGTCTTTAAAAAGCTAATAATCCAAAAAGGGAGATGAACAAGTGAAGTAGCCATTCAAATGCCCTGTAGTAATTACTGTGATGAATTTAAGAGGGTGCTGCAAGGAGGGAAAAGGAAGGGAACGTAAAAGATGGCATAAGTGGAAGACTATGAGGTCAGAACCTTAGCAGCATATCAGTTTCACCTTACATGGTTCAACTGAGTGACCTTTCTTGAAGGAACTTTTTAGTCCCTTTAGAGTTTAGTTCCTTTAGAGTTGTGGGCAGGATATTTCCTGATATTGAGATGTTGAGGGACCCAGAGTCCAGCAATCATGGGAAGCTCTTGATGCTCTAGGCTGAAAAGATTAAGAAAGGACACATGAGCCCATGGGAGCTATAACTACAGAGGAAGGGCTACCAGCTAGGAGTGCATCCCTGCAAGGCTGCAGGTATCAGGTATTAGATGCTAAAGCAGGTGTTGGAGAGCAGGGAAGAAATACTCAAATCTATTACTTCAACTTTCTAATCTCCTGTTGGTATCTCCCATCAGCAAAACCCAGATGGCAGTAAACTGTTAAAGAAGCCTATGTAATGTGCTCTCCAGGGGTCAGGTACCCAGGCACAGAAGAGGGTAGAGGTCAGAAAATGGGTCTGTGATGAGAACAAGTAGACAACAATCTATATGTACCATGGAGGACTTCCTAGAAGAGGTGATTCTTTAATTAGACTTGAAGTATAAAGAAGAGTTTTCTAGGCAAAGATGGAAGGGGAGGGGCGCCTGGGTGGCTCAGTCATTAAGCATCTGCCTTCGGCTCAGGTCATGATCCCAGGGTCCTGGGATTGAGCCCCGCATCAGGCTCCTTGCTCAGTGGGAAGCCTGCTTCTCCCTCTCCCGCTCCCCCTGCTTGTGTTCCCTCTCTTGCTGTGTCTCTCTCCCTGTGGGGGAAAAAAAAAAAAAAAAGGTGGAAGGGGAAGGAAGAGAAGACATGCCCTACAGAGAGTTTGCCCTTTTAAGAGCATGATTCAGTAAGGAAACTGCAATATCTTCAAGATGAATGAATGGGGTGTGAGGGAATTATGAGAAAGACGGAGTGCTAGATGACAATGGGGGAATTCGTAGATTAGTAACATCTATAGCTTTCGCTTCAGTCATGGCATACCTTCTCCTCATCATCCTTATTTCTCTGCTTTTAAACTATATAAAATTATATTTGTTAGAGAAAATAAAATCATCTTATTCCTTGACAGGATCTCAAAACTATCAGCTCCTGGATCAGGTTGGCAAATTTCCTAAGCCATCCAGAATAGGTGGCATCTATTTCATAAATGGAAAAGCCTTCCCCTGGTCACCTGGTAGAGGCTGACTAATGGGCACAGCTGTGGAATCTGTGCAGTTACTGACCTTTAAGCTCTCTGCATGTGGGAGATGTATGCAAAGCCTAGAGGATCAGGCTGCGGCTGTATGGTACCTGTACTGTCAAGGACTCCAGGTGTGGCTCAGAAGAAATCACTCCATTGTTTCACCAGTGCCAAGAGCACATGTGCTTTTTTGGCTTGACAGCTGTTTGTTGATTCCAGTGCGAGAATCCCAGGCTTCCCTCTTCTACTTGGGGGCTCACACTGTGGCCTGCCCATCTGTGTAGGACAAAGCCCTGGGGAGCAGGGCCAGAAAACAGAACCAGGAAGGTCCTGGGGGCTTAAATGCCATAAAATGCATTCCTGGTCCAGTTTACTGACCTTTCCCCAGTGGCTACTAAAAAGTTAATCCTTGAAATTGAATTGACTGAAAGGACAGTGAATAAAAACTGGGGCTACACATCATTAAGTCTCTGGGGAAAAAATAAAGCAGCAATCCTGCCTCAAAAGTAATCTTAAAGGTCAGCTATTCTGAATATGTTAACTTTGTCCCTGATAATTAGAATTATAAAATTTTTCCTTAAGGGACAAAAAAAATTTTCTTAAGGGGTAAAAAACCAGTAAGATTTGTTTTTTTGGTTTTTTTTTTTTTTTAAATAAAGACAAAAAGACTATTATCCAAGGCTTAGAGAGGGAATGGAAGAATGGAAGAAAAGACGAAAGATGAAAAGTTGGTATAAAGTAACCTAAAGCAGAGAGAACTAGGAACAGAGCATTTGGACAAGTAGGCAAGCAGGCAGAGGACGTGCAGGAAGACAAGAGCACATGAGTCATACCCATCAGTGGAGGGAGGGCCCAGAACTAACCATGTGTGGGGCAGGCATAGTGGCTTGGCCTTGGCCAGGGTAGGTTGCAAGGGGCTATTCCTGGCCCAGGTCATTGTCTATAAGTCTCTGGCCTGGCCAAAGTACTCAGAGTACTTGCCTGCTTCAGCTATGGTATCAAAAGTCTCTGTTAAAATAGAAATTCCATTGATAGTTATAAATAGTTTAGTATGAAGTAATGTATCAAATGGCTTCAGTACCCTTTTTGTAACCCGAGGAACATTTTGAAAAGAGGAGACCAGTGTGTCAGAAGAGATGCGGGGATGGGACATTGTCTAAATATGATTGAAGACTCTGGAAACCTGGGTAGAATAGGGGCTTTGGACCTCTAGATACAGAAATTCTGAGAATAAATTTTACCTACTTCATCATTTATCTAGGATCAGAATAGACTACCACTCATTTATATATTTAGTTCATGAACTGCATGCAGACTTGCACATGCTGTGGTGGTCAAGGCAGGGTATAATCCCTGCATGGGCTACAGAGAAAGGTCAGAAAATTCTGAGAAGCGCAGAGAACAAATTAGAGCCAGTGCATTAACTATCACTCATTGGTGCATCAAAGGAGAAACTGGGCAATGTCCTGGCTACATGGTGCAGGGTCCAGTGGCACAGTCCTTACTGACCATAAACAGTGAGGCTGATAGTGCTTTAGGCCAAGACCAGGTATGGTGGGTTGAATAGTGTCTTCCTAAAATTCATGTCCACTGGGAACCATAGAACGTGACCTTAACTGGAAAGAGGGTCTTTGCAGACATAATTAGTTAGAATGAGATTGTGCTATATTAGGATGAGCTCTAAATTTGATGACTGCTATCTTTATAAGAGAAAGGAGAGAGATTCAGACACAGAGACACAGGGGAGACCTAAGGAAGAAGCCATGCGATGATAGAAGCAGTGATGAGAATGAAACAGCTAGAAACTAAGGAATGCCGAGGATTGCCCGCAACCACCAGAAGCCAAGAGAGAGGCATGGTATCGTTTCTCCCTTAGAGCTTCTGGAAAGAACCAACGCTGCTAACATTGTGATCTTGGACTTCCAACCTTCAGAACTATGAGAGAATAAATGTCTATTGTTTTAAAACACCCAGTCTGTGGTCCTCTGTTATGGTAGTCCTAGCAACTAATGCATCAGGTTCTAGGGCTGCCCTTCCTTCCCCAGGATTGGTTCAGGGTGAGCAAGGAGACACAGAGAGAGTGCACAACTGAACGTAAGAGCTCAAGGCCAGTAGACCACCTGAGATCCCAGAGGATTCATAGCAAGTGTGGGGTAGATGCACCGGCTCCCGCAGCATTCTTCAGCAATGGAACAGCTGCTTGTGACGGGCCTGCCTGTCTGGGGCTTGCTTCAGCCCGTCTCAAGGGTATCGGGCTCTTGGACCAATTGATTTAACTGATATTCACTATCCTCCTTCTTATCAAAGTCCCCCTCTCCTTCTTTAAAAAAGTATCTCCACTGGGCGCCTGGGTGGCTCAGTTGGTTAAGCGACTGCCTTTGGCTCAGGTCATGATCCTGGAGTCCCTGGATCGAGTCCCACATCGGGCTCCCTGCTCGGCAGGGAGTCTGCTTCTCCCTCTGACCCTCCCCCCTCTCATGTGCTCTCTCTCTCTCAAATAAATAAATAAAATCTTAAAAAAAAAAAAAAAAGTCTCTCCACCATCAGATATTTTCTGTCTTGGTGAGAATCGTGGCTATAAGTTATCTAATGGCCTAGAACTTTCCCCAGGATGGGGTCAGTTTCAGACTTCCTAGGAGGACAGACATGGGAGAGCTACTAGTTGAGATTAATTTCATCAGCCACAGAGAAAAATCAATGTAAGCTATGGAATAGGTCCCTCCTCCTCTTAACAAACACACACAATCAAAACAAACAAAGATCTCCTCAGAACTCCTAAGTGTAGGATGCTACAGAGGTAGAGATGGACACTGAGGTCTGGTCACCAGGTGGATGTCAGTGGTTGAATGCCCCATGGAGGCGGAGTTAGATTTTCTTTAGAAGATTCTAGAAACATGAGCTTCTCTGCATTCAAGTCTTTGCCAACCAATGCTGTAGCAGTGAGCTCTCCGAAAGGCACAGGCATAGCAGACAGGAAACGTTTAAGCGCTCAAAGGGCACTGGAAAACCTTATTCAAACTTAAGTGACTTTGAATGTGGTACCCTGATTACCTACTAGAGGGAATTATAAGAAGTAAATGGTAAGGCATATAGGGGAGTTTGGAATAAGGAATTATCAGAAAGCTCCATTAAGCCTGAGAGGGCTTATTAAAGATGCTTCCCAATGCTTGGATTCAAAGATACATTTAACTAGGCTTCTTTGGCTCTTCTTTCTGAGCCTTTACTTGAGCCCTAGAGGTGGGGAGTATTTCATAGCAGGATAGAGTTGTATTTGCTAATTCTTGAGGATTAGTACAAAGAGTATTAATGAGATCTCAATCAGGGCCTGCTGTGGTTATGTGGGCCCAATTTGGTTTTTATTGCTTTTTACAATATTTCCTAAGACTCAGGACTCTATCCAACTTGAAAAAAAAAATATATGTTTGGTGTCTAGGGCTAGCAACAGGCTTGATATGTTACAATGAAGACAAGGCTTGGAGAGGCAGAAGTTAAATGCAGAAAGTCCTGCTCAAACAGCACTGCCCTCAGACCTGGGTAAGAAGGGATATTACCTGAGACCTGTACCCCAGAGGACCCCACACTTTGGAAGGCATTCCTTGAATTTTCTAAGGGTCTGGCAGTGCAGTCCAAGCAGAGAATCGAGAGCCCAGACAGGGTCTCACATGGTCTTGGTTCCTGTTTCTATGCTTTGTAGCACTCTCTAATCCTTTACACCCTCTCCCAACATTAGTACACGTGGACACACACACACACACATGCACACACACACAGACACACACAGACATACACATATATAAGGCCCCTCTTACTCTTTTTCATATATATATATACACACACACTGGATCTCAGTCTCAGGAGGAAAGTCTACTCTGCACATTGTCCCTACTAGCTGGGGTGGTATTTCTTTCACAGAACAAGAAGAGATTGTGCTGCCAGAATGGTGTTGATCTTGGGTGACCCTCATTCATTTCATTTCAGATGCAAGATGAGTTCAGTGCTCTGGGCTACCAACAGTTCACCACCAACTCTTTGTTGAGCCACGTGTATGAGTCCATTCATGTTCTGCCCAAGGTTACGCCTCCAGTCTACAAGAGCCAAGGGCAGTGGGATGTGATGGCAATGGAGAATTGCCTACATTTCTCTTCAGCCTGCATTAGAAACATGACTAGAGACACTCTAATATTTTCTTATCCTATTTCATTGTGTCCAGACCTACAGGTAAGTGAGAGAATGGGAGCTTGGCTGCAGCCCTGAGTAGGGATAATCCCCGCAGGGGGATGTTTTATCTGACAGGTGATACATAGAAGCATAAGGTAACCCAGCTTTGGGCCAGTGAGGCAAGTTAGCTTTCGGGAGCCCTGAGGACAAGGACTATGGCCACCAGAGTAATGTCAAATTCCAAGGAAAGCAGCGTGGTCTTTGGGAAAGCAAGGTCTTTGGAAAGCAGGATAGCACCCTCAGCTTGGGAGAGCTTGAGTCCTTTGTAGACCTCACAAGCAGAAATTGAAAAAACATGTACTAAATGTGGGGCAAAGAAATACTGGGACTGGGGTAACTGGTACATTTTCTAGGCTTAATCTCTTTGACAAAATCATGGCTGGATTAGACATAAAGATGACTTTTGCTAAAGTGCAGTCTGGGGTGTTCTCTTGGAGTAGAGTGTGGAAACGGTTGGAGGCTATTTCAGTTATCAGAATGGAGAATTGTGGCTGGAAAGAGCACTGTCCTTTTTTAGCACAAGTTGTAGCCAAGAAGGGAAGCCTTTAGATACATGGTACAGTAAGCAAAACACCTTACTTGGTTGTGATTATGGAATGAACTGATGTATAAAGAAATGGTTTGTGATCTATTAGTATTTCCTCCACATGCAAGTTGTTGTCCTTAGTACTTCTCTACAACTCTCTTCCTCCTTTTAAGCACTTGTTTCAGGGGCACCTGGGTGGCTCAGTCAGTTAAGCATCTGCCTTCAGCTCAGGTCCTGATTTCTGGGTCCTGGGATCAAGCCCCGAGTCGGGCTTCCTGCTCAGCACAGAGTCTGCTTCTCTCTCCCCCTCTGCCCCTCCCTCCCCACTGCTCATTCTCTTTCTCTCTCTCAAATAAATAAATAAAATCTTTAAAAAAATAAAAGCATTTGTTTCAGCTGTGGGATCTATGGAGCCTCTCCCCAGAGCTCTCTTTCTTCAGCACGGGTGTGTACCTGTCCCCCTTCTGTTAGATCAGTGGAGTACTTGGCCCTGAGCAATAGCTCAGATGTGAGTCCTTTGATTTCTTTTTTCCTTTAATGTTTTCAGAGATCAGGACGATTTCCTTGCCCTTGCAAATGCAGTTTAGCTGCTAGCAAAGAACACAGAAGCAAGTAGAAGTCAGGGCCAATTAGAGCCCAGGCTGACCTGAAGACCAGAGTCCACATGGTGACCTAGGGAATCTCCCACAAGTTGGAGATCATGGGCTACTGAGAGGGCTGCTCAGGACATTTCTTGGGAATATAGACTGAGGTGAATGGCCTCTTGGGAGAAGTCAGAAGCTGCTCATCAGCATTTGATGCCCCCCGATAACAATGCCCGTGTTCCCCTGACCTTGTGTCAGCCCCTGGATACCATTTATTAACAAATCCCCATGCCTCCTCTGAGTGCCAGCAGAGAAGAGGACTTTTTTTTTTTTTTTTAAAGATTTTATTTATTTGACAGAGAGAGTCACAGTGAGAGAGGGAACACAAGCAGAGGGGGTGGGAGAGGGAGAAGCAGGCTCTCTGCGGAGCACGGAGCCTGATGCGGGGCTCGATCCCAGGACCCTGGGATCATGACCTGAGCCGAAGGCAGACGCTTAACGACTGAGCCACCCAGGCACCCCGAGGACTTCTCACTAGAGTTTGCAGAGCACTTTGAGCTGGGTGAAAGGTCAGCCTTGGCACCCCGGGGTGAGAAAAATGTTAGCTGTAGCTTGGGAGGAAAGGCCTCCTGCTCCTTAGAAGGCTGTATGTTATTCCCTCCCACATGTGAGAGATATGTGATTCTATAGACCAAAGGGTCAGTATCAAGGTTAGATTCTGGACTCCTTTCAATGCATGTTTTCTAAAGAGCTAGGGTCTCCATGGGCTTCCTTTAGTGTCTGGCACCTGGCACAACTTTGCTATGTTGAACCTGAACTTGGACTTAAGATAAGAGTTCTTTAACTTATGCATCCATAGATGAAATATATTATTATTTTTCCAAATAATAATATATTATTAGAGTTGTATAATAATAATAATAATAATAATAAAATATATGAATTATTCTGCACTTCCTACATTTCATATCCTTTGAAAGTACCAGTGTCTTCTACCAACTCTCAACTGAAGATTTCATATAATAAAGAAAAAAATTTGCATGCCACATATTTGCTGAATCAAGGTATAATATCTACACAAAATATACAATAGAGGCAGGGGCCAAATTAGAAATGTGTATACTGATGGCATGATTTGGTAAATACTTATTCTCCTTCATTTTCAATCCGTGTGCAAAGAAGTAGAAGCACTCCTGTGTCCTCTCCCCTCTCAGCAGGTAGATACAGTTGGGCTGAGCCCCATCTAGAGGACTTAGGGTAGGCTTCTGACATTGTGATGTCCTTCCTGTCCTCCAGCATGGACTCCAGTACAGGCTCGTGGGGCAGTCTGTGTCAGTACCAGCAGGACTTGGTACCGCTCACCATCAGGAGAGCTGTGGAGGTCAGGGAGAGTGCAGTGCTGCCTGGAAGGATGAGCAGCACAGATGTTGGTGGAGAGAGGAAGTCTGTGGCAGGCTTACTGACATATCCACTCATTTCCTGGTGAGCTTTCCTAACACAAAGTGGGGCAGGGGAGGAGGAGCAGGGGTCCTAAAAGTCGCTGCTTGTTGGTCAGTACAAATTATTGGAAATACAAGGTTTCCCCATCCCCTCAAATTGCATTCTGTCTGACAAATTACTACTGCTTTCTCCACTAATGTTTTATGTAAGTGCCTCTTCAATTCATTTGTTTTGTGACTGAAAAGAAAAAAAAATCTTTAAAAAAGTTCAATAGCGGGGCACCTGGGTGGCTCAGTCATTAAGCATCTGCCTTCGGTTCAGGTCATGATCTCAGGGTCCTGGGATCGAGCCCGTGTTGGGCTCCCTGCTCCGCGGGAAGCCTGCTTCTCCCTCTCCCACTCGCCCTGCTTGTGTTCCCCCCCCGCTGCATCTCTCTCTGTCAAATAAATAAACAAAATCTTTAAAAAAAAAGAAAGAAAGAAAAGTTCAAGAGCTTCATATATTTCTATCTGTAGAGAAAGCAATATATGAAAAGCCTTTCAAATTGTGCTTATAAAATATTTTTCTGCTTTGTTACTTATACCTTCCACTTTGTGGTCCCAGAAATGTGTCATTAGCATTTGTTTCTTGAGGTTGGACATTTTCTACTCTATTAGAGAAAAGTCTGTGCATGTTTTCATTACATACATAAAGTTCTTTGTCCTATATTGGATATATGCATTTTTTTTTTTTGAAAACAGCATCACTCTAATACATTATAGGTGGCAGTGGAAATGACATAAACCCTCTTGTAAAGCAATTTAACTGAAGGTTATCAAGAACCTTAAAATGTTAATTGGTACCCTTTAAACTAACAATTTCACTTCTTATCATTTATGCTAAAGAAATACTTTAAAACATCAAAAATACACATATACAAAGATGTTCACTACAGTGTTACTTACATGTATTTTAAAACTGTAAACAACCTATATGCTCAACAAGTAAAGAATGTCTCTATATACTGGTAAATCCATTTAACAGAATGTTATGTAGCAGTTAAAATGGTATTTATAAAGAGTAGAACAGAAAAATGTGAAAAACTGGTGACATAATTTAAATAAGAACAGCAAGATGTATAATACATATCTAGTATTCATATGACTATGTACAAACATATATATTAGAAAAAAAAGATGTGAAGGGACCCTCCAACTTGTTAATGGTAATTAAGTTTGGATGCTGATACAATGGATGGTTTCTATATTTTTTTATTCTATTTTTTATGTTTTTTTTCCCCAAAGCTTTTCAATGAACATGGCTACTTTTAATTGGAAATAGACAAACAGAAGAAATGCATAGCATTCATGTAATATGGTGATAAATTTCTATAGGCTCATAGTAAGCATAGACTTTTGGGCACATACATACTCATAAAGGGGTATGGCATGATGGAAAGGGCATTGGCATTGGCTTCAAACGAAGGAAATGGGTCCAAATCCTGGCTTTATAACCAATGTTGTAACATTGGACAAGTCATTTGTCACCTCTTGTCTGCCATGTCCTATCTATAAAATGAAGGGGTTTCTTTAGACATTTCTATGGTTACCACGAACACTCTATTTTTTTGTGATATTAAAACTGAACATGTAGGGCGCCTGGGTGGCTCAGTTGGTTAAGCGACTGCTTTCAGCTCAGGTCATGATCCTGGAGTCCTGGGATCGAGTCCTGCATGGGGCTCCTTGCTCAGCAGGGAGTCTGCTTCTCCCTCTGATCCTCCCCCCCTCTCATGCTCTCTCTGTCTCATTCTCTCTCTCAAATAAATAAATAAAATCTTAAAAAAATGAACATGTAGGGATTTGAGACCATAACTTCAGTAGAACTTAACTGGATGGATCTTTTGCAAATCGAGTAATTTGGGTACTACCAGGTGTTAAGAATGCCATGCTTTACATCTTGATCTTACATTGTTATCTGGTAACAAATTTCTCGTAGCAATTAGAACATTACTCTTGTATATGATATCCAAAGAGGAAGAATGGAAAACTGCAAAGATTTCAGTCTGAGACATGCTGACAAGTTGAATTTAGCTCTCAAACTGGATATTAGATACCAAACAAATATTAGATACCAGTATTTTACAGATAAGGAAATAAACCCAGAGAGGGGAAGTCACATGGATAGGGAGGAACCAAGATGGGTCTCAAACTTTGGTCCCATGTCTCTTAGTCCAGTGTGTTCTCTCCTGTGGTTATGGTTGTTTACAACAAAATCAGATTAAATTCAATTCATGACTATTGAAAATACAAATAATTAGAAATAATGATGCTACTTTACATGTGTATAGAGCTTTAAAGTTTCCCAAGTGCCCAGAACAAAGCTAGTTATCCTGGATATGATTTTTTTTTTTTTATACAACAAAACGTATTTCACATTTTTGTTCTGCAAAGGTTATTAAATATTCTAAAATTCTGAATGATATTCTCCAGGATGCCTGGGTGGCTCAGCCGATTAAGCGTCTGCCTTCAGCTCAGGTCATGATCCCAAAGTTCTGGGATGGAGTCCCGCATCAGGCTCCTTGCTTGAGTGCTGTTTATAACTCCAAATGCTATATGATTCCAAAGCAGGCAAAGTCAAAATAGGTTGAAACAATCCAAATTGAGGTTGAACTTAGGATGAGAGAAGTAGAGAGTCCCATGTAAACACATGCAAACCAGGGCTGAAATTCTGAGAGTAGGAGAAAGGAAAAGAGACATTAATATGTATTAAACACTGACTATGCTCATGAAACTTACTGTGCACTTGTTTTCTGGAATTAGGTACTATTATCCTCATTTTACAGACAAGGAAGCCAAAACGCAACAGCAGTATATGGATGCTAGAAAGACAGAAAAAACAAAACAAAACAAAAACCTTGATGCATCTTCTCCTTCTATAACAGGCCAGTTCAGATTTAGCCATTAGACCACTGGGTAAATGCTGAATCTCTCTGAGCAATGGGCCATGTGAATCATGGAATGGAGGGAGGGTATGGGTGAGATCCTAGAAAAGGACCTGCTTTCAGTGTCTTCATACTACAGACTCCATCAGTCTCTTAATCCTACAAGCACCAGATTCTCACTCTCACTCTCCCACCCCACTTCAAAAATATATGTTTTATGTTGTCTTTAATAGAGGACTCATGTCTTATTGATCCCAGTCTGCATGCTGGCCCTGAAGCATGCAGACTCGGATAAGAGAGAGAAATAATCAATTTGGATTCCAGGGAGCAGTACTGTTTCCAAGTTTACTGGATTATCTTTTTTTTTTTCTTTCTCTCTCTCTTTTTTTTTATTTATTTATTTATTTATTTATTTGACACACAGAGAGAAAGCACAAGTAGGCAGAGAGGCAGGCAGAGAGAGAGGCAGAAGCAGGCTCTCCACTGAGCAGGGAGCCCGATGCGGGACTCGATCCAGGGACTCCAGGATCATGACCTGAGCCGAAGGCAGTCGCTTAACCAACTGAGCCACCCAGGCGCCCCTCTCTCTCTTTTAAATCATGGAAGGATTGCCCTGTGTTCTAAGTTTGAACAAAGACCATGTGGCCAAAGCAGCGCTTCCTGTGGTAGGCAGCTATGTTATTCAACAAGGAAACCAGGTATGACTCCTGTCCTAGATCAGATGGCTTAGGGAGTTCACAGTCAGCAGTATTGAATGCAGGCATGTAACAGCCAGAAGATAGTAACTGATGCTGATGAGCTATCTTCTGTGTAAACTATCTTTTGCTTTGACTGATTTCTTCCAAACACCACAGCCTTCACATCCATGTATTTCCTGCCATAATCAATTCAGAAAGAATTCCTTGAGCCCTTGGTTTTAGCACTGCACACAATACAGTACCTAGAGTTAAAAGATAAGACCCTAGATTTCAAGGAGTCACATATCAAGTAATTGGAACTTTCTATAAGACAGTAGTACCTTTTTTTATGTAACATAGGGTGGTATCATTGTGAAATTTTCTAAGAGGTCAGATCAATGAGAGATGGAATAGTTGGAGGATAGACCAGATCATCTTGCATTTAACAATGGGTAGCATTTGGGGAGAGTGTGGGAAAAAGTGGTGTATCAGTACCTAGATTTCTTCTCTACCCAATTCAGGATTTCCATTGACAAAGGCCTCCAATTCAGCTTCCATGCCCATTACTTATCACATACACTGTAGAGTTACATGCAGGTACATTGAGTACTTGTTCTATGTCAGGGACTATATTCTGCACCACAGATACAGAAATGATTATGACATAATCCCTGATGTAAGGAGATGCTACTCCATCATCTAAAGGGAAAACCAGTCATTATACTGTAGTTATTTGTGTTGAGTCTAATTCCTACAATTGGTGAATATATAAAGTACAATGGGAATACAAATGAGGGGCTATTTCTGAAGGACAAGGACAGATGAATCAGCATAAACAACAGAAATGAGCTGACATTTAAACTTTGACTCAAAAGTCCAAGCATTCACATGTAGACAAAAGCATTCATAGCAGAGGAAATAGACCAAGCAAAAGAGCAGAGATGGGAAAGCACTTCATATGACACTGGAGTTGGAAAGAAGTAGATAGATTAAAATCATATTTGGGAGATAAATCAATGGTCTTTAAAGATGAATTGGATATGGCAGGCATTGTGTTTACTGTTACTATCTTGTCCAGACCCCTTTTACCAACCCATCCACACTGCAGCAGATGAATCCATACCCTAGCTGCGATGAGTGTTGGCTGCTAAGTCCTCACAGTGACACCTTCTCTTGAGTATTGACTCTATCTGAATAGGAACTGTCTTACCAAGGCAGTGTAGCAGTGACTGACTGATGTAAGGATTAAAAAGCCTGGCCTCTTGGCTTCAAGACAGGGTCAGCACTGCAGTGCTCTCTGTTCCAGAGCTCCCTATGTGACCAGGGTGAAGCTGGTCTCCAAATGAGGACACATCCTTGCTTAGCTCCTTCTTCCCTCACTCCCTTCTCCTGGGAGTACTCTCTCCAATCAATGACTTGCAAAAGAACCCACCTCTCAGGCTCCACTTTTGGGGAACCCAACCTCAGACAGGATAGGGTAAGAAAAGGTGGAAAGTCAGTATGATTCCCAGGTTTCGTTTTGGTTAAGTAGGTGGTGGCTGAAGATGCAGTGAGTGAAAGAGCATTAGAGGAGTAAGTTCTTGAGAGGAAATACATTGAGTTTTGTTTACATGAGAAGCAAGTGAAATACACAGGAAGCAGTTGGATATTTGTGGGTCTACAGCCTAGGAGAGAGTTCTGGGCATTGTCACCAAACATGGCTAGAAGACAATTGAAACTATGAGGTTGCCTAGAAGAAAAAGAATGAAGAAGTAAAGAAGGCCTAGGATAAACTCTGAGGAAGACGAACATTACACACTGAGCAAAGAAGTGGAAACCTGTGAAGGAACTTTGCTCTATTTCTTTATTACTTCCAATGAAGCTATGTTTATATATCCTGTTGTCATTCTACCAGTGTAGTGGTTTTAGACTTATGATCCAGCAGGTGTGTGTGTGTGTAGGCATAATATGAAAAATGTTCAATGAAATGGAATCTACTTTGCTATTAGTTATATGTGCTCTAATATTTTCTTTTAAAAACATCTTTGTTAAGGTATAATTGATGTACAAAGAACTGAACATATATCCTGTGTACAATTTAATGAGTTTAGACATATGCAAACACCTGTGATACCATTGCCAAAATCAAGGTAATAGACATGTCCGACACCTCTCAGAGTTTCCCTTTGTTTTCTTTGTTGTTGTTTTGTGCTAAGAACACTTAATGTGAGATCTAACCTCTTAACAAATTTGGAATTGCACAGTACTGCATTATTTACTATAGGCATTATGTTGTACAGCAAATCTCTAGAACTTACTCATCTCTGTAACTGAAACTTTATACCCACTGAATAATAGCTCCCCATTTCTTTCACCACTCAGCCCTTGGCAATCATGATTGTTTTTTCTGCTTCTATGAGTCAATTTTAGATACCTCATAGAAGGGAAATCATGCAGTATTTGTCCTGTGACTGACTTCACTTAGTATAATGTGTTCCAGGTCCATCCACATTGTTGCAAGGGGAAGGATTTCCTTAATTTTTAGGGCTGAATAATATTTTATTTTATACATAGTGCAGCCTATTCTATTCTATTCTGAAAAATAATGGTGTACAATCTACTAAATTGATTTTTTTAAGATTTTATTTATTTACTTGACAGAGAGAGAGCACAAGCAGGGGAGCAGCAGAGGGAGAGGGAGAAGCAGGCTCCCCCTGAAACAGGGCTTGAGCCCAGGACCCTGAGATCATGACCTGAGCTGAAGGCAGACGCTTAACCGACTGAGCTACCCAGGTGCCCCTACTAAATTGATTTTTTAAGTCACTGATTGCTTATGACCTGCAGTTTTAAAAACATTTAAAATGGTAACATAAGCAGTGTATTTGGTCTTTTCTCCCTAGTTGTCAGTGTAAAAAACGTAACATATGTCTTGACTCCTGCTTTAGAAATTAGCACAATTTACTTCCTTTTTCTATATTCTATTTCCCCATTTTTATTATACTTTGATATGTTATTCTTGATTATTACTGTTAAATCTATATTTCTGCATTTTATATATTCTGTTAAGTTACCTTTGATCAATAAATAAAATATTAACAACATACCCAATTTTGTAATATGTATGCATATATGCATGTACATATGTTTCTGTGTATGAATGCAGAAGACCAGAAAGCTATATGTTAAAAGATTTATATTGTCTCATAGTATTTGTATTTTAGGAGGTTTTAATTCCACTTTGTGCTTTTCTATAGTTTTTATTTTTTAGACAAAGAACCAGTGATAATTCTAATCAGTAATAAAGTCAAAAAGTTAAAAAAAAAAAAACTTAACATTAAGAAAATTCACTGATAGGGCGCCTGGGTGGCTCAGTTGGTTAAGCAACTGCCTTCGGCTCAGGTCATGATCCTGGAGTCCCGGGATCGAGTCCCGCATCGGGCTCCCTGCTCAGCAGGGAGTCTGCTTCTCCCTCTGACCCTCCTCCCTCTCATGCTGTCTCTCATTCTCGCTCTCAAATAAATAAAATCTTTAAAAAAAAAAAAAAGAAAATTCACTGATATTATTGTTGATTTATACAATTTTTAATATTTTTGCAATCACAACTATGTTTTACCTGGTTATATATTCCATATCTTTAATTTAGAAAGTTCTTTCATCCTCTCTGCAGGTGTTAAAGATGTCAGCACTGTGCTCACTCCTGTGAACAAGAGGCTGTGTCCTTTCTCATCTCCATTCAGGAAGGGGTCAAATATCATCCAAAGTGTGAGCAAGGTGGGCTCAGGTAATACTGCTTCTCCTGATCTTGAATCTTTAGAATCACCCACCAGCAATGGAAACTATGATCTATAGATTTAGGATTTCTAGGACACCCTTGTATCAAGTAGACCGTTTCTGGGGCAAACAAGTGACATTTGAAAATCAAGCAGTCTCATGCTTTTGTTTGCTTCTTTGGAGAAAATACCTATATGGAAATCAAGTCCTATTAAGACATGTATTTCTCAAAGGGCTGATGTTCCACAATAAAACTTAAGCCATAAAGTAAAAACAGAAAGTTCTTTCATATTCAGAAATCAGATTGTATCCCCATTTTTCTTGGTTTTAATGATTTAAGTTCTTATATTTCATTTTTTTTTGTTTGTATGAACTGTATTTTTGTCTATGTGTGTACATCCAATCTCCAACAGCAGATTCAAGGGTTTCCTAGGAAAGTCTATGACAATGACCAAAGCAGTGTTCCCCAAGAGTGACCCCTCAGGCTACCTGCACAGCCATAGGCCTCACTCCAGACCTATGGGCTCAGAGTTTCTGGGTGTGAGGTCCAGGAATCTGCATCTTTTACAAGTCTTTCCTTTCCATTAGCACCTCTTGTGACTAATATGTATCTTAGACATCAAAACCCAGCCTCCTAAAGGGAAAAGAAACAAAGATGAATCATTGATTTATAAATGATAAAACCTCCACTGAAGCCCTAGTTTGCCCAATGGCTAATTCTATACCCTTGGGGTAAACTTCATCACCACTTTAAATGATAATTTTCTCAGGGCACCTGGATGGCTCAGTTGGTTAAGTGTCTGCCTTCAGCTCAGGTTGTAATCCCTGGGTTCTGGGATTGAGTCCTGAATCGGGCTCCCTGCTCTGTGGGGAACCTGTTTCTCCCTCTTCCTCTGCCTTTCTCTCTCTCTGTCTCTGTCTCTCATGAATAAATAAATAAAATCTTAAAAAAATAAATAATAATTTTCTCAACTATGAAATGGTGGATTAGGTTAAACAATATGCTAGATTTTTTCAGTTTTAAAAAATTGTTTGGCTCTCAGTTCACTGTTTTCTAAAATAAAATAATGCATTTGCCCTACCTATGTAAGAAGCATATCAGTTTATGAAGGTCAAATGAGTTAATGGTTTGTTAAAGCATTATAATATTATTATTATTGTTGTTGCTGTTGTTGCTATTATTTGAAAAATTCATTTGCTCTTCATCCCTTAGAGTGAATAAAACAAACTGCATATTCGTTGCACTTTTGGCCTAGTCATTTCTCCCTTCAGCAATCTAGATGCTCTTTCAAAGTAATTTTTCCTTCTGCCTCATAGGGGCAGAGACTAGGCAGGTGTCCATTTAAGTGTTCATTAGGCACACAGCTAAACCATCTCTCCCAGCCTTCTTTGCTATCAGGTATGGTGATGTTACTGAATCCCAGTTCATGGAATGTGACAAAATATGCTTGGCCTTTAAAATACTTACCTTGTGATCCTCCATGCTTTCTCTTATCCTTCTGCTATGTGAATGCCCCAACTCCCCTTGGACTACCCTGACCCTAATTGCCTCTAGCCTTGGATTGGACTTTAGGTGAACAAGAAATAAATGTCTATTGTCTCAAATCACTGAAATCTTGGGATTTATCTATACATCTGTCTTTACCTTAATAAACATACTGTCCTCATTAGGCATTTGTATGATAAAAGAACTTTTTCCTTGCCTAGAAGGTGACAAGATGACAAAGTTTCTCAGGAATATGGATAAAATACATCTGCTTTTAAATTAGGTTTAAGGTTGTCATTGGTATGAAGCTATCTGTTTCAGCTCAAATGTTACTTCCTTAGGGCTCCCTGGCCTTTCTATTCAAAGTATTCTATCCACATACCCCCAACCCTGGTAACTTCATTTCATTATTTCAGGTAATATTTTTTAATGAAAGTGATTAGTTTTGAGAATGTATTATATTTTCTGCTGGTTTGTTTATTATCTGCCTCTACCATGAAAATGAAAGTTCCACGATGGCAGGATTCTTTTCTGTCTTGGTCACGGATATATTCTCAGATCCTAGGAAGCTGAACTGGGACCAAAGTAGGGTGGGAAAGAGAAAAGCAAAGGAAGGATAAGGAGGACCTCTGATAGAGACACTAGGAAAAGGATCCTGAGGTGACTGTGTGACTTCATGGAGAGTGAGAATGCATGTTTGTGTATGCATGTGCATGCACACATGTGTCTAAGAGAGATATTAATATAATATGCAGGGCTTATTCCATAAATTCCCCCAATTAATTATTATAAAGCATTGCAAGTATCTTTTCCTCCATAAATAAATGCTTTTAATGATATATTTATACTCCCCACATTATAATGGAAAGCTAACATCTAACTGAGGTTCTGCCCAAGTCTGGTGCAAAATCCTCATTTTCCTCCCAGTTTCTGGAAAAGCACTTGCCTTAACATTTGGGTAAAACTGGACCTTTAGAATCCCCCCTCCTGTTTTCCTCGCTTATTGTTTTTTTACAGCCTATTCAATGGGGAAAATGTGGTGTGTGGGGTTTCAAATCCTCTATGATTTAACTAAGTGACTAAGCAAATTCCATAACCCTAGTGGATCCGCTTCCTATGTATGCTAAGAGCCTTGGTTTCCGCCTCTTCTCATCATTTTTGTAGAGGTTCCTCATTGCAGAGGTGCTGTTACACAGACTTACATTTAAAGCTCCAGTCCTCCACCCACCTCCACGCCTCCGGAATGGATGAGCTGTCCGTGGTGCTGAAAGGTTGATTGGGTAATTCTCAGTCTTTGGATGTTCTCTGTAGCAACGTGCACTTCGGAAGGTAGCCTGCTGGGGCAGGTTGTTCTAATGCCAGCAGCACAGTTGTGGTTCTAGACTCCTACCTGTGATGTAGAAAACTCACTGCTTGTCCTGTTTCCAGCTGATAGATGAGCTAATTTGAAACATGAGAGTTAAGATCCAGATTTGTTGGAAACATTTTGAAAATCTGTATTTCTGTTCCTGGATACATTAGTACCTAAGTCCCTAAAATTAGGCTTTTAAACTCTAATATAACAATATAAAAAATGACCCATTTAAAAAAAATGTAAATTGCTTCACAACAGACTCACATAACTATTTCTTAAGTCCCATCCAGCTGAACTACTAAGAATTCTAACCCCAATATCAAGCTCCATTTATTTAGTAAGATCAATCTCCACCTTGTAATTAAAGAGAATTTCAGCAATGTTCTAATCTTTTGCACATAAGGGAGTCCAAGATCTCATCAAAGGACTTTTCCTTGTTGGCCTGACACTGACCTATGGAGGAGGAAGTAACATAGTGGAAAAGAGTGAGATAGAATAGAGGCCAACACGAGGTTTAGAATTTGTTTATAGTCTTCCTTTAATCAAAAACTCTTTTCCCCACAAGGGAAATAATAAGCTGCTTATGTAAACCCCATAACAACCATCTGGCCATTTTGCTGGCTGAGGCCTTGGGGTGTGTGTGTGTGTGTGTGCGTGTGCGCGCGTATGTATGCATACCCAAGATTTGCAAGTGTGAAAGAATTAGCTTGGTTAATGGTATAAACTAAGAAATGATGTTTTCAGTATCCATCATATACTTAACCCAGACTTAAATCATAATTAAAATGTGAATTTTTAGATATGCTAATGTTTGTGCTGAGAGGAAGGAATTACCTGGCTGCCTGTGAATAAGGTAAGTTTGGGGACAGGGGTGGTGGTGATCCAGAAGTATTGATTGAATGAAACAGGAATCAAGTAAAGGAAGCAGTCTGAGTAATCAAACACAACAGTAAGATGATTTTCTGTAGCCTAGAGTGCTCCTTGATCTGTTAGGAATACATTAACTGCCCAGCAGTACCAAGTGGAAGAGAATTGCAAGTAGGAAGCATCTTTTAGGGGCTGTGGATGATGAAGATAATGTTTTACTTTATTCCTCATTTTTTCAGAAGGCACAACAACAAAAGATTGGGAAGTGCTTCATTAGCTAGGATAGGACTACAGTAAAAGACATCATTATCAAATATAGTCTCATCCATTCTTATATATTTTACAGATTACATATAGCTGATCCACGTGACAATCCTGAGCGACCACAGTCTTTATTCTACACATAAGAAAACTGCAGCTTGTGAAGCTTAGGTGACTTGCCCAAAGTCATTAAGTAAATATGAATCTAGAACAGAGACGAAGCTTTTTTACTTCAAAATCTATGCTCCTTTCATTACGTTATAGTCACACTATTAACTAAAGTAAAAATTTACTTTATCTATCTAAATTTTCCTTTGAGCTTCTTTTAATAGGAAAGACAAACATTTAGCAGATTTGTGAATTATCAACTCCACACTGATGAAGAAAGAGTAATTTCAGAAGTTTTAGAGTCCTTCTATCTCTCTCATTTCAACCCCAACATTTAATCCAGTTATAATAGTTAATGCTTTTTTGAGTATTGACTATATGCCAGGCTCTGTGGAAAGTGCTCTGTAAGCATTATACCAATCCTTAACAATAATTCAATATAGTAGGTATTACTAGTATCCCCTTTTGGCAACAAGGAAACTGACTTAGATAGGTTCAGTGACTTGACAAGAAAAAGTCACTAGTAAAAATAATAGCAATGTTTGTGAGTACTTGCAACATGGCAAGCTTGGCTTAAAGCACATTGCAAGTCCTAGGTCACTTAATACATTTTACCTCCAAAATAGAGTATTTAGGTTTGAGCAGAGTGTCCTGGTTTACTCCTGTTGTTTCAGCATAATTATCAATAGAGCTGCTTTTTACTCTAACAGGTGTCCTTGTTTGAAGGATAAAAGTATTTGGTCACTCTGTCTAGAAGGTAGGTAGTCTTACTATTTCTCTTTTACGGAGGAGTGAAATGAGGTAGAGAGAAGCTAAGTAATTCACCCTAAGCCATCCAACTGAAAAGTTGCCAAGCCAGGACTCAAACCCAGGTGTCTTAATTGATGTTCTTTGTAACCCTCATGTTCTTAACAATCTTCCTTACTTGCTTTCCATTTACCACCACTTTAGTACAGCAGCCAGTTCCTGTCCTGAAATGCTCTTAGATTCTTCTCACAGAGAGTGGTCCCTATCCTGATGTCAGACTCCCTTTCTCTTCCAAACAAATAAACATTTTAAATCTCATTCCTTCAGAACCCTTCCAGAGAATAGGAGATAATCCAAGAAAAAAAGAGGCACTCATAAAATATATTTTTAATATATATTACTTCCCTTAATCTAATCCTTACAACTTCTCTATGGGTTATATATCATAATTTCTATTACCCCAATGAGAAAACAGAGACTTAGAGAAGTTAAATAACTAGCCCAAGCTTTCATAGTCAGGAAATCGGGGAATCAGAGCTTGACTAATTTCTGCTTCATTCCAAAATCCAGGCAGTTTCATGGTGGACTCTGCCCTCAATAGTAAAATGATCTCCAAAGTCCTGCCACAGCTCCTAGACTGTAATTCTTTCAACTTACTAATAAAATTCTATCCAATTTGATGTTCATGTCATCTTTCTAAGGCTAGAGGATCACATGTATGCTTTTAATCTGGGGAACCCCAGTGCCTTTACCCTGTGATAATTTTAGGCATCATGACAGCCTCAATAGGGTTGAAAGCCCTTCTGAATGTGATGGGATCCAATCCCTAAGATAACTGTGAAGAGCCTGAAGATAGTCTTACACACAGGTACTGTGCCAGGGAGGGGCCCCCTCACCTCCATCATCTCCCCAAGTTTCAATTCAGACCATGGGTGCTGCTCACGCTGACCTGAGATGCAGGCCCCTGGGCACTGGGTATGATGCCATGCAGGCCAAGTGCTATGCTGATTAACAGGGGTTGGTATATCTCCCATTTCATACTCCATTAAGGAAGGATGAAGCAGGCCGAGCTTACAAATGATGACAATAATGAGGTTCCAGTTATCTACTCTGCTTTTTTCTCACCTGCTCCCCACCTGCTGTTTCTCTGAGGGCCTTGCCAGTGAGTGCAAGTAGATTCTGACACGTTGGACATGCTTCAGCCACTATGAAAGGGCTGCTCTGTGGAGGCAGGACAGTAAAGCCATTTCCCTTGCTAACCCAGGGGACTGGCTATATGACTATTCTGATTCTTCCTTTGGGAGGTGAGGCTCGAAGTCCCTCTCTCTGTATTTCTTAATGAGGCAGCCATGCTGAGGGAGTGATCTGTATGTGGATTGCTGAAGCATAAAAGATACCAAGTGGGTGGTTTGAGAGGAAAATGAAAGGGTTTTTTTGTGCTCTGGCAGCTAATGAAATCAGAAAGAGAAATGGAACTCACCCAATGTTGAGAGAATGGGAAAAAAATACCAAGATTAATTTTTTTATAAAATGAGAGCAGCTCACTGAAATGTCAAAATATCTTTTCATTTAGGTTAAACAAAGGGAAGGGATAATGTGGTTTCAGTGGCATTTGTTGGCCAAAAATCTCAAAGCTGTGTTCATCCTATCTATAATTTTTATGGCAATTTTTCCATTCAAATTGACTATGAAAACTCACATCTGTTTAAGATGTTAACGTGAATTATGACTGGATGTAGAAATATGCTTATGGAGTACAGCATGAGCCTGGGATATACAGAACTATGTCCATGACACATACGTTATACGGTCATAAGGATACAATATGCCAATAATCAAACCCAGCTTGCTTCTTATGGCAAGGATAAACACTTAGCAAATGTGTGAATTATCTCTGTGTCTCAACTCAATACAGACTGAGAAAGAAATTTCAGAAATTGGGCCACAAATTCCACACCTGGAAAGTTCATGAGCTTCCAGCAATGAAACAATTTATGACAGATTTTCATCTAAAAGTGTGAATTGAAACTGTTTCTATTTATCCCCTCATCCTGGCCTTGTTTGGCTTTGGCCAAGATAAAATTTCCGTAGTTCACTCATTTCCTGTCTTCCTCTTTGTCTTGCTTATTCTTGAACTTCTGACCTCTATCATTCTTTTGCTGTTCCTTGTGGAACTTTGTTTCATTATAAAATTAAAGTATTAAAAATATTTCTAATCTCTCCTAAAATAAAATTAGGCATTGTCCTTGATAATACCACTGTGCTTACAGGCTCTCAGGTGGAACGTGTTCACCCTTTTGAGACCTTGGTCACAAGGTCCCCACCACTGCAAAGTTTCACTCCTTACACCTGCTTCTTAAACCCTTCTCCAGGGATGCATGCTTTCAGCCACAATCTGCCCCACTTCTCACCACTTCACCAAACTTCAGGCTTAATTCTTCACATTATTCAAGGGTGATAACACCTGTCCAAGACTAGTACTCTCCACCCCATTTGCTTTCAGTTTTGAATGAGGACAGTGCCTATGTTGGTAATTTCCTGACCTCAATTCAGTGACTGACCTCCCAACTGCCCTGTCACAATTCCCTCCCATGATCACATGCTGATAAGTTCTACCTTTGCAACGTGAAACTCTAATACCCCACTCTCCACCCACAGCTTTCTTTCCTTTGCTTCATTCCAGGCTTCAATTTGATTGGTTTCATCATGTTATCTAGACCCTGGTTCTGTGAGCCCCTAACTTTCTCTACAGATGAGCTACCTGAAGCCAGTCCATCAAAGATCTCTGTAATCTCCTCCCTAATTTCCAAATCCTCCTCTTTCTTCATCCCATTTTATCTCTTATTTGTACCTCTAGCTGGCACCTTCTATAATGAAAATGTCTTCTCCTTTGGCTTTTGTGTTGTATCTCGCATAGTCATCTTCTCTCCCCTTCTTTCTGTCAGCTGATTGAATATCTCTTCTCACTGCGTGCAAAGGGTTTCTTTCTGAGTCATTTTCTGGTTTTCCTTGCTTCTTAATCTGTATATTCCCTGAGGATTTTCATCATAACTTTCTTTTGAAGGATTTTTCTCTTGAGCACTCCCAGTAGCCTGTTGCATGGCCCAAAGAAGCCCAAATAAAAAATCTTCGGTACTGAACTACTTCTGTTTCAGTGTATGCTTTTTCTGATGAAAGGTCACAGTCATTCAAGCCTGGCTTCTGAGCATCATCCTTGTTTTCTCACTTCATCCCTTCCAACCAAAGAGTCATTAAGTTGTGTCAATTCTAACCATTAAAGTTTTCTCACATTTTTCCTGTCCCTTTATCTGCATGGATACTACTATAGCTTCAACCTTCACCATTGTTTTCCTGGATATTGTACCAGACTTCCAACTGGTTTGAATCTGTCCTTTCTACTACCACGAGTGTCAACTTCTTGAAGCATAGATTCATTTATAAATTTTCCCTAACCTAAGCCCTTCAATCCCTCCCTCTCCCAGCACTGCAAAATCAAACTTCAGAACATGTCTATCAAGATGCTTTATGATCTGATCTTTGCCTATTTATTTAGCTTCATCTTTACTCATTGCACTAAACATTCCAGTGATGCCAAACCACCTGTTGTTACCAAAACATAGCATGGAGCTTTACACGGACACGCACCTTTGCACATGCAGCTCTCTTTCATCCTGAAATATTCTTCCTCCTCTTTCATACCAACAAAAATTCTTGTCATTCAAGACCTAGTTCAAGTATTACTTGAATCTTTAGCTCATCTCTTTAGCATCATCTAAAACTGTTTAGCTCATCTCTTTAGCTCATCTCTTTAGCATCATCTAAAACTGTTCTCCTCTTGATATCCATCTCTATTCATAGTAGAATTCTGTATTTCCCTCAAGTATGTCATATTCTCTACTTTTGTTATTCCCTTCACTCTTACCATCCTTTTCACCTGTCTAATATGCTACCCAAGCTTCACATCTCAGCTTTAGATGGCATTTCCTTTGAGAAATATGTGGCCTTGATCCCCAATGTAAGTTAAATCCTCTTGTTTTATGGCTCCATTGTAGCCTATATCTTCCTTTGGGTAATGAAACACTTATAGTGGCTCCTTTAATATTTGACTTCTACAAAGACTATTATATCCAAGGTTAGAAGCCTAGTCTGTATTTTTGTTATCGCTACATCTTCAGAACTCAGCACACTGCCTGGCACATGTTAGATGTTCAATAAATACTTGCTGGATTTTGATGGTATTAAACTTACTCATGATGCCTGCATAGAGTTGACAGCAATCTCTCTCTCTCTCTCTCTCTCTCTTTTAAGATTTATCTATTTGTTTTAGAGAGAGAAAGCACAAGTGGGAGGGGCAGGGGGAGAGGGAGAGAGAATCTCAAGCAGACTCCCTGCTGAGCACGGAGCCCAACATGGGCTTGATCTCATGACCCTGAGATCATGACCTGGGCTGAAACTGAGTCAGACCCTTACCCGACTGTGCCACCCAGGCACCCCTGACTGCAATCCCTTTTAACCCCACCCCCACTCCTGCCCTACAACTGTACTTTCACCCATCAGTGTACTAATTACACATGGCAAGTCTGAATTTCCCTCAGCAACTGGAGCTTATGATGCAGCTCCCAGATGGGGGGTCTTGGAACCCAGTTTGAGGCCAAGCAGAATCACGCATGCAGATCATGGAACTAGAAAGCTTTCAAAGACTGAACTGAATGTTAAATCAGAGTAAAAAAAAATAATCTATCTTAATCATCAGTCTGAAGGAGTGTCATCAGAGGAATGGGAGAAGACCAAGAAAAGACCAAGAAACATAGGTCGGCTGGTATGATTCCTTGAGGCATGGGGCAGAGCTGCAGGCGCTCTCATAGGGCACATGCAAAAGTTCCAAAAGGTGCTGAACAGGCTTTGGTACATTACAGTTTTGTTGTTGAGGTGGTGGTGGTGGTAATTGATATATACTTACATGTCATGACCTCCTCTTCTAGATTTTGAATTCTATAAAACGACAGCTTTATTTTAATCACTTTTGTATTTTCTGCCCTCAGTAGATATCTGTACAACTAATGTGTGTATAGTTACCCTTCTCATCTAAAAGCTTATTGTTTGCAAGTTTGTTTATGAATAAAAGCTTATTCCTTATGCCTTGATTAGAAATGTTTGTGTAGTAATGTGCTGAACCTGACATATTGTTTTAAAATGCAAGCTTTGTGAAATTCAATTTATGAAATCCAAACACAATTTCAGCTTATTAGGGGCTTGTAACCAAGAAATAACTTACTAGTTAAGTAAACCATTAGCTTTGGAAATCAAAGCATAAACAGATGAATTTTCTATGTGTGCTTTCCTGCTGTGGCTATTAGCCCAGGAATTAGCCAGGAAATCATGCACTGTGCTGAATGAATTGAGAGAACTTCAAGTGGAAGAAACTCCTAAGGCCAGTGGAGCACTCTGTCATTGAAAGGGTATGAGGTGTAACTAAGCTGCTTTGCATGGTGAAAGCTGGCTGCTGGTACTCACTCACTCCTCTTCTGCACCATCTAATTGATTTTCCTTTGAGTGTTATACCAAGGGATTGGGGGACAGTGTCAGTGGTCTGCCTTGGATATAGGCAATAATGTTTTTTGTGGGGTTTTTTTGGTAGAGAATTTAAAAAATAATAATAACACTGACTAAAAGTTGGTCAAAATTTTCTTATCACCATGTACTGGCAATTCTAATCAATGTCAGTGATAAGATGCTCCTCCCTCCAATGATTCTTTTGTTGGCCTACATTCTAAATAATTATTGCAATTGCTATTCAGTTTTAATAATACATATGTAAACTTAAAATTGGCACATTTTTATTACTTTCCTTTTAACAAAGTTTGCATCCCATATGGAAGTTAATTTATAGACTTCCCGGTCGTACAGTTGGCCCCGGACACATGTGGACTGAGCATAGCTGTTTATTTCCAGAATGAATATCTAACAGTTCCGAATCATTCAAACTTATTCCCAGTACACAGTTGGTGATAATACATAGTTTTGTGTTTGAACAGTGGATAAGAAATAAACAATAATGGTACTGTGCTTGCTAAGATGAAGAAATGTAACTTGAGCCACTTTAATTCTGTCATTCTATATGACTCCTTTGAATTTTTGTGGTTATAATTTAAAACAGTAAAAAGATTGAGATCTGAGAGATTCAATAATTTTTATTTGATGAGTCCAAATTTTAAATCATACATGAAATATATTTATTTCACTGTATTATAATTACTGAAAACAGCTTTGTTATGTAGAGGAAAAGGGTGTTAAAACACAATCTGCTTTTGGTGGCAAGTATACCATGTTTGCCACTCTCTCCTTAACCACCCTCTCCCTCTTCTCTTTCTGGTATTATGATAGGCTCTGCACACATGTGATCTCACCTTTCCTTGGGGCCTTCATTACTCAGAGTGGGTGGAGACAGGCCAAGGAGCCTGGTTAAACAACTCCGACCTTGGGGGTTACTCAAGACTTTCTATGCTACGATTCTACTTTCCCATCCTAAGTCCATTTTCTCATTATTTCCCAACTTTTGGGAAACATAAAGTGTATAAAACTTTCCTCTGTTTTATATATTTGGGCTGGTCCCTTCTGTTTTTCTCCCCTTTTCTCCCCTATGCCATGGTCATTCTCTTATATCCCCTTGCTTATACTCTTCCGTCTTCCTGGAATATCCCCTAGCCTCCTTATCCCTTACCCAAATCACAAATCCTCCATGAAGCCCTTTTTGACTGTTTCATCCCCCCAAATATCTCAATTCTCCAAACTCCCATAGTGTTTTTGGTGTTTAGATTGCTTTTGTTTTTGCTGATTGACAGGGATTAATTTTTTTTTTTTTATTATTAAATGCTTGCAATACAAAAGTTACTGTTCTGGCCACTTTGAGGTGTACATTAAGTACACTTAATGACTTTGAGTGTCATTATGACATTAAGTATTCAAAATTTTGCACAACCATCAGCAGCACCCTCCTCCAGAACCCTTTTTATCTTGCAAAACTGTGATTCTGTA
This sequence comes from Mirounga angustirostris, assembly GCF_029215605.1. Taxonomy (NCBI): domain Eukaryota; kingdom Metazoa; phylum Chordata; class Mammalia; order Carnivora; family Phocidae; genus Mirounga; species Mirounga angustirostris. Next base: position 160,649,726 of record NW_026991710.1, on the reverse strand, counting down.
CCTATTAAATAATAATTCCCCCTTCCCCTTTGCCCCTAGCCTATGACAACCATCATTTTATTTTCTGTAACTATGAATTTGACTACTACATTCTTCATATAAGTGGAATCATACAATATTTTTCTTTCTTTCTTTTTTTTTTGACTGGCTTATTTAACTTAATGTAATGTCCTCAAGTTTCACCCATGTTGCATGTAGCATGTGACAGGACTTTCTTCCTTGTTAAGACCAAATAATATTCCATTGTATATATACACCACAATTTGTTGTATGTATATTTGGGTTGCTTCCACCTTTTGGCAACTGTAAATAGTGCTGCTATGGACATAGATATACAAATCTCTTTAAGACCCTGTTTTCAATTCTTTCAATTCAATTCTTTAAGACCCTGTTTTAAATATATATATATTGAATATATACCCAGGGTGGAATTGTTGGACTATATAGACAGTAATTCTATTTTTAATTTTTTGAGGAATTTAATTTTGAGGAATTGAATATCTATTTTCCAAAGTGGCTATACCATTTTACATTCCCACAAGGGCTCCAATTTCTCCACGTCTTTTTTTTTGTTGTTTTTAAATCTTATTTATTTACTTGAGAGTGAGCAAGAGAGAAAGAGAGACAGCATGAATGGGGGGAGGGAGAGAGGGAGAAGCAGACTCCCCACTGAGCAGGGAGACTGATGCAAGGCTCAATTCCGGGACTCCAGGATCAAGACTAGAGCTAAAGGCAGGCACTTAATGGACAGAGCCACCCAGGTGCCCCACTCTCCACATCTTTTTCAACTCTTATTATTATTTTTTATAGCAGCCACCTTAATGGATATTAGATAGTATCTCATTATGAAGGATATACATTTCTGCAATAATTGGTGACATTGGGCATCATTTCATGTACTTACTGGCCATTTGTATATCTCTTCATCTTTTGCTCATTTTTTACCTGGGTTATCTGATTTTGTTGTTGAGGTGTAGAAATTCTGTATATATTCTGGATATTAACCCCTTATCAGATATATGATATGCAAATATTTTCTCCCATTCTGTGGGTTGCCTTTACTATGTTTATAGCGTTCTTTGATGCACAGCTTTTAATTTTGATGTAGTCTAATTATTTTTTTGTTGCCTATCTTTCAGTGACATATCCAAGAAATTCTTGCCAGATCCAAGGTCATGAAGCTTTTCACCTATGTTTTTTTTTTTAAAGATTTTATTTATTTATTTATTTATTTATTTGAGAGAGAGAGAATGAGAGAGAGAATGAGCATGAGATGGGGGAGGGTCAGAGGGAGAAGCAGACTCCCTGCTGAGCAGGGAGCCCGATGAGGGACTTGATCCTAGGACTCCAGGATCATGACCTGAGCCGAAGGCAGTCGCTTAACCAACTGAGCCACCCAGGCGCCCCTCCTATGTTTTTTTTCTAAGAATTATATACTTTTAGCTCTTACTCTTTGGTCCATTCTGAGTTAATTTTTGTATGTGGTATGAGGCAAGGGCCTAACTTCATTTTTTTGCAAGTAGAGATCCAGTTTTTCTAGCATCATGTGTTGAAAAGACCATCCTTTACCCATTGAATGGTTTTGGCAGCCCCATTGGGTAGCATTTGACCATATATGTGAGGGTTTATTTCTGGGCTCTCTATTCTATTGTGTTAGTTTATACATGTGTGTTTATGCCAGTACCACACTGTTTTTATTACCATAGGTTAATAGTACATTTTTTTTTAAAGATTTTATTTATTTATTTGAGAGAGAGAATGAGAGACAGAGAGCACGAGAGGGAAGAGGGCAGAGGGAGAAGCAGACCCCCCCGCTGAGCAGGGAGCCTGATGCGGGACTCGATCCCGGGTCTCCAGGATCATGACCTGAGCCGAAGGCAGTCGCTTAACCAACTGAGCCACCCAGGCGCCCTAATAGTACATTTTAAAATCAGGAACTGAGAGGCCTCCAACTTTGTTCCTTTTCAAGATTATTTTGTCTATTTGGGATCTCTTAAGACTCTACATGAATTTTGGCATGAATTTTTCTATTTCTGCAAAAAACATTATTAGAATTTTGACAGGGATTACATTGTAATTGTAGATTGCTTTGGGTAGTATTAAAATCTTAAAAATAGGGCACCTGGGTGGCTCAGTTGGTTAAGCAACTGCCTTCGGCTCAGGTCATGATCCTGGAGTCCCAGGATCGAGTCCCACATCGGGCTCCCTGCTCGGCAGGGAGTCTGCTTCTCCCTCAGACCCTCCCCCCTCTCATGTGCTCTCTTTCTCATTCGCTCTTTCAAATTAAAAAAAATATATATTAAAAATATTAAGTATTTCAGTCCATTAACATGGTATATCTTTCTACTTGTTGGTATCTTCTTAATTTCTTTCAGCAATTTTTTGTAGTTTTCAGTGCACAAGTCTTTTGCCTTCTTTGTAAAATGTATCCTTAAGTATAGTATTCTCTTTAATGCTATAGTAAATGAAATTATTTTTCTTAATTTCCTTTTGGGATTATTCATAGTTAGTGTAAAGAAATGCAAAACTGATTTTTTTTGTGTTAATTTTTTTTATACAGCAAGTTTGCTAGATTTATTGAATAATTCTAGAGTTTTTTGTTGCTCTTTTGTTTGTTTTATTTTTGTCTGTTTTTTGTGTGTGGAATATTTAGGATTTTCTATATCTAAGGTCATATCTGTGAACAGAGATAATTTTACTTCTTCCTTTCCAATTTGGATGCACTTTATTTTATTTTTTTGCTTAATTTATCTTGCTAGAAATTCTAGTACTATGCTGAATACAAGTAGTATAAGTGGGCATCCTCATCTTGTAAGATAACAGGAAAAGCTTTCAGTCTTTTGCCACTGAATATGATATTAGCTGTGGGGACAGTTAGTTTTTAGTAGAGAGGTCTTCAAAGGCCCACATTTATACAACTGACATTTATTGAGTACCTTCTAAATTCCCCAAAGTAGATAGGCCCTTTTCATATGTTGCTCATTTAGACTTCACAAAAACTTTATGAGGGAGTTTTCCCCACTTAGTAAATGTGGAAATTAAAATTCATAGAAATTGAGTAACTAGCCAAGTTTATGAAATTAGTAAATGACAGATCTGGGATTTGAATTCCATTTTATCTCACTTAAAAGTGCACATTCTTTTCACTTTATCCAGTTGCTCCTTGAAAGAGGGACCAGGTCTCCCTGGACTTACATTTCATTTTCACTTCTACAGTATCAAGCATAGCTGGGCCCATCCAAATGCTCAATATCTTTGGATGGATCCCTTGCCAACATAAAAATCCATTTCTAAATGCCCTGAGAGCTTTCCTTGTCCCTGTTGTAATGGGAAACTGGATTTCTCAGGCAGTTGAATACACTTTTAACTTGCCAAACACAATGCTTGAAGTGGGGTAGAGTCTATCACTGGGCCACTAAGCCTGGCTTCAGACGTCATTCATTCTCCGGTCTACATCCACAGCTTTCTCTGTCCCAGCAACTGCAGTCTCTTACTTTGGGCTCCTACTGCCTGACTCATAGCAGCAGCAGTGTCTCTGCTGCTTTTTTCTTCTTGTTTCTGCCTGGGGTAACCCCGGCCCCAATGCTAGTGACACATTACCCTAGAGGAACAAGGGAACCTGCTGAGAACCCATTCCTTTCCTCTCCACTCTCTTCTTGGCCAGAGTGGAGAAAAACAAACTGATTATAACATCAAAAGGAAGGGCTAAAAACAACTTCTCAGGCTAGATCCCAGTTCCCAGAATTGACATCTTCCCAGTGTTCACAGCCTTGGCCAGAGATGGTGTGGAAAAGGAACAACCTTTCTCTTGGATCATCCCCCTCAGGTTTTGAATTCTACAAAGGGGCAGAGTAAGGCCACTGAGGGAAAAACAAACAAACCAAACATGACTCTCACCCATTAGGATAACCACATGTCCACATTTTCTGGGATATCTTGATTGCAAACAATTCTGTTCATGTGCCATAAGACAGAATGGCTATCATGTGTTGGACTATTTGTTTTGATTTTTGGTTCAGGAAAGATTGTCACTGTAATAGGAAAAATAAATAATAAATAAATAAATAAGATGCCTCTTGGCATCTTTGCAGTTTCCCACAAAATGTAACTGTCTTCTGCATCTAGAATTGGAGTTACTGGTGCCTAGAGTCTAAAAGAAATCAGAACTGAAGTTTGAGCTTATTATTTTCCTCCACTTTCTGAATCAGCCTTTTAACCCCTTGAGAGCTGTCCCCCGGCTGAGGGCTTAAGGCTACCCACCAAGCTGCTCACATCTGCTTTCCCTGAGTCCACACACTGGAGAGGAAAAAACCAAAACTCTTTAGTAGAGGAAATGAGCTGCAAGGTTTGATTTCCCAATCCTCTCCAGATCTCAGGAGCCCAGGCAGAGGAGGAAGCAAAGAGATATTTGAAAAAAGAAACAAACAAAACAAACAAACAAACAAAGGAGGAATGACTTCAAGACAATACAATCCCAAAATATCAGAACTGCCATTCTCATTTTATAGATGAATAAAATTGAGGTTCAGAGAGGGGAGTGACTAACCCAATCTCATTGGTCATCAAGGTTGCTAATCACCTCTTTAGAAGACTGGGGAACCTCCTATAACTCTACAGCTTCTCCCACCTTAGGACTTACACTCTGAACAAAACCTAAGCCTGCTTCTACATGGCCGCTGGTCTGCAGGCTGGCTGTCCACTGAAGGTCTAGACAAAGCTCCACCACCTCACCAGGGACACTGTTACTGAGTTCTCCCTTTTCCTTATCTGATGGAAGGCAAAATTTCTCCAGTGTGATCTTTTCACCACCAGAATAGGAATCTCTGGGTGACTTCCTATACCCACTCAGACCTATTGAATCAGTTTCTGAGGATGGGTCTGGGGATTTACATTTTAATAAGCCTCTTAGGTGCCTAGCTGATGGCCAGGCACATTCTTGTCTCAGAACTGCAAGTCTGCAGGTCAAGGGGAATGTGGTGGTGGGAGCCAGCCACATTGTCTCCATCTCCCCTCCATCAGAGGCAGCCCAGCTGACCTCTCATCAGCAGACCTGACTTAATGCTACAGCTGGGGAAGGACTGTCAAGACAAGTACTTCCCCCAAAACCAGAAGTGTTTTGTAAAGCAAACCTTCTATATAGCCATATTTGTTGAGAAACACTAGTTCATTTCTTAATGTCTAGTTAAAAAGCTCAGTTTCTCTGTAAGCCAACCTAAAACCAAAAATGCTATTCCTCTTTCCCTCAATTCTGCTCTCCCCTTCTCCCTCCCCAACCTCAAGACCTCCTTTTACGCATTTCTAATCTTAAAAGACTCTGAGCCCTTGTTTACCTTCCTCTTAATTCCAACCCAGAAGGCCAGGGGCATAAACATTTTCTCCCATAGATGATACAAAAAAGGTGATAAGAACAATAAGTTGGTGATGCCTCAACTGTGACTTCAGTGAAGCCTTGCAGATAAGTTTCAGTATTTTCCAGGGCACACCTATTTTCACTTGTCCAAATTGCTTCAGATTATGAAATCAAATGTTTCCTCCTTTTTAAAAATCAGTTGTCTGTCTCACTAATGGGGATGCACGATTAGTTCAATAATACAGCATAGCACTCATGCCTGTGTAAGCCCCATGCCTGCCTATACAGCTCGATCCGTTATTGGCAGCTTGTATGGGAGAGAACAAAGCTGAACATGAGTGTAGCAGAAAGAAAAGCGGAGGGTAGATGAGGGAGAGGAGCCTCTTCTGAGGAAGTTAATTGGATGATGGATGAGAGGAAAAATTCTTGTCAGTGGGGAGAAGCTGCACAGTGAGTTTGAGAGCGAGAGAGCCCAGTTTCCCTTGGGCATTGCCTGGTGAGAGGTAGAAGGGATTGTTTTGTTGTGATCAACTGAGAAAAAGACCAGCGAAGTGCTGGCAGCAGGGGAGGCATTACCAAGAGATAGTACTGGAGCTGTTTTGTTCTTAGGCACAGATGCGATTATCTCTCTAATAGCAGCCTTGATAAGCCAGTCTAGATAAGGAGATACTGTACAAGGTCTATTTACCAGGTGGGTTGAAAAACTTCAAGATACAGAGGCAAGTATGTATATATGCAGACACACATATATAAATACACACATATACCCCACTTACACACTGGCACACACACAAAAAGTCACACTCAGTCACAAAAACATAAAGATACACATACATAGATACAAATACACACATATACAACTGTACATACGGATGCATGTGCCTACATGCAATCATGCTGACACATGTCCATTTGTACCAGTCTTACACACAGATGTGCATAGGTTGACTTACACACAGAAATCAGAATAAAACAGAAAATGTGCTTATGGCATGGTGGCCATGAGAATCATTGGAAATCACATTGAGCTAAGGATGAGGCTCTAAGTACATGAGGGCAGTAGCCAAGTCTCCTGATCCTCAGAGCACCCAAATGCTGGGTACGTAGTGGGTACACAATAAGGTCCCACTGATTGATGGACTCTATGGCTTACCTTACTGACCTTCTGCCATGGTTTGATTATGACAACCATGGGAAAATTGTCTCCCCTCCAAACCTTTGGTGTAAATACTTGGAGTGTCTTGGAACTTGTCATTGGCTGAGATTATGTGCTTCTGGAGCCCCCTCACTTATCCCCTGACTCTCCACTCCCAAAACCCCACCTCACAGTCAAGTGGAAAATTTCATTCCTTTTCAAAAGCAAAAGATCACCAGGGATCTCTATGGCATACCTGATATATCAGACAGGCCTCCCTGAAGAGGGTCCTTGTCTCCTTCATAGCAGGAAAGAAGCTTCAAGTGTCAAAATAAGAGCCAGGCAATGCTTACTGACATACCTATGGCTTATTAACAATGTGTACATCATCATTATCATTAAAGATGACTTTTAAAAAGCATGCCCATTCCATGCTTGTTTGGTCAAGGTGAAGCAAAGTAGAACAGCATATTTGCTCTCTGAGTCATTGGAGAAAGCTAGCACCTGCACCCCATGCCTTAGGAGTTAGCATCTCCACTTAAGCAGCAAGGGGCCTGAGTCCCAGATGAAGGAGCCTAGAAACAGTTCTTTTTCCCCGTGGAGTTCTTGATTACAATGAACTCTATCTTCATTTCCTGTGCACTTGTTATTGATTCTGGCATATATACTACTTAGTGTTTGAACAGGAAGGAGAAGAAATTGGGATGCTAATTTTGAACTTTTAATTCCATCCTTTTCTCCTCCACAAACTTTCTTTGCCTTATTTTTATTTTTTCCTTCCCTTATTCGTTCTCCATTCTCTTTCTTCCTCTTCTACTGCATCCCAAACAGCAGCGGGATGGCTAGAGAGCCGCCGCCTTTCCAGCCACACCTTGAAGACTTGGAGGTCCAAGGACTATGGCCTCCGTTTGCATTGATCCCTCTCTTCAGCATGAACCACTTTTTTGCCCATCTTCTGAAGAGTGGGGGTGAGGTTGTGCCATCAGGAAGTCTAAGCTTTTAGTTCCAGGGGTGGCTGTACTGATAGTTTTAAGGGAATTAATTTCTTGGTCCTCAACTTCCATAGTCTCCAGGTACCAACTTAGGTTCTCTTTGCTCTCTTTCCTCACTGCCCACTACATAAAAACCCTTTCCTACTTTACAAAACCAATGCACTCATCCTTCCCAAACTTCAGTCTGGGACACCGTTCTAGAGGGTGAACACCTTCAAGAAGACAAACCTCCTTTAATAAGGGAAACTCATGGGACAGCTTCCTCTTCTTTCTGATTTTAAACATTTTCCTATTAGGGATGAAGCATGATCAAAATGGATGTGTTAGCCCCTTTGGGGAGGACATAGGTAATGGAAATGATGACAATTCTGTTTAATGGCCTCACCTCTCCCAAGCCCTGACTTTTGTCAAAGAATGCTTTGCTGTTGTGGGAGAAAATGGTAAGAATGAAGCAATGAGAGAATTGGTAAGAAATATTGAATGCTAAAAATGTCTTCTTTTTCACAAATTTAATCACAAGCAATTATATTCAGCTATTCTCAATACTCATACTTGGGAAGTGTCATTATCTGGAAAGAAAAGCTCCTTGGAACAGCTGAAACAGTAAGGTTAGTGACACAGATTCTATTAAATATAATGGGAATGTTTTCAAGGGCTACCAAATGATAAATCCTGTGGAAAAAGCTTCATCTGGTTCCTTTTAAATTCAGTGTGTGTTATTCAGTAAGCTAGTTAAGACCTGTTTTATCAAATTGTATCATGAAATATTTATTCCACTTAGTTCTCAGTTTATTTTTTTTCTTAGGAAATGCTTAATATTTTCTAACTCTGATTAATACAAAATAAAATGATATTCTAGCTGCAATGCCAATTTGTTGTTACAGGTATATACCTTTCTCTTTTATTAAATATATGGGAAAAATCTTGATGTCTCACAAAATTAATGGCATTATTTTTGAAGTTATAAACATAATTCTTATTTATTGATTTTCAAAAACTGAAAAACAAATTCAATTCATGCATGCACAGACATTTACCAAAGGACTACCAGGAGTTTTATACTTCTTGCTTCGTAAGTAACACATTCTTTTTTTTTTTTTTGCTACAAATCACACTGCATTATTTCAAATTAAGTAGTGAGAAACAATATATAGATTTATTATCGTTCTTATAAATTATAGAAATAGGGGTGCCTGGGTGGCTCAGTCAGTTAAGTGTAGACTCTTGATTTCAACGCAGGTCATGATTTCAGGGTCATGAAATCGAGCCCCCACCCATCAGGCTCCATACTGGGCATGGAGCCTGCTTGATTCTCTCTCTTTCCCTTCCTCCCTCTCTCCCTCCCTCCCTCCCTCCCCACCTCTCCCCCAACACCCACTCACATGAGTACACGTACATGCTCACTCTGTCAAAAAAAAAAAAAAATTATAGGAATAGAATTGATTTGACTGTTTTTAGTAAGGTTTTTAAAAATTCCATAATGTATTACTCAGTGATTTTTAATAATATTTCCATTAATCTATTCATTTGAATTGAAGAATGAAGTCAATATTCTATGACAGAAAGTGAGTCTGATTAGGCTGGTGGTTTGACAGTGATAACTGGTATTTCTAGTTAGGTTACATGGCAGACGTTTCTCCAGATGCTGAGTAAGGTAAATCTAAACTTAAAGGATGTGATGAGATAAAAACAGTTTATGGAAAGATACTGTATTGTCAAAGATGTATTGAAACTAGTAATATTTTTAATTTTCCCAACTTTATGAGTATAGCATGCTAAACAATATGTCTGTAAGTGGGGAAAAAAGTAATGGGTATAATCAATAATCATTTAATAAATCTGACAGTCTTTTTCAGATATTGAGGAAGTGAATGGTCCTAATAAATTAAAAATAAACAAGTAAATAAATGAAAATTTACACACACACACACACACACAGTCCTTTTCAGTCCAGGTGGTTTCCAAAAGGGATGAAGAACCTAATCAAACTGTCAGTAAACTGTCAGCAAATGTGTCAGTGAACTGATCAAAAAAATAATAATTTAAAATAGATCACCAAGTGATTTTTAGCCTATAGGAAGAATTTTTTTAGAAAAGGAACATTTAACTTTGCTATAACAATTTCACCTCTTTCAAATGAGTAAATCTTAGTGCTAACATTTGTGAAAATGTAAGACACAAATAGAAAATGTAAAAACGTGAGTAGAAATCTCTTAGGTGGCCTATGAGCAATAATGTTTGAGCATGACTGGCCTGAAAGGTCCTTCTTAACTCTGACAACCTATGACTGTCACTCCGCATCTGCATGCCTCTTACACTTCTTGCGCTTCCCTACTCCCATCACGGAAACCCCAGGCTGCCAGAGGCCTCACCTGTCTCACTGCCCTGGCTCATCTAGCTTGCCTGCCTCAGTGTGAACCATGCTCCATTATGCCGCTGACCCATCCCACGTCATCCAAACCACTCTTCTCTCAGCATAGCCTCTTCATGCCATTTTCTAGCCATTTTTATGTCAAGGAAACAAGACTGTGTAACTTATGCCTTGTCAGACTTTCCACCTTCATTACGAGGATTGAGAGGGAGCCTCCAACACCACTCTCTCTTACCCCCAAACAGGGTAGACGACCTTTGTCTGCCTTGAGCCCACCCAGGCTGATCTCATGATTCCTGCTTATGTGTGTCACCTCGAAAAGCCTGAAGCCATTTCTCACTGTCTGCACTTCAACTGTCTCTTTCCCCATCTCCCACCCTGCCCCCCTACTTATGAAAATGGTCTGCTAGAACTCATGATCCATCAGCAGCAAAACAGTTTCCTAAGCCTTTTACCTAAATTCTCTCTTCACTTTCTTGTCCTGACTACAATATGACCCCCTCCAGAGGACAGTGCTTTTATGGAACTGAGTGGTGGCTGTTTATTTGCCCTCATCCCTTGTACTGTTGAGCATGAGATGAGTTACAGGTGCCTCCTCCTCCTCATTGTCACTTGTCAATGTGACAAGTGACAAGACTAGTCTGTTCTCCCTTGTCTTTCTTTTAAACATGTGGTGTTGAATCTTCTGTCTTCAGAAATCACCAGCCACTGTTCTTCCTTTCTGCAGTTAACTTCCAAGCCCAGGGTATGCCCCTTTTCAATGACGGTAGCTCCTGGCTCACTGTACCTCTCTCTAATTCTGTCCCTGCCTTGATGCTGGGTGATTTCCATGTACACATATATAATCCCCTTAACTTTTGACCTTGACTTCCTTTCCTCCAATGAATGTATCCTCCACTGTATTTTACCACTTGATCTCGTGACCATACCCTGCCTTATTCTTCCTAATGCAATCTACTTTCTGAGCTCACCTTTTATTTTTTCAGCTCATTCCCTCTAGTACTCTGACTTCAACAAACTCTTGATGCGCCTCAATATACTTGGCTTAAAGTAAATTATCATAATCCTTATAACCATCTCTGCATACACTCTCAAATTCCTTGCCCCTCATTTTAATAACTCTTTTAGGAGAATTAAGACTCTAAACAAAATCTTCACTACCTCTATACCTAAACCCATGCAGCCAACCTGAAATAAAGAAAAACATAAAAGCATGCTGATGCTCTTACTGTCAATTGGTGGCCACAAACCATTAGTTAAACCACAATGCTCCCTGGCATTCATACTACATTTCACATATTTGTCTCTCTCTGGAAATCATCAACACATGTTCCTTCATCAGTATTCTCAGCTGACAATATTGCTTCCCACTTCACTGGTAAAACTGAAGCAGAGGGGAACGTCCATATGCTTCCACCACCATGTTTACACACCTACCAACATCTACACCTACAAACTCTGCTTTCCTGAGTGTTTAATGGAGATGAACTGTCCATGTTCCTCTCTAAGGTCACTTGTGCTACAAACTTTCCCTGTCCCTCACCTACTGAAAGATATCATTCCAGTAATTCTCTCCTCTGTCTCTTACGTCATCCATATTTCTCTCTCTTGAGTTATTAACCATCACCATAACATGATGCACCTACTTTTCCCATCTTAAAAAATCATTTGATCCACAGCTGCTCCCATTTTTCTGCTCCACCTTATGTCAAACTCCTAAACATATTTGTCTCTACCCACTACCTCCAATTTGTGTCCTCTTTTTTTTAATTTTTATTTTTTTTAAAGATTTTATGTATTTATTTGACAGAGAGATAGCGAGAGCAGGAACACAAGTAGGGGGAGTGGGAGAGGGAGAAGCAGGTTTCCCGCTGAGCAGGGAGCCCGATGCGGGGCTTGATCCCAGGACTCTGGGATCATGACCTGAGCTGAAGGCAGATGCTTAATGACTGAGCCACCCAGGCGCCCCAATTTGTGTCCTTTTGTTTTCTCTTAATCCCATGTCAAATAAGATTTTGCCCTCAACCACTTCAAGAAAACTACTCGTGTTTGGTTAAGGTCAAAATGACTTCAGTAGTGCTAAATCCATAATCAACGATTAAAGTTGATAATGTTTGGCCTTTAATAAGTATTTCATAGTTATTCATTTGGTACTCTTAGAAGCACTTTTTCCCCTTGGCTTCCTAAACACCACACACTTGGTTTTACTCCTAATTTACTGGTCACATTTCAATCTTTTGTTTTATTTCCTCCTCTTCTCCCTAATCTCTTATTATTGGAGTGCCTCCAGGTTCAATTTTTGGACCTTGATTCTTTTCTATTACACTCATCCTGATCTGATCCTGTCTTGTGGCTTTATATTCCATCCATGTGCTAATGACTTCCATCTCTAGCACAGACTTTGCCCTTTCACTCCTGACTCCATACAACTGCCTATTCAACAGTGATGCCTAATAGAAACAGCAAACTTAACATGTCCAAATGATCTTATTTTCCCCAAACCTTCTTCACACATTTCTCCACCAAAGCTCATAGTAATTTCATCCTTCTATTTGGACAGGCTAAAAACCTGGATGCCATTCTTGATTCCTCTCACACTCCATGTTACATGCCATGAACCATGCTAGCTTTTCTTTTAAAATATACCCTCATCTGGGCTCTTTTCACCCTTTCTTCTGCTACTACCCCGATCTTGCCTAGATTTTTGTAAGAAACACCTAATAGCCCTTTGCTCACATTGTCGCCTATCCCCTCATAGTCTATTCTCAATACAATAGCCAGAGTGAGCTATTCCTATGCTCAAAACCCTCCAGTGGCTCCCCAGCTCACTCCAAGTAAGAGTCTATGTACTTACAATGGCCTACAAAGGTTAACAATCTGACGCCCATTACCTCTTGGACTTCATCTCCTATGACTCTCCTCTTATTATGCTCTAGCCCCACTGGCCTTTTCATTGTTCCTCAAATAGTTCAGGCTACTGGGCATTTGTACTGGCTGTTTCCTCTGCCTGGAGCTCCCCTCCTTTGGGTATCTGCAAGGCACATTTTCCTTCTTGGCCTTCTTTATTTTGTTCAAGTATTATTCTCTCATTAAGATCTACTCTGACTACCAATTTTAAAATTGCACTGCCCTTACCCTGCTTATTTTTTCTATAAGAATTATCACATTTATTATATTTATTGTCTCTCTCTAGAACTTATGCTCAATGAGAGAAGGTTTTGTTGTCTGTTTTTGTTCATTGCTGTAACCTCAGTGCCTAAAAGATTGCCTGGAAATAAGAAGTGTTCAATGAATACAGTTGATCCTCAGAATTCATGGATTCTGAATTTGCATATTCGCCTACTTGCTAAAATGTATGTGTAACTCCCAAGCCCATGCTCATGGCACATTTGTGATCATTCACAGACATGCGCTGACCAGTGAGAAATTTGAGTCACCTGATGCACATGTTCCCAGCTGAGGTTAAGCAAGGCAGTGCTCTGCCCTCTTGTTTCAACTCTCATACTGTAAATAAGTTGCCTTTCTGTGATCTATCTAGTGCCATGTTTTCTGCATTTTTGTGTCTTTTGTTGGTGATTTCACTGTTAAAAATGGAATTGTCCCTTATTTTCTGGCACTGGATGTTTCTCTGGAGAAGTCTGAAGGCAGCCTGGATTTTCTTCCTTCATTTAAGGAAACTCAGCATTAAAAATATCTTGGAATAGTTTTTGTCTATCTTTTTGGGTTCTCTATTTCAGGAACACTTTTTATCCATATGTTGTATCATTTAACTGCCCTTGTTATCTGTCACTTTATCTGTGATCATTTTATCTCCCCCTTTCCTTTCCTTTTTATTCACTCAAAAAGGACTTTTATTTTAAGGCTTTAATTAAATTTTCAGCCATATCTATTTTGTGTCTGGCTCCCCTAGTGATGGCTTCTGTAATGATATTGCTTCAGTGCTCAGTTCCCTTACTTGGCATCACTCTTTTAATCTCATTCTGTTCTTTGGACATTTTGTCTTTAACCCCCTTTTAAAAAACAGAACTTATGTTACAAAGTTATCCTATAGCCTGAAGCACTTGCAAGGATTCTTCTTCTATTTCCTTGGGTTAGATTTTCTGTCACTTGAGCTATTTTTCTGTCCTTTGCAGCTGTGCTTTCTTTCTTGGTGTTGCTGTGATAGGTTTCCACAGTCACCATGTATGCTTACCTTGTACCTCTCATTGGTGCTAGGTGTGGGCACTCAGATTGCCACAGTGAGGTGTGGGCAAATTCTTTGTTGCATCTTTCCCATCTTATTGAGACATTTTTGGTTTCCCCTCTGAGCCAGATTTGAGAGATAGGTCCACACTACTTTTCAGTGCCTTGATGGTTCAGAGTCAATTAAAAAGCTCAGCTGGAGCTGTGTGAAAGTTGTTGGATAACCTCCACTTATCTGATTCTGGACTTTCTTCTAAGATTAAAAAAAAATACCCTATGTTGGGGATCACCACAGTGATCAAGTGTATAACCTACTCTTGTAGGGAAATACCCTTGTGTTTTAGATCATTCCCCTAATTTAGACTGGAATTCTGAGAAAATGGCAAATCCAAGTAGTTTTTCCTGCCTCTGCCGAGATGGTATAATGGTTAGGATTAACTTTCTCTGGTTTCCTTATGTGTACCAGGAAGCTAATGATATCATAGGATTTTATGAGTCTCAAATAGAATATTGCATATACTGGTTGATCATCATGCTACAGTAGATACTCAAAATATGTTAGCTGTGATTATTTTTTGCAGGGATTGATGAAGATTCCCTTCCAGAGAGCAATTTCTTTACCTTTGTCCTAGACTGACCACTCACGCTTTAATTCTGCTTCTTTCCAAATGGGGTTGCATTCTTGAGATTTTAACTTATTACATTAGTCTCTTGTCACCTATTGGGGGGTGTGTTGGGAGAAAGAACTTGTGATGAGCCACACCCAAATATTCTATTGATTTCCTTGGGAACAACTTTTAAAAATTTGTGACATGAGGTTGCTGATGGCAATTTTGTTTGTAGTTGATGTTAGTTTCAATAGGTTATAGGGTGGGATATTGTTTATCTTTTTCCATTCATCATGTCTACTTAGAAGTTCAAACATGATTAGAGGCAGATAAGAGACACGCAGGCACCCTGGGCATGCACAAAAAGAGGTGGTGAAGGGCAGGGGCTGGTTAGCAGAAGGAAATGAGTGATACACCACAGTAGGGGAAGTTAAACTTTAATGGCTGGTCAGAAGATTTTGGAACGCAGAAGGAGGAACTGAGATTAGTGGTGCTATTAAGACTAAGATCTGTGTTGTCGATCTTCTACAATGAGCTCCTTAGGAGTTTACCTGTTGACATTCTGTGTTTCCTTAAGTGAACCTGCAGGCTTCCATAGCCACAGGGCCCAAATGTTCTGACTGGGGTGAACATGTACCTCTTGGGGTGAACATGCACCTCTTTCTTTTAGTAAAACAGAGACCACTGAGAAGGGAGATGGATGCAGAAGGCACTAAAATTCTGTCTGCTTTTTATTTCAGATTCCAGTTTTGCTAGGTATAGATATGGCTGAGTTTACCTGGTCCATGTTTTGTCTGCCTCTGGAATTTAGGGGACAGGCAGCTCCAGGAGCCACTTCTAATGACATACTTTTAACTCAGAGCTCTAACTCTGGTTTGGGCATCAGAGAGAAAGACAATTAATTCATGACTTCATAAGTACCATGAGTTTGTTCACTAAGTCCAGTTAACATTGCTCCTAAATTGAGAGCTCCCCAAATCATTGACTGACTATCCATATGTATCCAGAGCCAGTGTTGAAGCCTGATACAATAGATACTCCTTAATTAAGTGAAGAAAAGGTAGATCATTTTAACAGTACTCCAGAAGTTGGAGAATATTCCTTGAGTCCTCTCTTTCCCTCCCACCCTATCACCCCCTCTAATTTAGCACCAACTTCCTCCCAAGAAGCTTGAATCTGCCAGTGGAGTGAGGAATCATCCAGCAGGCTGGTTATTTTAAACCTTTAATAGACATATTACTTTACATTATGACTTCATCATCCGCCCCTCAGTGTGAGCACAAAGAGAACATCCATCACAATTAGTGTAACATCCCAAACACATAAAAAAGATGAAAATGTGCAGCTAAAGTTTGATGTAAGAGAGCCTGGGCTCTCTGAGTGGCTTTCTGTTAGACCATAGGCACACAGCCAGGCCTGGATGCAGCTCTCCCAGGGGCCAAGAAAGGGATTAATAAGGGTATGCCCTGAGCCCAGAGTACTGCTCCTGTTCTCCAGAAAGGTAGAACCTTCCAGTGTTGAACTGAAACTGAAGCTGTCATTTACAAAGCTCTGCTCTCACTTCTGTTACTGGCCAAGCAGAGTCCACTGGCCAAAACTTGGGATCCCAGATCCAGGGCAATTAGAAAAGGGCATCTTATTTACTAAGTCAATACTTTAGTAGGCTCTTTCACTTATATTTGCTCAGGGAAGCCCTATGACCACCACGTGAGGTAGATGTTATTATTCTTCTTACAGAGAAGAAAACTGAGGCTCAAAAATTTCTGTGACTTAGGTCAGTCTGTTTCCAAAGATTATTTCCTTAGAATGTGGTCCCTGGATAAGACAAGTGTATATAGAACTGAAGCTGGGAGAGGAAATGCTGCTCCAAGTTTGGAGGTAAGAGTCGCGCGTTACCCAGGTGTGAGAACCAGCTGTCCCTTCCCCACCTCCCCCCATTGCCCTTCACCTGCATGTAATCTTTCATAATGTCCAGCAAACCACTGCTTGCCTTTTTCATTGCATGCATATATGTATATAGGTAACTATTTATATCTCTTTTGGACTAACACAGAGTTGAGTTACTCTACAGTTCATTTCTCAGCACTGCCTACATCCTTCAGCACAAGGCCTCTCTCTCCTATTTGTTTCAGTCCCTGATCCTCATTCCCATCCCCTCACCTGCATAGACATCTAACTCTGCTGTCCTTTTAACAGTTTGTGTGTGCGTGTGTGTGTGTGTATGCTTTTGGTTTACATATAGTATTTTGTTACAGACTTCATTTTGCTTCTTATTTTTCCCATTAACATTAGGCTTTTAGATATAACCACATTTGCTCTGTGGGCATCTAGCTCACTAGATTTTAACTCCTGTGTGCACAGTGGTATGCATCCACACATTTACTTATCCTCATCCCTGGAGACAGACCCTCTAGTTTACCTTCAACTCCTGAACACTGCACGCAGTACAACTCAATAAACATCAACATCTTTGTCTTCTTGAGATCTGCACCAAACTTTATCTGTCCATTCCTCATTCTTTGTCTTCCTACGTTTACCCCACTTAAGTCCTTATCATCCCTTGTCTGTGTTATTACAAAGGTCTCCTTGCCTCCCACCTCTTCTGGCACTAAATTCAGCACACCCTTCAAGGCTCACTTGTACTTGCCCTCCCTTCAACTCCTTCATCACACATTTTCCATTCCTGCCATTTGCTGAAGAAGCCACAGTCCAAGATGAGAGATGATTAACTGTTGCAAATTGCAGGTGTGTTCTACCTGGTTAGGTTTTGTGGTCTTCACTGTAAAGAAGAGGAATTGTAACCTAGTCAACTCATCACAGAACCTGTGTAGTACGTATGCAGTGTGTTCAAAGGTCTTTATACACACAGGAGTCTAGGTCTGTGGGTCATAGGGTACCCTCTTCCTATGTGTCAGGAAAGAAATTCCTCCTGGGGAGTCTGCCTCAGCAGCAGATAGATGGAGACTTTTCACTGCCAGATGGCCAGGGTTATGGAGAGTTAGTTGGTGAGAGTGGGTGAAGAAGTAATAAACCTCAGTTAATCCCTGGTGACCTACTTCTCTATGCATGCATATTTGAGCCTGTGCCTAGTGTATGCATGTGTGTGTGGGGGGGGGGGTCAAAAAAAAGGGGAGGATGAAGGCATGCCATATTTCCTTCTATAAGCTTTGGAAAGACAAGCTTTTCCCAAGTAGGACAGAAAACAGGGCCCAGGTATCGTTCCCTACATAGCCACCTTGTCTGCTTCTTTCCTGAAGCATCCTGAAGTGGCAGAAGCAGCTGAAAGGATCAGGAAGTGGTCCTGCCATCAAAGTGGGCAAAGCAAAGTAAAGTATTGAGCAGTAGGAATGGAGGTTGTAAGGCAGGATATTGCCCTTCTTGGGCTGTCAATTTATTTGTGTTTTACTCCTGCCCACAATATCTTTTATTTGCTAGTCATTTTCCTGAATCTCAAGATTTCTTTATTCTCTCACTCTCTCTCTCTCTCTCTCTCTCTCTCTCTCTTTTTTTTTTTTTTTCTCTAAGATTGGTTGAGAGCATTCTTCCCCTCTTCCTAAATGGTTTACTGATTTGGAAGTTCCTTACTTATTCTTGATCCCATTTTTTTGGTCTCTCTTTAGCAATAGATGTTAATGTCTTAGCAACCCAGCTAACAACTACATATTCTGTTCTCTTTGGAGCTAGGGGTGGCCCATGGGATTACACAGTCAATTAGAAATGAGTGGAAGAGGCTTGTGGCTCTAGACAGAGGGATTGTTTGCACCACCCTCCTTTTTCTGTGCTTCTTTTTTCATGGATTAGAATGTGCAGCTGTTGGTGGGAGCTTAAGCAGCCATTTTAGGCCATATCTGGAAGCCATAGGTTGAGATTGAGCCATGAGATGGAAGGAGGATGTGTCACCAACCCTATAGATCTGCCATATCAGTCCTGGTATGTTTATGCTAGGCTTGCTGGTGAAGGAGAAATAACTTCTGTTTCACTTAAATCCCTATATTTTAGCCTTTGTTGGAGTGGCCAAACCTGTATTTTATTATATAGACCCAAGCTGGGGGCAAGTTTCATAGTTACTAAATATTGTAGATGCCAAATCTATGATTTCTAAATAGCTATGGCTGGTGAGTGACTTTGGAGCTGTCAGAATATTTCAGGAAAATGCAACAGGATTGGAGATTATTTAAGTAATACTTAGAAATTGTCATTATGTGTTATGATTTTATGATTTGATTTATGAGTTTATAGACATATTTTTGAATTGACATAAGCCATCAACATAAATATACAAAATGTTTTCTTGGTAACTATGTTTGCTCTATTGTTATGTGGTCTGCAAAAGACAAAGTGTTATCAGATTCCTTCCTGAGAGGTGTTAAATCTGCAGCAACTTGATTGGATGGCAGGAGCTCAAGACTGGAAGCCTGAAGTCATTAGCCTAATTTTGTTTTTCCTCTAAGTAGTTGAGCAACCCTTGCAAGTAAAATCAAGGAATTTGTAATATCTCTATCTGATACAAACTTCTATGATTTTATGACTTGGAGTCTGAATGGCAAAATCAGGACAGAGGTCTCCATTAGCCACTTATTAACTAAATTTGCATAAGTTCTTAATTCCCTGACCTTTAGCATTTTTCTTTTAAATGTAGATTGAAAACCTTGGCCAAGACAATTTCATAAAAAAACTGTAAGAACCAGGCAGAATAGCAGCTATGAAAGTGCTCATACAACACAACTACTCACAAAGTACATCATGATTTGTATTCCTTTTGGTTTTGTATTTTTCTTTTCATTCCTATTAATGGGACAGGATTGGCCTTATTACACTAGTGCACATTCCTGGGGCCCATATCTGTACCATTTGGTCTATGGCACATATTCAGCCCTCCTTTTCTATTCACCACAGAAGAGTTTTTGCTATTGTGATCTATTGTGATACTGTGATACTGAATCTACTGTGATACTGAATTAAGAGAATAGTAAGGGGAAACTTGGCCTGAAGAGGAGAGAAAGAAGGGGTTGGGTATAATAGAGAGGCTAAGCAGACCCATGTGAGAGAAGGAACTGCAGGAGGGGGCAGGGGGAGGACGGGGAGCTCTGGTAGGTGATCTGGGGGGAGTGCCAAGGATTGGGGACTGTGTGTGAAGGCTATAGAGTAACTGTGGGATGTGAGAGAATTGGAAGTAGACAAAGGGGCTTTGCAAAGAGTTGCTGTGGCTTACGAGTTAGATCTGCTTTCACATTCTTCAAGAGACATAAATAATGTTGTGATTCCTTTTCAATTATTATTTGTTGGCAGTTTTGCTTCTTTAAAGATGAGTCCTAGGGCGCTTTGGTGGCTCAGTCGTTAAGCATCTGCCTTTGGCTCAGGTCATGACCCCAGGGTTCTGGGATCGAGCCCCGCATCGGGCTCCTGCTCCGCGGGAAGCCTGCTTCTCCCTCTCCCTCTCCCACTCCCCCTGCTTGTGTTCCCTCTCTCGCTGTGTCTCTCTCTGTCAAAACGTAAATAAAATCTTTAAAAAAAACAAAATAAAAAATAAAGATGAGTCCTGGCAGAGACTGTGTTATATAGAAGGTCATTTATCATATCATGAGGATTAAAAAATTTTTCAAAATTTTAGTTCCAATATAATTAACATATAGTGTTATATTAGTTTCAGGTGTACAATACAGTGATTCAACAATTCCATACATCACCCAGTGCTCATCATGATAAGTGTGTTCTTAATCCCCTTCACCTATTTCACTCATCCCCCACCCATCTCCTCTCTGGTAACCCCCTATTCTCTAGAATCTGTTTTTTGTTTTGTCTCTTTCTTTTTTCCTTTGTTTGTTTTATTTCTTAAATTACACATATGAGGGAAATCATATGGTATTTGTTTTTCTCTGACTAACTTATTTTGCTTAGCATTACATTCTCTAGCTCCAACCATGTTGTTGCAAATGGCAAGATTTCATTCTTTTCGCAATGACCGAATAATATCCCATGGGTGTATATATAGCACTTCTTCTTTATTCATCTAGCTATTGATGGACACTTGTACTGCTTCCAAACTTTGGCTATTATAAATAATGTTGCCATAAGCATAGGGGTGCATGTATCCCTTTGAATTAGTGCTTTTGTATATTTGGAGTAGTGTGATTACTGGATCATAGGGTAGTTCTGTTTTTAAGCTTTTGAGGAACCTCCATACACTGTTTGTGTATGCACCAGTTCGCTGAGGTGTATGTTTTGTTTTGTTTATGTATGCACCCGTGGCTGCACCAGTTTGCATTCCCATCAACAATGCAAGAGGGCTCCTTTTTCTCCAAATTCTCAGAGACCCTTGTGTTTCTTGTGGTTTTTATTTTAGCCATTCTGACAGGTGTGAGGTGATATCTCATTGTGGTTTTGATTTGCATTTCTCTAATGATGAGTGCTGTTGAGCATCTTTTCATGTGTCTATTGGCCATCTTCTGTCTGTCTTATTTGGAGAAATACCTATTCATGTCTTCTCATTTCTAATTGGATTATTTGTTTTTTTGGGTGTTGAGTTGTATAAGTTCTTTATATATTTTGGATACAAACCTTTATCAAGTATGTCATTTGCAAATACTTCTCCCATTCAGTAGGTTGTCTTTTAGTTTTCTTGGTTGTTTCCTTCAGTGTGCAGAAGCTTGTTATTTTGATGTAGTCCCAATAGTGTATTTTTGCTTTTTTTTTTTTTTTAAGATTTTATTTATTTATTTGAGAGAGAGAGTGAGAGAGAGAGAGAGCACAAGAGGGGGGAGCGGGAGAGGGAGAAGCAGGCTCCCTGCCAAGCAGGGAGCCCGATGCGGGACTCGATCCAGGGACTCCAGGATCATGACCTGAGCCGAAGGCAGTCGCTTAACCAACTGAGCCACCCAGGTGCCCTGTATTTTTGCTTTTATTTCCCTTGCCTCAGGAGACATATCTAGAAAAATGTTGCTATGGCTGATGTCAGAGACATTACTACCTGTGCTCTCCTCTAGGATTTGTATAGTTTCACATCTCACATTGAGCTCCTTACTCCATTTTGAACTTATTTTTGTGTATGGTGTGAAGTTGTCCAGTTTCATTCTTTTGCATGTAGCTGTCCAGTTTTCCCAACATTATTTGTTGAGGAGACTATCTTTTTCCCATTTCATATTCTTGCCTCCTTTACCATAGATTAAGTGACTATATAATTGTGGGTTTATATCTGGACTCTCTGTTCTATCCATTGATCTCTGTGTCTATTTTTGTGCCAGTACCATATAGTTTTGATTACTACAGCTTTGTAATATAACCTGAAGTCTGGAATTGTGATGCCTCCAGCTTTGTTCTTCTTTCTCAGAATTGCTTTGGCTATTTGGGGTCTTTTGTGGTTTTATACAAATTTTAGGATTGTTTGTTCTGCTTCTGTGAAAATTGCTGTTCATATTTTGGTTGGAATTACATTAAATTTATAGATTGCTTTGGTTAGTATAGACATTTTAAGAGTATTTGTTCTTCCAATCCATAAGCATGGAATGTCTTTTCATTTCTTTGTGTCATCTTCAATTTCTTTCATCAATGTTTTATAGTTTTCAGAGTATAGGTCCTTCACCTCCTTGATTAAGTTTATTCCTAGGTATTTTATTCTTTTTGGTATAGTTGTAAATGCGGTTGTTTTCTTAATTTCTCTTTCTGCTAGTTAATTATTAGTGTATAGAAATGCAACGGATTCCTGTATATTGATTTTGTATCCTGTGACCTTACTGAATTCATTTATCAGTTCTAGGAGTTTTTGGTGGTCTTTAGGGTTTTTTTTTTTTTTTTTTTTTTTTTTTTGGTTTTAGTTTAGTTTTTTTTTTATTCTTATGTTAATCCCCATACATTACATCATTAGTTTTAGATGAAGTGTTCCATGATTCATTGTTTGTGCATAACACCCAGTGCTCCATGCAGAATGTGCCCTCCTCAATACCCACCACCAGGCTAACCCATCCTCCCACCCCCCTCCCCTCTAGAACCCTCAGTTTGTTTTTCAGAGTCCATCATCTCGCATGGTTCGTCTACCCCTCTGATTTCCCCTGCTTCATTCTTCCCCTCCTGCTAACTTCTTCTTTTTTTTTCTTAACATATATTGCATTATTTGTTTCAGAGGTAGAGATCTGAGATTCAACAGTCTTGCACAATTCACAACGCTTACCAGAGCACATACCCTCCCCAGTGTCTATCACCCAGTCAGCCCATCCCTCCCACCCCACCCCCCACTCCAGCAACCCTGTTTGTTTCCTGTGATTAAGAATTCCTCATATCAGTGAGATCATATGATACATGTCTTTTTCTTTTTGACTTATTTTGCTCAGCATAATACCCTCCAGTTCCATCCACGTCGTTACAAATGGCAAGATCTCATTCCTTTTGATGGCTGCATAATATTCCATTGTGTATATATACCACATCTTCTTTATCCATTCATCTGTCGATGGACATCTTGGCTCTTTCCACAGTTTGGCTATTGTGGACATTGCTGCTATAAACATCGGGGTGCACGTACCCTTTCGGATCCCTACTTTTGTATCTTTGGGGTAAATACCCAGTAGTGCAATTGCTGGGTCATATGGTAGGCCTTTAGGGTTTTCTGTATATAGTATATCATCTGCAAAAGTGAAAGTTTTAATTCTTCTTTACCAATTTCGATGCTTTTTATTTCTTTGTCTGATTGCTGATTTTATTTATTGTCTGATTGCTGTGGCTAGGACTTCCAGTACTATGTTAGATAAAAGTGGTGAGGATGGACATCCATTTTTGTTGTTGTTGTTGTTTCTGAATTTAGAACAGCTCTCGGTTTTTCTCTTTTGAGTATGATGTTAGGTGAGGGTTTTTCATATATGGCTCTTATTATGTTGAAGTATGTTCCCTCTAGACCTATTTTGATGAGGGTTTCTATTATGAATGGGTATTATACTTTGTCAAATCCTTTTTCTGCATCTATTGAAATGATCATATGGTTTTTATCTTTCTCTTATTAATGTAATGTATCACGTTGATTGATTTACAAATGTTGAGCCACCTAGCATCCCAGGAATAAATTCTACTTGATTGTGGTGGATGATTTCTTTAAATTTTATTGTTGAATTTGGTTTGCCAATATTTTGTTGCAGAGTTTTGCATCATGTTCATCAGAGATATTGGTCTGCAGTTCTCATTTTTTTGTAGTGTCCTTATCTGGTTTTGGTATCAGGGTAATGCTGGGCCTCATACAATAAATTTAGAAGCTTTCCTTTCTCTTCTATTTTTTGGAATAGTTTGAGAAGAATAGATATTAACACTTCTTTAAATGTTTGGTAAAATTCACCTGTAGAACCATCTGGTCTTGGATATTTTTTGATGGGAGATTTTTTGTTTTGTTTTATTTTTTTTTTCTGATTCAATTTCATTGCTGGTAATCAATCTGTTCAAATTTTCTATTTCTTCTTGATTCAATTTTGGGAGGTTATATGTTTCTGGGAATTTATCCATTTCTTCTAGGTTGTCCAATTTGTTGGTATATAATGTTTCATAATATTCTCTTTTAATCCTTTGTATTTCTGTGGTGTTGGTTGTTATTTCTCCTCTTTCATTTCTGATTTTGTTTATTTGAGTACTCTCTCTCACTCTCTCTCTCTCTTTTGATGAGTCTGGCTATAGGTTTATCAATTTTTTTGACCCTTTCAAAGAACTTACTCCTGGTGTCATTGAGCTGTTCTTTTTTTTTTAGTTTCTATTTTATTTCTTCTCTAATCTTTATTATTATTTACTTCCTTCTAGCAGTTTTTGGTTTTGTTTGTTCTTTTCTAGATCCTTTAGTTGTAAGGTTACCTTATTTGAGATTTTTCTTGCTTCTTGAGGTAGGCTTCTATTGCTATAAACTTCCCACTTAAAACAGCTTTTGCTGCATCCTAAAGATTTTGGACACTTGTGTTTAAATTTTCATTTGTCTTCATGTATTTTTTGGTTTCCTCTTTGATTTCTTTGTTGATCCATTAATTGCTTAGTAGCATGTTATTTAACCTCCATGTATTTGTGTTCTTTCCAGATATTTTCTTGTGGTTGATTTGTAATTTCATAGCTTTCTGATAGGAAAAGATGCATGATATAACATCGATCTTTTTGAATTTGTTGAGACTTGTTTCATGACCTAATATGTGATCTATTCTGGAGAATATTCCATCTGCACTTGGAAAGAATGTGTATTCTGCTGTTTTAGCATGGAATGTTATGAATATATCTGTTAGATTCATCTGGTCCAATGTGTCCTTCAAAGCCACTGTTTCTTATTGATTTTCTATTCAGATGAACTGTCCATTGATGTACATGGCACGTTAAAGTCCCTGCTATTATCCTATTACTTTGGTAACTTCCTTTATGTTTGTTATTAGCTTCTTTATGTATTTGGGTGTTGATGGTCACTTAAGTTTGAACCCATTTTTTACCTCTCTCCCCACCAATGTTTTAGGTTTTCAAAGCCAAATATGATGGGGATTCCCCCATGCCCATGGTGCCTGGCGTGGGGTGTGTTATTCTCCCCTCTCTGCACCCACAACATCCCTCCTTCTCACAGACAGTCCCACAGGCCCCTTGAGTGCCTGACCACATCTCTGCCCTTCCTACCCTCTTCAGAGTAGCATCTTCTCTAGTTTAGCTGTGGAGAGTCTGTTCTGCCAGTCTTTGGGTCATTTTCTGGGTTATTTACACTGATGTGGGTGTTACCTAGTTGTAACCATGGGACAAGGTAAGCTTAGGGTCCTCCTACTCCTCCATTTTCCCTGGAAGTCTGTTTTGTTTTGTTTTGTTTTGTTTTGCTTTGTTTTGGATATCTGTAATAAATAGAATATTCTGTGGACCAGCTCCAAAGGGAAGATGTGTGGTGTTTGGGGATTGGCAGTCAGGAGGGCAGTGCCTTTGGTCCTTCTTGTTTGGGTCCCTGTGCTGGCTGCATGTCACACCCAAGAACCTGCCACCTGTGCTCTGGGTCTGAGCCAGTTTGTGGGGTTCAGCTAAAGGTCTGTTGCCAATCATTAGTGTTTCCAAGGCTGCACATTGAGCAGCATAGCTGAGGCCATGCAAACTAAATGCTACCTAATAGATTCTAATAACCATTAGAATCAGAGAGCCTTGTAAACAAGGTGTGCAGGAGGTGGTAGTTTTGTGGAGTGGTGACCCAGAGTCCTAATCTTTGTTCTGCTGCTGTGTGGTGGTGAAGGGTACAGGTGAGGTCCAGTAGCATCAGTGACGGGGAAGCCGGTGAGTGAGTGAAGAGGACATTCCATGTAGTCAAGTGACACTGGATCCCTGTCAGTTGTCAGAACAAGAAGCCAGTTCTTGAGTTGATACTCTGGTCTATGTACCATGGGTGGCCATCTCTAAACTTTGTGAGCAGTGTTGGGGGGATTTTTATCCTGAGGAAACCTGGCTTCTTTAGGCTGAGCAACCTCCCAATCATCCTGTTTCCCTCCAGCCATCTTTCATTCCCAAATTTTGATGGGGATCATGACAGAAGTTAATTGAAGCAAATATCCGAAATGATGCATGTAACTAGCTGCAGAATTTTTCAAGAAGGGGCAGGTGGTAGATCTGAGATGGCCTAGAGTTGTTTCAACTAAGCCCTCGCAGCATTTCACCTCACCATCCTCCTTCGTACCCTTCCACATCAGATGTCAGTGACACTGAAAAGTCTTCTGAGGTGATCCCCAGTCTAGTGTGCACTTTGTTTAGGGCATATAACAAATATATGTTCTAACTTACAGTGTAGCATAATGGTTAGAAACAAGGATTTTAGAACCAACCTGCTTGACTTCAAATCCCAGCTCTGACATTTACTGGCTGTGTGATATTGAAGAAGTTACTTAATCTGTCTGGGCCTGTACATTGGGCCAATGAAAGTGTTGAACTCCTAGTGTTGTTGTGAAGACTAAGTGAGTTAATAACGTGTGGAAATAAAAGAGGCCTGGTGCATAGGTAGGTTTGAGGAAGGATCATTGGTATAGCTAAGTGTAAAACAATGCTTCTAGGACCACCCACATCAGAGTCATAGTAAGGCCAGGAGTAAGGAGGGGAGCTGTTAAGTGCAAAGATGATTGGGCTCTGCTCAGACAGGGAGAACCGAGTGTCAGCAAGCACTATAGGTGATTATTAACTAAAGATGAAGAGTCACTGTGGTAGGCAGAATTCTACAGAGGCTCCCCCACCCCAGGACTGCTGCACCATGGTTATCAAACACTAATCTAGGTGTTGTTGTGAAAGGATTTTGCAGACAAAATTAAAGTCCCTAGTCAGGGGACTTTAAGATACGGAAGCGATCCTGGAGGGCCTCATCTATCATAGGAATCCTTTAACAGGCAGAGAGGATTAATTTGGCAGAGGCATTATCCTAAGCTTCTAGTTTAAAATAGAGAGGGTCATGTGAGAAGGAACAGTGGTAGCCTTAAGAAAGCCAAAGCCTTCTCTCAGAGACCCTGGTGCTACAACCAAAGGAACGAAGTTCCACCAGTCAACTGAATGAGGTTGGAAGCAGTTTCTTCCCCCAGAGTTTGAAAAAAAGAACATAGGTCTGCTGACATCTTGATGTCATTCTTGTGAGACCATGAGCAGAGGACCCAGTTGAGCCTGCCAGGACTTCTGACTACAGAACTATGGGATAATAAATGGGTGCTATTTTAACCTGCTAAGTTTGGGTCAAATTGTAACACAGCATTAGATTTTAACTAAAAAGACCACAGGTAGAGTGGGAAGGGCACTGGCCTTGGAATAGCTTATTAGATGTATATCCTCTGGCAGTTACTGAAACACCTTTTCTTCATCTATAAAGTAGGGACAATAAATAATACTTCAGAGACTTGTGCTGAGAATTAAGTGAAATGAGATATATGAAAAGGCTTTTGCAGCACAAAACACTTTTCACAATATAGAAATTCCTGAATTTTTCATTTCCAAGCATATTCTCTCCTTTGGAGCTTATTCAAAGCACCAATAAAACAAGCTTCTTTGATTGGTTAGCCCAGTGATGGGTATTAAGGAGGGCATGTAAAACAAAACAAAACAAAACAAAACAAAACAAAAAACTGTAAGCAAGCTTCTTTGTAAACCAAGGGTGCCCCCAACAACGCTTTTTGATTCTGAGGCTGAATTGATTATTGTCCCAATTTTGATATGTACTCCTTTAATACTGCCTGGGGCAGTATGGGTTTGCCACTGAGGGCTTTTAGTGGCAGTCTTTTATTGAGAACTGCCTGGGAAGCTTGTGGCCTTGAGATTCTTGTGTCATCTTGGTTTGTTCCCTTATCTCTTGTTCCACTCTGTCTCAGCATCTCCACCTGCCAGGAATAGTTCCATAGCCCAGTCAGTGGAGTCACAGGCCTCCTATCTCTCCTGCCTATAACTTAACGCCCTCCCTACTCATGGGACAGGACCTGTGGGCAGAAAGTGCTGTACTGGGATGTAAGGAGTGACTGATTGTATACTTTTTAATTAGTGAGGGTTAGGGATAGCACAAGTCTCCAAGGAATCTGGAAGTGAGGCTTTCAGGACCTTAGGGTCCAACTGCTGCCAAGATACAGTTACTTTTAAATATAAAGGTACTAAGGCAGCCACGAGTTCCTTGAGGAAGGTCATGCTCTGCATGTTTCAGGTGTCTATCAATGGGCTGCAAGCTGTAAGGAGATTTTAAGTTAGATTTTTTTTGCCTTTGTTTTCCACATCACTACAAGCACCAGCAACTCCACACCCTCCTTTAAGGGATATGAGGATCTCGGGGTGCCTGGGTGGCTCAGTCGTTAAGCGTCTGCTTTCAGCTCAGGTCATGATCCCAGGGTCCTGGGATCAAGCCCCACATCGGGCTCCCTGCTCGGCGGGGAGTCTGCTTCTCCCTCTCCCACTCCCCCTGCTTGTGTTCCCTCTCTCACTGTGTCTCTCTGTGTCAAATAAATAAATAAAATCTTAAAAAAAAAGAGCGGGATATGAGGATCTCGTGTGAATACTTTGATACCCTCTTGGGTAGGAGGATACCCTAGGAACATGTGAGAACTGCAATGGGCTCTCCCTGAGCAAATTAGTGAGCTATTTATTAGTGGTGTTTTAAAGTACAGCTGGAAGCTGTTGGGATCGTGTAAGTGAAATGATTTTAGGTGTACCTCTCAAAAGGGGAGGTGGCATGACACCATTGCCAATAGGAAAGGAATTTTAGGGGAAGAACCTACAAGAGGCAAGGCTGGGAGGCCCAGCACTGTGCATTTCCATGGTGTATTAATCACATGGATTGTGATTTGCAGCCTTTCCAGAAATGTCTGATGGGAAATTTCATT
The DNA here is from genome assembly GCF_029215605.1 of Mirounga angustirostris. NCBI lineage: Eukaryota > Metazoa > Chordata > Mammalia > Carnivora > Phocidae > Mirounga > Mirounga angustirostris. The sequence goes on along the minus strand of NW_026991710.1, from coordinate 160,620,788 downwards.
GGAGTTCTATGTTGTGTGCCATGTAAAACCTCCTCCTTCTCACCATATGAAATCTAAGTGAAATCTGCATGACCTTTTTTTATTTTTGTAGTTGTTTTATTTCATTATTAGCTGTTGCTAATCTCTTTTTTTATTATGTTCAGTTAGCTAGCATATCTTAAGTTTTTGTTGTAGTATTCAATGATTCATTTCTGCATGACTTTCTAATGCAATGTTTTGAAGGATATGGTCAAGTACTATCCATAGACTCAAGTTAGATATAATTAAAGACAAAGCTCAGCATGGTGAAACTAGAAATCTGGTGCAATTCTGGAGTGCTCACTATGGGGCAAGTGCTGTGTTGGGATATAGGTGCATATATACATGCATATATGTATCTAGTACTATGTACATAGATAAATCATCACAATAATCTTGCAGAATATTATATTATTCCTAGTTAGCAGGAGAAAAAGCTCAGAGATATTAAGTGATGTGTCAGTACAGCATGCGGGGCTGGGATTGGACCTCAGTCCATGTGCTTTCCATTGTACCACACTGTCTGCTTTATGGATGAAATGAAATATGAGAAAAAGGACTTACTATTTTCTTATTTCATCAATAACTTTCAGAAATTCTGATGTTAGGGGACATGGGAGGAGTCAAGCCTCAGGGAGCTCAGGCCAACTCTCCTACCAGTGTCATTAATCTTAGAAGGGCTTGAGCTGAGAGACTGAGGCTCACTTGCTGAGTGACATTGTCAGGTTAGTTTGAAGAAAACATTCCACTTTCTCTCCTTAATACTGTCTAACAGAGGGAAACAAATATATTCACCTTTCTGCCCTTTGATAGAGAAATCTATGCCCAGAATTTTCAAACAGCAGCTCAAGAAACAAATAACCTTTGTCCCACTAATTTATCATTTTCGTAACTCAATAATAGGGCTCTTCCAGCTGGGCCACTGTATTATAATGAAGCATGTCAGAGAGATCTTGAAGCTTAATGAATACAAAGAAATTAAACTCCCAAACCTGCTGATTTCAACAATCACCACTGCCCACCCCATCCCCCCTTTCTGGTATATTTCTGAGCCATTAAAGAAACTAATTACTTTCTCTTCCATTTGCCCAATAACTGAGGTCAGACTTGAATGTGTAAGCAATGAATGCCTCACCCCCTTGACTTTACATCAGCACAGGCAGAAATTACCTCTTGTGGTGATGAGGCTTTCTCTCCCACCTTTCTTGCTAAAGGCATATAGTACTTTATAGAAACATTAGGTGGGGACCTGCCTTTATAATAATCATATGACTTAGAACAAGAAATAATAAATGCCTGAGAATGAAAAGGAAAAGCAGTATTGGGTGCCTGTATTGAGCTTGCAGGAGCAGTTGACAGAGCCATTTGCCAACTGGAGGGAAATGATGTCGGGGGAGAAAGAGATTAGTGGTGACTGATCAGGGACATGCTGGTGGGAGGGAGGAGGAAACCAGCTTTCTATCTAGATACCTTCAGGTAATGAGAAGCATCCCTTATGTGGGCGACAGAACTCAGTTTCAGGATTGATAGAAACACCTTGATAGAAAACCCCCACCACTGGTGGAGGGATGTGGGGAGATCAGTTGACCAACTCGATTGTCCACTTCTAGTAGTGGACATCCTCAGAGTGCCTGAGGGTGCAGGGGGCCCAGAGCATGGGCTCCACCTTCAGGCAGAACTGGCACACCTCTTGCCTGCTTGTGGGGAGACCTGGGGTAGGTTACTACACATGTTTGTCTTTCCATCTATAAAGTGGGCGTGGTCACTCAGTAGGCTTTTTTAGACCAATGCCTAGCACATAGTAGGTTGTCAGCAAATAATAGGTAGATTTATTATTAAGGTAAATTCCAGTTATTGATGGAAAGCTTGAATTCCAGAGTAAGATTAGAGAATTGCCCCCACTGCGGACCTCAGCCATGACCCTCATATTGAAGATAAGAAGTGAATCAGATTCAAGTCAGGTGATCAGAGTCCCTGAGGGCAGGGGTTTATGACTCCAACTCTTCTTTACCCAAGTTTTTAATGGCTTGGGAAAGTTGAGGCCAGGCCAGGATAGAGGCCTGGGGAGGCTGCCAGGGGTCACAAGGGCACGGATCCAGGAGTTGTAACACCACCTTTTTTTCCAACTCAGTATGGGAGTTTGAGAAAGTCATTTCCTCATCTATAAATCTAGAGCAAAGGGGACTGAACTAGCTACCTTCTTAATCTCTTCCAGTCATAATATGGAGAATTCCAGATGTGGAAGACAAGGTTCCTAAAAGAAGTTGTGTCTCATTCCTTCTTGCTGAGGTCCACAATCCCATCCCATCAGGCTCTCATCTGATCCCAGCACACTCACTGGATGTAAGGGCTCTTTCCTGGACTCAATGATTCTTGCTTTCCCACCTCCAAATGTCCATTCAGAGACTCCGGTTATCCCTGATATCCATAGTCGACGGCTCTGGGGAAAGAGGGAGGCCTCCAGTCAATTTTTTTTTTTTAAAGATTTTATTTATTTATTTGAGAGAGAAAGAGAGAATGAGAGAGAGCACATGAGAGGGGGGAGGGTCAGAGGGAGAAGCAGACTCCCTGCTGAGCAGGGAGCCCGAGGCGGGACTCGATCCAGGGACTCCAGGATCATGACCTGAGCCGAAGGCAGTCGCTTAACCAACTGAGCCACCCAGGCGCCCTCCAGTCGTTTTTAATCATAGATGGCAAATGTTGAAGCCCTGGATGTATGAATGCTTTTCATCATAACCAGCCTGCTGCTAGCTCCCAGTAACTCCCTCACCTGACCTAAATGATCTATACATACGTCACCTGCCGCAGTAAGCCAGAGGCTGAGCTGCAGAGTTTCCAGTTGCCCCACTCCTCAAACACATTCTAGTTCTTTTTCGCAATAATAAACTTATTTGCTGAAAGGGGTCTTATCCCATAGAATGCCACTCCTACACTACGTCTCCCACAGCCCACCAGCATTTCCCTCTTCATAATACAGAGTTCCCCTGCATCTCCTAATGCCTTGGATGGAATTAGACTCCTTTACCTGGCCTTCTGGAGGACTGTGGTTTCCTTTAATGAAACTTGCCCTGATAGATTTGGACAAGAGTCAAAGACTAGTAAACTTTAAGGGTCTCTGTGGGAAAATTGCCTCTGATTTCCCACTCTTCCTTCTGAACTTCAGAGCACAGTGTCCATACTACTCCCTTCTACAGCTGAGGTACATCAAATCCAAATGGAGGTCTCACAGAGACCCCAGGTTCCTGGAAAAGATTTCTAAATTTATTTAATGCATCATGATGTCCTTCTGTAGCTAGCACTAGTCCCAAGATGATGAGAAAGAAGTCTATGAGGCAAAGAATGTGTCTCCGATCTCCATTTCCTCATTTATGTTCTTGAAATGAGGATAACTGGCTAAGGTGCTAGGTTAAGAGAAGGGTCTGGTTCTTAAGGAAATAATCTCACCAGCTGTGCTCCTCTCCAAACCCCATTTGGTCAGGGAAACTTCAAGGCAGAGTGGAAAGAAGATATCTACTAACCCTCAATTGTAGGGCTAGACACTTTACACCACTAGTGGGAAACAGTTTCCTTAGGGCCAGGCAGGTAATACAAATAAACTGGCCCTCAGTACAGGCGAGACAATAAGGGAAGATGGGGTCTGAGGAGATCTGGAGAAAATGAGCCATATATACAGAAGGTAGTTACTCCTTAGCTTTAACTGGTCAATCTTTTGGGGAAATATAAGTTTACCAGATCTTTCAATTTTTCAAGAGAATACAGAAATAAGGATTTTTGAAATTTGAAATATCTTATAAATAATTGGCAAATAATTCAAAAACTGGGAAACAGTATGCCATATTCTAGCAGATATATTTTATTTAACTTATAGAATATGGCATACTGGTTCCTAGTTTTCTAGTTTTCAACCTTGGTTTTATATGCTTGATCTCATTATTTTCAGCAACTGTAGAAGGTGGATTTTATTACATCATTTTACAGTGGTAGAAACTGAAGGTCAGGAATGTCAAGGAATTTTCCTGGAGTCACACAACTAGGAAGTGGTAGAGGAGGGGCTCAGAAATATGCCTGTCTGTCTCCTCTTCCAGGGAGGAGCCCCTCTGGAGGTGTGCTGGCTATCGCCGGCTGCTGTGCTCGGTTGCACAGAATCAGGAAAGTATGACTGTTCTTCGTCCTTCCTTCCTCACACACCTCAAGGCTTTCTAGGACTTTATGAATCTTCTTATGAATTTGCCAGATTTGACCCCCAAGTACTTGAGAACTCTAAAAGCATCTGCAGAAAAATGTACTTGTTTCTGAGTCCTTGTGCTTGCTATGGCTCATTCAAATGTGACTTTTTAAGTCTCAAATAACGTTACTTTTTTTTTCCTTTTTACCTTTTTTTGAAACAAGATATCATTCCCTGGCTTTTACATAAAAGAAATAAAGTCAAATTTCCAGAGGTTCCAAGTCAACAAATACATGCAGAATTGAACTAGTTTCTCTTGGTTACCAAGTAGATTTGGAGCTTGAAGGGGGTTGCGGAATTGGCATTTTGTTTTTTTTGAGACTGTATAATACTATGAAATGGGAATTATTGGCTTCTTTTTGCAGATGAGAAAATTGAGTTCAGAACATTAAAGTTACATGCCCAAGGTCACACAATGCCCAAGGTCACACAATGCCCAAGGTCACACAATGCCCAAGTGATAGAGCCAGAATTTAGATTGCCTGACTCTAAATCTAATACTCTTTGCTCTGCACCATACTACTTCTGACTATTACAGTAAGTTTGTCTGTGCTAGCAATGTTAACAGAATATCTGAGGAATTCTACTTTTGAATAGTGTTATTTCATTGGGTCAGAAAAAAGAAAGTAAAATATGCTCTGGATTTAAATATAATAGGCGGTTTATGTACATAGAACCAAAAGCAGGAAGAAGCTAATCTCAGCCTAACCGTCCTTGAAATTAATGCCATTTATTATTCTCTCAAAAAATTGTCAGTGATATATGGAATTAGCACAAAATAACATGTACTATTTCACAAAAGTGAATGAATCTGCAATTGTATAATTGCTTATAACCCTTTGTGCTCTTGGTGTCTATATTTTATAACTGTGTATGCTATAAACCATATGATTGGTTGCTCTTGCATTTGCTTTATTTTTATTTTTTATTTTTTATTATTACTTATTTTTTATTTTTTATTTTTATGTTAATCCCCATACATTACATCATTAGTTTTAGATGAAGTGTTCCATGATTCATTGTTTGTGCATAAAATCCAGTGCTCCATGCAGAATGTGCCCTCCTCAATACCCACCACCAGGCTAACCCATCCTCCCACCCCTCTCCCCTCTAGAACCCTCAGTTTGTTTTTCAGAGTCCATCGTCTCTCATGGTTCGTCTACCCCTCCGATTTCCCCCTCTTCATTCTCCCCCTCCCGCTACCTTCTTCTTCTTCTTTTTTTTTTTCTTAACATATATTGCATTATTTGTTTCAGAGGTACAGATCTGAGATTCAACAGTCTTGCACAATTCACAGCGCTTACCAGAACACATACCCTCCCCAGTGTCTATCACCCAGTCAGCCCATCCCTCCCACCCCACCCCCCACTCCAGCAACCCTCAGTTTGTTTCCTGCAATTAAGAATTCCTCATATCAGTGAGATCATATGATACATGTCTTTCTCTGTTTGACTTATTTCACTCAACATAATACCCTCCAGTTCCATCCACGTCGTTACAAATGGCAAGATCTCATTCCTTTTGATGGCTGCATAATATTCCATTGTATATATATACCACCTCTTCTTTATCCATTCATCTGTCCATGGACATCTTGGCTCTTTCCACGGTTTGGCTATTGTGGACATTGCTGCTATAAACATCGGGGTGCACGTACCCTTTCAGATCCCTACTTTTGTATCTTTGGGGTAAATACCCAGTAGTACAATTGCTGGATCATAGGGTAGCTCTATTTTCAACTTTTTGAGGAACCTCCATACAGTTTTCCAGAGTGGCTGCACCAGCTTGCATTCCCACCAACAGTGTAGGAGGGTTCCCCTTTCTCCGCATCCCCGCCAACATCTGTCAATTCCTGACTTGTTAATTTTAGCCATTCTGACTGGTGTGAGGTGGTATCTCATTGAGGTTTTGATTTGGATTTCCCTGATGCCGAGCGATATTGAGCACTTTTTCCTGTGTCTGTTGGCCATTTGGATGTCTTCTTTGGAAAAATGTCTGTTCATGTCTTCTGCCCATTTCTTGATTGGATCATTTGTTCTTTGGGTGTTGAGTTTGATGAGTTCTTTATAGATTTTGGATACTAGCCCTTTATCCGATATGTCATTTGCAAATATCTTCTCCCATTCTGTCGGTTGTCTTGGTTTTGTTGACTGTTTCCTTTGCTTTGCAAAAGCTTTTTATCTTGATGAAGTCCCAATAGTTCATTTTTGCCCTTGCTTCCCTTGCCTTTGGCGATGTTTCTAGGAAGAAGTTGCTGCAGCTGAGGTCAAAGAGGTTGCTGCCTGTGTTCTCCTTTAGGATTTTGATGGACTCCTGTCTCACATTGAGGTCTTTCAACCATTTGGAGTCTATTTTTGTGTGTGGTGTAAGGAAATGGTCCAGTTTCATTCTTCTGCATGTGGCTATCCAATTTTCCCAACACCATTTGTTGAAGAGACTGTCTTTGTTCCATTGCACATTCTTTCCTGCTTTGTCAAAGATGAGTTGACCATAGAGTTGAGGGTCCATTTCTGGGCTCTCTATTCTGTTCCATTGATCTATGTGTCTGTTTTTGTGCCAGTACCATGCCATCTTGATGATGACAGCTTTGTAATAGAGCTGGAAGTCCGGAATTGTGATGCCGCCAGCTTTGCTTTTCTTTTTCAACATTCCTCTGGCTATGCAGGGTCTTTTCTGGTTCCATACAAATTTTAGGATTATTTGTTCCATTTCTTTGAAAAAAGTGGATGGTATTTTGATGGGAATTGCATTGAATGTGTAGATTGCTCTAGGTAGCATTGACATCTTCACAATATTTGTTCTTCCAATCCATGAGCATGGAACGTTTTTCCACTTCTTTGTGTCTTCCTCAATTTCTTTCATGAGTATTTTATAGTTTTCTGAGTAAAGATCCTTTGTCTCTTTGGTTAGATTTATCCCTAGATATCTTATGGTTTTGGGTGCAATTGTAAATGGGATCGACTCCTTAATTTCTCTTTCTTCTGTCTTGTTGTTGGTGTATAGGAATGCCACTGACTTCTGTGCATTGATTTTCTATCCTGCCACTTTACTGAATTCCTGTATGAGTTCTAGCAGTTTTGGGGTGGAATCTTTGGGGTTTTCCACATAAAGTATCATATCATCTGCAAAGAGTGAGAGTTTGACTTCTTCTTTGCCAATTTGGATGCCTTTGATTTCTTTTTGTTGTCTGATTGCTGTGGCTAGGACTTCCAATACTATGTTGAATAGCAGTGGTGATAATGGACATCCCTGCCGCGTTCCTGACCTTAGGGGGAAAGCTCTCAGTTTTTCCCCATTGAGAATGATAATCGCTGTAGGTTTTTCATAGACGGCTTTTATGATATTGAGGTATGTACCCTCTATGCCTATACTCTGAAGACTTTTGATCAAGAAATGATGCTGTACTTTGTCAAAAGCTTTTTCTGCATCTATTGAGAGGATCATATGATTCTTGTTCTTTCTTTTGTTAATGTATTGTATCACATTGATTTGCGGATGTTGAACCAACCTTGCAGCCCAGGAATAAATCCCACTTGGTCGTGGTGAATATCCTTTTAATGTACTGTTGGATCCTATTGCCTAGTATTTGGTGAGAATTTTTGCATCCATGTTCATCAGGGATATTGGTCTGTAATTCTCCTTTTTGATGGGGTCTTTGTCTGGTTTTGGGATCAAGGTAATGCTGGCCTCATAAAATGAGTTTGGAAGTTTTCCTTCCATTTCTATTTTTTGGAATATTTTCAGAAGAATAGGTATTAATTCTTCTTGAAATGTTTGGTAGAATTCCCCTGGGATACCATCTGGCCCTGGGCCTTTGTTTGTTGGGAGATTTTTGATGACTGCTTCAATTTCCTTAGTGGTTATAGGTCTGTTCAGGTTTTCTATTTCATCCTGGTTCAGTTTTGGTAGTTGATACATCTCTAGGAATGCCTCCATTTCTTCCAGGTTATCTAATTTGCTGGCATAGAGTTGCTCATAATATGTTCTTATAATTGTTTGTATTTCTTTGGTGTTGGTTGTGATCTATCCTCTTTCATTCAAGATTTTGTTGATTTGGGTCATTTCTCTTCTCTTTTTGATAAGTCTGGCCAGGGGTTTATCAATCTTGTGAATTCTTTCAAAGAACCAGCTCCTGGTTTCGTTGATCTGTTCTACTGTTCTTTTAGTTTCTATTTCATTGATTTCTGCTCTGATCTTTATTATTTCTCTTCTCCTGCTGGGTTTAGGCTTTATTTGCTGTTCTTTCTCCAGCTCCTTTAGGTGTAGGGTTAGGTTGTGTACTTGAGACCTTTCTTGTTTCTTGAGAAAGGCTTGTATTGCTATATACTTTCCTCTTAGGACTGCCTTTGCTGCATCCCAAAGATTTTGAATAGTTGTGTTTTCATTTTCAGTGGTTTCCATGTATTTTTTTAATTCTTCTTTAATTTCCTGGTTGACCCATTCATTCTTCAGTAGGATGCTCTTTAGCCTCCATGTATTTGAGTTTGTTCCGACTTTCCTCTTGTGATTGAGGTCTAGTTTCAAAGCATTGTGGTCTGAAAATAGGCAGGGAATGATCCCAATCTTTTGGTACTGGTTGAGACCTGATTTATGACCTAGGATGTGATCTATTCTGGAGAATGTTCCATGAGCACTAGAGAAGAATGTGTATTCCGTTGCTTTGGGGTGGAATGTTCTGAATATGTCTGTGAAGTCCATTTGGTCCAGTGTGTCATTTAAAGTCTTTATTTCCTTGTTGATCTTTTGCTTAGACGATCTGTCCATTTCAGTGAGGGGGGTGTTAAAGTCCCCCACTATTATTGTGTTGTTGTCGATGTGTTTCTTTGCTTTTGTTATTAATTGCCTTATATAATTGGCTGCTCCCATGTTAGGGGCATAGATATTTACAATTGTTAGATCTTCTTGTTGGATAGATCCTTTAAGTAGGATATAATGTCCTTCCTCATCTCTTATTACAGTCTTTGGTTTAAAATCTAATTTGTCTGATATAAGGATTGCCACCCCAGCTTTCTTTTGGTGTCCATTAGCATGGTAAATGGTTTTCCACCCCCTCACTTTCAAGCTGGGGGTGTGTTTGGGTCTAAAATGAGTCTTTTGCAGACAGCATATCGATGGGTCTTGTGTTTTAATCCAGTCTGATAGCCTGTGTCTTTTGATTGGGGCATTGAGCCCATTTACATTCAGGGTAACTATTGAAAGATAGGAATTTAGTGCCATTGTATTGCCTGTAAGGTGACTGTTACCGTATATTGTCTGTGTTCCTTTCTGGTCTATGTTGCTTTTAGGCTCTCTCTTTGCTTAGAGGACCCCTTTCAAGATTTCCTGTAGGGCTGGTTTTGTGTTTGCCAATTCCTTTAGTTTTTGTTTGTCCTGGAAGCTTTTTATCTCTCCTTCAATTTTCAATGACAGCTTAGCTGGATAGAGTATTCTTGGCTGCATATTTTTCTCATTTAGTGCTCTGAAGATATCCTGCCAGTCCTTTCTGGCCTGCCAGGTCTCTGTGGATAGGTCTGTTGCCAATCTAATGTTTCTACCCTTGTAGGTTACATGTCTCTTCTCCCGAGCTGCTTTCAGGATTTTCTCTTTGTCTATGAGACTCGTAAGTTTTACTATTAAATGTTGGGGTGTTGACCTATTTTTATTGATTTTGAGAGGGGTTCTCTGTGCTTCCTGGATTTTGATGCCTGTTTCCTTCCCCAAATTAGGGAAGTTCTCTGCTATAATTTGCTCCATTATACCTTCTGCCCCTCTCTCTCTTTCTTCTTCTTCTGGGATCCCAATTATTCTAATGTTGTTTCGTCTTATGGTATCGCTTATCTCTCGAATTCTGCCCTCGTGATCCAGTAGTTGTTTATCTCTCTTTTTCTCAGCTTCTTTATTTTCCATCATTTCATCTTCTAAATCACTGATTCTCTCTTCTGCCTCATTTATTCCAGCAGTTAGCACCCCCATTTTTGATTGCACCTCATTAATAGCCTTTTTGATTTCTACTTGGTTGGATTTTAGTACTTTTACTTCTCCAGAAAGGGTTTCTCTAATAACTTCCATATTTTTTTCAAGCCCAGCTAGTATCTTTAAAGTGATGATTCTGAACTCTAGATCTGACATCATTCAGTAGGTCCCTGGCAGTCGGTACTACCTCTTGTTCTTTTTGTTGAGGTGATTTTTTCCGTCTTGTCATTTTCTGTAGAGGAGAATAGATTAATGAGAGAACAAAATGCTAGCAGAGTAACAATGTCCCCAGAAAATATACTCTAAACAAATCAGAATAGACCTGAAGCAGTGGAACAAGAAATGGAAAGAGAGAAAAAAGAAAAAGAAAAAAAAAAAAAAAAGAAAGAAAAGAAAAATAAAAAGATAAAGATAAAAACAAAAACAAACAAAACAAAACAGCAACAACAACAACAAAAAACAGAATGTGATAAAATATGATCAGGCTGGTATATAGATCAGTGCCACACACTAGATCTGGGGTGTAGTTTGGTCTTTTAGATGAAAGTGCCTCCCAAAATTTTAAAGAAAGAAAAACTTATATATGTACAAAAATAAGGGTTGATATGATGAAGGGATGGAATATGACTGTGAAGATGGAAATTATAAAAAATTTTATAAAAGGAATTGATAAGAAATTGTTTGAAAAAAGAAAGAAGAGGATTTAAGAAAAGAAAAAAGCAAAAAAAAAAGGGAGAGAATGTGATCAGGCAGGGGAATAGAAAACACCATATACTAGAGATTTAGGGTATATTTTAATCTGTTAGAAGAAACTATCTCAAAATTTTAAAGAGAGAACAACTTATATATATATATGCCAAAAATACAGGTAACTACTATGAAGGGATAGAATATGACTCTAAAAATGAAAAATATTTTTTTTTTTTAAAAAAGGGATTGATAAGATGTTGGTTGAAAAAGGGAAAAAGAAAAATTCAAAAAAAAGAAAAAAAAAACAGTTAAAAAAAATTAACTTTGAAAGACTAAAGAATCATGGTAAAAAAGCCATGAATTCTATGTGCAGTATTCCCCTAGCACTGGAGTTCTGCCGCTCTCATTGATCGGTAAACTTGGTCTTGGCTGGCTGTTGTCGCTGATCTTCTGGGGAGGGGCCTGTTGCCATGGTTTTCAAATGTCTCTGCTGGAGGCGGAATTGCCCCGCCCTTGCCCCCTCCCGCCTAAGTAATCTGCTCGGGTTTGCTCTCCGGGCTCTTGTTCCCTGCGAGCTTTCCATACAGCTTTGGAGGTGGAGAGTGAAAATGGCGGCCTCCCAATCTCCTGCCCGGAGGAGCCGAGAACTCGGGGCCCCGCTCCTCAGTGAGCCCCCAGAGAAAAGCCGTCAGTCACTCCCGTCTCCCCGGTCTCCGGCCGCACTCGGTGCTCACCCGGCCTGTGACCGCGCGTTTCTATCTCTGGCACCCGACCCCGGGTGGAGTCTCTAAACCCAGCAGATCCCTGCGGTGCACTCCTGCGTGGCTCCTCCCGGGGAAGGAAGGTGAGTCTCCTCGGATCTGCAGCTTGTTGGGTCCCTTCCAGAAAGTGGTCGCTTTTCTGATGAGTTGTTGCTCTTCTTTTCTTCGATCTCCTGTTGAGTTTGTAGGTGTTCAGAATGGTTTGATCCCTATCCAGCTGAATTCCTGAGAGGAGACAAAATCCAGGTCTCCTACTCCGCCGCCATCTTGCTCCACCCCCTTTTGCTTTTGCTTTAAAAATCAATAGTCTTTTATGTATGTCATCTATGGTGTATTTATATGTCAGCTTAGAACTTTACCCAGTGAATATACTCTTCATATTTATATACATGAAACATATGTATAATGCATAAATATATATTTGTTTCTAAAATACATTTAGATATGTATATATAATTACATTTAATATGTAATATATAATTTATATTTCATATATAATATATATGAAATATAAAACATGTATATATGTTAATATATAGATGTAAAATGTATTTACATATAAATATACAAGTGTATTTATATAGAAGTATATAGAAACTGAAAGACATATTTATTGGATAGAATTCTAAGTTGACATTTTTTTTTTTTTCTTTAAGCTCTTTATACCATTCTGTTGCCTCTTGTTGACAGTATTTCTGGAGATAAGTTAGTCATCTTTTCATCATTGTTCCCCAGGATGTATTGTGTCTTTTTAAAATTTTTTTGGTCTGCTTTTAGATCTGCTTTTTATCTTTTATTTTAGTCTGTTTGGTTACTGTGTACTTAGGTGTGACTTTCTTTGTAATTACCCTGCTTGGGATTTATTGGCCTTCTGGGATCTGTGAGCTGATGTCTTTCAATGGTTTATTGCCTATCGTTCCTCAAATATTTCTGCTGCCCCACACTCTTCCTTCTTTCCTCTGGGACTCTATTTGTATGTTGAAACATTTGCTACTATACAACAGGTCCAGGATGTTCTGTTCTTTTCATTAGGAAATAAGATCTCACAACTGGTGACATTCTGGAAATTTGCTCTGATTCCAGTTGAGTCACTAGTTTTCAGATACGTGGGAGACTTCTCCCTATTTTATAGCTGAATGGAAAGTTTTGGGTCATTAATAACTTCTGTCTGCCACTAAGTCCTACTTGCTGCTCTCTATGCTTTGGAAGTTTGCATTCAGCTCAGTGGCCATTTTCCAGGGCTTTGAAGGTCTTGGGAAAGCCAGAAATGCCTTGGGAGCTCTCTCTTCTTAGTTCATTCCAGTTTGTGTCTTCAGTCCTCTGATAGTGTTTAGAATGTTTATTTGTTTATTTATTTATTTATTTATCATTGTTTAGGTGGAAGCAAAGATCCCATAACTTTCGTCTATATCAAAAGCAAGACTATTTTGGTTAATTTTTTTATTGCTGTTGGTGGTGGTGGTGGTGGTGGCAGTGTTGTGTGTGTGTGTGTGTGTGTGTGTTTTAGAGTGTTATCTATGAAAGTAATATTTATGTCTAATTAACTTGGCCTATGTAGTGTCTAGACCTATGACACATATTTTTCTGTTATTGTCTCAGATAGTTTTATCCTTGTAGGTCCTGCTATCTGGTCACAATTCTCATGACCCTACTATTTTGCAAATAGCTTCTGACACTTCTTCATGTACCTCCCATCTCCTTGCTACTCATTTTCAATTTTGGCAGCTAAATTAGGTATGGCCAAAAAGGAGTAATCTTTTCTCTCCCTCCCCCGTATGTGCACACACACATACAAACACACACGCACACGCACATTCATGGGGAAGATAGAACAATTAATCTACTTTTGGAATATGGCTTGAGTCAGTGTTTTGGTGCCATTCCCCCTGACATGTAAAATTAGCTCCTGTAGCGTGTCAACAAAGTGTATCACAAAAGACCAAATTTCTTAACACATTTGGAAAGAGTCAGGAAAAAAAATAATTCAGAACCTGAAAAAAATAAACAGGGAAAAACTGACTTTTAACTCTTTCTTTGAAAATATCTTGAGGCCTGGAGGACCTATCCCAGCACTGCATCCAGTCTTTATCCCAGGGGATATGGCTAGTAAAAGGACAGCCAGAGATGAATGCTAGTAGGTCTTTTGGAAGGGTTCTGAGCCAAGAAGTTCAGCTGAGGGAAGAGGGGAAATAAAAATGTAGTTCCATGACAAGTTCCTGGAAACAAGTGAGGGACAGGAGGGGAGGTGAAGAGGGGCATCTGATGTAGTTGTGCCAACAGTGACTTCCTGGCTCAGAACCGATGGCTCTGATTATTTCATATTGGAAGGCACTACTTTCCATAAAACATTAACACTTCATTATTCAGTTCAAATAATTTAATTTCAACTTTATGCAATTCAGTTCAATCCAGCTGATATAGTAAGTATATATTAGGTAACTGCTATATGTCTAATGCTGTGTTAGTCACTGTGATGATTACAGAAAAAGGAATGTACAAAATGGCTCTGTTCTCAAGGAGATTATAATTCTACTGTCTAAATGAGGGCTACTCATTATTCAACTGAAATTAGAGAACAAAATAGGAGAACTGGACTGAAAGATCAGGGTTTAAATTCCAGATCAGCAACTTTGCTGATCAGATCATTTATTTTTTCTGTACCTTACTTTCTTCCTCTGAAAAATGAGGGATTGTAATAGATAAGTGGTTCTCAAACTTACTGTATTTAATATCCTCTTTTATAACAAATAATTTGTAATGCCTTATTTACCAAATTGAAATGGAATTTGCAGGTATTATAACATACTTATATACATAATAAAAATCAGTATAATGCCATATCTGTAATATAAATGAGAAATAAAAAGCAAGTATCTTAAAATAAATAATATCTACTTCAAAATGTAAATTTTCAGAAACAGCTACAATAGATGATGCAATGAAGTAGTCAGTTAGTTGCACCTGCTTATAATGAATATATTTGGGTTCAAGAAAAGTGAGGTCAGAAGTTGTTCTGTGCAAGAAGTACATTAAATTAAAGGGCAGAGGTATAAACACACATATTCTAGGACTAGGTAACTAGAAACAGACCAGACTTATTTGTGCATGAAATTAAAGAGAAAGAGAAATAGCTTTAATTGAAGCAGGGACAACATACCAATTCAAATTACAGGCTGTCAAGGTAGAGAAAATGAGAAAGCATGTTATTTCTCACAAATGAGCTTATCTTTATTTATAAATGTAGTGTCAAAATAATGCCTGATGTTGTGACATGGGATAGGGTAGTGACAAGGCATCATGGAAAGCATACCTCTTGTGTGAAATATTTCCACATGTCAAGGCATGCATTCAGCCTCTGGGTGTCCAGTGGGACACTTAAGGTTTATGTAGGAGATGAGGCAGGACTATCCCCAGCACTGCTGAACTTTTCAGATCCCAGTTCTCTTTCTACCACATACTACCACTGCTTTATAATTATTATGAGAACCCAAAACACCCCCATAAAATTTCAAAATACCTCCCAATTAAGTGGTCCTTAACACTTAAAGTTCCACCAGGCTACTATGTTAATAATTCAGTGCAAAATAAGTAGAATAGATAAAAACTTAATGGCAAGTCAGGATGGGTAGGATCAGGGAGAAGAGAAAACCTTGATGGAAGAAGTAGACCTTGAATTGGCCTAGAAGGATGGCTAGCATTTGGCTAGCAAGAGTGGTTTATTCAAGTACTTTATTGTGTTGATAAACAGAATAAACAAGATTGCAGAGAAGCAATCCTCCTTAAAGCATGGAGGTATTGGCAATTTGACAGTTCCTGAGCCTGCTCTTCATGTGACTCCAATGCTTATGTGGATCCTACATGGTGCCTACGTGTTCATTACACCAGAACACAAATTGAAAGAAGTTCAATGCACTTTAAAGGAAATATGCTGCATTCATTAACACTCCATGATTTTAGACTTTTCATGAATTCAAATTGAGTTTAAAATCGCAATGATTCTGAATTCCAGAGGTTTCAGCTTAACCAAAGAGAGATTTTCAAAACCAGTTCCATGGGGTCAGGTGCAGGGAAGGGGTTCCAACAGCAGGGTTTAGAGAGTTGTCCCAGAGATTCTAGGTGCCTTGACTCTTACTGATTTGTGAAGTGTCCATGAGAGTGTCCATCCTGCAAATACAAAGTCCTCCTCCAACTACCTGACACTTCATTGAATTCCCTGTGGATGGTGCTAAGGTTTAGGCTTTAAGGGCAGCTTGGGAACCTTTTTGTTACAGGGAAGTTTGATAGCCCTTAAGTCTGAGGAAATACATCCTCCCACCCAAGTGCATTAATAGCTGAGGGACAACAAAAGCAAGCACATCTGTGACACACGTCGTGGTTGGCACTTCAGAGGAGCAGCTGTGGGCAACAGGCGCCGTGGTAAAGCAATAGAAAGCTTGCAGAAGAAGCTCTGCTGGCCTAGCCATGAGGTCCGTCAGGGAGAAGGGTATGGAAGCCAACCTCTTGGGGCATGGTGGACTTCATAACCTTGTGCCTCCTCCTAAGACATTACAGACAGCATTGGTTCAGAGCCCTTCTGTCCTGGCAGTGACAGATCAGGACTGCAGCAATATCAGGGCAATCTGGCTCATGTGTATTTTTCCCCAGGGGGCTATTTCACCCACTTATTACTGTGCGATTTCTGGAGGGAAGAACATAGAGAATGTAGCAAACATGTAAAAAGGGCAGGCCCTGGAGGTCATAGTGGGACAAGACAAGAAAAAATCATCACTTTCAGAGTCAGACCTGATTACTGGCTGGGCCTGGTCACCCTGCATCTGTGTAGCTGCCCAGGCTCCACAGGATGGCCTCTGCCCACTGTGCCAGCTTTCACACACTCTGTGCTCTCTGGGCCCTGCCATGCTTCCTTTCTCCTGGTTCTTCAAATGCTCCTTACTCCTTTGAACCATTCACTTCACATCACTGGTCCCTCAGCCTGGAAGGTTTGCAGCCTTTCCCTCAGGTCAGGCCATGTCTTTTCTCTGGCTGACTCCCTCTCGGGAAGTACATGGCACACCCCAGAGAGTAACTGAAGAAAGCTCAGTGAAGGGACCAGGCGCAAAGGCATGGGCAGGTTTAGGGGCACCAACAAGGCCTGGGGAAAACACCAGGAACTGGCAAAGAGTGCAGTGGTTGTTTCCCAGGCCCAAAGCATCAGCAGGAGGAGCAGGTCCAGACATTTGGTGAGAGACTGGGGTTCCCAGAAAGCAGCAACCACTACCAGAGCAGCTGGTGGACACCAGGAAGCCAGAGAACAACCAGAAGCACCGCAGGAAAACCATGACCTTCCCAGACAGAGTGACAGCCAGAAACCCCAGGAAGGAGACCACTGCCTCACTCCTACCTCTCAAATCTCATACAAATGGAGGTTACTGGCAAAACTGAATTGATAGCCAGAGTCATAGCTGCAAGGGATTCTGGAGAATATAGTTGGATAAGAACACCCAGGTAGGTCCTGCTACACCTCTGGGTCTTTACTATTGTATCCCTTCTGCCCTAACCCCCTTTTAGCTATGACATAGTTCTCATCCTCACCTGATCTAGATCTCTGCTCATGCTTCCTTCCCACGGAGGTCCCTCCCCTCCTGCATATGAGGTAGTGCCCATCACTCTCCATTTTCCTATCTTGCTCTAGGGACTTCACAGCTTATCACTCACTACCTGAAATTCAAGCCTATTCATTTACTTTTTTCTCTGTACACCAGAGTGTAGCCCATGTGAACAGTTGTCGTTTTTACTTTTCTCAATCTCCCTGTGTTCACTGTCTGTTTTTCAATAGAATTTGTTGAAAAAATGTTGAATGAATAAGCCAGGAGAAGAGAAATTTCAGGCCAAATGTTGAAGGACCATTATGAGACACACTGGGAGTTAGAGGTGCTGTTTTAAAAGAGGTGATGCTTGAAGGGACTCAAGGCAGAGAATGCTTATGATGCTACCTGTGATTTCAAGGTAGTTATTCTGGCAGCAGCCAGAGAGGGAAGCAAAGGTAGACAGCTGGTCAGCAGGGCAGAGGTCACCAGTCTGTTGAGTGGGCCATCTTGGTTGCAGACACTCTGATGGGCCCATGGCAGGTGTGTAAGTGGCATGGAGAAGCTGGTAAGCTCTGCAAGTATAAAATGCCTAATCCCTGTCCCCCTAGGATCCAGAGATCAATTTGGGGAAATTAGAGTAGCATGCATGAAATGTGTGGAACACATTGAGAAGTACAGACCAATACAGCAGGAATACACAGGTCCCCAGAATACCCTCAAAAAAGGAAAAGCTGGCTTGGAGGATGCTTGATCCAGAGGACTCCCTGGAAGTTATAGGATGAATGATGATGCACCAGCAGAAAATCCAGGCTAACTACGAATGCAAGAGAAATGCCTAGGAACTAGTTGGAAAGGCACTGGCAAGAGACTACCTGGCACTGGGAGGAATCAAATACATTCTTTTTCAAACTCGTTGAATAAACACCTGAATAATCCAAATCAGTGAAAATTTCTGAGTGCTCTTGTCCTCCCCTCTAAAGCATACTACTCTGGGACCCCATCTTCCTGCCTGAAATGCTCTCTGTCCTTGACTTCAGTCTCCCTCTCTGGCTCTTCTTCCTTCTCCAGTAGGGATTATATCCTTTGCCACATTTTCTTTTTCCTCCTCACAGCTTCATCACTCTTGATGATTTGACTCACTCTTTCTTCTCCTCCGGCTCACCCCGACATCCATTTGTCACCAGATCTTGTCAGTTTTAGCTCCTAAACTTATTTTAAATCCTCCCTTTTATATTTTTATGACAATGTCCCTATAAAATTCACTGTCTTCTCTAGCCAGCTTTAGCCACTCATCAGGTCACCTGGCAATCCCTCTTGCCTCCTCCAATCCACACAGTAGTGGTCCTTCTAAATAATAAGCCCGAGTGTATGATTTTCTACCTAAAGCCATTCAATAACTTCCCTTGGTCCCTATGGTCAAATAGAAATTCCTTAATGCTGATTAAAAGGACCTGGATGTTATAGCTACAGCTGCATATCTCAAACCATCTCCATCTCTACCTAACTCCCACCAATTTACTCTACTTCCTGAAGGAGCCGTGATCTATCATGCTTTAGGGCATTTGCACAGGCTACTCTCTGGCTGGAACACAACCTGCCCCCATCTTTCCTCTTACTAACTCCTACTCATTACTTGGCTATCATTTCCTTCAGAAGATCTTTCTGACCCCTCTTGTCCAGGTTAGTTTCTGCTCCCACTTAATTCACCACAGTTATCATTGTATTATCATCAATTTAATGATAGTACTTATCATTGTACTATTATTGCCTATTTGATTTTTTATATATCTCTCCATAGACTGGTATTGGATCTTGCTAGCTACATATTATATCCCCAGTGTAGTACGTAGTAAGTGCTCACCACAGTTTTTTTTTTTTTTTTTAAAGATTTTATATATTTATTTGACAGAGAGAGACAGCGAGAGAGGAAACACAAGCAGGGGGAGTGGGAGAGGGAGAAGCAGGCTCCCCACTGAGCAGGGAGCCCCATGTGGGGCTCGATCCCAGGACCCTGGGATCATGACCTGAGCAGAAGGCAGACGCTTAACGACTGAGCCATCCAGGCGCCCCCTCACCACAGTTTTATTGTGTGAGCGCATATATAAATATATATAATATATATAAATAATTTCAACCTACCTATTTTTTTCCCACCTGTCTATTTTAAGTGCCACCACCCATACAAAACCCCTTACTGGGTCTATCTTACTAACTTCTCAGTCTCTATCTCTCTTTTACACTACTGCATGTTCTGTTATGACCCCTCTGATGGAAGCCTTTGGCAATTTGCCATGTCTTCTGGCATTCTAGGCCTTCCATGAGATGACTATTCATTTCTAGGCCCCACATTCTAACCCCATGGATCTACTGACCATTTCCCTTCTTTTCTCCCTTGCAGTGGTTTTCATCATGTTGCCTCTACTTGGAAACAAATGTCTATCTAGTCTCTAAACTCCCTTCACCCTCTTCTTTAGATTGAAATTGATTACTTTTTCCTCTAAACACTACTTGATTTACATAATAGAAAGAGCAGATATTACATCTTGCAAAAGCTACTTCATTCTGGGCATTTTCATATTCTTGCCAATAAATGAGACTAGTGATATCTATAGCATCATAATAATAGTTTTTGCTCATCCAGTTCTTGCATGTGCTGGGTAGCCTTCTAAGAACTCTCTGTATATTAATTCATTTAATCATTACACCTAACCCCTTTTAAAGATAGAATGAAGGCAGAGAGAAGTTAAGTAGTTTCCCCAGTGTCACAGAGCTGGGGGCAACAGAGCTGAGATACAACCTGGTACCCTGGTTCCAGGTCTGTGCCCTTAGTCGCATTGCCTAATGGAAGGGAATAGTGAGGTAGTGGATAAAGATGCTTAGTACAGAATGCAGCTCCACCAGACACTGAGTGGGATTCTACAGGCCCTGAAGTCAGGTGGATGTGAGGGTGATTCTGCTATTTAGGAACTGGTTGACTTTGAATAGGTTATTTATCTAAACCTTAGTCACCTAATCTAAAAACTAGCATATTGCTGGTATTTATCCCACAGGATTATTCTGCAGATTAAAACACACACACACACACACACATGCACAACATAGAATATTCTTAGAATAGTACCTGGCACACAGCTAACTCTTCATAAATGTGTATTTTATAATATATCATAATCACCATTATTATTTTATTCCATTCTGCTTTGTGTTATAGTTATTTGTGTTTCAATTTTAATCCCTTCTTTAAGATTGTAATCTTTCTGTTCATGGCATATGTCTTAAACTCCTGTACGAAGTTTGCTAAATGAGTGAATAGATGATCCTTTCATTGTGATTTATTTAAATGATTATGGAAGGATTGGTGAATTGAAAAGGGAATAGGGTGGTGTCTATGCTACCCAGAAGCAATCTTTACCTTCAATGCCATCCTGATCAAAATTCCAATGACATTTTTCAAAGTGCTGGAACAAACAATCCTAAAATTTGTATGGAATCAGAAAAGACCCTGAATTACCAAGGAAATGTTGAAAAAGAAAAACAAAGTTGGGGGCATCACGTTGCTCAATTTCAAACTATATTACGAAGCTGTGATCACCAAGACAGCATGGTCTTGGCACAAAAACAGACATATAGACCAATGGAACAGAATAGAGAACCCAGATATGAACCCTCAACTCTATGGTCAAATAATCTTTGACAAAGCAGGAAAAAACATGCAATGGAAAAAAGACAGTCTCTTCAATAAATGGTGCTGGGAAAACTGGACAGCCACATGCAGAAGAATGAAACTTGACCATTCTCTAACACCATACACGAAGATAAACTCAAAGTGGATGAAAGACCTCAATGTGAGACAGGAATCTATCAATATCCTAGAGGAGAACATAGGCAGTAACCTCTTCAACATTGGCCATAGCAACTTCTTTCAAGATACATCTCCAAAGGCAAGTGACAAAAGCAAAAATGAACTTTTGGGACTTCATCAAGATAAAAAGCTTCTACACAGCAAAGGAAACAGCAAAACAAAGAGGCAACCCACAGAACAGGAGAAGATATTTGCAAATGTCACTACAGATAAAGGGCTGGTATCCAAGATCTATAAAGAATTTCTCAAACTCAACACCCAAAAAACAAATAATCAAGTCAAAAAATGGGCATAAGACATGAACAGACCCTTCTCCAAAGAAGACATACAAATGGCTAACAGACACATGAAAAAATATTCATCATTAGCCATCAGGGAAATTCAAATTGAAACCACATTGAGATACCACCTTACACCAGTTAGAATGGCAAAAATGGATAGGGAAAGAAACAACAAATGTTGGAGAGGTTGTGGAGAAAGGGGAACCCTCTTACACTGTTGGTGGGAATGCAAGTTGGTACAGCCACTTTGGAAAACAGGGCGGAGGTGCCTCAAAAAATAAAAATAGAGCTACCCTATGACCCAGCAATTGCACTACTGTGTATTTACCCCAAAGACACAGATGTAGTGAAAAGAAGGGCCATATGCACCCCAATGTTCATAGCAGCAATGTTTGCAATAGCCAAACTGTGAAAAGAGCTTAGATGCCCTTCAATAGACAAATGGATAAAGAAGATGTGGTCCATATATACAATGGCAGCCATCAGAAAGGATGAATACCCAACTTTTGCATCAACATGGATGGGACTGGAGGCGATTATGCTAAGTGAAATAAGTGAAGCAGAGAAAGTCAATTATCATATGGTTTCACTTATTTGTGGAACATAAGGAATAGCATGGAGGATATTAGGAGAAGGAAGGGAAAAATGAAGGGGGAGAAATCAGAGGGAGAGATGAACCATGAGACACCATGGACTCTGAGAAACAAACTGAGGGTTTTAGAGGGGAGGGGGGTGGGGGGATGGGTTAGCCTGGTGATGGGTATTAAGGAGAGCACGTACTGCATGGAGCACTGGGTGTTATACGAAAACAATGAATCGTGGATCACTACATCAAAAACTAATGATGTAATGTATGGTGACTAACATAACATAATAAAATAAAAATTTAAAAAAAAAGGGAATAGGGATTTTTGGCCAAGAAAAGTTTCCCTAAAATGGAAGTAGCTATGATGTCAATTCTTCCCTACTCCACCTTTCTTTCTTCTCTTTCTCTTTTCCTTCCTTCCTTCCTTCCTTCCTTCCTTCCTTCCTTCCTTCCTCCCTTTTCTCTCTTCCTTCCTTCCCTCCTTCCTTTGTTTCCTTCCTTCCTTTTCTCTCTTCCTTCCTTCCTTTCTTCCTTCCTTCCATCCCTGTTCCACCTACCATTCCCACTCAAAGAGTAAAAGGAGAGAGGGCTGAGGCTTTCCCCTTTTCATTCTGTTGAAGCAGGATGCATAATATCCATCATATAACTGGGTCTGAAGGAGTCAGATTCTTCCTTCAAATGAAGAAATCCCATTAATGTTTTCAACTCAAAAGTGTCTCTTGGTATCTTCATATGTTATACGTAGCCTAGTATAATGGGCCATAGAAACAGTAAGGAATTTTGGGAAGAATCAGAGCTTTGGAGGAATGTGGTTGGAGCCCTGACTCATCATTGACAGGGTGATTCTGGGCAAATTATGTAAACAAAGGGTGTCTCATTTCCTCATTTGTAAAATGTTGTGAGACCAAATTAAAGTGTACTTGGGAAACTTTCCTTCGGTTGTCACTGTTGCTCTTGTGCTAAATGTGGATTTCCTGGGGGTCTGAACTGTCATTAACTCTCTTCTTCCCAATGTACAGATAAGCCACATTAGAGAAATGTGTTCCTACTAGAGGTGGAGCGAGGGTGTCAGGGAAAGGAAATGTGGGAAGGAATATTAAGGATCAGCTAGCCCAGCAATTCTCAAACTCCTGCTACCTCCACGATTTTCACCACATCTGTGAAATCTCTGCACTATTATTGATACAATATTTTCCTTTAATACCACTCACCTTTTTACTTAAACATCTATAGAAAGGAGACCTTATTTCATTGCTGTAAATGAAAAACCAGTATTACTTCCTATAAATGGAAGGCAAAAAAGAAATATAGTAAGAACTCAGCAATGTCATTAAATTCTAGGTAGGTTCTGCTGCTTGCCAAGGTTCTGAGCCTGAGGCCTACTTTCTCTCCCTTGAAAAGGTAAATTAGCAGATATTAGAGCGGTGTTAACTGAAAACTGAACCAAGCCAAGACTGGAAGGATTGAAAGATAATTGAAAAGAAGATAAATTTCTCACTCCGAATTAAATGTAGCTTAATGCTGTATTCATGCCCCACCTCAAATCATTTCCACTACCCCATATTTTAGAGAAAAAGTTACTTTAGTCCAGCCTTCTCTTTTTACCAATGAGAAAATTGAGTCCTGAGTGGATCACAACTTTTGTTCATACCATGGAGGAGCTTTCCAAGCCAGAGCTCCAACCACGGTGTGCTGGTCACCTGAAGGTCATGTCACTGCCACCACCACCGAGAGGCAAGTATTCCATAAGTCAACAGCACCTTTAACCATCCTGAGGGCATTTCATTTATTATTTCACTCAGTCTTCATAGCAGCCCCATGAGATGGACAGGTTCCATCTGATTTTGACCATCTCACAAATGTGGAAACGGAAGCCTCAGGAAGTCACCTGATATTTTAAGGCTGGCAGGTGGCAGAGCCAGGTCCCGATACTGCCTCCGAGCTACACATCCATTCTACTAGATGGCCCAGCCTGTCCAAAAGGCCATCTTGACTTTATTTCATCTCTTGCTTGGTGATTGGAATGTATATGACATGCACAGATTATCTTCTCTGTGAACAAGGCATTTTACACAGTTTGAGTTTTCAAGCTCACCTTCTCATTATTCTGTCTGAGGCATTTCGGTAAAGAAAATAAGCTTTTAAGTAAAACCCCATCTCTTCAGTCCAGCCTCAAGCATGAAGCAAAGAGATGATCTCTTGCTGGCCAGGAAGTCAGCAGGTCTTGCTGTGATCAGGCTGAATGGCCCCAGGACCGTGTTGCTGAGCCAGGGCTGGGAGCAAAGCTAGCAGAGCTATGGGCTTATGATGGACAACCACACTCAGCCACACCTGGAACTCTCTTCTCCCCCTGTGCACAGGATTTCCAGTAACAACTCTTAGTGCCACTCACTTTGTCTAAAATGAATTACACAAGTCCCGGACTTCTTAATACTTAGGTAAGTTGCTGCAACCTGTGCTCCATGCTTTCCCTATAAACTACATGATCAAGTCTAAACTACTCAGCCTGGCGTTCAAGTCCTTTCATGGTGTGGCGGAGTGATGGCTCCAGGCTGCAAGAGCCACCCTCCCAAACTCATCTGCCTACTCAGACCTTACTTAGCCTTCTAAGGAAATTCAAGATCTGTTCCCTAAAGCCTGTCAGAGTGCCCAGCCAGCAAGTGACCTTTCTATTCTTACATGTATTTCATATTTTTGGAGGAGATTGTGTGTGTCTTTTTGCATTTTAAAACTTTTATCCATTATTTATTTAAGTCTTAATGTATGGTTACTTGGCATCTTAGAAACAGACTGTAATTTGTTTAGGTCAGGGTGTGTTGTGTTCTTTGAAGTCCATGGCTGTCTGCTCTGTATTGCATATGAAGTAGATGCTCAGTGCAGTACTCATGTGGCCAGGAAATACCTTCCCAATCAAAGTATAATAATAAAGTGTTAAAAGTCTTAAGAACCAGGCAAAGGTGTTGGAGTTGTATTTATTTCACACTCTTAACACTGGCTGTTGCAACCCATTTTCTCTCTCTCAATCTAAGGGAAAATAGTTGCTTTCCACTGAGTCACTGGATGGAAGGAGGGATGCGCTAATCCACTCCCAGGTCTTTGTAATTCCCCTTCTCCTGGTTGTCCTCCTTTGTGTCCCAACCAGAATGGACACAGAAAGCTTCAGCACCCCTCTTTCATTCTCTTCCATACTTCTCTCCTTTGCTTTTCCCCCTGTGTGTTTGGTGACAGACCCCATTCCCTTGGTCCCCCAGGCACTGTAGAGGCTAATGCACTGCCAGGGCTAAGGAGTCAGGGAGTAGACTTCAGTGAGCACTAGAGTCCCTGAAGGAAAGAGACTGTGCTGCCTGGGCTATAATTGTCCAGGAGGCCTGTTGTCATGGTGACTCTAGAGGCAGGCACAGTGTGGAGAGAGGGAGAAATAAACTAGGCAAGGGACTAGGGGAAGAGGAGGGTCTTTGATTTGGGAAAGACAAAGGGAGCCTGGGAAGCCAAGGCCACTGCTGCAGGAGGTGAAAGGGAGTGAAGCAGAAGGATAGAGAGGTGGAAGGAGGGAAGCAGGAGATGAATGGAGGAGACAGACAGGGAGAGGGGAGGAGGCCAAGAGAGGAGAGGGGCTGAGCAGGGCTCAGGGCAGGCACTGGGAGGGGTGGGGAGCCAGCCAGCTCTGAGTAATCCTTAATTATCACCCTGATGTCTCCCATCTCTAACTGCTCTTTGATCTCCTGTGTTGCACATTAAACATGAGCAACCGAATGCCTGCGTCTCCTGTTTAAGAATGCGATGAGGCGCAACTTCAAAGCCAGGAGTGGAACAAGACGGTGGTGGGCCTGGCGTTCCTATGGTCTGTTTGCTGGCCCAATTAGGTTAAATGGGGCCCTGAAATCCTCCTAATCTGAGCCAGTTTCTAAGCTTGTGTCTGCCACCAGCTGCCAGGCTTAATGAGATGAACGGCCCCAGGCTGGCCAGCTGACCCCTCCCCAGGTGCCCTAGTTTCTCAGAAGGGCTGTTGGGAAGCTGGCATCTGGACTCAAGCCACATGGGCTGGGGGAGGTCCCAGGCAGCTGGGCCAAGCTGGGTCTGGTCCATTCTCCATGTGGCTGGGAGGCTTCCATTCACATCAACAGGTGCCAGAGCAACAGGAGGGACAGTTGAATCCTGACCTTTGCCTCCATATCCAAGTTTCAGCTCCTGGTGCCCAGGTCCTGAGGCAGCTGTGCCCACTGGTCCCTGGTGTTGGAGTCAGGGTCTAGTCTATGGAGAGTAATGATCTAACTGCCTTCCCTGGGCCTCAGTTTCCCCTTCCCTAAATGCAGGGATGAGGCTGGGGACTGCCAATGTTTTCTCCAATGCTATGATGCATGCTTGGATCATCCTGGACACCTTTTGGGGCATCGCTCACTGGCAGACCTACAATACCTGAGAGGCCCCAAAAAGAAGGACTTTCTGTCCTGCCTGCAGGGCACACAGCCTTTTTTAGGGATCTCTTAGTGGCTGGTCCACACTTGCTTGAGAGAAGAGGAGACAACCCATAAGCTTATTCAAACAGAGTTAAAGGAAATACAATGAGAGTATTTACATCTTGAAAAAATACATCTAGAAAGAAGACAATGATTCACACAAAGGAAATCTCTGAGGACTCATATGTTGAATTTTATATTTAAGAGAAGGTGGAGCTGCTGGTGGCCCTCAAATTCTGTCAAAAGGGGGACTCTTATTCTGTCTATGGTCTTCTGGGGGTGGGGGGGCACATTAATCTGGTGGTTATGAGCAAGGGTTGTAAATTTTAGCTTGTATCTTCAGGCATTTAGATGTTCCCCATATTCCACAAATGGTACCTGACCTCAGTGGTAATTGAGCTAGACTCAAGTCAGACTAGACCCTAACTCCAACACCTGGGCACAGGGAGTCTGGCAGAAAGAGTGCACCTGGGGAAGTGCCTCAGAGCAGCTCACAACTAGGATGGACACAGTCCTCCATTGTTGGGCAGAACAATTCTACTTTCTGGAGCATCTGCAGAACAAAGAGCTTGGTCCCATTTCCCGCCTGGCTCACCTTCCTCACCCTTGAGACTGTCCCTCAAGAGCTTTCCACAGGCATCTTCTCAGCCACTATCCCCTTTGGGAGCTGTGTCTGAGCAACAGAGTGAGCCCTCAGCCCCAGGCCTGCTGGCATTGGAGATGCTATTTTTATGGAAGTTGCCCCCGAAGTGAAATTCACAGCTCCCGAGTGTCACAGGAGGGAAAGGAAAGAGGCTATGAATTGGTGTTATTCTCCTCCTCAGATGAGAAGTTGATCAGGGTGAGGGGAAGGCTCAAACAGAAAAAGCACTCTTTTTTTTCCCCCCTTGGCTTTTGGAGGCTTTGGGTCTCAGTCAGCCCCTGCCTTGGATTCTGAGCTCATGAACAGTTTGATGAAATCATACCAGGCCCAATGGACCCCAGATATTTGTTTATGAGTGTGAGGCCCCAGGAAAAAGCAGTGATTTTTCAATGTCCTCTTGGAGGCCTCTGACAACCCAAGTGAAGCCAAAAGTAGAAGTGGTGGGGCTCTCTCTGGGAAATACACAGAAAACACAGTGTTTGGAAGCTCTTCATTAGAAGGCTTCTCAGCACAGCACAACACAGTGCTTAAGAGCAGACTTTGGGCTGGACTCCACGGGTTATATCCTACATCTTCCTGTGTAATCGTAGACCAGTTATATAATGTTCTGTGCCTCGATTTCCTCATTTGGGAAGTATGGGCAATAACTGACCTATGTTATAGCCCGGTTGTGTAGATCAGAAGACTACTGTGGTGACTGAACTTAATATTCAGTCACTGTTATCTAACAGGAAAGGTATAAACCCCTTTAATCGGAACAGGGAAGAAAGACTTTGCCCAACTTACATCCTGTTTGTTGTCACTTCTCCCATGACGCCATATATAGTAGAGAAAAGGAATCTTCAGTCTTGACACACGTAGTAGTCATTGATTTTACTCACAATTATTTCTAGTTCTCCCTCTTTCTGAACATATGATAGGATTGTAAAGTTAGTTATGACCATGTGACTTGATTTGACCAATAAAATGTGAACAGAAGTGCATATGCCACTTCTGGGTGGAAGTTCTAAGATCCAGAGTACAATTTGCCACACATCCCCTTCCTGCTACAGTGATTAAGTGAGCATATGTTGAGATGAAGCTTCTATCAGCCTGTGACTCTGAGGGATCAGCAGGATCAGAGCTCCACAGCCAACCCTCACTTGACACAGAGCCTGAGCAAGAATGAATTTTGGTTGTATTAAGCCACCAAGGAACAAGAGTCACTTGTTATAACCAAGCATATCTTTATTGACTTGCCATAGATTAAACTAGTGTATTTAGAACACTGACTCTCCTTGTAGTGGAACCTGCTTCCCGACTTTCAGAAGAGCCCAATCATATGGAAGGGTGTGAGAAATTAGGTCACTATTCTCTGTTACCTCTCCTTCAGTCTTGGTGTAGTGGCTAACATTCAGCTCAAAGGGTGAAGGGTAGTGATCTGAAGAGGGATTTTGTTTGTGTTTGTTTTGATTTACATTTTATTACCCTGAAAGAAAGACTGAGATCCCCATCTACTAAGTTGCTCCCATGAACCTCTCAATATCTCAGAAGAAGGACAGAGATTCAGATCCAGCAAACACCACTGGCAGGGATGGGTTTTAAATTGGGCTTTGCTTGCTTGTCTTGGGCTGCCCCTTCTCAAGAATTTGATCTCCATGTCTAAGAGATTTAGTCAGGGATGATATTCAGAGGCTCCTTTCTGGGGCATGAGGCCTGGAAGAAGCCTTACAACAAACATTTCCTCATTTTCTAGAGGAAGAAAGTGAGGTTGGAGACCTGAAGTCAAGTTCCATCCAATTCCTGAAAGGCAGGACCAACTGCAAAATTTGCAAGACTCAGGGCAAGATAAAAATGCAGGGCCCCTTGTTCAAAAGTATTAGGAATTTCAAATTGGTGACTGCAGAGTATTAAACCAAGTGTGGGGACCTTCGAAACACAGCTCTGCACAGCTGCCCACATTGTATATCCTTGAAGCTGGCTTTGCTGAATGAACTGACCACTTCATAAGGAGAGGGAAGGAAATCTACTTCAGATCTCAGTACAGATCCACCCCCTTGATATGCTTGAGTAAATTACAAAAGGAGTTCAATGAAAAATCATCCAGGTTACAAAATGACTCCAAACCTGAGCTTTGCTATGTGGGCCATGACTGGCTTCTTTTCACTTTCCTTTGCAGGACAGGCAGACGCTCCCTGTCCTGTTATTGAGATGCAGTTCGAGAAGGTAACAACTCAGAGTTTAAATTTGTCCATGAATCCTAGAAAGCCAGATACCAATTCTATGTGTGCTGTTTTAAATGTTTTTGGGAGCGGAGGAAAAAATTCAGAATGCAGGGAGGAGGACACATGTTAGGGGCTTCTTAGAATCTGCAACCGCACTGTTTATTTCCTTGTTTATTTTCTGACTTCCCTACTAGTGGTAGTGCCATGAGGGCAGACCTGGCTTCATCTCTATTCCCTATGTACAGAACAATGTGGAAAGTAGGCTGTCAATGCTTGCGGTGTGAATAGATGATGAGGGACACAGTGATGAATCGGACAGGCCTGCAACATGGTGGAGTTGGTGGAAATCCTTGTCTGCTCCGTGGGTGCAGAGCTGTGTGTGTGTGTGTGTGTGTGTGTGTGTCTCCTTTCCCTTCTCTGCCCAAACCCGAACTTAAGTCAGGACAAGACATATTTAGGTGTAAATGACTGCCTCAGCATATCAGGTGACTCTTTCTAGAGAGTTAGCTTTTTTGCCAAGGATTATAATGCCTTGCTTGCTTTGATCAATCATCAATCACCAAATATTTACTAAACATCTAGAATTCAAACATTCAAATTAAGTAAACATTTATCCACTGATTATAGTGGGATTAGGTTCCATGAGGATTTAGGGATAGAAGACTAATTGTGTGATCTCAGGCCCCAGCCCACCTCCTGGGGGTCGGGGGGGCAGAGTGGGGTTCAGGGCTTGGCACCTTTCTAGCTTCCTGGAATCACAGAGCCTCTGCAATGCTGTCTGGATGTCTCTTTGCCTTTGGACAAGGCCAAGCTCCTAACAGGGATCCAGAAAGGGACAAGGCAGGATCTGAAGGTGTCGCTCCTGCACCTCTGAAGACCCAGCTCATCTCCACCCCTCCCCAGGGTGCCACAGAAAGAAAGGACCCAGTGGAGTCAACAATGGTCCCAAGTTAACAAACACAGCCTCTTCCTCTTCAATTCTCTCTCTCCGTTTACTGAAATGGTAATTTTAAGTCTCTAATAGCTCCTCAGGGCACTGAGGTGAGGCAAGAAGGGGATGTATTTATGTTCACATCTGCCAGCCTGTCTTCTCGGGTGATGGCGAGGCTGATGGTGCTGCTGATGAAAGCCGCCCGCTCCGCTCCGCTCCACTCACTCGTGAGGAGGGGAGCAGGCTTGTTGCATCTCCCAGGTAACCAGGTGACCGGCCTGCCTGCTCCTCTCTGCTCTGGGGCAGCCCGCGTGTCCTCTGCGGGCTTCAAGACTGCATATTCATGCTGAGTGGCAGCACCCTGGCGGTCCATGCATATTCATGCTGAGTGGCAACACCCTCCTCAGAAAGGCCGGCATCCTGGGCATTTATTAATCACTGTCTCCAGCTCTCTCAGGGCCACTGGACAGGAAGCCCCTTTGTAGGAAGGCTGCAACGACCACTGTCATTGCCAGCAATGGGCTTAGCAGAGTGGAAAAGAACAATAACAGCATTAATGAGGGGTGCTTGCTCTGGAGGCTGAGTCCGCATCTTCCTACACCCAGAAGTGTGGCTGCTATTGTGACTGCGAGCACTCAGTACAGCAGGATTGAAACTTCACCACCCTTACAGCAGTACTCGCTGGGGCTCTGCTGAGGACTAGGTTAGCACTTCCAGGGCTGCTTTCCCATCAGATACTTTCAACCTTGGGAGGCAGGTATTCAGACCCCAGTTTTATAGGTGAAAATTGGCATTTGGGAAAGAGAAGTGACTGATCCAAAGTCATGCAGCTATGAAGTGACAGACTTCCATTCAAGTCTCCTGGCTCCTAATCCTGCATTCTCTCCCTTATCCTACAGCCATTCTTGCAGGAGGGTTATAATTGGAGGCATTTCCTGGGAGTTTTCCAAGGAGCCTGGCTATCCTCTCTCTTAGCCATTTTGTGCACACGTGTTTTCCAAGCTGTGTTTCTGGTAGGACTTCCAGAGGTTTCTAGCTGAGTGTCTAAGAAATCAGAGCTGAGAGGGATATGAGAGATCCTCTAGTCCAAACTTCTTGTTTTAACAAATTAAGAAGTTAGGGGTGCCTGGGTGGCTTAGTCGGTTAAGTGTCTGAGTCTTGATTTCAGTTCAGGTCATGATCTCAGGGTCATGAGATCAAGCCCTGTGTCAAGCTCTGTATTCAGCGCAGAGCCTGATTGGGATTCTCTCTCTCCCTCTTCCTCTGCCCCTCTCCCCTCAAAAAATAATAATAAAATAAAATACAATAATAAAGTAAGTTAGGAAATAAAAGTGACAGCCAAATCTAAAACTTAGCTCTTCCTGAACTTTGCTCTAGATCTTTCTCCTCCCCTCTATGCCCTGTCCTTTTCACCAATCTCAGACTCCTGTGCCTGGATCTTTCTCCCTGCAATAATCTGCATCCACCCAGATAAACTTGCTTTATCTCCCCTGGCTCCCAACCTGTTGACTCAATTCAGATCCCCCAGGTAGGCCCTCTCATCACCTGAAAGATGAACTATGCTCAGTTCTACCTTTGCCTCTTTGTGCAGGTGGGCTCCTCATCTTCTTTCTTTAAATGCCATTTTTTCCCTGGCCTCTGAAATTTTTATGTGCATCTTCATTGGGGATGTGTATCCAGCTCACCCCTATCCTTCCCTCTTACAACTTCTACTACATACATTGTTATACTTAATTTATCTCTACATGTAAGTCCTTGGTTAGATCAAGACAGGGTGTGGTGCTTTACTCAGCTCTTAGCTTTTCTTCATTGTCTGATAGGGACCAGACA
Source organism: Mirounga angustirostris (assembly GCF_029215605.1). Classification (NCBI taxonomy): domain Eukaryota; kingdom Metazoa; phylum Chordata; class Mammalia; order Carnivora; family Phocidae; genus Mirounga; species Mirounga angustirostris. The sequence goes on along the minus strand of NW_026991710.1, from coordinate 160,588,781 downwards.
CACAGAAGTTCCTCAGGACATACTTAAGAAATGATAGATGATGATGTTGCCCATTTATAACTCTGTATCTCAGAGGTCTCTACCCCTGCCTGCTCTCAGAGTAGCACACAGCAATCCTTCTTTCTCGAATGCAAGAAATGTTTAACGAGGAGACATTATATGCTGGACACCATGGGAGGTACTGAGGGGACAATGATGAATGAGCATATCTGCCCATTAGGAGACCATTGTCTACAGGAGGGGACCGAAGTCACAGGCCAGTGAGAATCAAAGAAAGAAGAGAACCTGTGGCTGAAAGGTAAATCAGCAGGGCCCTTGACAACATTAGGGTATGCTGAGGTGTGTCCGTTAAGCACCTCTGCCCTTCCACTGCCCATTGCAGCCACATCCACCTGCCTGCCATTTGTGCTGTGACCCTGAATTTCTAATGCTGCCCCACCTCTTCCCAGCTAGGTCTCCCTTTTACAAGGCCTCATGCCTCCCATTCTATAGAATCACTAGTGGCTGGTAACCACTTTTTATTCTTCCCATTGGAGACAGTGATTGAATGAATGATTCTAAGGGGGAACTCCAGGTGCTAGATGCAAGCCATTAAGAGAGTTGTTTGGGACAGAGTTGGGGTTTTCCATATGCTTCTCAAGAAATAACATGGAGTTGATAGCAATAGTTGTTTACACAACTTTCAATTTCTCCCAGCTCTTCTACAAGCAGTTAATTCTCCACAGTGAACTAATGAATGATATAGGATTAACATCCAACTATAAACTGGAACCCAAAAGTGTGCTAAGAAGAATAGCTAGAAGATGTGCTGGAGCCCCACTCTGAGAGCAGACAGACAAATTCTGACCACCAGACTGGCTTTTCTGTTGGATGAGAAGCTGTGCAGCATAGGAAGAGCACAGTTCCAATAAGTAGAAATATTCCAGAAATCTAATAAAAAGAGAAAATGAAAGGATGGCAAAGAGGCCTGCCATCACTTAAACATTTTGCAAATATGAGCATGGGGGAAAGAATGAGGTAAAAATGGGCTCCTATAGCTAGATTTTATCAGAGTTGCAACAGGGAAGGATCCTTCTAACATAACGGATGGATTTGATGACATCCATAGAGAATGTTGGAAGAAGAGTTGGAAAGATATTGCAATAATCTTGGCAAATGATGATAGTGACATGAAGATGGAAAGAAGTTGAGGCTTCTAAAAGGTATTTTGAGAACAGAATTGACAGGACTTGTTGATGGATTGGATACAGAGGATAAGGAGAGAGAGCTATCAGAGTGACCCCAGTTTTCTGGCATGAGCAACTTAATAGGTAATGTTCCCATTTCTTGAGATGGGGAGGACCAGAGAAGAAACTAGTTGAGAGGAATAAGAGCTCAGGCTCTGACATGGTGAGCCTAACTAGTCATATATCCAAACAGAGATGTCAAATAGACAATTAAATATACAAGAATGAAGCTCTAAGGTGGGGTTTGCATTAGAGATATAAATTTGGAAGCTGCCAGCATCTAGAGGCCCTCCTGATTAAACTTGACCTAGATAGAGCAAGAGTTCATGATTTCTGTAATTTTTTGCACTGACTTCCTTCTTTTTACATCTTTCATACCAGCCAGGAGCCAGCAAGATGACTTGCTCCAGGGGTTGTAATCTGGTTTTCCTCTCCCAAAGCACAAAGGAGCCCTGGCTGTGGGGCTGATATGGGGAAACCTCCACATTCTAGAGAAGGATTAAGGGACAGGTGGCACTGGAGTTTCTCTGCTGAGCTGGGTCTGAGGACCTGTAAGGAGAGAGCAGAAAAGAGGAGAGAAGGGCAGAAGAGAGCAGACAAACACCCATCAAGAAGGAATGATGATGGACTCTGAAGGGCAGGCAGGGTTCTAGAGGGGAGGGGGGTGGGAGGACGGGTTAGCCTGGTGGTGGGTATTGAGGAGGGCACGTTCTGCATGGAGCACTGGGTGTTATGCACAAACAATGAATCATGGAACACTTCATTTAAAACTAATGTTGTAATGTATGGGGATTAACATAAGAATAAAAAAAAAAAAAAAAAAAGAAGGAATGCTTAGACTTACAGTTTGCCTTCTCCAGGCCACCCAGACCCAGTGCCCCTTTTACTTATTCCTGGCATGGCCTGTTACACACTCCAGCATGGAGTGCAGGCCCACAAGTGACCTGTCACCAGTCACTACTTGACACATACTTACTTATTCTTTTTAATGTCAGGTTGATTGAGGAAAACTTAATGCGGTAAAATTCACCCCTCTTTTGTGAATTCTCTGTTCCATGAGTTTGGATAAATGCATGCAGTCCTGTAACTACACAGTCAAGATCTGGAACATTTCTGCCACCCTTTGTAACCCATCCCTCCTCTAACCCCAGCCCCTGGAAACCACTGATTTGTTCTCTGTCTCTCTGTCTTTTCCAGAATGTCATTTGAACTGAATCAAACAGTACTCAGCCTGTTGAGTCTGGTCTTTCACTTGTCAGAACGCTTTTGCGTTCCATCCGTGTTACTGCATGTAACAATAGTTCCTTCATATTCATTGCTGAGGCGTATTCAGTTATGTGGATGTGCCACAGTTGACTCATTTGCTGGTTGATGGATACTGGGTTGTTTCCAGTTTGAGGCATTTATGAATAAAGCCACAGTACCCATTCACACACAAATTTTTGTGTGAGCGTAGGTTTTTATTTCTCTTGGGTGCATATCTAGGGTATTTGCTGGATCATACAGTCAGTGGATGTTTAACTTTATAAAAAGTGATGAAATATTTTCCAAACTGACTGTGCCATTTCCCAATCCCACTGGCAAGATGTAAGGGCTTCCGTTCAGACACAGCTCTCTGTGTCTTCACCATTTGGTACTGTTAGCTTCTGTTTTATTTTGTTTGCCCCTTTTCAACTCTATTCTAATAGGTGTATAGCAGTATCTCACTGAGTTCTCCATTTGCATTTCCCTAATGATTTATGATATTGAGCACTGTCTATGGTGCTCCTTTTTCATCTCTGTAACTTATTTGGTGAAGTGTCTGTTTAAATTTCCTGCCCACTTTTAAAATTAAGTTGTTTGTTTTCCTGGTATTGAGTTTTGAGAGTTCTTTATATACTCCAGATACAAGTCTTTTATCAGATATATATTTTGTAATACTTTCTCCACAGATATTTATTTTAATACAATTTCTCCTTCTCTCTTCATTCTGAATACCATTCCCACTTCCCACCATTAGCCTGGCAGGATTATAAAACACAAAGAACACGTTCATCTCCATTTTCTGGAAGAGAAAAACTGAGGCACAGATACTTTAAAAACTTGCTGCTCCCAATACTATGAACAGCTGGAGCCAGGTGTGAGACTTGATGACCAAGAAGGAAGTCTTGAAATGTTTTGAAGTCATCACTCCACTTAAAGGGCTGCCATCCAGGTAAGTGGGATTCAGCAAATAGAGTCCAGGTTGTATATAAATATAAATATATATATATATATATATAGAGAGAGAGAGAGAGAGAGAGAGAGAGAGTCCAGGTTGTAAATATATATATATATAATAATATATAAATATATATAATTTTTATTTGTCAACATACCTCAATAAAGCTGGAATATTATCTCAATTATTATTGTTTTAATTATATATTATTAATTATTTTATATTTTGAATTTTGTCAACAACATATTTGAGGAAATTTGTTTTTTTCTTTTCTTATATACCTACAAAATATCCTCAAATTGACCTCTTTGTCTGCAGAATCTAAAATATTATCTAGCCCTTTACAAAAGTTTGCTGCCCACTAATTTAAGTAGTTATAAGTTATCTTTTCTTTAATCATTACAAATACAGCAACTTATTTTACAGATGAGGAAAGTGAGGACCTTTGAAACAGATGAGCTGCTGAAAGTTACCCAGCTAAGGGCAATGGAACAGGGATGTGTTCTCATTTCAAAACCTGGTGCTCTCTCTAGAAACAAATTCACAGCAGCAATTTGGTAGGAAATGGAAAAAAAAAATTCCAGGGGCAGGTGGTGGAGCGAAGGGAAAACCTGTCCCAGGTTCCTGAACCTGTTGTTGGCCAGTCCATGGGCCTCTACATTGAGAGCAGGAACTCATCAGAATGACCTCAAGACCATGTGGGATTTTCAAATCACCCAGGGAAATCCTGAATCTACTTCACTTGCTGAAGTATACATGCATTTTAAAAAGCTTTTAATAACAGTGCTTTATTCTGAAACAAAACATGTTAGGTAAAGCCTTGTGAGGCTGTGAAGCATGTGGACATGAAACCAGACTCCCTGAGTTCACCTCCCAGTAAATGGAGGTACCTCAGTTTACTTATTTTTTAAATAAGCTATACTGGGACTCATTCCTCATTCATAGGTCTTCTATAAGAACTGAATGAGGGCGCCTGGGTGGCTCAGTTGGTTAAGCGACTGCCTTCGGCTCAGGTCATGATCCTGGAGTCCCGGGATCGAGTCCCGCATCGGGCTCCCTGCTCGGCAGGGAGTCTGCTTCTCCCTCTGACCCTCCTCCCTCTCATGCTCTCTGTCTCTCATTCTCTCTCTCTCAAATAAATAAATAAAATCTTTAGGAAAAAAAAAAAAAAAAACCTTTAAAAAAAAAAAGAACTAAATGAGTCAGTATTTGTGACATGATGGCAGAGAGCAAACACTATGTCAACATATATTAAAAAATAAAATAAATGTTCATTTAATCAAAAATCAAATCTCCAGAAAACAGGTCCCTTCACTTTCTGGTTGATCAAGGCTTTTCTGTAGTAAATGGGTCCTGAAAGACAGGACAAGGAAAGACACTGATAACAACGGCATTGCCTCAACTTCTCCAAAGTGATCATTCTCTGGTGAAGAGAAGCAGGAGGGGAATGTACTCCACCACCTTCAGCCCAGGTACACACTCCCCAACTGTCCAATCCAGAACAGTGGTCTCACCAAATTGCAATAATTTATAGTAAAGTAGAATATGCATTCTATTGGTGACCTCTTCCCTTTGATGTCAGGAGAGTATATCCATCTTCTACACATCCAGGTGTGTTCCCTGCCGACACCATAACCGGGGGATTCTTCACTGCCCCCCCCCCCCCCCCCCCCCACTTCACCAGCTCAGCGCTGGTAAAGCTGTGAGACAGACAGACAATCCCATACAGCAATTTAGATACTTCTATCAAGAGCCTTAAACACATTCTTAGCCAGGAATTCCACTTCTAAGAATAGGACTCAAAGGAATACAGACAGCTAGGGTGTGTGTAGCAGCGTGTGGGTGAGAGTTGCAGAATTTAAAGAAGAACCTAGTCTGATTCCTGCTCAGACTTGGCTGGAGTCTGTGGGTGTGTCTGGCCACGGCAGCCAGGGGCGCGTCTGAGGGCCTTTTGTGAGCACTGTGGCCGCACCCCGGCGCCCATGCCCCGGAGACAGCCCTGCTGCGGGGAAGGCCTGCGTGGCGCCGGTAGAGCCCTACCAGGCTCCGCACGGTTGTCCAGCTTCCACAGAGCCAACCATGCGGACGCGGGACCCAGTGTGGCCAGCTCCGACACTGTTGGACAGGTTCTGCAGCCTGGAGGCACCAGCAGGGGCCGGTCAGCTCTGGGGCCCGGCTGCTTTCACTGCTTTGGCCTTCCTCCTGCTTGAGGACCCGCTGTATGAGAAATTATTCTAAAAGGCGAATTTCCATATGAATGTTAGGGATTATCATCTACATCTACAGGATTTTAGTCCTTTAATCTTCTCAGAGATCCTAGGGAGTCTTTAATATTTTGTCAGAATTCAAGATAATCTTTACTCACTTTAATTTAAACAAATAAATAATTGGGAAGATACACTTTTCAGGGGGACTGTCGAAATCAAGTAGGAAACCACAGTCAATATGTTAATATTCAGAGGCACCAGGGAAATGGTTAGAATGTTCATGTATTTAATGGAAAAAAGGTTAGGTCATTCATTCATTTAACACACAGGAGAGACTTGCATTGACAAAGATTACCTCATTGAACCTCGTGGAGTACAGCTAGGGAAGGTCTTATTCACTCTTTTCCAGGCAAGGGAACAAAGGCTAGCCAACTTGCCTAAGATGAGGTAGTGGAAGTGGCAGGAAGTGGCAGAGCTGGATTTGAACCCAGATCATGCCAGTATGCGTCCCCAACATTGCAGCTAGTCACTGGGCAAAGCCTAGCCTTTTCGGCGTGCTGTTAGTCCTTGGCTGTGCAAATGCTCCAAATCACAGATAAGGACATTTAATCTGTTCTGTGATCTATGGAGCCACTTGGGAAATGGAAGAAGAATTACCGAGGTGAGTCATTCCATGTCAGCAGGCTAACTGTAATGGAGTTTTTATTACTATTTTATTATTTATGTATTTGTCAAAAAAAAAAAAAAATCAATGGAAAGAGCAACACAGCAGAGCCCCCTGATGGCTATTCCTCACAGGGATTTGCTTGTGTGCCAGAGGGTGTGCTTATGAGCATGGGTGTTTGTGCATTGGTCTCACACTCTCACTCAGATACCTATGCTCTATAAGATTTTGGGTAGGGGATAGTTTGCATAGAAATGAATTATATTTAAGGAATCTAGAGGCTGTATTTGTGGTCTGTGTGTTTGTGTAAGGGATACAGAGACTAAAGACGTGTGCATTATTGAGAATGTGCCTACTGAAATCACTGTTCTATAACCCCTGACACACTAAACTTCTTTATCCTATCTTTTAGTTTCTTTTAACTGGAAAAAGAAATGTACAGTGACCTAGAACTCTCTGTAGTCCTTGGATTCTATTTGTCATGGGGACCTAGTTTTAACATTCTCCTTTAGGAAAGCACTACTTTGACCTTAGCCAGGGACCTCCCTGGAACCCATGCACCCTGCCCCCAAGGCTCCTTCCCTTTCCTCTTCTCAATGCTGAGAAAAACAAGAGCTTATCCCAGTGCTTGGTTGTTAATCAAACTCATGAGCATCTCTCAAGGAATCACTCTGAGGCATGTGTCATGCACAGTCTGGGAGAACTCGAAGGCTCTCAGATCCATGGAGCTCCAAACTCTTTTTCTGACATGATGGGTTCCTAAGTTTTTAAATATAAACTTTGACCTCAGTTTTTCTCCTATCCTAGAGAAAAAGATGTTTCTAGAGCTTGGGTTGACCTCCATAGTCCACCCCTTCTCTGGAGGTGGTAAGGTCTTTTCTGGGCCTCTTTGGGCTAAAATTGTGGAAATGGGCCTGGCCAAAATGGCAGAGGTTATTGCCAAAAATGAGACCTCTCATGAGGAACTTTGAGTCATAATCTAGAAGAGCCATTTGGGTCCCTACTTCACTGTTCTGTCTCTATTTTTGAGCTGGAGTTAGTAGATGTGAGTTTGTCCACTTTTATTGAGGGTATATTACATGTAGATCAGAGGTTTAAGGTGGTGATGCCAAGGGATGTAAGACATGGTCCTTGTCCAATATTTTATGGAAGAAAAAATGAGAACATGTGCCAAAGGCACACATTGCATGTATGGAGTGGAGGGGAGACTCCAAGTTCAGGGTTCCTTCTAGGGCATTGCCCTGCTTTTCCTTCTACTTCACCCACAGGTTTTTGTCTTTATCTCTTTTGAGATGCTTTCTCCTCTTTCTGCTTCCTTTTCCTAAGAGGTGGCCCTCTCCTGGCCCTGTGGGTTCTGCTCCCAATTTTCTGGACCACCCAGAAATGTCACTGCCTCTTAGCCCCAGATTCTAAATAGACATGCCAAGTCCGATGCTGCCAAACAAATAAGAGCAGAACCTAGCTCTATTGCTTTCCCTTCACCAAAAATGCATTAATAAAGTTAATTAGCATTGACCTGAAAAAAAAATCTGAACAATAACCTCCTGGCATTAGGATCAAATGCAATGAAGCACAAACAATAAAAACTCCATTATTGCTTCCCTCTGAGAGACCGTCACTGATCCTCAGGCTTACATCTCCCAGGACTCTCCCTGCCTCCTCTAAGCCTCACTATGGGACTGCCAAAACACAGCCAGGTGTGAAGGTGAGCTGGGCTGGTCCCCAAGTAGGACTACCTATAGTTAAATATATGACTCCCAGAAGTCCAGGGGAAACACAGGCTTGATTTGGGCTGTCATCAGCATCCAAAATGGCAAAACAGAGAATGGTGGAGGAGGCAGGCCATCAGAGATGGCAGCTACTTCTTGGCCAGTCAAGGCTGGTAGTTGGCAGATACTCAGGGAATTGAAGAAGCAGGTGCTTGGGACTCTCCCCAGATATAGCAAAAACCTGGCCTACGATGTCAAGAGTGATTCTAGATCGTATTCCTTGGCAAGCCAAAGGTGACTAGTTTATTGCTTCCTCTTGTTAGAATTGGTTCAGAAACTGGGCAAAGATATGTATAGTTATTGACCCCAAGGCACTGGGGATTAAGTCACTGACTTTCTCCCCTCCACGCACCCTCCCCCAAACTACCATTGATCTCATTTTGCCCTTGAATTCTTATTTTGTGCTGAGCATTGAGAAGCCGGGATATGGGGACACAAATATGAGCAAGATCCAGTGTTTTCCCTCTATTGGTCCTCAGTCTAGTGGGATTGTGTAAACAACCCACTGGATTTCTGCCCCTTCATACTACTTTCCTCTGCCCTTCCTTTCCATGATACTGTGAGATATTTGAGGGAACGTTCCATGTTGGTATTAAGCCTGCCTTATCTCATTCTCTACCTGGATCTGTCCAACCCATGCTCCATTCCTGAGGGCAGGACTGGGAGGATGAGTGGGGCCTGCTGGACCAAATCCTTTTGTTGTGTTATATATACTACATGGGGAGCCCATGCCTCTCCCTTGCCTCCTGAGGCCCTGCAACAGCCCATGCTCTCAGACAAGCATGACAGGAGCTGATGTTCCCTCCCTTTAGGAAGAATGGAGGCAGTCACTCTTTTCCAGAGCCTGCCTCAAATTCTAGAGGACACTTTGTTGAGGTGGAAGAGGGATGCTGGGAGTCATGAAAGAACACACACAATGAAAGTATCTCTTGTATGTGGCACTTGAAATACTTTATTGGCCCAAAAGTCATTGTAGGCAGATGTTCAGATATGATGGGGGATATAAAGTAAGAAGAAGGAGAAACACAATTCAAACTGGCCTGGATGGGAGGAGGGAATGGAAACTTCCTAAGAACACAAATAACCATTTAAAATGTTTTAAATGGAGACATTTGCCTGTGCATTAATATTCAATCCCATCTACCTGAAGTCTTTAAATATGAATGCAATTCTAGAATGTTTCCACAAACGGTATGAGAAAGAAAGTTTCATCCTCATGAGAAACATACTGCCTCCTCATCCTCCCAAGTTCCCAACCCTGTGTCCATCCAGTGTCTCAGGTCTGACCTGACGTATTTGCAAACAACCACCTAATGGCTTTCTTTACTTATGGTTCATCTCCTCTGTGGCCAGAATTGTTTTCTCAAAACACAGATGGAGTTCCTGTTTAAGAAGACCTTGAATGCTCCCCAGAACTCAAGGTCCCTCCATCCCGCTTTCTGCCTTTGATACTTTGAAACCAGACTGGCTGTTCTTGTACATTCCCTTCCCTGTCCTTCCTGAGAATGAGCAATTCCAGCAGCATGACTGTTCTCCAGTAAACCTGGAAAAATAAGAGAAAATTCCAATGTGCCTTGGAATTGTTTGTTTGTATGCCTATCTCTGTTTCTGGCTATAGGCTCTTGGAATCTACAGATATTAATATTATGATAACACCAAACATTTATCAAGCAGTTATTATATAACTTTGCATATAACATTTAATTCTTAAAGGTAGGTAATATTATTAGCCCCCCCCCCCCCTTTTTTTTTTTACAGAGAAGAAGCCTGAGGGAGGGGCATACAAACAAACAGCATGAGCAGAGCCTAAGCAGTTTGACTTCAGGGCCTTGTTCTTGGCCTGGTCTTTGGATCTGCCAGTGTGCATAGGAGGTCTCCAGTCACATAGCAGGCCTGGTCAATGTTTGCAGACAGAAACAGTAGGTGAATGAGAGAATAAGGTGATGGTGAAGGAGCAAACCACTCTGGAAAGGTACGCCTGTGGATTGTACTGGGAATGAAGTTTCAGGGGACTGGTGTGCTTGCTCTGTCTCCCTCTTGACCAACTGGCAGAATCTGGAGGAGGTAGCATCTAGCAGGGTAGCACCAGGGCCTGGGGGGCCCTCTCTCCTACCAAAAATACCTCCCTCAGCTGCTTGATGGTGCCTGAAATTATACCATTACAGTCTAATTCCTTCAGCTTAGGCTGCTATTCCCCTGTTAAAATACAGATACTCCTGGGAGAGGCAAGTTATTAAACTTTATTAGTCTTTTATATCCCATGGAGAATTTATTGATCAGGCCCTTCTTTTTAGCAATGACTGGGAGAAGCGAGAAAGATGGAGACCATATAAATGTCCCAGGCTCCAGGGAATGAGGTCACCTAGAAGGCAAGGGGTGGGGGAGCAGGGATTTAGGGAGGTATAATGAGAAACAAACATTTCCCTTGGTGTTCTACTGAGCAGGGCCTTAAGAGGCCAGTAGCATGGGTGGACTGGCTGAGGAAGGGCCTATAGGCCCTGGCATCAGGACCAAGTTACTGAGTCAACATGGGGCTCTCAGTCACCATAGCAGCCATCCTGGGCTCTGACTTGTGCAAAAGAGCAGCATCACAGGCAGCACTATAACCACTGCCAACAGTCTGTGGGCTCTCCATCTCTTCCTGTGCAGTGTTCTTGGAAGCCCGTCCCACCCATTCTAGCCTAATGGGAAAGTCCTGAGCGGCCTTCTTTGGTGTGTGCTGTTGCTTATCTGTTGCACTTTTCTGGCTCTTCTGGCCTACAGGTGATGCCTCAGCACCATTCTCTATGCTGTACACACACTCCTCTGAAATAACTCCCTTATCATCCACCCACTGCCTGTACTGTGGTTAGAAATAGATTAAGAGAGAGAGAGATCCTTTCTTAAGGACACGTCAGGGTTTTGAGAACAATATTGTTTTATGTGTTCTCAAAACACTTTGTCCTGCCTTCAGATTTATGGGATGGCCTTTATTACTACAATAAAATATTTAAAACAAAAATAAGAGAGGCAGCCTGAGGTTTTTGGCCTCCATTTCTCTGGAGCCAGCCCACGCAGAAATACTCCCTAACCTTTGCACACCTCCTCACCTCAGAGACCCCAGCAGCTGTGGTCTGCCACACAATTCTGATGTTCAAGAACTAGGCAAGACTGTAGTTGGAGCTGTATCTTTATTCAGTATATAATTTCTGTTCACCTGATGGAAAATAAGCTTGGATTCTACCCCACGGAGTACATTTTTCTGTCGTTCAGTGATTCATCACAGTTCAATGATTCATGTGTCTTACTTTTGAAATTGAAATAGCACACAACAATATTTTAAATGGAAAAGAAAGTGATTGCTATACTTAGGAGTTGCAATGAGACACAAGTCGTGGTCAGGGTTGGATGGTATCTTAGAAGGACAACTTGCCTGGGGGACAGGAGACCTGGGGGACCAGCTCTGACCCTCACAAGCTATGTAGCCTTGGACTTTTGGCATTCTTTACATCATTCACTCAACAACTACTTTTTGAGTGTCTACTGTGTATTAGACATCATGCCAATCAGAAAGGGGAGGCCTACTCTGGCCTCTGCACAAAGTCAGCTTAAATGGCTTCTTCCCACTATAAGATTCTGCAGAATAGTTAATTTTAATCAGCACTGAACAACTTGGATGTTTGGTAAGACTAAGAATGATGGACAGGATTTTCCTCTCACTTTTCAAAGATCTAATGAATTTGCCAAATGTGAAGGTCATAAGAACCTAAAGCAGGTGGCAGGTGGTAAATCTTGCTCTCCTCATTTTGCAGCACAGGAGTGCTGGAGGTTCTGGGTCCCTTATAATTCACTGAAAAGAGTCAAATAAATTTTATTTCCTCCCCAGTGAATTTTATTTTCTCACTCTGAAGGCAAATGGTTCTGACGCAGGGACTGGTCGTCAGGAAGACAGAGAAAAACCCAGGTGGCACCCTTTCAAGTCCGTTTTTTCCCAGCCTTTCCTTTCCTCCCCAACTGCTTCTTCCGCAGAAGGCTTTAGAATCCCTACTTTTTCAGGCAGTGTGCTAGGCATTAGGCCTCTAGCTTCTGTCCTTGGGAAACTTACAGCCTAAGGGGGGTGGTTCTGTTGGAGAATCATAAATGATATTAGGGTAGTACGGGAGGAACACCTCAAAACTTGAACAGGTTCAAGAATCTTCTTCCTAGAGTAGCACTTGAGTTTAATCTCGAGAAGTAAATGAGTTCTGCAGGCAGACAAGATGTGGAACATGCTGTAGGTTGCTGTAATAGCATGGACAAAGGCCCTGAGGTGGGAGCAGGTGATGTATTTGGAGAGGCAGTGTGGAATGAAGCCAGATACATGGGATCAAACATCAAAAGGCTGAGAACCCTGGCTAGGGAAACCTCCAGAGCTGCCATTGCAAATAAAAGGATGTGGCATGATTGTCCTTCTCTTCCTGCCAAATGTTCTGCTGTCACCAAGCAGCCTCCCATGTACCAGATCTAGCTCTCATATGCCCCCGTCAAATCTGAATCCTCTGTCACATTCCTCCATGGAAGTGCCATCTTCTTGCTTCTGTTGTTACCTTTCAAGAGGAGAACTCACTAATTGAATACCGATAATAATTTAATGAATAACCTTTCATGTTGGCAGAATAAGCATAAAATCAAAAGAAATTATATTGAATAGTGGACTTTCATAATTGAGATATTTCTGAGCAGGAGATTTTCTTAAGGAGGGGGAGATAAGAAGGAGCCCTCCCCATCAGCCCATAGGGGCCAAAGGCAGGGTGCCCCCAAATGTGCAACTTTGGCATATTGGTTATTTTCAATAAAAGTTCCTTAAGAGACAGCCTGTTCAAGAAGGACGCTCAGACCCTCCTCCATCCCTCTGAAAGCAGGAAATAAGTCTCCCTTGTGAAAGCTTCTGTCCCTGTACCAGAAGGTAAAGAGACAACCTGATCACCAGAGATAGGAAATTTAGGGCCAAGAAGTCAGTATCAACAATCCTTGTTACTTTTTACTAATTTACTCCCCCAGCCCAAATTCTGCTTAGAACTCCTTACCAATTAAAGCTCCCAAAGTTAATTTTTCTTTCCTTTCAGTTCCTCATAGATTTATTGTTTCTTTGTCTAAAAAGTATAAAAACTGCCTGGCTTGATCATTTCTCTGGGTCTCAATTTCCTTATTGGGGCTCTATGCACATGTAATCAAACTTTTTTTCCCTCTTGCTAACTTGTCTCATGTGAATTGAATTCTTAGTCTACCTGGAAGAACTTAAAGAGTAAATTTTTTTTCCCTTTCCTTCAAACCCCTGAGTCATACCATATTACCTAAGAGTGCGTGGAGGACAGCAGTGCTGGCCACTACCCCACCAACCTGCTTCCTGTAGGACACATGCAAACTGATGCCTATTCTAATCCAGCGTGAGGGGGGCTGATGGTCCTAAAACTGTCATCAGATTGAATCTCCAGGCCTTCTGCATTTCTCCTCCTTTGGACTACCTGGATCTCTTTCACATCATCCAGCTATTATATCTGTCTTTACCAAAAGCTCCCATTGCTCACAGCAACCATCAGCTCAAAGAATGACAATTGGAGGGACTGGGCAGGGAAACAAGTCTGCCATTCAAATGCCAGAGGATTTTTAAAATTTAGAGTAACAGGCATGTTTGGGGCTGAGGTTTGTGTCAAACTCCCAGAGGACTTAGAGAAAAAGTGTGTTTCAACTCTCCTGAGAAATGGGTAGAGTGCCTTGGGAAGGTGGTCCAAAGTAAGAAATAAGGTGAACACCCAAACATGGTAAGTGGACTTTGTATGGCTCCAACTCTTGGTGTTGCAGGTGTTGAGAGGGGGCAAAGAACCAGCACTGGAGTAGTCTAGGAAAGTTGCCGTAGAGGAAATGTGCCTTAAACTGTGTTTAAAACAGTGTGAGCTCCTTCTTCATCCATGTTGCTTGCATTCCCGTAAAGCTGGATTGGGCCAGCTCCTGCTCTCACTTTCTCATTTCCTCAGAGTTAGAGCCTTAGTGGCCACAGAGGCTGTGATGGTGCTGAGGGGATATGGGCATTGGAGTCAGATAGACCTAGCTCTGGATGGCCTCAGGCACATTATGTGATCCTCTGAGCTCAGTCTCCTTTTCTAGAAAATGGGAATGACAAAATATTCACCTCATTTACCTCAAGTAAAGATGTCAAAGAGGCACACGTATTTAGAAACACCATAGAAGACATTGAAAACTCTCACAAAATGTGTTGGATTCTATCCCTATCACTCCACCCCACCTACTAGAATGGCCCAAGACTGAGCGGTCTTGCAGAGAGGCCTTTGTCCTGAGTCTGGAGATCCATCTACCAAGGTGGTCTCTGTCAGAGCCTGCAGGTTCCTCTGGGACCAAGTTCTTATTGCCCTTCTGTGTTCCCATTCTCCACAGCTACTTATGACACCTTCTGAGCTGATGCCAGCAAAAACCTCCCATTCCCCACTCTGCCCCTCAGACACTATGAAAATGGCAGCATCAAGATCTGAGCAACTGGTTAAGCTACAGTTGTGGTCTCCATTCCTATTTTAGGAGACTAAGCCTTCAGATGTACAGCCCCCATACTCTAGGCTTTCAAAAACTCATCACTGTGAAACACTGAGAGAATCTCTTTTCATCGTTCTCATTGCTTACCAAGTACAAGTATATTGTCTCTATTATTCATCACCAAAATCCTTTGAGGCAAGGGTCATTTATCCCACTTTTATAGATGAAAAATGGATACTGTGAAAGAGTCAGTGACTTTCCCAAGTTCACATTGAGAACAGCAGAGCCGGGGGACTCAGTCTCTGATCTGTAAGTGATATAACCATTATTGGTTCAATGATGTGTCTGATTTGTAGTTCCAGAAATATGCTCACTCCTGTCAAATCCTCATGGAAGTGGGCTATTCTAAACAGACACACAGATAAACAAATGGGAAACTGTTTTATTGTCATTTTACATATAGAATATGTTCAATATTCCTTGCATATGCATCATGCCACCTGGTCACTTTCCATCGTGCCTCCCCACAGATGTCTGTTAAAGAAAATGTGCCTAAATATGGTAGAACATATCCCCAGACACTGGGCTTTGCCTAATGTTTTGGGGTAGGAGTGGGTGTGAGGAGAGATTCTGCCACTTAAGATTTTACCAAATTGAAATTCCCTTGAAATTGGTTGTTCCATTCAGCCTCCTGGCTGCCCTTTGGCTCTGCCTCAGGCTGCCCACTTAAGAAATCACTTTATCATGCTTTTGTGTGATTGTATTTGCCCAAGGACTGAGCTCAAAGGTCCTTTTAAATGAAAAGGTTTTTAAAAAAAACCTCTCTCAGTTGCGAAACACTGCGGAGTAGAGTGGGAGAGCCCTGAAGGGGGCTTTAGGCTTCTAGGTTGCAGGCTACTAGTTTTACTCTTTAACTGGAGATGTGGGTCACTGCCAGTGACTGGAACCATCTGATCTTGCAGAGAAGGTAAAAATCTAGTGTTACTCCATGAACTGAATTATAAGCACAGCATGGGTAGAGGCCTATTCTGAGACAGGACACTGGTGATGTTAACTCTTTGATTACTCTAAGGTTAACCTCCCATTTCCAGCCTCAACTATGTCATGGCATCCTGTAATCAATTCCTCAGTTCCGAAGAAGCTTTCTTGGTGCATCATCCTCAGAAAGATGAAAAAGGCTGATATTCCTCCATAGTTTCCACAATGAATGGGGAGTACAGAATGAGACAGAATGGCAGAGTCTTAACAATATCTGGGAAGTCAGAAGAGGGACTATTGATTGATTGGATTGTTGATCCCAGTTCTTCACCCTTCCTGGGAACCAACTTTTGCCATGGTCTCATGACACAGCATGCTTCCCTGCCCCTTGACTTTAGACTCAGTCATGGGACTTGCTCTGGCCGGAGGTGTTAGTAGATGTGAGGATGACAGGACCTTAAAATGTACGTGGGCATGGGGCCTGCCTTCTTCCATTTCCTTAAGGAAGACATGCCCTACCTAGCCCACTAGTGGCAGGAGAAGGGTAAATGACATGTGGAACAGAGCCACTCAGGCCTGCCCTTACTGAAAGGGAGCTGCCCCTGTTATTTGCCCCTAATATTTTGTGGTCATTTTTTTTATAGCATAACTGTGACAATGACTAACTAAGGATTTATTCATGTGGTTCTGAAATCTTCTTTCCACAGGTTTCTCCATGTTTTATAGGCATCTACTACATATTACCACAATGCTAGGCCCTGTGGAGACACAGGAAAAGTGGTAGGTACCCCTGCCTTCAGAGATACCACTGTCTACATAGGAGTAAGAAAACAAACACCACAAACTTGGCATCTCATTATAGTTAAATCATTGTAATTATAATAGGAAGGACCAAGTCAGCTCCGAGCTGATCATGTCAGGAATTTAGATCTCTATTCGTCCTTTGTGTCTTGCGTGTGTGTGTGTGTGTGTGTGTGTATGCATGTATTAAGTAATAATATAACTGGATATTGGCCTTAGATTCTTATACCCCATGCATGTATGTGTATACCATGCAGAATGACTATAAGGAGGGAAAGGTATTTGTTGTTAGTCATGCTTTTTTATTGCAGGTCTTATACACATTTTAAAAGATGAGCTATCTGAAACAAAGAGGTGCTAATCATGGTCATGGCAATGCCATGGTTGATGGAGCTGGGGTTGATGTGACTCCAAAGGCCATGATTTTTGTCCACTCTCTGGCTACTTCTCCTCTGTCCAGAGGCCATGTGGCACGGCTACAGTGGTTCAGCTTTGGAGTGAGCTGGGCATGATGCCCATTCCGTTTGTGTCACGTCCTAGCTATGCGGGACTTGGGACATGTTGCCCAATCTCTCCTATGTTTCCATTTGACACCTTTAATCTCTGAGAGGTAGCATAAAGATTAGAGATAATTTGTCTGTTATGGGCTGAATTGTATGTGCCCCCATGCCCAACAAATTAATATATTGAAGTTCTAAATCCTAGTGCCTCAGGATGTGACTATTTAGAGACAGATCCTTTAAAGTGATAAAGTTAAAATGAAGTCAGTAGGGTGGGCCCTAATCCAATGAATGGTACCCTAATATCAAGAGGAGATTTGGACACAGATCATGGAAAGAGGACCATGTGAGGACACAGGGAGAAGGTGGCCCTCTGCGAGGCAAAGAGAGAGGAGTCAGGAGAAGGTGTCTGCTAACACTTAGATCTCAGACTACCAGTCTCCAGAATTTTGAACAAATAAATTTTTGTTGCTTAAACTACTCGGTATTGTTACTTTGTTTTGGTTGTGCTAGCAAACTAATACAATGGCTAAAACTCCTGGCATAGAATACACATTTCTACAAATGTTGCAAATTTAATTCTTCTTCTCCTGTCTTCCCCTTCCCCTGCTTCTCACTATTGCCTTTTTTCTCTTCCCCATTTCCTCTTTTCTCTCCCATCTTCCCTTCCTTCCATTTCTCCTCCTCCTTATCCTTTTCTTCACCCAAATTACATAGACCTCCAGCTTCTCAAAATGAGGTAGAAGGCAGGGTGGTATGGAAGCAATCTAACTAGTATTTATGTTCATATAAAAGAGAAAAGGAAGACTCTGGCATTTACCTGGGCTGGCCAGAGTCACAGAAGAGTAGCAATCAGGTGAGACACTGAGCCACTCATGAGAACACCTCTTCTTAGGAGTATGGAGTTTACCTGAATTGAGTATCATGAAAACCGTGGTAGGTCGTAATTATCTTTTACTTAGCTAGAAAAACTAATAAACAAAGAATATCTTGGGAGGTGACTTGTCCTCCTTTAGTCCATAATTTTAGGGCTGGATTCCTGCTTTAGAAGAACCTTTTGGCCTATGGTCCCCATATCTAAATCTATACATGGAAAGATTAAGGTGGGACCAGCAGGTGGCCCAAGAAGCCAGTGGGAGAGCTGCCTGGACCAGTCCTATAGCTCCTCCCACGGGTAGTTAGAATAGTCCTTGACAACCCACTTCCCTTCTAGAAAAGACACTTTCTTTGCCCAGAAAAATGAGTGTAATCAGACTGGCTGGCAAAACCTTTTTGAGATTTCTTGGATGAGAGGCTCTGTGTAAACCTAGGGCACTGTTGTTTTCATACCTGGTCGGTTGGCCAGGAGAGAAGGGAAATGGGAAAGCAAAGCAAGAATGGCTCCTTGGCAGCTGTTTCCCGAGCCTCTCAATCATACTTTGACATTACAAAACTGCTCACAAGCAGAACAGTCATAGACATTGGTGGGGGAGCTGAGGATGAAGCAGTCAGTCTTAGCAGAGAAGAATGTAAGCAATAAATGGGAGGTTAGAAGGTCAGACGGAAAACATTCATATCAAGGGGGAAATACCCAGCAGAGTGTCCCCTGCTTCTCTGGTGCTCCATTTCTTCACCTTTAGAATGAACAGCTGGAGCTGTCTGTCATTTCTGGAATTCAGACTGTCAAATTTCTAGAATTTCTCATTAGCAAATATAGAGGGAGTCCAGGTCAGAAGTCAGGAGAAGGGATGCCAAGATAAGGATGAGAGTCAAAATGGAGGTGAAGATAAGGGAGCAAATGAGAACAGGAAAGAAGGAGGGAAGAAGGGGAAAGAGAGAGAAAGGTGAGGAAGGGGATTCTCTCTTCCCAGAATCAGATTCCAACCTGGGGTCAGCAAAGGGCAGCTTTCCTAATGAGGTTTTGTTACTTTCCAGATGACTTTAAGCAGAAAGTAATAGCAGCCTTCCACATATGCTGGTGCTATCACCTCCAAACAACAGGATGGGAATTACTTTGAAAAACACATCTGAGGGGCGCCTGGATGGCTCAGTCAGTTAAGCGTCTGCCTTCAGCTCAGGTCATGATCCCAGGGTCCTGGGATCAAGACCTACATGGGGCTCCCTGCTCAGCGGGGAGTCTACTTCTCCATCTGCCCCTTCCCCACCTTGTGCACACATGCACACTCTCTCTCTCAAATAAATTAAAAAAAAAAAAAAAGAAAGAAAGAAAAACACATCCGAACTTTCTAGGTACTATGCAGTCCAAGATCTACAGTGGTTGCGAGGCTGGCTATGCCTCTGCATGGGAGTGGCAAGAACTCTAAGCCCTGATTCTTTCTTTCATTTTTTTTTTTCCTGACAGAAGAAGAGCTTTAAAATGGGACGAAGCCTATTGAGGTCTAGGGGCTACCTGGCATGACCTGAAACACCCTTTTCTGTCTCTTGTTCCTCAAGACGGGACTCTAAATAAAGTGCTGCAGGCTTGTACAGGTTGCTGTCAGGAGGAGGCTGCCTGTGTCAGCTGCTTAATGTGCGGAATGAAGGAGTCATAAAGTCAAGTGCCTGTAACATTTAATGTGAATGATAAAGGAGGGAAAACACCCCGAACAGAAGGCAGGCCTGTGTGTCTCATTATGGGTAAATGGCAGGAGCTCCACCTGGCACTGCAGCCGGGAGCATCTACCATGGGGGCACAGGTGCATGTGTATAAAGGGACACACATGTGGGCATTCATGTGTACCCATGTGAGTGTGCACACACCCACACATGTGCACGCACGTGTCATCAGAGGTGACGGCCATCAGGAGAATCATAGCTGTGGCCTTCCTGGGGCTATGCTATCTATAAAAGGCAATTCACAACGCTGCATCCGCTCAGGGACTTGCCACCTTTTCAGGACCAAGAAAAATTGCTGAGAAGAATTGTAGAATTGTTTGCTTTATCGCTCCAAAGCCCACACAAAATTATAGTATTAACCATCAGCAACCCCAAACCTCCAAATCCTGTTCTTCTTCTGATGGTGATCATTCCAACAAAAGTGCTTTGGCAGTTTCTGGCTGGTGGCTGCTGGCTCTGGTACATGCTTGAACACGCCTGGCCCCTGGTCACAGCCATCATTATTGTTCTCACTGGGGAGGGAAACCAGTCTTTCAGCGGCCCCCATTTGCCTTCTCATCAGAGAGACAAGCTCTCTATTCTCCAACACTTCCTATTGCTCTTAGGAAATCTGGAACACGCTGTTCCGGGTGAGGACAGAGAACACTGCAGCATGGCATCCCTGGTCTGTGGCCTATGAAAAGCTCAGGTGTACTAGCCTTGGAGTCTGGGAAACGTTTGCCTCCACAAACCTGGGTTCCATCTGTCAGCTGCAAATGTTTACTACTCTTTCAATGTCCCAAACAATCTTCAACAAATACAATTCATGGTGGCTTGTGCTGACATGCCAGTATTGCCAATGTCTTCTTAGTGAGTGTGCAGATTTTCTTCAACATCTTCCCTACAGGATTTTCTAGAAGAAAAAGTCACTTTAGTAATTAAAGTAAACCTCACGACCTCCAAGGCAAACATTAGAAGGATAATTTCTTTGGGGGGAGGACAGCTAGATAATTCAGTTTTGCTTCAGACAGCTGCATTTGACCTTCTTAGAATGTGTCATTGACAATGATGTGACATTACTTTGACCTCAGCTGAGGGTGGGAAGGATAGGGTCAGCACTTTCCTTTGACTATACAGCATATGTTTGGACTAATTATGACCCAATGCATAATACTTTATAGCACAGTTGCAACCAGGCTGAACATTTATACAAGACTTTGCCAAAGGTTGTAAGAAAACAGAAGGGAAATGAAGACAAAAAGCAATACCAATTTAGACAATCTGGTTTATAAGAGATGGCCCAATGCTCAGTAGTAGGCCCATCTCACAGGAACCTTAGAAAAAGAACCTTAAAAAAAAAAAAAAACCTAAGAAAAAAACCTTAGCCCAAGAGGATTTTCACCTTTAAATCTTTTGCTTTTCTTTCTCCTACTTCTATTCTAGATGAGGACAGCCAAAGAATATAAACCTCTTAGTTTTGAGAAATCTTTCCTCACATCCCATCTACACGTAAGATATGAGGCCAGAAGGAACTTCAAGGATCATGCAGTAGAGTGGTTGGCATGCCAGGATGCTCATAGGAATCACCTAAGTAGCCTGTTATAAATAGATTCCTGGACCACCACCCTGTCCTGGAAGGACACTGGGAGTGTATATTTCTAACAAGCCCCTTAAGTAATGAACTGTCTTGACATTTTAAAGATGAGGAAACAAAAGCCATAGATGGGACTTTTTCAAGGTTACATAGGTATTTAGCAAGAGAGTTAATGTCTCTCCCTCTCTGCCAACCTTGTGCCCTAATTAATAGACCTTTGCAGAACCCAGGGGAGAAACAAGAAGACTGCAGCTTCTCTGTTTGGCTTTCTACTAAAGAGCTCATCTGCAGAGTCAGAAAGAAAGAGGATTCCAGATGTGAGAGATAATTAGCTAGTGCACCCATTTAGAATTGTGTCCACATCCCAATAACCCTTGCCACTCAAACCCACTGTGATCCCAACTGTGTCTCTGTATTTCAGTAAGTCTCTTCTTATTGTAGAGGCTCTTGGAACCCAGACTTTCTGGGAGAGGGTAGAATGTACAGATGAAGAACCAGTATTCAAGAACTCGAATTCTGAGCCCAGGCCTCTTTGATCACTCTGACCAGTTAAGTGACTTGGGGCAAATCATTTCCCTTTTCTAAATCCTAACTTTCTCTCAGAAATTCTAAGATCCCTTTCCAGGTTTATAACCCTGTTAAAAAAGCAGGGCACCAAATTTTGAGCAACATGCTAATACTAAAATTGGGGCAAATGACTGAAAAATCATGAAAAACATGAAGGTACAGTTTCCTTCCTGAATACTTCATGAAAATTAAATGTCATGTCACCCTTGGGAGTCCCAATTCCCAAACCCCCTTACCTTACTGCCTCAAAAGTTATAGTTCAGAGTGACTATAATGAATTACCCATCAACCTATCTCTAACCCAAATGATTTGTCTCCTGTTTCATGTGAGTTAATGCACAGTGTACAGTAGGGGCTTCATACAGGAGAAGTGGGGACAAGGGAAAGCCTAGCCCTACTGTTGGCCATTGATAGGGCTGTGGCTTGATACAAGTAAATACACACCCACAGTTTTGAGATACCGTCTATTCACTAGGATATGGGGCAAGGGAGGAGGTGCCTAGGACCCTTCTCTATATTGGTAAAAGCCATATCAGCTTTTTCCTCTGCTGCACATATGTCCTCTCTCTTCATTCCACCGAGCCCATTTGTCACTGGCAATAAACTTCCAAACATAAGTAGTGCAGGTGCACAGAAAGTGTTCAGGAGAGCAGGGACCATGAGTGATGCTGTGAAAAGTAATCAGCTGACTTTCTAATTTAGAGACCCGCTGGGCATGGTATCATCCTAGAACCATAGGATGTGAAATCTGGTGGGGGCTCAGAAGTCATCTAGTGATCCCACCTTCCCACTTTCAGAAGGTGAATCTGAGGCCCAGAAAGGTGAGTCCCTACTTAGTGCCACATCACTAAAACTCATCTGTTTTCTTCCTTACATCCGTTCCAATTTCCTCTTTCTCTCTTCCTAGCCTGCCCCATCTCGCTCCTCTGTGAACTCATGTAATATACTCTAAAGCACATGTGCTGCCATGACATTCATTACATGCTGCTTGTTTGTTCCCATACATCTTGTCCCTCTGACTAGGCTCAACAAAGCAGGGGGATACCTTTTGTGTATCCTCCACATATGAGACTTTATACACAGTAGGTGCTCAGCAAAGACACATTAGCTTGAAGATGGCAGTGATGATCACTGCTTAGCAAAAAAGAGAAAATGCTGCAGCAAGTATGTGGAACATTGGGAGAAATGTGCATCTGTATTAATCTCCTTAAATACACCTGGCATGCTCCTCCCCACCACCCTACCCTGCCAGCCACCTTGGATGTCACTCTCTCCCCTCATTCTACTATAGGAGGTGTGGTGGAAGTAGTCACTGTCAAACAGGTCCCGAAAGATATGTCTGAGAACTCTATGGAACAATGGCTTCTCCAACTCTAGCACCATTTCATTATCTCCTTGGTGTCTTTATACACCAAGACTCTAATTCCTCACTTTGCCTTGGCATTTGTCTAAATGTCCTATTTTGTTTTTCCCTTTTCTCTCTTTCCTCACTCCCCTTCATATGTTCCCAATCTTCACACATACACACCCCAACAATTTTTCTCCTTAAAAAAAAAAAAATAAATCACAGATACAGGTGATGATTCATGGGGGAGGAGGATATAAATTATTTTTTTCCTAAAGGTCCTGGCTGTATTTCCCTTGACCTACTCACATACTGGTATGAAGACAGCCCCCAAGCTGTGTTCACCAGGACATTTTATTTCATTTCTCACTCTGTAGTTCCTTATGACTGCTAAATACTACCTATAGTTCAGCATAAAAAAATTCAATTCTCTTTTCCTTTAAAACAACCCCCATACCCACTGCCACCCAGGCAGCTCAAAAGGAGATTGTGAAAGTTGGTTCTGGCCCAATGCCCCTCTGAACAGGGATACTTGCTACAAAGCTTATATGCATAAGTGGTCAAAGGCAAAGGCCAGTTGTCACTGAGAGATGTATCTAAGCAACCTTGGTGCTAAGCGACAGATTGGAACTCAAAGTGTCCTGGTCCACTCCAGCCAGCTGCTCAGAACCTGGCCTTGACTGGAGGAGAGGCTTGATTTTGGTGGAGGAGGAGTTAGCAAATGTGATGAGAGGAGGAAAGATAGGGACAGGAGAAGGGAAAGAGGAGCAGAAAGGGGAGGAAGATGGTGAAGGATGACAATGGAATTAGTCATAGCTACTAATATTTAAAGAATGGCCTGAGGTATTCTCAGAGTAAATGTCCACACTTAAGATTTTTGGAACTTTTTTGAACTGCTATTTTTGGTTGATGAATGCATCTCCCAACGGGTCAAAATATTCCTTCTCAAGAACCTTTATTACTTGGACCATCCACAGTCCAGAAATTGGTATCCTGGCTTCCTCCTGTAAAACTAAGTGTACACTCAAGTGTACACCAGGGAACAATTTCTGAAGGTAGATGCCAGGCATAGAGAGGTGGATGGAAGAGTGTGGAAAAGAAAATGAAAGAAAGAGTGTAGTTCAGGTTGAGTAGGGAGGCCAGAATAACAAGTTCAACTTGTGACAGGGCAGAGGTGTCAGTCCTTGGGCCAATATGAACTCCTCCCTTTCTTCCTACTTTACTGCAAGTGTTTTAAGAAAGAGGCCAAGAACTGTCCACAAATTCCTTATATATAAGTGAGACATTGTGGTGCTCAAGTGATCCAGCCAAGCCTGTCTTGGGTCACACAGATCAGGGAAAACAGCTTGACAGCCATGTTATAATTAGGTTGGGAATGTTTCCCAGAGGGTAGAATAGCTTGAGGTATTCAGAGGCCAAGCAGCACCTGGTATATAAACCTCAATCCCAGTGTCTCTTCCATTCCCTACCTCACCCCACCCACTGCTCCACACGCTTTTCTCATGCACCGTCTGTTCTAAACAAGCCTCTAACTCTCTCGCTGCCTCCCTCCCATTGGCTGAGAGCAGTTGAAGCCTGACTGATATCATATGAGCCATTTATCAAAGACTCCTCATACACCCTAGCAGGACGATTAGTTGCCATTTCAACAAGGCTCTGGAATAGGGTCATTAAGAGCTGTCATTCCCTTTTTCCAAACCAATTTGTCTGTATCAGTTGTTGTAGGCAGTCAGAATCTCTCAGACCAACAGAGAGGTGTCTGAAACCTGAAAACACTTGGCATATGGCAAGCATGGCATGTGCTTATGAGCTGTGTCTCATCCCTGATTGAGATCTACATCACCAGCCAAGCCTCTGAACTCAGCAATTTACAAATTCCAGGCTTTTGTGGTTTGCCTCCTCCCTAGGGTGATTCCCAAGCCCAGCTTTGCCTGGAAAGTACCAGGTGCATTTGGTCTGGGGTTGATGAGATGTCTCTTTTTGTTTGGCTTTTAAAAGCCAGACAAGAAGAACATTGGAAACATTAAGCCCATTGTAGTGTCGGATGAAGGTAATTCTGAAACAGCTAGGTGTGTGTGTGTGTGTGTGTGTGATGGAAACTACTAAAAGATTGTTTTTCAAGGATTTTACATCTCTCTCTCTCTCTCTCTCTCTCTCTCACACACACACACACACACACATTCACATGCTAGCAAAGAACAGACTTTTGGGGAAAAAACCCAGCTGTGTTATCCAAAAATCCTGCAAACAACCAGGTAAAGTGTTTCTTTTCTTTCATTGAATCCTTATGTTTCAATTAAATGAACATTTGTTTTTGGCCACACAATTATGGTACCCCCTTAATATGTTGAAGGAATTCCCCAATTTCTAAGGTAAAACATGACTACTGTTACATAATGAATATTCTATTATATCTAACCAAAAACTATGATATAATCACTATCCTAGACTATCTTTCCAGTTGAGTAGAGATGCATGTCCTAGTTTCATCAATTAGACACACATACTTACTGTAAATTGGCTACAAAGAGAAAAAGCACTGTGCAGAATATATATTTGGTAGAGAGTGGTGATAATAGCAGGAACAGCAGCAGCCACATTTGTGCCCAAGGGCAAGACTGGCATTTGTAACTCATGTCCAATGTCTGTAGTAACCACAGAACAACCTGTGACATCTAGTGCCCAGAGGTGGCAGCAGAGATGTCTTCCTTTGATTAGTTCTGTGATGTGATTGGGGCTGTGTCCCTGACTTTGTAGCTTTTGATTCTGGTTCTTCGACCCTCCTGGAAATTTTATAAGCTACCCAATTTCTTTTTGACAAATTATTCTTCTGTTAAACCAACAAAAGTTGGTTTCTGTTGCTTGCAATTAAGAACCATGACTGATGAAAAAAATGATATGAGGAATGATCAAAGACAACAGACTTTCAGGGAGATGAAAGGTAACCTGAAATTGATTGTCTGGTCTTACTAATTTTGAGGGCAATAAGTATCCAAATTCCATTGTTGGACAGAATTCTGACAATGGCCTGCAATAATGAAACCACTTATCAAATTATCATCTGTGGTCTTTTTATAATAATGTCACCATTTAAGATAAAACTTTGGGGAATCAAGTGGCCAATTACATGGAACAGTATGAATGGTAAGATTAATCACTGTTGGTGGGAAAGATTTTTCAAGTAGTGGTACAAAATAAAA
Organism: Mirounga angustirostris; assembly: GCF_029215605.1. Classification (NCBI taxonomy): domain Eukaryota; kingdom Metazoa; phylum Chordata; class Mammalia; order Carnivora; family Phocidae; genus Mirounga; species Mirounga angustirostris. Next base: position 160,562,652 of record NW_026991710.1, on the reverse strand, counting down.
GAAAGAATGGATGGATCAAGCTTGTAAATTCTACATGTAAGTCTTGGACTAAAAGTCAGGAACTTCCTGTGAGTGTAGTAAAAAATTCTTCTATTTAAGCTTGAGACAGTCAAACACCAGGATCATATTTTGATTCTGTCAGCTTGTGTTCATAGCTTCATTATATTTCTCAGATTTAAGCTAAGACATTTATTGGGAAAGAGTGGCACTCCAAAACTTGCAGTGGGTGATATAACAAAATTCAAACTATGCTGACCCCGAGCCCTTGTCAGCATCATTTATTGCCAAAACAGCCCACTGTTTCCTTGTCTGATTGCTTTGACTGAAGACACTGTAATGATCTCACTTGAAAGAATTACCTTGCAAAAAGAAGCTAATTCTAATAGCCCATTCCCTACCTTTTCTCCTAATTTCAATACCTATATCTTGAATCACTTTCCATCATGCCCTAAGGAGTCATGGAGTAAAAGTATCCCTAGCAAGCTAGAACTTACAGTAAATGAAAAGTAATGCCATGGAGCAAGATGACAGAGACCTAAATTTCATCTGGTCCCAGGAATTCAGCTAGATAGGGATCAAACCATTCTGAACACCCATGAACTCAACAGGAGATCGAAGAAAAGAATAGCAACAACTCTCTGAACAGAAAAGCTACCACTTTCTGAAAGGTAGGATGTGCGGAGAAGTAAATCCGAGGCGATATTCGGGAAGATAGACAGCGGGGGAGGGGACCTCTGTCAGCTGCTACTGGCAAGTGATTAGAGCAGCAGAGCACAAAATCGGAACTTTTAGAAGTTGGCTCCACTGAGGGACGTCGCTCCAGTGGCTAAGTGGGGGGTGGAACCCTTGTGGGACAGTGTGGTCTCAGGACCCTCGGGGTCACAGAAAGACCGGGGGTGCCTGAGTGCGGCAGAGCTCCCAGGTATCGGAGCAGGAAAGCCGGCTGCAGAGATGGAGCCAAGGAGTGAACTCTCAACTGGGGGTTGCCATAAACCATGATCTGCAGTACAGTCGGGCCACTGCTCCTCCAGCAGGGACCCAACAAGCAACAAATCCAGGGAGACTCCCCTTCCTCCCCTGGGAGAAGTGGCACGGGAGTGCACCACAGGGATCTGCTGGGTTTGGAGACTCCACATGGGGTCATGTGACAGAGATAGAAATGCTTGGTCACAGGCCAAGTGAGCACAGAGTGTGGCCGGAGACTAGGGAGATGGGAGTGATTGATGGTTTTTCTCTGGGGGCTCACTCAGGAGTGGGGCCTCGAGTTCTCGGCTCCTCCAGAGTGGAGATTGGGAGGCCGCCATGTTCACTCTTGTCCTCCAAAGCTGTATGGAAAGCTTGCAGGGATCAAAAGCTCCCGAGGGCAAACCTGAGCAGATTACTTAGCTCGGCCCCCGGCAAGAGTGGGACAATTCCGCCTCCGGCAAAGACATTTGAGAACCACTGCAATGGCCCCTCCCCCAGAAGATCTGCAAGAACAGCCAGCCAAGACGAATTTTACCGATCAATGAGAATGGCAGAACTCCAGCGCTAGGGGAATCCTGCACATAGAATTCATGGCTTTTTTCCCATGATTCTTTACTCTTTCAAAGTTAAATTTTTTAATTTTCTTTTTTTTTTAATTTTTCTTTTTCCCCTTTTCAACCAAAATCTTATCAATCCCTTTTTTAAAAATCTTTTTTATTTTTCATTTTTAGAGTCATATTCTACCCCTTCATAGTAGTTAACCTTATTTTTGGTATATATATATGTTGTTCTCACTTTAAAAGTTTGGGATACAGTTTCTTCTAACAGACCAAAATATACCCTAAATCTCTAGTATATGGCTTTGTTCTAGTCTCCTGCCTGATCACATTTTCTCCTTTTTTAAAAAAAATCCTCTTCTTTCTTTTTTCAAACAACTTCTTATCAATTCCTTTTATAAAATCTTTTATAATTTTCATCCTTAAAGTCATATTCCATCTCTTCATTGTATTTACCCTTATTTTTGTACATATGTAAGTTTTCTTTCTTTAAAATTTTGGGAGGCAGTTTCTTCTAACAGACCAAAATATGCCCAATATCTAGTGTGTGGCACTGATGTATGTACCAGCCTAATCATATTTGATCATATTCTTCTTTTTTTAAATCTTTTCTTCTTTTTTTCTTTTTTGTTTCTTTCCCCCCAGTTCTGGTCTCTTCTGATTTGTTTAGTGTATATTTTTCTGGGGTCATTGTTACCCTGTTAGCATTTTGTTCTCTCATTCATCTGTTCTCCTCTGGACAAAATGACAAAATGGAAAAAATCACCTCAGAAAAAAGAACAAAAGGCAGAACCAACTGCCAGGGACCTAATCAATATGAACATTAGTAAGAAGTTGGAACTAGAGTTCAGAATGATGATAATAAAGCTACTAGATGGGCTTGAAAAAAGCATGGAAGATATTAGAGAAACCCTTTCTGGAGAAATAAAAGAACTAAAATCTAACCAAGTCGAAATCAAAAAGGCTATTAATGAGGTGCAATCAAAATTGGAGGCTCTAACTGCTAGGATAAATGAGACAGAAGAGAGAATCAGTGATATAGAAGACCAAATGATGGAAAATAAAGAAGCTGAGAAAAAGAGAGATAAACAATTACTGGAACACAAGGGCAGAATTCGAGAGATAAGCGATACCATAAGATGAAACAACATTAGAATAATTGGGATCCCAGAAGAAGAAGAAAGAGAGAGAAGGGCAGAAGGTATACTGGAGCAAATTATAGCAGAGAACTTCCCTAATTTGGGGAAGGAAACAAGCATCAAAATCCAGGAGGCACAGAGAACCCCCCTCAAAATCAATAATAAAAAAAAAAAGGTCAATATCCCGACATCTAATAGTAAAACTTAGCAGTCTAAAAGACAAAGAGAAAATCCTGAAAGCAGCTCGGGAGAAGAGATCTGTAACCTACAATGGTAGGAACATTAGATTGGCAAAAGACCTATCCACAGAGACCTGAGAGGCCAGAAAGGACTGGCAGGATGTATTCAGAGCACTAAACGAGAAAAATATGCAGCCAAGAATACCATATCCAGCTAGGCTGTCATTGAAAATAGAAGGAGAGATAAAAAGCTTCCAGGACAAACAAAAACTAAAGGAATTTGCAAACACAAAACCAGCCCTACAAGAAATCTTGAAAGGGGTCCTCTAAGCAAAGAGAGAGCTTAAAAGCAACATAGACCAGAAAGGAACACAGACACCTTATAGGCAATACAATGGCACTAAATTCATATCTTTCTGGCATGAGCCAAGCTACTCATGCTGTTTGACAAAGTCCAAGTATGGGGGACGATCCTGAAAACAGGAGACTCCACAGCTGGCTCCTGCTACTCTCTTTCATTTTGTTTATGGCAATCTTTATAATTGTGGGAATATTTCTGGGGTTTCATGATAAAGTGACTACTCACCTTAGTTACGCCTATCTAAGCAATCATAATGAAACTAATTCCACTAGGCCCCCCAGGCGCCTCAGAATTGGCAAGATTCTAAGAAAGGAACAGCTCAGGCTGTTCCACAGTTCACTATATTAACTGTGATATAGAACAAAATAGCAAGATGGTCACGCTCTGTCTAGCACCTTTCTCTTTGAGTATTGTTTTTTAGTTTTAGCGAAAGTCAATAAGCGGAAATCAATAAAGGTCATGTTAATCATTACAAAGGAAAAATACAAGAAGGCTATGTCTGTAATCAAAAAAATGATCTAAGATTATCTCAATCAATTGTGAAAAAACATAATCACATGTTATGAAAGTATGGAAAACAAAAAAAATCCTAACATATAAATAAAGTTCCTCCAAGGCTGCCAGGAGGAGATGCTTGCAACCTAACCCTGTGTCTGTGTCTCCTCATTCACCGACGCCGTCCTTTCCTATGAGAGACCCACCCCAGCTGGAGCTGGACTCCGGCATCTTTCAATAGTTACCCTGAATGTAAATGGGCTAAATGCCCCAAATAAAAGACACAGGCTATCAGATTGGATTAAAAAAACAAGATCCATCGATATGTTGTCTGCAAGAGACTCATTTTAGACCCAAAGACACCCCCAGATTGAAAGTGAGGGGGTGGGAAAACATTTACCATGCTAATGGACACCAAAAGAAAGCTGGGGTGGCAATCCTTATATCAGACAAATTCGATTTTAAACCAAAGGCTATAATAAGAGATGAGGAAGGACACTATAACCTACTTAAAGGGTCTATCCAACAAGAAGACTAACAATTGTAAATATCTATGCCTCTAACATGGGAGCAGCCAATTTTATAAGCCAATTAATAAGAAAAGCAAAGAAACACATTGACAACAATACAATAATAGTGGGGGACTTTAACACCCCCCTCACTGAAATGGACAGATCATCTAAGCAAAAGATCAACAAGGAAATAAAGACTTTAAATGACACACTGGACCAATGGACTTCACAGACATATTCAGAACATCCCATCCCAAAGCAGCAGAACACACATTCTTCTCTAGTGCCCATGGAACATTTTCCAGAATAGATCACATCCTAGGTCACAAATCAGGTCTCAGGTGGTAGCAAAAGACTGTGATCATTCCCTGCATATTTTCAGACCACAATGCTTTGAAATTAAAACTCAATTACAAGAGGAAATTCAGAAAGAACTCAAATACTGGAGGCTAAAGAGCCTCCTACTAAAAAATGAATGAGACAACCAGGAAATTAAAGATGAATTAAAAAATTCATGGAAACAAATGAAAATGAAAACACAACTGTTCAAAATCTTTGGGATGCAGCAAAGGCTGTCCTAAGAGGAAAGTATATAGCAATACAAGCCTTTCTCAAGAAACAAGAAAGGTCTCAAATACACAACCTAACCCTACACCTAAAGGAACTGGAGAAAGAACAGCAAATAAAGCCTAAACCCAGCAGGAGAAGAGAAATAATAAAGATCAGAGCAGAAATCAATGAAATAGAAACCAAAAGAACAGTAGAACAGATCAACGAAACTAGGAGCTGGTTCTTTGAAAGAATTAACAAGATTGATAAACCCATGGCCAGACTTATCAAAAAGAAAAGAGAAATGACCCAAAGCAACAAAATCATGAATGAAAGAGGAGAGATCACAACCAACACCAAAGAAATACAAACAATTATAGAACATATTATGAGCAACTCTATGCCAGCAAACTAGATAATCTGGAAGAAATGGATGCATTCCTAGAGATGCATCAACTACCAAAGCTGTGCCAGGAAGAAATAGAAAACCTGAACAGACCTAGAACCACTAAGGAAATTGAAGCAGTCATCAAAAATCTCCCAACAAACCAGATGTCTTCCCAGGGGAATTCTACCAAACATTTCAAGAATTAATACCTATCCTTCTGAAACTGTTCAAAAACTAGAAATGGAAGGAAAACTTCCAAACTCGTTTTATGAGGCCACCATTACCTTGATCCCAAAACCAGACAAAGACCCCATCCAAAAGGAGAATTAAAGACCAATATCCTTAATGAACATGGATGCAAAAATTCTCACCAAAATACTAGCCAATAGAATCCACAGTACATTAAAAGGATTATTCACCAAGACCAAGTGGGATTTATTCCTGGGCTGCAAGGTTGGTTCAACATCCACTAATCAATCAATGTGATACAATACATTAATCACAGAAAGAACAAGAACCATATGATCCTCTCAATAGATGCAGAAAAAGCTTCTGACAAAGTACAGCATCCTTTCTTGATCAAAACTCTTCAGAGTACAGGGTTAGAGGGTACATACCTCAATATCATAAAAGCCATCTATGAAAAACCCACAGCAAATATCATTCTTAGTGGGGAAAAACTGAGAGCTTCCCCCTAAGGTCAGGAACACTGCAGGGATGTCCACTATCACCACTGCTATTCAACACAGTACTAGAAGTCCTAGCCATAGCATCAGACAACAAAAAGAAATAAAAGGCATCCAAATTGGCAAATAAGAAGTCAAACTCTCACTGTTTGCAGATGATATGATACTTTATGTGGAAAACCCAAAAGACTCCCCCCAAAACTGCTAGAACTCATACAGGAATTCAATAAAGTGGCAGGATAGAAGATCAATGCATAGAAATCAGTGGCATTCCTATACACCAACAACAAGACAGAAGAAAGAGAAATTAAGGAGTCGATCCCATTTACAATTGCACCCAGAACCATAAGATACCTAGGAATAAATCTAACCGAAGAGGCAAAGGATCTGTACTCAGAAAACTATAAAATACTCATGAAAGAAATTGAGGAAGACACAAAGAAATGGAAAAACGTTCCATGCTCATGGATTGGAAGAACAAATATTGTGAAGATGTCAATGCTACTTAGAGCAATCTACACATTTAATGCAACCCCTATCAAAATACCATCAACTTTTTTTCAAAGAAATGGAACAAATAATCCTAAAATTTGTATGGAACCAGAAAAGACTCCGAATAGCCAGAGGAATGTTGAAAATGAAAAGCTAAGCTGGCGGCATCACAATTCCAGACTTCCAGCTCTATTACAAAGCTGTCATCATCAAGACAGCATGGTACTGGCACAAAAACAGACACATAGATCAATGGAACAGAATAGAGAGCCCAGAAATGGACCCTCAACTCTATGGTCAACTCATCTTTGACAAAGCAGGAAAGAATGTCCAATGGAACAAAGACAGTCTCTTCAACAAATGGTGTTGGGAAAATTGGACAGCTACATGCAGAAGAATGAAACTGGACCATTTCCTTACACCACACACAAAAATAGACTCCAAATGGTTGAAAGACCTCAATGTGAGACAGGAGTCCATCAACATCCTAAAGGAGAACACAGGCAGCAACCTCTTTGACCTCAGCTGCAGCAACTTCTTCCTAGAAACATCGCCAAAGGCAAGGGAAGCAAGGGCAAAAATGAACTATTGGGACCTCATCAAGATAAAAAGCTTTTGCACAGCAAAGGAAACAGCCAACAAAACCAAAAGACAACCGACAGAATGGGAGAAGATATTTGCAAATGACATATCAGATAAAGGGCTAGTATCCAAAATCTATAAAGAACTCATCAAACTCAACACCCAAAGAACAAAGAATCCAATCAAGAAATGGGCAGAAGACATGAACAGACATTTTCCAAAGAAGACATCTAATTGGTCAACAGACACATGAAAAAGTGCTCAATATCACTCAGCATCAGGAAATCCAAATCAAAACCTCAATGAGATACCACCTCACACCAGTCAGAATGGGTAAAATTAACAAGTCAGGAAATGACAGATGTTGGCAGAGATGTGGAGAAAGGGGAACCCTCCTACACTGTTGGTGGGAATGCAAGCTGGTGCAGCCACTCTGGAAAACAGTATGGAGGTTCCTCAAAAAGCTGAAAATAGAGCTACCCTACGATCCAGCAATTGCACTACTGTGTATTTACCCCAAAGATACAAATGTAGGGATCCGAAGGGGTTTGTGCACCCCGATGTTTATAGCAGCAATGTCCACAATAGCCAAACTATGGAAAGAACCAAGATGTCCATTGACAGATAGATAGATAAAGAAGATGTGGTATATATACACAATGGAATATTATGCAGCCATCAAAAGGAATGAGATCTTGCCATTTGCAATGACGTGGATGGAACTGGAGGGTATTACGCTGAGAGAGATAAGTCAATCAGAGGAAGACATGTATCATATGATCTCAGTGATATGAGGAATTCTTTTTTTTTTTAATTTTTTTATTCTTATATTATCCCCATACATTACATCATTAGTTTTAGATGTGGTGTTCTATGATTCATTGTTTGTGCATAACACCCAGTGCTCCATGCAGAATGTGCCCTCCTCAATACCCATCACTAGGGTAACGCATCCTCCCACCCCCTCCCCTCTAGAACCCTCAGTTTGTTTTTCAGAGTCCATCATCTCTCATGGTTCATCTACCCCTCCGATTTCCCCCCCTTCATTCTTCCCCTCCTGCTACCTTCTTCTTCTTTTTTTTTTTTTTTTCTTAACATATATTGCATTATTTGTTTCAGAGGTACAAATCTGAGATTCAACAGTCTTGCACAATTCACAGCGCTTACCAGAGCACATACCCTCCCCAGTGTCTATCACCTAGTCACCCTATCCCTCCCACCCCACCCCCCACTCCAGCAACCCTCAGTTTGTTTCCTGCGATTAAGAATTCCTCATATCAGTGAGGTCATATGATACATGTCTTTCTCTGTTTGACTTATTGATATGAGGAATTCTTAATCTCAGGAAACAAACTGAGGTTTTCTTGAGTGGTGGGGGGTGGGAGGGATGGGGTGGCTGGGTGATAGACATGGGGGAGGGTTTGTGCTATGCTGAGCGCTGTGAATTGTGTAAGACTGTTGAATCACAGACCTGTATCTCTGAAACAAATAATACATTATATGTTAAAAAAAAAAGAAGAAGATAGTAGGAAGGGAAAATGAAGGGGGGAAATCGGAGGGGAGACGAACCATGAGAGTCTATGGACTCTAAGAAATAATCTGAGGGTTCTAGAGGGGAGGGGGGTTGGGGGATGGGTATTAAAGAGGGCATGTATTGAATGGAGCACTGGGTGTTATACGCAAACAATGAATCATGGAACACTACATCAAAAACTAATGATGTAATGTATGGTGATTCACATAACATAATAAAAAAAAATAATACCACAACCCTACACAAATCACAAGAGGTAGCACCAAAATCAAAGTTTAGAATATACAGGGTTGATGTGATAGTTTGGATAATTTTTTAGCAAATATTCATTACACTATCTTTCTCCTTGAGTAGGAGTATAATCACTGAATCGTAACTTTTGGGTTTGGCTATATGACTTCCTTTGGCCAGTGGAATGCATCCAGGGGCTATGCGTGTATGATTTAGCTTAGCGCTCTGGTCCTATAATTCACTAAAAAAGAGGACATGCCCTGGGTAGCTGCTAGCTCAAGGAAAATGTGGAGACATGAAACCAAACTGCAGCCTAGACCTGGAGATCAGAGGCTAGAGAGCCTGGAGCCTAGATCTTAAAGCCTACAGACCAGCTTCATCAGCTGAATTTCAGTTAACCAATATTTTGGGGTAACATATTATCCAGTATATTGCAGCTAATAGTTGATTAATATACATAGTGTTCCCTCTCAGACCCCTACTTAATATCCTATTTATCTAGTGTAGAAAAATGGCAACTCTTGGGTTTTAGAGACTATAACAGTGCATTATTCTAAGCTCAATTGGGTGGTGACTCCAGTGGAAGCTGCTGTTCCAGATGTTTACATTTTGGAGCAAATCCCCTCAACTCTGCACAATATGATCATATATATCTGGAAAATGTTTTTATTTCTATTTCCATAAGGCAAAACAAAAACAGTACATTTATTTTCACCTAACAGTGATAACAATATACGCTTATGGTCCTTCCTGAGAATTACAGTAACTCTGGCTCAATATTTTAGTCCTCAGATACCTTGATTATCTCACCATCCCACAGAACATTAACCTGGCCCACTACACTGATGATATCATGATAATAGGACTTAGATAATTAAAAGCAGTATGTAACCAAAAAAGAATATGTATGCCACAGGGAAAGAAACAAATTCCTTGATAATGCAGGGGCCTTCCACCTCAGTCAGGGACATGTGAAATATCCCTCCAAAGTGAAGAACAAGTTGTTGTCTTTGCTTCCACTATATTTAAGAGAAATGCACAATGCTTGGAGGGTCTCTGGACTTTAGAGATATCATACACATTGTTTGGATGTATTACTCGCCTTCATATATTAGTTGACAATCTTAGATCACCCCCCAGGGTTATCAGCCTTGAGGTGCAGTGTAAGTAGCACTGCTGCTTGGTTATTATGATCCTGTAGATCCAAGAAGATTAAAGTGGTTTCAAAGACACATTAAGATGCTTTATAGATTCTGCAGCAAACTTTGAGAGCACAGTCTCAAGTTTGAGACCTAGGATTTTGGAGCAATGCCATATTTCTTCAACAAAGAACTTCTTCCTTTTCTGGGGAACAGTTCTTAGCTTGCTAGAGACAGACATGGGACACTAAGTAATATTGACCTGAGCTGCCCATCATAAATTGGATGCTATCTGATCCATCAAACTATGCATTTCAGTATGCCCATAAGACTCCAACATCAAGTAGAGGGGGCACATAAGAGATCTTGATCAAGTAGTTTCTGCATGCATTTGTAATTTTCATATATATCTCCATTATATTTCTGTGTACTGACTCTTGCCATACTGTCATCCTTTTCTAAACCCACACCTATAGGCTTATGATCACTTAACTGAAGAAAAAAGTTCTAGTCATTCCTTCAAAAACTAGTGTATAGTCGGGGTGCCTGAGTGGATCAGTTGGCTGAATGTCCAACCCCAGGTTTTGACTCAGGTCATGATCTCAGGGTCGTGGGAGCAAGCCTTGCATTGGGCTCCGTGCTCAGCATGTGGAGTCTGCTTGAGATTCTCTCTCCCTCTCCCCCTGTTTCTTCCCTCTCTAGCTCTCTCTTTCAAATAAATAAATAACTCTTGGAAAAAATAGTGTACTATTGGTATCAGAGCCTTAATTTGGGATTGGCTTTGACGGGCAGTGGAGAAGTGAAATTCTTTGAGTGCTTGACTCCACAGCCAGGGGAAGAGGAGGAATGCTAATAAGAGAAAGCAAAAGGCATAGTGTCAAGAGGTCAAGAATTCCTGGCCTTAATTTGTAATACTCAATAATACAGTGAGCACATATTATGTGACTAGTCAGATTTTATAGGTATGGAGATAAAATGTCCTACATTTTCCTCAAAAATACTCATTGTCCCCACACTACAACTAAAGTTTTAGCTAGTGATTCATTCATCAAAGATTGCCTTGCTAAAGGTAGCATCAAATTTGGTTATGTGGAAAAAAAATGGATTTCTATTTTTTGGAGGGGATATATGGTTATAGTGGTTATTGTGCAGAGGAAAGAGAAATTGCTACTCTTAGTGGAAAGAGGCTTGACTCTGCAAGTCATATATCTCATATTCGGCGGGCAGATTTGTCTTAATTTTGGGATTGGGGCACATAGTTGTTATAAATAAAGGAAATAACGAAGCTGTATGATTTAAATCAATTCAACAAGTATTTGAGATTAAAATCTATTCACATCATAGGTGGAGTTAGGATTTTGGCTGGGAGGCAAGAGTTACTGAACATACTTGTTACCAATTAGTGAATGAAACCATGTTGTATATGATTCTGAGAAAAAGAGAATAGTGTAGAATATAATATATCATACATACATAAACATACATACATATATTAACTATCATATATGTGTATGCACGTGTGAATTCATAAACTCTTCATCTAGAAGGGATTTAAGATGACTTCATTAATATATACAAAGAGATGAAATAAAATTTAAAATATTCAAATGAAAAAGGGAGAAAAAGGAAAAATCAGAATAGCAAAGATAAGATGTCACAAGTGGTTACTACACACAGTACACGTTGTATATTTAGTAAAGAGAGAAATAAATTTGTCTCTAAGCTATATAGCACCCAACTCAAGATGGGTAACAAAGAAAAATTGGTATAATATTTAAGGAAAGATCTAAGAATAGGCTGGAAGAAGAGCAGCTAATATTTATTAAGCAACTATCCCATTTAATCTGCAAATAAATGCTATGCAAAAAGGGTTGATTCCTATTTTACAGAACAGGAAACTGAGTGTCCAAGATGTTTAATATGTTTATTTTAAATTTTCTCATCTATTAAGTATAAACCTAAGTCTCTAACTCCAAAGATCATCCTTGTTTCTATTACTGCATGCCACTTCTAAGTCCTATCTGAGAAAGAGCCCTGGCTTAGCAAAAAAAAAAATTTTTTTTTTAGATTTTTTTTTTAATTTATTTGACAGAGAGAGAGACAACGGGAGAGGGAACACAAGCAGGGGGAGCAGGAGAGGGAGAGGCAGGCTTCCCGCGGAGCAGGGAGCCCAATGCGGGGCTCGATCCCAGGACCCTGAGATCATGACCTGAGCCGAAGGCAGATGCTTAACGACTGAGCCACCCAGGTGCCCCCCTGGCTTAGCAAAATTAAGCAAAAATGTGTCGGTGTCAGGGCAAGATATTCTTCTCCACTTCTTCTGGTGGATCCCTTCTGATAGCAGAGATTAAATATATTCAGAAACCCCATCAGGTTGACCTCATGTTTTAAAGCCATTTCTGCTTCCCATGCTACCAGGAGAATTGAAGACAGATATTGCTCCAGTTACTTCTCAACAAATGTGCACCCATCTTGATGGAGGGAAGAGACAAAACTAATGGTAGAACTCAGGGTATTTCTACAGAAAGATCAAAGCAAGCAAAGAAGAAGAAGAAGAAGAAGAAGAAGAAGAAGAAGAAGAAGAAGAAGAAGAAGAAGAAGAAGAAGAAGAAGAAGAAGAAGAAGAAGAAGAAGATAGGTACTAAAAAGGAGGATGGTAATTGTATTTTTCTCTTCTAAAGTTATCATGAAAAGAACCTCTTTCCAGTTTCCTGATAATTACTGGCTTTCCTGGCAGTGAGTTACCTTATATTAATTAACTTTATTTATTGCTGTTGGCAGAATGACGATTACAGTAAATCAAGCAATTAACAGCCTCCCATATTATACTCAGAAGAGAGGTAACAAGATGCCAAACAGATTAACTTCCTGCTTTATGTTTCATTCAACATTTCTCTTTTCAGGATTTGTGCCTTTGAACAATGACTATTATGGGAATTTGGTCTGTATAGGTGGAGTTCTGAGATCCTTTTGGGGATGAGACTTAGGGCTAGCAGGTGAGAGGTCAAAGGGACTCAATCAGGAGTTGCTGAACTAATTCTTCACTCAGACATTGGGGAACTTGAAGTTACAGGTTGGAACAGGAGATGGAGAATAAGCTTGACTGGTCTTGTTTGTTTTGTTTAGAACTTCAACTCCTACATCATAGATAACTATGCATGGAAGGAAGTCCTTCCTACTTTTACTGGTGCGAATTGCTAGTGGAAGTGAGGGTATCCAGAAATATTGTTGTATTTTTTAAAAATTGCAGAATAACCAGGTCTTGCTGGAGGTGTATATGACTTTAAGAAGAAAGCAATTGCCCATCTTTTGGAAAAATCTCTCCCAATTGGATGCACACTGTTTTGATGGTCTTCCCCTAAGTAGGTAAGGTTCCTGGGTCACTTAATGAGGTCCTCAGCTCTCTACAGCTTTGCTTAAATGTCCATCACTTCACTTTAGAAATAGCTTGGTATTTTAAAAGAAGACTCTTTCAGTTCCTCCTGATTTATCCAGCATCAGATCCTGCCTTTCCTGCCTTCCTAGCTGTTGTTGAGTAGGTCTTTACAGCCCTCAACCTTTTGATTTAACTTGTTCTCACCAAATTTATAAGTTTATTCTGATTAGGGAAAAAGAACAAAAATCAGAATTCTCAGCCCACCAGGGAATGAGGTCTGAAATTAATCTGGCTGGTATGGATTTGGAAACTAGTGTCTCCAGGATGAACAATAGGTATTTGCCTGTCTACCAATCCACAGCCTTCACTGGTTCCAGGGATTTGGTTTATTATGTACCAAAGAGAAAAGTGGGCAGAGAAAGAGGTGGTGTAGAGGAGGATTTCTAGCATTTTTTAAGGCACTATGAAACACTCTCTGCACACCTTCTCTCATTTAATCATGATAACAAACCTATTATATATCATTGTTCTGAAATTATACATGAGGAACTGAAGCTTAGAAAAGCTATATCACATGAACACAATCGCATGGCCTGTAAATAGTAGAGCTAGAATCAGAGCTCAGGTTTGTCTGCTTCCAAAATCTAAACTCTTCTTAGGGCACCACCCTATCACTCAATAAATTTTGCTGCAGACCCTACAGTTCCCAAAAAGGCTCAAGAATTTGCCTGGCTATGTTCTAGAATGCCTTGTATCTACTCTCTGAATTCCAGCAAACCTCGTTCTTGATTGCCTTGCCTTCGACCATCTTCCTTGGATGGAACATCTTGTCTTAGGCAGCTACTGTTTCTCTAGAGCTTAAATCCTTATCTTTGGAAAAGTTTCATTTGACCCACTTCTGCCTTGAACTGCTCTCCTTACTTATATGTAAGTACTTACTACTCTCCCTGCTTAAAGCAGTTCCTCTAGTGCCCAAATCTCACATGGAAACTTTATGTCTACTAAACTCTGTATCACCTTCTGTTTTAATACACCTCTCTTGTCTTTCTTTCCTTTCCCCTGGCATGTCCTGACTAAACCACCTGCAACAGTCACCTTGATATCTGGCCAAATCCCCTCCTGCTAAGGTATTTTGTTTTTCTGGGGGAAGGAATTCTGTCCCTGAATTTTTGTGTGTCAATACTTCCACCTGGTTATTTGCATCTTCTAAAGGACAAAGTGGCATCTGAACTAACTCAATGCCTGATATTAATTTTGTGAGCTGCCCTCTCCTTGACCAGGTATTTATTCCTGGATCTTCTGGTACTCCATGCCAAATATATATATGGTCATTTCCATGTACCCAGAAAAGTGGAAGCTACTGGCTCTTGAGCCCCAGTAATTTAGAGATCACCTATTGTGTTGGTGAAACATATTTCACCTCTTAAATAATGAAGTCAACTCCTTGAATTTCCATCTTGGCTAAATGCTGTGAACTGGATTTGCACTGTGGATGCCAGCCCTGTCTCTCCTGTGTCTATTCAATTCCTAACTTCAAACAGGATAGCTCATCTACTCTCAGAGGTCTAATACCAGGAATCTCACTAATGCAACTAGAGTTCTCATTCCCACAACAAGTAATAGTCTCAGAAAGATGTGGATGAAATGCTGAGCAGGTGCCTTTGATTCAAAATTTCTGCAGCCTGCACAGAATAACTTAATTGCATCTTAGAGTCTTTCACGCCACTCCCAGGATATGGATAACAGGGACTCCTCTATACTGATGGTGTGATGTGTTACAACCATTTAAGAAAACTATTCAGCATTATATTCTAACTTTGAAATTTTGCATACCCATGCTTGGAAAATTCTACTTTCAGGCATTGTGTTATTTCTTATGTCTGCCATAACTACAAAATTACCACAAACTCCATGGCTTAAAACGACAGAAATTTATTCTTCACATTTCAAGAGACCTAAAGTCAGAAATCAGTATTACATGGCCAAAATCAAGGTAACAGTAGGGTCTGTTCTGTTTGGAGACTCTAAGAAAGAACAGGTTCCTTGATTTCCCAGTTTCTGGTGGCTGCTGACATTCCTTGACTTATGGCTGCCTCATTCTAATCTCTGTCTCTATGATTACATTGCTTCATCCTCTTCTGTCTATGTCAAATCTCCCTCTGTCCCTCTCTTATGAGGGCACTTGTGGTTGATTGCATTTAGGGCCCACCTAGGTAATCCAGGATAAGCTTCCCATCTCAAAATTCTTAATTACATCCACAAAGACCCTTTTCCCAAAGAAAATGAACTTTACAGATTCTAAAGATTAGGACCTGATATCTTTGGGAGCCACTTTTTTTTTTTTTTTTTTTTTTTTTTTTAGCCTACTACAGATATATATTCAACAGATATGTATGCACGGGTATACCAGGAGACATGGACAAGAATGTATATAGCATATATGGATAAACCCAGACTTGGAAAACCCAAATATCCACTAAGAGTAGAATGGATAAATAAGGTATATTCATATAATAGAATATCATGCAGCAATGAAAATGAACATACTTCAGCTACATGTAATATCATGGTCAAATATGATGAACATAATGTTGAGTTAAAGAAACAAGATACAAAAGAATAATGCCCTCCCAAAATTCATGTCCCCCTGGAATCTGTAAATGTCACCTTTAAAAAAAAAATACAGTCTTTGAAGATGCAATTAAGTTAAGATGAGGTCATCTGGATTAGCATGAGTCCTAAATCCAAAGACTCCTTGTAAGAAGGCTATGCGGACACATACAGGGAGGATGACACATAAAGATAGAGACAGACCCCATTTTAGCAAGAGGAATCATTGCCAAAGTCATACAACTTAAAATTAGTGGAGCTAGGATTTAAAGCCAGAGTTCTGTGGCTCCAGAGATCATAGTGTTTCCAATGTAGGGTTCTATGAGATGTTTGTGAAGAGAACTCAGTTAAGACCCTTAGATGTCCTAGGAACTGAAACAATTTCCTCCTTGTGTAACTCAATAAAGCCAACACTAAACTGTAAAGTAAGTGTAAGGAAGTCCAACTAAAATATAATGAACACTTTGATAACTTCTGAAATACCAGGTGTCCAATTCTTTTTTTTTAATTTTTTATTGTTGTTAATCACCATACATTATATCATTAGTTTTTGATGTAGTGTTCCATGATTCATTGTTTGTGTATAACACCCAATGCTCCATGCAGAGTGTGCCCTCTTTAATACCCATCACCAGCCTAATCCATCCTCCCACCCCCCTCCCCTCTAGAACCCTAAGTTTGTTTTTCAGAGTCCATCGTCTCTCATGGTTTGTCTCCCCCTCTGATTTCCCCCCTTCATTCTTCCCCTCCTGCTATCTTCTTCTCCTTCTTCTTCTTTTTTTTAACATGTATTATTTGTTTCAGAGGAACAGATCTGTGATTCAACAGTCTTGCACAATTCACAGCGCTCACCATAGCACATACCCTCCCCAATGTCTATCACCCAGCCACCCCAACCCTCCCACCCCCAACCACTCAAGCAAACCTCAGTTTGTTTCCTGAGATTAAGTATTCCTCATATCAGTGAGGTCATATGATACATGTCTTTCTCTGATTGACTTATTTTGCTTAGCATAATACCCTCCAATTCCACCCACGTCGTTGCAAATGGCAAGATCTTATTCCTGTTGATGGCTGCATAATATTCCATTGTATATATGGACCACATCTTCTTTATCCATTCATCTGTCGATGGACATCTTGGCTCTTTCCATAGTTTGGCTATTGTGGACATTGCTGCTATAAACATCGGGGTGCACGTATCCCTTCAGATCCCTACATTTGTATCTTTGGGGTAAATACCCAGTAGTGCAATTGCTGGATCATAGGGTAGCTCTATTTTCAACTTTTTGAGGAACCTCCATACTGTTTTCCAGAGTGGCTGCACCAACTTGCATTCCCACCAACAGTGTAGGAGGGTTCCCCTTTCTCTGCATCCCCACCAACATCTGTCGTTTCCTGACTTGTTAATTTTAGCCATTCTGACTTGTGTGAGGTGACATCTCATTGAGGTTTTGATTTGGATTTCCCTGGTGCCAAGCGATGTTGAGCACTTTTTCACGTGTCTGTTGGCCATTTGGATGTCTTCTTTGGAAAAATGTCTGTTCATGTCTTCTGCCCATTTCTTGATTGGATCATTTGTCCTTTGGGTGTTGAATTTGATAAGTTCTTTATAGATTTTGGATACTAGCCCTTTATCTGATATGTCATTTGCAAATATCTTCTCCCATTCTGTCGGTTGTCTTTTGGTTTTGTTGGCTGTTTCCTTTGCTGTGCAAAAGCTTTTTATCTTGATGAGGTCCCAATAGTTCATTTTTGCCCTTGCTTCCCTTGCCTTTGGCGATGTTTCTAGGAAGAAGTTGCTGCAGCTGAGGTCAAAGAGGTTGCTGCCTGTGTTCTCCTTTAGGATGTTGATGGACTCCTGTCTCACATTGAGGTCTTTCAACCATTTGGAGTCTATTTTTGTGTGTGGTGTAAGGAAATGGTCCAGTTTCATTCTTCTGCATGTAGCTGTCCAATTTTCCCAACACCATTTGTTGAAGAGACTGTCTTTGTTCCATTGGACATTCTTTCCTGCTTTGTCAAAGATTAGTTGACCATAGAGTTGAGGGTCCATTTCTGGGCTCTCTATTCTGTTCCATTGATCTATGTGTCTGTTTTTGTGCGAGTACCATACTGTCTTGATGATGACAGCTTTGTAATAGAGCTGGAAGTCCGGAATTGTGATGCCGCCACACACAACATGGCTGTGCAGGACCGCCAGAGTCACAGACAGCACCAGTCAGCAGAGGGGGCTGGGGGAGCCCGAGCCCTGGGAATTGTCTCCATCATGGTAGATGGCACAGTGCACTGCCCCAGAGCCCCTCTCTCTGAGAATCTCCCTGCCCCTTTACAGGGGAGGTCCACAGAGAAGGGTTGAACAAGTTCTCTCTGGGTTTTTTTTTTTTTTCCTGGCAAGGGGTGGGTAGTTGTATATGTGTTGTTTTGTTTTGTTTTTTTTTTGCGAGGGTCAACCATTCCTGTTCAAAATGCTGTTTGGACTTGGAGCTGGAGATAAATTACTCAGAGCAGCCGACTCCTTAATGTAAATAATTTAGCTTAATAAATAAGTTAAAGTCTACAATCTCTTCAGTGTCTCTGGCAGCTCATTCATTTTCTGTCTCCTCAGCTCCTCAAGCTGTGCCCCACTGCCAGGACTTCTCTGAGGCTGATGGCCTTTTCCTGTCTTGTCACAACAAACAGCATTTTGTAAGAGAGAGCGTTTCAAGTGCTTCCTCTGTGTCTTTGCAATCACTCAGCGGAGTCATTGAAACAAGCAGCCAATTTGCTCTGCGGCCCCAGCTTGCAAGGGCAAGTGGGGCGCTGGGCCAGCGCCGGCCCTTCTCTCACTGGGGCAGGTTCTCCAAGTGTGGATGGGGGTGGGAGACCAGGAACCGAGAGGCAAGGAGTGACCTGTGGAAAAACTGAAGGAAGCCTGAGAACAGATCTGAGAGAATTGTGAATCACTAAGAGGAGAACTACAGGTACACCCTAAAAACCAACCTGGAGAAATAGGGGAAGATAGGAAAGCCAACCAGGTAAGTGGAGACCAGGGTCAAAGCAGCACAACTCCCAGTTGCACTGGGGGTTGCAAACTCAAGTTCAGAGCTGACAACCTGGGGCAAGTCACTGCCCTCTCTGAACTCAATGTCCTGCCTTCTGCAGTGAGAAGGAAGGAAGCTGCCTCTTGGTGAGGCCCTACTGTGTGCAGGCATGGGGTATGTGCTGGCCCACAATGGATTTCCACAACATGGACAGGTAGCAGGTGGATGGGTTTAATAACGTTCTCCAAGCTTCTTTTGGTTCTAGCTTGCTGTGATCCATTTCCTCCAAGCCTGGCAGAGACAAGAGGCCCAAGAGTACACACACATCCAGTAAAAAATAAAATAAATGTTTCTACTTGAAGAGTCCACGGCAGCTGTGCCATCCATTCCCCCATAAAACAGCTATGTGCTTACCTCTGAGAGGGGAAGTGACTGCTGTCCCCTCAGTTGCCCTCCCAGGACCATGCAAAGGAGGGAGCAGGCAAAGGCCAGTGCTGGGCTGGAAATTCACTCCTACACCCAAAAGGGCTGTTCCCAGGAGTGCAAATCCCAGCCCAGCACCACAATCCAATCAAAGTAATTGTTGCCTGAACGGCCCTTGCAGAACAGAGGCAGCAGCTAAGGGGGAATGAGGGCGGGGTATGGCATCCTTCAAGGAAACCGGATGGCTTGAAAATACAAGAAACAATTTCTGTAGATGGAAAATGAACGCAATGAATCTGAGTGCGGCAGGAAATCTTATGAGAAAATAAGACTTTGGGAGGATTTATTGAAAGACATAATTGCAACAAGTATATTGATTTTACATAGATAAGAAAACAAATGTTGGCAGGGATTGAGTTTGGTTTATTACATTTATTTCCCCACAGAGTTAATGCATTTAAAGACATGGTTTATTTTTCAAATGGAGAAACATTGTTTTCAGAGACCTTTATTAGGTTCTTGCCAGTTCCCCTGACTTCCCTTTCCAAGAAAATTGGTTTGTATGTAGGGTTGCGGGGAGAAAGACTTGGGGGTCCTCCTCCTTCCAGGAGGTCCCCTAACCCAAGGCTGTTGTGGCTTCCCAGGGAAGGGAGGATCATAGGTAGTCACTTCCTGCTCTGTCCTGCCTCCTGCTGGGAGGGAAGCCACTGGCACTAAGGTACAGAGAAAAGTCTGCACCACTAGCAGGTTGTCATTCTCTTCATACACATCTATTTTTTAAAGACTTTTATTTATTTATTTGACAGAGACCCAGCGAGAGAGGGAACACAAGCAGGGGGAGTGGGAGAGGGAGAAGCAGGCTTCCCGTGGAGCAAGGAGCCCGACGTGGGGCTCGATCCCAAGACCCTGGGATCATATCCTGAGCCGGAGGCAGACGCTTAAATGACTGAGCCACCCAGGCGCCCCTTTTCATATACATCTAGAAGCTCAGACCCAAGGGACTTGTGGCCAGGTCATCAGTCAGAAACCTGGAAGCAGAAATCAGGGGCTCTGGTCTCTGGCTTAGCTTCCCTTTTGAAATCCTTGCTCAAATCCCCAAGTTGTAGTGATGCCACAGTGGGTTTGAAGTAGCAATGATAACTACCATTGTTGAGAACCTACGAATTTGTCAGGTACTGCGCTCATCCTTTCCACAGTCCCATTAAGAAAGTGTAATCCGTATTTTCCAGATGTGTGGATTGGATCTCAGAGATTAGGAAATTTAACAAATTGATCTGCCTAACTGCAAAGCCTGTGAGTTTAACTTCCCTTTCACTCACTGGGAGGACTGAGTTTTGTGCCAGTTCTTGTAACAAAGTATCTATTCCTGATTCTGTGGAGTGAAAGGAACAAGGTCCCAGGATCCCTGTAAGGATGGCCCCTCAAGCCTGGTGACCCTGAGCACAGCTGGATCTGAGAAGAGGCAGGGAAGAAGGGACAGGAGCAGGAAGAATAGAGATGCCCCTCTGCTGGGACTCTGACCCTGTCACCTGAGGACCCCTCTTAATGAGACCCGTGTCTTGGGCTGGCTCACCTAATGGCCACATTTGTGCCATCTTCTTACTACTCTGTCACTGTTCAGCCCAGCCACCCCTGGACCTGAGTTCCATCATTTGCACGAAGCTAACATCTGAGAACCTTTTAAGTTAGCACTTAAGGGGCACTTTAAGGTTTACAAGGTGCTGTTATATTATTTAAACCGTAAATTGCCCTTCAACTTCTAAGGCAGAAGTTTTACAGCAGGAGAATCTGAGATTCAAAGAAAAGGTGACTTCCCCAAATGTACAGTCCGTTAAAGGCAGATCCAGGACCAAGTCCCACACCTCCTGCCAGGGCCCAGCACTCAATGCCAATCAGGATGCATCCAGAACCTCCCCATGTTTCTGCTAATTCACATCTGCACTTGAAGCAGCAGCCTCACCCTTCCCTGACAGACAGGGGACCTATAAAGTATTTCCATTCCTCCGCTGATGGCTTTGGCCATGTAAATTATTCAGAATTAATCCTGTTTGCTCCTAAATCTCCCTGCAGTTTTTCACAAGTAACTAATACTTGTCTTAATCACATCCGAGGCACAGCTTTATATGCCACTTGCAACAACATGTTCAATTATGATTGATTGGAATTTAAGTTCTGATTTCTCTTAGAACATAATCAGTCCTGAATGGGAAATTTTTACAGTGACAATTAAAATAATGAAAGTGAACTTTAAATGACATTCAAACAGTGTCACCTGGGAATAACTCCACAGTGTTGGCCTCCCACTGCATTCTGGGAGCTCCCTACTCAGCGGGCTTCGTCTTGTGCCATTGGTAACGCATTTGGTGTGGTATGAAGACTGAGGTTAACCCCTCACTGGCAGCCCTTTTAAAACCCTCTGCACGTTGACTGCTATTTAATCATGTGTTTCCCTGGGCTGATTTATATTTACATCTAAAAGGCAAGGTAATTGTGCAGATTGGTAAACAGTCACCAAATAACTTTATCAAGGGAACCTCCCTGGTTTGGGAATGTTTTCGAGGAAACAGGCTCTTTCTAAATGGTAGATCTGGGCCCTTTGAGTGCCCCTGACCTAAAACATCAACCCAGTGTGGAGGTCGAAGTGCTGACTTCCCAGACTGGGTTGGATATAAAACAGTACACCTGGCTGGGAGCCTGGTCTTCTATAGCATCTGCTCTGCTTACAATGGACATGTGGTATGACTTAGGGCATTATCCTTATGTGAACTCTGCCACACACAAAATGAACTAAAATTCCATCTGAGGAGGAGAATACATTCACATCTTAGACTCAGAATGAGTTGCTTTTCCCTCTGGACCCAGGACAACTGGACACCTATGCCTGGCATTAGAGGCTTCTGAAATCTAGTTCCATTGGATTTCATCCCAAACAAATCACATTGGCCTCTCCATTGCATCTTAATCACTCACTGGGCTTTCCTGCAGATCTTATTTTAATTCATAGTGTTGATTTAAGCTGGATGCCTTCATGCCTCTGGCTTCCCTGTATCCCAAACTGCCCATCCTCAAAGCTCAATGAGTTGTACCCATCTTCTCCTTCACACCTTCTGTGACAAAGTCAAGCCAGCCCTGCTCACTCTTCTCCCTGGCTACCCCTGAACATTACATTTAATCTAGTAGTCTATTAACATATCAGCAGTCTTATTGTGTTGGAACCAGAAACTACCTTATAAATCTTGTTTATTTTTAATAAAATATCAGTTAGACAGTGATAAAGATGGTTAGTGAGATTTAAAAAAAAAAGCATAAGCAGAATATGTTTTGTGGCTTTGTGGAGTCCTTGAAAACATGTTTTGAGTTCATTCCCTTCATTTCACAGCTGAAAAAATTGAGGCTCAGATGTTGTTCTATTGCTTTTCAATGACTTTATCACAGATTATTCTCTCCCACTCCAACGCAGGCAGAGATTATGTTCTACACCTTTCTATCACAGTATCAAACACAGTTCTCAGGAGCCAGGGCCCGTATCAGTCAGGTCTCATCAGGAAATGAGCAGCATTCTTCACAGATTTGAGAGGAATTTAATAAAGGAACATTTACAAAGATCTGAGTGTGGCTTAAGGAGGAGTATATATAGTACCTTAGTTCTAGGAACTTGAAGTAGGCATTTCTACTCTTGGTTCTGAAGGAGCAGAACCTTGGAAGGGTAGCTGTTAGAAGGCCATCTAATAAAAACCGTGGCTTTAGTAAAGGGTAGGGATATCTGCCAATCAGCAGAGACTCAGCAGGAAGGAGCCTGGTCACAAATATCCTGATCTTCATCTGTTCCCACCATCTAACTTCTTGCTGGTGCGTCCCATTGGCCAAACCCAATGGAAAGCTAAAGGCTAAGGGATAGTGTGGCTAACAGTCCCATTCTGCCAGAAACTGAGAAGTTTCCTGGGGTGAAGGACATTCAGTGTTAAACTGAAATGTCCTGGTCAAACCAGGAGGGTTAGTCACTCTAGCAAGAGAGCAGTTCATAAAGGCCAGCCTTTTGGGCATGATGGAAATTGTGGAGAATGAATTTATTGGAGAAATCAGGAGATCTACACTATGGGGACACAGGAAATACTTATAAATTTGACTAAAGGACCATGATTATTGATATTTATGAGTCTGTATTTATTTCTTCCTTATTTATAACCTCAAGATCAGGTTAGGAGATGTGATCGATAAATGGTATTTACATCATATCTTAATTTCCCTAGTTTCAGCTTGTTTCCACCAGCCCATGGATAACTTTCACCCTACTGACCATTCCAGATACCTTGGAAGACACTGCTGTCCTGTATTCTTCAAACCCAGTAACACAACCACGCTTCGCCAAGTGCTTATTTTGTGCCAGCCACCATGGTAGGTATGAGGCACATACATGAAAAATAGTATAAGAGCACTACTCTCAAGAAGCTAATGGGCTATATAGAAGACGAGGTTATGTTAAATGAGTTACCATAAGTCCTAGTTATGTGATGAGACACTGAAGAAGTCTTTCTAACTTGGCTCCAGTTTCCTCACTTCTGGATGAAAATCTAGAATGTGAGGTTCCTGGGTTCCCCCTCTGGCTCTGCAGTGCTATGACTAATAGGCATTCAAGGAGAGAGCTGTCTCTGTGGATATGAGGGAGTAAGTATAGCTTTCACAGCAGAGGCAAAACTAGACTCAGAATGAGTAACATTCACGTTACTATAAGTCAGTGATTACTGTGTGTCAAGCAGGTAGTAATATTGGCTGACTAATTCTCATAATAATCATTTGCAGCAGATATTGATTATCCAAATTTCACATGTGGTGAACTTCAGAGAGCTTGTGTACTTTTCACACTGTGACATAGCCAGTAACTCGGGTCTGTCTGATTCCAAGGAGCATGCTCTTTCCATGAAACTGCGACCTCTCCAAGAAGCTTTAAAAGAGGGGAATGGTTTTAATTCTTGTGGAGGTAAGAAGATAATAAAAATCTTCACCTTTTTCTAACCCCAAACTTTCAGATATATATCCTAGCTTTCCATGTGTTGCATTGCAAGAAAATGACCATAATTGTTCATCACTTGCCCACCCCATATTTAAGTTTTCTCGATGTGACTTTGTAGTACCTTCCACAAATAATTGAAATCTATTTCCCTTCCCTTTGAACCTGAGTTTTTTTGTGACTTGTTTTGACTAATACAATGCAGTGAAAGTAAAAATATTCCAGCTCTAGGCTTAGGCTTCAAGAGACCATGGACAATCCTGCTCTCTCCTAGAACTCTTGTCAGCCACCATGTGAAGAAGCTAAGGCTAACCTGCTGGGAAAACCACAGGGATCAGAGGTTAGCCGTTCCATCTGAGGCCATCCTGTATTAGCCATGCTTCATCCAACCCAGTCTGCAGACTTATGAATGAGCCCAGCTAAGACAGAAATAGCTATTTAGCCCTGGCCCAAATTGGTTGTTTGTCAAATCATGCACTAAATAAAAGGCTGTTATTTTAAGCCTCTAAGTTTTAAGATGCTTTGAATGCAGTAACAACTAACTGATTCACTCTATAACTACTAAAGCAGTCCTCATTCCATCATTCTAAAGTGAGTAAGGCAGATAAACTGGGCTCCTTCACGTAGACCAGGTACTATCTGGGACCCCTAGACCCTAACTTTATTTATTTATTTATTTATTTATTTATTTATTTATTTATTTATGTATGTATGTATGTATTTACTCATAATTTTTACTTTTTTAATTGAAATATAGTTGACATATATATTAGCTTTAGGTATACAACATAGTGATTCAACAAATATGTACATTATAAAATGTTTCCCATGATAAGTGTTGTTACCACCTATCACCATGCAGTTATTATAATATTTTTTACTATATTTCCTATGCTGTACTTTTCATCCCTGTGAATTGTTTGTTTTATAACTGGAATTTGTAAGTCTTAAACTTTTGAACCTATTTTGCTAGTTCCCCACCCTCCTACTCTTTGGCAACCACAGTTTGTTCTCTGTATTTATGAGTTTGTTTCTGTTTTGTTTATTCCTTTATTCATTTGTTTTGTTTTTCTAGATTCCTTATATAAGTGAAATCATATGATATCTGTCTTTCTCTGACTTAGCATAATATCATATATTTCCATCCATGTTGTCACAAATGGCAAGATGCCATTCTTTGTTACGGCTGAGTAATATTCCATTATGTATATAGACCCCATCTTCTTTATCCATTCATCCACCAATGGACATTTGGGCTGCTTCCATATTTTGGCCATTGTAAATAATACCATGATAAACATAGGGTGCATATATCATTTTGAATTAGCATTTTTATTTTCTTTTGGTAAATATCCAGAAGTGGAATTGTTGGGTGATATGCTATTTCTAATTTTATTTTTTTGAGAAACCTCCATACTGTTTTCCATAGTGACTGCACTAATTTACATTCCTACCAACAGTATACAGGGGTTCTCTTTTCTCCACATCTTTACCAACACTTGTTATTTTTTGTCTTTTTGATATTAGCCATTCTGACAGGTGTGAGGTTATATCTCTTTGTGGTTTTGACTTACATTTCCCTGGTAATTAGTGACGTTGAGCATCTTGTCATGTGTCTGTTGTCTGGCCATCTGTATGTCTTCTTTGGAAAAATGTCTATTCAGGTCCTATGCCCTTTCTTAAAAAAATCAGATTATTTAATTTTTGGTGTTGAGTTGTAGGAGTTCTTTACATATTTAAGATGTTAACCCCTAAACAGATATATCATTTAAAAATATCTTCTCCCATTTAGCAAGTTGCCTTTTTGTTTTGTTGATGGTTTCCTTGAGTGTGCAGAAGCTTTTTATTTGGATATAGTCCCAATTCTTTATTTTTGCTTTTGCTTCCCTTGCCCTGGGAGACACATCCAGAAAAATATTCTTAAAGCCAGTTCTGAGAGTTTCTGCTCATGTTTTCTTTTAGGAGTTTTATGGTTTCAGGCCTCACATCCTAACTTTTAAAGGCCACTATCCTCATTCTATTCTCCCCAAATCCATTGCTGAACCTCAACTAGGACTAAGTCAGTGTGCTCATATATGTAAAAGTCAATCAGTCTTCTTGAGCAACAGGATAGTGCTACTTTGCTATGCATAATGGGTTTGACATCAATGGAAACTGATCACATAGTAGACACTGAAGGAACCAAATATAATAGATTGAAAATTAAACTTGGAAAGAGAATGTCTAATAGGGAGAATAGAGAATGTCTAACTGAGGCTGAATCTTTAGCTCAAATTTTCTAAGTTTAATATTTCTTGATGTTTAGAATTATGATCAGTTCATTAAAACATCTCTTTTTAAACTTTAAATGTCTTTATTCCTTTCAAAACTAACGCAATCAAATCTAGAGTTTCTAAAATCAACAAATCTGCTATATAATAAAAAATTACTCACAATGAAAATAAGCAAGGAAAAGGAAATTAAAATCAAGACATGAAATACTCAGTAGAAGCAGACATCTAATAATCTAAATATTGGAGTTAGCAGGTAAGGTTTTCAAAAGAGCTATGATTACCATATCAAACAATATAGACAAAAAGGTGGACAGAGGGGATGAAAATATAAAATTATTTGGACAATTATTAGAACTAGAAGATAGACCAAATAGACATTCTAGCACTACAAAATATACTTTCTGAAATAAAGAACTTACTAGATGAGTTTTTAACACAATTGGCCACATCAGAAGACAAGATTAGTAAAGTCAAGCACAGCAAATAAGAAATATACAAAGAAAAGAAAAAATAGAATGGGGAGTAATGAACAGAGCATTAAAGAGTTATGGGACATAATCAAAAGGCCTAACATGTATAATTAAAGTCTAAGAAGAAAAGGAAAGAGAGAGACTTGAAAAGTCTCTTGAAAAGCAATTTGAAAAATTAATAGCAAACAATTTTCCAATGCAGATGAAAGATATCAATGCACATTTTAAAGAAGCTTAGTGAACCAGAAAAAAAATAAGCAGAAAAAAATATAAGGAAAACTATAATAAGACACATCATAGTCAAACTGTTTCAAATCAAAACCAAACTCATAAAAACAGTCATATTAGCTTCAGGACTGCTCACCAGAAAGTGTGCATGTGCACACACACACACACACACACATGATATCTTTAAAGTGCTAGGAGAAAAAACAATCAACAAGAGTCTATATCCAGTGAAAATATCTTTTAAAAACAAAAGCAAAATGAAGACAATTTAAGATAAACAAAAGCTGCAAGAATTAGTCACTAGTTCTATGAGAAAAGTAATGATTTAATTGTGTATTTATAGGAAGATGCCAGGAATGGCAAGTATTGGGGAAAGCATAGGAGTTTTTTTGTTTTTAACTTCTCCCTATTTATTTTTACTATTATTTTTGGTTTGTTTTTATTGAAGTATAGTTGACACACAATGTTACATTAGTTTCAGGTGTAACTCTGTGCTTAAGACTATTTTTTTTTAATTTTTCATTTAAATTCAATTTAGTTAATATATAGTGTATTATTAGTTTCAGGGGTAGAATTTAGTGATTCATCAGTTGCATATAACACCCAGTGCTCATTATATCAAGTACCCTCCTTAATGCCCATCACCCAATTACCCCAACCCCCCACTTGCCTCCCCTCCATAAATCCTGTTTGTTTCCTGTAAAGAGTCTCTTATGGTTTGTCTCCCTCCATTTTTATATTATTTTGTCTCCCTCCATTTTTATATTATTCTATTTTTCCTTCCCTTCCCCTACGTTCATCTTTTTTGTTTCTTAAATTCCACATATGAGTGAAATCATATGGTATCTGTCTTTCTCTGACTGACTTATTTTGCTTATTTTTTGAAAGACATTTGATTTTCAAAGCAAAAATGACAGGATTAAATTCTGCAGTACATAACATGTAGTAGTAAAATATTTAACAAAATCATAAAGTAAAGGATATAGGTATAGAAAGTATACTGTTGCAAATTTCTTACACTGTACGTTTCAATATAATATCAATTCATGGTAAACTGAGAAACTAAAGGTATATATTGCATTTCCTGGAACAATTATTTTTAAATATATGTATATATGAATTATAAATATACATTTATAATTAAATATATGTAAATTAAGTTTGAATGGACCAAGTACTTTCATTAAAATGCAGAAGTTATCAGATTGATTTTTTTAAATGCCCAACCATATGCTGTTAACAAAAAGATGTACTTTAAATATGAAGATACAGATAGACCAAAAACAAAGAAATGGGGATGAAGATATACTGTGAAAACACTAAACATAGGAAAGTTGGTGTGTCAATATTGTCAAAGATGTCTTCAGAACAAAGGGCTTTACCAAAAATAAAGAGGGACATTACATAATGGTAAAAGAGCTGACTAATTAAGAAAACGTAGTGACTCTAAATGTTTATGCACCTAATAACAAAGCTTCAATAAACATGAAGAATAAACAAGATAACGAAATGGAAAAATAGCCCACAACCTTAGCTGAAGACATTGAACACTCCTTTAGAAATTGTCAAAGTAGCAGCTCCTGTGTGGCTCAGTTGGTATAGTGTCCAACTCTTGATTTCAACTCAGGTCATGGGATTGGGTTCATGAGATCAAGCCCTGTGTCAGGCTTTGCTTGAGACTCTTCTCTCCCTCTCCTTCAACCCCTGCTCATGTGCTCTTTCTTTCTTTTTCTTTCTCTAAAAATAAATAAATAAATCTTAAAAAAATAAA
This sequence comes from Mirounga angustirostris, assembly GCF_029215605.1. NCBI lineage: Eukaryota > Metazoa > Chordata > Mammalia > Carnivora > Phocidae > Mirounga > Mirounga angustirostris. The sequence continues at coordinate 160,533,660 of NW_026991710.1, read as the reverse complement.
TTATTAAAGAAAAATTAGTAAGGATAGCGGAGATTTGAATAATACTATCAACCAACTTGACCTGATTTATAGAACATTACACTCAACAATAGTAGAATGTACATTCTTTTCAAATGCACATGGAATATTTACCAAGATATACCATACGCTGGGGCATAAAACAAATCTCAGTACTCATATACAGTGAATATAATTTTTGACCAAAACAATGACATTAAAAATCAGCAAAAAAAAGATATCTAGAAAATCCACAGATATTTGTAAGTTTAGCAATATAATTTAATAAAGCCACAGGGGAAAATAGAAAATATTTTGAACTCCTAGGGGAAGAAATCATATGGCATAATGGACTGAATAATGACCTCCCAAAGATGTCCATGTTCTAATTCCTGAAACTTGTAAATATTCTGCATTACATGGTAAACAGGACTTTGCAGATGTGATTAAGTATCATGCAGTAGGGAGAATATCCTAAATTATATACGTGGGCCCAATGTAATTACACAGGTTCATATAAGAGGTAGGGGGATCAGAATAGAGAACAAATGTAAGAAAAGATGCTAAAATCATAGTGGACCATAGTGATGGTGCACTGTTGGCTTTGAAAATGGAGGAAGAGGCCACAAGTCAAGGAATGTTGGTCAGGAAATCAGGAAAAGATCAGGAATTAATTCTTCTCTAGAACTTTCAGGACAAGGTGCTGCCAGCACCTTGATTTTAGCCCAGTGAAACTAATTTTGTAATTCTGATGTCCAGGACTGTAACATAACACATCTGCATTGTCTTAAGCCACTAAATATGTGGTAATGTGTTACAGCAGCAATAGAAAAGTAATACACAAAAAATTAGAAGATATTTGAACTGAACAATAATAAAAACACAATATATTAATGTGGGATGAAGTTGAAGTGCTGCAAATTTATACCTTAAAATGTTTATACTAGAAAATGGCAGGGGAACCCTCTTACACTGTTGGTGGGAATGCAAGTTGGTACAGCCACTTTGGAAAACAGTATGGAGGTTCCTCAAAAAGTTAAAAATAGAGCTACCTTATGATCCAGCACTACTGGGTATTTACCCCAAAGACACAGATGTAGTGAAAAGAAGGGCCATATGTAACCCAATGTTCATAGCAGCAATGTCCACAATAGCCAAACTGTGGAAAGAGCCAAGATGCCCTTCAACAGACAAATGGATAAAGAAGATGTGGTCCATATATATGATGGAATATTACTCAGCCATCAGAAAGGATGAATACCCAACTTTTGCATCAACATGGATGGGACTGGAGGAGATTATGCTAAGTGAAATAAGTCAAGCAGAGGAACACAATTATCATATGGTTTCATTTATATGTGGAACATAAGGAATAGCATGGAGGACATTAGGAGAAGGAAGGGAAAAATGAAGGGGGGTAATCAGAGGGTGAGACAAACCATGAGAGACTATGGACTCCAGGAAACAAACTGAGGGTTTCACAGAGGAGGGGGTAGGAGGATGGGTTAGCCCAGTGATGGGTATTAAGGAGGGCACGTATTGCAATGTTATATGCAAACAATGAATCATGGAACACTACATCAAAAACTAATGAAGTACTGTATGGTAACTAACATTACATAATAATAAAAAAAGAAAATGACGAAAGTCTGAAACTACTTTTATAAGCTTTCATATTTTTTTTTTAAGAGATGGAGAGAATAGGGGAGGGAGAGAGAATCTTAAGCAGGCTCCAGGCCCAGCACAGAGCCCAACACGGGTCTTGATCTCACAACCCTGAGATCACGACCCAAACAAAATCAAGTCAGACACTTAACCAAGTGAGCCACCCAGATGCCCCTATAAGCTTTCATCTTAATAAACAAGAAAAGAAGAGCAAATTAAACCAAAATATGTAAAAATAAGGGAATTATAAAGATTAAGGTAAATTATAAAGACTGAAAATGGATGAAATAGTAGATGGACAAAACAGAATGGAAAAACAAGAAGTCCAAAAATCAGTTCTGTGACTAAGATTAAGAAATTTTAATTCCCTAAGAACACATATCTAGAGAAAATAAAAGAAAAGAGAGAAAAACAACAAAATAGGGCTTTGAAAAGAGAATATAAGAAGAAAGCCTACAGATATGCAAATAAGGGAACATTATGGACCACTGTACTTCTAAAAAAAACTTGACAAGAAAGATGAAATGGAGAAGCTTCTTTAAAAACACAGTGTACCAAAACTGACAGGAAAGCAAAAAAATAGGTGACCTGGATAGCCCTATATTTATTAGAAAATTTGAGTTCATAATTTAAAACTTCCCCACAATGAAAACTTCAGGCCCAGCTGCCTCTTCTGTGAAATTCTATTACAGGTTTCACAAAGAAAATCTATATTATACAAACTCATTCACAATAGAAAGAGGAGGAAACATTCTTAGTTCATTTTATGAGGTCAGCATAACCCTAATATCAAACCTGATGAAGGCCTTACAAAAAGTAAAATTAGATTAAAGACCAATATCACTCATAAATATAGGTGAAAGTATAGGGGAGGGAATGCTTTACCTCTACCTCTCTTAGATTTTTATCTGGGACTCTGTAACAAAATGACAGATTAACAAGAGAAAAATAAATAGTTTATTAATGTGTTCTATGCACATCATGGGGAAAAACCTAAATGAAAAGTTACTCAAAGCAGCAGCTGAGAACTCTGGGTTATATAACATCTTCAACAAAAAGCAATAAATTATAGAGAAATGACAGGACAAAGAAAAGTAGTTTTAGGCCTCCAAGGGCAGCAAACTATAGGAAGGTAAATAAATGGGAAAGAAATAACGGAGTAATGTTTGTTTGCAGATTTCCTGGCCTTATCTCTGAGCTGATAAGAGTCTGTCGCCAGTAAAAGAAGAATTTATATTTTGCCTTTAGACAGAAAAGGGAGGGCTTTTTCTACATTTCCTGCTTCTTAATTGCCTTCAACTGAAAATAAATTTTATGTCAAAGAGACATATATTGGGGTGACATATTCTAGTTTTCTTCAAAAGCAAGATTCTTAACAATTGTTAGCAAATCAAATATAACAATACATAAAAAGTATAATGTATCATGATAAAATGAGGTTTATCCCAAGAATATAAGGTGTTTTTAAGATTTGAAAATCAATCAGTGTAATCATATTTTTTATGAAATAAAGAAGGAAGGTCATAAGATCATTTCAAGAAATCAAAAAAGCATATAAAAATAAAGCACTAATTCATGAGAAATAAATAAATAAAAGGAAACTTCCTGAGTCTGATAAAGGGGATATATGGCAAACGTACATCTATCATCATTTTTAATGGAGAAATACTTAAAATGTTCAGGATCAGAATCAGACACAGGCATGGATGTTCACTCTTACCACATTTATTCAACATCATACTAGAGGTTCTACCCAGTGTAATTGGACAAGAAAAAAAAAGCATGAGGATTGTTAAAGAAGTAAAATTTTTATAGATGATAATAATTGTATATATAGAAAATCCAAAATAATATCCAAACAAAACAATATAAAAATAAAAACTACTAGATCTGATGAGAGAATTTAGCAAGATCTGAGAATACAAGACAAATATATAAATACTGTTTTTATATATTAGCAACCAGCAATGGAAAAAAATAAAATTTAAAAACCAGTATCACTTATAATAGCCATCAAAAACATTGGACTCCTGAAAATTAATATAACAAAGGATCTAAAAAAACAAAAACAAAACAAACAAACAAAAAACACCTCTATAAGGAAAACAGCAAACTATTACTGAGATAAATTAAATAAGACAAATAAATGGACAGATACACCACACTCATGAGTTGGAAGATATAACATAACAGAAAATGTCAATTCTCTCCAAATTGATCTGTAAATTAAATGCAGCCTTAAGTGAAATCCCAGCATATTTTGTAGAAACAAATAATCTGATAGAAATGCAAAGTGAGAGCCAAACATTCATGAAAAAGACTACAGCTGGAGAATGAACACTATCTGATTTTAAGGATGACTGATAAGCTACAGTAATCATTACATGCTGGTATGTCATGGTGCTGACATATGGGTAGGCAAACTAATCAGTAAAACAGAAATAGACCCATGCATAACAGATCAAATAAGTCTTAACAAAAGTGGTAATGCAATTTAATTGGGAAATAAAAAAATAATTAAATGATACTAGGTCAACTTGATATCTGTAAAATAAAAGAAAGAAATGAATTTGACCTATATCTCACATTATACCAAAAAAAAAAAAAACCCACAAACAAACAAACAAACAAAACATGTGGGATGGATTATGGATTATAGATCTAGCTGCAAATATATATATATATATGTATATATATATACACATGTATATATAAATGTAGCCCCTAGACAAAAACATAGGATGCTTTTCAACTTGGTGGTAAATAAAAATTTCTTAGATATAATGATAAAAGCTCTAACCATAAGAAAAAAATGTAACTAAATTTTATCAAATTAAAAACTTTATCTCATCAAAATAGACAATTTAAAAATGAAAAAGCCACAGACAAGGAGAAAAAAATTGTAAAATACAGGCAAATCCCTGTAAATAAATAGTAAAAAGACAAAAATTAATAAAAATAGATAAAAGATATGGAAAAACATTCAGAAAAGAACATAGCATTAGTCAATAAATACATGAAAAGATGATCAACATTTTTATGAGACTGACGCGCTGCCTACTGCGCTAAGGAGGCAGGTAAGATGATCAACATTTTTAATAGTGAAATGAAATTAAAAGCAAAATGAGACTTCACTGTACACTTGCTAATGTGGCTAAAATTAATAGTTTCTTTTTTTAAATTTTACTTATTTATTTGACAGGGAGAGACAGCGAGAGAGGGAACACAATCAGAGGGAGTGGGAAAGGGAGAAGCAGGTCTTCTGCTGAGCAGGGAGCCCAACACAGGGCTCGATCCCAGGACCTGGGATCATGACCAGAGCCAAAGGCTTAACTGAGTGAGCCACCCAGGCGCCCCTAAAATTAATAGTTTCAAATGATGAAGAAGATGGCAGGTAACACACTGTAGGTGCAGGTATAAAATGATACAACCACTGTGGAAAACTATTTAGGAATTTATTGTGATTCAACAATTCTACTCCTAGTTATTTACCAAAAATAAATAAATAAATAAAAACATACACGCTGATGGGGTTTGGGGCAAGCTGCGCCCAAATATGCCACTTTGGCATATTGACAATTTTGAATTAAAGTCACTTAAAAAACATCCAGTGCCAAAAGAAGCTCGGAACCTCCTTTGTTCTGAAAGCAGAAAATAAATTTCCCAATTGAAAGATACCTTCCCTGTATCACAAGGTAGAGACATACTTATCACAAGAGTTAGGGAGTTCAGGGCCAAGAGTGCTGTGTAAACAAACCTTGTTACTTCTTCAATTTACAACCCAAAATCCAAACTTCACTAATCTTGTCAGTTCCTCACGAATTTGTTATTTCTTTGTAGAAAAGGTATAAAGACTGCCTGTTTTGGTTACTTCTATGAGACTCATAGCTCTATGAGCTTCCATACATATGAGTTAAATTTATTTTTCTCCTGTTAATCTATTTCATTTTCATTTAATTCTTAGGCCAGCCAGAAGAGTCTTGAAGGGTATAGAAAAATTTGTCCTTTCCAACAGCATAAAAAGACTTGCATAAGAACATTTATTTTAAGTGTTATTCATAATAACAAAAGTTCAGAAATCACCCAGATGTCCATAAAAAATGAGTGCATAATTAAATTGTAATATACTCATACAATAGAATATGACTCAGCAATTAAAAATGGACTAATAATATATACCATAATATAAATAAATCTTAAAAGCTTCATATTGAATGAAAGAAGTCAGCCACTAACAGTACCTATGTACCATTTATATGAAGTTCAAGAACAAACAAAACTAGTCTATGCAAACATAAATTAGAGTAATTGTGTCTTCTTAGAGGTAGACTAGAAAGACTGTGTCTTTCAAGGAGGTAGACTAGAAAGGAAAACATGGGATTTTTAGGGTGATGGCAGTGCTCTATACCTGGATTAGGGTATTGGTTCAAAATTAGCCAAACTGTATATTTAAGATCTGTGCACTTTACTATGTGAAATTACACCTTAAAACCAAAAGTGCTAGCAAAACAAAACAAAAAACCCCATAGATCTTACCCCTGAACTTTCTCTCAGGGTAAAAAACTTCCTGAACTCAATTTATATCTTCCTTCAAGCCTTCCCAGAATATAATAAATTAAGAACACTAATGCCAATCTCAATTCAACAATACACTGATAAAGCCAGGGTTTTGGCTATCTTGGGATGGGAGGCCAAGCAGATCTATAGGACTATCAAGGGTCCAGTGATGTCCAGATGTCCAAATAGCCAGTGAGTTGATGTCCTAGACTTGCAAACAGGGGCTGGAATCTAATGATAGAGTCGAAGCTAGTAGTCTGTCTAATTGACCAATTCAGAAAGGATCTCAGGAGTAGATCCACATAGAAAAATCCCACTTAGACTATCTCTTCAGGCAGAGATAGGGCATGTATTAGGTTTGATAGTGAGGACACAGGCACTAGGGAAGTTTAAAGACGGGGATCGGGGCTCCGGGCAGGCTCCAAGTAAGGAGGCTTGACCATGATGAAACAAGGATGCAAACCAGAAGTAAGAAAACTCTGATGTGGTGCAAGAAAGAGCCCAAGTCAGAGGGAAATTGAAGTACTTAGGGCAGAGTGGAACCATCACTACCAATGGTTTAGTTTATTTGCTACAAAGACTTGGCTAAGTCTGCAAATTGAAAATAACCAGTCACTACTATCCTATTAGGGTGAGGAGGGATGCAGGGTCAGCACTGGCATGGCCATAGCCCACTAGGCTATGAGCTCACAAGCGCACTTCTTTCCATACATCCATGGCCATGCAAAGGTATAAAATCCCCTCACTAATCTGTCAGTAATGCCCAGACTCTCACTGGTAATTATACAGTGTTAAACACGTTTCTAAATGAAATACAAGGGCCCTAGTGCCGACAGCATAACAAACCAGCTAGATAGCCACTGTGTTAGCTTATCAGTGTGCCCCTAACTCGAGAACCAGGAATTATGAGGTAGATACATCTGGAAGGCAGGCCTAATTATGAAGCACCTGAAAGCACTAGACACTTTTCAGGGGGGCGCACCAAGGAAGATTCGAGGCAGGAGATCCAGGCAGAGAAATTTACTGTTTTTACCACAGGATTATGGTTTGAAATCCTGTCGAACACACTCTGTGTGACCAACACGGCAAAACAGGCACTAATTCCCAGCTGAAACTGAGTGTGTGAAGATGGTAAAGGGAGGCCCGTTCTTGGTGCCTCGTATCGCTCCCCCCCCAACCACTAGTACCAGTCTAATCAAGCACCCCTGGCTCCCTCCTGCTCTCTGCTTCCATCCTCTGAGCTCTACAGCTGTCCTTCCTATTTCTGTACCAGAGGGTCCTGTTCTGTGATTAGTAATTCACAGCCAGGTGATAACAGGTGATAAAAAATTAATGGCAATCCAAAGTGTTAATGGTTATTCAACTCAACTAACCACCAGCAATATACTAGCTAATTTACTTGCAATCCATCAGACTTTAGCCCAAAGGAATAGAGTGGTGGGCATTTCAGGCTGACTGTGTAGATATTATGCACCAATAGCTCAGTTCCATTGACCAAGCACCAGGTATATGCCTGCCCAATACATGACTACTGCCCCATGGTGTGTGCTTATACTCCTTATACTCCTCAAAAACACTCACAGTGAAATCCTGACTTGTGGTTTTTATTTTCTGGAATGTCAATGATAACAGCAAACACATATTTAACGAGCTCCTACAGGTTGCCAGACACAGGTAAGTGCTAGGGATGCTGAGTTGGTGAATAAGGCATTTGCCCTGCCTTCTATCAGCTCACAGCCATATTATTTCTACTTATCCCTGCTGTGTGCATCCTCACTTAAATAGAAGTGTGACATGTACTTAATCCATGGTACTTAATTACATGCGTACATATTTGAGATATAGAATCAGAAGAAATGATCTTTTTATTACTCAAAGGTGAGTAAACAGAAATGGCCACGTCCCTGCCCTCATACAGGTTGCATAATTGCTAGTGGAGAGGAGGACATTATTATCATATCCAAATACAAATATATGAACTTGGATAAGAGCTTTGGAGGAGAGATGCCTGGGTGGCTCAGTCGGTTAAGCGTCTGCCTTTGGCTCAGGTCATGATCTCAGGGTCCTGGGATCGAGTCCTGCATCAGTCTCCTTGCTCAGCAAGGAGCCTGCTTCTCCCTCTGCCGGCTGCTCCCCCTGCTTGTGCTTTCTCTCTCTTTCTCTCTCTCTCTCTGGCAAATAAATAAATAAAATCTAAAAAAAAAAAAGAGCTTTGGAGGAAAAGTACATATGCCTAAGAGGGGGCCTGCTTGAACCCAGTGGTTTGGGAAGGTTTCCCTGAGGCAGTGACATTTGGGTTGAGATGAGAAGGGAGAGAAAAGAGACAGAGGATGAGGTCGGTCTATATGAAAGGAATGGGAAGAACCGAGTTCTTGAGGTAGGGGGAGCATGGCACATATGAGGAATCAAAGGAAGGCCTGTGTGCCAAGTAGAGAGCAAGAGGAAGTGCAGCTGGGGTGAGTCTGGCAGGCGGGCAGGACTCAATGCTGCTGGGCTACTCTGAGCCATGTGAAGGAATTGTCCTCTATCCTACTATGGATGGAGAACTACTGTAGGATTTTAAGCAAGGGAGCAACAAGATTGAACACTGTAAGTCTGGGTTAATTATTTCCTTTCTGAGCTTTGATCTTTTGTAAATTAAGACATATATTTTGGGCTATTTTTTTGGTTCTTTTATCTTTAATATTCTGTGATTCTGTAGCCCACACACCTTAGTTATTAGCACCAGTCACAGATACCTTCAATTCTCCCTCTGGGCACATCGTAAGATTTCATTTCCCTGGATCCTTAAGGTTAGGTGTGGCCAATGGCATGTGCAAAAAAAAAGGGACCTGTGAAAATTCTAGGTGAAAATGTCAGTCAATATGTGGTTTCCAAGCTCCAAGCTGGCCACAGTGGCCAGCAATGTTTCAAATATTGGAATACTTGGGTGCTTTCAGACAATACTTTCAGACAAACTGCAATGGACAAGAAAAGTGATTAACTAACTAACTATATCTTTGTTGTTTGAAGCCACGGAGACTTCAGGGTTGTCTGTCAGCACACCATCGCCTGATGCAACTCCTGTGCACATTCAACAACACACATCATCAAGGACATTTGAGTCAGTTGTTTGGTGCACAGTATACAGTTGAGGTGCAAGGAGTGTTTTAAAACATTACAACTGTTGAGCTGATGTTTTCCAAGGTGTTCACTCTGTGCCTTTGGTTATCGCATCTCGGAAATGGAACTGACCTCACTCTGCAAGTGCAAGAGCTGGGGGCTAATCAGAGGATGACAAAGCGCTTGACGTTTGTGCAGTGCTCTCCAGACATTAAAAGGCAGAGTGGGCTTGCACAGGCTCTCGGCCCTGGCAAGAGCACACATGGAGAGCCGCTGCCAGTCCCTTCTTCCAGCCTTTCTCCACCATCCAGTGAAAAACCGGGGCTTTGGAGGAAACTGTTAGGGCTTTCATGCTGCAGTGATGAGAGCAACTGTAATTAAGTCCTTACAGTTTCCACTTTGTTTCTTCAGCCTCTCAGGAATGAATTGACATTTCTGCCATCTGAGTCGGGTAGGAGGAGAAGCAGCAGTAATTTCCCTCTTTATCTTTGCCCTGCTCAACTCTGAGCCATCTCTGAGGTGGGCACTGAGCCAGCTCTCGTTGTCATCTCTACTGCCACACAACACAGTCATACACACTCACCCTCACACACACCGCACACACACACATACACCGTACTTAAACACCACACTCATACACCTCACTCACACATCACACACTCGTACCACACTCATGCATATCACACTGACATTCACAAAAAGCATACCCTCACAACATGCCTTCTCTAACACACGCACACCCCACGCACTCTCCCACACGACATACTCTCTCTCACACACACTCACATAAACCCCCCACATACACACTCACACAACATCGAAATTGCCATCAAAGGGCGGAAAGAGCCCAGAAATCACTCACATGCCTCTTGGACAGAAGCAGAGCCATAGTGAGGGTGAGGTGATGAGCCTCCTGGTTTGGCTGAGGGTAAGTATTCTGCTGTTGCACGCTGACACTTTGAAAAACAGACTCACATGCACACAGCATTGTGTAACACATGAATCTCCTTCTACATCATGTAATGCCAAAGACCTGGGATTTGGATATATGAATCCTGATTTTGAGACTCGCTAAAGCTCTGATCTTAGATGAGTCATTTAATATTTCTTTTTTTTTTTAAGATTTTATTTATTTATTTGACAGAGAGAGACACAGCGAGAGAGGGAACACAAGCCGGGGGAGTGGGAGAGGGAGAAGCAGGCTCCCGGCCGAGCAGAGAGCCCGATGCGGGGCTCGATTCCCGGACCCTGGGTTCATGACCTGAGCCGAAGGCAGACGCTTAACGACCGAGCCACCCAGGTGCCGCATCATTTAATATTTCTAAGCCTCAGTTTCCTCTTCCATTAAATGGAAGTGAGGACTAAATGGGGAAAAAAAGTTTTAAGAAACGTATTTGCAAGCTCATGAATCTCCACGCAATTGTCTTTTCTCCTTATGGATATCATCATTACCATAAAGGCAAAGATGTGGCCTGCCCTTGGCCTCACCTAACCCTCTGACCGTTTTTTTTTTTTTTTTACACTTTATTGTCATCCTGCCACTCACTTTAGCCTGATTTTCCTTAAGGAAGAATGATCCTGAGCTGCATCCTGGGGTCTTCCCTTCCCCAAACTGGTTGAGAGAGTCCCCATGTTGTCCTTGACCGAAGAAGAGGAGACAAGCAAGATCCTGAGAGGGAAAAAGCAGGCAAGTATTTCTTCCTAGCTCCTGGCTCCAAATAGCATCAGGTGACCCTGGGGACAGAATGTCTAGTGCCTAAAGAGGGAGGGTGGAAGATGGGTGGAGGAGGTTTAGGGAGGAGAGCATTGAGACAGTCTCCTGGGAAACAGAGATGTCACCTCCTCCTCCTAGTTATTCTCCATTGTTCACCACTGAATGCCTCATTTTCCTGGTTGAGAGGCCTTCTGCATCCTGGCCCCTCCCCTCCCTCCCCTGGGCCCTGCCTGTCCCCCCACCCCCAGCTCCGGCCCTTCCCACCCACATTTACTTCTAGGCAGCAGCAATCAGATCACGCTCTCGTGACAACTTCAAGAAGGAAAAGTTGTTAACAGGCCTCAAAAAAGAGAAGGAAAGGGTGTCAGTAGTCCCCATGCAAGCCTGAATAATAGAAGCATTTGCCACATACATAAACAACCACTTTTCCACAGGCACCCTTTTAGAGTTCTGCATGGGACACTTTGTGACACTCAGGGTCTGTGGGAATGATTGCAGAAGCCCAATGCTTTGGACTTCCCTGCCCACAAGGGTCTGCCTTTCAATTGCAAGATATACCTCCCACTACCCCTGCTGCTTACACCAGTGGTCTGCCTTTGGCTGAGTTAATAAACTAGTCTGGGCTCCGCTTCCCTCACTCACAAGATGAGGAGAGTGGGCTAGGTAATCATCTCCCAAGCAGGACATCATTACCTGGGAACTCTCAGGGGAGCAAGGAATCCCCTGGAATTTTGCACAGCATTTTCCATGTTTGTTTTGGCATTTAAAGTGGGGGAAGGTGAGGGTCCATGGCCTCATCAAGTCAATTCCCTGGGACGTCTCAGCATTTGAGGAAGATCCATACCAGAGGAATGGGATTAGGTATAGGAGGCTGGTCAGTGATTAAGGCAGTTGGAGCACTAATTTAACTCTGACTTGCACCCTAGTAGCTCAGCAAGGGAGACTCTAGAGTCTGCTTCAAGGGAGAACCAATAGTTGCTAAGCAAGGGATATAGCTGAGACACAGGGCAACAGAGACCCAGGAAGACAATGGAGCTACCTCTATCCCAGGCATCTGTAATATCAATACCTAGTATCTCCTTGACACTTTGGTAGAGACAATGCTATAGGTATTTAATGCCATTTCTTCTTCCTGGGCACATAGGCAGACTACATTTCCCAGGCTCCTTTGAAGTTAGGTTGGGTCTGTTTTCTGATCAATGGGATGTGGGCAAATTAATATGAGGCATTCCTGGGCCTGGCCCTTATAACATATCTTCTTTATTTTTTAGTGACCATAAGGCACAGTCAAATGTAACGTCAAATAAAAATAAACCTTTGTTGGATTAAGCCATTAATATATGAATGTTTACTTGTCACTTATTGACAGACCTAGACTTTTCTGACTAATGAGAGTCTTCAGCCCTCAGGTGTAAGACAGTGACACTCTATCTCTAAACCCTACTAAGTAGTAAATGTAAAGTACCTAATATCCAGCCAGGCTCAGATCTTGCTGGTCTCATGACTGGGTCAAGTTGGCCATGGCAGGGACTGATGAGTTGCCCATAACTCCTATCTGTGTCTGCCTCAGAATGTGATTGCATACTTAAACAATATTTAGGAATGAGTAAATTCTCTCATGTATTTCCATAGCAAGAGAGGAAGATGGCACCTCCAAAGGATTGCTCTAGAACACTGACTGAGAGAGCAGATCCTGCAGCTAAGTAGCCTGAGTTTGTACCCTAGTTTCAACACTTACTAGCTGTGTGACCTTGGCAAGTTGCTTAAATTTACTCTTTCTCATTTCCCTCAACTTTATTTCATGATGTTATTGTATCAGAGATTTTTGTGTAGCAAACTGCCTCAAAACTCAGTAGCTTAAAATGTGTAAGTATTTATAATTGCTCATAAGTCTAGAGGTAGACCTGGTCTTATTCATGCATCTGAGGTCAGGGACGTGGCTGTGTTGATCTTGGATGAGTTTCTCACATATGTTTTGGGTTAGCTGATGGAAGGCTTATCTAGTGGCCTCAACTGGAACAACTGGGCTGGAAGCTTATTCCAGATGGTCTAGGGTTATTTACACAGCAATGGCAAGATTCCAAGAGACAGATGTATGGAAGGCTCAGAATTAGCATAGTATCACTTCTACCACATTATTCTGGTCAAATAAATTAATAAAATCCAAGAGGCGGGCAAATAGACTCCATCTATTTTTTTGGAGAAAAGTCATATTGCCAAGTGTGAGAATATGAGTCCATTAGTAGGATTCATCAATGTAATCAATGTCCATAGTCATTGTGGGGATTAAATGTGTTATTGCATGTAAAATGCTTAGGATAATATTTGGTATATAGTATATTCTAAACATTAGATACACATGCACAATTGTTATCTCAACTACCTTTTTCTTTGTAAACTTTTCACTGAGAGAAATAGTTGGACACTTATGCATGTGTAATTATCTTATTTAAGGTTCACAACCATCCTGAGACATAGATTTTAGAATTCTTTATTTTATAAGTGATTAAACTAAGGCTTAGAGAAGTTGCCCAAGTTACCAGTTAGTCAGTGGCAGAACCAGGGATCAAACTGAATTTATGCTCTTAATCACAACATAAATAGCTTCCAAAGGCTTAAAAAGAACTTTACTTCTTACCTATGTAGGAAAATGGCTATCCCAAATTTCAGAGCAACCTAAGATCAGCTACTACTGCTTTCCTCTCCCACAGGAGGGCACTTCAACAATTGAGGGCTAAACCCTCAAACCTTTTTTGTAGGAACTTGGGTCCGTGGCTGGGTTGGGCATGGGCTTACAACTCTGTGCATGGTCATCATCCTGTGGTACCAATGTCAACTCATGCCTCAACTCTACTTCCTTGTTTGCCCTGGCTGCTCACAGCAGGATTGGCTGGTGCCACCAGCTCCAGGACAGACCCTTTCTAGGATAGCACAAGCATACATAAGGGATGTTAGTTAGCCCAATCCTCTGGGAGGTGTTGACATTAAATTTTGTTGTCTAAACACATCAGTATGGTTTAAGTAAGACTGTGCCCTGTTTGCCTAAGTTGTTTCATCTGCAATATGTCTTCTTACTATTATGTTGGCCCCATATATACCTCCTGTCTTATTTCTAGTTCCTTATGAGAACTGGAGGCCTGCCCTAGAGTCCCCAGCCTTGCCTCAACTCATGCATTTGGTGATGCTCTTGCTGTTGGATTCTGCTTCCCTTACCCCCAGGAGGCATTTCTTCTCAAGCTCTAACTGCAAGTAGATGAGAAAAATACTGAAGCCATGTATAGACCAAGCAGAAATTGGTGTTGTGATCAGCTAGCAAAATCTGCCACAAGAACAGGAGTTAGGAAAACAACATGAGTTACAGTTATTGCTGTCCTAGACCTAGAACAAAGATGCTATCACCTGCTGGGGTTCTGAAATTGCATTGCCAAATTTATTGCTTGAGTTTGCTGGCCTTTGAACACATCAAAATATTCATCTGCCCCACATCCTGTAGGGCTCAGCCCCAGATGTTGGGTTAATTTCTCTAGCTGCCATATCACTCATTCTCATCTTGTTTTTGCTCCTCAATGGTGCAATTTAGTCCCAGACAAAAGACGGCTCAGAACTGAAATCTATTTAGTTATAACCAAACCCAAGGTCTTTGATAACTTAATTATAGTGTTTGATGGCCTCAGGGATTGTCCTTGTTCTCTCTAATTCTATGAATCTTCTCATTGGTGATGATAAGGATTGAAACCAAAGATAATAGGTTTTATTTCTTCCTCTTGACAAAGAAGATAAAGAGAAGAATCAAGAAGCAACATGAAGAATTATTTAGGACCCTCCCTCCTAGGTTTGCCTCTTCCTAGGACACTTATGACTATCTGGATATAGGCAGTAAAGGAGAACATACCAGAGTACAGGGGCTTCCTCAGACAGCTTAGGTATGAATTTTGGCATTTCCAAGTACCAGCTACGTGACTGTAGAAAACCTACTTAAATCTCCCCATTCCTCAAGTTTCTTATCTACAGAAATGGGGATAATAACAGCTCCTACCACAAAGGGTAGTTACGAGGATTAAATGAAAACGTTTATGTAAAACACTCAGAATACTGGTTGGAATATAATTGAAACTCAATAATTCATTTAGTACATGTCAGATACTGTGCTGGGGATAATATATTATCTCATGTAATCTGAGTCTTAGAGATGGGCTCTGAGAAGCTCAGTTTAACCATGAGAAATGTGCAGTACAGAGAGGTTAAGTATATTGTTCAATGTGACACAGACAAAAAAATGACAGAGCCAGGATTCAAATCATATAAATATTTCATTCAAGAAGGAGCATGAGGGACAGTTCTCCCAATTCAGAGGAAGTAGACTGGTAAAGGTTAAATAAAACTGGGAGGTAGACCAGAGATATAACACCACTAGCTGTTCCGTCTTAGACACATCATTTTCCCTCTCTGGGCCTTGGAGCTGTTGGCTATAAAATGAGAAGGTTCCAGGACTGAGAATAGGTAGAACAGCTCTGGCCCTCCCAGCACTCTTCAGGACCTCTCCAGCAGTGCACTTCCTCCTAGCAACAGCCACCAAATGGCCCATGTGGTTCTTGGTTCTCTCTCTCTGCTAGAGTTTCTCTCCCCATGGGCTTCAGGGAGAGCTTTTGCCCCAGAGAAAAAAAGATGTAGCAGCTGGGAGAGGCTGCTCTTTGACTCCTTAATTTTCCTCTCTAGTGCTCCAGCCAAGTCAGAAGCATCTCTCATATCATCTCCAGAGTCTGGAATGTTTAGCAAGTGAGGAGGAACTCCACTAATGTTTAGGGGATTTAGTTAAGATAAATATTACATGGAAATCCAATGATAAGGTAAAATATGCCTGCCTAATTAGCAGAAACAGAGTAAAAGTAAGGGAGTGTTTGCTATGGAAAAGATTCTTTCCAGATCAGAGTCCCAGGGTAAACCCAAGCCCTGTCCTTCCTTTCTCCTCTGGCAGAAGTCTGTATGCTGCCTTCCCTCTGAAGCCAGTTTTCAGAAACCTGGGATCTCTATCTTCCCCACAGAAAAGGAATTTATCAAAATGTTCATTGCATCCTGAATTGAGAAATCAGCTGCCCAGAATCCATGATCAATATGTTGTCTCTAGGTGATAAAGTGTTTCCTTGGGATGTGTTCCTCCAGTTCCCTTCATGGTTCAGAGCTCCCAGAGATAGGGGTAGACTGAGTCGTCAGGTGCTCTGATCCTGAGACTTCATCCTCGGAGCCTCACAGCCCACTAAAATCTGCAGTGCTCAGCACAGGCTATGATGCAGCCCCTACCCACCAGTCATTTGGCCCAGTTGCAGGGGAGACTGAGCAAATAAGAGATTTCACCTCCGCAGGGCTGGGTTGCAGGGTGGGCATGCCATGTTATTTGTCTCAGTTCATCCCAAGCTGGTATCGAGCAGAGATGCTATTGTAGGTTAGCTCCCTGATACATTAAAATTCACCAACCAGCCTCTGCTCTCAGCTCATGTTTTGGAGGATGTGCACCGCTGAGAGGCCACACTGCTTTGTTCATTTGTTTCCTCATAATTTTCCCTGGCATGGGGCTGTCTTCCAGCTGGGGGCACACTCTGCCACTCACTCATCTTCCTCTTCCCACACTTGCAGGCCTCCCCACCCCACCCCCCATTCCGTGTCAATCTCTGTGACCTTAATGTCCACATTGATGTTTGCCCTGACTCCCGGGGACCCTTTTACCTGGCAATTTCCTGGGGGTGCTGAAAAGCCTAAGAGTGGAGCTGCATCTGGCATGTACTAGCAGCCACCCAGCCTCAGTGCCCAAATGCTTGACTGTTGACTTATAGATGACAGAAGGCCTTTGGTCACATTATGGTTCTGGACACCTCCCCTACCACTCACTTTCCCATGGCTGAGTGCTTATAGCCCCTGGGTCTGTGGTCAACCAAATGAGCAAGAGAGGTGCTAGGAGGGTTGAGGGTAGAAGACAGGGTTGCAAAGCCAACCATGGAGTGATATCCGGCATGTCATTAACTGCACCAGTTTCAGACAGAATAGGGACTGTAAGGTTGTCCTAGCTGTGCTGTGCATGCATGTATGTATACATATGTATGTGCACAAATGTGTGTGTGTGCATGCACGCACATTGGAAGGGAGTTGATTTTCATGCTGTTAGATCTTGAACTACAAGTCAGGTGCTAAAAAAGAAACTAAGGTTTATTATATTGGTCAGTTATCTCCTAAGATTCAGTAGCTTACAACAGCAATGACTTATTTTTGCTTCCACCTCTGTAGTTTTCCTGGGGGTTGGCTGATCGAGGCTGGATTCTTCTCCATGTGTCTGCCATTCTCCTTGAATCAGTTTGCTAGTTAGTGCATGATCTCATGGTGACAGCAGAGGCACAAGAGATGAAGTAGAAATATGCAAGGTCCACAGTGAGGCAATGATGAGGGGGTGGATGCAGGGACGGGTGAAGAATTGGAGACAATTCATACACATTACATTTGCCCATTTCCCTGTATCCAAACCAAGAGAGATGAAACAACTTACCCCTCCCAGATTTTAGCTTTCTCTGCAGGATGCTCCTTTTTGATTAGCCTGTATGGGAGCCTTGGATTAAAGCAACACTTGTCAGGGGAGATGTCTATGCCCTTTGGTCAAGGATGTTCAGTGCCTGGGGCTCATAGGACTTCCCTATGCAGTTGGCAGGACACTCGGAAAACGCACCGGGCAAGGTGATGGGTGATAGATTCTAGTCCCTGCTTGCCCCATCTAGCAACACCACTGTAGGCAAGTGATTTTAGTTCATTTAAATCTTCTTTGATCCTGTGAGTGGAGGATAAGAAAATCTCAATTTTCTCAATTGTCTCAGCCTCAGGGCCAAGAATTTAGTATTCCACCTCTTTCCTATGTCTTCCTGTCTTGATTATCAATACCACTTTGCATTTCTTATGCTGGAAATCTCTGTAGTCTTCATGCATTATGGTTTTTTGGTTTTTGTGGGTTTTTTTGGCAGTTGATATTTGCCCATATTTGGTTATCCAACATCTGAATATATTTCCTATGTTTGGGGTATCTCCTGCCACATGTATTTCACTTTTTTCAGCCTTTCTTGAAATGGATTGAAATGGATTGAAATATGGCATGGGTATTAGACCCACAGGTGGCTAATCACATGCATCTCTCCCAGACTTCCTGTTGTGAGCTGCTGCACAAAGAACAAGGACAGGAATGAGACTGCTCTGTAAGTGGTCCTCCCAGGATGTGGCATGGTAATGGAGGTGATGGTGCATCCAGTGTCCAGTGTGGCAAGATAACCTGCAGCATCCACTGGGTGGTGATGGCCATAGAGGACTGGATTTGTGGCTACCCAATTCCTTTTGTTCCAGGTAATTTTCTGAACATGGTTCTCATTTCATTCCTGAAAATCAGTTACATTCCCATTATCCTGTGAATAAATTCTTTCCCTGGCTAGTGTCAGTTTCAGTTGCTTGAAACCAAGAACCCCGAGGAATCTGTCTTCTGTTCTGCTGTCTAATCGCCCCCTTAAGAACGTAAGACTGCATAGGAGAGAGTTTGAGGCCTGTATCTCTTCTTTTAGGAGCTGCCTCAGGAACAGAGATAGTATGGCCAGCTGCCTCCATCTACTTGATCACTTGAGCATGAATACTTAAAATTTTGGTTGGGAGTAGCTCTCTCTGAGTTTCCTGTGCAAAGTAAAACTCTCTGGGTGGACTCTTTTCCAAATGACTGAGGGGTCCCTGTGGAAGAGTCAACTTACATCTGCTGTGTGCCCCCTTTAGTCAAAGCAGCCATTAAAATATCTATAACTGATCTGAAGGGGACCCTTGGGCTGCATCCAATAGTGATCACCTGTTAGCTTGACATAAGACTACCCTCCCTGAAGGAACACTGCGTAGGCCACAAATAGTGTTATGTGAGAAGGAGTTTTCCAAAGACTATATACCATCATGAGAGTGTGAGATCATCAAGTCCCTTGTCCCTACCTTAGTCCTACCTGAAGAGACTACACCGGTAGAGAGAGGACCTTTGGTGTTACTCAGGATCCTGGTAAGAGAGAAGGTAGGGCCTAGAGGAGGTTAGGAAGGACAATGAGGTTGCCCACAAGGCAGGTTTGGGTATACACAAGACAAGCAGCCACTTCCCCAAAGTCTTCCTGTCCCTAAAATGAGAACCTCCCCTCTCCATTTCAGAACTCTGTGGCAGGAGGTATTTGCCAGCCCATTTTCCAGTGCAATGTTTTTAAACAGGGATTAGCATTTGGGGTGTGACAATTCATTGTGCAGGACTATCCTCTGCAATGTAAAACATTTAACAACCTTGATCTCATGGGGCGCCTGGGTGGCTCAGTTGGTTAAGCGTCTGCCTTTGGCTCAGGTCATGATCCCAGGGTCCTGGGATTGAGCCCCACATCAGGCTCCCTCTTAGTGGGGAGCCTGTTTTCTCCCTCTTCTTCTCCCTCTCCTTCTGCCACTCCCCCTGCCTGCACTCTGTCAAATAAATAAATACAATCTTAAAAAAAAAAAAAAAATCAACAACCTTGATCTCAGTCCACTAAATGACAGTAACTCACCCAGTCATTATGTCAACCAGGAACTTCCAAGCCACTTCTATATGCCCCCCAGGGGTGGTACCATGCCAGTTGAGAGCCATTGAGTTTAGGAATTAAAGGAACCTTTGGCCAAATGCAAATAATGCATTGAGTGTTCTGAGATTTTGTTAACTATTAATACTAAATCTCAGTTGAGACTGTTAGACTCTCTGTACTAGAAAACAGGATCCTTTGCTCCAATGAGGCATTGAAAAGGTTAGTTTTGATAGGAATGCTTGAGGATAAAATTCTCAGGTCAGAACCTACTCAGTGGACAGATTTTAGTGGGGATGAAAGGTGAGAAGACACAGGTAAAAGGCCTGGTTACTCAGGATGCTGGAAAGCCTGTGGGGGCCATGAAATGAGGTAGAAGGCCTAGATGGGGAGACAGAGGGGGAAAGACAATCTCACACAAGATAGCCCCCTTCCCCATTTTCAACAAACTCCCAGCAAAGACTACCTTGGTGACTGATATCAAAGACTATATAGCAACAAACACATTTTGGCCATCAAAGCCTTATCTAGAGGCATGTCCAGGAGCTGCCATGGTGGTCAGAACAGTATAGTCAAAACTTCAATGAGAAAAATCCAGACTAGTCAAGTCTGCTGTGTGATTGAATGTCCAATTTCCCAAATTCCTGCAGCAAAACAGGAAGTTCAGTTTGCAAAAGTGCTGTCATAGACTCAATGAGTGTGTCTCCCACCAATTCATATGTTGAAACTTAATCCCCAATGTGATGGTATTTAGAGGTGGGGTCTTTGGAAAGTGTTTTGTGTCCAGGTTTTAATTTATAAGGGCAACTGACTGATGAAACTGAGAAGTCAATGCCACTGAAAGAAATGATTAATGTTACTCACAGTTCCCTTAGAAACAAGAGTCAGGCTCACCATGTGGGGCCACAGGAGTCCAGAAGCAGAAGTAGGAGCAAGGGAAAGGTTTAGACCACTCTCCTTATTGGGTTTTCCATGGGAAGTAACTACCTTAGAATTGGTTAGTTTGAACAATTTTGATGGGCTTTGGGCTATAGAGGTTGTTCCTAGTTACCTGGCTTCTGGCCCTGGGATGATTAAAGCAGAGGAATATTGGGATGTTCAGGACAAATAAAGAAAGTATGGTCCTGGATTAGTTGTTTGCATATCAAAGGCATGCTCCCAGTTGAGTCCTTTGCTATCTCTAAAAATTGGTTAGCTCCAGGAGGGAGGGGAAGTTTTCCCCTAAAGTCAGAAAGGTTTTTTTAAGATGTCAAACGTCATAATATATAGAAAATAAAAATTTTTAAATATTTTTAATACAGGAGGTGATTAAATCACAAGGACAAAACCCTAATGAATGGGATTAGTATCCTTATAACAAAGGCCCCAGAGAACTCCCTTGTCCCTTCTGATGTATGAGGACAGAGAGAGAAGATACCCCCTGCAAACCAGGGAATGGGCTCTCGCTACACTGAATCTGCTAGTGTGCTGGACTTCCTAGCTTCCAGAACTGTGAAAACTAGATTTCTTTTTTCTATAAGCCACCCAGTCTATGTGAGACACTGTTACAGCACGTGAAAAGACAAGCAACACCTTCTATGTGCTGGGGCAACACTAGACCATCAGCATACACAGATGGAGAAGACAAAGCTGATGTCTTCATGTGTCTTACTCTCCAGTGGGGGTAGCAGGTCTGTAAACAAAGCATTAAACTACATTGTGATAAATATAAGATTATGCATAAATCAGAGAGAAAAAGGGGAAGAGATACCGGGACAGCCTTTATAGAAGAGTTTTGAATGGGAGATACATTTTGACAGTCAAGCAAGGCTAGATAAATCCAGGCAAAGAAAATGGCATACAAAAAATGCATATGCATAAAAATATGTGTGTGTGGGTGAGGGGAAAGGGTCATGGAGGGGAATGAGCTGTTTGGAAAACATAGTTGGGTTTTATTTATTTATTTTTATTATTATGTTAGTCAGCTCTGGCTGCCATAACAAAATACCAGACTGCATGGCTTAAACAACAGAAATTTATTTTCTCATGGTTCTGGAGGTCAGTTTCTGGTTAAGCCTCTCTTCCTGACCTTCAGGCAGTTATTCTTTCCTTTCCTTTCCTTTCCTTTCCTTTCCTTTTCTTTTCTTTTTTCTTTTTTTTCCGACAGTTACTTTCTAGCTAAGTCCTCACCTGGTCTTTCCTCTGAGTGTACATGATGAGTGAGAGAGAGCTCTCCGTTGTCTCTTCTTATACGGACACTAATCCTATCAGGTCAGGGCTCTACCCTTTGACTTCACTTAACCTTAATTATTTCCTTACTCCAAATACAGCCACAAGTGGGGTGTTAGGGCTTCAGCATATGAATTTGGGGTAGAGGATACAAACATGCAGTCTCTAACAATCATTAATAAGCTTGTCTTTATCATTTCACCCAGACTGGTCTGGCCTATATCACTTGGTATCTGATGCTATTCTACTTCCTCCAGGAAAGCTCCCCTGTAAGGCCGTGTGACAGGCTTTTCCTCTCCTTTCTCAACCCTTAGCCTGACAACTCCTCTCCTCATACAATTCACAGTGCCACAGATGGTGGCCTATGCAGATCACACAGCCACTTCACTTCAGCGTTGGAAAGGCCATTGTCATTTTCTCTAGGAATGTTGCTATTTGAGTCCAAGTAAGTAGGTAGATGGGAGATCCAGACATGCTTCCATGTGTTCTATATATGCTCTCCTCACATCTTAGCCCACTCACCTGTGGTCCAGCGTAACAATGGTTACTGGAAGTCTTGGGAATGATGACTATTTCACTCTAGGCAGCCGCCTGGATGTGTTGAACTCCATGTTGGCCTATACCCAGAACTCAAACCATACTCACTCTTGAATTTAGACCCAGAAAGAAGTATTTTGAGTTGAAAGGCCCTGTGGTGTGGAGGGAGGGACAAGAGTGGGATTTGGACTCCAGTTAGCATCATCACCACTTGCCTGCTCTGTGACTTTGGGCAAATCACTGGACCACCGTCCTCCCCCACAAAGGCTCTTCCACCCTGAGCTAATGAAATAGGGAAACTGAAACCTATCTCATTGCTTTGTCTGTAATCAAACACGATGATGCATGTGAAAGCACATTGTCAAATGCAAAGCTCAGTCCCAGAGTGTATCAAGGAGACCAAGAGGAAGAGGAAGTCACCCTGGAAATGCCTGGCATCCAAAATGAAGGCAGCCCATAAGCACAGCCTTGTTTGTGCCACAGGGGAGGCCTCTGGAAGCCCTTCATTCCTAATTACCCTTAGATAATGAATGAACACAATGGTAAATGTTATTAGAATAATTTGCTGTTCATCAAGAACAAGGGACAATTAGAATAATTCCCTATTAGTATTCACCTGTCCCCTAGCCATCGACGCTCCCACCATCTTTGGCTCCCAGAGCTCCCATTACCGGAACAGGATCTTCCTCTGCAGCACCAGGCTGCATCCAGCAGGATGATTAGGCAAAGGAAGTTATTGGCTGTGTAATTAACTATGTAATTAACTCAGAGTGTTGAATGCAATCAGTGCCTAATCTAATAGAAATGTGTAATTAAATTGCATCTTTAATCCCTGGGAAAATCTCTGGATTTGGGTGTGGGAATCAACCTGGCAGGGCGCCCCCCAGGTCTCCATTATCTTCAATTAGACAATTAATTGACATTCAAGTTACCTTTCTCATTCAAACCTAATTGAATTTCTCCCTACTCCCCATGAGGTAGAATGTGTTTGTAAAGATGCTTTCTCCACTCACTGCCTAGAGAACCCACAGCAAAACGGTCATCACCTATCTTCCACTGCCACTTACCTGGATATTAGACGCCAGCAAGTGGCCCTTTTAAGAGATTGATTGGCACTTTGATTTTCCTTGGTATCTTTGTATCTAAACAGCGGTAACTGGCTGGAGAACAGCTTAATCCATGACTAATGAATTCTCCCTCTTTATTGCCTCCAGTCAGACAGTTGTCACCAACAACTCCATTTTGTCTTCCAGCTTTCCTTGTCCCTGATTCAGATGCATCCTTCCCAAACTCCCTCCTCGTCCCCTGGAGCCCCACCCCCAGCACCTCCTAAGTGTTGCTCTGTCCTGCGCCCACTTCCCACCTCAGATTGAGCTCCAAGAGAGCTAACAGCAGTCTTGATTTGTCAAGCTGCCATGCTCTACAAAGACAATACTCACAATACTGAACCCTAAGAGCCTCCCCATGCCTGGCTTTCCCCTGGGGCACAGAGAGGGAGGGACTGGGAGGTGAGATGGAAGTGTGGGGGAGAGACATGGAGACCCAGAATAAAAAGGCAGAAAGAGGGTGGGTAATAGAATGGCAAGTGGGGGAGAGGAGGGAGAGGAAGGGAAGGAGGGACAGATGAAGGAGAAGGGGAGGTGGAAAGAGAAGAGAGCGGGCTGTAACAAAAGCAGAGGCCCAGAGAGCAAGAGACAAGGGAAGGGAACCATAGTGGGGAAGAGAGGAGAGAGGCCTGCATTTAATAGAGCTGTCCTCAAGGACACAGAGCCAGCGAGCAAGCCAGGGCCAGCCATTCCAGAAGGATCCTGTGAAAGGCTTGAATATCAAACAGATGCTCCAACTGAAGCGGAAGCCTCCAATTGCACTGTACATCTGATAGCCTAATCTGAAATGAGAATCTCGGGGGAGGTGTAGCCATTCTCAAAAAACCTTCTTCTTTTTTTCTAAAGCAGAAAAATAAAACTTTCCCCATACTCTCTGCCTTCGGAAGTTTAACAAAAGTGCATCCATTCAGAGACATCACTTATCTCCAGTGGCAATCAGCTTAAATATGTCCCATTAACAAGCTGCCTGTTACTGTACATCAGCGAGTGTTGTATCAACAGAGTCGAGTGTGGATAACACACTAGTAATTGCTTGTCTGTTTAAAGAAACTTCAGTTCCCGGAGAGGGGAGAGGGAAAGCGAGAGCCTGGGATAGAGAGCATGTGCAGCAGAGGGAACCTGCACCCTGAGCTGCAGGTGAGCTCTGATGGGGACGGGGATCCTGGGGAACCTGGGCACTAGATCAGGGCTCAGGACAGTGCTCTGAAGCATGGCTGGAAGGGCATTTGCTCAGCATTGTCAAGAACTGGGAACAGAAGGGCAACTTGGAAGGAGTGTGGAGAGGAATCTGTTCTCACTCAGGGTCAGATTGGGTGATTTGAGGATAGAGGTCAAGTTCTCAGGGACTACTGACCCCAAACATCTCCTCTATTTACCTGTATTGCTGGAATTCCAACATCATTTACTGATATTCTGATCATGCACTGACCTTTTTCTTACAATCATTTAAAAATAATGATACTTTTGCCAGGGGTGTTTAAATACTGAATTGTCAACGTGTATATCTGATCTTCAACACAGACACTGTTTCTGCTTTCTTCCTATACTGCCTAACCCAGGGCTGGGGGTGTGGTGAATCCTCAATACATGTTTGATGAATGGAATGACAGACCCACAAAGGTAAGTGAAGGCAAAGCTTTCAGGCTCTTCCTGCTTGTCAGACACAGAGCTAAGCTATCTGGGTCCATTATCAAAACGACATGAGAAGGAGGTTCAAATGTAAAGTGGCTTGCCCAAGGTCACAGACCCAGTGAGAGGTAGAGTTGTCCTTCAGCTCCCAGCAGAGCACATCCACTGAGCCGTAGTGGGGAAGACAGGAGAGAGGCCCCACGCACATGTGCAGCAGTAGAGTCAGAAAATAGAGCTCATCCCTGCCTTCCGCTTCTCAATCAGTTCCATGTTACTGGGTGACCTGGACATGTTTCTGCTATTGCCTTCCTGCTCTGTAAAATCTGAAGCTGTTTCCTGCTTCGAACTTGAGTCTTGGACCATTGATACTATCAATGGAAGAGAGAGAATGAAGTACATGGGGAGGTCCTTACTGTCTGCCCCCTTCTCCCTGGTAATAAAGCGCTTTATTCAGTAGGTGGCATTGTGGTGCGTGCACTGAGCTTAAGGAATGAGGAAAAAATGCCCCTCCCCTCCATTCTAGTGCTTTCTTTCACTAATAAGTTGAAGACCTGGGGCAGGTCTTTGAACCCCTGGGTGCTTTCAGCTTCCTTATGTGTAGAACAGAGATGTTAATATCTGCCTTTCCAACACTGCAGGATGATTCTTCTAGGGATCAAATAGTGCAATGCACGTGATAATGCCTTCGAGTACACCAGCTTTTCATTTTGCATTTCTAGGCATATTCATATTCATTAGGTTTCAAGACTAAAACTACGGATGGAATCCCACTACAGGCATAGAGGAAGGACTCTTTGTGTCTTGGTAGACTCTGTTTACAGTTTATCCTTAAGGATGATCATTCATTTGTTTTAAGGAAAAGACTTGGCTCTCAATAAAGATACTCATGAGTTTCAGGACATAAAATGTGCTTTGGATGTCACAAGTTTGTTTGAATTTCACTCCAGGGAACCCAGCTCAGTAAACACTTTCATGTGTAGGCATCACCCTTAATCAAGCCAGTGAATCTTAACCTAACCTTCACAGTAAACGTATAAATAGAACCCTGATTAAATAATTGTTATTTTCCTGCTGAGAATCTCAATTGGGATTCTGTCTTTACTGTAATATGCTATGCAAATGCTATATACAGCATGTATATGTCTCCTTTGCAGCAGACTCTGTCTTTGATTGAACGACACAGGGCTGGGAATCAGAGACTTGGGTTCTAGTCATTGTTCTGCCAGTTACTCACTGTGTGACCTTGAGAAAGTCACTTAAGCTTCCAGAGCCTCAAAGTCTTTGTTTTGTACAAAGGAGATCAAGGGCTCGCACTCATTTATTGGCCCCTCCCCCAACCATGGAGTCCATGTTTTCAAAAACATCTACTAATCTGCATTTATTACATGATAATTAATTCATTTCCCCAAGTCTAAAAATCAAAGGCATTTGTAACTGGTAGCTAGAGATTCTGATCAGACTTATATAATCAGAATTAACACACTGAGCTGAGATAATTCCAACTAAAAGCAAAGAAGTGTGACATTTTAGTTTGTCATGTAGCCTCATGATGGATAAATGGGGGAAATGTATTAGGCTTTTTGAAATATTAACAATAACTTACCAGTCCCAATTAATACCCTAGAGGTCTGTGTAAACAGGTGGGGGAATCACTGACATGCCCACTCACTCTGAGTTCCTGTCCAGCTCTCAAAGTTTAAGATGTATTCATTGTGGGGATTTAAGAAGGTATACAGCCAACAAGTTGTCCCCAACCTCATGGAGCTTACATTCTGGTTAAGGGGGAGATGGACAAAAAATAAATATGTAAAACAAAATTATAAGTAAATTATAAGGTATATTAAAAGGTGATTAAGTGCTTCAGAAAGAGACAAGACAGAGGAAAGGGGGCGAGGATTGGTAGGGCAAGGATGCAGTTGATAGGGTAACATTTGAGCAGAGCATTTATCACCTTGAAGGAGGTGATAAAGCAAGCCCTGCATTTTTAGAAGGGAAAAAGCATTTCAGATTGAGGTAGCAGTAGATGCTAAGGCCCTGAAGAGGAAACATGCTTACCATGCTCCGAGACTAGCAAGAATGCCAGAGAGGCTGGAGCCAAGTAAACTTGCTGGGTGGGGAGGGGGGTCAACGATAAGCCCAGAAATATAAGGGAGCACCTTATGTAGGACCTACTGGTCACTGTGAGGACTTTGGCTTTTACTCTGAGTGAGATAGGAGCCATGGAAGAAGGGTTGGGTGCTCGGCTGCAATGGAGTGACATGATCCGACTGAAGTTTTGAAGGGATCAGCTGTTTACAGTGAATTGAAAATGGACTGTAAGGGGACAAGGGTGAAAGGGAGACTAGGTTAGGAGGCTCTTGCTGTGGGCAGTCCAGAGATGACAGTGACTTGAACAAAGGTGATAATGTGGAAGGTGATAATAGGGGTCCAATTCTGAAGGGCCTGAGGACTTGATGATGGATTGGATGTGAGGTATGGTAGGAAAAGGGGAAGTCAGGGTTTTAGAGTTCATGACATATTGATATATACTCTGTACTCTGATAGGGCTACTGCATTTATATGTACAACAATGTATTATAAGCATAGAATATAGAACCTTGTAGAAGATCCCATGACTTATGATTTTACATACATTCCCCTTGATCTCCAGGAAAGTCTCTTAAATAAAATAATGTGTGAGAATATATGCGGCAGTGTGAATTCTGTGGAAGAATGATGTGCTATGTTATACCTTACTTTGCAAAAAGTGGTCGGAAAAGCCCATGCAAGTGGCAGTGCTGAGGGGTTAGCCCTCCACCTCTAGACAGACTGTGTTTGTTTAAAGTGGGGGGAGGGGGAGTTTCCTGGCTTTCATTCCCCTTATGGTCACTTTGATTCCACAAATCCTGAATGTGCATGGAAAGTGAAATGACCCTGAAAGCCTTCCAATGAAACAAGGGTTAGGAAAACTAGCCCCCTTTTTCGTAAGGGAAAGACATAAATGGTTCTCAGCTCCGTACTGAGCACAGAGAAGAAACAGACTGAAACTAAAGTGTAGCTCAGCCACCATAAAGTCTTCTTGGAACATGGCAGGATGTCAGTCAGTGAAAGATGAGGTCAGACCTCATTTTTACAGAGGGTTCTACAGAAACCTGTGTCCAAAGACTGCCATTAGGTGTTATCTAAATAAATTGTATGGTGCTCATACAAGTTTGTGAAATACTGGATTGACCAAGATTAATTGGTTTTCCTTACTTTTGAGAGTCTTTAATATGCTAATGCTAAGGTTTCCAATAGAACTAGTTTAATATGAAGAATTTGCTAAATATTTGGGAGCAGAGAACCCTATTCATCCCCTTAACTTCATTTTGAGAAATGCTGATCTAGATCCCAAGAACAGTCCTAGGATGAAAATGTAGTAGTAATCATTAAAAGCAGGAATATTTTCTATCCAGGATAGATTGTTTGCTATTATTGCCTGGAGGTAGATTAATAGATGAGATAGTGTTACTCCAAGACACCAGTTTAATGGTTCTTTTCATTTAGATTAAATCCAACTAATTCTTAAGCTATAACTATATGCCAGACCCAGAGGTCTGGTTTAGATAGAATTTGCATCTCCACAAAGTCCTTGGAGTTCCATGCAAGAGACAAACAACATAGGAACACTTAATTTGCCATATAACTTATAAATGCTATCTTGATTGAATGTACAAAGGAGCTAGCAGACAAAAGTTTAGAGAAAGAATACAGCAGAGCAGATGGAAATGTGGTGGATCTTGGAACCAGCAGACATAGGTTTGATTTTACCTTGCCCTCTATAGTTGTGTGACATCTGGGTAGGTTGTATAATTATTCTAAGCCTATAATGTAAATTCATTATCACTATAATGCAGGGTTGCTTGAGAGGATTAAAGGACATAAATCTATATGCAAGCTGGCCTATAGTAGGTAATTAATAAATGGTGTCTAATATAATTCTATTAACAGCAATAATAAATGAACAAAGCAATGCCAACAGTATTTCTATCTGGACATTATGGTAAAAATGGTTTTAGAAAACTTATTAAAAGGAATGGACATTTAATTGCTTCAAGAATAAAATATATGAAGCTAGATAAGAAGATTAATTCTGAGTTCAACAAAAGAAGGAGACTTGGGTGGGAGTTACAGTGTGAAAACACTGGGGTCAGATTATGAAGACATTTGCTTGCCAGGCCTAGAAGTTGAGACAGGCTGATGCATGCATCGGAGTCCCATTGGTGGTTCATAAAGAAGTGGCACAATCAAGGTATGTGAAGATGCACCAGGACCACCTTCTCTTGCTGAGGAACAGATTGCACTGGTTCCATACCCTTTGATCATTTGAGAGTAGATGGTGTCTTATTGCTTCATGTATGGTCCACTAAGATTTAAATTGAGAAAGCAGCCCACATTTGGTGACTCTGGGCCCAGATCCACTGCAGTTGCCTTCCCAAACCTTAGAATAAACGCTTTCATATTATGTTGTCTGGAATTTAAAGCAATGAAGATCATTAATTCAAGAGTTCCACATTAATTTGATTCTCATTTCTTGTAATTTTTAAATACGTTATTCCAGAGCAAAGCTGCAATAAACACACACACATGGGCAAGCACACACAAACATACACTATTCAAATGTTCTGTATGCATGTTCTGTATGCCAAATGAAAATACACAGGAACCCACTAGCATGGTTTTATGCAGATCTCAGAATAAAGCTTCTTACACTGTCTTCTGCATTTGAAATTCTTACAGTTAAGTCAGTGATTAGCACAGCTGTAGCTCAATACCATTTTGGCTTTTTAATTTAATTTAATTTTACTTTATTTTAATTCGGACCTGCGTATATTTGTTCAGGTAAAATTGTATGGCCAAGTACC
The DNA here is from genome assembly GCF_029215605.1 of Mirounga angustirostris. Lineage (NCBI taxonomy): Eukaryota > Metazoa > Chordata > Mammalia > Carnivora > Phocidae > Mirounga > Mirounga angustirostris. The sequence goes on along the minus strand of NW_026991710.1, from coordinate 160,503,674 downwards.
TTACTACTTATTCACTGGGATTAGGATTTTCCTGATACTGTGCAACCAACACAAAATATAGAAATTGCATCCTGAGATGCATATGACTGCACATGTCATCCATAATCCTGATTTAAAATTTTAGTGTTCATTGAACTTTCACATTGGGTTGAATTTATATTAAGTAAATGATAAAAATTTAAGTTCATAAATAATTATCTATAACAAAATATCATTTTCTGTTTTATGAGTTAAGATTCCACATTAAGTTGTCCTTGGGAAGAAAAGATATTTTTTTGCTGAAAAATAAAAGTTAATAAAATTATTTTCCTGACCATACTTCTTCTCTAGTACCTGTGACTAAAAGTTATACTTTATGAAGAAGTAGGGAGGAAAGGCTGATGATGGCAGAACCTGTGTATAACAACATAGACTCCACAAATGGAGTGAGGAGGTAAAAGGGCAGATGACTTCCCCTTGGAATCCCTACACTTTCTCATAATGGTTTGTTCTCAGTGTACTGAAGGGTAGAATTTGATGGCCCTTGTTGTTGTTGCACTAAAACTTACGACTCCATATTTTACTGGTGACTCTAATCAAAGGAAGAGGAAACTGTATCTAGTGCCTTATTTAACACACACACACACACACACGCATGCACACACACAACTGCACATCAAATGCATCCTCAATATGCTTTTACGTGATAACCCCACAAGGTGCATTTAAAGTCCTGTACAGAGGCAGGCACAGTGGTCTTAGTTCATGCACCACCATGTCAGAAATAAATAGTATTGCACCAAGCTGTTTACTACTGCAAAGTGATATTTACAGGTCTCAGTAGGTGAAGCTTTCTTCCTGGCTTTGTGGTGCTTTATGCAGCTTGGATAAATGAAAACGGATTTCCAGGCTCCAGTCAAATGGTATTTATGACAAAGCTAATACACAATGCAGCAGAGATTTTTCAAGCACAACCTCCATCCTAGAGCAAAGTTGAAAAAAACACTCAGTTACTCTTCCCATTCTACAGATGAAAAAGAGAATTTACTGCATATCTCAGTACTGGCTGTTTGAAATGGCACAGAGAGTGGAAAGAGAAACTTTTTAGTCAAACACACATTCAGTTTTCAGTTCTGCATTCTCTAGTCATTGCATTTAAACAAGTTATTAACCCCACTGAGCCTTAGTTACTTCATCTGAGAAATGGACTGAAACACATGTCATTGATAACTGGATAGAAAAAGATCAAATGAGATAACAACGATGAAGTTCTCTATACAGAACCCAGGACAGAGGTAGAACAAGAAAAATACATGCTCTCTCTCGATAACCTTCCCTTTCCCATATTTCCAGGCTGAATATCTGAACAATGTGCAGAGTTGCTTGTGAGGAATTAAAAGATATAAATTACTATGTAAGCTAGGCAGCGATAGACACTTCATAAATGGTGGCTAATACAATTCTACTAATGGAAATAATAAATGAACAAAGCAACACTGACGCTATTTCTTACCATCTTGTACAGAACTGGGAAGGTCACAACCATAATGTAAAATATCTCCTTTTTTGCTAGTTAGGAAGCTCCTTGCTAAAGGCTAGGTATGACATATTTGGACAGAACGTGGCTGAGTGTCAAACCCCCTCCTCAGAGTGGGCGGCTGTGTCTAAATTCTGTGAAGAAGGAGGGGTCTGAACTGACCCTTGAAGGAGAGGAAGAGTGGGAGGAATGGAAAGAAAGGAGAAGGCATTTCAGGTGGAAGACCCAGCAGGGGCGAGACCTGGAGATGAGAATGAGACAGATATGTGAGGAGGCGTAGGGAAGCTTCTGGCTTTATTAGAGCACAAGGCCAGCATCCAGCTGTAGAGGTCACAGGGCATGTCCCAGAACACGGGGAGGGCCCTGAGAGCCAGCTGAGGCAGTGCACTTTATTTTAAAGGCAGCAGGGACGCATCGCGGATTCCTGAGCACAGAAGTGTCAAGATGAAAAAGACAGATTAGTGAACAAGTGGAGGGAAAGGATTCTGGATGGATTGGAAGACAAAGAGATTGAAACCAAAGAGACCAATTAATGAGTAAATTGCATTTCAGAAAAACAGCAACGAGGGCGTGCGCCAAGGCAACGCAGTTACCTGTAAGAAGGAACAAAAGAAATAGGTGTTGGCAGAAAGGCTGTGAGAGTTTCCAACAGCCCAGTGCACCCTAGGAGGGGCCCTGCTTAAATGAGGTGATGTGACTCACTGGACCAGGAGAGAGGCGCAGAGGGCAGGGGACTTGGAGGTGTCTGCCATCAGAATTGCGATCCATTGGTTTATGCAAATGTTTAATTTCCTCCCTGTCTTCTAAAAAGGGAAGACTTATAATTTGCACAATAGTGTTATTAATATCTAGAGCTTGGGAAAACAAAAGGGATGTTTAAACTTCAGACTTTTAAATCTTCCAGTTTGCACTGCTCTCTGCCTTTCTAAATTCACCGTGCTGGAGCCCGTCTGATGTTCAGCAAGCCTCTCTCCATACTCTTTCCCTCTTGATAAAACATTAAATCAGTGGATTTCCCACCCCATCCCTCCCTTTTCTCTCTAAAGATGAGTTTTTCTGGTAACTGAAATTCTGTTTAAATATGTAGAGTTCTGAAGGGAGCAATGGCTGCAGGAGTGATATTTCAAATCGTTAGACATTGTGTCTTTAGGCTGTAGAACAGACGCCTATTAAATTCCATAATTCAAAATACTTCCACCATGTGGGTGCAGGCAGAGACAGAGGGCAGATTAACTGGAGGGTGAGGGGGGTTAGATCTGGCTCTACCCATGACTGCAATGGTCACTCCAGTCAAACTTTAAATGAAGCATCTAAGAACATGTGGGAGGCAAATTTGTTTGTCTTTAATTTTCCGGAACCATCCTTTCAGTTCCTATCCCTGTGTTGGTGCTGTTGGAATGTGATTGTGGGAGTCTGTGTGCACAGGGGCTGGGAGTCTATATAAGATTTATACAGATATGAACATGACATGGTAACTACATTTGGGGAAAAATAGTCTAGTTCAGTGTTTCTCACACTTCCCCCCCCCCATTATCAGCTCCTACCTCCTATCTGCAGAGCCTGCTGAGACTTTTTCCCCCTAATTTCCCCCGACCATGAAATTTCAATACCACAGAATACTATATATTACTTTTATGTACTATATGTATATCTGTACTTCATCCATAGAAAAAAAGAGGAATCTCTCCCTCAACCTATTTTCTCTCCCTTGGGGGACATACAGTCTGTGTTGAGAAGGCATGTTCTAGTTGGAATAGAAACACTTATGTGTCTCCATTACTTGCTGTATTGGAGGTAACTACAGAGAGAAGAATAAGCTCAGAGGATGGGCAGTGGGTTGAATGGTGGCCTTAGGAAAATATGTCTACTTCCTCACCCCAGAACCTGTGCTTCCTTATTTGGTACTTCCACCAAATACCCACTTTTTACCAAATTACATTTGCAAATGTAATGAAAGTAAGGATCTAGAGATGAGATCATCCTGGATTATTGGAGTTGGCCTTAAATCCAATGACAAGTGTCCTTATAAGAGAGATGCAGAGGCAGCGCCTGGATAGCTCAGTTGGTTAAGCATCCAACTCTTGATTTCCTCTCAGATCATGATCTAAGGGTTGTGAGATTGAGTCCTACATGGGCTCTATGCTAAGCATGGAGCCTGCTTAAGATTCTCTCTCTCCCTCTCCCCCCTCCCCGTGCTCTCTTTTTCTCTCTCTCTAAAATAAATGAATAAATGTAAAAAAAAGAAAGAGAGAGAGAGATGCAGAGGACAGACACAGACACAGAGAAGAGGTCATGTGAAGACAGAAGCAGAGATTGGAGCAATCCTGCCACACACCAAGGAATGCTTGAGGCTGCCAGAAGACGGGATGTTCCCCTAGAGCCTCTGGAGGGAGCCTGCACCTGCCAGAGTTCACATTTCAGACTTCCAGTCTCCAGAACTGTGAGAGAATGCATTTCTGTTGTCTAAGCCACCCAGTTTGTGGCAGTTTGTTACAACAGCCCTAGGAAATGAGTATACAAGAGAATGGCCAACTTTGCCTCAGAAAGTATGAGAAAGCCTGTAGAGCAGAGGTCTTCTCAGCTGGGTCTAAATAAGTAGGAGGCTGGTGGGTGGAGAAAAGGAAGACTATTTAGCAGAATGACAGCACATGGAAATAGGTAGGGAGCAAAGACGACATGGCTGTGCTCCCCAGGTTCCTTGCTTGAGTTCTTCTTCCCCACCTCTGCATTTGAAAGACCTGTAGAGCTTGGTGCTGGGCCCTTTTTAGTCTTTGTTCATTCTGTCCTTCTCTCCCAAGGAAGCTCATCCTTTCCCCAAATACCTTCTACCTGCAGATCGCTCCCAAAGGTTTACCTTCAGAGCAGAGCAGACCTCTCCTCTGCGATGCAGACTCCTATCCATCGGCCACCTCCCATTTGCCTTCCCCTACATGTCGCCATAGACACAGAGTCAGCTCTTTATTCCCAGCACTGTTCCTCTCAAGGTCCTCTCTTTCCTGTGCCACCAACAGTAAGCATCTCCATCCAGTGGACCGCTCAAGCAGGAACCTTTAATGTCCTCATGGATCCCTCCATTTCCTCAGTGTCCCCTCCAGTCCTTCCCCACTGGTTCTCCCCCAAATATGCTTAGCACATTGGTCCTCTTGTCTCTGTCAGAAAAGTGTCATAACCTGGTAGCCAAGAGCAGAGCTTAGGAACTGCCTCATTTCAAATCCTGACCTCACCCCTATGCTTGCCTCAATTTCTCATCTGGAAAATGGGATAAAATAGCACCTTCCTCATGGGGTCACTCTGAGGATTAAATAAGCTAATGCACATGAAGGGTTTAGGACACTAACAGTAAGTGTTAGTTATCTTCACCATCACTGCCAATACCTCTGTTCAAGTCCTTGTTATCTCCCACTTGCACTGTTATAGTTTGCTCTTACTTGGGCCCCCTGACTTTCTCCTCTCCCTCTAGAAATCATTCTTCACAAAGAAACTCCCATAGTTCCCAGCACACCTAGAATGACTCAACCTCCTTACCACATTTCATAGGCTTTGCATGACTGGCCCTGTCCCCTCAATCTTGTCTCACATAATGTCCCTCTCACTTAATCTAGGGCTATGCTGTCCAGTATGGTAGCCGCTGGTCATGCATGATTACTAAGTGCTTGAAATGTGTCCAGTTAAAATTGAGATTTTATTTTTACTTTTTAAATGTGTTTACAAGGAATTACATATATTATATTGGATTAAATAAAATGTATTTATTTTACCTGTTTATTTATTTATTTTTTAACGTGGCTATAGAAATTTCACAATCACATATGTGGCTCACTTTACCTTTCTATTGAAGAGTGCTGCTTTATGGCCTTATTCTAGTTCCTAGAGCATTCCAAGCCATCCCCAACCTCAGTCCTGGCACTTGGGGTTTCCTCTGCCTGGAATGCCCTCATCCTGCTCTTTAAGTGGCTAGTTTTTCTCATCCTTCAGTTTCAATGTCACTTTTTCAAAAAGGCCTCTTCTGACCACTCATCGCTGTTCATTTCCTTCTTAGCACTATTTCTTTCTTCTCCACTTCTCCCACTAGAAAGCAAGCCCTGTGGTTCAGGAACCATTTGTCCCATTCACCAATGTATCCCCAGTAGTACATACTAAGGTGCTTGTACGTAGTCCATCTTTAATACACACTAGTGGAGTAAAGGAAGCAACATAGATTGATCCTTAAAGAAGGTGTTGCTTCTAAGAAAGTAAATCTAAAAGTTCTTATCACACAAAAAAATGTAGCTCTGTGTGGTGATGGATGTTAACTAGACTCATTGTGGTCTTCATTTTGCAATATATACAAATATTGAATCATTATGCTGTACATCTGAGACTAATATAATGCTATATGTCAATTATATATCAATAATTAAAAAAGAAGGCATTGCTTGCTATTTATAAGATTCTCTGAGCTCTGTGGGGACAAAGAATAGTGTAAGGGGCTTTGTAGATTTCTGCTCCCCTGGAGACAGGAATGGGCATGAAGTATATTCCAAACTCCAGGAGGCAGACAATGCTGAAATGCAATACAACAGGAACTGGGATCTAACTATAACTGCTTATGGATGCAACAGCTATCCTAAAGGGCCAGGACTTGGGTTAAGGGCAAATTTACCTGTAGTTAAAGTATTCTGCGCATCTCTAGGTAAGATTTAAAGGATGCTAGAACTGAGCCACATGATAATGCAAATACCCACACAGTTCCTGAGAATATTTAGAACAGTTAATACTTAGCAGGTGTCAGAGATTATGCTAAGCATGTTGCATAGGTTATCTTTTTTAATCCTCGTAATCGTCTGTTAAAGTAACTTTTAGCACTATATCCATTTTATGCTAAAGAAACTCAGACAAGGCAATAATTCATTCTAGGTCACAATATTAGTGAATGATGGGACCAGGATTAGGGCCCAGACCCTCTGCATCAAAGTTTGAGCTCTTTAACACCATAGTAGGAGGCTGCAGAGAACAGACCAGCACACCTGTCTGAGTTCTCGTTCCTGTTTTGCCATTACCTGGGCAAGGATCAGTTCCGAGGCCAGTAGCTCTTGTTCAGTCCCACCCCAGAAGTGCTTACCCTTCAGTGTTTCCTGGTCATATTATTCCTATATAGGAATAGGTGCCCAGTTAATCTACCCTGCTTTGACTCACCTCCCTTCCTCATCCTACAATCAGTCATCGAGCCAGATCTATTGTTTCTATTTACAAAGTGCTCTGCAACCTGACCCCTCCTCTCCACCTCTTCTCTCACTGCCTTGGATCAAGTGCCCTTCATCTCCTGCTTGGAGCAGTCCCACAGACTCCGGGCTGGCCTCATCTCCACTCTCTCCCATAGAGACCTTCCTTCAACTGTTGCCAGTGATCCAATCTAAAATGTAAATCTAATTGCATCAATATCTCCACTCCCCAGCCCCTAAACGTTTTTAGTAGCTTCCCATCACTCATAAAATAAAGTACAAGTTCTTTGGCTGAGCATGTAATTGTCTTCACAACCTTCCCCCAGCCTACATGTGGTAGGCACACTTCTAAGGTGGCCCCACCTCATATTCACTCCTTTGTAACCCTGTTCGTGACCTGCTTCTAACAAATAGAATATGGCAAAAGTGATGGGATGTTATGTCTGAGATTAGAAAAAGATCTTGATTTTCACCTTGCTGGCACCATCTTGCTCTCCTGCCCTCTCACTTCGCTCACTCTGATGAAGGCTGCTGCCATACTGTGAGCTGCCCTATGGAGAGGCACACATGCCAGGGAGCTGAGGGAGGTCTCTGGCCAACAGCTGGTGAGGAACTGAACCCTGCCAAAAGCCGTATGAGTGAGTCTGGAAGGGCATCCATCTGAAGTATATCCTTTAGATGACTGTGGTCCTGGCTGACATCTCAACTGCAGCCTTGGAGACAAGATCCAGAGCCAGAGGCACCAGCCAAGGTACATTTGGATTTCTGACCCACAGAAGCTGTGAGATAATAAACGTTTGCTGCTTTCAGCTAAGTTTTAGGCTAATTTATTAGTCAGCAATAACCGACTAATACACTAGATTTTAGCCACTCCTACTTAGACACCCAATATTCCTATTACAGTGAACTTCTAACTAGTCCGTAACACCTTATGTACCTTCATCCCCAGGCTTTTGTATAAATCATTTTTTTCCCTACTCTTAATTCTGTTCTTTCTTTTCTGTCTGGTAAACACATGCTTCTTCATCAAAACCCATCTGTAATAGCACAGCTGTTCAGATGCCTTTCCCAGTTTCCCAGCTAGCCGCTCCTCCTCTACATTCCCCGGAGACATTCTGGGTGTACTTTGTTTAGAGCACTTAGTGTTGTGGTGGTTCTACATGGGTGAAGGGTGCTCCTTTCTCTCCACCGTCCTCATCCTTTGCTCCCTTCACACACACTCTTCCCCCAACTGGATCCAGAATTTTCAAATGGAAGTAACTCTGCTTCCATTTTCTATCGTCTCCGATACCTAGCACAGGGCCATGTACATATATATGTTCAATGTATGTCTTTAGCTGAAACAAAATTTAAAAACTGGGCACCTGGGTGGCTCAGATGGTTAAGCGTCTGCCTTCAGCTCAGGTCATGATCCCAGGGTCCTGGGATCGAGTCCCGCATCGGGCTTCCCGCTCCTTGGGAGCCTGCTTCTCCCTCTGTTTCTCTCTGTCTCTCATGAATAAATAAATAAAATCTTAAAAAAAAAAATTTAAAAACTGACATTAGATGAAACTCTTGGTTCTGTTTCTTCATGTGTAAACTAACAATAATAGTTCAACATCATAACAGTAATAACAAAATAATATGGTGATAATAATAGTAATGTTCTAATATTATTGCTACTAAAATAATAATAATAATAAATCCATGAGCCAGGCTCTGCACTAAATGTTTTCACATCCACTATCTAAATCTGAAGGCATCCTATAAGGTAATTCAATTGTATGTGCTTCACACAGCCTCAGGGAGTGTAAACAATGTGTCTAAAGCCTCAGAACTAATGGTGGAGCTAAAATTCAGTCCCAGATTTGTTTGATTGTCCAGTCAGTTCTCCTTCTACTGCAATCTTTAACTGAAGCGTCTTCAAGAATAAATTTTTGAGGATGATGTGGAGAGCCCCTTGGAATGGGAATGGCAGGCTCCTCCAGATTCTGAGGATGGTTAAACAATGGTCCTCAAACTGCTATGTGGGAGAGGGGGAAAAAGGGAAAGGGGCTCCTCCCCCACAAGCAAAACAGTGAAGAATGACTAGAAGAAAGAAGATCAATAAACACAGGTGGTGATGATAAGGGTAGTGAAGGCAGGTGAAAGCATAGGAGGTCCCCCAAATCTATTAGGAAAATGCTCTCTCAGGACCTGAAGCTGAGCAGCAGATCTAGTTAGCTGACTGATATGTGGATATGCAGGTTTAAAGAAATGTTGGAAAGGATTGCACTTGGTTTTGGAAGTTTTGATAAGCTTTAAAATTCTGTGGACACCAACACAGAAATTCTGGATGCAAGGTTAATCTGAGTTTTGCTGCACACACCGGAAAACATGAAGCTCTCCTCATCACATGCAACTGGTGAGTGTCATTACTGAGAGAATCCTGCCACTCTGTACTTTCCAATATTCAAATGTTTTCCCATAATTTCTTTTGGGAAAACCTTCCTCTGCTACCTTCTGTCGCTTGACTCAGCAGCATCTCAACCTGAGGATGGGGGTAGACCCAGACAATTTTCAAGGGAGAGAAATTTTATTGCATCATATTAGGGCAATTGTGACATTAGTAACAGATTAATCCATCAGAGCCTTCAATCCAAACTGTCAAATGCAGGAACCAGGGGCCCAAGGGAAAAGGTATGTTTTCCCTCCAGGTGGCATGGTACTTTTGCATCTATTTTAAGATGATATTTCAAATTACTAAACAGGATTGAGGGTACCATTTTTGCTGTTCCGCTTTAAGGCTTTAAATCTCTTTCCTTTTTCAAAATTATCCCGTTTCCCTTATCTCTCTCCCCTTCCCCCTTGAGCTGTACTATTGAAAGGCAAATTTCCTGGAGGGGTTGGGGAGGCAGGTGTTGAGAATTAGCATATCAAACATACCCAATAAACCGAATGGAAATTAGCAGAATTCGACTCTGACATCTAGTCGCTGCACTAAATTGAGGTTAATGCGACCCTGTCCTTTCTGTTTTAAACAAAAATAAGGAAATAGAGTAAGTTCTATTCCATGTCCCTCAGGGCCCATCAGCTTTCCTCCCCTGTGGTGAAAATAAAAACAACAAAAGGAAAGGAGTTAAAAAAAAAAGGAGAAAAAAAGATCCCAAACATGTTAATGGAATATATATGTATATTCCCTGATATATAACTTAATAAAAGTTTATGGACCCAGGATAAGGAAGCTACACTGAACAGATGCACTGGGACTGAAATATGGTCCAATTAAGTCTGTAACAGGGTGAGCTTTACTTTGAACATTCTCCAAGTTGAAATGAAAGCTTCACAGAACAGATAAATCAGGCAACATAAAATAAAAACGCTGATCCGGCACCGCTCCCAAAAGGAGGGAAGGAGGGGCTTGAAGGCCGGATAGGGAGAGGAGACCCCAGGGCTGTGGAAAGAGATCCAGTCAGGCTTTCCTATTGGAGGCTCAAACAGTCGCCTTCCCTGTGACAGTAAATAAACAGCAGCTATTTAAGCCATTCCAATTAATGCCTTCCGTGGCAGCTATTTATCTATTGAGGGAATGGCAGGGATTGCCTGGTGCAATTAAGCTGTTTGCTAGCAGTGTCTTCAAAAGTGCTTTGCCTTCAGCCATTGAGTCATCTGTGGTTTATGGCCAACCTTCTTGCTGAGGGAGAGTTTGGTCTGAGAAAGTAGACAGCCCTCCTTCACTGAACCACCCACCCGGATTTAGCCCAGCCTAGCCAAATCTCTAGAAGCCTAGATGCCTGTCTGGCTTTTAGGACAATGGATAGAATTCCTTCTGGCCTTTCTCCCAACTCTCTTCACCGCAGCCTCTTCATCCCCATCCCCATCCTTTTCGTCTATTTCTACAAGATTGGTTTCTCTGCAGAAAGTGACCAGTGTGGCATAGAAGTCCTAGTTTGGGATTGTCAGACGTAGGTTTGAATCTCTGGTTACAGGCAAATTCTTCTCTAGGATTTTGATTGCTATCGGAATGCCTACTTCACACTGCTGCTGGGGTGAAGGTTCGGTGACATAGTACCTGTGAGTGATGTTACACAGTCCTGGGCACAGGGTAGAGCTCAAGCTGTGTTAGTTTCTGGCATCAACCTCCTCCCCTTACGGAATGGAAACTAAACCCGTTGTATTTATTGTTGGGGTTCAGCAAACCTGTCCTGATTTTTATATCTTTCATAATGTCCAATGGCTTCTTCACTGAGCATATGTTTGAGCTTCTGTGAAGCAGTATATCTGAGTTTGATGCCTTTGCCTTCATCTATAACTCGGCAACCTTGGGTTGCTTTTGAATCCCTGGAAACCTCATTTTGCTCTTCTGTGAAATGGCAATAATAATAATAGCAATGATGGTATCTTCCACACAGGACTTTGTGCCTATACTTCCTGCAGTGGGTAGGTGTCAGATGGTAGGTCAAGATCTGGGGTAGGAAAAGCTGCCTGGGGGGCTAGATCTGTAGGGTCCCATTAGAATTCTTCTGAAACTCTCATTTACAGAATTGCTGCTATTTGTGTTGAAATGGATGGAGGGAGAGAGTGAGAGAGTGGAGCCACCTGAGGGCCCTTGGGCCCTTTCTCTCCTCTCCCCGAGGTCCTCAGGGAAGCCCCCAGGACTTCCAGAATCTCAGGGGAAAACCACAGACTCTCCTGACATCCTATCCAGCTCGTTTGTGATTATGACAGAGGACCTGCCTTTGAGCATTAGACTCCCACACTCATAATGTGATTTGCAGATGAGGCAGGGAGATCCATACTGGATATCCAGAACCTGTCACACAGCCTGAATGTCCAAGTTCTAGATTTATTCCTTCAGGTCTCCTAGGCATTTCTTTACTAGTTAAAAGTAAGGTCCCTGGGAGTAGGCTGATCTTACACCTATGTCTAGATGTTCTTTAGAAGGGCTTGAGTACTCAAAATAAAACAAAACAAAACTGGACACAGGCTGTGAGGAACAGGGGGAGAGTCCACAAGGAAAGAATGGGTAAGATGGAAAGTTAAGGAGATTCCCCTAGTCTGTAGCCTTTTTCAGGAATCATCTTGTGGAGAAGAAATTGCAGGCAGAAGGGGTGAGAATTTCCTAGTATCTACTCTATGCCAAGTTATCTCATTTACAGCAACCCTACAAGACAGATATTACCCGTCTCCCCACCCAATACAGTAGAATATAAGCTCCATGACGGGAGAGGATTTACTTTATTTACTGCTATATTCCCAGCATCCAGAACAACCTTTCACTGCTTAATAAATATTTGTCGAATGAATAAGAACTATTATAACCCTATTTTACTGATGAGGAACCTGAGACCCAGAAATCATCTGTCATTTTTAGAGGCCACATAGCTGGTAGATGATAGAGGCTGGATTCAAACTAAGTCTCCCTGGTCCTGCAGCTCATGTTTTTCCACAGACATTTGGTCATGACTCTGACCCTATACATGCCCACCATGGAGCAGGGCCTCAGGCCCTGTGCGCACCTTGCAGCTCCAGTGGTGCCCCAATTGAGTTTTGGGTAACAGCTTGGTAAAGCAAAATGGGCTCCACACTGAGATTAAAGACATTCTAATGTCTTATGCAGACCTTGGGGGGTATCTCCACATGAGCTGGACCACAGTTTCCCCACCTGTGGAAAGGGGTTCACCAGCTTTCTCACAGGGAGGTTGTGAGAAGCAGTTGAGCCCAAGGGTGGGAATGGAACTCAAAAAGCCATAATGCAATATACACATGTGAAGCAAAGCTGTTCAGTGCAAAAGCCTGCAGCTTCTCCAATAAAGAGAAATTTACAGAAAGGGAGAGAAAGGTGAATTGCTATCATCATGTTCTGACTGTGGTAATCGGCCTAGTTATTTGCTGCTCCATTCTGAGCCCCCTTCCCTCCCCACTTCTCCAAGAAAAGGAGATTATTTTTAATTACAGTTTTACACTGGCTTAATGAATCTCACAATAAGTTAATGAGCAGGACACGGCACCAGGAGACAAAACGTTTGATTATTTTCAGAAACTTTCTTAAGCTTCATTATTTCCAGGCCATCCCTGCAGAGTCACTATGGCCTGAGTGAAGGGAACCTGAAAGATGCCAGGATTTCTGAGATGTTACCTTTATGATACCTGGGACCCTGTCCCGTGAAAGCATGATGGGAGGAGTCCTGGCTATTCTCCAAGAGGAGAAATTTTTCTGTTGTAACCTAGTAACTCAAAGTCCCCTTAATAATTACCATAAAACAGGAAGGAATGTTCAGGCTTCTCTATGCCCTCCACGACCATCTTTGTTTAGATTTCCATCACCACACACCTGGATTCTTGCAACAAGCACCCGATAGGTGCCCCAGTTCACCTTCTCATAAAATCCTTCAGTGGTTCTCTATGGTCTGAAAGTTAAGATCCACGCTCCTTGGTTCATTATGAGCCAAACTTTGTCTCCTTGTCCTGATAAACCACACAACCTCACTCCTTTTGCCTCTGAGCAATTGAGTGTTGTTCCTTCTGACTGGAGTGTCTTTTCCTTCTCTGTCTTTTTGGCCCTTCGGGACAAATGAGCTGGGAAGCTTTGCCTGACTCTGCAGCATCTTGGGGTTTCCACAACAGTTCTGGAGCACCATCCACATGGGACTTCTATAATACGTATGTCTCTGCATGCTGTTCATACTCTTTCATGTCTGCTTCCCTGGCCAGACTGTCAACATCCTGGGGACAGTCACAAGATTTATGTATTCACCTTTGTATCCCTAGCCTGGTATATCTGGTACAGATATACAGAAGATTATCAGTTAATGTGGATTTAAATGAATTAAAGATTGAGTTAATGATTAAATAAATAAATTATTGAAAAAGCTTTCTTGATTTAAAGTGAAATTCTTTCATTCTCTCGCTCACATGCCATCCCTAGATTTGTGTCTGCTGGAAACCTGAATCCTGTTCCCATCTCTGCCACTCTCTGGCTCACTGTAGTTCTCAAGATAGACTAGATTCTGCTGCAATAATAAACATACCCAAATTTTCAGTGGCTTGACAGAACAAAAGTCCTTTTCTCAATCTTACCATGTGTCCAGAGCAGGTTAGTAGGGGTCTACTCCACACAGTAACTCAGAGACCCAGACTGGCAGGAGTGTTACCACATTGTAGCTGCCCAATCTGGAATAAAGAATGAAAAGAGACACCAGAGAGCTGTGCAAGGCTTTTTGCTGCCTCAGCCTGGAAATGATGAAGACTCACATTTCACTGGCCAGAGATAGTCACAGGCCCCACCTAACTGCACAGTGGCTGCAAAATGCAGGGAGCCAGTAAAACATTTCATGAATCTTACCATCTCTGCTACACTCAACTTAATTAAGTCTCTTTCCATCTCTGGATTCAAAGAACACTATGTCCAATTTTATCACTAAATGGGTAAATAAATGGGGAGACAGACTGCCCCTGACTCTGAGATCCATGTTTTAATTAATTCTAAAACTTGACCAGCGTCAGGATCTTTCTGGACCTTGTAAACATGTTTGAATGTCTGTCTGTACTCAGTTCCTGAATCTATCCCCTGGCCTGCCAATCACAACTCATTCCACCTGTATCTCACCCTCCGGCCCCTAATCGCTTCAAGGCAGGACGTTTCGTTACTCCCCAATATCTTCATCTCCCTACGTTCTTCTCTTTAAGATGCCATGTGACCATCTCTCTTGAAATCAGTCTTTCACAGCATGCTTTCTCTCTTTCTTTTATTTTTACCATATATTGACCCTTATGAGAGGAAATTCTATGGTGAGAGTTGAAAACTCTACATGAAGAACATTTGGAGTGTAGATGGTTTTGACCTCTAATGCTTCATGTTGCTCTGAATAGGTACTGGTGCTCCATGCCTGTAATACACCCCATTCAAATTGGCTTAGGATTTTCGAGTTCAACTGTCACCTTGGCCAAGGAAGGAAGGAAAAAAAAAAGGAGAGAAACTGTTCATCTAGTGTTTTGTCCCCAGCAGGATAAAATGTGGCACTTACAGAGTAAGTCACAGAAGTGTCTGTAATTCTGTACCACTAGCACTCTGGTTATCCAAGTGGAGAAAAGAACCAGGGCCTTGGAGGCATAGGAAGGATGCATGCCATATGTGGTTCCCAAGATTTGGAGGCTTATTTTTAGAAGAGCAGCATGGTGGGTTGTCATATCTGTTTGACTCAAGAGAGAATCCTGGAGAAAAAAATGCTGTCTCAATCAGAATGGAAGATGTTTCTGTCTATACAGGTTTGTTTTGAGCATAATTAATAGGCCAATGCATTTTTATTAGAGTCATAATCTCTTTTCAACATTAGAGAGGCAGAAGCATGTATGATGTGCTCACTGTGCTCCAGCAGCTTCTGTGTGGATTAAAGAAGAGAGTCTAGAGCATGCTGCTGAGAGGTCATTCGAAATTCACACGGGATGTGCCCCTCACTCTTTTGTGAGCAACTAGGAGGGGCCACTGTGAGCTGAGATCAGGGAAGGCTAATGAAGGGGGCAGATCAGAGGGATGACAGAAAAGCAAAAGGCCGCATCAAAGCACCATGCAGACAGGAGAAACAGGGTAACAATTGTGTGGTGGTGGAATTGCACAAGGTGTTGGGTGGCTGTGAAATACTTGGTCAGCTAAGGGAATAGCAAAGGATTGAAGGCAGAGATCCTAGGCCAATTAAAAGTAATACCTTCCTTCTCAGAGCCCTAAAGACTCCTGTCTTTAATGACCATGACTTTCTCCTTCACTTGAGTTTTTTGACCTTGAGACTAATCCTCATTTGTAAAGTTCAAGCACTCTGAGGAACATTCTGTTATCTCTCTTTTCTTCCCATTGGATAAGCAATATTGCCTCATATTTAGAAGGCATGCAACATACATGCACTGAGTTGAACTGAACTAAATTGAATTGAGTTGAGTTGAGCTCATTTGGGTTGCAGCTAGATTTCAGAGCCTTATGGCCAGCAAGTCTAATGAGGGAAAGTGTTGGCCTATAATTTTTAACATCATTGGACTTTGGTCTGAAAGAAATGGATTGCTGGTGATGGTTGTGGGCAAGGATGCAATGTGTGTAAATGTTAGTGTACAACTTACTGAAGTGGAGAGTCAGGAGACCTAGAGGCCCATTATGAACTTCTTGCAATTGCTCAGGAGTCAGCCTGGGGTGGTGCAAAGACTATATGTTCACATGCTTGCAGGAGCCAGGCAGTTTCCTGAGACACGAGAAGGTAACTGGGCATGTTTTCATGTTAAACATGTGAGACTAGACTTTACCTACAAAAAAGCAAAAGCTCTGTCTATTTTTCTGGAAACATGAGTTCCTCTCAATATGTCTTGTCATTTGTCCTGATTTCAATAGAATCATAAATACAAGGAAATATGACTTTATTATGAGAGAAATGGTAGTCTGAGTATCATAATAGATGGTAGCTAACACTCAATCTCAGTGCCAGGAATACCATTAGGAAGGGTAGGCACTGAGACAGACTGGAGTTTACATTCTAAACTATGGAGGGTAGCTGTTGTTTAGTCACAATTGGTTGCTAGCAAGCAGGGATACAAGCCTGAGATCACCAGGTCTTCTTTTAGAAAAGAAAGTTAAAATATTGGTTCAAATGTATTTGAAACATTGTATGTGCTAAGGAAGGTACTGGCGCTGATTTCTACTGTGTGACCTCTTTTTGGGTATAAAAAAGATGGATCTGGAGGCCAAAGGTCATTGGGTTCCAACTCTGACAATCAACTTCTGTGAGCCTCAAACTTCTAATACAAAAAATGCAGATAATACCTCTTTTCTAGTAGGTTGCTGAGGATTAAATGAGATAATATGTGGAAAAGCACTTTGCAAACTCTAGGTGCTATTAAAATACAAACAAACAAACAATCTACTTTAGTTCTTAAAGTTGTGGGTTAAGGATATAAGGAGGCAATTTAAAAAAAAAGAAAGCAATTTTTTAGGTGGGGATAGATTAGGAAAAGGGATATGTGGGTTCAACTTAGGGGCAGTTGTGGAGACTGGGGCATTGGTGACAGTGTTCCAAGAAATCACTTGGTCACAGAAAACATCAGAAACCTAGGCATGAAAAATACCTTTGGCCATAGTTCTCTAAGGCACTGCCAGCTATAATCAGTGGTCCATGTAAAGAAAGTATCTCTATGAACAAGTGTATATGACTTTTTGATGAACACAACTCTTCTCAGATGTTTGTTGAGTTCAGAGCCCTGGGAAGGAGTAACTTTCCACATGTCAAGCTGAGCCAGTAGAAAACAACAGTAAAACCAAGAGGTAAAGGTAATAAACACAGGCAGATCTTGGGCCCCCACCTCTGGAGAGTCCTGACATCTGTCCTATCTTTAAAGCTCAGCTTGCATTTGGTCTCAGTTTGATAAGCTCTCACTGAAAGCCCATTTTCATGTCACCAGCTTTCACCATGGTTGGCTGGCTGAGCCACTGGAAATTATCTGACAAAAAGACAAGAGTCAATGTTGAACAGATTGGCTGGGATGTCCTTTTCAGAGTTAACCCTCTTCCAGCATTTGCATCTAAATAAAGCAATTTATTCTGCAGACTTCACAGAGGGACCAATCATAAAGGTTAACACAATTAACGGTTAAACTGTTTGTTTTTTCCAAACCCTGTCTCTATGTGTATATGGTTATGTAAGGTTTCCAGTGGAAGCCTTACCTATATTCAGACATGTTAATGGTGTGTCTGGTTAAGCAGGTCCACCCAAAGGGGACAAAACTTACCAGAGGGCCATTTTGACGTGGTAGCAAAAATTTCTCATTGGGAGTGGGGCGTGATTATGAAGAGAGGATGGTGGCTGTCCTTTCAATGGGGTCCACAGGATCACCATGCCCCATGCCAGGCAGACAGGATGGTAAGACGGTGCAGAAAGATCTCCCTTGCTGAAAACCCTATACAACACAGGGATGTAAAGTTTTGCACCCATACACTGAATTACATATGTTGAAGGGTAACACAGAAGATTGCTCACTCTCAGCCTCACCACTGACCACCATAAATACTGCATCATGAAGAGTATTTACGGTTTATCTGAAATTCAAATTTAACTTGTAATCTTGTATTTTTATGTGCTAAATCTGGCTCTACTATTATGACATTTTTACTGTTTGGGGGACACAAAGTGCCTCATAGAAGCAGCGTTTTCAAGAGGCCCCTGGGGACTTTGCTGCTGGGAGTTAGGTAGTGAGACAAGCAGTTCATGGTGAGTACCAGTGAAATGTAGACAGACAGAGTGATGCCACTAGTCCCACAGGCTTGTGAAGTTTGGGAAACTTAGGTCATACATAGATACATTTTTACAAACAAGTTGAAAAATAGAAGTGACTGACTTTAAGACAGCTCTTGAATTAATTTGTTTCTATTAAAGTATAATTATATATGGTAAAATTCACCCTTTATAATACAGTCATACAAACATCCAATTCTGTTGTGCCCTGTTGCAGTCATGTGGTCATCTTAATATATACAGAAAAAGCATTTGACAATTTAACATACACACATCACAAATCTCTTACTAAGCAAAAATAGAAGAAATCTTCCTTAATATGATAACGAATGGTCCGCTACAAATATATAACAAACATCATACTTAATGGTGAAATATTGAAAATATGAACAAATGATGCCAAATATTACTGCTTCTATTCAACATTATTTCAGGGAATTTTAGCCAGTGCAATAAAATAAATAAATAAAATATATAAAGACTGGAAAGAAAAATGTAATTGTTGTACATCATGGGTGATATGTAGTAAATTAAGATATCAAAAATAATTTACAGAGACAATATTTGAATTAAAAAATGAATTCAGACCTTATGCAGATTACTGAATAAACTCATATAAAAATAGTCATATGACAGCAACAACAATTTTTCATAAATTAAAAAATAAATATGTTATGGAAATATTTACAAATCATACATCCAGTTAAGGACTTGTATCTAGTTTATATATCTAGTTTATATAAAGAACACTTACAACTTAATATTGAGACAAACAATCCAGTGAAAACCAGGGAATTACAAAAGAAGATATATGTATGACAGATGAAAAATTGCTCAAAATCTTTGTCACTAGGGAAATGAAAATTAAAATCATAATCAGATACAACTACATACCACTAGAATGGCTGTAGTTCAAAAGTGGTTTGTACCAAGTGTAGGTGAGGATGTGAAGCGCCTGGAACTCTCATATGCTGCTAGTAAGAATGTTAAATGGTATAAACAGTCTGTAAAACAGTTGACAGATTCTTAAAAAATTAAACAAATACCTATCATTAAGTCTTACCTATTTCACAACTAGGTGCTTAGCAGAGAGAAATAAAAGCATATGTATGCACATGAATATTTATAGCAGCTTTATTTATAATAGCTTCAAATTAGAAACAGCTCAAATGTCTATCCACAAATAAATGGATTAAAAAAATTATAGTATATCCATACATTGAAGGCTACTAAGTAATAAAAAAGAGTGAACTATTAATATGCACAACTTAACCCTGTAAACAACCCAAATGTTGACAGTAAAATGGATAAACTTTGGTAAAAGTCATACAAGAGAACTGCATAGTAATGGAAATGAACAAACTATTGCTATAGGCAACAATATGGATAAATTTACAAACACAATATTGAACAAAATAAAACAAAAAATCCAGATGGAAAATAATAAATAGGTTTTTATGTATATAAAGTTAAAAAAAGTAAAAATAATCTACTGTGGTAGACCTTCAGGATACTCTACTTCAGGATCACTTTGAGGGGAAGGCCTTAGTGACTGAAAATGGGTAGGAAGTAGCTTTTGGGGTGCTGGGAATGTTCTGTGTCTTGATATGGGTTGTCAAAATTTATTAATTTATACTTATGATTTGTTTATTTTATTCTATGTTTATTACACTTCACTAAAATAGTTTATTTTTAAACTTTCAAAATAAAAATAACTTTAAAAATAAACTAAAAAGTTCTGACTGCTCTTCATTACTGATCTTTAACATGGACCTACTATTCCTTTTTCTTTCTTTATATATAAATTATATATTTATATTTAGATATATAAAATAAACATAAATAAATATATATACATATAAAATAAATATAAAGAAATATGTAATATATAATTAAATTAATCTACTAGTGCAAAACTCCACTATTATTATAGGTTCACTCTTTGCTTTTTCATCTTGACTCTGATCTATGTCTTAGGTCATCTTTGTTATCTTACTTTATGGAGCTGTTCTGATTTTCTTTCAATACTGTGTTCTCTTGTCTCCATAAAGATATTGTCACTCCAACCATCCATTCAAAACTTTTACTTAGGAAATATGGCATGTCCTGTATATAATAGATATAGAATAAATCTTCAATTAATGTCTTTTGGAAATAATTTCTTAATTTACATATCACTTTAGTAAAGTGGTATATTAGACAATTCTTATTTAATTGATTATGTCCCTCCACCGACTTTAGAAGTCTTATCAGAGATCTATCTCAACCCATCAGTTAAAGGCCACAACAGCTTGCAGGTATTTTCGATCCCTCAAGACTAAGTGGATTTATAGTCAGTTCTCCTAGGATTCAGGGACCAGGAGATGCATAAAACAATGGTTAAGATCAGACTTTTGTGGCCAGAATGACTTTGACTTAATCCTGCCTCTCCACTTCCTAGCTACATGATCTTGGGCAAGTTACTTAATTCGGTTAAGCCTCAATTTCATCTTTGAAATTGAGATAATGATTGTTATCTCACAGGATTATTATGAGAATTAAACGAGATCATGTGTCTAAAGTGCTCAGTACAGAGCACAGCAAGTGTTAAACATTGCAAAACTCACAGCATTTTAGCTATCATTATTCCAAATTATTTATTTGGGGGAATAAATGCTCAGGAATGCACTGGCATTTATGCTTATATACGTTCAGGACACACGCAGAGGCATGTGAAGGTTTCACATCCTCCCACTCCAAGATCCATCTTTGTTATCTGGCTGAAACCACACGTATAAGTTAAAGACATTTTGAGCTGAACTAAAGGTAGGTAAAGCTCTGCCAATAGTGCTAGGATCCTCTGGGGAGGGGAGGAAGGAAAGCAATGTGAACAAACTGAGTTATTTAAAGGGGTGAATTCTACATCAAAGAAATCTGATAATGTGGACCTCTGGATTATATAAGATCCTGAGATACACAGGTAGGTGTATCCTAGGTTAGAAAGCATGCCACAGCCTCCATCAGATTCTTGGTGACTGGACTCCATTTGTCTCTGTTTGCTTGTCTTGTTAGTGGGGTAGACTGGGAATTTGGTTACTTAAATTAAGTGACTCATTTTAACTGGAATATCAAGAAACTTGCCATGAAAAAATTTGAGAATTTGGGCTCTTAGTGAAGTTATTCAGTAAAATTCAGTCATACCTTGAAGGTTTATTAGACAATTGCAGATGTAAATAAAAATATGTTGAGATATATACTCTTGGGCCATAAGTAATATGCCACTAGTCACCTTGGTGATATTTTGTAACTGTGCTAATTGCTACATGGATAAAAAAGATGTTAGCACTGGTGAAATAATAGTGGGTGACACTTGAGCAATGTGTGTGAATTTCAATGCATTTTGGGGGAACAGAGAAACTGAAATGCAAGAGTATCAGAAACAGAAACTCAAAACAAAACTATCAACGTTCACAATTATCTCTAAATTGTGGGAGAAGTCTGAAGTAAATGCCATCAAGATTCACATTTACCCGGGAGATGGATAGAAAGAAAATGAACATTAAAACCATGATACATTTTGGCCATTGAACATCTTTAGAAGCTGATGGAACACCATAAACTTGTTTTCTTTAGTTACGCTCGACTGGCAAATCTTTCCTGGTATCTTGATTGAAATTAATTACTCCTTTCTCTGAATTTCTGGAACATGTGTCTTATTCCACTTTTAAGCACATGTTTTATCCTAACTTTTATAATACACAGTTGTTTTTACAATTTTACTACCTAAAGAGCCCGGATTGTGGCAAAAAATGTAACTGCTAGTTTATCATGTCCCTTTGCAGTGAATTGCATCAGATACTTTCTTTACTTTAGGCATTGCAACTTATAGCCTGCATAGTCAACATGTAGTGTTTTGTTTGGCCTTAAAAAAAGTCAAATGTCTTTAGATGGGGCATGCATTTTCCAGGGGCATATACGCTTTAGATTTCTATTTTCTTTTTATTATCTTACACCCAGCCTACTTCACTCATTTGTATTATTTGCATAGCCCCTGCAGGCTTGGGATTTGTGATTTTAAGTGTAAACTAAAATTTATCTACTGAGCAAAACAAATACTTGCATCTTAATGTTAGCAAAAGAGGTAAGAAGTTTAGTCTGGGGACTGAGAGGAAGTAGCTTCAGCCTTGGATGAAAAGACTAGGAAGAAATGAAAGGAAGCACTAATCAAACACTGAGAAAGAATACTCAGGAAGAAACACATTGCAAATGAAGTAAAAATTACTAGTTGATGAAGGAGAAGATCTTTAGGATGTGTGTGAAGAGAGTGAAAGACAGACTGAAGGAACAGCTGAGGTCCGGTGCAAGGCAGCAGATGCCTTCCTCATTAGGAAAAAGCATCTAAAGGGGAAGGTACTGAGGCACATACATGAATGTCACTTCTGTACTCTGGACCTAGCTAACTTAGAGGATTTTTAGACCATCAGTTTGTGGTGTGATATAGAAAAATAAAAATCACAGCAGTGTATTGATCTAACACTCCCTTTTCTGATATTTTGGAAGCTCTCAGCTTATCTGGTTGCCCTGTTGTTAGAAAGTCCCCGTGACAGTGAAAACCTGGTGATGATTGTTGACAGGCCCTTCTTCATCACCAGTGTGAAGTTCTCAAAGATATATAGCTTTCTAGTTTATTTTTGCATGAACGACATTTACTGATCACTAAAATGCACACATTTAAACCATGGCCACTTTGGTGGTTAGATGAAGATATGGTTCATCCTAATCAAGAGGAATACAAATCCATGATAGCCTTCCACTGATGGATAGGTATCTCTTCTTACCTTAGTCCAACACTGATAAAAATGAAAACATATTCAAAATTGGTCCAACCATATGTTTATCTTTCCATTAAATCACATTTTCCCCTACACACATAACTAGCACAAGAGAGGAAGAGAATGGGGAGAAAACTGAAATCAGCACCAGCATGGTCGAGCCATCTGATAAGCCCCATCTGTGGAAAGCAGTATGAAAAGCATTCCTTTGGGACCAGCAGAGTAATGACAGGCAAAATTACTCAAGAGAACAGGTTACTATCACACTCAAGAACCTAACTTTCCTTTTAGCTAGCAACCTTAAATTTCTTCTGGGGAACTTCAGTGATCATCCCACATTCATGAGGAAGTACATGTGTCTTCATGAAAGATACCAAAATCAGTCAAGGATGTAATGAGATGATGGAGCAGGAATGTTAGAGGACTGAAGGACAGAGAGATCCTGGGTATTGAGCAGAGGACCAAAACTCTCTGGTTCAGAGGATGAAAGTAGTGGGTACATCAGAAGAGGGTTGTTAGTGTCTCCCCTCAGCAATATGGGAGTGGACACCTGCCACTCTCCTGCCCTATGACTCAGGTCCTCAGTTGGCAGGTAGGTGGGTACTGTAGCTATAGAAGTTGGTTCTCCCTTAGAGGAAATGAAGGAATCAGAGGGAAAAAGAAGGCAGAAGAGGGATTAGGAACAAATGAGAAGGAGATTCCAAGGTTGAAAATGTGCTATAGAGCCCTGTGCATGAAGTCTTGCATGTAAAGTTTTACATGTTCACTCAGGGAAAGGCTTAGCTTATCAGCAGTCATTAAGTAAGGTGATAGATCTGTAGACTAGCCCCCAAGATCTCTCTGTGTCTTTAGAAAGTTTTTCCTCTGTATATCATTGGGGTGGGTGTAAGATGGTATTATCTGTTAATCAATTCTCATAAATTTGTTTCCAGATTTCTTGTCCTGTATCTCAGAGTTCCCATTAAAGTATCCCAGGCAATACTCTATGAAACTAACTCTTTGGGATATTCTAGAAAGGTTACACAGATCTAGGTGATACAAATAAAAGAGTATCAATTCTTCCTGGACCCCCTTCACTTCTGGGGCTTTAGGGTGAGAGGGAAACATGGACCTCTCTTTGTCTTGGCTTCTTCCCAACATCATTCATTATAGCTCCCTTTCTTAAAAGAGGACAGGTGAATCTTTCCTGGCCCACCAGCCTGCTTCATTCAGTGTTTCACAAACACTTATTGGTCACCAACCATATGCTAAATGCTATGTGAAGTGCTTAAGAGAACAAAGGAGTTTCTCTCAGGAGTTGCCTTGATATCTTCTTTTATGCATTCACCTCAGATCCCTTTCTGAAAATCAACCTTCCAACTTACTGTTTTCCTCTCTAATAAGTCACCTTCACTAACTTCTATTTAACCCTTTTATTGTTGAGAAAATTTGTGTATCCATAGCTACAGAAATTGCAAAGTCAACAGGCTCTTCTAACCTCTTCATGTCCAATATAATACTTCTTAGGCATTCAAGAAACAAAGAAATCATTGATTATGAATGGGGTTTGGATGTCATGTGCACCTTGCTCAGTACCACAATACTAACACATTTCTTCTCTCCATATAACTATAATAATTACAATAGCTACCATATATTCTGTGATTACTATGCCACTAGCAAAACACTTTACAAATATATTGCCTGGCTGAATTCTTTCAACACTTTAAGGTGGGTAATTTTATCTCCAATGTATAGATTAGGAGACTGAGTTTTAAGACTATTCTGCTGGTACATAGTGGATTCAGGTTTGTTTGATTTTTTTTTAAAGATTTTTATTTATTTTAGATAGAGAGCAAGCATGAGCCAGGGGTTGGGGGTGGGAGGCAGAGGGAGAAAAAAGACCCTGGGATCAAGACTTGAGCTAAAGGCAGATGCTTAACTGACTGAGCCACCCAGGCCCCCTGTATTCAGGTTTTTAACCCTTGCTCTTCTGAGTTTAAAGTTTTGGCACTTTCAATTTACCAGACTGCACAGAAAATGCGGAGTAGTTATTGTGATTATATATGTATATAAAATCACAATGCCACAGAAATAGACTGTTGCAAATATTTTTAGGTAACATGGTACTAGTAACTGCAGGTACTTAATAAAGTGATTCTGTTCCTTTTGGGGGGGCCCTGTGATGCTAGATTCCCTGCAGCCCTATGAGCAGATAATGGCTTTTGTCTGGTTTTAAAACTGGTTTGGCTGGCACAAGATGCCCGTTACCTCAGGTTAATCATCTCCCTTCTCTTCACCTGGTTCCTTACCTGCAAAACTGGGAGGCAAGATAGGCTAGTTGATCCTGAAGTCTCCTCTGGTGAGGCTCTGATGGAGTCTGCTTTCCTGGAGCCTTCTCAAGCTCAGGGCTTAAACTGTGACCAACCAGGACAAACCCTGGTCTGAGAATCAGGCTGGATTTCCATCCTGACTGTATGGCCTTGCTCCAGTCACTCTCAATTCTGGGCCTCAGCTCCCTCATGGGTCGAGATGATTAGGTAACCTCTCAGGGCCTTCTAACACTGTAGCTCTCACCTTCCTCTCCCAGATAGTAGACATAGGTGCTTCCTCATACTCCCCAAGTACTTCTCGTCAGTTCCTCAAACCAAGGGCCAGGTGCCCACTATAAGGCTGTCTTATATTAACCTCATGATAGCATTCTGGGGGTGGGGGTGGTGTCAGGTTATAACAAGGACATAAAACTTATGAGCTAGATTTGCCATTGACTTCACGGCCTTTAACAACCCTGGCTGTTTCCTTAAGCAGATGGGAAGTAATCTTATGGCTGAAGCTTAGGGAAAGAGATTGTCTGGAATGTCTTGTGCACAGAAGAAAAGAGCAGGCAAAGCCTGCCCCAGAAGATAATAGGCTGGCATGATAATAAAGTATGGTGGCAAAATGAAACATTAAAACACCCAATAAAAGTCTAAGTGCTTGATCATCGTCACTAATGAAAATATATGATTGCCTAATAAAATGCTCCATGCAGCCTCTGGCCATGGATCTGCATTTATTAACACCTGTTACCACTGCCATCTTCTTCTTGGGAAGGGTGACCTTCTATCCCAGATGGCCCATGGCCTGGAGAATTCAGTGTGGGAGAATTTTTGGCTGGTGGGTCCCAGGAGAACCCAGCTGACCTGGGGTCCAGCAACAGCTGCCTGACTTCTATTTGTGTTTCCTCTGGCAATAAAGGGACAAGGGCAGTGGCTGGTAATTCAAAGCAAAAAACCAGAGGTGCAATCTGTCTCATATGTGCCTTGCTGATCAGGGATCTGCCAGCTGGGTTATGAACACAAGGAACAAAACCTGGGGCTATTACAGTATAGGAACAGGAAGCTAAACAGGATTCTTACTGGACATGAAGGAAAAAGTTATTTTGCCCCTTCTTTGCATTTCCCCTTTGATAAGTATTTTATCCATGTTCAAAAACAGAGTCACCAAGATCAACTAAAACAGGGCGCCTGGGTGGCTCAGATGGTTAAGCGTCTGCCTTCGGCTCAGGTCATGAACCCAGGGTCCCGGGATCGAGTCCCGCATCGGGCTCCCTGCTCTGCGGGGAGCCTGCTTCTCCCTCTGCCTCTCTCTCTCTCTCTCTCTCTCTCTCTCTGTCTGTCATGAATAAATAAATAAAATCTTTAAAAAAAAAAAAAAGATCAACTAAAACATGAAATTCCTGAGCAATTTACAGCCTGACCTTCGGAATCAAGCCTCACATTAAAATGTATAGACTAACTGCATTCACAAAATATTTTATCATTACCAAACTCTGAGACTTGATAACAATCAGCTGTCAATTCCAACATGTGAATAATCTCATTTGATCTTAAACTAAGCCTTGTGAAGTTGGCAATATAATTGTTCTGAAACTTACTGATGAGATTTGGAGCAGTCAGTTATATTATTAAAGGTCTCATAGTTTATAGATGTTAGAGCTGGATCCCAAATAGTGATCTCAAATCCCTTAATCTGGCTCCCTGGCATCATGAAATGGAATGAGCCCACTATACCCCAAGGCCGCCTTCTCCCAGAGGCTGGCTACTGCATTCAAGCTCAGAGCCACATCAAATACTATTACAGAAATAACAGTACTTGTGTGATGGTGATGGGGTCCTAAGAGAGCCTGGGGTCTCCACATAGAAGAAGAGGAGGAAGCCACACTAAGTGAGCAAGACCTCTTGCTCCAGAATAGCCCCTGGTGGGTTCTCCCACTGTCTGAACTATCATGTATCAATAGGCATCACTTCAGGTCTTGGGAAGTTTTTGACTGTGTTTCCAAACTGGGCTTTCCTTTTGTAAGATGAGAGGATGGGATTAAATTTCTTTCAGGTTTTATTTTGCCCCAACCCTCCATATGCCTACTTTGTAGAAAGTTTAGTTGGTACTAATGTGGGGCAACAATATTCAGGTGTACTTTAAAGGAGAAAAAAGTGCACATCTATTTTTTTTTTAAGATTTTATTTTATTTATTTACTTGACAGAGAGAGACATAGCGAGAGCAGGAACACAAGCAGGGGGAGTGGGAGAGGGAGAAGCAGGCTTCCCGCAGAGCAGGGAGCCCGATGTGGGACTCGATCCCAGGACCCTGGGATCATGACCTGAGCTGAAGGCAGACGCTTAACGACTGAGCCACCCAGGCGCCCAAAAGTGCACATTACACAACTAATAATATTTACCAGAACTGTTCATACATCATTTCATTTAATTGTCAAACAACACTCCAAGGTAAATATTGCCATGATTTTATACACCCAGAATTTGAATCTGAGACAAGCTAAGAAATGTGCTTAGTCCACTCAGTGGAACACAATGGGATTGACTTTCATGTCCCAGGGTCTATCCAAGGCCTGGGCTCTTCCCATGATATCACACCAGCTCCCAGTGACAGTCACTTCTTGCATCTCCTTGCCTGTGTCAGAAAGACCCTTGGACCTTAAACCCTGTTATCTAGCTTACAATGGCTTTCTTCTCATAACTTGCCTCTGAGTGAAGGCACTTTATTACTGGCTATATTCTCAAATACATTTTTCCTTTCCATCCACTACAATTTTCACAAGCAGAGGGGCATTGTTAACTTGAGTTTTCCTCACTGGACTTGACGTTAGCTGATTGCATTTCGCTGACATGCCCTCCTCCTGCTGTGTTGCCAAGATAGTCCCCTATCATTTCTGCATCCCAAGCTGGCAGGGTGTGTGACTTTGCAGCATCTTTTTTTTCCACTCCAGAAAGAAGAGGATAGAACTGCTTTATGGATGAAAATAAGAGCTCATATA
Organism: Mirounga angustirostris; assembly: GCF_029215605.1. NCBI lineage: Eukaryota > Metazoa > Chordata > Mammalia > Carnivora > Phocidae > Mirounga > Mirounga angustirostris. The sequence goes on along the minus strand of NW_026991710.1, from coordinate 160,475,627 downwards.
ATGAGAAATTCAGATATATTGCTTTCCTACGAGAGAGAAGAAAAACTTACCAACGTGAATTCTTCCTCCCATCCTCCCTCCCTCCCTCCATCTTGTCTTTTCCACCTCTCTTTTTATATGTTTATTAAGTATATATTGTTTGGAAAACATGCTTCTGCAAACATGATAAGAAAGTGTATAAATATTGAAAGATTTACTAATGGTGCTCCAAAGGTCCATTTTATGGGTTTAGATATGGTCTCACTAGCCGGAATGGAGTGACTAAAACCTCTGCAACTTAATGAAAATTTCTGCATCTGATTGACCAATCACCTGAGGGGACCTTTAGAATGGAAAGCACAGGTCACTCCGGACTTGTTGGGAGGAAATGGCCCATCGGCATGGGGCCAAAGGAAGAGAAGCCATGGTGGAGATAAAGGCTAGGGCGCTGGAGTAGAGAAGATTTTGGGGAGAAGACTTAGAGAATTCTGGGGAATGTTGAGCATAAAAGCTAAGATGAGTGATAACAGAAAGGTGTGTGGTTTCAAAAGCAAAAGCACCCCTTTTCTTATAGTTTTTTTAAAAAATATTTTATTTATTTGTCAGAAAGAGAGAGAGTGAGGGAGTGAGCACACAAGCAGGGGGAGCAGCAGGCAGGCTCCCCACTGAGCAAGGAGCCCAATGTGGGACTCCATCCCAGGACTCTGGGATCATGACCTGAGCTGAAGGCAGATGCTTAACTGACTGAGCCAACCAGGCATCCCATCTTGTAGTTTTTTTATAGAACTACCCTAACCAAGCCTAGTGCTGGTATCTGCAACTAGGAAAATATCAGACCTCGTGTTTGTGAGATAATAGAAAATATATATAGATTTCACTCATATGTGGAATTTAATAAACAGAACAGAAGAACATGGCAGGGGGAAGAGAGGGGCAAACCATGGAACAGACTCATAACTATAAAAAACAAACTAATGGTTACCAGAGGGGAGGGGAGTAGGAGGATGGGCTAAATGGGTTAAATGGGCATTAAGGAGAGCACTTGTTGTGATAAACATCAGGTATTATATGTAAGTGATGAATAACTAAGTTGTACTCCTGAAACTAATTTTATACATATGTTAACTAACTGGAATTTAAATAAAAACCTGAAACAACAAATATATGTATATATATAGGTCTCTGTCCCTGGTTCCTGACTCAGAGCTCCTAAAACCCTTGTAGTGCTTTGAGTAATAAAAATACTAGAAGCATCTTTTGTTCTAATATTTGGTCTTTGACCCTAGTTCTCAACACAGAGTTCCTAAGTCCCTTGGATTTCCTGGTAGCAGTGTGTTTTGTTCTAATGAGATGACTCTTGGTAAGTTCCTGGATGGGGGCTATTCACCAGAAAAACCAAGCCATAATTAGAAGCTTGGAATTTTCAGCCCCACCTACCATTCTCCAGAGAGGGGAGAAGGGCTGGAAATGGAACTAATGTTCAATCATGTCTACATGAGGAAGCATCCATAAAAATCTCAAAAGTATAGGGTTCTAAGAGCTTCCAGGTTAGTCAGCACATGGAGGTGTTGAGAAACAGTGGTGCACTGGAGAGGCCGTGGAAGCTCTGTGCCCCTTCCGACATACCTTATCCTATGCATCTCTCCCATCTGAACACTCATCTGCATCCTTTATCATATTCTTTTATAATAAACTGTAAATAGTAAGTAAACTCTTTTCCTGAGTTCTGGGAGTTGCTCTGGCAAATTAATCAAACCCAAGGAGGTGGTCATAGAAATCTTCATTGTATAGTCAATCCAGCAGAAGCACAGATGACAACCTAGATTTGTGATTGGCATTTAAGGTTGGGGGAGCCTTGTAAGTCAGAGCCCTTAACTTCTGTGGGATCTGATGTGTCTCCAGGTAGATAGTATCAGGATTGAGTTAAGTTGTAGGACACCCAGCTGGTGTCGCAAAAAATTTCTTATTGTGGGGAAAGCCCATGTACGTGGTGCCAGAAATGTTGTGGGTGTAGTAGTCATGTGAGAGCAAAGGAGGAACCCAGGAAAATGACTGAGTTTTTCTCAACTCAATGACCCATGATGGAGTACAAGATGGTGCTTGCAGAAGCAGGCTATACATAGGGGGTGGCTATGAAGCCAATATTTGAACACTAGGTTTGCTTTTTCACCAAGCTGCTTAACTTTTAGCAAGTGACAAACTGTTTAAGGATCGGTTTCTTCATCTGCAAAGTGGGGAAGAATATCACCAACTCCATGTGATTATTACAAGTATTAAATAAGAGGCCATATTTAAAACACTATGAATCTAGTAATCATCAAGATCGCTATGCAGGGTTTTTGTTTTTTTTTTTTTCCTTTTATCAAGGTCATATTATGGCATTTATAAAATCTGCAGGGCTTTTTTTCTTTTCCTTTTCTCTGAAGCTGTCTCCATTTTATAACTCACCTTCTCCCCTGGTGGGGGGTGGAGGTAGGGGAGGAAATAAGTGGAAGGGGTTGTGATGAAAACTTTTGAGAGTGGTTAGTGAATAATTGATGTTTAATGGTACAAAGACACAGGAAGCATGTGGTCTTAGAGAAGTAATGTGGTCTAAAGACAGTCTCGGAGTCCTTCAGTTCATTGTGCCTAGGTCTGGGATCCAACTCTTAGAGAATCAGAAACCAGCTGTTAGGATCCAGACTTCATTCTGATCCTACTAATGGTTTGTAAGGTGCTAGCAGTCGTAGGACACAGAGAAGACACGTGGCCAAACCTGTGAACAGGTGGTCTTGGCAAGGGAATGGTTCTTCTAAGGTAGTAAGTAGGCAATGGCAGGAGGCAGTGGTATGCTTAGGAAGGATAGCCAGAAGTGGCTGCTCTAGACAGGGATGGACTGGGAAAACTCCTTTTAGGCATTCATTCATCAACAAACATTTATTTAGTGCCCACTATGTGAGTCATCGATTTAAGCACATTGCTGCTTTTGTGCAGACCTTATCCTTCCTGTTTCAACTGAGAACTAGAGCATAGGGGCTGAGAAAAAAAGGGGGACGAAATGGGGACTTTGCTGCAAGACTAACTGCATATATGCAGGGAATTTTTAGAGGAACATTCATTCAACCCACATTTATTGAGACCTATTCTGGCTGGACATCATGATAAGTACTGTAAGAAAAACAAAGATGAATAAAACATATTATCTGACTTTGAGGATCTCACAGTCTAGTGGGTAAGACAAACAAATATGGAAATAAGAATAACACAAAGTAATACATTTTGAAATAGAATGGTAGGGAACTAGCAGGCAACGTGTGGGAATTTGAGACTCTGTCTGTTGCTTTGGCAACTGAGGGCCAGGACCAGGGAATCTGTGAGCTGGAGTGAGACCTTGAGCCTGGCCAGGAGGGCTGCAAATGCAAGCAGTGGAATGGGGGTTCAGGGATCACTGAGCAAAGCACTAGGCTTTTATGTAGATTTGGGGTGTCTCATTTTGTTTTATATGTGAGGGTCAGCCACTTAAACATAGTGTTTCAAATCACAAACCCCAGAAAGATCAAACAACTTAGAACCATTCAGCCAGAAACTGCCAGAACAAAAATGACAACCATCAGTGGTCTTCAGACTGCTTCTCAGGGTGTTCTTTCTTTCAAAGATGGAACAACATGAGTTATAAATTCACCATCCTTTATTTATGTAACAGGTCTTCCTGTGTCAAATATTGTGCTAGTTCTTAATAAATGTTTACTGTTGTTACTAATAATAGCAGCTAAACAAAAGTCCTACACAATGCAAGTAGCTACTCTACCAGTTATATTGTTCCTCTTAACTAAATCTCAATTCATTCTGCAGCAACTGGGAAATCAACTGAAATGTGGAGATTTGGGGAGACAGGGAAGGAAGTTCTATGTTCTTTTTTTTTTTTTTTAAGTTCTATATTCTTGTGTTGAGGGAACTCTCTGGAGACAGAGGAAAGACCAGAGTGAGAAAGAGCACAAGAGCATTCCTGGCATGGCAAAGTCCACACAGAACTTGGTCCACTAATATCCACTGCTTTTTCTCTTAGCTTTAGAATTGGCCCATTTGGGTAGGACAGTTGTGTTTCTTTCCTAGGAAACAAAAGCATGTTTCCATAGGTACAATTTCTTATTTTAATCTCTCTTACAACCTCCATGTAAACCAACACTTATTAAATGAGGTTTCAATCATATTCTCTAGGCAAAAGAATTTGACTTAAGATTTCAGTAGCAATGAAAATGCAATTATCTAGAATTAACATTTGGGAAATATGCAACCCTCCTCACAGACACCTTTTCCTAAATTGTCTAGATAATGCTTCCATACTATTCCTAGTAATTTATTTTTTCTCATTTAATCTTAACGCAGAGTCCTTGCTTCATAGGGAAGTGGCTTTTTTTTATTATGTTATGTTAATCACCATACATTACATCATTAGTTTTTGATGTAGTGTTCCATGATTCATTGTTTGTGTATAACACCCAGTGCTCCATTCAGTACGTGCCCTCTTTAATACCCATCACCTAGTAATTTTGACACAGGAAAATATAGAGCCCTGGATGATCCAAACGATTGATTTAAATCTTTTTTACAGGAAGACAAGACTATCTATAAAGTTCTATTGGGGTGCCTGGGTGGCTCAGTTGGTTAGGCATCTGACTCTTGATTTCAGCACAGGTCATGATCTCAGGGTCCTAAGATCAAGCCCCTCATCAGGCTCTGTGCTCAACAGGGAGTCTGCTTGAGATTCTCTCCCTCTGCCCCTCCCTCTTCTCTCTCTCTCAAAATAAATGAATAAATCTTTTAAAAAAATAAAATAAAAAAGAAATAAAGTTCTATCTCAGAGCCTGACAGAAAACCCTGCTAACAATTGGTACTTAAAAATGCTGAGTCACTAGGATGGCATTGCTTCCCTACCAAAGTCTGAAAGAATAAGTCTTTCTTTTTATTTTCTTTTTATTATTTATTTATTTATGTATTTATTTTTATTATGTTCAGTTAGCCACTGTATAGTACATCATTAGTTTTTGATATAGTTTTCAATGATTATTTGTTATGTATTACACCCAGTGCACATAGAGTAAGTCTTTCTTGCTCAAATGAGGTGCCCTAAACAGCTGTTTCAGGCACATGGGACCATTTTAGCAATGAATATTACTGAACTTCTGAAGAACAATGATGTATATTAACAGATTAATAAGTAAGAGTTCCTAGTTTTTTTTAGGAGCTTATAAGCTACTTGGTAAAACTAGACTTAGAAATATGAAAAGTTAATAAATTTAATATCTAAATTAAATAGTAAAAAAATAACTAAGTTAATCATGTAAAAATTATAAGGTAGTGAATGCTATGAAGAAAGTATCAGGAGGGAGGGGTTAGATTGAGATTTATTTATTTATTTTTAATTTAATTTTATTTTATTTAAATTCAATTAATTAACATACAGTGTATTATTAGTTCCAGAGGTAGAGTTCAGTGATCCATCAGTTGTATATAATACCCAGTGTTCATTATATCACGTGCCTTTCTTAATGCCTGTCACCCAGTTATCCTATTCCCCTACCCCCAGCAACCTTCAGTTTGTTTCCTATAGTTAAGAGTTTCTTATGGTTTGTTTCTCTCTCTGATTTTGTCTTATTTTATTTCCCCTCCCTTCCCCTATGATCCTCCGTTTTGTTTCTTAAATTCCACATATGAGTGAGATCATATGATAATTGTCTTTCTCTGATTGACCTGTTTCGCTCAGCATAATACCTTCTAGTTCCATCCATATTGTTACAAATGGTAAGATTTCTTTTTTTTGATGGCTGAGTGATATTCCATTGTGTGTGTGTGTGTGTACCACAGCTCGTTTTGGATTGAGATTTTAAATACTGGGAGGGGTAGTCAGTGTAGGCCTCATTTAGAACATGACAGCTGAGCAAGGACTTGTGAGAAGTGGGCATGTTGGTCATGTAGATATGGCAGACAGCATTCTAGTTAAAAGGGACAGCCAGCAAGAAGACTTAAGGGAGGCTCTGAAAGGAGACTAGTAAGACTGGATGGAGCCAGGGGAGAACAATAGGACAAGAGGTCCAACATGAAACTGGAAGCTAAATTACATAGGAACCTATAGGCAACTATAAAGACTTTGGCTTTTGCTCTGTGTGAAATGGCAGACCATTGCAAAGCTTAAGCAAAAAGAAGGCATGACCTTCTTAGGTTCTGAAAAGATTGATCTGGCTATTGTGTTGGGATAGACTTCTGGGAGGCAGAGAGTGAAAGAAGGGGGCCTGTTTGGAAGCACGGCAGTGATCCAGGGAAAAGACCATGGTGGCAGCTTGGACCAGAGCTAGCAATGGAGGTGGTGAGAAATAGTCAAATAATGGATGTATTTTGAAGATAGCATGTGATAGGACTTGTGAGTGCAATGGGTGGCTTCATGATGTATAATTTCAGAAGACTTCACAGAAGAGACTGAATTTTAGCCAGATCTTTAATAAAGTATGACTAAGACTGGTAAAAAGCAACAGGGAAGGAATGTAAGGTAGTGGAAAAGGCACAGCAGTAAAAAGTACAATCACCTTTTAGAAGATAGTAGGTTGATTACTTTGGGTGGATTTAAAGTTTTAGGAAAAATAGTAATTCAAGATTGGTACATGGAAAGGGCAAAACACATGGTTTTAGGGATCCCTATTGGATGAGCTTTGGTCCCTAAGTGATCGTGGCTTATTTTATTGTCCAAATCCAAAAATCTCAGAAATGGAACAGCAGGCCAATGTTGCTCCCCCAAAATTGTTTTCTGCTACAGGATTGCTGACAAAGGGTTGGTTAGCCTTTTCCTGAGTACCTCCAATGGCTACTTTCTTAGTTCAGAATAGTTCCTTCATCTGGAGGGAAGATTTTTTGTTTATTTTTAGAAGATTTCTCAGTATTGAACTGAATCTGTCTTTACATAACTGCTAGCTGTTAGTTCTAGTTATTTTTTAGTCACTAGTCACTAGCTCATTAATGCAAGAGACATTTAGTGTCTACTAATACAACATAAGGAAAAGAATTAACATTATTTGAATTTCTTCTTGGAACCCTGTGAAGACTATTTTATGTTAATTATCTTATTAAATAATCATAGTAATCCTATGATAGAGCAGACCCTCAAATTAAACTGTCTCTCATAATGGAGGATTTATATATGACTGTGTATGGAGGGATTTGGTAAAGGACACAAAGATCTTCCTATTTGGGGGTTATAGCTTTCCAGAGGAAGAGCAAATAATTCCACATTTTCTTCTTCCTTCTTTTGCTTCATTCACTTCTTGTGTGATTTCTGAGGGGTTGAGTATTAAAGCACTGCTGGTGAGCCAGAGATGGAGGAGCTAGAACAAGGACACAGGGCATAAGAAATCTGCTCACAAGTAATTATGCTCTAGACCTTTGGAGAGAAGAATGGATGTGTGGGTACTCATGAGATTTGTGTACATCTCTGTCTAGTTTTACCAGATGACAGAGTAGAGAACTATTTGGGCAGAGCCTGCAGCTCAGAGTCAAGAATGGTCTCAAGAACAAAACAGAGTGACTGTACAGGACAAGAATCCAGTGATTTGAGGCCATGTCAGACCCAACAGTGGATTCCATTGCTCCCCTTTCACAGATGATGGGGTTCAGGAAAAGTCTCTGGGTCAAAGTTTGTAAGAGGAAGAGACAGGAGGAATGTGGTTCTAACCAACTCCAAGAGCTTCCATGGTTCTCCAGAGCTGTGCCAGGCACTGCTGGGGAGCCAGAGATGGAGGTCCTAAAACTAGATACTACCCTCCTCTCACTCACAGACTGGTGAGAGGTGTTTAGAACTAAAATAAGCCAAGGTGTAAAGGTTTAGGAGTCACAGAAGCATGAATGCTGTCGGAAATCTAGGATGCAAGAATACTTCTGGCTATGTTGTTGAGAGGCTGGAAGGAGGACGAGCTTTTTGACAAGTGGAAATAGCCAGGGTGAAGAGAAAACAGGATGGCTAAAGATGCAAAGAGGAGAAACCACAGGTGGTATAAACAAATAGCTCCATTCGACTCATGCACAGAGCTCACAAAGGAAAGTCATTTGAACAAAGGTAGGAAACTGTTGCAAGGGCCAGATTGCAAAGGATCATGAATGGCTTGCTGGATTTGATTCCATGATTAACCAAGAATTCTTAATGGTGAATAAGCTGTGTGCATCAATTCTAGCTTCTGTGGCCAAAAGAATAACTAATTCCTCTGTATAGAATAGCCCCTAAAACGTTTAAGAGACATGGTCTGCTCCTCTTATGTCTTACTCAAGTCTAAGTATCTCTATTTTAAAAAATCTCTTACCTTTAAGGCATGATTCCAGCCTCCTTAGCGTCCTGGACACCCTCCCTTGAACACTCTACAGATTATTCATAAGCAACTAACAGTTATTAAAATCTTATAATATTTCAGTGTGATGAAAATTTTAAATGGGTTATCTTATGAAACATCATAATAGCCCTATAATGGAAGTGTTATTTTAACCTCACTTGACAGGAAACCTGAGGTTTAGAGCGGTTGAGTAAGTTGCCCAAGGCTAGTGAGTGTCAGACATAGAATCAGATCAACCGTTGTCATCAGCCAGGCTGAGAGGGAACTTTGAAAAAGTGAGGCAGGATAGCAAGATTCCTGCAGCAGTGTGGTTTCTCACAATCTTGCCTCTGCCTTGGCCAGTCCAGTCTCCCTCTAGCTAGACCACTTGATCTACTGGATAATGTAGCAGTTTAATAAATGCCATGCCTAGACTCCCTTGGTTTTCTGTACCCTGGATCCATCCTTCTGCTCTTGGTCCTTGCCTGCATCTAATAATAACAGGTCTCCTGGGCTCCTGTAATAACTGAGTTGGATTCTCTGTCCTGGCTCCTCCCAGACAGACCTGGCCCCTTGCTGCCTAACTGACACATGACCCTTTCCACCATAGGTTATCAGATTCCTATATCTGTCTATGTGTTAAACACCCCGCATAGGATATGGATTTGAGTTGGGCTTATTTCTGTGTTCAATATATCTGATCCTACTCACTAGATGGAGGCAAGAAGGGCCAAACTGGGAACAGTTTCATAGGCAAGAAAACTTCCTACTTGAGACTGAAGTGTGTTTAGATTAAAAGGGGATCCTGAAAGTTGTGCCCCACAAATGGTGCTGAGATCAGATGGGAAACTTATCTCAAATTGAGTCATCCATGTTTCAAGGCTAGATAAAGAATGGGAGGCAAGGCCTGGAGTCAAACACAGGCTGCCAGAGAAGTAAGAGGTAAAAGAAGCAACAGTGAGCAACTTGGAGGTAGTATGGATGAATCTGGAGGCAGAGGACCATTGTTTGCAGCTATTGGCAGGCACGTTCAGCTGGGGACTTAGGCATAGGCTCATTCATATTTGATGGGCCCTCTAATTCAGTGGCAGAAATCTAGGATTCTGAGTCAAAAAATGAATTTGCATCCCAACTCTACTAATTTCTACGTATGCTGTGATTGTTCCAGAATTTCTACACTGAAATGCCCAAGGGGAGCCATCTGGTTGGAATAAGGGCTTGGGAACTTCTCTTAAAACTGCCTTGACTTGGTACTATAAGTAAAATTGAAAGAAATTAAGTGTCTATATCTAAAGATGCCTGAGGATGGGATGATGGTGCAGTATTAGTCAGCTACTGTCGCAATAATGATACATAACAAACAACTACAAAATCCTAATGGCATATAGCAATAAGCTTTTATTTCCATGCTCACTGGTATGCAGGTCAGCAGGGATAGCTCTGCTTCAGGCTACAGATCTTCTGGTCACAGATCTTCTATGTTGTGCTTGACTAAGTCTGGCTCCAAGCAGAGGTTGGATTGAGGTTTGCTCTGCATGTCTTACCACTTCTTTGAACTAGTGGCTACCTGAGACATATTCTACTTACAGAGAAATGCAGGAAGACAAAAGAGTGAACCCAACCACCCAAGCACATTTCAAGACTTGCCTTAAGTCATACTCACAGGCACACTGTCCAAAGCAAGCCTCAGGGCAAAGCCAAAAGACAAATGATGGGAGAGTGCATTCCTGCCACTCTGGTGCCATGGAATGGGATTGGGTATAAAATGCAGCCACCAGAAGTAAAAACTTAAGACAAACCCAGCTTTTGGTAGAATTGTAGTGTACACATGGTGATGTAAAAGTTGGGTATTCATCCTTTCTGATGGCTGACTAATATTCCATTGTATATATGGACCACATCTTTATCCATTCATCTGTTGAAGGGCATCTCGGCTCTTTCCACAGTTTGGCTATTGCGGACATTGTTGCTATGAACATTGGAGTGCATATGGCCCTTCTTTTCACTACATCTGTGTCTTTGGGGTAAATACCCAGGAGTGCAATTGCTGGGTCAAATGGTAGCTCTATCTTTAACTTTTTGAGGAACCTCCACACTGTTTTCCAAAGTGGTTGTACCAACTTGCATTCCCACCAACAGTGTAAGAGGGTTCCCCTTTCTCCACAACCTCTCCAACATTTGTTGTTTCTTGCCTTGTCCATTTTTTTTTTAAGATTTTATTTATTTATTTGAGAGAGAGAATGAGAGACAGAGAGCATGAGAGGGAGGAGGGTCAGAGGGAGAAGCAGACTCCCTGCCGAGCAGGGAGCCCGATGCGGGACTCGATCCCGGGACTCCAGGATCATGACCTGAGCCGAAGGCAGTCGCTTAACCAACTGAGCCACTCAGGCGCCCCTTGACTTGTCCATTTTTGACATTCTAACTTCTGTAAGGTGGTATCTCAATGTGGTTTGGATTTGAATTTCCCTGATGGTTAATGATGATGAACATTTTTTCATGTGTCTGTTAGCCATTTGTATGTCTTCTTCAGAGAAGTGTCTGTTTATGTCTTCTGCCCATTTTTTGACTTGATTATTTGTTTTTTGGGTGTTGAGTTTGAGAAGTTCTTTATAGATCTTGGATACCAGCCCTTTATCTGTAGTGTCATTTGCAAATATCTTCTCCCATTCTGTGGGTTGCCTCTTTGTTTTGTTGACTGTTTCCTTTGCTGTGCAGAAGCTTTTTATCTTGATGAAGTCCTAAAAGTTCATTTTCGCTTTTGTTTCACTAGCTTTTGGAGATGTATCTTGAAAGAAGTTGCTGTGGCCGATGTCAAAGAGGTTACTGCCTATGTTCTCCTCTAGGATTTTGATGGATTCCTGTCTCACATTGAGGTCTTTCATCCATTTTGAGATTATCTTTGTGTATGGTGTTAGAGAATGGTTGAGTTTGTTTCTTCTGCATGTGGCTGTCCAATTTTCCCAGCACTATTTATTGAAGAGACTGTCTTTTTTCCATTGCATATTTTTTCCTGCTTTGTCAAAGATTATTTGACCATAGAGTTGAGGGTCCATATCTGGGTTCTCTATTCTGTTCCATTAGTCTATATGTCTATTTTTGTGCCAAGACCTTGCTGTCTTGGTGAGCACAGCTTTGTAATATAGCTTGAAATCAGTCAGCATGATCCCCCTAGCTTTGTTTTTCTTTTTCAACATTTCCTTGGCGATTCAGGGTCTTTCCTGATTCCATACAAATTTTAGTGTTGTTTGTTCCAACATTTTGAAAAATATCATTGGAATTTTGATCAGGATGGCATTGAAGGTATAGATTGCTCTGGGTAGCATAGACATTTTAACAATGTTTATTCTTCCGACCCGTGAGCATGGAATATTTTTCCATCTTTTTGTGTCTTCTTCAATTTCTTTCATGAGTGTTCTGTAGTTCCTAGAGTATAGATCCTTTACCTCTTTGGTTAAGTTTATTCCGAGGTATCTTATGGTTTTTGGTGCTCTTGTAAATGGATTCATTTCTCTAATTTCTCTTTCTACAGTTGCATTGTTAGTGTATAAGAAAGCAACTGATTTCTGTGCATTGATTTTGTATCCTGCCACATTACTGAATTGCTGTATGAGTTCTAGTAATTTGGGGGTGGAGTCTTTTGGGTTTTCCACAAAAAGTATCATGTCATCTGCGAAAAGAGAGACTTTGACTTCTTCTTTGCCAATTTGATTATCTTTACTTCTTTTTGTTGTCTGATTGCTGTTCCTGGGACTTCTAGTACTATATTGAACAATAGTGGCGAGAGTGGGCACCCTTGACGTGTCCCTGATCTTAAGGGAAATGCTCTCAGCTTTTCCCCATTGAGGATGGCATTCACTGTGGGTTTTTCATAGATGGATTTTATGAACTTGAGGAATGTTCCCTCTATCCCTATATTCTGAAGACTTTTATTCAGGAAAGGATGTTCTATTTTGTCAAATGCTTTTTCTGCATCAATTGAGAGGACCATATGGTTCTTCTCCCTCCTCTTATTAATGTGTTCTATCACACTGATTGATTTGCGAATGTTGAACCACCCTTGCATCCCAGGGATAAATCCCACTTGGTCATCGTGGATGATCCTTTTAACGTATTGTTGGATCCTATTAGCTAGGATTTTGTTGAGGATTTTGGAATCCATATTCATCAGGGATATCGGTCTGAAATTCTCCTTTTTGATGGAGTCTTTGCCTGGTTTGGGGATTAAGGTAATGCTGGCCTCATAGAATGAGTTTGGAAGTTTTCCTTCTGTTTCTATTTTTTGAAACAGCTTCAGTAGAATAGGTATTATTTCTTCTTTGAATGTTTGGTAGAATCCCCAGGGAATCCATCAGGCCCTGGACTCTTGTTTTTTGGGAGGTTTTTGATCACTGCTTCAATCTTGTTACTGGTTATTTGCCTATTCAGGTTGTCAATTTCTTCCTGTTTCAGTCTTGGCAGCTTCTAGGTTTCCAGGAAGGCCTCCATTTCATCCAGATTGCTCAGTTTATTGGCATATAGTTGTTGATAATAATCTAATAATTGTTCCTATTTCCTTGGTGTTCATCATGATCTCTCCTCTTTCATTCATAATTTTATTAATTTGGGTCCTTTCTCTTTTCTTTTGGATAAGTCTGGCCAGTGGTTTATTGATCTTATTAATTCTTTCAAAGAACTAACTTCTAGTTTTGTTGATCTGATCTACTGTGTTTCTGGTTTCTAATTCATTGATCTCTGCTCTAATCTTAATTATTTCTTCTAATGAGTGGCTTAGGAATCGTTTGTTGCTTTTTCTCTAGTTCTTTAAGGTGTAAAGTTAGTTGGTGAATTCAGGATTTTTCTATTTTTTTTTAGTGAGGCTTGGATGGCTATGTATTTCCCCCTTAGGACCACCTTTGCAGTATCCCATAGGTTTTGGACTGATGTGTTTTTGTTCTCATTGATTTCCATGAATTGTTTAAGTTCTTCTTTGATTTCTTGGTTGACCCAAACATTCTTGAGCAGAGTGGTCTTTAGCTTCCAAGTGTTTGAATTTCTGCCAATTTTTTCTTGTGATTGAGTTCCAGTTTTAAAGCATTGTGGTCTGAGAATATGCAGGGAATAATCTCAATCTTTTGGTATTGGTTGAGACCTGATTTGTGACCCAGTCTGTGGTCTATTCTGGAGAAAGTTCCATGTGCACTCAAGAAGAATGAGTATTCTGTTGTTTCAGGGTGGAATGTTCTGTATATATCTATGAGGTCCATCTGGTCCAGTGTGTCATTCAAAGCTCTTGTTTCTTTGTTGATTTTCTGCTTAGATGATCTGTCTATTGCTGAGAGTGGAGTATTGAGGTCTCCTACAATTAACATACTGTTTTCAATATGACTCTTTATTTTGGTTAACAGTTGGCTTATGTAGATGACTGTTCCCATGTTGGGGGCATAGATATTTCTAAGACCAGCAGAAACTGAAAGAATATGTAACCACTAAGCCAGCCCTGCAAGAAATATTAAGGGGGGTTCTATAAAAGGAGGAAGACCCCAAGAGTGATATACAACAGAAATTTACAAGGGACAATCTATAAAAACAATGTCTTCACAGGCAACATGATGACAATTAATTCATGTCTTTCAATGATCACTCTCAACGTGAATGGCCTAAATGCTCCCATAAAATGGCACTGGGTTGCAGATTGGATAAAAAGACAGGACCCATCCATATGCTGTCTACAAGAGACTCACTTTGAACCTAAAGATACATCCAGACTGAAAGTGAAGGGATGAAGATCCATCTTCCATGCCAGCAGACCTCCAAAGAAAGCTGGGGTAGCAATTCTTTTATCACACAAATTATATTTTAAACTAAAGTCTGTAGTTAGAGACACTGAAGGACACTATATCATTCTTAAATGGTCCATCATTAGTTTGTTTGTTTTTTTTTAAAGATTTTATTTATTTATTTGAGAGAGAGAATGAGAGAGAGAGAGAGAGCATGAGAGGGGGGAGGGTCAGAGTGAGAAGCAGACTCCCTGCTGAGCAGGGAGCCCAATGCAGGACTTGATCCTGGGACTCCAGGACCATGACCTGAGCCGAAGGCAGTCACCCAACCAACTGAGCCACCCAGGTGCCCGGTCCATCATTAGTTTTTGATGTAATGTTCAACGATTCATTAGTTGTGTATAACACCCAGTGCTCATCACAACATGTGCCCTTCTTAATACCCATCACCCATCCTCCCACCCACCTGCCTCTGTAACCCTCAGTTTGTTTCCTGGAGTCCAGAGTCTCTCATGGTTTGTCTCCCTCTCTGATTTCTTCCCCTTCAGTTTTCCCTCCCTTCCCCTGTTGTCCTCAGCACTATTCTTTATGTTCCACATATGAGTGAAACCATATGAGATGTTAAATGGGTAAATATCTGTAAAGTACCAAGAATACCATTCAGCACAGGACTTGGTAGATATGGATGGTAAATATTCAACTCTCTAGACCGCTTTCCCAGCTACCCTCTGGACCTCCACTTTGAACACACTTGCTTCCCTCTTGTCCTTTGCTCTGGCTTTGCCTCTACCCCATCCAGTTGAATCGTTGCTCTTTAGTCTGTACTTACTCATCCCTCACTGTCTTTCTTCCATACTCACCACCACTTCCAGAACACATTCCTGGTAAGCATTTCCCAAATCTGCATTTTCTTAGCATCTCTTTTAGGCCTCCTTCAAGGCTTGGCAAGGCTTAAGGGCCTATATGATGTGGGAGCAAGTGGTAAGCAAGAGGCAGGAGATGATTCCCAGAAAGGAGGCAAAGTAGAAAAAGTCTGGAAGTTCAAAGATAATGTGAGGATTATGGAGAAAAATGATAGATTATGAGATAATGAGAGCTCTATGAACCACTATGGATTCTACAAAAGTGTTGGAGTCAGAGTGGGACCTGGAACTCCATGAGCTGTGGGAGTCCACAAACCTCATTCTTGCACTTACTGGTCTTTGTTTTCATGACCCTCACCTCTGTCTTTTCCAGTTTCACCAACAAGTTTGTAAATTGGAATCTGTGTTTTGTATCTCATGACTATTGTTGCCCCAGGAAACCATAACCTCCAAAAAGCCAGGTGTTCATCTTATTTGTGCCTGTAGCTCCACACCGTCCCTTCCTCCCACCTCTACCCCCCACCCATGGCCACCACAAAGCTTTGTGCACAGTAGGAGCTCTATAATTTCAGAATTAAATATTGTACCAATCTGAGAAAAGTCACTACTAGGGTTATTGCCGGGAATGATTCAGTGAAGCTTCTTTCTCCATCTCCTAGAATACTTTGGATATCAAGAGTCGCAGAACAAATCCACACACACACATATCCCCATGTTGCAACACACACTACACACACACCACTACACACACAAACACACGCATGCACGGGCACATTTAGAATTTAATCACCCTATTTATCCTTTGGGTTACTAACATGTGGGGCAAAGAAAATGTGAAAAGGAAAGATTGAAGAAAAAAATTCTCATTTTAAGCATTGCAGCTAATTCCATTAATTAGGTTGTGATGCAATTAAGCATTTCATTTCAGAGCTATTAAAGCTTAAATTATTTATTAATAATTACAGATCATTACCTGATAGTGTTCACTCTGCAGAACAGGTGATGAATAATTTATCAGCTTTGACACGGTTCTCTCCTCACAGCCATCTTTAGGTGGTGTCTATATTTGTACATCTCAACTTGCCAATATATGTGCCTGTTTGTGTGAACCTACTGTTTTTTTCTGTTTATACAGAATCTTCCTGAATTTTCAATGTTGTTTAAAACTTCTCACTCTTACAGTTTAGTAATATAGATTGTAGGTAAGATAGAAATAATGCTAATGTTGTATAGGTAAAGAGATGTGTTTCCTTCATGGTTGAGATGGATTTCAGCTCTAGGAGTAAATTATAATTACATTTATTCATTATAAAACCTTTCTCTTACTCCTCTGTCCTCCATTTCAGGATCTTTAATTATTATTATTATATTAAAACTGTATACATTATTACTGTATACAGTCACAAGCACAAATTAATACTTTTTTATATAATGTTTAAAGATTTTTTTAAATTTTACTTTACTTTATTATGTTATGTTAGTTACCATACAATACATCATTAGTTTTTGATGTAGTGTTCCACGATCCATTGTTTGCATATAACACCCGGGGCTCCATGCAGTATGTGCCCTCCTTAATACCCATCACCAGGCTAACCCATCCCCCCACGCCCTCTAAAACCCTCAGTTTGTTTTTCAGAGTCCATAGTCTCTCATGGTTCATTCCCCCGCCCCCAATTTTCCCCATTCATTTTTCCCTTCCTTCTCCTAATGTCCTCCATGCTATTCCTTATGTTCCACAAATAAATGAAACCATATGATAATTGACTTTCTCTGCTAAACTTATTTCACTTAGCATAATCTCCTCCAGTCCCATCCATGTTGTAAAAGTTGGGTATTCTTCTTTTCTGATGGCTGAGTAATATTCCATTGTATATATGGACCACATCTTCTTTATCCATTTGTCTGTTGAAGGGCATCTCGGCTCTTTCCACAGTTTGGCTATTGTGGACATTGCTGCTATGAACATTGGGGTGCATATGGCCCTTCTTTTCACTACATCTGTGTCTTTGCGGTAAATACCCAGGAGTGCAATTGCTGGGTCATAGGGTAGCTCTATTTTTAATTTTTTGAGGCACCTCCACACTGTTTTCCGAAGTGGCCGTACCAACTTGCATTCCCACCAACAGTGTAAGAGGGTTCCCCTTTCTCCACAACCTCTCCAACATTTGTTGTTTCTTGCCTTGTCCATTTTTGCCATTCTAACTGGTATAAGGTGGTATCTCAATGTGGTTTGGATTTGAATTTCCCTGATGGCTAATGATGGTGAACATTTTTTCATGTGTCCGTTAGCCATTTGTATGTCTTCTTCAGAGAAGTGTCTGTTTATGTCTTCTGCCCATTTTTTGACTTCATTATTTGTTTTTTGGGTGTTGAGTTTGAGAAGTTCTTTATAGATCTTGGATACCAGCCCTTTATCTGTAGTGTCATTTGCAAATATCTTCTCCCATTCTGTGGGTTGCCTCTTTGTTTTGTTGACTGTTTCCTTTGCTGTGCAGAAGCTTTTTATCTTGATGAAGTCCTAAAAGTTCATTTTCGCTTTTGTTTCACTAGCTTTTGGAGATGTATCTTGAAAGAAGTTGCTGTGGCCGATGTCAAAGAGGTTACTGCCTATGTTCTCCTCTAGGATTTTGATGGATTCCTGTCTCACATTGAGGTCTTTCATCCATTTTGAGATTATCTTTGTGTATGGTGTTAGAGAATGGTTGAGTTTGTTTCTTCTGCATGTGGCTGTCCAATTTTCCCAGCACCATTTATTGAAGAGACTGTCTTTTTTCCATTGCATATTTTTTCCTGCTTTGTCAAAGATTATTTGACCATAGAGTTGAGGGTCCATATCTGGGCTTTCTATTCTGTTCCATTGGTTTATATGTCTGTTTTTGTGCCAAGACCATGCTGTCTTGGTGATCATGGCTTTGTAATATAGCTTGAAATCAGTCAACGTGATGCCCCCAGCTTTGTTTTTCTTTTTCAACATTTCCTTGGAGATTCAGGATCTTTTCTGATTCCATACAATTTTTAGGATTGTTTCTTCCAGCACTTTGAAAAATGTCATCAGAATTTTGATCAGGATGGCGTTGAAGGTATAGATTGCTCTGGACAGCATAAACATTTTAACGATGTTTACTCTTCTGATCCATGAGCATGGAATATTTTTCCATCTTTTTGTGTCTTCTTCAATTTCTTTCATGAGTGTTCTGTAGTTCCTAGAGTATAGATCCTTTACCTCTTTGGTTAGGTCTATTCCGAGGTATCTTATGGTTTTTGGTGCTATTTTAAATGGAATCGTTTCTCTAATTTCTCTTTCTACAGTTGCATTGTTAGTGTATAAGAAAGCAACTGATTTCTGTGCATTGATTTTGCATCCTGCCACATTACTGAATTGCTGTATGAGTTCTAGTAATTTGGGGGTGGAGTCTTTTGGGTTTTCCATATAAAGTATCATGTCATCTGTGAAAAGAGAGAAAGTTTAACTTCTTCTTTGCCAATTTGATTATCTTTATTTCTTTTTGTTGTCTGATTGCTGTTGCTAGGACTTCTAGTACTATGTTGAACAATAGTGGTGAGAGTGGGCACCCTTGACGTGTCCCTGATCTTAAGGGAAATGCTCTCAGCTTTTCCCCATTGAGGATGATATTCACTGTGGGTTTTTCATAGATGGATTTTATGAACTTGAGGAATGTTCCCTCTATCCCTATATTCTGAAGACTTTTATTCAGGAAAGGATGTTCTATTTTGTCAAATGCTTTTTCTGCATCAATTGAGAGGACCATATGGTTCTTCTCTCTCCTCTTATTAATGTGTTTTATCACACTGATTGATTTGCAAATGTTGAACCACCCTTGCATCCTGGGGAGAAATCCCACATGGTCATGGTGGATGATCATTTTAATGTATTGTTAGATCTCCTATTAGCTAGGATTTTTTCCAGAATTTTGGAATCCATATTCATCAGGGATGTCATTAGAATGGATGGAGAGATGCAGAGCTTCCAAGACCAACAGAAACTGAAAGAATATGTGACCACTAAGCCGGCCCTGCAGGAAATATTAAGGGGAATTCTATAAAAGGAGAAAAACCCCAAGAATGACATAGAACAGAAATTTACAGAGACAATCTATAGAAACAAGGACTTCACAGGCAACATGGTGATAATAAATTCATATCTTTCAATAATCACTCTCAATGTGAATGGCCTAAATGCTCCCATAAAATGGCACAGGGTTGCAGATTAGATAAAAAGACAGGATCCATCCATATACTGTCTACAAGAGACTCACTTTGAACCTAAAGATACATCCAGACTGAAAGTGAAGGAATGAAGATCCATCTTCCATGTCAACAGACCTCCAAAGAAAGCTGGGGTAGCAATTCTTTTATCAGACAAATTATATTTTAAACTAAAGACTGTAGTTAGAGACACAGAAGGACACTATATCGTTCTTAAAAGGTCTATCCAACAAGAAGATCTAACAATTGTAAATATCTGTGCCCCCAACATGGGAGCAGCCAACCGTTAACCAAAATAAAGAGTCATATTGATAATAATATGTTAACTGTAGGATACCTCAATACTCCATCTCAGCAATGGACAGATCATCTAAGCAGAAAATCAACAAAGAAACAAGAGCTTAGAATGACACACTGGACCAGATGGACCTCATAGATATATACAGAACATTCCACCCTAAAATAACAGAATATTCATTCTTCTCGAGCGCACATGGAACTTCCTCCAGAATAGACCACAGACTGGGTCACAAATCAGGTCTCAACCGATACCAAAAGATTGAGATTATTCCCTGCATATTCTCAGACCACAATGCTTTAAAACTGGAACTCAATCACAAGAAAAAATTGGCAGAAATTCAAACACTTGGAAGCTAAAGACCACTCTGCTCAAGAATGTTTGGGTCAACCAGGAAATCAAAGAAGAATTTAAACAATTCATGGAAATCAATGAGAACAAAAACACATCAGTCCAAAACCTATGGGATACTGCAAAGGTGGTCCTAAGGGGGAAATACATAGCCATCCAAGCCTCACTAAAAAAAATAGAAAAATCCTGAATTTCACCAACTAACTTTACACCTTAAAGAACTAGAGAAAAAGCAACAAACAGTGCCTAAGCCATGCATTAGGAGAGAAACAATTAGAGTAGAGCAGAGATCAATGAGTTAGAAACCAATGAAACTGGAAGCTGGTTCTTTGAAAGAATTAATAAGATGGATAAACCACTGGCCAGATTTCCAAAAGAAAAGACAAAGGACCCAAATTAATAAAATTATGAATGAAAGAGGAGAGATCATGACTAACACCAAGGAAATAGGAACAATTATTAGAAACTATTATCACCAACTATATGCCAATAAATTAAGTAACCTGGAAGAAATGGATGCTTTCCTGGAAAACCTATAAACTACCAAGACTGAAACAGGAAGAAACTGACAATCTGAATAGGCCAATAACCAGTAACGAGATTGAAGCAGTGATCACCAAAAAACTAGAGCCCAGGGCCTGATGGATTCCCTGGGAAATTCTACCAAACATTCAAACTAGAAATAATACCTATCCTCCTGAAGCTGTTTCAAAAACTAGAAACAGAAGGAAAGCTCCCAGACTCATTCTATGAGGCCAACATTTCCTTAATCCCCAAACCAGGCAGACTCCAACAAAAAGGAGAATTTCAGACCAATATTCCTGATGAATAAAGATTGTTTTTAATCGAAACTAAGGCAAAATATTAAAATTTAAAAGTATAAAAGAATTTCATGATGAAGTAATGTGAGCAATGATTGGCAAATGAATGCTGATATTACAAACCAAAGCCTAGTTGTTATTGAACCTAACCAATCAATTTTAACATCATCTGGAGTAGTTGACCTCATGTTGTATCTGGGAAGAATTCTGATATCACCCATTACCCACAATGGGATATTACTCAAGACCTATGTACATAAGAGTGACTTAATCACATGCCATCTGTATAGATCTAAGTGTACAATGATCTATCTTAGGAGTTTAAATTAGAGTATATTTCTTCATTCAAAAAATAATTTTTGAATATCTAAGTTATGCTGACACTATGCTGGATGCTGGAGATAGAGCAGTAACCAGGATAAGGTGAAAGGCTTTAATAGATTCAAAGCAATTTCTAATAGCTTTATAACACATTTTTTTCCCAGTAGATCTTCCATCATTTCTCTATCTTGTGGTGAATGAAATTCCCTAGGAATAAGACAATCTTTTCCATTCTAAACAAAATAGATTTTTGATACAAAAAAATCAATCAATTTACCATAGCACGTTCTTTGACTCAGTTCTACATAGATCTGCTCTTAGCTCTTCAAGGCAGAATGTCTCCAATGCTGTAAATGTGTTGTATATATAACATAGTATAATTTATAATATATAATTAAATTGTATTTTTATATTGTATTACATTATATATTACAATATAAATTAAAATATAATTTAATATATAAATATATGTATCTTATATGTACGTGTGTGTGTATATATGTGTATATATAGATATATGAAATGTATTTCAGAAAAAAAAGACCAGAAAATACAAGAAAACCAGGCAACCCCCAGGAGTTGCTTCTACACTAGGACTATTCCTTCAAGAGATTCTCTCTCTGAAGGATTGCAAGTAGCAGGGGCTTCTTTAGACATCTGCAACCCCAGTGCCTTGGGTCTACCAAACCCACTGAACCAAGGAGAAAGGGAAAGGCCACATGCTGACAATATATTTAAACATTTTTAGAATATTTATCAAACTATAGTTCATTGCTGTGTGAAAGACATTGTGGGGGTTATAGATATGTATAACACAGAACTCATGCTCTTTAAGAGTTTAAAATCTGGATGCAAAAATATATATATTTGTAGGAAACCAAATGTTGGCTTAGAGAACAAGCACCATACTTGGTAGAAGAAAAGAGAGACCACTGTATCCTGGGAAGATCATGGAATAAGTGGGACATTAAGGATGAGAAAAGGACAGGGGACAAAAGCTTACAGATAGGATAGCAATGTGAGAAAAACTGCCAAAAAAATACATGCTCAAGGTGGATATCAATTTAGGTTTGTAGACTAATCTGACTGAGGTAGAAAGTGTTGGGAAATGAGACTAAAAATATTGATAGATGACCAGGGATAACTATTTTATGCTTTTTTTCTTAAATATCTCAGAATAACAAGAAGTTTAAGTAAATAAGTAAATAAACAAATACCCGTGTATATACCATCCAACATAAGAAAAACAATTTACAAGTTACAACTGAAATTTCCCATGTATTCATCCCAGATCATATTCCTTTTCCTTTCCCAACCAGAAGTATCCCATTTTGGAATTATGTGCTTATCTTTCCCATGCACATCCTCTTGCATGTATACATGTATCCTAAAAATATGTAGTATTAGCTTTCATAATTCAAAATTTTATATCAATGTTATGATGCAGAAATGTGCTTTTTAATGGTGATTTTTATCCATATGATATCGATGGTTCTAGATCACTGGGCAAGAAAAATTTTTGAAAGCATTGGGTAAGAGATTGGCATGCCTAAAATGTGAATTTTAGAAGATTAATCTGGAAAAGGGCAGTTTTGAGACAATTACTCCATTGCTATCTATGATCTTTTAATAGGCTTTTATTTTTTTCTCTTAGTATACAACATTAGTTATTTCCAAGGATCATACTTTAGACTCTTCACACACTAATAATTTTAGAGCTTGAAGGGATTATTGAAATTCAACAAAACCTTAGAAAAATAAAATGATTTTCCTTTGAACCAGATGGACACGATTCTCCTGGCTACTTACTGTCTTGGGCCTGTCTTTTTGAACCTGCTATTTCTGAGTTGTGCAGTCCAAGATAATTTATCTCCATAGAACTGAAAAAGATGAAGGAAAAAATGGAAAGTTAGTGCACAACATTTTATGATCAGAATTCAAAGAAGAACAGGAAAACTAACTGTTGATAGCCTAGATTGGAGGTCAGCAAGCTTTTTTATGTAAAGAACTAGATAGCACTGGTTTTGGTTTTGTGGGCCATAGCATCTCTTTTGCAGCTACTTAATACTGACAGTGTAGAAAGCAGCCAATAACAATACATTAACAAGTGTGCATTGTTGTACTCCAATAAAACTTTATTTACAAAAATAAACAAATGGCCAGATTTGGCCTCCTGGCTATCATTTCCTTATCACTGGCCTATGAAAATGAATTACAGAGTGAGACTGGGAGACAGGATTTGAAAATTTCCTAACGAATGTGGACTGATTCTCATCCTCTTTGTGCTCCGGTGTCTGGTGCTCATTGAGATGACTAACAATATTAGCCTTCTTCATATGAGCTATGTGGGGATTCATTATGAATAAAAGGCACCTAAATTCCTTGACAACCACAACACCCACCATTTAGTTTTCTTTCTTCTCAAATTATTTATTCTGGTTCACTAGAATTTTGACTAAATTGTCAGCTATATGTAACACATTTTTCTTATCAGTACACCTAAAGGAGCCATTTCACTTCTGAACATTATATAAACTAACAATTACTTTCAATAGCATAAATATATATCATGTTAGTCTCCCTAGGGCCACATCAATTGAGAGTAGAATCAGGGGAAATTGGTCACAATGAATATATTCTCTGGTTTATAGTGTTTTTAGCAAAAGAACTGTAAAAGCAGCCCTATAAATGTTGCCTTCTATATTTAGGAGACCCTGGACTTATCTAAAAGTTACCCTGGGTAGCTATTGTAATCTAGGTCACCTCTTATTTTGTTTTCTCACTCACTTGTGGTGATATAGCCTTTTGTTTTATTGAAGCCTTTCTGTCCCTCCCTCTATGAAAGCTTGGCTCAAGACTATAAGGGGCAGATTGGGAAGATAATATAAGTGTCACCAAAATCTTGAAGTCTTCCCTACCTCAAACTTATAGGCAAATTTTCTGAACCTTGCTGTGATAAGAAAACCCTAAAATTTGCCCAGGACCGCAGCAGAAGATGATATACAGAAGTGATATATTCAAACAAGAGAAGAGAGGGAACCCATGAAGGATATTACAGTGCTGCTAGGATGGGCAACCATGCCTTGGATTTAAGGGGAAATGGTAGAAATGGGTTTCTGGGTCCTGGAGAGGGTAGTTCTACAGACGGTGCTGTCAGTAAAAGCTCTGACCTTCCAGAGAGGATGCAACCAACCCATGACAACGTAACTAAAAAGAGCTGGAGGATGCCCTTTCTACACTCCCTGCCCCCCCCCCCACTCCCTCTGAAAAAGCCTGAGGCAAGACAGAAAGTTGTTTCAGTTTATATAGGTCAGCTTTCTAGAGTACACAGCTGGGCAGATAAAGACAGAGACTAGATCTGGAGCAACAAACAGAAATGTCCAGTTCACCCTACCTCTCTTTTCCCAAACGATGAGTTCTTTTCTTGTCTTTTATACTATCTGGAGGTTAAGAATTGTCTCTTGCTTTCTGCTTTTAGGACTAAATGCTGCTGAATAACTATTGGCCCCTTTCTTTCTGTTTCCATGAAAAGATTCATTAGAAATATATTTCAGAGCAGTGGTAACAAGTGGATTCTGAAGCCAGTCTGCCTCTGCTCAAATCTTGATTCTACAGCTTTCTAACTGGATACTTAAGCAAGTTACTTAAAGATTTTGTGCCTCAGTTTCCTCATTTACAAAATGATGATAATAATAGTACTTAACATGAGGTCAATGATCATACATACATCATCAGCTTGGAAAAGTGCCTGGCACATAGTAGACATTATATACACAGGTTAGCTACCTTTATGTAGACTGTGGCTAATACTACAGATTACTGTTTAGACATTCACATCATAATAGTAATAATCTTCAGGTTTGGCTCTGGGGTTTTTACTTATGTGTACCACACACTACAATTAATGTGTATAATGTGTATATCATGACTATGATCTTCTGGTTTTAATTCTAGTACTTTCTGACTTGAAATTTTTGTGGATTCTTCCAGAGAAACTAATGAAATGGTCTCCAGTCTAATCTTGTTTGAGTCCTTTCCTTTGCTTCACTTCTCAACCTTGGCTCATGCCTTGTGCTAATTCATACCTTCCTTGTATGGGGACTGTTTATAGAGAATTCTGTTTTTCCATCACCAGTAGAACAAGGACCAAACGCAGCCATACATATGGTGTTAAAAAAAATGTCCAAAGGTCTATATATTCCAATTCCAATCAGCCACTATACAGATCTGCACAAACCGATGTGTAAAGAAATTCATTCCACCTCAATTTGAGTTCTCTGAGATGTTCTGCTTCAGCTTCTAGTTACCAACACCAGAGAGTAACTATTTTTCTCACCTTGAAGTGCTTGAGGCGATGCATTAATTTTCTACTGCTCTGTAACAAATTACCCCAAAATGTAGTGACTTAAAACAATAAACATGTATTATTTGACAGTTTCTGAGGGTCAGAAATCCAGGCATAACTTAGCTGGATGCTTTTGCTCTGGGTTTCTCACAAACTTGCAATCAAGGTATTGGCTTGGGCTGTGGTCATATTGAGACTTGCTGGGAGAAGATGCTTTTCCAAGTTTACTCCCATGGTGTTGGCAGGCTTCAGGTCTGCTGGCCAAAGATATCAGTTCCTGGCCAAAAGGCCTCTCCATAGGGCAGCTCACAGGATGGCATCTGTGTTCTCTCGGAGCAAGTAAACAAATGAACCAGAAGGGGTGCCCAACATGGAAAATAGTCTTTTTCTTTGTAATCTAATTTCAGAAATGACATGTAATACCTCTGGTACATACTATCTCTTTGAAGCAAGTCACAAAGTCCAGCCCACTCTCAGGAACAGGCCTTACTCAAGGTATGAACACCAGGAGATGGAGATCACTGGAGACCATTTTAGAGGCTGCCCACCACAACTGCATGAAGTTCTATATAGATTCCCATGGCTTTTGGTGGGAAGAGAACCCCTTCCAAGTGAGCTCTACTGGAAAGAGTACCTAACTATTGAAAAATAATTTCTCCATGGTTACCTACTATTTTGCATTAGCAATGCCACCTGTGGTGGACTACACCTATCTGGAGTTCTGTTGTTTAACTTTTTCATGTTCTTTTTTATGCGGGGTACAAATATCAGTGTTGGTTTTTTATCAGTACTGAAGATTTCGATTACTACTATCACTTTAGTTATCATTTCTGTAGATGGCTCAAAATCTTCCACTATCTTCAGACTCACTCTGTCACTTTAGACCTTACCTTTCAAAGCTCCTGTCATAACTTCAAAGTGGTGAGTCCCAAAAGGAACTCTTCAACTCTGCATTCTCCCTGTCCTTAATCACTGGCATTACCACTTCCTGATTCATTCCAGTGGGGTTTTGGAAGTGAGGGTCACACTGTTTTTTGCCCCAGCTAACCAGCTGTCAAATAATATTGATTTGGGAAGCTGAGTAGTCTGGTAGAAATCATATGAGCTTTAGAAACTGGCAAGATTGGATTAAAAACCTGGATCCATCCATTATTCACTTCAACATTTAAGTGTGGGAGGGAGGAGTTGGATAAGGAATATAGTGGAAGAAACGGTTGGAAAGCTTTGAATGTCGATGTTTATCATTTATTTATGTAGTAGAAAATCATTAAAATACTTTTGAGGAAAGAAGTGAAATTAGAAAGTAACCTCTGGCACAGTTTTCTTTCCTTCCATCCTTTCTTCTTTATTTTCTTTCTTGCTTCCTTCCTCCCTTCCTCCTTAGCTTCTTTCCTTCCTCTCTTCCTTCTTTCCTCCCTCCTTCTCTCCCTTTGTTCCTTTCCTACTTCTGTCCTTCCTTGTTGTCTTCCTTCTCCTTTCCACCAACTTTCTCCTTCCCACCTTTCTTCCTATTTGTAAAACAGGAAGAGTAAAGGAAGCTCTCCTTGACTGATCTCCCTAAAGAAAGAATTCCCTCTTCAGAGTCACCACAGCACTGCTTGTTCCTCTACCTG
Organism: Mirounga angustirostris; assembly: GCF_029215605.1. Lineage (NCBI taxonomy): Eukaryota > Metazoa > Chordata > Mammalia > Carnivora > Phocidae > Mirounga > Mirounga angustirostris. The sequence goes on along the minus strand of NW_026991710.1, from coordinate 160,448,723 downwards.
AGCACCCAAACCACCTTCAGGATGGATACAGGCAGACTTGTCTTATCTCACCATAGACTTGAGCCCCTTAAGGTAAATACGGAGCTCTGTTATTAAATGTTGTTGCATTTCCTATGGTATTTACCACAAGGCATCATACATGATAGATGCTCTATGAATGACTACGAAATCAGTTGATCGAGGAAAGAAAAAAGGGGCAGGAAAAATCCAGAGGTACTTTGAATTTCTGAAGGTTAGTGTGGTAGGCAGACTTTAAGATGACCCCAGTGGTCCTCCTGGCATTCACACCCCTGTGTAAGCCTGAACCTGGTGACTGCCTTCTGTTGAATAGAATGCAAGGAAAGTGACGGGATGTCACATCTGATATAGTGACAGCAAAACTGCAGTGTCTTTCTTGGGGATGCTCTCTTGCTCTCTCCCAGATTGCTCATCTTAGGGAAAAGCCCCCAGGAAAGGTACCAAGGACCGCCACATGCCCATGACCACATGACTAAACTTAGAAGTAGATTCCCAGCACTCAGTCAGCCTCAGATGAGCTTGAGGTCTCTGCCAACAGCTTCACTGCAACCTCAACATTTTAAGAGATATTGAGCCAGAGGCACCCAACTAAACCACACTGGATTCCTGACCCAAGGGAACTTTAAAATGACAGATGTTTAAACTGTTAAATTTGGTGTATTTTGTTTTGTTACACAGCAATAGATAATTTGTTACACAGCAATAGATAATTAATACATTCAACAAAAAGAATTTACCTACCTTATCCTTGTATCCTACACTTACCCTTAGTTCTATTGAGAATTCTCTTACCCTCAAACTCTACATGCTCTAAGTATTTAACTGGGCATTTGGGGATGAGAGTTGTGGGTGGGTGGAGAGGGGAGAGGACTTCATGATAAACCCAGGCAGCTTCCCAGTGGCCCAAGGAGGCAGTGGGTACAGAAAAAGAGTTGGCTTTAGTAGCTGGTTGCAAAAGTTAACAGCCCTCAATCAGACCACAAACTCCTCATAGCCCAAATCACCAAGGATAGCTGATAGCTGGGAATTTTGTAGATATCATAGAGGCTGTGTCTTTTGTGACTCCTGTCCTCTCTAAGGCTGTCCTCAAGGAACTTCTGACCTAATTTTAGTTGGAAGCAAGTGTTGTCAGTGGAAAGTTTGGTGAGAGTTGCTTAATGCCATCCCCACCCTGAAGGACAGCCTATTGGCTGTTCTTCCCTTGCATTGATATTCTTCTTTAACCTATATGTTTGTACCACTAGTGATAGGTGTCATGTCTGTGGCATTATTAGGCAAGGCACGGGTGCCCTGAGTTGAGTGCCTGAGAAATGCCTTTTGATATAGGGAGACAGAGCTCAGTGTAGGCCAAGAAAGCAGACTGTGCATATTGGTAATATGGAATGCTTATGTCTTCGTCTGTCCTAGCTATTTAGTAGAGGCTGGCCCTCCAGGTGACCCATTCCCAGGGGTGGCAGATGTACATGCCAACTCCAAGCTCCCTGGTGGGGCTGTCACTCCCATGGGAAACAGCTCGCTCCATTAGCTAATGAAAGTGCCAAAGAGAGATAAACACCCATTAGGCAGGCTCTCTGGGGCACTGACCTTTCTTTGCAGAAGCTGCTTCAGGCTGGCAGGCCTGGGAGGAGGAGGAGGAGGGAACTAAGAGAAAGGCCTGGCTTGTTCAGAGAGGGCCCCATGATGACATGCCTTTGTAACTTGGCAAACAGAATTTGATGCTGCTTGAATTTGCAAACTAATGATAAGAAATAACTGCTAAATAGCTCAATAACTGACAGGAAATTACCCTGTTTCTCTATAACAATGCAGCAAAACGATTCAATTAGGGCTACTGTAGATTAAAAAAAAATCTTTGTTTACATGATTCATTTTCAACAATGACAATAGATGGGAGAGATAGGAGGATTGGGGAAACGAGGGGTGGGAAGGGTTTAACATACTTGGTGCTTGAAAATGTATGTTGAGGCAGCAGAGAAAGGCAAAGCTGAGCTGCTGGTTGGTCTCTCCATTCAGGTTGTGCAGGGGTAAGAGGCAGAGCAGACAAGAGCCAGGAGGATAACTTCTGATCAGACTGCTTGGTGAGAGTAAGTGCCGGTCAGTTGGAAACCTGTGAGATCAGTCTCCTGACCTCCATGTCATCCTACCTCCACCTAAGTTGCTTTGAATGGGTGGCCCAGAGTTAGTGGGAAGAGTCCACTGGCGCTTGGTCACCAACAGTTACCTGGAGCTGAAAGGTATCCATCTCAACATTTGCCCCACCCTTCTTATTCCTGCATTTTTTCCAGATTCAAGTTCCCTGCTCCCCAGAACCAAATTTTGGTGTTTCATTTTCAAGGACCTAGACTTAACTGGGAAAGGTTTACAATTTTTGCTCTTTCTAAGGATATTTGCAATTTGAAATACAATTGTTAAAAAACAAAAGTCTTCTTGAAGTGAAAACAATGAGCCTGTTATGATGTAATTACTAATAGTGGTTGAGAGATGATTTAGAGCAAGGTTCTTGGCAAGATTCCCCTTAAAGGTACATCCTGGGTCACTGGCTTCTCTGGCCCACCTGACTAAAGAAAAGCAGTGAATCAGGGGCTGGAGGAGAAGAGACAGAACTGTAGAACTTGCTGCAAAAGACACATGTCTGATTCTGTTCAACATCTCTTAGCCTGAGACTCCTTCCTGGTGTGGCAGAAAAGACACTGGACTAGGAGGGGACAGACACGAAATCAGATGCCAGCTCTGCTACCTACTGGCTGTGTGACCTGCAGCGCAGCTAGCAACCTCTCAGTACCTCCGTTTCCACTTCTGTAAAATAAGAGTAATCATGGCAAAGATCCAGGATCTAGTGTGTGTGACCGTGCCCAGCACACTGCCTGACACACAATCAAGGTGCTCTCACTCACCAGACATGGCGACTGTGTCCTCAAGTTCCCCAGAACCTTCAGGCCCCAAGTCACCACTGTAGCAACATAAGGGCTTCAGGGCTAGAAGGACAGGGTTTGAATCTCAGCTCAGCCGCTGCAACTGAACATCTAAAAAATGTGCCCTTATAAGCTAGTCAATTCTCTTTGGGCAAAATTATCTACATAAATCAGATTCCCCCCAAAATCTCTACTGATGAGTTACCCTAATATTTGAAGGACAGGAGAGAAATGGGGAAGCAGGTAGGGAAGCTAGCTATTGGGTAAATATCTACTCAGAATCACCCTCTAGTGCTGTGAACCACCAGATGGCAGGAGCCCTCCTTGACTGCCTGGTTTAGGGGTATCTCTCACACAGGCCCAGAGGCTCTAAGGAGTTGATAACCAGGAGAGAACTTTTAGCAAATGTCATCTTAAATGCAGTTGGGTTCCCTGGGTGATCCAAAGCACAATTTTTCCCCTTATAAATAAACCCAGGGAACCCAGCAGAGCCTGCGTTCACAACTCCTCCTTACTTAGAGAAGTGAATCAGCATTGCAATTTATTGTTTCTTATTGCAGGAGTTTTCAGAGCAGGAAGTTGAACTTTTATGGGCACATTCACATTCTAGTGAGATTCAATCCACTCTCCCCTTCCCACCTTCTCCTTCTCCCTCCCCTGCTCTCCCCTCCTCCACCTTCCCCTATACCAGAGAGGCAAAATCTATTGGAGAGGGGGCTTGGCTTTCCTGCCTTGGAACCCAATTACAGTTGGCTGTTGTGAAATTAACGTTCACAGCCATGAAATTATGCTATAGAGGCTTTATAGAAATCACTCAATCAAACAGAGTGAAACCTTTTTTATATGGTAATCATTTCCCACCATCAAATTTCATAGGAAAGAGCAGTTTGATTGAACCACCTAGTTAAACTGTGTATGAAATTAGTCATTCTCACCATAAACAGTGTTCTGCTGCCTTCACAGACAAAAGCTAACAGAATCAAGGTAGTAATTGGTTAGGAAACGACAGGTCTTAATTCTGCCTGAATTGTATTCCTGCTCTTTTTACCATCAAACTGGAAATCTTAGAGTTCTGTTCTTCATGGTGTGGGTATTTTCTCTCTATCCTAAGGTGGTCCCACATAATGGCAGAGCCAGGGCAAAAACCTAGTTTTTGAACCCTTTTCCTATTAACTAGCAATGTGACCATGGAAAAGGGGCATGATGTCTCTGTGGAAAATCAAGAATTGGACTTGGTCTCTTCTTGGCCTCAAGCATTGTTATTTGGTGGAATCTGTTTCTAATTCTGCTACATGGAAAGGTCCACTCTATAGAAGCAGTTGAATGAGGTGACTTCCTTGGCCAAAGATAAAGAATGGAATGGGAGAAAGTAAAGAGACAACGTTGAAATCAACTCCTTCATAATAATACCACACTATGTGTTAGTAGATGGGAAAAAAAAATTAAGGTCTCAAAAGGTGAGAGATCTCTAATTTTCTTTTACTGAACAAACACTGAGCCATTTCAAATGTATGCTTTAAGCACCTCTTTTCCCTTTCAAATAACAGTTGTGATATTCACTAGTTTATAAACACCAACATTCTCTTCCCTCTTTTGCTGAATTTCCTGAGTTCCTCTCTACCCGACCTGAGTATCACAAAGCTCCATCCACCCTGCTGACCACAAACTCTTCCTGAGAGGCTCTTGGATTGTACTAATGCATGCATAAATACCTGCAATTTTGATATGTTAAGAATGTAGGCATAACAATTCCTGACTGTGAACTCTCTTTTCCTTCCAGCAGTGTTGTTAGATTATGACAAAATCTTATAAGTTCTGATCAAGTAGTCTTAGTGGGGATTCCAAGTGCTTTGGTAGTGACAGACTTTATTTTTTTTTCTATAGTGCTTAACAGTTTATAAATCAGTTTCACATACATTATCTCATTAAATGTTCTTAACTACCCACATGAAGTAGATACTCTTCCTATCCCCAACACACAGGTAAGAAAATAAAGGCTCAAAGAGATAAAATAAGTTTGTTGAGTTACTCAGCTAGAAAAATGGTAGTGACAGAATGAGGACTCAGAGTATGGCAGAGGCAAACTGAGGGCTCTGTGCATGTTGGCAGAGAGCTTAAAATAACAAAAATCACAACAACAAAAAACAGGACACAGGTCAGTTGGGGGCTGGGCTAGTTCCTGATGGTTTCATTCACATATCTGGGGTCTCAGCTGGACCCCCATTTCTTTATGACCTGTCTCTCTCTGTAGGTCTCTCATCCTGCAGGGGGGCTAGCCTAGACTTCTTCAGAGCATAGTGGTCTCAGATTCCAGGAGTATAAAGGTAGAAACTACAAGGCACCATGATCTTGGCTCTGGAGCTTATACAATATCACCTCCAGCACATTCTATGAGCCAAGCAAGTCACAAAGACAACCTAGATGCAGGAATTGAGAAATAAACTCTACTTTTTGATGGGAGGAGCTGCAAAGTCCTGTGGTAATGGTTTTCAATCTACTACAAATTGTCACCAGGAGGTAGAATTTGGACACATTTATACACACACATGCATAGCCCTGGGTCTCTTGAGTAGGCAGATGAGCCTGGATAGGATAGGATCAAATTCTCTGGGCATGTTCTAAAAACGCAAGGCAAGGCTGCTGAAATATTCCAGGTTATTGGAAGGAGCTCTGGAATAGGATATGTGAGACCAAGGATGTTGCTCCACGTCTATTGTAAACCAACTGAATGAGCCTGGCAGGTGCGTTAGACTTCTCAGTTTTAGCCTAGCCTTCTGTGATGAGAGTTTGATGCACCCCCTAATCTTCTCTGAGGATGGTTGTTATGATCAAGTGAAATAGATAGGCAATCCATAGAGGGAGTAAAATTCCTTCACTGATTCATCAGTTGCATATAACACCCAGTGCTCATCACTCAGTTACCCCCTCCCTCCACCCACCTCCCTTTCTGCAACCCTCAGTTTGTTTCCCAGAGTCAAGTCTCTCATGGTTTATTTCCCTCTCTGATTTATTCCCATTCAGTTTCTGACCCCCTACCCCTATTGTCCTCTGCACTATTCCTTACGTTTCACATATGAGTGAAACCATATGATAATTGTCTTTCTCTGATTGACTTACTTCGCTTAGCATAATACCCTCCAGTTCCATCCATGCCAGTGAAAATGGTAGGTATTCATCCTTTCTGATGGCTGAGTAATATTCCATTGTATATATAAACCATATCTTCTGAGATGCCTGGGGGGCTCAGTCTGTTAAGCATCTGCCTTTAGCTCAGGTCATGATCCCAGGGTCCTGGAATCGAGTCCTGCATCGGGCTCCTTGCTCAGCAGGGAGCCTGCTTCTCCCTCTGCCTGCAGCTCTCCCTGCTTGCTCTATCTCTCTCTGACAAATAAATAAATAAAATCTTTAAAAAAAATAAAAATAAATAAACCACATCTTCTTTATCCATTCCTCCATTAAAGGACATCTAGGCTCCTCTCACAGTTTGATTACTGTGAACATTGTTGCTATGAACATTGGGGTGTAGATGCCCCTTACTTTCACTACATCTGTATCTTTGGGGTAAATACCCAGTAGTGCAATTGCTATGTCATAGGGTAGCTCTATTTTTAACTTCTTGAGGAAACTCCATACTGCTTTCTAGAATGGCTATACCAGCTTGCATTCCCACCAACAGTGTTGGAGGGTTCCACATGGGACTTCTTCTTTTTTTATTATTATTGTTATGTTAATCACCATACATTACATCATTAGTTTTTGATGTAGTGTTCCATGATTCATTGTTCGCGTATAACACCCAGTGCTCCGTGCAGAACGTGCCCTCTTTAATACCCAACACCAGGCTAACCCATCCTCCCACCCCCCTCCCCTCTAGAACCCTCAGTTTGTTTTTCAGAGTCCATCGTCTCTCATGGTTCATCTCCCCCTCCGATTTCCCCCCCTTCATTCTTCCCCTCCTGCTATCTTCTTCTTCTTTTTTTTTTTTAAACATATAATGTATTATTTGTTTCAGAGGTACAGATCTGTGATTCAACAGTCTTGCACAATTCACAGCGCTCACCATAACACATACCCTCCCCAATGTCTATCACCCAGCCACCCCATCCCTCCTATACCCCACCACTCCAACAACCCTCAGTTTGTTTCCTGCGATTAAGAATTCCTCATATCAGTGAGGTCATATGATACATGTCTTTCTCTGATTGACTTATTTCGCTCAGCATAACACCCTCCAGTTCCATCCACATTGTTGCAAATGGCAAGATTTCATTCCTTTTGATGGCTGCATAATATTCCATTGTATATATATACCACTTCTTCTTTATCCATTAATCTGTCATTGGACATCTGGGCTCTTTCCATAGTTTGGTATTGTGGACATTGCTGCTATAAACATCGGGGGGCACGTACGCCTTCGGATCCCTACATTTGTATCTTTGGGGTAAATACCCAGTAGTGCAATTGCTGGGTCATAGGGTAGCTCTATTTTCAACTTTTTGAGGAACCTCCATATTGCTTTCCAGAGTGGCTGCACCAACTTGCATTCCCACCAACAGTGTGGGAGGGTTCCCCTTCCCCGCATCCCCACCAACATCTGTCGGTTCCTGACTTGTTAATGTTAGCCATTCTGACTGGTGTGAGGCGGTATGTTATTGAGGTTTTGATTTGGATTTCCCTGATGCCGAGCGACCACATGGCACTTCTTAAGTACTGCTCAGGGTTGATGAAAATGGTGTCATAGTTTTGGAGTCAGACAGGCCTTGGTTAGCATGCTAGCTCACCACATACTAGCCAGGTGTCTTGATATTTACCTTCTGTGACTCAGTTTCCCCTTCTTGTTGTAAACAGATTCTGCCTCATGAAGTTACCCAAGCTGTGTCAGGTACTCTATCAATGGCTGGCACATAGTGGGTGTTCAATGAATCCTGATTCTTTGACCCCCTAGAGGCTTCCTGAGGGATTTGATCTTCAGAGGAATGTAGCCATGGTGATGTAGGGAGAGACCTCCAATGTGGCCATAGTGGGGAAATGACCTAGTTAAGGACATTTGCTGGCAAACCATATGCCTTTCTTCACTACTGCATCTAGCCTAGTGCTGGTATAATGTTGGCACCCAATAAATATTTGCAGAAGGAACAAAACCCAGACCTCTGGTCTCTTGTACTGTGCTTTTTCTCACACCTGCCTACCTAATCTATTTCTTTCTCATGGGTCTCTTCTACCTAAGACACAAGTGTCATGTCTAACTGTTTCCTTCCTGTTGTAAGAAGGAAAACGATGCTTTGTTCCACAGCAAAACTGGCTATGAGCTTTCCAGTTTTACAGGAAAGAGTACACTGGATGAATGGCCTGGCCCTGTTCCTCTCTGTGCTCCTAACCAACTACAGGACTTTGGGCAAATCACCTTACTCTGCTGCTTAGTTTTTTCACCTGTATGTTCAGAAAACATACTTCTAAAGTTCTTTTCAGATTTAGTATTCCTTGAATTCACAAAAAAGAACTATGCACTGTTGTCTTCAAAGGGTGTGAGTGGGAGCAATGAGGGCAGAATTGCAGTGACCATCCCAGAGTGGCTGCCATCACGGCTTCCACCTAGAAGCCATGAGGTTTCTCTAGACAGTTGAGTTCAGCCTCCTCTTGGCAGCTCTGACCTTCTGTCCTGCCAGGCCCAGCTGGCCAGCTTCCAGCAGGGGGCTGTACCCAAACCCTCTGCTTTCCCACCTGGTCAAACAGTCAAGGGCCTCTGAGACCCCTTCCCCTCTTGGAAAAGCATCCACAAGTCTGACAGTGCTATTCCCAGTGTGGTTCCAATTTCCCAGAGCTGTCACAGTGGATGCTGCCTTTCTGAGAGTGTGTTGGCAGTGGGGGTTGTCACTGCTCCATGGGAGTCTCCTGAGAATTATCGTTTGGCGCTTCTTGCAATTTCTGGCTCCTCAGGTGAGGACATGGGCATCAGAATAATGGGACTGAGAGAGAAACGGGAGGTGGGTGTGGGGAGTAGTTGAGAGTCTATTGGACTGGAGAGTAAGGAAGTGGGGATGCAAGTGCTAGAAAGCATCATCTTTTGTTGGAGCAGTGACCACACCTTTTTTTCATTGTTATCCTAGGGAATCATGACTTCCAGATTCACAAACCCCCAGCAAGCTCCCTTCCCAATGGAATGGAAGCAAACTACCAACTTGCAGGGCAGTTATTCTGAGTAAGGGGTGTGGAGCTGGGCTGTGGCAGTCAGGGCAGCTATGGCTACTGCAGCCCCTCCCCTCCGCTGACTGGGTGGGTGATCCGGAGGTTGTGCTCAAGGCCGGATGTGTTTCCCCAGCACTGAGGAGAGGAACAGCACCTGCTGTCAATGCTCCCGAAGTATCATGCCCTTAATGGCTGCAGATGCTGCTTCTACTGGAAGATGGATGGAGAGATTAAAAGCCTGCAAAAAAAATACTTCTTCTGTGGCGCCCTGACAATACAGCCTTGAGGATGAGAAGGTTGCAATGGAATTTCCTGATGGCTTTCCCAGTCAGGACTGGATCTGCCAGGAACGACGGATGCAAACAGCAGTGAAAGTGCTCTGCAGACATGGTGAATGAGCTCCGTATTTCTTTTAGGCCTCTGTGCTTAATTTTGGGTCCAATTCATGAAAGGTCCCTGATAAAATCCTAGAGAAATGAGAGGAATGAGTGGCCATGTGACCAAGGGAAGGTCCACTGGGGTTTGCCTCATAAGTGCTGGCAGCCCTGCTCCTCCTTGGTGTTCCTGTAGTTAGAATTTTCTTTCTTTCTTTACAAGTGTCCATTTTTTTTTTTCATTCTGAATGTCCTAGAATGGAAGTTTTACCTCTTTTCTGTCTTGGAATGAGCCCTTTTACTGTGATTGAACCCTTATAACAAAGGCATGACTCACTGGTTATCTCTACCTGCCTCCCTGATTGTCTTACCACCCAACCTCAGCCACTCCCATCTGATTCAAACAAGCTCCTTCGGCAAGAGCATCCACTGGCCCCCACATTAGCTTTGGCCCAGAGCATTCAAAATCCTAACAAAAGAACTGTTGGGAAATTGCCCTTCTAGGTCTATTGCTGAAAGGAACTCATACACATGTATCACAAAGACATGAACAAGAATGGTCAGAGCAGCACTATTCACAAAAGCAAAAATCTGGAGGCAACTCAAATGTTCATCTACAGGAAAGTGCATGAATAAAGCATATGGTATCCATCCAATGGAATATTCTATAGCAGTGACACATAACAATATAAATGAATCTTGATAATTTAATATTAACAGAAAAAATAAATCCCAAGCAATTACACACAGCTAAAAAAACAACACACACACACAACAAAAACAAAACAAAACAAAAAAGAAGCCATGAATGGGCCAAGAATTAAAGAGTATGCCATGAACTAAGATTGATTAATCTAATGCTATATCCCTGAGGTCCACTAGGGGGAAAATCTCTCCAGATTGGAGTATGAGTCCTAAAATTTGGGAGCTAGCTGGGCCTTAGGCATCTTCCTTTCAACTCTCATGCTGTTAGAAGAACAAAGACATAGCAGAAGACTACTTTCAACCTTGTGCAAAAGTCAAGGTTGTTACCTCTTATATTAGTTTCCTTTTGCTGCACAAATTACCACAAATTTAGTAGCTTAAAACAACACAAGTTCATCACACAGTTCTGTAGGTCATAAGTCTGAAAAGGGTCTCACTGGGCTAAAATCTACATGCCAACAGTGTTGCATTCCTTTCTGGAGGCTCTAGAGGAGACTACTCTTCTTTGTCTTTTCCAGTTTCCGGAAGCTGCCCATTCCTTGCCTCTTAGATGATTCCTCCATCTTCAAAACCAGCATGGCATCTTGAGTTCTTCTCCTATCACAGATGTTTCATACTCTCTTCTGCCTCCCACTTCCACTTTTAAGAACCCCCGTGACATTGGGTCCACTGGTAATTCAGAATAACCGCCCCATCTCGAAATCTTTAACTTAATCATATCTGCAAAATCCCTTTTTTCATGTAAGCTAGCATAGTCTGGGGCAGTTTCTGGGGCTTAGACATGGGTATGTGGGAGCAGCATTATTCTGCCTATCACACCCCAGTGGGGACTCATTTGCTCAGCTCATTTATGTTAACTGTTCCCTGTCCCCTCTCCTCTACTCCAGTTGTTTTGGAACCATCTACTTCAAGGGTTCGAGGAAAGAGGATTTAATAGACTGGGAAAGCAAAAGCAGGATACATTAGGGGCTTGACTCCATTTCAGAAATCACCGGCCTCTGACTGAAGTCAGGCTGAATCAGTCTCTTACTCATTTCATTGAGCAGGATATTGGAAGCCTGGGTTATAGTAGTTGGGTGCACCAAGGCATGCAGTCTTGCTTTGGTTGTAGGAAGCCTTGACAATGTGAATTTAAGAGGAGAATCAAGAAATTCAAACTATTTTATATAGATCTAATATTGGAGCTGGCAAGCCATGTATTGGAGCCTAGATCAATGGGCAGAATCGATAGCCCCTAGCCAAGAACTGGCAGGGATTTGTCTTTTCCCATCATCCTTTGCTTAGTAAGATTCTTCTTGGAGTCCATTTTAGGGTAATCCAACATAGGGACCTAAGAAGAAGTATGGTAAATATACGGGAAATAAAGGAGTTTCCAAAATATATAGAAAATATGAAAAGACAAAAAAAAAAACCAAAAAACAGAGAATGCTTAGTATAAAGGGAAATTAAACATTGGGAAGTAACATAATCATGTCTTCAAGCTTTATCATAGAAGTCACCTGGACAAGCCAGTTCCTCTCTTTGGACCTTTCATCTAAATCGTGAGGTGTTTATATAGGTCATTTCTGTGTTTCTTTTTAGCTCTGCAGCACCATGATTGCAGTATTCTTGGTATAAAGCACGTTCAGCCAGTTTTTGTTGCCTTCTGCTTAATATCAGATTTTGTCTTCTCCTGCTAAACCAGCTTCACTTCTGCTGGTGCCCCCTGCCTGGCCTGGGGCTTCTCAGGATGCCATTATGGCCACTATGGCACAAAGATGGGTTGGAGTTGGCTCGTGTGGGGTCAGAGAGTTCTCTTCCCAATTCCACACTGGTTCACACTGGTAGCTAAACATCTGCCACTGTGGGAGTATTTATACCACAGAAATTGACAAACACTACAAATCAGGGTCTCCCCATTCCCCCTGCCCCACCCCTACCAGAGCTAATTTACCAGTACCCACCAACTGGATAGCATTACTTCTGTTGGTCCCACTGCTGGGAAGCAGGACAGCAAGTTAGGAGTACAGGCTGTGGAGTATACTGCCCAGCTTGCAAAACTAGATTTGCCATTTTCTGGGCCACTCTGGACCTCCTGAAATAATGCTTCATATTTAATGAGGATACTGTCAGGATCAAAAGAGGTAATACACAAAAAGACTTCACCCATAACCTGGCACATAGTAATCCCTTGATAAGTATGTTATTATTTTTCTATTATTATCAGTGTTATTGAGTAGGAATTTTATAAAACCTGCTCTGGATGGGATCTGGGTGAATGAGAGAAAATATCTGTTCTTTTTACATTGTTTTCTTTTTTTCTGACTAGACTTATCTGTTCCACATTCCAGCATAGTAAAGGGTGGGGGGGATCAATGCATAGCTGTTGTGTGCCAATACTTTTAGAGAGTTTTCAGTGAGACCTTGATTCAGTATTTGGTATTTCTCCCTTCTTCAGCCACAAGGATTCAGACCACAGTCTCTGGTGAGCTGGATTAGGAATTAACCCTAAGGAGCGATCATGTTGTTCTCAGAATCACCCTTTCTCTCCAATCTCTAAGGTTTTCTTACTAGACTAGACTTATCTGTTCCACATTCTCTTCTCTTATGATAAGTTCTTTCCTAAAGCCTCCCCAGTCCTTCAAGAAAATAGAAGCTCATGAGACTGCTCTGTCAAGATCTACACAGTTAGCTCATGGAATGTACTCAAAGAACTTAACACCAGCCCTGGGACTCCAAGCCAATAAGTCAATAAAGGAATCTGTTATCGTGAGGTGTATGTTGTCTAGGGGTGCTCCATCCTCACTGAGAATTAAGCAAGAGAAAATCATATTAAATTGTATCTTAATTGTCTGAAGTTCTATACAAAAAAAGCACCTTCTCCAAATGAAACATGTAAAATGGGAATTCTTGAGGGAAACAGGTTAAGTCTTTTCAAAGGTAGTTTAAAGTCGGAAAAAAAAAAAAAAACAACAACAACTCCTGTTTTTCAAGATAGTGATGTTAGGGAATGGCAAATCTATGGCATGCATATTTAACCTTCCCATGGGTGCCCATGGTAGACACACCTAATTGATCACAACCCTCTTTTTCTCTGAGCTCATAAGCAGCCTCAAAATGCTTCTCAATGCAGGACTCTAGGTAGCCATTATCAATCAATCAGAGTGTCATGTGATATTAAAATATATTCGCCATCCTGAGTTTAGATGAAACAGGGGAATGAATGAGATGCTACTATAGGGTCCTTTCTAATCTTAGAATTCCATAACATTCAATGAAAGCATCGGCATAAAATTGGATCCTCAAGCCTCTATTGCCAGATCTATATAAATATCACAATTAATTTGTGAAATATACTTGTATGTACCATCTACTAAAGATAGTCTATCCCACCTAGTAAATATTTTCATTTCCTCTGCATGTCAAGGATCCTCCCACTATTTGCCAAATATTTTCTCTTAATAAATATTGGTGGTAATAACGGTGATGGTAATTATCACAATTATTACTACTACTACTACTAATAATAATGTAACCCTATAAAACTAAAAATAATTTTTAGCTAGCTTGATAAAGTATAACAGGTCTCTCCTCCCTTCCTCTTCCTGACCTTCCTGAAGTGCCAAGACCACTGCTGGTGTGTGGAAGGAACTCAGTGAATATTTTGTCCACACCCTTTCCTCCTGATCTTCATTAACATTTTCAAATGATATTTCAGTTCTTCAGATGTGTCAATCAGGATAGGAAGTACCAATTTTTTTTTAATTTCAATACAATCTTTAATACCATTTATAAAATATAAAAAAAAATTTCTTACTGTTGCCCATTTAAAGAGAAATGTTTGCTATACAATTTAGTTTCAGTCAGTTATGTAAGGAAAACATGATTTATCTACATGTATGTTATAATATGTTTGAAACTGAACATATTTAAAATATAATATGGGAGAGCCACTTCTAAAATAGTGGGGTAAGGAGCTCCATGGTAGGGGTACCTGGGTGGCTCAGTTACTTAAGTGTCTGTCTTCAGCTCAGGTCATGATCCCAGGGTCCTGGGATAGAGCCCTGCATTGAGCTCACCGCTCTGCAGGGGTCTAAGGAAGTACCAATTTTTGAGCAGATATCTATCAATTCAGCTCTGAGAAAAAGATGCTGGTCCTCATTACCAATGGGTAAGCAAACATAAAGAAGCACCAATGATTCTCTACATTTCTGTTGACCCATTTTTGTGAGGTACTTTCTTCACTCTGTTTGACTTATAGCTCATGATCTTTCTGGGATTTAGAAACAAAAGAGCTTCTTGATTTTACAGATGGCAAACTCAAAATCCAAGGTGAGAAAGTGACTGCCTGGGGTTGCCAGGAAGGTAGCGTCAGGGCGCAACTATAACTCAGATCTCCTGGCTGCCATGTAGCTTGAACTTCAGTCCATTTCTGCGTTACATTGTGCTAGCAAGTTAGATGTTGTCTGCTTTTAGTTTGACATTGTGGACATTCTCATTAAATCAGACCTAGTTTTCAATTACAGATTGAGTTCATTTGTTTTGAAAAAGTCACTGTGTGTTAGCACTACATTTGCAGGCTGTGTAGGTCAGGATACATTCACTGTAGAATACATCCATAACTGTACATGGCTGTATACACATCTGTATTTGCGTCCCCTCCCACACATGAATACCCAGCACAGCACACACTTGTTAATTTAATTTATTTATAAACATAACCTGCCAAATTTTGAAATGATGGATGATTTGGGGCTTTAATAAATCCAACATTGAATGAGCCCAAGAAATTGTCTAGTGTCAGCTTTTCACTAAATGCAATTAGTCATGTGGAAATATTATAGATATAAAAAATAATCTTCAGCTGAATTTCATAAATTTGGTAGGGTACACAGAATAAAGGCAAGCTGTTTGTTTGGAAAGAGAAAAAAGAAAGAAGGTGGAGAGAGAGAGAAAGAGAGTGGGGGGGAAGAAGAAGAAAAAGGAGGAAGAGGAGGGGAAGGAGGAAGAGGTGAGAAAGAAATATTGACAAGAAAAAGAGAAAGAAAATCCCATTGCCCTTGGGATTGCATTAAAGTTATTCTTTCCTGTATGTACGGTATAAGCAGCGGTGCTTATAAGCAATGGTATAAGCTGTTCTTGCCTAGGATATATTTGGTAATGAAGATGGAATGGCAGCCCCTTATTTTGGTGCCCTCACTGCTTTGCTTTCATACCTCTTCATTTCCCCTGCAGTCATCGGAAAGGGAGTCAGACAACTTCCCCCAAAAGGGAAAGGAAGTAGTGGATATAGTTGGCCCCGAATCTCTTTCTGCCTTCCATCACTAAACTGCTATGCTAGAAATTACCCTGCTATTCTCAGATTTTTCCGGCTCCCCATGTCTTCTTCTTCCCCAATATTACCCATCCTCCAGAGCTTTGGTTGTAGGTCCTGAACAGAGACAGTCCTAGGAGAAATTATCCTGTTGATGGATGATTTGTCCACTGTGCAGGTCCCTTTCTCATGCATTTAACTGTGAGCTTTTTGAAGACAGGAGCCATGCCTTATACATTCCTGGGTCACCAGTGGCTGACTCAGACTTGGCACACAATTGCAACTCAATGAATATTTGTTGAATGGGTAAGTTATTTTGACTTCCCTTATCTCATCTGAGATAAGATTCACTAGGATCTTATATTTAACCAGCTTCACTAGGATCTTCTAAATAAGTTCTTAAAGAGGTCTAAGCCATCCCTGCCAGAAAGAGCTGTATTTTTAAAGAGTAAATAGAAAGTGGGCAACTTAGCTCTGAACCTTTATTCTCTGAATAGCAGAATTATATAAGTTTTGGTGGAGCATCTTCTAGAGATCGTTGAGGTTGACCTCCGATGTTACCTTACCTAAGTTAAGGTAATTAGCTGTGTGTTGATTGTTTTCCTATAAAGATGCCTGAGACACAGCACGACATAGTGTCAGGCACATGGACTCCAGCTGCTCTAGCCTTTACTCCCTCTGTGGGCAAGGACACCTTAAGTTACTTAACCTTTCTGCACCTCAGTTTCCTAATCTGTAAAAGGGGATGATGATACTTACATTATATGGTTGTTGGTGAAAATTAACTGAGCTAACAGATGTAAAGTGATTTGAACAGTGCCTGGTAACTACAGACCGTCCTCGACTCACAATGGTTTGACTTATGGGTTTTCCACTTTACGATGGTGTCAAAGCAATATGCATTCAGTAGAAACTGTAGTTTGAATTTTGAATTTGGATCTTTTCCCCGGCTAGTGATATGCAGTATGATATTCTTGTGAGAACCTGGAGCAGTGGCAGCCCCAGCTCCCAAACACGTGATCACGAGGGTGAACAACTGATACACTGACAGTCATTCTGCACCCATACAACCATTCTGTTTTTCACTTTCAGCACAGTATTCAATAAATTACATGAGATTTTCAACATTTCATTGTAAAAGGGGCTTTGTGTTACATGATTTTGCCCAACTGTAGGATAATGTAAGGGTTCTGAGCACGTTTCAGGTAACCGGGGCTAAGCTCTGATGTTCAATAGCTTAGGTGTTTTTAATGCATTTTTCAACTTGTGATTTGTTCGTCTTACAGTGGTTTTATCTGGATGTAACCCCATCATTAAGTCAAGGAAGATCTGTATTGTGTAAGAATCAGCTATTATTTTTCTTATACCTCATTCTATAAGAGTGTGAAATGGGAATAGTAAACAACTCTCACATTTCCCATTTGCATGATACTGAGCATAACATAGCAAGTGCTATATCTGAAATAGGGGATTCATTTAGTGGATTGGAGAGATTATGCCATTCATGTTTTTAAATCTAGCACTGGAAATTAGTATAATGGGACAGAATTTGCCAGGAACATTCTCATCAGGGGAAAGATTGTCATCAAGAAGGAAACAGAGAGATGTTTTTGCAGTCCCTCAGATTCTGAGTCACTGAACATGGGGGTGAAAATCCTGATAGCAATAAACAGAATTTGGTGCATAAACTGTGATTTGAGGAGCAAGTCCTGCAGTGAAGTTGGGGCTGGCTTTTAAACTTAATTATGCACATGTTTTTCCGGCAGAGTTTATTGAATCATATGGTGTAAACCATAAACAAACACTAAAAACCTGGCTGGGTTGATGGCTACAAGCTACAAAATGATCTTTAAAGATCAAATATTTATTCCAAAATCCCAGGAGTCAACCTCTCTGCATTAAAGTCAAAAGCAAGTGATCCATTCTTCCTCAACTGTAGCTTATGAATCTTCTCCCTGATTGGAATACGCACAGACAAATTACCGTCCCCCCTCGTGCCACGCAGCATGGAGGAGCCAATTTGGGTGACACACACCAAATGCATAATCTAAAGGATTAGTAGCTTGCCTTGGCGGTGAATTATCTCTGCAGAGCTTGACATAAATCAACATCGTGATGCACCACTCAGTGAATGTAAAAGCCTGGGCTCCCAGAATAGTTTTCTGGATTCCCTCCGGCAGGGCCTCATTAGGCCTGGAACAACCAAAACACTCGGCAGGGTGGCTTCTGAGGGTGGCTAATGGAAAAAAGAATGCAGACATTTCATCTTCTGTCTACTAAAAACAATCTCAAGATTAGCTGCTAAACCCAGGTCTCCTCCTCATTTCCCAGGGTAGAGGCTCGCTCTGTTCCCCACCCCCACCCCAAAGCTGATGCCTCATTATTAATTTCCATTCCATTTAGAAACTGAAAGACAAACTGGTAGCACCAGCTTTGCTGCAGGTTCTGGATTGCTCCTTAGATGATGGGTTGTTTTTTGTTGTTGTTGTTGTTTGTTTTGTTTTGTTTTTATGGCACAATTCACAAGCCAGCTCAAAGTTCGTAACTCTGCCTGTGGCTGGTAGCTTTGCCTGTGTGTTTTTACAATAGTTATATATGTAGGCACATATACATATTGAAGCCTAAGTGTAAATATCTGTGTGTTATGGCCCACCGAGGGAAGCCACCCTCCTGTTGGGAGCTTAGGCTACCCACAAATGACCATCTGGCCCTGCTCATCTTCCACAGCCCACAAGTCCAGTCCAACCTACCAGATAATAAAAGTTTGATAGAAATACATACATATTGAGATGCTGATTAAAGCCAAATCAGGGACAGCAAAAATAAATAAACAAGCACTCCTTGGAGGATTCTGCCGATACACTGAGGTTTTGAGCATCTTGTCTGTGATGGCTGTGAAACACATGTGGACATGCAGTATATTCCGACTGTGGGTACCCTGAGGAAGAACCCATGGTTATCATTGCTCTTCAGACCATCATGTCCTCTCTCCTAATCCTGGCTTGTTTTGCCTACTCCAGTATGATTCTGTGTACTCTAAATAGATATTGCCAGATAAGGTCCTAGCGGCCACACACACCTGGAAGACACATTTTGTTTATTCCACCTATTGGTTTGTTTTCTTTAGAGAGCCAATATTTCAATTAAAAGAATAACAGATATTCTGCTTCTCGGGAAAAAAAAAAAATCAGAAGATAGCTCATTGCCCCTTTGGAATACTCCCTCTGCTGCCTGCTTAGTTGAGCATGCTTTCTCCAGGGCACCAGAGTCCCCACTGTTTCCTATTGCCCCCAACTAGTAAAGCCCAGCCCTTTCCACACCTTTAGTACCTGTCTGGCCACTTAGACATGTAAGTGCATGGTCCTTGACTATTTTGATAACCTCCATGGTGTGGCTAGAGTGGGGCCACTCTGTCTGAGGAGAGCACCAGTTCCAAAGGCCTGTGTCCTTAGGTCCACTTTTGTCACAGCAGGGCTCCTGTTCCTAGGAGTTATTGACTCTCTAGTCATTGCTGAGGCTCGGGGACACTGCTTCAGCTCTCACATCTCTGTGGCCAGAGCTGGTCAAGAAAGACCCGGGATCTCAGTTGTTAGTGGCCATAGTTCAGGCCTCCTTGACTTCCACAATTCTTCTGTATCAGGCAACCATAAGCAACCGAATAATACCCAAACCCAGGAGCCAGGGCAAAAGGATGGAGGACAAGATAGCCACTCCAGGACCCTCCCCCAGAGAGACCCAGAAGGTGCTGGTGGACCCTGACAGAGGAGGTTCTACATGGGATCAGTGGGCACCCGAGTACAAGAATGCTTCCATGGGGGATAGAGACTCCTCTGAGTATGCTGTAATGTGGGGAATGCTGGGGATTTCTGATGCCAGTGAGGGGCGCTTGTCAAGAGCATGGCTGGTACATTAGTTTCTATGGATGGCTGCTGGGCTTTTTCAAAACACCGACTATGGTCTGTGGGGGTCTTTGGTGCCCTGTAACTGATACCACACTTCTTCGTATTCTCTTTACACACAAGATACAATTGCAACCTTTTCTCAATTCTTGAACATCCAAGACATGGTTACCTTAGCTGTAAGTGTTCTTTATCCCCCGCCCTACATGGATATGACACTATTCTGTAAAACACCTCCATGGACATGCCACGTTTAACCCCCACACTGGTGCCTATTCCCTCCTGCTCCTGCCTCCATTTGTACATGAGGCTTTGTATCTCCATGCATTGTCAGGCTGCCCAGTAATGGACTGAAGCCCTGAGTGCATAAACTGGTTTTGGAGAGCATTAGTCAAGGTTCCTCAGGTTCTTATCTACCACTGGACACGAAGGGGGTAATGGGCACTGGAGTTTAAGAATATGATTCCAATGAAATATACTTAGCACGAAGCCTCCTGCTGCTGATGGCACAGGCTAGCATTCCTCCACCAAATACGCCTTTCAGAGAAAAGAGTGGTACCTTCCTACCTTCATTACCACCTCCTCATGTTTTCTGCCACCATCTATATCCTGAAAGTTTGTCAGTAATTGAATGATCTGAGTGCTGTTCAGAAAGTCCACCGGAATACCAGCTGGTGGTTCAAGGACAGAAGGAGGTGCACCTTGACTGGCTATGGCAGTCCTGCAAGACCATCCGGGAAGGAGTCACTGAGGACTGTCACTATGTTAAGTGTTAACTTTTTTTTTTCAAATATTTTACAAGCTCCAAGTAACTTTACCACTCCTATCTCCTTCAGGGGACCTAATTCAGGACCCTTTGAGATAATGGTGCCCCATGCCTTTTGGCTCCAGCCCATCCCTTTGGCTCGTCTCCCCTCCATAAAGCCCAGTTCACAGGGTCTCTGCTCTCTGGACAAGACCCTGGGGAATTTGAGTGTGTGGTGGAAGAGATGTTGGATTCTGAGCAGAGGTTAGCCAGCCTTATCAACTGGCATTCTCAGAAATCAAACAAGCCAGAACCAGTTTTGAAATCTACCTTGCACACATGCCAGAGTGTGGTTAGAGTTTTCCATTAAGTAGCCCTGAGAAAATCTCATCCTGCTCCATGCCAAGGAACGATGTCAGTTATCATTCGCTTCTCATCACCACGTTCACACCACTCAGGATGCGTCTCCAAAGTTCACACCCCAACCTCTACTTTAAAACATCTGACTTTTACCTGTCTCCCCAATTCCATCCTAGGCTTCAACACAGCCTATCCAGGACAGGGTCAGCACTCCCATGCTCTCATTCACTTGAGACAAGGGGTTAAGTTGAATATTTGTTTTCCAGTTCAGCCTTGGTTACTCTGATGGAAGAATCTATCCTTGCTCCCTAAGCCCTGTCTTAACAGGTGCTATTCCCTTCCTCCTTGCTATTTTTTGTTACTCAAAGCCACAACCAAGACTCTTTGTGAGTGTCCTCGGAGACCCTGCCCAGCCTCTGTCTGGCTGAGGTGCTAAAAGAGTGAAGAAATGCCCTGGTGGCGGGCCGCAGACAGAAGCAGCCACTACATTGGGGAGGGTAGATAATCCACAAATTGGGTAGTGAGCCAATGAATAAATACACATTGATTATGTTCATTTAACTACCAGTATAACTGCCTATGGGGAGGATGAACTAGTGGAAAAAAAAAATTGATGAGCTGGTTAATGTGGCTTATTGGCGAGACAATTTTAATGTCATGTGGCTTTAAGAGTCCTGTTTAAAAAAAATTAATGTGGAGATTGCATTTTAATGGGTCTGAGTCCATAAGCAGCGGGTTGCAAATATGTGTCTCTAGGGGCAGTTCCTGCATTAGGCTTTTTGCTCTGAGATCCTCTGGGGTGGAAGAGGGTAACATATCATATTGAATATTTGTTAAATGTCAAGGGTGCTGTACAGGGTGCAGAAAGTGCAGTCAGGCATGGTATGTGGGCTGCAGTGTGGTGGCTCCCAGGTGCTGAGCAGGTGACAGTAATGGGATGGCCTAGGGCTGGTTGTGGGGCTGGGTTGAGACAAGGGTTGATGAATGAGATGAGACTTAATGCTGAATTTGATGAAAAGGGGAAAGCAAACCATAATGGACTTGGAGGACACTTAGATGAGGTTGGATGGCATCCAGAGGAAAAGAGAGGGGATAGTGGGAGGAAAAGGAAGAGAGGAAGAAGAAGGAAGAGGAAGGAAGAGCAAGGAAGAGGAAATCAGCTAGTCTTTTTACTAAAATACACTCTGTCCTGTATGTCATTGTTTACAGCATCTTACCAATATATTTAACTCTAAGCTTTATTCAAGTCCTTCAAGGACCCCTGCAACTCACAAGGATTTCTCATTACTGACTGCCTCATTGGATAATATTTTCTGTATCACTGTAACAGTAATTTACTCTTGTGTTAAGTGTTAACTTTTTTTTTTTTTTCAAATATTTTACAAGCTCCTTGAGGGCAGGTTTTGTCATCCACCTATCTCTACATGCCCCATAGTTCCTAGCACAATGTTGGAACATAGAACGTGCTAAGTCAATGATTATGACCTGCATCTTATTTGAAATTGAAGTCTCATGCACCTTGGTTCCTACCTGCCTGTCTACTCTCTAAAATTCTCCCTCTCCTTGATTTCCAGATTCCAGCACTAAAAAAATAGTCGGTGGGAAGGGCCCTCTCCTGCCATCTCTGTTATAATCTTAAACAAGCATGCTCACAGTCACAGGCTTGTCCTCAAAAGCCTAGGAACTCTCTTCACACACAACTGGAGCTCCTGACATTCCATAAAAAGCCACTGCACAAGCTCTCCCTTATGAAGGGAAGAGAAGCCCTGCAAGTTTCTCTTTTCTGGTTTCCTTATTTCTGAGCTATGTCCTCAAATCTGGAGCTCCCTTCCTACATGACTCCTTCAAACGATCAATTAGATAGGCTCTGGGTGCTCAAGGTACCCCTGCTCTTTTGGGCAAACCCCTTTGGCTCCTCGTGCAGCAGCATTTCAAGAACAAATGATCCTCACCCTTGTACCAGCTTCTGTTTCCCAACATCCTGCTTGTCTAAGAGGGAGATATGAACAAGACTTGTTATTAAACTACTCACTTGAGCAAGAGAAACCAAGCTGCATTCTCATGAGATCACCCTACCTTTACACAGGGCACCAAGGTGTGAAATGTTGGTAAACAAATTTTCATATTGCTATCATTTAGGAAATCCATGTATTCCCAGAAATACAGAAAACAGTCGATTTCCTTTTTACCTTCAATTTCCCCCTTCCCTGAGTACTTTTTAAACCCTCAGTTCCTTTACACTTGGCTTAAAAGCAATCCCTTTCAGCCCGATAGAGCTTTTAACTTTTCAAAGCATTTTCATACCTTTAATCTCATTTGATCCTTATAGTGTCCCTGGTGAGGTAGGTAGGGCAAGCATTATTAAACCTATCTGAATAATGAGCAAAAGAGGCCCAGGAAGATGAAGTGTCTTGCTCCTTGTCCCCTGAGAAGGGACCCTTGTTTTCTGACTCCTGGGTTAGTGCTTTTTTT
Organism: Mirounga angustirostris; assembly: GCF_029215605.1. Taxonomy (NCBI): domain Eukaryota; kingdom Metazoa; phylum Chordata; class Mammalia; order Carnivora; family Phocidae; genus Mirounga; species Mirounga angustirostris. The sequence continues at coordinate 160,425,759 of NW_026991710.1, read as the reverse complement.
TTTTTTTCCCAGGGACCTAAGTGATTTGGCCACCCTCTTTTCAAGCTCTCTTGTGTCCTGCCTCCAGCAGGAGAGAGAGGAGAAGGGAGAGTTATGTAGGAATGGGGGTATGGGGGAGGTGCAGAAGGAAGAAGGTCCACAAGAGGAAAATGCTTACATGGCTTAGATATCGATAGCCACTCATTAGAGAGGGAGAGGTCAGGGCACTTGCCGATAATGATGCTTGCAGTATGGTACTTAATGGAAATGGTACAGTACTGGCCCCATCAAAAACTAATCTGCCCGAGAGACACCCAGGCCCAGCACAGCAAGAATGAAATTCCCACTGGGGCCAGATCCTGGAACTAAATCCAAAGCCATTAGCATCAGAAGGCCCAGGCCATGCATCCAGCGTGTCCTGCTGATTCAGACAGTATAAAGACTTCAACCATTCGTGGGGCCAGATGGGGACTAGAGAAGTAGCCCTGGAGACTGGATGCCTAGTTAGATTCATCCAGGCTGCTAGCAAGGATGTTGAGATGCCTGCAAATAGGGGCTATAGAAAAGGGAAGAGAGGACCCTCTTTGCCCCCATTTCCATGGGAGTCTTGGCTTAAAATCTCTGCCTGTTCTCTAAAGTGGAGGTAAGCATATTGTTCCTTGACAAACTCCACTGTAAGCATAACCATGCCCAGGTCTCCCCTGGAGCATCATGAAGGTCTGTCTCCCTCTTGCCTGTCTAGCATTCTCTAAGTTCGGGGTGGGTGGGTTGGTCCTCAGACCTCACAGATCCACCAATGGCATCATCTCCGGTAGCTGTGGCTGAGGTAGAGCAGGAAGACCGCTGTGGTACCACTGGACCACAGCCCTAAGAATGCTGCATGGGAGTCTGGACACTTAGGGGCTAAACCAGTTTCTGCATTAGCTATTGTGTAATGTTTGCCAAGGCTCTGCCCTCTGCTTACTAGTCTCTCTGACAATGGGGTTTGTCAATAGCTGATCATCAGGTGGCTATGAGGCCTTGATTTCATTTGGGAAAAGTGGGGTTGAGGGGGGATGTATCAAAGTAGGAAGAACTTTAGAGGCAAAACATCACTCTTCTATAGATGACAGGACTTCATTTTTTCCCCTAAGGCAGCATTACCAATCAGTGTCCCAGAAGACTACTAGATAAACAGTAGACATGATACATTAGATCTTTTCTCAGGGTCTTGCTACTTCAGACAAAGCACAGGCTCCAGTCATTAAAGTGTTCAGAGATGGGGAAGAGGTCACTTAGGACCTCTGCATTAACCGCCTCAGAGACCACTGCTTCCCAAGTGACCTATTTCCTCTCTTCCCTTCCTCTGGTCTTGCCCCTCTTATAGTAACAGGTTCTCCTTGATATATGGCTGCTACAGCATTAAAGCCCAGTGCTTCAGCCCCTTCAAGTGTCATCACTAACAGCATTCTTCCCAAAGGCCTATCCTCTCGTCCTGAGGGTCCACAGTTAGTTAGGGTTGGAAGCCCTCAACAATCATCAGGTTTTATAGAAGGAAATAAAGTCCAGAGAGAAGGAGCTGCATTTGGAGCCAGTTAGGGTTCTGGAATAGAACCCCACTTCTCCAAAGTCAGGAGCTTCTCATAGGGACAAAGTGATGGAATGGAAAACATGTGATCATACTACCTCTTGATCCAGCTAAATCTCTAAACCAACCCTATATCATAAAATACCCTTCAGAAGATACCTATCACTTATTCCGCTTATTTTATTCTACAAGATCTAGATCTGTGCTGAACCATATGGTAGCCACTGGTTATGTATGGCTATTCAGTTAAAATTAAATAAATAAATTAAATTAAGGATTAAATTATTCATTTGCACTAACCACTTTTCAAATGCTCAGTAGCTACATGGGGCTAGTGGCCACCATGTTGGACAATGCAGATATAGAACATTCCCATCATTGAGAAAAGTTCCATCAGATAGTGCTAGTGGAGAGCTGAGGATTATTTATTTCATTTTTCAGATGGAGAACTAAGGCCTAGAGAAGGGAAAGGACAGTAAGTTGTCTCAATCCTGCAGTCAGTAAGAAGAAGGACCCTACTTGTTGTTTTATCAAATCCCAAGCCTTTGCCAATAAAAAACAATGATTGTTTTCCATTTGATGGTGCCTGGAAGTGGAGGTGTCCAAATTTCTATAAAGGGTGGCCTAGAGAGAGCAACCTGATTGGGATGAAGTTCTTGATACAATGTTTTCTTGTTTTCTTTTTTTAAGATTTTATTTATTTATTTGACAGAGAGATAAAGTGAGAGAGGGAACAGAAGCAGGGGAAGTGGAAGAGGGAGAAGCAGGCTTCCCGCTGAGCAGGGAGCCCAATGCGGGGTTTGATCCCAGGACCCTAGGATCACGACCTGAGCCGAAGGCAGATGCTTAACGACTGAGCCACCCAGGCGCCCCTTGATACAATGTTTTCATATTAGTTTATATAACACTGGGAAAATATTGCCTGTTCATATCAAAGACTGAGGGGAGAATAGATGGAGAAGTGAAGGTTTGACTACAGCCACCCTCCATGCCACCCTGTGAACTGCCTTTCTACTTCATTTTTATCAAGTAAAGAGAAAGTTGTAGAGGCTTACCCCCTCTCCATTTCTGATAACTCTCATAACCCTACCAGAAGTTACCTGGGTAAAACCTTTTCTGAATCAAACTGGCGTGGAAAGCACCTTTGCCCCACCCCCCACCCCACTGGTGTTCCTGTCAGGGTTGGACCACTTCATAAAACAGAAATATAATTTCATAGTGTTAAGTCACAGAAATTTGGGACTGTTTGTTACAGCAGTTAGTCTGCCTTAATACATCATTTCACTTAAGTTACCATCTTTTATCTAAAAAGATTGCAGTTTACATAAAATGCTAGGAATCAGAAGACTAGTAGTTATGAAATACCATTTTGCTGTAATGTGTTGGAAGTGGGATGGATAGGAGCTGAAGGATCTTCCAGTCATATGCAATCTAGTCAGTTGAGCTGACTAGAGTTCAAACCCTGACAGGAACACCAGTGGGGTGGGGGGGGGGAAGGGGTGCTTTCCAGGCCAGTTTGATTCAGAAAAGGTTTTACCCAGGTAACTTCTGGTAGGGTTATGAGAGTTATCAGAAATGGAGATACCTGTCTATGATATGTCCAAGACCATAGTCAGGAAGACAATAGTATGAGCCAAGTCTTAGGGCCAACTAGAACCAGCAGGGAGAAGTGAACAGCATAACTAACTAGTCCTTGTCAGGAATATCCAGATCAGAGTGAACTGGTGCCCAAAACGATCTGAGGTAAATATTTCAAGGCTGAGTCTGTGAGTGGCAGTTATGTGCTGGAGATTTATGAAGCTGGTTTTGTTTGGGACCAGTGAACCTAGTGGTTTCAAGGCAAAATAGTTAATGAGCCAATCAAGAAATAATCCTAATGAAATTTTAATCATGCTATGAGGCTTATTTTCAAGATAATTTTTTAAATCAAAAATATCTTCAAAAGCTTAATTGATTAATATAGAATTTTTATCCTTCAGCCAGAGAAATACATCATCCATTGAACGATTTGTCACATATAAGAAATATATTTGAGGGCGCCTGGGTGGCTCAGTTGGTTAAGCGACTGCCTTCGGCTCGGGTCATGATCCCAGGGTCCTGGGATCGAGTCCCGCATCGGGCTTCCGGCTCAGCGGGAAGCCTGCTTCTCCCTCTCCCACTCCCCCTGCTTGTGTTCCTGCTCTCACTGTCTCTGTCTCTGTCAAATAAATAAATAAAATCTTTAAAAAAAAAAAAAAAGAAATATATTTGAAAGAAGGTATTGTAAGAATTCCAGAATGGATCTATAAAGCAAATTGACTGAAGAGAGTGAGGAGCTCTGGGCTTGAATACTCATCTGAGTACTGCAGTATAAACTTGGGCAAACCACTCATGTTTGCTTTAGTTTTTTTCTCACCTGTAAAACTAGAGGATTCTCTCCGGGGACAAATTGAAAGTCCTTTCCAACTCTAAAGTTCTCTAAGACATTACCTTTCATACATATGTTTGTGTGAGAAGATAGAGGAGAAGGAAAATATGTCTGCCCTGTTGTTGGTTAACTCTGGGCACAGATTGTCACTCATTGGGGAGTGGCCTGACCCAGTGTCCAGACAGCCCAGCCTCACTACATATAGGGGATTCACATAACAGCTGTCCCAGAAAATCTCTCCTGAAGCTCATGTGGCAGAAAGATCATAGGCTTTTGAGATAGACACAAATGGTTGTAGATCCTTTCCTCCTCAGCTCTTTTATCTCTGACAAGCCCTTTAATGTCCCTGAGCCTCATGTTCCATTCTAAGAAATGGGGATAATAGTCAAGCTCTCTCAGAGTTTGGGACCAACATAAATCACTTCCATTTTTTGAGTCTCCTGATTTATTAAACAAATGACAAAATGCCCAAACAAGCTTAGCAACAATCAGAACATATTTTAAGTGTTTACATTGAAGAAACTAATACCTTAAATATGTACAAGCATTCAGGGGTAGTATCATTTGGCAACACTGAGGCCCTTTGTAAAAGTGAAAGCCTGGTCAAGTGGCTCTCCTCCCCTTTAAACCCCTACCCACTTATTCCATCCTCTGCCATATAGCTTTCTTGTGGAAAAGAATTCAATGAGAATGGTTGTCAATTGTCTGGAATGACATAGAAAGCTAGTACTCAATAAATGGCAGTTATTATACCCAGGGTAATTGTATAGACAAATCTGAAGCTCAGCAAGACCTTGCAGACAACTCAATGTCTCCCGGGGGAGTGCAGTGTAGACCAAGGGTCTGCCTGGGGCCGGCCTCTCTTTGGGTCTCCGTTGTTCTTTCCAGCTAATGCTCCTGGCAGCTATAAAATGTCCTTAAATGCAACTCCTTTCAACCAGACTTCTAGCTCCTTGGCTGTGGAGCCAACCAGCACCAGGAGGGCCACTTGAGTCTTTATGCAGGTACACAGAGGATCCCTCCTGCTCCTTGGCATTTATTTACTGCAGATTATTTATTGTGGAAATATGAGATGGATGGTTAGGGAAGGAGAGAACAAACAAATTTACCTTCCTTGCCTGCCTTAACGTGTTTGAGTTCCTACTTGTACACGCTGAAATGTCTATAATTTACTTTTCAGTTTTGCAATGCTTATGGTTTTTATGTCATTTGAAGGTTATTTATAACAATTATATAAGGAAGCAAAGTGCCATAAACTGAAGTAATTTACTGTAAAATATCTGAAATGCTAAAATACCAAATGGTGCATTACTGTAGTGCTGGTACTGCTCTTGGAAAAAAGGAAAAAGGGGAAAATCATCTAAAAATATAGCCTCTACCCCATCAGCTAGTCTATTACATTCATCTTGCAGAGATTTATAAACTCAGGAGCAACTGGTGATTATTAATTTAATTGCTTTAGGGAGGGGCTGGGAATAGAGAGAACATGGCTCCTTGGTACAACACTCATGAATTCAGATGGGTTATTTTGGAGCAAAAGGATGCAAAGATAGCCAGGCACCATGGCCATCAAATAAGCCATGACTTCTGCCCCTTCCTCTAAATTTTGATGTCTTGAGTCCAGATGACATTGTAGAGCTGGTAAAGGTATCAGGGAGAGAATTAGGGAGCAATGAGTCTGAGTCTAGTTTATTAGTTTCAAAAAGCCAACCAAGTAACTTGAGAGGTTGTGTCAGTGAGAGATTAAGTTCTGACAGATGTCTACACTAGGAGAGACAAGACCCTCCCCACCAGGGACAGGCCTTCGATGCTTTGCAAAAAACAAATAAAACAACTTTTTCTCACCCATCCTTTTATTTATTGATTGAACAAATGTTGAAAATCTGCTAGGGTCAGGTGCTGGAAATGCAGTGGTGGGCAAGAGAGCTGCAGCCCTCAGAGAATTTAGAACTATGGTGATATGTTCCCCATAAAACTGATAATCCAACAGATTCCAGTCTAAGCGTTGAACAAGTTAGCTTATTGAAGCACCCAAGGAGATAACTGCACTGTAGAAATAAGAAGAGTGTTTCTTCTAGGATATGCCAGGGTGGCCTGCCTTCAGAGTAGGTTGCTGGGGCTCAGAGCTGGTGAGTAGGGGTCACTTCACACTCAGCTGCCCCTTTCTTTTGCTTCAGTGGGGAAAGGAAACAGTTTTTGCTAGGTCTGTTCATGCAATGCTCTGCTGAAAGTAAAACTGCCTGTGGTCATTTATCAACCTCAACTAGCCACGAAGAGACTAATGAATTTCAGGTCCGTCACTGCCGTGTGAACCAGGGTACAGGACTCTAGGGACCACCTCTCAGTCGTAAACCCTTTGCCAGAGCTCTGGAGTGGTGGAGATACAGATATTTTCTCAGTTACTGAAACAGGAGGGGAATAAAGAGATAGGCAGCTTGGTATGATACGCAGGTTATTTAGACTTTTGTCTACTAGGTGGGATTTAGTGGGTGATAAGAAAGATAGCTTTCTGTCCCCAGATCTTCCCCTTCCTCTTATATACACAAATATCCTTCAAAACCACAGTACCTAAAAATCCTTCATTATCTTTGGAGGTTAGCCTATCTCCTCCCTATCAGGTCTTTTGTGTTTTGCTTGTGTCTTTATTTACTTTGTAAAATTGAAATATAACATGTCCAAAAAAGTGAAAATATAACAAGTGTTCAGCTTAATGAATTATCACAAAGTTAATGTTCCCATTTAAGCACCACTCACATCAAGAGGTAGAACATTCTCAGAGCCCCAGAAACCCAATTCTGCTCCCTACTAATCATCACTCCACCTCATTCCCATAGATCATCACTATTATGCTATCAATACAGTACACAGCCTTTTGTTTGGCTTCACTGCTTCAACATTATGTTTGAAATTTCATCCTTGTTATTTGTGATGGTACTTCATTCATTTTGTTGCTATATATTATCTGGTTTAAGATCATACCACAATATATTTATTCATTTTTATTGATGGATTTTAGGATTATTTCCAGTTTGTGTTTATGAGGAATAATGCTGCTATAAACATTTTGTACATACCTTTTGGTGTACCTATATACACAGTTCTGATAAGTATATACCTAGAAATGGAATGGTTGAATCATAGGGTATGTTGTATTTTCAGCATCATTACCTACTACCAAACAGCATGTTTTCCAAAGTGGATTGCTCCAGTTTACATTTTCCTCAACACTGGATGAGACTTCTGGTTGTTTCAAATGCTCATTAAACCTTGAACTTATCAATCTTTTACATTTTAGCATTACAGTGAGTGTGTATTGGTATATTCTTCTGGTTTATTATTGTTGATTTTATATATCTCTTGAAATATAATTTATGTAAACTGTGTATTCATTTTTAAATATACAACTTGATAAATTTTGACAAATAATACTTCTGAGTAACCATCATCCCAATCCAGATAAAAAACATTTAAACACCTCAGAAAGTTGTGCCCTTTTGCAGTCAATCTTTGCTCCCTGCCAACTAGCTGCCCACCTTAAGACAACTGCTGATCTGATTTCTAACACCATAGGTTAGTTTTGCTGTTTTAGAACTTCATATACACGGGCTTATTATAGTATGTATGCTTTTGTGTCTTGCTTATTTGACTCAGCATCGTATTTTTGAGATTCATCCATACTGTGGCTCTGTGCTGTGTATCAGTAGTATGCTCCTTTTTATTATAGAGACGTATTCCATTGGCCGTAATTTACAATTTACTTATTCATTCACCCATTGACAGACATTTGGTTATTTCTTATTTGGGGCTATTGTGAATAAAGCTGCTATAAACATTTGTGTTCAAGTCTTTTTGTGATTATATGTTTTCATCTCTCTTGGATAAATATCTAAGAGTAGAATTTCTGGATTATAGATGAGAAGTATTTTTAACTTTATTAAAAAAATGAAAACCATCACAAGATATGTGTGACATTTTGCACTTTATCATCAATGTATGGGAGTCCCAGTTGCTCCACATCCTCACCAGCATTTAATTTAATTTAATTTAATTTAATTTTTTTTAAAAGATTTTATTTATTTATTTGACAGAGACACAGCGAGAGAGGGAACACAAGCAGGGGGAGTGGGAGAGGGAGAAGCAGGCTCCCCACGGAGCAGGGAGCCCGATGTGGGGCTCGATCCCAGGACCCTGGGATCATGACCTGAGCCGAAGGCAGATGCTTAACAACTGAGCCACCCAGGCGCCCCAACCAGCATTTAATTTTAGACATTCTAGCAAATATAAAGAGCAATCTCCTTATATTTTTACTTTGCATTTTCCTGATGCCAAATTAGGCTGAGTTCTTTTTTAAAAATATTTTTATTGTCCATTTGGAGATCTTGTTTCATAAGGTACCTGTTATATCTTTTCCCATTTTTAAATTTTGAGTTGTGTATCTCTTTACTTATTGAATTTTAGGAGTTATTTATACACATCTTGGATACTTGCCCTTTTTTAGTTATATTACAAATATTTTCTCTAGGACTTCTTTTACAAGACAAAGTCCACTGGACTAGGGAACATGCTGAGTCACTTCCATGTAAATTAGCGTTAAAATCAATTCTGTTCTTAGTGGAAGAATTAGACTGCAGGGTTTATTGAGCTATGAAGAAAATAGGACTAGGAAGGAGTAGAACTGGCTAGAACAATAGGTTTTGGGGAAAAAAAGAGCAAATAGGATGTTGCAATGGAAAAGTCTTTGGAAACAGGCGTGACAAAATGTTTAAACTCATATGCACTTGTAGTGACTGCCTATGCTGAGCAGGATTATGGCTGAATTTGGATTTGATGGGAATTAGTGTTGTGACTGATAATGAGATCTGTCACCAGCCTTGTAGTGGTGAGGTGTGATTTGCCAAATCTGGTATAGAACTCAGTATTTCGGAACTCTAAGAAAACCGGGAACTGTCTATTCCTGTCCCTCTTACTTTGCAAATGATAAATTTAAAATCCAGAGCAGAATGAGTTGCCGAATGTCACAACATTGGGTCTATAAAGACTTATATAATCTACTTTGGGTCTGAGAAATGAGCAAATACATGTGCTTCGCATCCTGATAGACAATCTGTGGTATTTATCAGAGAATGCAATATATAGTCCTATCCTCGAGGAATTTTCAGTTGGACCAGGAGATGAAACACCCTGACAGAATGATTTGAGAACAATGGAAGGGGCTTCCTTATCAAGTTGGAGTGCAGAGTTTTTATTCAGTCCAGAGAGCTCAGACAGTGAGTAGCTTTGATGGCTTTGGGAAAGTCATGGCAGGACTTACTTACCAGGGTCTCTGCTTATAAAAGGGTCTTCAGAGTCAACTATATTACTTCTTTTCAGAGGTCAAGATATTTTGTATTTCCCTGTTGGTTAACCAAGTTCTTGAAGACCTGCCCTAGATGTGGGTTTGTAGGCACTTCACCAAGAGTGGTGCCTGATAAACACTTGTCCATTGATGGATGGATTGAGCTTATTGAGAATAGTGGTTAGGAAAAGAAAGTGCACTAGGCTTCAACTCTATTCCCAAGGCCTGTTAGTCTAGCAGACTCCATCCCAGAACTTGCAAGAGACAAGGATCTGCTGAGACAGGTCATGTTCAAGGGGCATCAATGCCATAGGTCAGCACTCAATGTAAATGCCCCACAAAGCTACCAGGTTTGCAAGAAAAGTAAATATTGTTTCTGAAGAATAAGCAATAAAAATGAGCATTTGTACACCAGCTTATTTTTACTAATGATCATAATAATAGATGCTGCTTACGGAGCAAATTCTGTTCTAGGCAGAGTTTTAGATACTTCTTAGTTAACAAAGTGCATTCACAAGCCCCTTTCCCATTTCATCCTACAAACACCCTATGACTTAGGCAGAATAAATAATGTTTTTGTATAATAGATAAGGAAACAGAGGCAAAGGTTCTCTTGTATAAAAGGCATGGAATTTGAAGGCAGACGGGCCTATGTTTAAATATTAATAAGTGATTAGTTTTTTCAGAGTTGATTTCATTTATACTCACAGTTGACCTGAGAAATAAGTATTGCTATTTCTAGATCACAGATAAGAAAGCTGATGTTCAAAAGCTTAAGGATCTATAACAGCAAGTTTATAGCAAGGCTTGATCTATACCAGGCCCCTAACTCCCAGGGAACCTGCCTTCCTGATCTGTTTATCATTATCATTAATCATCAATTATCATCACTATTTTGATAGTTTTCACCCATATTCTTTCAGTGCATATAGTTTTCATACATGTGGTCCAGTTATGTATACTGTTTCATACAGGAGGAGATGGTATGGCGTTGGGCCTGTGGGTATCCATTATGGGCTCTCAGCCCAGACACAGAATAGAGAGATATTCCTGAGTACAGAGAAGACAAGTCAGCTCAACTGTGGACTAGCCTTGCCTATCACTTTTCTCTTTGGGGGTTTCTTCCCTAATATGAAATGGAAGTGGTTCATTTGCTAAAGGGGTTGGAGTGAAGAAAATGAGGGAGAAACCACGCCTGTTGTGTGTTGCCCACTGCTGGGTACGAAGATGGGCAAAGCATCCTCTCTGGGCGCCTGGGTGGCTCAGTTGGTTAAGCGACTGCCTTCAGCTCAGGTCATGATCCCGGAGTCCAGGGATTGAGTCCCGCATCTGGCTCCCTGCTTGGCAGGGAGTCTGCTTCTCCCTCTGACCCTCCCCCCTCTCATGTGCTCTCGCTCTCTCTCTTTCTCAAATAAATAAATAAATAAAATCTTTAAAAAAATAAAAATAGGGGCGCCTGGGTGGCTCAGATGGTTAAGCATCTGCCTTCAGCTCAGGTCATGATCTCAGGGTCCTGGGATTGAGTCCCACATCGGGCTCGCTGCTTGGCGGGGAGCCTGCTTCTTCCTCTCCCTCTACTGTTCTCCCTGCTTGTGCTCTCTCGCTCTCTCTGTCAAATAAATAAATAAAATCTTTAAAAAATAATAATAAAATAAAATAAAATAAAAAAATAAAAATAAAATAAAATAAAATAAGCATCCTCTCTGCCCTGGAGGAGAGAAAGCTCCTCACTGCCAGCTGCTGAGGCCAACATCCTGCCAACCTTGTGAGAGCAAGTTACTCAGGGCTCATCCTGTGCACTCCTTGCTGGATCACGCGTCCCTTTGCCCTCTGCTTCTCTCTTCTCTTCACTCCCAGCAAACACTAACAGTCTGTTTCTCATTCTCTTGGAGCCTTGCGTCTGTTGGGCCAGCCCGATATATGTATTAGTACCGAGGCATTTCTAACCAGTGGTTACACATGAGGTCACTGTGGTACAGCAGAGGCTGCACGGGGCTGATGAGCCAGGCAAGAGTGGGTTTGCCCCCCAGCCTCATCAACAGCGTGACTTGTGGCAGGGTATGTAGCCTCACTAAGTCTCGGTTTCCTCATCTGTTATCATAATTATAACGGGATAATAATTTCTAAGTCTCGGTGTATTAAGGCACTTAACAGATGCTAAAGCTCTCTGGCCACATACAGGATAATTTTGTTCTTGCACAAGATGACATTTGCAAGGCTGAGCCTAAAGAGCTGACTCAGCATCTAGAGCCAGCCAGGGGCACCAGCACCACTGACAAATTGAAGATAAGGAGCTGGCTCTGGGAAAGCAGCACATGGTGGTGGTTTCCATTCTTAAAGGTAGAAAGTGGCATTCCACTAAGAATTTTAGACCTTGGTTCGCTAAAATTCAGTATCTTGGGGGAAGAAAAGGCCTCCCAAGAAGGGAAATTAGTAGAACCTTATTAGGTCTCTTTTTCTGGATCAGTTTTTATCAGAGGGGGAAAAAAGTATAGCAGTCTGATAATTGCACAGGGTGGGTGGGCTTGGAGGCTAAAGGGCTTGGTGCAAACAATCTGTCTGATTGAAGGACCCTGAAGTGATGAGCACCTCAGAGAGACCACATTCCAGTCCTGATGTTTTATATGATACATGGCCATGTCACTGTGGGCAAATTACCTCCCATATCCAAGACTGGTTTTTCATCTGTAAAACAAGGGTAACAACACCAACCTACCAGGTTGTTGCAGGGAATTAAATGGGAAAAGATATAAAAACTGTTTTGTGCCTCCTCAGTGTGCAGACCACCACCATCTTGAGCTCAGTGGAAGGGGAAGATCAAGGAAATGAGAATTATGACACTACCTTGGAGGACCCAGAGCCTGGCTTCCTGGCTGCCCAGCCCTTGTTCTCTAAGAATGCTCACACTTCTCTAAGCAGACCCATACCAGGCAGGTTCCTGTTCCTATAAAGAAAGGTCCCCCTCCCCAATCCCTCTCCCTGAGTGGCTCCCAGCCTGTCATGACTGTCATGTGCCTGGCTTTCCGGGGGCACCTCTTAGGAAAGCATCACCCCCAAGATCATTAGGCAGCTGACACCAAGGAAGGTGGCCTCAGGGGATGGGCTCTGAGACCCAGCTCTACCACTCAGCAGCCCTGGCACACAGGGTGAGAGCCCCTTGTTATCCCCGAATCTCAATTCCTCCCTTGTCATTTAAGGGGTCGATTAGATGACGTTTCGGGGTCTTTCCAGCTTTAAAACTCTCTGACTCCTTAAAAGCCAAGTGAAACAAAACCAAACCCCTGGAATAGATAAATTCATCAAAACGAAAAACTCTTCCTCAGTTATTAGACACAGGCCCTGGAGGAAAGGCAGGGAACCCTGACACAGCTCTCGCTGGCTAAGGCAACCTCTCCATCAACTACCTTTCCATCTCCACCCCTGCTCCACTGTTAACTTTGCTATACTCATGCAAATGGTGCCCAGGCATCCAATGGAGACTGGCTTGGGAGGGGTCCCAGGTAGAAGGGGCACCTGTCTGTTGCATTGCTGAACTGGCAATGCAAGGGAACTCTGAGCCCTGAGCTCCTCCTCTGCTGGCCTTGATGGCCTTTGCCAGTGGAGGGATAAACTTAATCCACCTGTGAGATGCACATGTGTAGGGAAGGAACATTGGAACGCCTTTGAAGAGGGCTCAGGAGGCAACTAGTTCCATCACTTCCTTGCTGCATGATTTTGAGCAAGTTACTTAATCCTTTCTGGAACCTCAGTTTCCTCAATACTAAAATGGGGCTTATAACTGTTGGTGGGAATGCAAACTGGTGTAGCCCCCGTGGAAAACGGTATGGAGGTTCCTGGAAAAGTTAAAAATAGAACTACCCTATGATCCAGCAATTGCACACTAACAAGCAAAGGAAAAAAAGAGAGAACAAACCAAGAAACAGACTCTTAACTATAGAGAACAAACTGATGGTTACCAGAGGGGAGGTGGGTGGAGGGTTGGGTGAAATAGATGATGGGGATGAAGGAGCGCACTTGCTGTGATGAGCACCCGGTGACATGTGGAAGTGTTGAATCACTATACTGAACACCTGAAACTAATGTTATACTATATGTTAACTAAGTGGAATTTAAATAAGAACTTAAAAATAGTAAAATGGGGCTTTTTGCTCTGCCTACCTCAAAAGCAGTTTTGCATGTTAGATTTTAAAAATGCATTTGAAATTCCTCAGGGCTGAAGCACTATGCAGGTATCAGGTCTCATTACCAGCATCCCGTCAGTATTTAATGATTTGGCCAGCATTTCCTTCACCCCTCTTCCTCTGATGCTGCTACCTGGATGCTGGTACTGGTTCTGGACACGCTTGGCAGCAGCAGCAGCAGCAGCAGAACTAGGAATGCTTGAGCTCTGGGCTGTCTGGAGAGAAGCTGAGCTAGAAACCCTGAGAGCCACGCTGTGCATAGGCAATGTCATTCACGTCCTAGGACAACTCAGCACAGCCCTCAGGGTGGCTGGACCTGGTCATGTGGATCCCTTTTTCTGCGCTGCCCAGCAGTAAAAACCTGTTGTTGTCGGGACAGCCCAGGAAACCTGGGGGGGAAGGTAAAGCCTTCCCTGGAGGGGCCATTTCTCCCCCCCCCCCCTTCCTGCAGCCAGCCCCAGTGGCTCCCATCCCTCCATGTGCAGGAGCCAGCTGCTTCCCTAGGGAGAGGGCTTTATTAGATAACAGGAGTACCTTTGCTCTCCCAACTTCATGCCCTCTGCCCAACTTTCGCCAAAGCATAAATACCCTGAAACACTAATCAGCCCACCTGTGGAAGCATGCCCAGTTGCTTTGGAAGCTCTCAGAAGCCAGGCACAGCCCGTGCTTCGCCCTGAGGTCAACTGGACCAGCATTTCATCAGGACCTGCTCTTGCTCAGGGCCGGGCATTTTGGTGGGCCCCAGGCAGAGAACCAGGGGACTACAGCCGGGCCTGAACAAGGGCCTCAGAGGAACCGTCAGGATATCCTGAGTCAGCCCTGCTGCCAGTGTCAGGCAGCCAAGTCATTTTCCATCTGAGAGAGTTCATTTCAGACAGGTGTTCATGGTCGTCTCTAGATAAACGGAGTGCATTCGAAGTCATTAAGAAAATTGACCTTTTAATTCCTCTTGTAGTCAAGAGAGCAGGCACACACAGCAGGCTGACAAACTCTCTGCGTCTCTCCCCAGCTCCGTGAGCTTGTAATGCGGGCAGTACTCCTGACCCAGCAGGGAAGCGCATTCAAGGCCTGGGAGCCAGGAAGGAGCTGCAGCTCTCAGACCTGACAGGTAGGATTATGAGACGCCAGTGTCACTAACTCCCCTTCCTGAGTGTCCCGCGTGGCCCATGCTCTTCCTCCATCACTTGGTGGTTCTGCTGCCGCGGGGCCATCAGTGCACCTCTCCACATGGCCGCTGTGGTGGCTAGACTGGGCCATGGGACGCAGGCCCCCGCTCACAGTGAATCCTTTCCTTCGTGAATGCACCATCACCTTTAGTCCTGTAGGCAGGCAAAGCTTCAGATCTGAAGGCCAACGCAGGCGTGGAAGGATGCGTCAGTTTGGTTGACGGTGTGCCCCGAAGGTGCGGGGGGCCACTGGTCCCCCTTACAGACCACCTTCCTCACCTCATTGTATTGCCACCTCTCTCCGCCTCCCAGAAGCAGGCACTCTTCCCTTTGTGACCCAGAGCCCTGTGCTCACTTTCTGTGTGACCCAGGGAAAGTCATTTTTCCATCCCTACCTATGAAATAAAGAGCTTGGACTAGAGATTCTCAGAGGGACCTTTTTGCTCTGACAGTTAATGATTCAATGATTTTACATTTTCCATTTTTTATGTTCCAGAGTGTGAACCGCAAAGCAAATGAACCAAGTGCCAATAGCCCTAGAAGCTCAAAACTCTTCCTTTTCTTGCAAAAAAAGTGTTTTTTGCTAGTCAAGCCTTCTCAAAACCTAGATAAATTTTCCTTCCACTAACTTGATGACAGGATGACAGCTTTTCCTGGAGGACTCCAGGCCTGGGAGCCAGGGTGCTTGCTGATCCATGCTTTACTCACGGCAGACAGCTGTCTTTATTTTGAGTTACTGAGTCATTTTACCATTGTTTCTCATAGTTTGCCTGGTGGGTCTCTGCTCTGCCAGTAAGTGTCCCTTGTATGAATGGTTCTGCAAGAACAAAGCCAAGGAACACTATATGGCCTCACCATAACATCAACTGTGCTCACCAGCTCATTGGCGATCATCTCGGCAAGGAGCCAGGCCTGAGAGGGTGCTCAGGAGATTCTTGTTTTCTGTCCAAGGTACTGAAGGGTGGGGGAGAAGATCTCCTCTCCACATTACCCTGGAGACCTGACACAAACAGGAGCCAGGACTCTGAATGGAGTAGCGTAGCCGTGATTGGAGGCAGCCCCTGGGAAAGTTGCGTATGCCTGCCTGTCTCCCAGGGGTACTGGTGATGTGTGTGTCTCTAATGGTTTAATAAACTATTATTACTCAAGACCTAGAAAAAACAAAGCTCTTAAATGAAGTGGAAAGGGGGATAAATAACCTAATCCCAGTGGCTAATATAGGTAGAGGAATTATAATTGTATGTGTCTAGAAGCTTCCTGTCAGCCAAAGCTAAAATAGAAATATGCTGGACTCCTACAACCTTTATCTGATGGCAGGAAAAATAGCATCTTCGACAAAGGCCAAAGCCACCTCTTCTGCACAGCAGGTGCCAATGACTGATTGGAACGTACCGCAGCCGCTTTGCAGAGAGCGCTAAGTATGCTCCACTGAGATTGTGGATTATGGGTGGGAGCAGGTACTGGTGCCCCTCTGCAAACGGGGGACTGCTGCTTGGGGAGGTGGCTGGGGCACTGTAGACTCCTCTCCCCTTTCCTTGCAACCACCTCTGGGGCCTCAGAGCTCTGGCTCCCCAAAACCAGAGCGGAGGGGAGAGGGCTGGACGTGGAACAAAGCCAGGTAGGGAACGCGGACGCCAAACCGAAACAGCTGGGAGATTTAAGAGAAGCTTGGAGAGAGGTAAACTGGATTTCTATTTCTTGTTTGTACTGTTAAAATGTTCCTCTAATGTGAAAGCCTTTCTGTTAAATGAAGGGGAAAAGGAACTCTATGCCAAGTAACAGTAGTAAAACAAAGGGAACAAAAGGAGGAAAGTGCTGAAATGGGTTTTGTTGCTATAGATATAGGGAGACATAGGGCTGACTGATGGACGGAGCCGGGCAGCACTTACAGCAAGGAACCTGGGGCAGGGAGGAGCAGGTAGCAAGTAGGAGGAAAGGGGCTTGTCTTGAGAATGTCACCAAGTTACTTCAGGTTCTTGAAAAAAAAATAGCCAGGTGAGATGTCCTTACTGGGGATATTCTGAGAAAAGAAAGACTTAAAACAGGCACAACTGGAAAGGACTTTTGGCCTACCCCATTTAATTTGCAATTGCAAATTCCTCGTGGTCAGCTCTGCCACTGCGGGCCACAGGGACAGGCCAGAAGACCAGAAGATCTCCGGCCATTGGAAGGGAAATAAAATGGACTTGTAGTAAATAAACTGAGAACTGCCTTCCATGTTCAGTCTAGCTCCCTAAACACACACACACATTCACACCTTCAAAAAGGAGCAAATAAGTTACAATAGCAAGAGACATTTAGAAGTAAACCTGTCTTGCTGCAGGTAGAGAGGAGCATAAATTTTGTGTGAGACCAATAAAATGAAGCCACTCTCCTACAGGAATGGTACCAGTTATTGCATCAGAGGTGACCTATAGCCACAGAAGGCCTATAAATTCTGGTGTTTATAGTCTTTTCTCATTCATATTGCAGGTAATTAAATTGTGGGGGCATGTCTTGTAAACTCCAGGGGTTTCCCCATAACGTCCCCAGGCCACCAGTTCGAGGGCAGAAAGATTCCATCAGAAGCCTGGACCTTGCCTACAGAACCACCCCTTCCCCTACTCTGGGACCTGCTGAGCAGCTCCTGGTTGCTCATACTCCAACTTTACCAGCATGCTTTAATGCTGGGCTGCTGGGAAAACTGGGATAGACAAAATGGGTTATTCTAGGGCTTCTAGAAGTTGGGGACTGGCACCAAAGGGGACCCCCACATTTCAGTGCTTCTGTCTTCTCCTGCTGCCCTCGGAATAAAATCCCATCACGAGATGCACAAGCCTGTTTGCTCCTGTGAACTAGGCTCCACCTTGTTTCAGGGTGCAGGCCCATCATCCCTTCCCCATGGCCCAAACCCTGCCCCTGGCATCGCTCCTAGTTGTGCATCTTCCCTGCTAAACTGGGTGCTACCTGAGCACCAGCACTATTGTTTCTCTCTGAACTCCTGACACCTGCAACAGGGATACAGAAAGGGATTAACAATGGCTGTGAAGGAAGGAGCAGATGTCCTCACCACTGGTGGGAAAGAGGGTGTGGGCCTAGCACTGGGAGTGGCTCGGGGCAACCGGGCACTCACAGCGCACCAGCATTCTGCCTGCAGACAGCCAGGACAGAAAGCCAGGGACCCTCTCTATTCCTTTGTTCTGCACACCAGCCCCTGCAAGGAGGCTGGGACTCCCAGGTCCCCCTCCTCACTCCTTGGATAATAATCTTCCAATAGTTCTTTTTTCTTTTTTTTTGGAAGATTTTACTTTTAAGTTATCTCACCACCCAACGTGGGGCTCGAACTCACAACCTCAAGATCAAGAGTCACGTGCTTCACTGACTCAGCCATCCAGGCACCCCTCTTCCACGAGTTCTTAAGGCTGAGGGACTAACCCCTTTCACAGTCTGTGCCAGGCACTCCCTGTCACACTTGCCTGTTTGCTTTGCTCTGCTGAGATACGATGCATTTTAATTCTTTCTGTCCTCTTGCTAGAATGTTAGCTCCTTGAAGGCAGAACTTTCTGTCATTCTGTTTTATTGACTCATCCTCATGTATGGGAGCAGCCTAGTAAGGGATGGTGAGTGAAGGAGTGAATGCCAGAGTGGAAGATCATCACTGCCAAGGTCACTAACTCTTTCTGGATCAAACCTGTAGCCCCATCTACATGTTCCCTGGGAACCAGGCCTGACACTTGGCAGAAATGAGTCAAAGCTAATAGTATTTATTTGGGGATGGGTATCTAACTATCCTTCTTTTGACTCCTGCTTCAGGATGCATGCCAACCCCATCTCCTCCCAGGTCCCAGGTACAAATCTTTAGCTGTCCTATGACAACACCAGGCCTTCTCCTGGGGTATCATGCAAGTCCCGAGTGTCTCGTCATCCTCGTCTGGCATTAGCCACCAGGTGAAGGTGCCTAGAGACAGGCCAGTCCTCGTGCTCGGCTTGACTAGTGCTCCCTCCTACCTTCTCCTGGCTGACTTTGTACAACCTGCTTGGCAAAAAGAATGCCACACCACGTAGGAGGCCAGAAACTAACTTGCATTAGAGCTAGATATTTCCAGGTCCATTACATCTCACTATTTCACCACATTTCTTAGAGGTCAAGAATTGTAGCCATATTTTTTTTTAAATCAGGTAAATGAGACAAATCTGATGTCTTGCCCAAGGTCACACAGCTAGTATGGAGCAGAGCTTCAAGTCCAGATTTCTTTGACCCTAAAGGCCAGTCTCTTCTTAACACACTCATGCCGGCATGACACATCCTGAGGATAGGAAGACCACTGACTGTATTCATTTTGGTGCCTGTTTTGAGTGTGACTTATGGTATGAATATCCCAGAAGTTCCACTACTTTGGAGTTGTTAATCTGCCTGAAATGGATGTGACTCCTGAGAGTCTTAGAATGGAAAAAGGCCTGAGTGATTATATAAGGATCCACTGGCCTATTATATAGATGGAGAAACTGAAGCCCAGGATGGAAATGTTTGCATCCCGATTTTCACAAAAAAGAGTGAGTGATGTCATTTAGAACCACATTCTTCAATTTTCTAACCTGGGTGCAAACCCGCCCCCGCCCAGGTCTGCTTTTTTATGGCCTCACCACAGCAAAGGGAGATCAGCCACCAGTCATTCCCTATGTAGCTTTCCCAAGTTGGGGTGTAGGATTCACTCTACTACTGGTCATATCCTGCACAAATAGAGATTCCCAGAATGTCAGAGGTTCCCCTACAGGAAACAGGGGCAGCAAACATGGGGGTAAGGACTGGAGAAGGAGTGGGCATGTGCCAACAGGGTGCTAACAGGTGACTCTTGCTGCAAACAGAAAAGGGGACCACCTGAGGACAATTTGGGGTCCCATTCAGCACTCATATTGTTTATACCCCCAAAAAGGACCCCTTTCTCCATCTGTCAAGGGCTGTCTCGCCTTTGAAAGGAGAGCAGTGAAGCAGTGAAATGTGCCTGGCAAAAGCCACGGCAGCCTGACCTCTTTAACTCTACGTGGTGGGGCCGCAAATCAGGCAGCCTCGGGGGAGCCGCCTTGGGGTGGGACTTTTATGGCCGTCCTCTGGAAATCCAGCTCCTGGGCGGTTTCCGCCTCATAAGCAGACCTACCCACGTAGAACCTAGACATCGGTGTGGTTGATTTACGCCTTTAATACCGCGAGCTTCATTTAGCCAGTCTGGAAAACACATTCCATCGTGTGAAGCTGGAGTTTTTCTTTCCTTGTCCGTCCTCACTAGACATGCATTTTGACAGTGGCGGGCTCTGTCCTTGTTGTTCTTCCTGCTCCTTTCCGACTGGTCTATTCTTCTGTCTCAGGCAGTGTCCATTCTGGCCGAGGATGGCCCCGGGCATCTCTAACTTCAGCTCTGGGAAAGGAAAGTCAGGGGCCAGGAGGCCAGAGCCTGACTGGGAAAGGTTAGGAATGCTCATTGAGACTTTTAAATTGTTCATGACAGGCCCTGCAGATATAATAGTCATTACCCTCCCCCATCCCAGAAAAAAATTGCAGCACCCTTAAAAATTCACCTATTTTCATTTATCTAAATATCCTGTTTTCATGCTCGCAATTAAGCTTGCATAAATGCTTAAGGCTGCTTTTACTCAATAATGCTTCACTGGCAGAAACATATTTCTCTTGGTAGCAAAGGGGCAGGGCAATGAAGATTTTGTAGATTTTGTATCCCAAGATATCCTTAATCATCTTCCAGGCCAGCAAACAGCAGACTGGAGCACGTGACAGCCCAAGAGTGCTATTATCCCCACCCCTCCCCTGGGGCTCAGTTCATTTTCCTCTCACGGATTCTCTGTAAGTTATACATCAAGCCGTGCTCTTCGAATTCTTTTAGATTTCTCACTTTCAGGTTATGTCTTGCTTTTGCTGCTTATTTTTTGGCTATCTTTTTCTCTTCCTTTTTTATTTGCTCTTAGTTCTTTTCATACAGTATCGTGTCCCTCTGCACCCACCCCCTGCAAACACACACACACACACACACACTCAACTTTCCCAACCCAGCCTTTTGTATTCACTCATGCTATTCTTTTCTTGGTGATGAAAGAGCTAATTCCAAAATCGCGGAGTCCATGGATATACAGGAAACCTGGTGGGGGCGGGGAGGGGGGAAATGTCAGTGTATTGTTCCATCATTACCAGGGGACATTGTATCTCAGGAAGGTTGGGGCTTGTTTAAGGTGATGGCTCACCGGGTCTAAGCCCAGAGATTTTTTTTTTTTTTAAGATTTTTTATTTATTTATTTGACAGAGAGAGACAGCGAGAGCAGGAACACAAGCAAGGGGAGTGGGAGAGGGGAGAAGCAGGCTTCCCGCGGAGCAGGGAGCCCGATGCGGGCTCGATCCCAGGACCCTGGGATCACGACCTGAGCCGAAGGCAGACGCTTAACGACTGAGCCACCCAGGCGCCCCAAGCCCAGAGATTTACTCTGTGCTCTGGCCTGGTCAGATGGACTCCAGGGGGTCTCCAGGGAGAGCCACAGGGGTATTATAGGGGTATGAGGGCTGTGTGTCATCCCAGAGACTATTTCATCATGGTGGGCAGTTATGGGACAGGGACAGGGTAAGCCAGAGCTCGGAGACCACCCAGGTAGGGGCCCACGTCAGGTTAACTGGTATCTGGATCTTCCCAGGGAGTATAGCTCTGAGGGCTAGAAGCCAGCTCTGAGTATGAAATGGCAGAGCACAAAAGGCACCTGCCCTCTTCTTCCCATTCCCTCATCTGAGTGAGCCCCTTGTGTGGAGGGAGAGTGAGTCTAGAAGTGCAAGCCTGCTGGGAAGAGACTCTTCAGAGAGACATGGCTGTGGCAAGCAGCTTGCTCTTCCATGAAGAGCTTCTGATGACGTCAGGGCATGTGAGTGTGGAAAGAAGCCTGGGGATAGCTCTCCCTTCGTCCTCCTCTGTCCGATGCCAGGGTGTCACCCACCAGGAAGCCTGGGCCGGCAGGGGGTGGGGAAGGCTCTCGCCTGAATTTCACGCTGTATGTGCATGTTCTGCTGCTGCCGCCACTTTCTTTCTCTCTTCAACTCTATCTCTTATGAAGACAAAACAGTCTCCTCCCTGGCAGGCCCCTCTCTGCCACCCACCCTACTACCCCAGTACAGTGACAAATGACACTTACTGGAGCCCCTGCTTAAGGCTCTCTGCTCTTAATTAGAAAAGGGAGGCCAGAGCGCCCCAGGCCAGAACTTGAGCTGTGGTGTCCCCCGCCTGCCCCCCAAGTCACTGATCCCTTCCTAGCACCACCAGCCTGCACCACCTCCATTCTGTCTGTGCCAGAGACGGACACCACTCAGCCCACATCCCTATGCCAAGGGGGAAAGGGAGGTTGGGAGTCACCTGTGACGGGTGCGTAGGGAGGCAGGGGGAGCTGGGTTGCTTAGAAGGGGACAACAGAGGGAGAGGGAGAGAGGGAGAAGAGGGAGAGCAGGAGGAAGTGGAGGAAAGAACAAGTGGGAAAAGGCAGACCAGGGAATGGATAGGAAGAAAGGCAGGAACAGGAGAGGAGGAAGAGGCTGTGGAGAGAAAGGACTGTATGGTGCTCAGCTGTGTGTTTGTGTGGGTGTTACATGGAATGGGAGGAGCAGGAAGGCTGACTTAATCACAGCATGATCTCCAAAAAAATACTTGAGGGGCAGTTTTCCTTTTTAATCTGTCTTTCAGGGGGAGGGGCAGAGTCTGGGGGAGAAAAATGCCTTTATTTCCCCTTTACTCCCAGCTGAATAAACTCCATTTCCTCTCTTCTATTTGCAAAAAAAAAAAGTGCAATTGCTATTTTGCTCTCAGTCAAATGGGATCTATCTAATTAAAAATAGCTTTGTAAGAAAAAAAATAGCTTTGTAAGTAAGCATCAAGAGGGGCAAAAATGTGTGCATGTGTGGAGCTGGGGGATAGCCCCCAAACCCACCATGCCTTTTTCGGGTAGGAAGATCAGTTTTGTTTGCCTGAGGAAAAATGTCCCCTCTTCTCCCCATTGTTTGCTTTGGCATGAAAGGGAGAGAGCTCTTCTGGATGGAGACTCGGCAGGGAGTTGCCTTCTATCTGCTTTGCATGCTGTGCACTGTGAATTGATACTGTGCTGATAATTCTGAGGAGGGCGGGCTGTGCGCGGAGAGTATCCAGCGTCGTGAGCATCTGCAAAAACCACTTTGCTAAGAAATGATCTTTTCCCTCTGCACAATGGCAAGATGTTACCCTTGGAATCTCCTCCTGACTGTGACGACCGTGGCAGGGAATGAGCATAGTTTCCCATGTCTCCACTGAGGTCGTTAGTTATACAATTTTGCGCTGGAGCCAAAGTCGGTTTTTGTTTTTGTTTTTGTTTGTTTTTTGTTTGTTTTTTTTTACTTTGCCGGTTGCTGCAGCTTTTGCAACGAAATAATTACTTTTGTGCCAAGTACTTAGGTAACAAGATAAACAAGAGGCAACGTAAATGGAATGTAAATATGGAACAAGTGTCTGTGAAGGGAAAGGCAGCCTAGGGAGAAAGAGCCTGGCTTGGCTTGCTGCATCCAGTGACTCCCCAGGGAGCTGAGGAAGCTTCCTTCACCTGCCATCAGTGTGTCTGTGACTCTTGAGGGAAGGGTTGCTGCCCAGATCTCAGTGAGGAAGCCTGAACTAGATGGTCGGGCAAGGGTCAATGGAGGGCGGGGTGGTAAAAGACCAGGATTCACTCCATGTGGTGGACAACTGCCTGTGCAGAGCCCTGTGCTGGGGACACTTGGAGACAAAGGCAACACTAAACACAGAAAACTGTGTCTGGGTCCCAGCTCTGATATCCATTCTCTGAGCGACCTCGTGAGCAAGTCACTTCTCCGCTCTGGATCTCCACGTACGCATTTCGCGTGAGGGATGGAACTGGGTGAGCTCACGGATCCCCCAGCTCTATGTGACTTGAACCAGCCATTTCCATTACCGAACAGACTTTGGAATCCACAACTGAGGAGCTAGAAAATGTGGACTCTAAATTCCAAGTCTGAATCTTTACCTGGCCGGGCCATTGTCATTTGAGAATACCATCTGTTGTGGGTTGAATAGTTGAGAAAACCCCAAAGACATACCCACTTAGAACCTCCTGCGAATGTGGCCTTATTTGAGGAAGGGGCTTTGCAGCTATCAGGAAGTTAGGAATCTCAAGATGAGATGATCCTGTATTAGGGTGGCTTCTGAAGGTAATGACAAGTCTTTACAAGGGAAGGGGAAGCAGACACGGTGACACAGTGGAGAAGGCAAAGTGAAGAAGCGGGCAGAGATAGGAGTGATGCAGCCACAAGCCAAGAAATGCCAGGAGCCACCGAAGCTGGCAGAGGCAAGGAAGGATGCTCCCCTAGAGCCTTTCGAGGGAGCACAGTCCTGCTGACCTTGACTTCATAATCCCAGCCTCCACAACTGTGGGAGAACATATTCCTATTGTTTTAAGCCACCCGGTTTGTGGTGGCTTGTTAGAGAAGCTACAGGAAACTCATACACCACCCATTAGCCTGAAATAAAGACCGATCCCCTTGGTGGGATCTCTTCCTCTCCCTTATATTTAAAAAAATGGGAATCTGTCCAAGTGGGCGTAACAAGAAATATAAAAAAAAGAAAGGAGCAGATCTGGAGCAGAAGAAGGATAAGAAGCATCCCTCTGCCCAGTTCCTGCCCTAGCAGATGTCCCTCAGGACCGTGTCACAAAAAAGGGGTTCCAGCTGTAGGAAGGTGGTTGTGTCACTGTGAGAGGTGAGGTCTTGTAAAGATCCCACTGAGCCACTAGTCAAGAGACCTGGCTTTCAGCCCTCCCACTGTTGTCCGGTAGCTGTTTGGCCTGGACCAACTTACTTCACCTTTCTGGATCTCAAGTTCTTTACCTATAAAGTGAGAGTATTGGTCAGTGGCTCCCAACCCAACCATAGCAACTATTTTGCAATGCCCCAGAATTATCCTGAAGTGAAATTCAAAAGCAAAACCATCTTGATGATATAATCTATCTATACTTAGAATTTAAAAAGTAAATATCATGTACTAGTAGCAGCATGAAGGAGGAATAAAAGTAATTTATGATAAAATAATTTTTTAAATATGTAAGTGAGCACATGTCTATATTAAAAAGTAATATAAGGCAGCAGTGAAAGGTTTGCACAGTGAAAGGTTGCATCAGGCCACCGTGGATGCAGGAGGAAAAATGTGAGCCAACGCAGGCGGGCGGTACTGATAACTTGAACAGCACAAAAAGCATCGCCATCAGTGACATGCTTTTTCTCAAACTCTCAGAAAACTGAACAACACAATCTTTCCTTGATTTACAAGGAAGTTACATTTCTGGAAAATACAGGATATATTAAAAGCATATTTTAAAGCTTAATGTTGTTTTATGTCATTAAATGCAGTGAAGTTCTGGGCCAGGGTAATTATAAGCAGGTTTTTCACTGACATGAGTGTCCTCTGGGACATTCAGGAGTCATGTGGGGGGCAAGACAATTCCACCTTGGCAAGACTTCTCCACACAGGGCAGCGTATCTAGCATTCCTTTTCCCCGCCATAATGCCAGTACCACCTCGTCACTGGAACAAATAAAAATGCCTCCTCAAATTTCCCAACTCACCCCTGAGGAAGGCGCCAAACCCCTTGAGAATCAGTGGCTTTAATGTTCCTCTGAGGTCTCACCCAACCCTGAGTTGAACCCCAGGTGAACTCACCTTCTCTGGACCAATGTAAATGGTATCAATGCCTAAAGTGTCAATCCACAAACATCTATCAAACTTGCAGTCTTTGCTCTGCACTGAAGCTACAGGAAAGGTAAGATAAACATATTCCAAGCAGGGCTTGGAATGCTCTTAAGACTGGAACTCAGGTCCCCTTCCTCTCGCCCTCCCTCCTTCTTCCTCCCTTCCTTCATTTTTTAGTTTTATTTTTCCCTTTGGTCTTCTTTCCCTCACTCTCTTCTTTTTTCTTCCCTTCCTCTGCCAAGTGCTTCCTAAACTCCAGTCCAGGTTGATTAAATAAGAATAGCCAGGAATCAAGTGTGCATTCAGATTCTTGGCTGGCTAGCCCTGGCTCACAGAGATTCAGGTTCAGAAGGCCTCTTTTTTTTTTTTTTTCTCCCACAGGACAGATGTTTTCAGACAGGACATGACACGACATAAATGAGCACTCATGGTTGGCTCAGTTTTAGAGGAAGACTGTTTTGGAGCCCTGTTATTGGATAATTCCAACTAGATATTCCCCCAAACATGCACAAATTATTCACCTGGAGAAATATCCAACTCAAAGAAAATCACTTCAGCTCAAGAGCAGTTACAGAAAACGGTTCTCCAGGAACCACATCTGGGCTGGATTTGGAATTACGTGAGGGTCCCGCACCATTTAGCCAACCAGCACCGTACAGCTCCCTGCCTTCACAGGTGGGCTCTCGATGTCAGCTACCAGATCTCCGACCATAGTTACCTGGCATTCAGTGAGCAACAAAGGTCTAGTTATTGAACTGAGTTGTACATGATAGTGACTAATGATAGGGAATAAGAGGCATCCAACCCGACATGTCTATAAGTGGGAGAGCGACACGGACACACTTTTAACCAGGAGAAAGAGAAAAAGAGGCAACTTTGGAGGAATGCCGCCTGCTTTGGGGGCTGCGATTTTGCTGGTGATTCTGGCTTCGAGGGTGGGGAGGAAGACCAGGGTGGAGAGTGGCTTCCAAATAGCAACAAACATGTTTGACTCTGGCCAGACTGGGTTTGAATCCCACCCAGTCTAGCTCTTTATTAGGGCTTGGAACTTGGGCAAACCTCTTTCATAAACTGAGGGTAGTAACTTCTACCCCCTTAGACTGCTGGGTGAACAGCAGGAATGATAAACACGGGAAGCTCTTAGGCTCCTGGCAATTTGCAAATGCTCTGTGAATTTCAGTTCTGCCCTCCCATCAACTCCACCAACAAAAATCCAAGAATAGCATTAGGCCAGAAGAGCCCAGAATTGGGTGGTTGAGTGGCTATTTGCCCAGGAGATTGAGAGTAAGGGAAGGGTTCTGAGTGCGACCTCAGGCCTGGCAGGGATTCCCCCAGCACGAGCCTAGAGCAAAGTGTGGCAGAGCCTGGCACCTGAATGGAGGAAGCATGTTCCCAGGCAAGGCCACCCTGGTGGGTCTCCACAGTGAAAGGGAAGCCTGGGAAGAATGTGAGTGATGTTGTGTGAGGCTCCTTACAGCTCCACAGCACCTGAAGTCATCACTTTTAATACCAACTTTGAACCTGAGCTACTCTGAAGCAGAGAGCCCTACTGGAGTCCTTTCTGCAGAAGAAGATGGATCTAGAATGCCTTAAGATCATCCCAGCCACAACCTTCTAAGAACAAAGGGATCCATATCAGCAGCCTACATTGATCAAAACCACAAGTGCGTACTGAGTTTCTTCTAGGTGCTTTATCTTCCCTCAGTGCAAAGCTGATCATGTCACTTCCTTGCTTACAGATTTCCATTGACTCCCCATCACCTACAGGATACTGCCTGAGATTCCTTAGTGTGAACTGACAAATCCCTTCCATCTGACCATTCTCTACCTGCAAACCTTCAAATCCTGGTCCCCAGTGAGCACATATGTGCCACATGCTGACATATCCTACAGTACCATTACCCAAGACTTCTCACACGTCCTGAAAATATCATGCTTTCTCACGCCTCTGCAGCTTTGGACATGCTTTTCTTCTGTTTTCATTCTTGTTCCCTCCCCCAATTTTGTTTTTTTTTTGGTCACTATGCAGATCCATATCATACATCATCATCTGTGTCATGCCTGCCCTAGCAACCACCAGCAGAGCTGGCCACCACTCCCAACCAGGGATAATTAGTTACTCCTCATTCTTTCTTATTTCTCCTTCTATAACTGATTAAATGTATGCTGGACTTCCTCACTCTATGCTCCAAGTCACTAGGTCTCTCTTATTCCCCAACTCTTTGTCTCTCTGTATAATACCAGCTGTGTTCTGGTATTCCTTAAACCATCTCCAAGTTTATGATTGAGTGTGATCTGTTACTGACTTAGTTTCTAGTTATTATCTTTTTAATCTCTAGAATTATTTTTTGCTTCTTTTATCAAACCTGATTGGTTGATTTCAGTAACTCCTTATTTGTAAGCCATACTTATAAACCTCACTTTTATGTCTTTAAATGTGTTGTATTAGTTTGCTAGGGTTACCATAATAAAGTATCACAGGCTGCATGGCTTAAACAACAGAAATTTGTTTTCTTACAGTTTTAGAAGCTAGAAGTCCAAGATCAAGGTGTCCGGTTTGGTTTCCCCTAAGACCTCTCTTCTTGGCCAACGGATGGCAGCCTTCTTGCTGAGGCCTCCTGGGACTCTCCTCTGTGCACACACATCTCCAGTGTCTCTTTGTGTGTCCAAATTTCCTCTCCTTGTAACATCAGTGATCGTGGATTAAGACCCACCAGATGACCTCATTTAACCTTAGTTATCTCCTTAAGGTTCCTATCTCCAAATACGGTCACATTGAGGGCTAGGGCTTCAACATATGAATTTGTGGGAGGACAGGATTCAACCTGTAACACATGTTAAATGGACTTATTTTGTATTTCTATTTCTTATAACCATTATCTTTCCTGGTCTGATTCTGTGGCTTGATTGATGATTCTTGGTTTGTTTCTGCTGGATCTTGCTTATCTTGTAAAATGAGTGATTTTCTGTTAGGAGCATATATTCTTTGGCACTTATGTGAAGGGATTCTTTGAGGTCTGTGTTTAATGTATGTTCCTCTACAGAGAATTTACTTTTGCTTCTAACAGGTGTCTGGGGGCGCTTCTAACTTGCAGCCACTTAAAACTAAACTTTGAGTTTAGACTTTGTGGGGTTTTTCCAGGAATGCATGTGCAGAGTGGAGTGAGGTACACAAAGGTGGTATGAGTCTCAGCCCTTCCTCATCAGAGGGTAGTTTTTAGTTAGAAATTCTCTGAGAAAATGTTAGTTTTTGTTACACCCAGATACAAGGCCAAGAAAGCTCCCAATCCCCCCCCCCCCATTTTTTCTGCTTGGTTTTAAAATTACCCTCTTTGATTAATTGACTGTATCATGACCTCATCTCTTCCCCCTTCCTCTATCAGTTTCCTAGGATTGCAGCAACAAATTACTACTAATTTGGCAGCTAAAAACAACAGACTATTATCTCACAGTTCTGGAAGCTGGAAGAGTTCAGTCAAGGTATTGGCAGAGCCATGTTCCCTCCAAAGCCTCTAAGGGAGGGTCCACCCCTGCTTTTCCAGCTTCTGGTGGCTCCAGGTGTGGCGGCTTTGGTTTATGGTGGCATCGCTTCAATCTATGCCTCCATCTTCACATGGCCCATGGCCGCCTTCTCTGTGTATCTCTATGTTCTCTCCTTTTCTTATAAGGACACCAGTCATTGGATTTAACCCCTCTTTCCCCAGATCTAGGATCATTTCACCTTGGCATCCTTACTAATTACATCTGCAAAGATCTTGTTTCCAAATAAGATATCTTGAGGTTCCAAGTTGACATGAAGTTTGGGGGGGATGCCCTTCAACCTACTATACCTCCATATATACATACCCTATGCCATGCCACCTTGTACTGACCTCCCCCATGACTGTCATCCTAGCTGTGTGACTTTTTTTTTTAAGATTTTATTTATTTATTCATAAGAGACAGATTGAGAGAGAGAGAGAGAAGCAGAGGGAGAAGCAGGCTCCCCGCTGAGCAGGGAGCCTGATGCGGGACTCGATCCCAGGACCCTGAGATCATGACCTGAGCCAAAGGCAGACGCTTAACCATCTGAGCCACCCAGGCACCCATCTGTGCGACTTTCTTTAAGCAATGGGATGTTACCCATTGTGCAATCTCTGCTTGTGTCTTGGAGAAGTGCAAGGCCATTTCTACTTGTTGCTCCTGCCCTCTGCCATTGCCATAAGAGGCCCATGCCCCTGGCCCCAAGCAGAAGCTAGGAGAAACAAGGAGCAGAACAAACTCATCCCAGGTGCCCCATCTAACAGGATCCTAATGGATAGCCAGATGAACTGTGTACATGTGAGTGGGCTTGGCCAAGATCTGCAGAACTGCCTGGCTTCCAGGCTAGATGTGTGGGTAAGAAACAATTATTTTCTGTGTGCTACGGAGTAGTTGTAGGTCTTTCTTACTCAGCAGTACTGTGTAATACACCAGTGGTACCCCCTCTAGCAGGTCTCTTTTCTGGGATCCTGGTTTTATGACAGGGCCTCCTATCTGACCTCCCACCATACCCAAGCCCTAGGCTTCATCTCCTGTCCTTTTATATTCCAGTGCCCCATTAAAGTAGATTCTCCAGGAAAACAAGGATCTGCAGATTTCTCCAGAGAAGGCCAGCTCCAGGACATGCCCATCTGCATAGAGTCACTTTGTTGTCACCTAACTTCCAAGGACTTCCCTTATCTTCCTGATGACCAACAATTTAAAGAAAATATATTTTTAATACAGAATTTGCAGGTATGCATTGATGAGGGAGGGAATTGTTAGGCCTACCTCCTCACCAAATTGTGGTCTTCCAAATAGGAGAGAAACCGCAAAGTAACTTGCTCAAATTGTCTTTCTCCATGAGTGATCCTCAAGGATAGGCTATTAGCCTCTACCTAGATAGTAATGGTTCTTCCCACAACACTCTTTGGGATCTTACCACTGGAGTAGCTGGATGGCCCTCTCTGACTTGTGCTAAAAATCTCACGTTTCTAGTATATTTTGTGAATATACTAGAAACGTCTTCTCCTGGGGCTCCCTCCACCAATTCAAGAGCCAGAGGCTGACCTAGAGCCTCAAGCCATTGGGGTACAGCCCCATCCTAATTGTGATTCTACAAAGTCAGTGACTCACACATCACTGAATCAGCCTCAGTCCTTCTCAACAGAGCCCACCACCATGATCATTACCTGCCACCACCTTGTTCTATTTCAGCTAACATGACAAATATTTTCTTCCTTGTACAGGTTTAGTATCTTTATAGTATAAGCACAGGTGTAATTTCCCATTAATAAATCTTTTGTAAGTACCAACTAGCAGGGTTCTGTTCAGTCTGAAACTACAGGAGGTGATAAGCCACATTTCCGGTTCAAGACCACTTCCTGTACTTCCGTGCTCCTACTTGGCAACCTTGCTCTTCCCCTGCCCCTATCTTGGGCTCCTGGGAAGTAGACACAGTGACAGACCTGAAAGCAGCCCCTAGCATTTACCACTGTTGGCTGAGTCTTTGAATCTTTTCCCTAAGAGGTTGGGGATCTTCCCATGGATGCCATACAGGCTCAGTTTCCTATTGGAGAGTAGGAGGTAACAGCTGCATTGGAACCATAAGTCAGGAGGCCTGTGGGGCCAGACACCTTCTGTACCTTCAATTTAATAAACACTGATTGAAGGATGAAGTGTGTGAGCATGTGTCTGAGAATAGAACTGAGACCCAATATGAATGAAAGGAAAGGAGGAAAGAAATGAGAATTTAAGTCAAGGGAGGGTCCCTCAACTCTGGTAAATGAATGATCATATTGCTGACTTATTAGGGGTTTCCCAGTTAACAATAAAAGAGAACAAAGATGAAAGAAGCAACTTCCTTGGGAAGACAGGCATTTCAGGTAAAATTCATGTTTCCCAGCATGCACTACCTGTTCTTATCCTGTTTCTCCTGAAAAAGCAAATGTAGTACGTTTCCCACTTCAGAATGTGGTGAGCCAGCTCTGATCAGTGGAAGGTGGTTCATTTTTAATATGAATTTAATCCACCCTCATTTAAAAAGAAAATGCATTCAATAGACTGAGGTCTATAACCAGAAACTCAAATTATTAGCTTACAGCAGCTTGAATCACCTAATGTTTCTGGGGACCCAAATTACAATCAGACTGAAATTTCATTAATTTACAATCAGAAATGCAAATGTTCCAGAAACTGTCTGTATAAGTAGACCCATACATTGGACCAAGTCACAACTAAAAAGTTCTCTTGAGAGCTTGGAATCAGAACAAAGGAAGTCAGAGGGACAACACATTTAATGGCATCAGGTGAACACACCCTGATCCGCTGTCTTCAAATGGAGTTAATCTGGCATACAGGTCAGGAATACAGAAAGTCTACTGCCTTCAGGTTCTAGCATCTATTTCCACATTAAGCACAGTCCTGCCAGTGTGATGGGATACTTTTTTGGGTGAAAATCTTCTGCTCCATTAGTGCCACTGCTTGATTTTGGGAATCTGTTTTCTTTTTTTCATAGCAGACCAATTCCCTTCAGATCAATAAACTCTTTCTTTAGATTTGTTTACACCTCTAGTAGAGTTACAACCATAATTAAGGAATTACCTCTTAAGCCAATCACTATTTATTTAAAACTCTTTCCCACTAGGGGCCCAGGTTCTAGCTCTGTATGGAAGCAGAAAAATGATGCCCTGTTCCATGGAACAGCTCTTCAATAATTTAAGGCTTGTTATCATCGAGGTTGCCACATACAATTGTGTAAGTTATGCACCGAACAAGGGAATATAGTTGCAGGGAAGAGTGTGGGTGAAAAGCCTGGTATGCCACTGTCCCTGTCTGGAAATGATGCTGCTCTCTTCTTTGCCAAAGGCTCCATACAAACAGGCAATGAGCATGGCTGTTATGGTCCTCCAGGTTCAACATTTGGGGGCCCAACAACTATTTCTCAAAGCTTATGACATTCTGAACTCTCTCTGTAATATTCTCTAAAGATGAATTCAAATTTATCGATACCCTATATAAATGTAGTATCCAAAATTGGTTAAAATCTACCAAAAGCTATGAGATAGCTACATTTCCCTGATCCATAAATTACTATTCATGTGGCTAAAAGCTACACTGACTTTTTTTCAGCAGCCTCCTCACACTCTTAGCTCATGCTGAGCTTGTGGTCCACAAAAACCTCAGGTTGTTTTCCCTTGAGAAATGCTGGTAACATTAAATCTTCTGAATCTTGTGCAAAATTTGGACCCAACATTAATTTCTGTTACAACTCTACAAGTTGATTTTAGCCATCAATGTTGCTTGATTGAGGTATTTACAAGTAGCATGATTCTATCGCCATGTACTCTTCTCTCTCCTTCCTTTGTGCTTTTCAGCACGTTGGTAAGCTACTTTCTACAGTTTTAAATAAAGCAAGGTAGCAAGGGAGAAGAAGGAAAAGTAACTATATTTTGGTGTACCTACTATGCTCCAGATACTTTACTCTTACATACATCACTTTCCTTAATCTTTACAACAATACATTCATATGTGCAATAGCATTATTTTTAAGCTCAAAGAAAGTAACTTGTCCAAGGTTGTACAGCTAGCAAGTTGCAAAGCCAACATTCAAATCTAATCCCATTTCATTTTAAAAGCCAAGTTTTTCCAACTAAAATATGAGGCCCCCAAAGTAGAATGTCTCACTGGTCAAAACCAAGAGGAGAGCTCTCTTGCATAACCTAGAGTCCTTGTTAGGAAATGGTAAAGGTCACTAGGATCTGGGGAATTGTAGGTCTCCTTTTGGGAGCCCCAGATTGTATTTCCATAACAGGAGATGCTAACTAGCTCAAGGAAATGATGGTCTCCCAAATGTCACAATGTATGCCATAGGGTTTTCCAAAATTGGTATATCCTAATATCCTTATGCTTATTTTGAGTTCAACTCAGTTCGTTTGCATTCCGAGTTTTTCCCTTCTCTATAATTGGAATGGTTGAACTTGCACCCATATGCATCTGTGTTCTCTCTCTGGGGAATCCAAGCCAGAGAAAGTTGTGGGAAAATTGGGACTTTTTTTTTTTTTATCTTACACCTCTCCTTTGTAAGCAATTCAAAATAAAATAGAAATTTTGAGTTGGAATCCTAAAGATCATTTTGTCCAATTTTATCATTTTAGTTAACCCAAGAGGGTAAGCAACTCTCTTAAGACTGCATCACAGAAGTCTTATCCCTTGACTTTCAGTCAGGAGAACTGTACCGTATCATACTGCCTCTCTTATTTTTTTTTTTAGGTTTTTTTATTTATTCATTTGAGAGAGAGAGTGCATGAGCTAGGGGAGGGGAGGACTGGTCAGAGGGAGAGGGAGAAGCAGACTCCCTGCTGAGCAGGGAGTCCAACAAGGGCTGATCCCAGGACCCTAGGATCAGAACCTGAGCCCAAGGCAGACACTTAACCAACTGAGCCACCCGGGTACCCCACACTGCCTCTCTTTATATTTCAAAGTGATAATGAATTTTTTAGACCAGGTTATCAATGGGAACATCCCTTTAACTTCCGAAGATCCCTGGCAAATGGCGACTATTTGGGCCATGACTGGCATTCTACAAGGTTTTGAGAGGTCCAGCTTTCTTCCAGGCTGGCCCCACCCCTGCCATCCTCCTAGCATCTGTGGTCCTCAGTCACTTTTTCTTACTTAGCCCTTGTGCAGCACTCTGTGCATGACAGCAGTCAATAACCTCCTTATTAATTAAATGACACTTTTAAAAGCACTCCTCCAGGGGCTCTGAGAAAGCCAGCTTTGACTAGCTATAAAGTTTTCAGTAATTATTTAAGAAAAAAAATGTTATTCATCATCTTTATGGCAGATCACGGCCGCCACATTCTCCTCAGGAGTTCTATCCATCAAGTCCCTCAATGCAAGGACGGCTAACAAGGTCCCTGTCACTTTGGGTGAAATATACAGGTATCACCAGAGGCTCCTGAACCCACCAGGAACAAAGGTATAGCTATCTCCTCATCCCAGCATGCTCTATCCAGGAAGCCAGCAAGATGGCCTGGCCTTGCTTTTCATCTCCATCTGCAGAGTAGGAGTGGGTAAGAGGAAATTCTTTAGTCTCTTCTTCTCGTGAGAATGGTTTTTCTGTGAGCAAAATGTCTGAAGTGATGAGTCCAACCTTTGATGTCTGAGATATTCACTAGAAAATGGTTTGCTATGGTTACAGGCTCTTGTAGGACTTCCGCCTCTCTCCTCCACATTCCACACTGATGACAGGAACTACTAGGTGTACAGTATTTTACAAAGTGACTTCAATTATGTTATCTCACATTGTCCTCACTTTAGCCATGTAAGATAGACAGGGAAGGGGTTATTATCATTCTTATTTTACAGAAGGGGAAACTGAGGCACATTCATAGTCACTATGGTGGCACTGTAAGATTTGAGCTAGGATCTAGCTTTCAATGCCATGCATTCTAAATGATTATATCACTATGCCTTCCATCCACACTAACCCTGTTTCTTTTCTGTGTGTAGGACAATTGCATTTGGAATTAAGTTGTTTTGTAGTCCTTTCTGTTTGCTTGTATCAGGAGCATCCTCCCTCAAAAAAAAAAAAAAAACAAAACTCAGGAATAAGATGGGATGCCATGTTTGGACTTTTCAGCCAATCCAAGTGAGTTGCTAGGAGCCTCCGTATTGTTTTAGCTCTGATGAAGTAATTTCAAACTGTGGGGGGTCAGCACTCCATTGTCCTGAGCACCTAGGCTATTGTGAACAGACCCAAGCCTTTCTCTGACCACTCGGGCTTGGGCAAGGGTGACTCAGAGCTAGCCTCATTGCCTGTTTCTCCAGCCATTGAGAAAGAGTGAAGTAAATCTGAACTAAATCCAGCACACACCTAGAAGTTCTGTGTGTATGCGGTAAGTCAATAAGAACATATCCAGATGCAATTTTCATTCATTGTGTGTACCACATTAAGTGCTTTCACATGGGTTATTTTATTTAATTCCAGTTCTCTGCAGTGGATATTATTGCCTGCATTTTTCAGAAAAAGAACTGAAGTTCAGAGAGGCTAAGTGATGTGACACTCAGTGATATGCTCCTTTCTCTTATCCCATATAGGTGATAAAAAGCTGTTTCTGTAGATCTCATGTCATTATGATCACTCCACTTCTTCCTTCATGTTTGCTTAATTCACTGGCCATGACCATATGAGCTATAGCCTATTTCTTTTCCGGTGACCATTGATTCTAGTCCTGGCCAATAGGGCATGGGCCGGCGAGGCACTGTAACTCTCATCCAGGGCTGGAAGGAAGCCTGCTGTCCTGTCCCGAGTGAGGATTCTACTTTCTTTCCCTTCCGTGGGTTGGGCTGCAGATCCTGGGAGTGGGAGGCTCCTCACTGAGGATCGGTGGCTGTCTGCTCTTCTGCTATTGTTTCCTGACATGCCGAACCTCTCCAACTGATTTACCTGCCACCACAGGGCTGAAAGCCAGTGTCAGATTCCCTGCAATGGAAATG
The DNA here is from genome assembly GCF_029215605.1 of Mirounga angustirostris. Taxonomy (NCBI): domain Eukaryota; kingdom Metazoa; phylum Chordata; class Mammalia; order Carnivora; family Phocidae; genus Mirounga; species Mirounga angustirostris. The sequence continues at coordinate 160,389,883 of NW_026991710.1, read as the reverse complement.
GTCTGTGCAGGCAGAAGGGGACATGCGTTAAGTCATAAGAACAGGTGTTTGTTCAGAATAATGGTGACTGAGTCTGATATGCTCCTTTGCACATCCTCAGGAGGCAGAGCAGGGGCAGAGAGCAGGGAGATGGATGAGAGAAAAGAGGGAAAAAAGCAGAGGGAAGGAAAAGAGCAAAAGAACTCAAGTGAATTAAGGAAAAACAAAGGAAAAGGAGAGGGAAGAGAAACTGTAGGAGGGACATACATTTTTTTTTCCAGCTGCCCTCTTCTGGGCTTTCCCTATGCCCCAGGTTGCCCACCTCCCAATCCTGGGAATGGTCCGCTGGCATCACTCCTAGAAAATTCACAGAGCCACACCAATGTCCATTCCCTCATTCCCTTGAGCAATCTTGAAGAATTATAAAATCCTTTTCCTCTCAGTTCAGCTGGATAGGTGAGAGCTTCAAGAGAACATAAGAGAGAGAGAGAGAAACATTCAATGCCTACAGATACATGAACTTGAGTGAGTTTATGGGATGCTGCTTCCTTAGTCTTATTAAACCAAAGGCAGAGCAAGGAATGTGAGCTATACAAACCTTGTTACTTGGAAATCTCCAGAGCTCTGTCTTTCCAGATCTTTCCTATTTCTCCATCCTACTTTTCCTTTACCCATTCTCCCTTCCTAGGAGAGAGTAACTAACATTTCTGAATTCTCATTATTTGAAGCCATTGTATTAGCATTTGTATTAATCAGAAGCCTTCTAGTTGTAAGTAACATACTAACACAATGTAGCTTAGACATAGAAAAGGAAATTCATTGGTTCTTCAACCCAACATTGAAAAGGCAAGAGGGATTGCAGCCCCCAAGGCTGGTGGGCCCAGGGCTGAAGCACAGCAGGCCTGGACCTCTGGCTCTGTATCTGTCCTCTCACTTCAGTCCAGGTTGGGGCTCATTACCCCAGAATCTTTGCATGGAAGGGCAGAGACACCTGTAGTGCTAGAGGCTTGATCTTAGAGCTGGCCATCGAAGGGAAAAGACAGCAGGGTATGAACCCTAGCTTCAGAAGGAAAATGCTCAAGAAGGACTCTGGATGGTGTCACCTGGGTCACATACTTTATCCTGGGCCAATTACAAGGCCAAAAAGATGGGGCAAATGATTTGCAAAGCCTGGGTCCTCTGCTGAAGTCTGCAACCAATACTAGGATTGGCAGCTTTAAGGGATTGATTTATATCTAAGATGAATTGGGGGTAATATTGCCCAGAAAAATGGAGGATGTGAGCCATACACACAAAAACAACAGATGTCCACCATGGTAATGTTACATTCTTCATTACATGTAACCTCAGATCATCGCTTGTGTATGGTAAGGTTGGTGAGGCAGCCTGTGTGTTGTTTTTTTGTTTTGTTTTGTTTTTTTAATTATACTGTGTTATGTTAGTCACCATACATTACATCATTAGTTTTTGATGTGGTGATCCACGATCCATTGTTTTCGTATAACACCCAGTGCTCCATGCAGTACATGCCCTCCTTAATACCCATCACCGGTCTAACAAATCCCCCTCCCCCCTCCCCTCTACAACCCTGTTTGTTTTTCAGAGTTCGTAGTCTCTCATGGTTCATCTCTCCCTCCAATTCCCCCCGCCATTTTTCCCTTCCTTCTACTAATGTCCTCCATGTTATTCCTTATGTTCCACAAATAAGTGAAACCATATGATAATTGACTTTCTCTGCTTGACTTATTTCACTTAGCATAATCTCCTCCAGTCCCATCCATGTTGATGTAAAAGTTGGGTATTCATCTTTTCTGATGGCTGAGTAATATGCCATTGTATGTATGGACCACATCTTCTTTATCCATTCATCCGTTGAAGGGCATCTCGGCTCTTTCCACAGTTTGGCTATTGCGGACATTGCTGCTATGAACATTGGGGTACATATGGCCCTTCTTTTCACTACATCTGTGTCTTTGGGGTAAATACCCAGCAGTGCAATTGCTGGGTCATAGGGTAGCTCTATTTTTAAATTTTTGAGGAACCTCCACACTGTTTTCCAAAGTAGCTGTACCAACTTGCATTCCCACCAACAGTGTAAGAGGGTTCCCCTTTTTCCACAACCTCTCCAACATTTGTTGTTTCTTTCCCTGTCCATTTTGGCCATTCTAACTGGTGTAAGGTGGTATCTCAGTGTGGTTTTGATTTGGATTTCCCTGATGGCTAATGATGATGAACATTTTTTCATGTGTCTGTTAGCCATTTGTATGTCTTCTTCAGAGAAGTGTCTCTTCATCTCTTCTGCCCACTTTTTGACTTGATCATTTGTTTTTTGGGTGTTGAGTTTGAGAAGTTCTTTATAGATCTTGGATACCAGCCCTTTATCTGTAGTGTCATTTGCAAATATCTTCTCCTATTCTGTGGGTTGCCTCTTTGTTTTGTTGACTGTTTCCTTTGCTGTGCAGAAGCTTTTTATCTTGATGAAGTCCCAAAAGTTCATTTTTGCTTTTGTTTCACTAGCTTTTGGAGATGTATCTTGAAAGAAGTTGCTGTGGCCGATGTCAAAGAGGTTACTGCCTATGTTCTCCTCTAGGATTTTGATGGATTCCTCTCTCACATTGAGGTCTTTCATCCATTTTGAGTTTATCTTCGTGAATGGTGTTAGAGAATGGTCAAGTTTCATTCTTCTGCATGTGGCTGTCCAATTTTCCCAGCACCATTTATTGAAGAGACTGTCTTTTTTCCATTGCATATTTTTTACTGCTTTGTCAAAGATTATATGACCATAGAGTTGAGGGTCCATATCTGGGTTCTCTATTCTGTTCCATTGGTCTGTATGTCTGTTCTTGTGCCAGTATCATGCTGTCTTGGTGATCACTGCTTTGTAATATAGCTTGAAATCGGGCAATGTGATGCCCCCAGCTTTGTTTTTCTTTTTCAACATTTCCTTGGTGATTCGGGGTCTTTTCTGATTCCATACAAATTTTAGGATTGTTTGTTCCAGCACTTTGAAAAATGTCATTGGAATTTGGATCGGGATGGCATTGAAGGTATAGATTGCTCTGGGTAGCATAGACATTTTAACAACGTTTATTCTTCCGACCCATGAGCATGGAATATTTATCCATCTTTTTGTGTCTTCTTCAATTTCTTTCATGAGTGTTTTGTAGTTCCTAGAGTATAGATCCTTTACCTCTTTGGTTAGGTTTATTCCGAGGTATCTTATGGTTTTTGGTGCTATTGCAAATGAAATCGTTTCTTTAATTTCTCTTTCAACAGTTGCATTGTTAGTGTATAAGAAAGCAACTGATTTCTGTGCATTGATTTTGTATCCTGCCACATTACCAAATTGCTGTATGAGTTCTAGTAATTTGGGGGTGGAGACTTTTGGGTTTTCCACATAAAGTATCATGTCGTCTGTGAAAAGAGAGAGTTTGACTTCTTCTTTGCCAATTTGAATACCTTTTATTTCTTTTTGTTGTCTGATTGCTGTTGCTAGGACTTCTAGTACTATGTTGAACAACAGTGGTGAGAGTGGGCACCCTTGACGTGTTCCTGATCTTAAGGGAAAGGCTCTCAGCTTTTCCCCATTGAGAAGGATATTCGCTGTGGGTTTTTCATAGATGGATTTTATGAGCATGAGGAATGTTCCCTCTATCCCTATATTCTGAAGACTTTTATTCAGGAAAGGATGTTCTATTTTGTCAAATGCTTTTTCTGCATCAATTGAGAGGACCATATGGTTCTTCTCCCTCCTCTTATTAATGTGTTCTATCACACTGATTGATTTGCGAATGTTGAACCATCCTTGCATCCCAGGGATAAATCCCTGTTGGTCGTGGTGGAGGATCGTTTTTATGTATTGTTGGATCCTATTAGCTAGGATTTTGTTGAGGATTTTGGAATCCATATTCATCAGGGATATCGGTCTGAAATTCTCCTTTTTGATGGAGTCTTTGCCTGGTTTGGGGATTAAGGTAATGCTGGCCTCATAGAATGAGTTTGGAAATTTTCCTTCTGTTTCTATTTCTTGAAACAGCTTCAGTAGAATAGGTATTATTTCTTCTTTGAATGTTTGGTAGAATTCCCCGGGGAATCCATCAGTCCCTGGACTCTTGTTTTTTGGGAGGTTTTGATCACTACTTCAATCTCGTTACTGGTTATTGGCCTATTCAGGTTGTCAATTTCTTCCTGTTTCCGTCTTGGCAGCTTCTAGGTTTCCAGGAAGGCCTCCATTTCATCCATATTGCTCAGTTTATTGGCATATAGTTGTTGATAATAATTTCTAATAATTGTTTCTATTTCCTTGGTGTTAGTCATGATCTCTCCCTTTTCATTCATAATTTTATTAATTTGGGTCCTTTCTCTCTTCTTTTGGATAAGTCTGGCCAGTGGTTTATCAATCTTATGAATTCTTTCAAAGAACCAACTTCTAGTTTCATTGATCTGATCTACTGTGTTTCTGGTTTCTAATTCATTGATTTCTGCTCTAATTTTAATTATTTCTCTTCTAATGCGTGGCTTAGGCGTCGTTTGTTGCTTTTTCTCTAGTTCTTTAAGGGGTAGAGTTAGTTGGTGAATTCGGGATTTTTCTATTTTTTTGAGTGAGGCTTGGATGGCTATGTATTTCCCCCTTAGGACTGCCTTTGCAGTACCCCATAGGTTTTGGACCAATGTGTTTTCGTTCTCATTGATTTCCATGAATTGTTTAAGTTCTTCTTTGATTTCTTGGTTGACCCAAACATTCTTGAGCAGAGTGTTCTTTAGCTTCCAAGTGTTTGAATTTCTGCCAAATTTTTTCTTGTGATTGAGTTCCAGTTTTAGAGCATTGTGGTCTGAGAATATGCAGGGAATAATCTCAATCTTTTGGTATCGGTTGAGACCTGATTTGTGACCCAGTATATGGTCTATTCTGGAGAAAGTTCCACGTTTGCTCGAGAAGAATGAGTATTCTGTTGTTTTAGGGTGGAATGTTCTGTAAATATCTATGGGTCCTTCTGGTCCAATGTATCATTCAAAGCTCTTGTTTCTTTGTTGATTTTCTGCTTAAATGATCTGTCCATTGCTGAGAGTGGAGTATTGAGGTCTCCTACAATTAACATATTGTTATCAATATGACTCTTTATTTTGGTTAACAGTTGGCTTATGTAGATGGCTGCTCCCATGTTGGGGGCATAGATATTTACAATTGTTAGATCTTCTTGTTGGATAGACCTTTTAAGAATGATATAGTGTCCTTCTGTGTCTCTTATTACAGACTTTAGTTTAAAATCTAATTTGTCTGATATAAGAATTGCTACCCCAGCTTTCTTTTGAGGTCCTCTGGCATGGAAGATAGATCTCCATCCCTTCACTTTCAGTCTGGATGTATCTTTAGGTTCAAAATGAGTCTTTTGTAGACAGCATATGGATGGGTCCTGTCTTTTTATCCAATCTGCAACCCTGTGCCATTTTATGGCCATTCACGTTGAGAGTGATTATTGAAAGATATGAATTAATTGTCATCATGTTGCCTGTGAAGACGTTGTTTTTATAGATTGTCCCTGTAAATTTCTGTTGTAGATCACTCTTGGGCTCTTTCTCCTTTTATAGAACCCCCCTTAATATTTCTTTCAGGGCTGGCTTAGTGGTCACATATTCTTTCAGTTTCTGCCGGTCGTGGAAGCTCTGCATCTCTCCATCCATTCTAAATGAAAGCCTTGCCAGATAAAGTATTCTTGGCTGCATGTTCTTCTCATTTAGTACCCTGAATATGTCTTGCCAGGCCTTTCTGGCTTGCCAGGTCTCTGTGGATAGGTCTGACGTTATTCTGATGTTCCTCCCTCTGTACGTAAGGAGTCTCTTCCCCCTAACTGCCCTTAAGATGGTTTCCTTGGTTCTAAGATTTGCAAGTTTTACTATTACATGCCGGGGTGTTGGCCTGTTTTCCTTGATCTTAGGAGGGGTCCTCTCTGCCTCTAGGACTTGAATGTTTGTTTCATTCCCCAGATTAGGGAAGTTCTCAGCTATGATTTGCTCAAATACATCTTCTAGTCCTCTCTCTCTCTCCACTCCCTCCGGGATTCCAATTATTCTGACATTGGAATGCCTCATGGTGTCACTTATTTCTCTGATTCTATTTTCATGGATTCTGAGTTGTTTTTCCCTGGCCTCCTCTTTTCCCTTTTTATCTATTATATTGTCTTCCAGGTTGCTTATTCTCTCTTCTGTCTCAGTTACCCTAGCTGTTAGATTATCTAGATTGGATTGGATCTCATTGATAGCATTTTTAAGTTCTGCCAATTCACCTTTTATTTCTGCCCTTAGAGACTCTATGTTGCCATTAATTGATTTCTCCATTCTAGCCATTGTCTTCACAATTGCTAGCCTGAATTCCAACTCCAACATCTTGGTTATATCTGCATCCATTTGTAAATCTGCAGCATAAGTCATAATCTCTGAGTCTTTTCTATATCGGGGGCTCCTCCTCCTAGTCATTCTGTTGATGGGTGATTGAGGGAATGTATAGAGTCCAAATTATTGACCAGAACCCAAGCAAGATGCACCTGTTTTCTTGGGACCTTAGGGTTGCTGGCTTCTTGTTTTCCCAGCCTGTCTTCTGCAGGAGGGGCCTGCTGCGCTGTTACTCAGGCAACCCTGTTTGGGCGGAGTTGCCCTGCGCCCCTGTGGTGGGGGATGGGCTCAGCGGGAATCAGTTTTTGGGGCTTTTGTTCTCTGGCGGCTTTCCCTGGCGGTTTTCTGCATCTCTTCTGCGAGTCAGAGCAGAAGAGACCGTTTCCAACCCTCTGCCTCAGAGCAGAGAGATCACAGTCTTCTTCAGTGAGCTCTCCAGGCCACACTGTCTCCATTTCTGTTCCTGCTGCTATAAAATGCAGCGCCCTGGGTTATGCGCCCCTCCGCAGCGCTCCCTGTCCTGCCTCCAGGTCAGAGCACGTCTCTGCCCTTTGTGCTTCTAAAACCGCCAGCCGCTCCCAGTTAGCCGGCGTGACCCTGCTGCTCCGGGTTTCCATCCCGGGGGCTGCAGTTCACAGGTGCGACCCCGCCGCTCCAGGTTTCCACCCGGGGTGCTGCCCTAAAGTCCTTTCCACGCCGCTACCGGTCTGCAAGTCTGTGCCTGTCCACAGCGCGCAAGGCTGTCACTCACCAGCGGTGTAGGATCCCCACAGCCAGGCACCCTCCCGCTGCTGTTTATCCTCTGATATCTGCCTGCAGAATCACGGCTCCCCCCTTCGTACCTCAAAACCAACCACCTGCGATATTCTGCTTGTCAAGATCCAGATCTTCTTACATCTCAGGCTGGTTTCATGGGTGCTCAGAGTGGTCTGGTAGATATCCAGCTCAATTCCGGGGACCAGTTGAAATAGGGTCCCCTACTCCTCCACCATCTTTTCCCCCTCCTCCCTGTGTGTTGTTTAATACTGATCCCCAGTAGTGGCCATAGGGCCTGGCTCATAGTAGGTGCTCAAATCCTTGTTGATTGTAGATGAGATACATGCTATAATGAAGCCCATTTTATAAGACTTGGCAGGGTGAAATAGCTGGCGCAACAAAAAGGTTGTACCTCAGGGCTGTGCTTCCTACTTCATTTTACTACAAGGGATTGTCTCCTACCACCCAGCTGCAATGAGGTCTGACTATCACATGGTTTAACTTTCCTATCAGAACAAGACCACATGAGAGCCTGCTCAATGGGGCCCTTCCTTCTCTCCGAGTAGGGAAGGGAGAAAAGTACTACGGCTGGGATCAGCTCAGGTGTGAGGCAGGCCTGGCAGGAGATGAGGACTGGAAAAGTAGAACCAATGCTGTGGAGATCTTCTCTGGTTTGAAGGCTGATCACCCTGAGCAGGAGCCAGAAAGTCAAGGCAGCATCCAACACACTTGCTGAATCCAGAAGTAGCTCAGGTGATCATTAGTATCCAAGTGAGTCTTGGAGGAAGATGAATTATCTGGTGACACTGGAAATAAGACTGATGGAAGCATGTGTTTGGACCAGACAGGGTTCCAGCCACATGGATGGGATCTCGGCACAGTGCCCAGGCCCCAAACAAGCCAACTGAGGTCTAGGAAAGACTGACCAGCATGAGCAAGGAGCCGCCATGCTGGGAAAGAAAGTTGAGGCAGAGACTGGGTATAGGGGAAGTCTGTGAATTGGCTGTCAGTGGGTGCCCAGAGCTCACACCAATATTCCCAAGTACAAAAGTAAGACCTTGTCTCTCTCTCTCTCCCCCCACCACACACACACACAGAAATTCCTGCTAGGAAGGCTGGGAAGGGAAGAGGTTGGCAGGAGAAAGCAGTAGACAATGAGTCAAACTGGAGTCCAAAGGAACAAGAAGACACCTCCCTTTCACAAAGTGGGGCAGTTCTAGAAACTTCTGCATTGGCTTCTCTTCCTCTAGCCAGGCCACTTAAGAATTCTCCCACCTTACCTTCTTTTCCTCTTGCTCAGCTCTGATGTCTGGTATGACACATGCCTACTTCCTTTCATTTTCCAAAGTCATATACTGCAATTAACCCATAGCTGCACAATAAAATCCTTCTTTCTTAATATACTTCTGGGCCCCACCATCAGGTTGTGAAAATCAAACCCCTGAGCCCTTGATGTCACACTTCCTGTCAGGTCCTGGGCTACCTGGTGGTGGTGAGCAGTCCACAATAGCCCACACTGCAGTGAGGATGCACTCCATGACTCTGTAACTCTGTTGGAAGGAGCCCAGGGACATGGAACTGTAGAGTCTCTGAAGCCAGCTTTGAAAAATAAAATAAGAGACGAAGCTAAATCCTCATTTGTGTTTTACTCCCATTTCTCCATTAAACCAGTGAGGGAAACAAGTGTCCTGTAACAATTCATACTTTAAAACCAGATTCAGCAGCCAAGAGAGGATGAGTAACATTATTGGGTGCTCTGGAGGAGCTGTTGAGGCTGCTACTTCCCAGGAGAGCTCCCCCCTGCTCTCCAGGGCAGGTAGCTCTGGCCCCAGCCCTCATCCTCCCGACCCGCATCCCCAGGGCCCAGCCCCTGGCTGACTAGAGGTGGCCTGGCTGCACACAGTTGTGGGGCCTCTCTGGCCCTGCAGCTGTACCCTCTGAGCAGCCAGAGAAGCTCCCCTGAGAGGGAGCAGGCTATTAGCTCCTCTGAAGATCACTCCCTTGATCAAATAAACTAACTGCACTGTTTACTGTGTAAACTTGGACTGAAGCAGCAGCACAGAAGGGGGTTCATAACAAGGGCTGTTAATATTTATGGCTGACATCAGCAGGCTGCTGGCACTACCATAATGAGCCCATCCCAGCCTGAGTCACTGCAACCTTCCAGCAGAGGCAAAGAAGAGAAAAGCAGGAAGCAGGTGGGAGGAAGGACAAGGCATGCTTGTATGCACAGTAGTACCAAAAACCTTCCTGATCTGAATTGCAGGGCCAATGCCAGGGGTAGAAATGTCTTCAGAGCACCTGCTATATATGGAACATTCAGCCAGAGGCTGGGATATGGAGGTTAAAAAGGACAACCACCTAGGAACCAGAGGAATGAGTGCTACTACAGGGACACTCCTTTCCTGCAATCTCATAGACTGGGAGCTCCATACTGAGGACCTCAAAGCTGGTTACAGTGGGCTGGTAGAGAGGAGGCAGCATGCGGCAGCAAGAAGACTTTGAGAGCCCAGTGGTCCTCCAAGCTCCTTAGGAGGCCCCCATGGGGCCACGGTCCTGACTGTGAGTGATGTGGCTGACTGACATCCCACCAAGAATAACTGCTCTCTGCAGGTGGGCAAGGACTTCTCAGCACTGAACCCAAGTGCCTTGACCTGGCCCAAGACACTTCTTGCAACCTAAGTGATCCAAAAGTAATGGTCCACCCTGGCTCTAGGCCTCCTCTGCCAGTCCTATTCACTATGTGATGTTGGGCAGAAAATTTCACTTCTCTGGGTCTGTTTCCATGTTTGCACAAGGAAGGATTTGGACCAGGTAGGAAGCACTAGCTTGAGTTAATTTAGCCTGGACTGGTTGAAGAAGCCAGACACAAGATGTGCATATACATGGAGAAGAGTATCAAGGGGAGGTGCCAGCCAAGGCCCAAGGCTGGGCCTCTCAACTTGTATCCTCTAGAGGATATAAGACAGTGTATGTGTATGTATGCATTTCTTGAAGGGAGAGCTTTTATCAGATTCTTAGAGTTCAAAATGGTTGAGAACCACTGTGTTCAGATCTGATTAAGGTTCTTTCATGTTCTAAGATCCTCTACTTCTAAAACTTCCACAACTCCATGGGATTTTCTCCCTTAGTATAAGTTCTAGATGGGGCTTCCCCAAGGGCTTTTAAGGGCACAGCAGGGCAGTGTTCTGGGGTGGGGATAAGGGGATTGCACCCAGCACAGAGTTAAGGGCATAGCTTTTAGAATTAGACAGGCTTGAATTTGAATCTCTGTTCTCCTATTACAGTGATACCTATGAGTCTCAGTTTTCTCATCTATAAAATTGGCTTAATAATCCTGGGCAACTGCAAGTCCGGAAACATAGGCAAATATATAGTAAGTCGTTTATGGAGCGCACATAACAGTCCATGGTAAAATAGCATTGATCATGTGTGTAGACTTTACAGTCACTCTGTAGTAGCATCTGCATCAGAGAATCATTTTTAGGATTGTGTGTAATGATGAATATAAATCGTCTGGCATGGTGTAAGTGCCAATAAATGTTAACCAATAATGATAATTATAATTTTTATCTCTGTGCCACGGTCTCTATCCTGGGCTAAAGTTTTCCTCCTGTCCCCAGGTGATGCCTTGAAGCGCACCTCCAAGTTCTCTTGAGATACAGTGTATCAGCAGGAGTCCTCTTATTTGAGGCCTCAATGGGAGTGGATAGACAAGAAGATGGACCAGGAGTCCAGGCATTTGTCCAAGAAGCCAAAGGCTTGGAGGACCCTGCAGGGATGGCAGACAAGTGGTTTAGAGGGCAGTGAGGTAAGTAGGGAGCAGGGTTCAGTAGCAGTTGAGAGAGTAGTATGGGGGAGGTACTCCACGGTTGGTTCCCAAGTGTTGATAGTGGCCAAAGGGAGATGAGCCAGAAACCAGCAGGTGAGTTCTGTTCCTGATTGCCACAGGCTCCAAGGTGCTGTGGTTACCTCTCAGCAGAGAGAGAGCTGCAGAAATGCAAATGGGTGTGGGTAGCTGAGCATTCTCCAAGAGCAGAGAAGGCCCAATTCTCCCTGCAAAGCTGGATCTGCAAATGCCTCTCCCTACCCATTCTTTAATTAAAAGGGAGGCCCAGCCTTGTGGGGGTGGGGCACAGCAGTTGTGGGGCAGACATGCTTAGAGAAGCTAGAAGGGCTGTCCTGGGTTCTCTGAGTAAGAGTCAGATCCCCAGGGGGTTAGGAATGAAGCAACTTTGGAATGAGGGGAGGTTACTTGATGGATGGAGGCAACAACAAAAAAATCTATTAGCAGTGCTTTAAGCTCCTTAGAGAACAGTTCTTGAGGAAGCCAAGTAAACAATTTCCTGATACTGGAGATTTGTTAATTAAGCACTTTGAGCTCTAGGGGGAGGGGGGCAGACAACTGTAGAATCTGACTTCTGAGTCTTCTAGCTTTAGGAGAGAGGTCAGTGGATTTCAGAGCCAGTGGCCTGAGGTATTTCCCAGACTGTCTGAGAGGTCAGTCTGCTAGACTCCTTGTCCCTTGAGGGGCCACATATGGAAAGGGGGCTGGGCTAGACATGTAGAGATACACACGTTGTGCTGTCCAACCTGATGCCAATGAGCTGTGCAGTGCACAGAGCCAGCAACATCAGACCTGTTCAGGGGAATGTCCACCCGGTATCTCCAGTTGAAATCCTGGGAAGGGACTGTGCCCATTGATGCCTGGAATTTCTGCAAGGGGGCATCACAGCTCTGATTTAAGCACAGGACCCCCCTGGGCTTTTCTTCTGGAGTGCATATACTCCTGGGAAAAGTAATGTATTAAGTCACTATGTCTTCTGTAAAGGAAGTTGTTAAGAGCAGATAGCTCTCTGATTGGGGAAATGGGACCTCAGAGGTGTGAATGAGCAAGGGAAGGGGGAAAGTCAAGGAGGAGGGGGAAGGAAGCTGCAGGCTACTTTTCTACCCAGTCTGAGGGAATTGGGAAGATGGGGGAAGAGTGTGCCAAACCTGTCCCCAGGCTCACTGTCATCCTGCCCAAAGGCCTGAATAATGTCCCAGAAGAAGCCCAAGTAAGAGAGAAGAAAGACATGAGGGAACAGGGGACACAGAAGAGAATTCCCATGAGCTAATGTCAGGAATTTGCTTTCCCTGAGGGGTTTTCAGGGCTAATTCCATCTGGGCCACTGTCCTGATTCTGGGGAGTGGACCCGGAAGAGGCATTCCTTCTCTCCCACCTCTCACCTTCCCCAGGTGACAGCTCCATTCCTGTAAATGGTTATGAGAATCAGTGTTTAGTAAATGGAATCATCTTCTGGAGGAGCCATGGAGGGAAAGGAATCCCAGAAGGAACCTTTGCAGGAAGGGGAGAATTCTTTACATGAAGGGAGTGGTCCAGCCTGGGTCCCATCCCATTACCCAAGTCTACCTCTGGTGGCCATTTCCTAGTCAGAAGGCCCAGTCTCACCCCCAGACAAGAATCATAATTTACTCTGTCTCCAGGCTTCTGACAAATGTCCTTTGTCAAGGTAGAAACCCCCAGTATCTCCATCTCAGACCAAGAGCACTGCCCAGTGCCCAGCACCCAACACCACACCCACACCCCATAGTTCCATAGTTGTACAAAGCAGGAAAAGTTTGAAGACAAAGAGAAGAAACTCTCTTTTTCCCACATGGAAAACACAGACACACAGATGAGGATATGGTAAGCAGGCAGATCCCAGGGAAAACATTTACACTGGGAGATAGGCCTCACCAGTGTCCAGATATGTCACACTGAGTCTCCGGGCACAGTGGAGAGTGGTCTCTCAGAGAGGAGGATGGCAGCTGGGAAGCCCTTGGTGAGATCTGGGTTGGCTACAGGCAGTGTCCACAAGGCAGGTCTGCCCACACTTTCTGGGCAGCACCCCCTAGTGAGTGCCATGACAGAGCTCCCTGGGAGAAGGCAGGCACAGAAAATGCACAAAGGAAAAAGGAAGCACAGGGCTGGGGCTGGGTTAGTCTGTCACCTCCACTCTTGTTCCTTTTATACAGCTCTCGTCCAGGCCCCCGCGGCTCTTCTAGGTATTTCTGACTAGGAAAGGGGACCTGACTCTGCTTCCCACCTTTTCTCCCTGCATTTAACTTGCCCAGGCTCAGGCCCATCCTTACCTCTGCCATCTCATGTCTTCCTCAGGATGAATGAGTGAGATCAAGGTGTTTATGCCCTTTGGGAGGAAAAGGAAATAAAGAGTCAGGGAAACTATATAACTTGTAAAGACCACATTACTCAGAAAGCCCAGAGCCAGAATGTGAACACACATCCGAGCCGAGATGTGAACACACTCGTGAACACAGAACCTACCCAGTGATTCTTCCATGACACACACTGCACCTATAGTACATTCTGGGAGGTCCTGCTATGGGCTCTCAGCTCAGTTTGTCCTTCCAGACCCTGGCCCAAGTTTCATACTAGTCACTGCCTTTGTTATGATAATGTATTGCTTACAGGTTGGGCTGGCCCTGAGAGCAACTAGTCAAGGCACTCGTGAGGTGGGCTGTCACAGTTCCCGGAGTAAGAGGCAGAGATGTCTGGTCTACAAGCTCCATTAGCAACAGCTGCTGGTGGTAGACCTCTAGCGCAGGGAGTCCTCCTGCTTGCCTGAACTTGTCCATTCCCAAGTCCCAGGAGGCTGCATAAACCGAGAGAAGAGGAACCTTGTGTGTGCATACATTTCCAGCAGCTGCAGGATCAATAACCATGGCCCCCTAAACCTCAGAGATACGAACCTTCCAGTTGTTTGAGGTGTTGTGGTAATCAGGGTAGGCAGAAAGGCCATCTCTTTAAACCTACAAAGTAAATTTAAGAGTGAAGGTCCAATATTGTTAAGATGTCAGTTCTTTTCAAATTGATCCATAGATGAACATGATCACAATCAAAATCCAAGCAGGTTTTTTTTTTTTTAATAAAATTTGATGACTCATTTTAGAATTACTATAAAATTCAAAGCAACAAACATAGTCAAAACAATTTTGAAAGAAATCCAGTTGGAGGACTGACATTCCATGATTTTAAGACTTACTACATAGCTACACTCCTCAAGACTGCAGAATACTGAGCAAGGATAGACATATATGTATCAATAAAACAGAATAAAGAGTCAAGAAATAGACTGATACACGTATGTCCAATTTATTTCAACAGAGGTGGCATGGAAATTTGATGGATGAAAGAAAAATATTTTTAACAAACTGCTAGAACACTGAAACTACAGAAACAGGGGGAAAAAATGAAACTTCATCCTTACCCATACCATACAGAAAAACTAACTTGAAACAGATCATAAATTTAAATATAAAAGCTAAAACAATAGAATTTTTTAAAAAATCCATAGGAGAAGGGCTTCACAATCTTGGATTAGGCAAATATTTCTTAGGACACACAAACCATGAACCACTGAAGAAAAAATATGAAAACTTGGGCTTGTTAAAATTTAAAACTTTTCCTCTTTGAAAAATGCTATTAAAAAAGACAAGCCATAGGGGCGCCTGGGTGGCTCAGTCGTTAAGCGTCTGCCTTCGGCTCAGGTCATGATCCCAGGGTCCTGGGATCGAGTCCCACATCGGGCTCCCTCCTCGGCGGGAAGCCTGCTCTCCCTCTCCCACTCCCGCTGCTTGTGTTCCTGCTCTTGCTATATCTGTCTCTGTCAAATAAATAAATAAAATCTTAAAAAAAAAAAAAAAGACAAGCCATAGACCAGAAGAAAAATACTAACAATACATATATCTGACAAAGAACTTTATCCAAAATATATAAACTTAATAATAATAATATATAAATAATATATAAACTTAATAATAAGACAACTCAATAAAAAATGGCAAAAGATTTCACAGACACCTCATTAAACATGATATGTGAATGCCCAATAAGCATGTGAAAAAATAAATGTTCACCATCATTAGTGCATCAGGAAAATGTAAATTAAAACTACAGTGAGATATCATTACATATTCATTCTAATGGCTACAATTAAAAAGGCTGATAATACTAAGTGTTGATGAGGATCCGGATCAACAACCTCTTGTATAATGCTGGTATAACCATAAAATAATACAACTACTTTGGAAAACAGTTTGACAGTTTCTTATAAAGTTAAACATATACTAGCCAGTAGAGAACCAATTTAACACTTGAGAATTTACCCAAGTAAAATGAAAACATGTCTACACAAGGACTTGTACATGGATGTTTATAGTAGCTTTATTCATAATAAATCCAAACAGGAAATAACACACAAGTATCAATCAATAGGTGAAGAATAAACAAATCGTGCTATATCTGTGTGCTATCCTACTGCTCAGCAATAAAAAAAAATGAGGTAAAAATGCATATGACAATATGAATGGATGCCACCACATTTTGCTGTGGTAGATGAGCCAGACATAAGAGTATACATGATAAAATTCTATTTATATCAAATTCTAGAAAAGACTGATCAATAGTGACAGAAAGCAGATCAGAGTTGCTGAGGGCCAGTGGTAGGGATTGAATGCAAAGGGGCACAGGGGAACCTTCTGGGGTGATAGAAATATTCTACATCTTGATTGTGGTATTAGATACACAGATATATATATACATTTCTGTGTGCATGTGTGTATATGAAAATATGGATTTGTATTTGATACTCATCAAACTGAACATTTTAAATTGGTGCATTTTAGGGGTCCCTAGGTGGCTCAGTATGTTGAGCATCTGACTGGGTTTAGGTTCAGGTCATGATCTTAGGGTTGTGAGATGGATCCCCACGTAGGCCTCTGCCCTCTGCAGGGAATCTGTTGGAGATTCCCTCTCTCTGTTCTTCCCCCTGCCTGTTCTCTCTCTCACTCTCATAATAAATACAATAAAAATCTAAAAAAATGGTGCATTTTGTAGTATATAATTTATACCTCAATAAGGTTGTCATAAAAAGAAAATATATATCAAATCTTCTCTCATCCTGCTTGCTAATAACCCTAGTGGGCCCACTGGGTTCAAACTGATGGTCTGGTGCAATCTCTGACTACTGTCCCCAAGCTCAATGTGCTCCAGGCACCGGCCTGCTGCCATTTCCTCCCCTGGGCCTTCCCTTGGGTCGCTTTCCCATCTTGGTAGCTACTTCTGCCTGGAATGCTCTCTGCTTAGCTCGATATCCCATTTTCTGGCCCCACCCCCAACAGTTTCCCATAAGCTTTTACTTCCTCCAAGTGGCCCTCCTTCACTCCCCAACTTAAAGGTGGTCCCGTTATTATCTTCACTATAACACTCTTTTCCTATGTATTCCTTATCAGAGTTTGTACATGTCAATTAATGTGATGTCTACTTCTTAAGGTTTTTCTACCCTAGACTGAAAGATCAAAATAGAACCTAGTCTGCTGTGTTCACTACCTAATCCCTAGCATCTGGCAAAGTCCCTGGCACAAAGCTGATGTTTAATAAATATTTGATGGATAAACAAATGGATAATGAAGTCACGAATCTGTACATTTTCCTCAGGGAGGAAGTCATTTGGGATGAATGAAGCACTGTAGTGAGGGCCGCATACTGCAGAATAAAGGACCAGTCTTGAGTCTCAAGTCCTGGCTCTCTCACTAATCACAGACCAGGTTTCATTTAGTAGGCCTGGCTTGAGACCAAGGAATCCCAACATTTAATAAGGGCCCCAGGGTTTCTGATGCTTGAGATGTATGGAATAACTGGGTGAACACATATACACATATGCCTATAAACACAGCAAATTCATGGGTGGAGATTTTTAAGCCATGTTTGTTTCAAAATATGGGATCCTATTTTACTCATTTACCTACATTGTTTTCCCACTCAACAATCTCTTATAGAAATCCCTCCAAATCTCTTGGTATAAAAGAAGTATTATTTCCGTTTTCTTTATTAATAGATGCATCATAAGATATGGAGTGTGTGTAGTCCTTTCAGTTTCCTTCCCTTCCAGGCACATGGTAGTAAAGCGCTGCCTGGCTCACCTGTGGAGCATTGAATCCTTCGGTGCCAGACCCTCCAGGCCACCTGGTACAGCAACTGAGGGTGGTTGTTTTACCAGCCTGGTTCCCGGAACCACCACGAGGAGCAGAGCCCCTTACTGGCTTGAACTAGACATGTGGTTGAACAAGCAACCCATTTTTATTGTTGTAAGCACAGTGATCTTGGAATTGTTTATCTCACATCGACACCCAGCCTAGACTAACAAAATATGTTGTCGTATCAGAATTTATTTAACCATTCTCTATTGATAGATAGATGTTCACTTTCTCCCTAGTGTTTTTGCCACTAACAACATCATTTTACATATATTCTTAAAGGCTGGTATGGGAATGCACAAATAGAGAAAAATATGGGAAGATAGATAATAGATTAAAATGGGCTACATGGTTTTGTGGAGGAGGGTTTGTGGCTGAGGATTTAAAAAATCACAATTTATATGAAAAGCTATGTACAATACAATCATATTTATGTAATTCTGTGAATGTATAAATCTATATTTCTTTTTTTTTTTTTTAGAGATTTTATTTATTTGACAGAGAGAGAGAGACAGCGAGAGCAGGAACACAAGCAGGGGGAGTGGGAGAGGGAGAAGCAGGCCTCCCGCCGAGCAGGGAGCCCGATGTGGGACTCGATCCCAGGACCCTGGGATCATGACCTGAGCCGAAGGCAGACGCTTAACAACTGAGCCACCCAGGAGCCCTAAATCTATATTTCTATCTAGTTCTACATATACACATCTATATCTATACTTGAAATTTTTAAAACTTAAATTACATAGTAATTTTAAAAAAGAAAGCCACCAGACCATTTAAAACCTAATGAAAATGCAAATCTTATTTGGGATGATCAAATACTAAGGGATTACAAAGCAGTTATTTATTCTTCTGCTTAGGTTACATTAACAGAGTAGTAACTGCACATGGACTGAAGGAATGAAGGCATAGCACTCTGGGCAGCCTGGTTTTGTTGTGCTGGAGGAGGGCACATAGGGAAAAGGCTGAATGCTTTCCACCTGTAGGTCAAAGAGGAGGTTTTGGGGGAATAAGGAGCAGCAGAAGAGCATTGGGAAGGCAGGTGAGGACTCCAGACTCGAAGGAGAGGGATGTGCAAGCAGAACTAGTATGGCAGAACTAGTAGGTAAAGTACACTTGTGAGATTATCTGCTCTAGTTTAATTTTATAAGAAGAAATTATTTTCTTTTCCAGTGATCTCCCGTGACTAGCACAATACCTGTCCTGTCAGAGCAAGAACCATAAAAGCAGTTGATGATTAAGAGAGGGAGAGAGGGGCGCCTGGGTGGCTCAGTTGGTTGGGCGACTGCCTTTGGCTCAGGTCATGATCCTGGAGTTCCTGGATCGAGTCCCGCATCGGGCTCCCTGCTCGGCAGGGAGTCTGCTTCTCCCTCTGACCCTCCCCTCTCATGTGCTCTCTCTCATTCTCTCTCTCTCAAATAAATAAATAAAATCCTTAAAAAAAAAAAAAAAGAGAGGGAGAGAAAGAGGGCGCCTGGGTGGCTCAGATGGTTAAGCGTCTGCCTTCAGCTCAGGTCATGATCTCAGGGTCCTGGGATCGAGTCCCACATCGGGCTTTCTGCTCCTTGGGAGCCTGCTTCTCCCTCTGCCTCTCTCTCTCTCTCTCTCTGTCTCTCATGAATAAATAAATAAAATAAAATCTTAAAAAAAAAAAGAGAGGGAGAGAAAATAAAGGAAATGACTGTGTTACATAGCTTACCAATTGCAGAGTCAGGGGTAAACTCCAGGTGCAGGCTCATTTTAGCCCTAGTTGTTTTCTAAGAGCACTTCAAGGAGAGGGGCCGAGAGAGAAGAAAGAAGGAAGGGAAGAGAGGTGGGAAGGTAGAAGGGAGGGAAATGGATCCCTCCCTCCCTCTCCCTCCCTCTTCCTCCCTCTCCCCTCTCCTTCTCCCTCCCTCTCTCTCTCTTCCTCCTTCCCTCTTTCTCCCTCTCTCTCCCTCCCTCTCCCCCCCCCCCGCCTCCATCCCTTCCTCCTTTCCTCCCTCTCTCTTCCCATGTCCCCCTCCCAGAAGTGGAGGTATATTTAGTGTAGGGAAAAGATACCTGGCCCTTCTCCTGTATTCCAAGTTGTATAGTAGAAAGGACTTCCTGTCTCTGAATGAACTCCACATAAGATCCCCCAATAGCAGGAGTGATCACTAGTGTCTGTCAGTCATACTTGCCCACTAGTTACTTCTGTCTCAGCAGTCACTCCCACCAGGTCCTGTAGACTGATTATGTCAGGCACCCAGTGTGGGATCAGGCATAGTCACCCAGTCCTCTCTCTGCAGGTCAGCTCTCTAAAGGAGCCTGGCCTATAATTCCAACAAAACCAATGATAGTTATGCTAATGAGGGAGTAATTTTATTATCTGTAGTATCTGCTCGTCCTTTTCACATGTATTTTCCCCTAAAAGAGATCCTCAGTCTTAGGTGCTCAGAGCTGTCTTCTTCTCTATACCTGACCACACCCTGAAAATAATACCTCCTGGACTGGCTATGCTTATTCCTTATGAAATATAAAAAAACTGACCAGGGATTCAAAAAGGGGCTTTAATAGAGGATCTGATAAACTCATCTATACCAAGGTGTTAGGGTCTGATAACCTCTTAATGTGTTATCTTTCCAAGCAGACTTGCATTATTACACAGCACAGAGAAAGTCAGTTGTTATGCATCAGCTGATAAGGCAGTGGACTCTGACTTAATTTTCTGAACATGAATATATTTGATGTAAGTGAATCGTAGAAACCAGGTGGTTAAGTATTAGATGATTTGGGATGTGGGAAGTATAGAGCAGATATAGACTATTAAGAATTGAGCTTGGATTCTGTATCAAATGGGATGCTTTTAACTAAAAATAATGAATTACACAACTAAATGTGACTGAAAGATTGAGGAAATTGCATTATATTATATAACAAGAATTCCAGAGTTTAGCTAATTCAGCATCTTGAAATGTCTCTTCTTTCTGCTGTAATACATATGATTGCAATATGGCTGTAACTGTTCTATGTAATGTGCAAATGTGACATTCATTAAAGAAATTGGAGGAAGGACCTCTTCTCTCATTGTCCATGCATTTTTTTTTTCTTCAGTAGGGATAAAAACCTTTACAGAAGCCCTTTGTATTAATTGACATGGGCTCACTGGAATAACATACAGCACCAAAATTCTGAGCGCCAAATACAATGCTCATGTCATAGTAGTTTAAGTTGACTGGGGGAAGGATGATTTGCTCCATACAGACACTCAGGGACCCAGGATTCTTCCATCTAGTGGCTCCAGCATCCTCCAGTGCCTCAGAATAATCTGATGGATCCTCTGCATTTGACCTGTGGGTGGGAGGAGAGATAGTATGGTGAAGGGATAGAAAGGACACACCTCACTTCTGTTCACATTCCATTAGTGGAAACTAGCTATATGACCTCACTCAGATGCAAAGGGCTGGGGAATGTAGTCTAATTCTGTGCCCCAGAAGAGAGGAGAATGTGGATATTGGTGAGCACCATCAGTGTCTGTCAAACATCTCATCAGATATCCTCTCAGTTCCCACTGGCCAGGAGTGGATCACATATTCATGACTAAATAGTCACTGTCAAGAAGTAAGAGAATTATCAGATTGGCTTATGTGATACACAGACCTTCATGTGATCCCCAGTGCTCCCTACCTTCTAGTATTAATGACTGAATAATCTTCTACCCTTGAGTTTGGGTGGGATTTGTGACTTTCTGCTAACCAATATAATATGGCAAAAGTATGTGATGTCACTATTGTATAGGAAAAGTGATGGATGTCACTTTTATAATTATATTATATCACATTATATAAGACTGTCTCTAGAGATTCTCCTTGCTTATTTGATGAAACAAGCTGCCATATTGAAGAAGCCACATGGAAAAAAATCTATGGGAAGCCTCCAAGAACTAAGAGTGGCCTTGGGCCAACATCCAACAAGAAAATGAAACCCTATATATTCTATAGTTGCAAGGAAATTAATTCTGCCAACAATGTGAGTAAGTTTGGAAGCAGATT
The DNA here is from genome assembly GCF_029215605.1 of Mirounga angustirostris. Classification (NCBI taxonomy): domain Eukaryota; kingdom Metazoa; phylum Chordata; class Mammalia; order Carnivora; family Phocidae; genus Mirounga; species Mirounga angustirostris. The sequence goes on along the minus strand of NW_026991710.1, from coordinate 160,368,710 downwards.
CTTGTCCAATCAAGCTTCCAGATGAGAATGAAGCCTAGCTGACATCATGATGGCATACTTGCGAGACCCAGAGCAGAGGACCCAGCTAAGCCATGTAGGTCTGGACTCCTGACGCATAGAAATTGTGACATAATAGATATGTGTTATTTGAAGCCCTAAGTGTGTGGCAATTTGTTGTGCAGCAATAGATCAATCATGATTACCCACTGAAAGTAGAAGGAAGTCAACTTATCTAGCCCACCTGAGAATGAAGACCCAATCAAAATCAGGCTTTTTCAGGAAGGCCTATGGGATGCCTGGCCATTGATACACCATGGACAGTGATTGTCATAGACTACATTCAATAAACAAACAAATAAACAAATAAATAAAAGTTAGTCTATTTAGTTGTAGAACCTCATGTTGCAGTAGTCTCTGGAAGAAACATAAATCTTTGTAGGATCTTATTCATAATATTTTAGGCTTTAACAAAAGTAGAATATTGGGAAAGTAAAATGGAAATGAGCATCATGACATTTTAACTGGGTAGTGTAAGACAATAGACATCAGCATTTGTTAGGTCCCAGGCCTCTTTGAGAATCTGATGAAATTCTGGAGACAAGTTTTTCAGAAAAAGAGGTACTCAAATACCTACACATAAAATTTTGCTTACAATTTTAGGAATTAAGAGACTGCTTGAGGCCCATCCAGAGGTCCCCAGGTTAGTAACATACTACATGGGGCTGAATGACCTGGACTTTGGGTCACATAGGTGTCAGAGAGTGACATCAGATGACAGAGTTGTACAGAGGAAGAAAATGTTCTTAGACAACCTCACCTTGACTTTATATGACAGAAAAAAATTCAGTGTGATCCCGGACTCACCTAAAAGAGTTGGGGTTGAAAAGAGTGGAGAGAGTATCCAAGGCTGCAGGGTTGATGGGCAGGGACTAAGACAGGGTTTCTGGATTAGCCTCAATCAGGAAGCAGCTTGAGAAAAATACAGAACAGCCAGGGGTCTTGAATGGAGGAAGGTACTAGAAAAGTACTAGAAAGAGGAGAGGATGAGAAAATAGAAGACCAAGAATTGTAGGAGCAAGAGCTACACTCTGCAAATAGATGAGGACATTACCATCTCTACCTACTCTGTCATCTCTCTTGGAGCCAGAATGTAGAAATAAAGAGGATAAGTCGTTGTATTTCTAAGTGATCTTTGATTTCTCTATGAGAATTGTTTGACTTTATTTTCAATTTAATCATGATAGTAAAAAAAATTAACACAAACATTTTCCAAGTGATACAGATAACTACCTATAACCAACTGCTGATTTCATTGCTCACATTTGCTTTTGCACTGTGATTGTGTCAGTAACAATTAACAGTACAATAACTGATGTGGTCTAGTGAGAAAAGAATAGAGGGAAATTATAATGTAAACGGTGCTCTCCTGCCAAATGAAAACCAAATGACTTCATGGATGTCAGTGCATTAGTGGGAAAATTGAATTGTCACATGGCACATGGAAGCAGAAGCAGGCCTAACTCAAAGGACATATTGGATGTATTCATGTCCTTGGGAGGGTGACAGTTTTAGCAAGCAATACTGACTGTAACATTGAATTAATTTTGTAAATTTAAACTATTTGAATTCTGTAATTTTCTTTGTGTTTAATCTGCAAATTCATTTTGGTTTTGTGGCAACTATCAGGGCTGTTCACAGATATCCATGTTTCTTTCTTTCTGGACACATGGCAGGATGGCACTCAGAGGTCCTTTCTGTTAAATAGGACATGTGATTAGTTCTGGCCAGTGAGTTGTGAGTGCAAAGTGATGGAGCCAAAGCATTTCACTGCAGTATGTTTCCCTCTAGGGCTCTCTTTGGCTCTAGCAACATTTAGAATTGGACTGAGTATCTACCAGTATGCTGCCCCAGTTTCCCTCCAGGTTTCTCTGTACCTTCTCTGGGAGGTAGATCTACAGGGAAAGAATCTATGGTCTCCCTTACATTCTTAACTTCTGGTTGGGTTTGGCCAATGGGAAGTTTTGGCAGGACACCACAGACAAAAGGAGAATAAGGTAGAACTAATAAGTCCCTTGGTTTATTCTCTGCCAGGTCACTCTGGGTAGGCTGCATCCCTCCTGTCAGTGACTCTGGGTTCTGATAACTTCTTGTCTACCTTCTCCCTTTGGGGTAAGGGTAGCTAGTCATTACTTTCCTTCAGGTACTACTTATTCTTACTTACTAGTTTCTTTAAATGCTGCCTACACCCTTGTAAATAGTGGCAAAATAGTAGACACAATGTTCCTCAAATTCCTCAGTTTGGGTGTGCTTTTTGTTTCTTGCCAGAACTTGGCTGATGGCAGTAGTAGGTGCTGCTGGATCTGATCTGCTCCTTGGTGATCTGTGATGTCATGTAGTGTGAGAAAAAGTAGATCTTTGTTGTTTACTGACACTAAGATTTGGGAAATATTGTAATAACCTATCCTGCGCAATACACATTTTGTGATTATTTAAGAGGTTAAATATAATAAATTGATACCTGGGTTGTTTTGTGTGTAGATATCTTAAAACTATAAGTTATCATTGGAGAGGATTCACAGTAAATTTTTTTCCCTAAAAATTTTGTTTCCTGCATATATCTCATGATGAGAAACACTGATAAGGGGTGAAGATTTTGAAGTCAGTCAGTCTTGAGTTGGTGTTCTGGTGCTGCAATTTAAACAATGTTTTATAAGCCATGGTTTCCACATGTACAAAAGAAAGAAGATCTCACTCATAGGAAAGTTGTAAGGTTTAGATAATGAATGTAAAATATTTAGCAGATGGCTTCACATCTAGCATTTGCTCTACAAATAATGGTTAATACTAATTCATTAATAATAAATACAATCAAATGGTTAGCAACAATAACTTGAAAGGTAAGATCCTAGAGAAGAAACATGTAGGGGCGCCTGAGTGGCTCAGTCGTTAAGCGTCTGCCCTCAGCTCAGGTCATGATCCCAGGACTCAGTCCCTGGGATTGAGTCCCGCATTGGGCTCCCTGCTCCGCGGGAAGCCTGCTTCTCCCTCTCCCACTCCCCCTGCTTGTGTTCCCTCTCTTGCTGTGTCTCTTTCTGTCAAATAAATGAATAAAATCTTTAAAAAAAAAAAAAAGAAACATGTAGAACTGGCTCACTTGTTCTACAACAAGAAGAGGCCAGGCAAAGAAAGGGTTGGGAGTGAAAAAGATAATCAGATTGGAAGGAACAACTTCAACTTCCTTTTTTTTTTCTTTTCTCTTTTTTAAATTTTATTTTATTATATTATGTTAATCACCATCTTCTTTTTTATTTTAACATATAATGTATTATTTGTTTCAGAGGTGCAGGTCTGTGATTCAACAATCTTACACAATTCCCAGCGCTCACCATAGCACATACCCTCCCCAATGTCTACTTCTGAAGTCAGAAGGCAGGGAAAACTTTTGGAGAATCCAGGGGGGATGGCCTATGATTAGTCCAGTGATGGAAATTGGAGTTTACCATGACTGAGTCACAGAACTAGAAAGTTGGTAGAGTATCTCTGATAAGTTAGAAGCAAAAGGTGTAGAGGTGAGTCAAAGGTCTCAATTTTCACCTTCATCCCCATATATTTGATCCAAAAACTCCAAAAAAGCAGCATTAAAATTACCCCTGAAATAAGCCATGCAGTACCAGTGCACAGTACCTGCCTTTGTTAAAATCTCATACAGCAAAATAGCTCAAAAGCAGGCCTGCTCCCTGCACATTCACCCTTCTAAACTTTGGAATTGTCATGACTGTCAGATGAGGTGTCAAGCAGCTACCTAAAGGTGAACTGGCCTATCCTGATAGAATTTAACTTTTTTATGTTGGTGACCTATTATCCCAACACAACTGGGATATAATCTTTTCTATACTGATCTGCAAATCTATGTATAGAATGTCAACTTCCTATGTATGCATAGATCTGTTTTTGTACCCTCTACTCAGTTCTACTGATATAATAATCTGTATAAGCACTAATGACACACTGTATTAATTACTATAAATGTAATAGTAAGTATTAGTATCTGGTAGAGAAAATCCTTATCCTTTCTTTTCTTTAGGAGAATCTTATCTATCTGGCCCTTTGCTCTTCATTATTTATTGTCAGTTTCAGTTAGAAACCTATTGGTATTTTTACTGAAATCACATCAAACCCATAGATCCATCTGAGGACAACTGGAATCATTTTGAAATTGTCTTCCTACTTTTGAACATAATACATCTATTCATTTAGATCTAATTAAATGCCTTTCATTAATGTTTTTAAATTTTCTTCATAAACATTAAGATTTCTTTTGGAAGATTCGTGGTTAGATAAATAATAATGTGGCAGTGTAAATGTTGCTTTTTCTAACTTTTTTTGCTAGTATATGGAAATAAAATTTAAATTTGTATATTAATCTTTTTGCAGGAACCTTGCTAAATTCTCTTCTAACAATTGATTTGTAGACTCTTTCAGGTCCTCTATATAAAAATATTGCCTTTGAAGAATGATAACTTCTCTCTTTCATGTTTTGGACTGTCTTTAAGCAACACATATCATTTTCCCTCTTCTGCACTCTCCCCTGTATCATAGGAGTTAGAAGCCTAGAAAGTACACTTATCAGAATTTCTACCATGAGACTTTTCAACTGGGTTCCACCATTGAGGGGTACTTATGCAAGGTTTGGAAGATATAAGAGAGGTCAGAGCCAAATCAATATTCTTCTAATAGCAGCAGTCACACTTATGAGTTTTGACAGATGAGATTTTATAGGAGTGTTTTACAAATCAGGCATCTCAGGCTAGAGGCAGTATCAACAATCAGTAACTTCCTAAATTTCTTGCAACTTCATAGTTCCCCATAGCTATCTGCCCACCACTGAGATGTAGTGATAACCTTCCTTTACCTTTATTCCTATAGTCCCACTTCTATTTTTGAGCACTTAAAGGTCTTCCTGCTTAAAATACTTAGTGTTTTTTATTGATCAAATTCTGACTGATTACATTACTTTGTATCAGAAATGTCTTCAGGAAACAGATCTTGAATGACAGCAATCAACTTTATTTCATGATCTGGTTGTACCCAAAGGCAGTGATAGTTTCTCTATTGGTAGAAAACGATAGAAAATGCTGGTAGTTCATAGCCTGAAGTGGCAAAAAGATTAGGAAATTTATCACCTGTAATTATTGAAATAAATTACGATTTAAAACAAGGTTATGAAAGGCCAAGTAGCTGGCTATGTAAATGAGAATGTCAAGGACAGTGGAGTGGGCTGAATTCATATGACTCCCCTGAAAAGCTTAGAGAAAGAAAATGATGATCTTTGTTCTTTAATTTCTCACCCAAGCTAATGTCATGAAACTTGATATTTCTATAATTGCACTAAAATAGTATCTTATCTACCATAGCTGTATAGGCAATATACCTAAAAATCACCTAAAAAATTCAATCTTGTAGGTTAAAGAATTTCAACACAAATTGAATTCATGGTTTCTTATGTAAAAGAGAGAGCACTGATTGAGAAAGAATGGGATATGAGCATTGAAATGGGGACACTTTGGTCAATTTGGATAAATTTGAACACAATGATGCTTCCTTCCTAAAAAGTTCCACTTGTGAGCAGTTGCAGCCCATCTTATTCTATCCAAAACATTAGTCTATCTTTGCTTAAAAATCAGGTAAATATCTCACCTGAAGCAGTTACCTTGCACGGAGATAGTGATTTTCCTCAAGACCCACCCTCACCTAAATTGCCTAAAGGACTCGGGATGAGTACACATAGTTATTGGACAAAATAAAAGATTTGCAAGATCAGACTAATTTGTGTAAAAAGAAACCAGAGGAATATGTCTAGAAATAAATTCTAGATCAGAGAAGAAGAAACACACTATAAGATTGGGTAAAATTTATTGATACTTTTAAGTATTAATTACTTACACTTAATGGAGATTCTGGATTTCATGCATTGGCTAGAACAGCTGGAAATTGTTCTAACAGTATGCTTGGTAGATTGACTGCAACCTGAAATCAGTGGAATTACAGTAAATGAAGAAGCCAAGACTTTTTTGATATAAGGGAAAGGAAAAACTCCAATGTCCTAAAAGACATAGAAAAATTGAAATGGATTTATCACATGTGACACTCCCTCATCTTTCTTCTACTATCTCCTTGGAGGGCTCAAAGGACACTTCCTTCACAAAAACAAAAACCCCCAAAAAACAAAACAAAAAAAATTAGCAACAGATTAGTGAAGGGGACACAAGCCTCCTTGAAAATTTCTGTAGTACCTGTCCTCTGTAGAAACGTTCGATGGTAGCAGATACCTTCCTAATTTCAATGGAGATGATAATACAATAAAGTGGTAAAGGCCAAGTGGCAGAACTTAACTAACAAAGACACAGTTGGCCTATTTACTCAAAAAATGCAACACAGTCAGAATAGTAGTCACATGTTAAACCCATAGGAGTCTTTGGTGGAAACCAGTTCATTATGAATTCTCTAGGACCAAAAAAGACACTTTACTTGATACGGATGATTGAAACAATTTCTAAGTCTGGTGAACCAAATCTGGGCATCAAAATTCATGGCCTTTCACCCAAATCCAAGGTCTGAGATATAGACTCAGGGCTGCTTGATTAAAGACAAGACCAGGAGTACCTAAGGATGGACTCTGCATCCCTACTACAAGTATGCACTGCAAATCTTTTCACCTAAATTTCACCCTGAGACCTATAGCCATTTACCAGCGTGCCTGTGCACATTGGAGAGGGAACTAGCCATACCTCGGGGTGGACTACTGGATATTCACTAAGAGCAAAAATTAATCCCTAGAAAACCCAAACATCACTATAGCCCACTAATACAAGCAAGGCTTTATGAGATTAGAGGACATACCATGGCACCCCACAGTATGTCTAACCCATCTTTAATTGAGGATTAAAATTGAAAAGTGAAATCCTTCAGAGCCTTGGCTTATACAGAGATTTCTAATAACTCAGTTCCCTATGGTCCCCTGTATAGGTCCAGATTGTGTCTCTTACCCCTGCGCAAATGTGGAAATAGAGGACCTGTCACTGGGAATTGACAGATGGGATATCCCAGCACCCAGTACTGGCAGGAGAGACATCCTTACCTTAATGTTAAATACAACAAACCCAGGCTTGCTCCTTAGCACCCCTCAAAGTGCTTAGCAAAGATAGCAACTGGCTTCAGCATAGCTTACATCCAGATTTGTATTTTACTTCATGTTTTTTCTTCTGTGGACCTCACTTAATTTCTTAACAACTAAATGCATGCATTTAAAAATATGCCTTATTTTCTCAATTTTATCAGCACGTCTATGTATTTTATAAGAGAGGAGTTATGTTATCCAGTTTGCCATGCTGATTGAAACAAAATTATCATAGTAAAAACAGCACTTAGTACATTTGATTTTGTGATATGCATATGACATCTATACATATACTATATATATACATATATATATACTAGATGCTAAATTCCTTGCAAGTCAATGATTGTCTTTATTTATCTCTGCATGATTTCAGTTCAACAAACATATAATTGATGCTTACTTCATGCTAAGCACTTTGAGGGGTGCTAAGGAGCAAGCCTGGGTTTGTTGTATTTAACATTAAGGTAAGGATGTCTCTCCTGCCAGTACTGGGTGCTGGGATATCCCATGCTTCCCCGTTTTTGTCAATGCTATTTTCCTCTACCTGGAATGTCTTCTCTTCCACTCTTTTACCTAGCTTATTCCTACTTACTTTTGAAGGATATTAAGCCCCACTGACTTCATGAATCTCACTCTACATTGAATAATGTCCCCTCTCTGTCTTTCCACTATGCTGTTTGCAGTGATCAATTTAAGATTTCCTTATGTGGTTTAATATTGCCAATCTCCCCATTTTCAACCCCCGCCCCCGCTAGATTTCAAGGTACCTGAAGATGAAGGCTGAATCATATACCTCTCTTGTATTCTCCATGGTTCATTGAACAAATGCTGGCTACATAGAATGTGCTCAATAAATATTGAATAATTGAAGAGAAATTCAATAAACAACGATTGCTTAATTGATTAGCTCCACCAATAAATCTTGCTTTGAACAGAGGTAGAGACAGCCAATGAAGATACTGGGTCACTGTGACTCTGGACAGTGGAAAGCTCCATGAAAGTAAAATCTGGTGGGAGAGGGTTGCAGAATTGAACTGCCCCAACCTCTGCAAGGTCTCAGAGTCACTGAGAGCACAGGTGTCTGATTCAAATCCCAATTCCACTACTTCCTAAACATTTAAACTTGGGCAAGCTACTTAATCTCTTTAAGCCCCAGCTGCTTCATCTGTAAACTGGGAAGACATTATAGCACCTGCTTTTCATGGTCACTGTAAGAATGCAATGAGGATGGTGCACATAAAGCCTTTAGTACACTGCTTAGCCCATTATAAATGCTCAATAAATGTTCATTGATTTTAGCTACAGATTGATTGTAAGGAGTGGAGTGAAAAAGACACAATGAGGAAACTTTCATTCTGTACTGATAATACCTTCCACTTTCCACAATGTTTTACAAGCATTGCACCATTTTAATCTCATAATGCTCTTCTCAGGTAGTTAAGAATCGAAGGAACTTGTATAAGTAACTGAGTGGTAAAGTCATTTAGAGACTGTCAACTCCTTATATGTGGTCTCTTCCTCATCCACGCCTATACAGTGAGATGTGTCCAGAAAAGAAATGGCTGGTGTTCATTTATGCATCTCATCATTCTACAAATACAAGTTAAGAACCTATTGCATATCAGGAACCATGCTGGACACCAGAATCACTGTTGTGAATTAGGCATTTGAAGTTTCTGCTTAGGGTCTAAAGGCACAGCCAAAGAGTGTGGCAGGCCCTTGCACATCACTGAAGTTGTGCTGCCAGGAAGTGCATAGCCAGAGCCCCTCACCCTCTCTGCAGGGAAGGGCTGTCTGGAAAATCTTCCCTGAGGAAATGACATTTGGGATGAGACAAAATAGATGAGATGAAGGTGACATTTCTATCCCCTAGCAGCTGGCATTTAAGTGGAAGCGTGGGGAGACAGAGCCTCCCTAGCTGCCTTCAGACCCAGGCCCACTGGGACCAAAGAGGAGGCATGGACATTCTGGCTTTGCCTCCTGCAAGGCAAAATCAGGATGTCAGCAGCACAAAGCAGCACCTTCACTCAGGGTTTCTGAGTCCCTCCCCTCTCTTTTCTGTGTCACCCAGCTGCCTCCTGGGAGAAAGAGAACAAAAGCTGTTGTTTTCTCCCCACACTGTGTTTGATAGGGGAGGGAAAGAGAGAAGGTGACTTCCTGGGTCTCTTACTTGGGATGAAATGTTGTCATGGAAACAACCTTTCCCCTGGTATAGCTTGGGCTGGTAGGAAGTGACAGCCAGAGCAGGGGACATTGGCCCGAGAGGACGTAAAATGCTGAGAGGGGCATTCCCACCTGGATGCTTCCTCCAGAGTTCAGCTCTTGCTGCCATCTCCCCCTCAACCCACACCCATGCTCTCTCCACAGAAATAGCTCCCTCAGTGGTACCCCATTATCTTTTCAGTTGTCAACTAGACTGGAAGAAAAACATTGGCAAGTCACCCATTGATAGAATGTCACCTAGATTTGTTTCATTTAATCCTCTCAATTAATCTGGAAGTCACTCATTTATTCATTCAACAAATCTCTATCAAGAACCAACTACATGCCAGGTGTAAGCATTATTGCCATTTTTATGAATGAGGAAATTGAGTCTCAGAAAGGTTAAGTAACCTACCTTGGGTCACACATTGAGTAAATGAGTGAGTAAATGAGTAAATGGTAGGGCTCAAGACAGACAATCTGACTTTAAAACGAATACTTTTTCACCA